>NC_134366.1:124457755-126857755 GCF_035582795.1 Mycteria americana
AATATAAATTAAGCAGGATGATTAACTGTGTCAGTATCTAAAGCGCGATGAGGAGAAAGCATTACTCTGCGCTTGGAAATCAAGGCAACCTCACCCCACTTAGAAAGGGAGAGAGATGTACACATGTAGACGTTAACACACAGCATCATTAACCCAGCCAAGTCCTTTCACTGAGTTAACCCATTTCCATGCTGAAATCTGATATTTAAAAGTAGCAGCGTAATGCAAAAGCCCGTGCTTTTTATTTTTTTCTAATGTTCTTATTTTTATTAACTGAGCTTCACCAGTTTCAAAGTTACAGGTGGTATTTACTATGGTTTACATTCGTGCTGTCAGTCAAGCAAGTGTCACTATATATCACCGTGTGTTAAGAAAACATACTTTGTGATTGAAGAATGGAGTTGTGTTTGGACATGTATTTTACAAGTAACAAAATCCATTTAATTGACATAAAAAAACACGGCTGCTGCTAGTAACTTTTGGGTAGAGTCCTGCTCATAGTCATAAAAATAACTCCAAAGAGAACAAAGCGCTTCAGTCCGGAGGAATGGCTGTTTAGGTAGCCGTGTGGGTGCCATGCTTTCACATAATGATTGTGTTTATACATGACAGGAAGCATCTGTAATCCACAGCTGCGGGTGCTCCAGCCCAAAGTCCTGATAAAATCTACACCTATGCTTCTGCATGAATGAAAACAGACTTCTTGAGCAGACCAGAAAAGCAGCCTTGCGTTTCTAAAGTTTTTAGCGCTGGGCGGTCACCGTCAGTCTTCTCCCTACTTTTCTGCACACCGATCTGCCTTCTGCCTACATCTCGAACAACTCTACCGTGCTCGCTCCCATTACACTTTTTGCTCAAATACTGGCTTTTTCCACCCCTGCTTTGGCCAATAGAAAGGCATTCATATTGTCTTCTTTCCCCCTCTCTGTCTCTCCCCCCTGCACCCCTCCCCATCGCAGACAGGCACAAAACCAAGCGCTTGCATCCTTTTTTTTTTTCTTACTAGTTCAGCGTTCAGTGTTGACTCTTTTGCCAAAGTGAGAAACACTCTTTCCCTGAAGTTACCTTGTTTCAGGAAGCACACAGAGGCGACAAAAACAAGGCTGTATCAAGCCGTCTCAGACCAGTCTCATCGGTAACTCCCCTTTATTTCCATTGCTGTGTCACACAGGAAAATCAAGCCGGAGCAGAGAGTATACACTGACTTCTTAAAATATTTTTAGGCTACTTCAGCTATCCTTTCTTACTCCCTCTGTGGAAGAAGTGTGCAACAGTTTAAATCGGAACCGGGCAAAATGAAGTTGCAGTTGAACAGGACGGGTAATGCCTTTGCAAAGATGACCTGTATCACGAGGTCTACTACATTTCACCGTTAGACCTGCACAAACAACAACCTGAGGTTTCCAGGCACTAATGGCATCTGATTTCTGTGGGTCTGTTCCTTAACTCCATAGAGCTATCCTTTAAGAATTCGTACTCCAGCTTCTAATTTATATATCCTGATTTTCTTTCCTGCTGCTGTGTATGAATGCTCCGACACAGAAGACAGCTAAATAGGAATTGTGTAAATATGATTATATGATCTTTTTTATTTCTTTGTTTTTGAGAAGACTGGGTTAGAATAGTGGTAAAGGAAAACAACTGTCTTAAATTAATTACTGTCCTAATTTGAAAAATACCCTTCCTTTTCCCAGTAATTAATTTCAGTGCAAGAATTCAAAAAATCAACTGCAGTGAAGTTTAATGCATCTCTATAAAAGCACAAGAATGGGAAAACATGCAGCTTTTCATAGGCTTCTAGCAATACACAGAAATGCATGTATAAATTTCCAAAAAGCAAATTAAAAAAGCCCGCATATAAGAGAAGCAAAAAATCTTGAATTAAAACTCTCCATTTGCTACTGGTGCATGAGTTATATAGTATCAGATGTCACTCACTTTCGCTTGCTCCAGCCTCATAGCATATACAAGTGGGAAATATTAGGTACTTAGTGAAAATGTTACGTGATGCGACTCAACAGCAATTTCATGATGGGAGTCTCTTTACAATGAATAAAATGATTTCTGTATTTATATTTTTTCAAATGTTCTAACAATACAAGATCTTGCTACAGTAGATTAAACAGAAAAATAACAGTTTATGAAATATGACCTCCAAAAAACTAATTGCAGAAGAAATATTCATTCCCAGTCCAATAAATCCTTAATTTTAAATGTCAGCTGCAAAACATAAATCCCTTTAATAGATTTCAAACTGTGGTGACAAAGTTGTAATTGTAGGGTCCAGCCCACTCAAAATCAGTCCAATGCTCTCGCTTTGCATTAGCCAGTCTTCTGGTTATTTTTTTGTTGTATTTTAATCTCATCTCCGATCTTTTAGGAATTTTCCATTGCATTCCTGAGCCTGGCTCTGGATTACTTTTGGCTCAGGTTGAATTGAATCTTGTTGTTATTCCTCAATAGATGTCTGAAGTGCGAAGTCTACTTGATCATAACTTTCTGTGTGGTTTACTGCAGGGTAGCATGCAGGTAAAGACCCTCAAGTCATGTGAAATAGGAGCCTTGACCTCAAGACACAATAAAGTTGGCTAGTTCGGTTGTAGCACAAAAGGTCACTTTTTCTGGGACTGCCTCTGAGGGCTGTTTTAAACTAATTCTTACCTTTGATTTTAACTTATCATTTGTTAAAAAAGAAAGAAAGAAAGAAAGAATGAAAAAAAACCCTCTTGGTTATTATAATTTCAACAGTTTGACTGACATGTATTTAACATTATGGACATATGAAAAGACAAGGTCTCTACCTGAGGAGCTTACTGTGTAAATTAGACAGAGAGCATTGTGAATAATAAAAGCAGACAGAGGAGAGATTTGTATAAGTATGTGGGAAGAGTGGGGAGGTGCATAGAGAAATATGCAGAGTTGAGAAATATTCTACCAATTGACACTGATTATGATACTTTTCTTTCTTGCTCTATTTTCACGTAAGTATGGTAATAGTTTTGTTTTTCTCTATTTGCTTGCTTGTCAGTGAGCTATTCCATTGCAGAAGCTTGCCTTCTGATTTCTTTTTCTGTTCTAGATTCTAGTACTATAGGTAATATAAGTACATCTTTATTCTTTTTCTCAGCCATAGAGAACAACACTGAAATCCCCCAAAATGTTATATATACTTCCCTTGGCAGTTTTTTGACAGCAATCCACAATGTCTTGATGCTGAAAAGTATGATTCACTATTAATAGAAAATATAAATGAACTTGAAATTCTGGGCTTCTGACACTGTCATCCCCTAACAAATCTCTGACACATCTTTAGGGGGTTTTGTAATAAAACAGAAAAAAGAATATTTGCTGTCAATTTCTTTTTCCTTATGCTTAGCTGCATTAGACAAACAAAAATACAAAAAGAAAAAAAGAGCCAAACAGCTTCTTCCCACTGTTCTTTAACAAAGAGGATGCAATACTACACAGGCTTTATTCTTTTTAGCTGTTGAACGTGAGATGCTATCAGAAACAGGAATATCAGAAAAGGTGATGGATCAACCCGAGAAATTAAACTGCAATCAATCAGTAGGACCAGATGGTATTCATCTGAGAGCTCTGAAGGAACCGAAGACCAATGCAAGTGAGCTGCTAACAAAAATATGTAATTTATCATTAAAAACCGCTACCGTACTGGAGGACTGGAGAGTGGCCAAGGTTGTACCCATCTCTTAAAAAGGTGCTAATGATGATCCTGGGAATTATAAACCAGTAAGTCTTACTTTAGTACTAGGAAACTATTCAGAGAATCAGTAAAAGTAATATGCTTAGGCACACAGATAGCAAGGAAAAGCTGCAATGCTTCTACCTACATTCTCTCACCCCTCCTAGAACTACAAGAAAGAGTTAATTAAGTAGTCGATAAAATAGAACCATAAGACACAATTTATTTAGTGTTTCCACAAGCTTATGGTAAGGTCTCTCAAAAGAAAAACATAGCAGCTCCAGAATTAAAGTCCATCTGTGATGTAAAAACTGGATAAAAGATGGAAAACACAACCCGAAACATCAGAACAATTAGAATTTTGCCCCTCGAAAGCATTTTATAAACACTGGCAGATTACCACAACTTCCTAATGAGCTGGTTATATTAGAGGTGAAGTAACTTACCTATAATTGTAAAAGCAAGCTGTGTCAGAACCAGGACTTCAGTTCATGAGCACCCAGGTTCCAGAGCTGCGTTTAGACGACTAGACAGCATCCCTTTCTCTAGGTACTGCAGCAGAATCGGTGGTCAGTTGAAGCAGAGAAAGAGGTTAACTCTGAATTGCCCCTGGGATCAATAGCGGCAATAAAGATGGGTTTATTCAACTTATTCATTAGCAACCTTGCAAAAAAGCTTCTGAAATAAAGACGGTAAAATTTGTTTTCACTACAACAGTCACAGCCTGTTTTCTGGTATTTAGACTCAACGCCCATTGCTCTAAACATGAAAATTTATGGGAGTATTTTTGGTGGTTTATTAAGTTAACTGAATTTAGGCAAAACTTGAAGAAATTCCAGAGCAAGCTGGTGAACTAAGATAAAATGGTGACATGGTGGCATGTAAAATTAAACAAACTAATGCCAAGGAGTGCATGCTGGAAAATATCTTCAAGAACTGATGGCTATTAATTAGCATGGGAAAATCTAGCCATCAGTCACTGAAAAATGCTATCCAGCATATTGCAGGAGCTTAGAAAGCATCCAAAGCAGAGAAGACACTCAGATACACTAGGAACAAAAAAGGTGGTTAAACATAAAATATTACGATGTGATTTCATGAGTAAAAGCTGCATTTCTGGACATTGTTGCATTTTAGTCTGTGGATTATAGGCAAGACACAGCAAACCAAGGAAACATACAGAGAAATGCAGTAAACATGATTAATGAAGTGGGGGACAGGACCGAGTTAGAAGGCAGATTTAAAAGAAGAGATCATTTAATTTAGAAACATGAAGAGGATGAGGAGCTTTAGGACCACATAAAATTTCAGTTGATGCAGAAGAGCTCAGGTGTTCCTGTCTGTTCTCTCGCGTTTCACAAAAAAATAAGTGGGAAGCACATTTAAATGAATATATGGAGATGCTTTTTTCATCAGAATATGTAGTTAAATTGTGGGATTTATTGCTGCTGCATAGGATTGAGGAAAACAGCTTTGGGGCAATTGCTACCAAAAAAAAAAAAAAAAAAGAGGAGGGAATAAAAGATTAGAAAACAAAACCAAAAGCAAATGAAAAGAGGAGGACTAACTCTTTGTCATGTCCTCCAGTTCCCTGAGACTCTTCAGCTGCTCTTCCACACAAAGAGCACATGGGCATATGCAGGTTTGGTGAAAGGGCATCTCAGGTTGCAAAGGAAGACCCGAGACACAGCCGTCCTATGCAACACGGTTTCCCCTCGAAAACCATTGCTTTTTCAGGCAGAAATCCAAATAGCTGCTGCTATAGGTCTCCCTAACTCCCACTCCTCAGCCTAAACAGCCCTCTCGGTCCAGGCTAAGGGACAGAATGAGGGAGGAGGAAAGAGCGGCCAAACTTGGAGCCCAACTCCCTACAAAGCCTAGGACTGTGCTGCTTGACGTCCTTTCCAGCCCTGCCAGCCTCTCCACAAGCATGCAAACTGTACTCCCCTGAGAGGGCAGAAAGCAGTGGGAACTTGATGTGATTCTCCTTGTGGAATTTCTCAGCACTTTTTCCTTCCTTGGGATTTTTCCCAAGAGATGAGAGTATTTAGCCCTTACTTAGCTTTACCAAAGTATTAGGCATTTATTTGATTAAGTATAGCATCTGCAGCCTCACTAGCTAGAATAAAAATTATAAGGGCTATCAATCCTCATACTTCAGGGCATAAGCTGATCACCAGCTGGGGTCGAAAAGAAATTTCCCTCTGTGGTATAGTATTGCAATTAGGTGCGTTATGGGGGGTTATGCCTTCCTCGGCAGCCTGAGGCATTGGCCAGTATGAGAGGCAGAGAGATACCAGACTAGGTGGACCACTGGACTGCTCCGGTATGGCAATTCCTTTGTTCTTGGGGCTGAATGTTTCTGCTGCCGAGCTGCCCTACTTTGTCATAATGTCAAAATCCAGCATTAATTATAATTCTGAAAATGAAGGAATATTCATGAATTATTATGTTGGCAATAACTGCGTGTAATACAATACAGACAAAAACAGTGTCTGCTGCAGAGTAAAAGGAAGTTGACAGCTTCGAGCACAAGGCAGTTTCTGTTTCCAGTTACCCTCCAGAACTCCTTGCACCCGAGAGTCAACACCTTTGAGAATAATAAAGTAATTACAATTTTGTTTTATAGTATTCTGACAACAAATTTGATTCAATAGTGTCTGCACAGTTCAGACAAAGCAAAACACTCCAACAGTTTGACTGTGCAATGCTGATATTTTTTATGAGCTCAAATTTAATCACCAAAATGGCATGATGGTCTTGGTGAATGTATTTTAAATAAAATTTCCTTCTGTAGTACTCTGGTTCCATCAGCATTTTGATAGAACTCAAAAAAAAAAGAAAAAAAAAATCCAATAGCTGCTTTATTCCTGTCATGTTCTCTTTCTAAAGCAACTCTCGGAGATGATTGCAAGAGTACATTAAAGGCATGCATTTTCGAAGTTAGTCAGTTGTCAAAGTGATTCTGAGGGTTGACAATCACATTTAAGACAAATATAGAAATCTGAAAGAAATGCTTACAAGCAACTCCGTACTCTGGGCAATGATTTAGTTTGGAAATGCATCCAGTTCAAGGGTTAAATGAAAGCAAAAGCAATCACTTCAACCATGTTTTTGAAGAAAATAAAACAGCTTGATGTAAGCTAAATGAAGGGGGTCTGTGACTTAAAAGGAATGGACAGATAGAGAAAAAGGTCAGAAGATTAAATTTTCCCTAAGGGAAAAGTCATTCTTTGGAATCATTAACCTCCTTCTAGGTCACTACTGAAAAAAACAGCAGGAAATCCTACTGCTCCTAGAAAGATGGGTGCATCGTATACCGCCCACTGACCTAGCAACTCTATGGCAAACATAATTGTGCTTACAAATTCTCCTCCAGGCGTGCTTGGTTTTACTATGCCCATTTTAAAGCAATATGATCTTTTAGCTGAACTCTGAAGTGTATCCATAAAGACAATATTCTAGGGGCTTGGGATGTTAAAAAGAAGCATCACGTGCTTAAATGCCTTTTATTTTAACAGAGAGAAATCTAGAAGCGGAGTTTGTGAATTTAAAAGTTGGTTAGTGATAAGTATTATCCATTCGCCATTTCTCTTTAGGAGTGAAATTAATCATCATCATCATTGTTTCAATGCATTTTAGTGGCTTTTTACAACCTAAAACATATTGTCAGGATGCCAGGATCAACTGTATGTTTCAAAATATCTTTTTATCTCAAAGAACCCACATCAGAGTGTGTTTTCCAGGTTTTATTGTAGGCTGATTCTGCTCTCTCCTAGAGAAGCCAGAGAGTAAACATTACACCAGAGAGGAGGACTGGGCCCTCATATAAGAAACACAATCTTCCATAAAGCATTTGGAGGACATTCTGTAGCATTTATCAGACCATATTCAGATGAACAGTCATACTAATATCGATGGAAACAAGTATTTTGTCATGGTCAAGCCCCAAAATAAGTGAGGGAAAGTACCTCCGGTCAATTTGCACCACATGATACCATGCAGAAGCACTCACATCTTCATCGAAATGTGACCTCTTTTTCTTCCCCTCTTGCAACAGAAATAAAATTCTTGACCAACATAAATGCAAATTCATACTTGTTTTTGACAGAGGCCCCAATCCAGCAAAGGTTGGCAGGGCAGTTGGATGCCTGTAGCTCTGCAAAGCCCCTTGTCTACTTGGAGACTGCAGGCAAAGCCTGTATCCTGCTGCAGAATCAAGGACTTAATCTTAAGAATTTGTATTACTGGAAAATATTCTGGCAACTATCTTAAAATCTTTTGTCTCTGGTCAGCAAAACTTCAAAAAAAGCATATGCAGAAGAGAATTTTAACATGGAAATAAGACTTCAACAACTTAAAAGGATGTTACACCGTAAAAAACATGAGAATCTTGGGTCATCTATTAAGATGTCTCAAATCTCAGGCCCTCTGAAAGAACACTGAGCAATACTTTTTCTTAATTTGATGTTGTCTCTTTCCATTATTTTTACATATATGAAATTGAAAAAAGAAAAACCCACAGAAAATATCACAACCAATTTACTGCCCTGGAAGAAGAAGGTGCCTTGATTAGCTTTAATTTCTGAAATTGTGCATTTCATAAAAAGCCACTTTTCACATGTAAGCAAGATCTTTCAAGATTTCAGAAGACAATGACATGACCCCTAGAGAATAAAGGCATTGAAAGAAGCAGCTAAGAGAAAGACAAATAAAGCATAGTTTGTGGAAATTAGCACCCTTTAGAAAGCCTACATGAGGACAGAATCACATGGAGTTCACATTCTTCAAGAAATCACAATTTTTACTCGTGTTCACACAACGACTAAATAGCCAATAAGCAAGTATCTCTTCCTAAATGTTAGCAGCCCAATTACCTAATGTGAACGGGGTACATGGGTAACAATTTCCTGATATGTGTATGGCAAGAAAGAGAATCATATGCCTCACTTGTTTTCTAGCCAAAATGCATTTCTGAGGCAGGAAATCAAAACCACATCACAAACCTTCCAAGCAGACTACACATATTCAGTCTGCCAATATTAGTAACTGTCAAGAGACTGTCAGACTCAGGGAGTCATGGCTACCCCAAGCAGTGCTTCCCCAATACCTCCTCCCCAAAAGCGTGTTTTTGGATCATGCTTTGCTAGGAAATAGTGAGGAAATATTACAGTGGCGTTGCAGCTGCTTAGAGAACTCCCCAAATTCAATGCAAACGGCACTCCGAAACAAAGCGACCAAGGACTGTTGCAGCAGAGCCCTCAGCTGAGCAGCAAGATGCAAGATTTATTATGACACAGTGCAGGGGATATCTGAAAGGGAAGTCAAATCATTAATGTGTCTTTTCCTCCTTTTCTCCCCCCATCTTCTTTTTTCTTTCTAATTTTTATATATATAGATTATATATAAATATATATATATATATAAAAATATATATATAATTGTTTCTTCCCTCAAGTGAAATGGCATCTCAAATGATCAAAAATTTTAGGAGGTGAGGGTTTCCTAAGATCTTTTCTACTTGTTTTTCCTCTGTTCCAGTGTTCTCTACCCACAGGACTCTGAAATGCTGAAATTTCAGCAGTTCATATGTCTGCCTGCCCACCTCTTTTATTAAAGGGTTGTGTTTCTTTTCTGTCAACACCTATTCTTTAGCACACATCTCTGCTATCATTCAGGAAAATGTTGGCATAGCCTTTTTTTTTTTCTTCTTTTAAATTAATTTCTATAGCTGGGCTTTTCCTTTTAAGTCCTTAATTTCTGTCATCGGTTTCAACCCCAAAGTTCTCACTTTCGCAAGACAATGAGCTATTTTCACACATGTAAAACGCTCCGTAAAGTGGAATCGCAGATGTCACATTTACATGTTTATGTTTTCTGTTTCTTTTTTTTTCAGTCTGTCGCTCAGTTCAGCTCTCCAAGTCCAAGGTATTTCAGTGGAGCTGAGAGACTCTCTCTGTTCCTCTGCCCAGACCGCTAGCTTTACAAAATAAGCAGGTATCTCAAAATACGTGGCAGCTTCCGTTCCAAGGATAAAAGCAAGCGCCGTAAAATCCAACAATGACCCCCTGCACAAACGCTCGCAGCCTCTCACACACGTGACCCATAAACCAGTGCAGTTAATTTTCCATACGGTCTTGTCCCTTGCTATGTGGAAAAGAAAAAAGAAAAAAGAAAGAAGGAAAAAAAAGGCTGTGAAAGGTGAGTTTTGAGGAAGGAATTCCTCTGAGGCTCCTCTTGCCGAGATTCCCTGCCAGGATTGCAGGGGGCAAGGGAAGACCTGCTTTTGGCTCAGTGCGGTAGAGGCCGTGGGATCTGCCCCCAAATCTGGCAGCTCGGTGGGATGCCGTGACCCCTCACCCTGGCGCCTAGGCAGCTCGGCCCCATTGTTCCCGGGGGCAGGCGGGCTGGCCAAGCCGGGAAGGGGGGGAACGTCGCTGCAACTTTTGCGGCGCTGGGAAAGGCGACCACCTCCACGTGGAGATTCGGAAGACGCGAGCTGGCCCGTATTTATTGATATTACTCAAGATTTCTGGGGTGCTCAGGTAATGTGAAAAAGATCCGTGCAAGTAAAAAGATGCAGGCACTGGAAGTGGCATGTGCAAATTTAATTTGCCTCCTCCAAGCATTCTTGCCTGCATGTACATGAGCTCATGATATTCTCTCTTCAGCTCAGGGAAACAGAGCGCCCAGGAGTGAATCACTCTACCTTGAGCTCCAGTTACTTGCCCCACGCTAACCTGCAGCTACCCGCTTCTCAGATTTTTCAAAGGTTTCTAATTTGGCCAGATCGGGGTCTTTTTTCACAGGAACAAAAAAAGGCTCATTGCTGTCACCAAAAGTGACACCTTCCCCATACATCTCCCTCCCCCTCCTGCACATCCAATTATCAAGTCTCTTTTCCAAAGTATGAGATCTCTAGAGCTTCTCAATGAAGGGTTTGTAATAATTCTTTTAACATGGCAAAACACCACATTATTCCCCAAACATTAATGTTGCATGAATGCGAGACTTCTTTTCCCCATGAAATTTCCTTTTTGATTTTACAAAACAGAAAGTGCAATTTAAAACAATGCTAATGGAGCGCCTATATTCCATAATCTAAAATTATTTGGTGCAGTGTCAAGAACTAGCTTGCTAAAATGCTTGTCTGAGGGGCCCACCTGACCTTGAACAAGGGCACTTGGACCCTTTCTTTCGTGACAGTGTCCTTCTGAGTGCCCAGTAAAATACACCACATCGTATTTGGCCACTTGTGTACTGAAAGACCAGAGCTCCGTATTTCAGACCTGTTTAACACCTTATAAAATACCACTCAACCACTTGGCACTAGCTAAATTCCTACCTATTAAAATGATCACATCCTACCCGTGGTGTCTTTCAGTTGCTGTTTGGGACAGGGACCTTTTCGCCCTCTGTGGTGCTTCATTCAAGCACAAACCTCTAAACTCTTGAACAACCTGAGGTGCTAGAGCATTTACTGGAGGAGAAGGCCATGGTACATTCAGGAACGCAGATACAGAAAAGGCAGAGAGGCTGTAGAAGTTCTCATACTTTTGCACCCTCTTGGAGATGTGAAGGCGAGGGGTGGCTGCTTGAAGGCTGCCCAGCAAAACAGAAAGCCAAGGGAGGATTTACTGAGGAAAGGCAACACGGATATGCACAATCAGCTACAATCAAAATACATGATCTGAGGAACTATATTCTTTCTCGTTGAAACCAGCATCTTACTGTTTCTGTCTTTGGAGTTAATATTTAAAGACTAGAGCTGTAATACACTCCAAGACACTTTCTAATTTCCTTTCATGGGGTCACTTTACTATATATTCTTGTTTATATAAGTTGTAAATGATGTATCGGGTACGTCCTCCTTGAAAACTGAGTTTTTAACCAGTTCGTGTCATTATTCAATCCTAGCACTACGTCCCACATTGACATCTCATAAAGACACCTCCATGCCCAGTTTTCTGCTTGGGTGTCATCACTCAGTGATCATGAAAGCATGAAACCAGATACTGTTCCAGCAGGTCGGTGTAACTACGATTTGGCTAAACAAAAATAAAATAGCTTTTCGTGCTTATTGATCTTGATTTTTTTTGCCATTTTTATGCTTCATTGACTATAAGCTCAGTAAGGATGTGTTTTGTAAAAGGAACTGAAGTTTCTCTTCTCAGTGGATTAGACATTTCACATTTTAGCGACTCCCACTAACATTTCCATTTCCCCCTCCCAAAAGCAGCCCTTTCCAATGACTTAAAAAAAAAGGTTGATCTTTAAGTAATACATATGATATTAGTTTTTCCGTTTTAAAATAATCACATTATTGCAGACATTTTAATAGCTGTAGAGGTTGCTATGTATTAACATGATTCATGGTCCTTGACAGCAGTGTCTCTGAAAATCCCACAGGAATGCAAAATACAAAACTCCACACACGTTCAAATTTTACTGCCTGCAGCTAAAAGAGGGGAAAAAAAACTTAAAACTGTTGAAACCCTTCAACTTTAAAAGCATTAATAGATGGTCCCACGGGATTAAATCTAAATCTTAATGTGTAAAAATCAAGTTAATAACCACAGAGATTAATATGGTTGCATTTGATTATTGTGATAATGCAAACAATTAGTACTGCTAAAGTGAGATATATTAGCCTCCTACTTGCCCCACACACATCTGCAAAGCATTGGAAATAAATGGAAATAAAACATTTTGCTCTGAAAGGTTTTTCTTTTTTCTTTTTGCCTTTGTCTTATTTTCTCTGTAGCTGACTCATTTTAAAATTATAATTGTTAACATTTTATTATTAAGCCTCTCTTTTTATAAGACTGTCATAAAATTGGTTGCCATAATCATCCATTCCATATTGTCAGCAAATTATGCATTCCTCACCAATACCAGTGAATAAATAAATCTTCCAGATAAATGACGTGGCTTTTTTTTCTTTCTTTTAAGGACAAAAATGCCATACAAATGTATTAACCTGAGAAAAATAAGAACTTCTTCCAGTCCACTGTGAGTCAGTTGGTTTAATCCAGAACGCCCTGGGAACAGAACCAGGCATCTAATCCAATCTATATTATAGGCGGAGTTGGAAGTGCCACCTATACTTAATGCTTGACACTTCCCATTATAAAACCCTTTTTTCAGTTGCATATAACTGTGCCAGATTTTAAGTGTTCAACTAAAATTCCCCATGCTGGATGTCTGCCTCACTTTGATTTATTTGTTGTTCTAAAATTTTAGTGAAAATAGTTCAGCAATTTCCAAGAACAAGATTATAGAAAATACATTATTTTGCCCACACCAAAAAAAAAGTCTTTGCAACTGTTTAATTGATTAACTCTAACATATCCATCCCTTGGAGCACGGACATTCTCTTTGGCATAGAAGAGGACCTACCCTGATGTCAAGAATGTGAAAACAGACCCACTGTTTAGTTGACCAACTGGCCAAATCCTTAGCGTTTGCTCAAGTTCAGTAGACAGTTCTCAGGAATTTGGCAGCGAAGTCCTCCAAAGGCTCTGTCCCAAGCACGCGCCAGCCCCCAGGTTTGCAGGCTCTGAGCAGAACTTGCCCCACTATTGCTACTCCCATATGCTGTGGTTGCACGTGTTTAGGCACGGGATGCAGGACTGCAGGAAATTGGAGGCAGAAACCTGACAATAGACGTCAACAATTTGAGAGTGTGGAAGAAAGACTGTCATCCTAGCTTGGTGAGAAACATACACGTGGCAGGACAGGGAGCTCAGGAAAGGAGCCCAGGATAGCAGCTTTGTGACTTACTGCCTTGTGGGATGCGAGACGGACTGAAACTAGGATGAGGAGCAAGAAGATAAGAAACCGGGACTGGGACTGAGGTGGGCAAACGCAGGCTGCAGGTGAGAAACCCAGTGAGAAAAACTTAAACTGGCTGGTGGCAGAGGAAAGGGGTCTGGGATTCCCAGTCATGGGACCAGGGAACACTGGGCCAAGGGATTCAAGGGGTGGAGAGGGAGAGAAGGGGCAACTGGCTGCTCATCTCCAGGACCTGGGATGGACCCCAAGCATCTAGGGTCATGCCTTATGCACCCATGAAACCGCCCACAAAGCGAGTGTCTCATTCCCCTTAAGCGCTTGGAGTGCATACGGGATAGCATTAGTCACCTCCTCCTAGCTCGAGCGGCTGAAGTCAGCTCTGTGATTCTAAAGATTTCAGTCCTACTGCTGACCCACCGTGATGGGACTTCTGTATGGTTTTCAGATTGCCTTTTTAAAGTAAGATACAGGATAGTACGTACACAGAAAGTTTTAAAGGGCTGGTATCACACTATAAGGCATTCAAGGTGTAGGAATAATTAAAATTACTTATGCAGCCCTAATTTGCCCTCCCCTTGTTATTTGTCTTCAGTATGATGTGGATGGACTTGTCTGAGGATCAGTTAGGAAAAGCAGCAGAGAAAGACCAGCACATGATGTGTGGCAAGGCTGGAGGATTAGGAAGAAGTATGCAGGAAGAGAAAGGAGGCCTTCCTAGTTGATGTATTTTAATGTTGTCCTACACAGAGGGGTCTGTCCTTGCTTATTCCTCATCTGCAATGCTGCGGGAACACCAAGACCGGCCTGTTCCTATATGGTCACTTACTACGTTTTGAGACCATTTGACTCGACACTTCAGCAGTCCTTCCCAAACGCCAGTCGCTCACGACTACCTCTGAGCCGTGCACTGACAACATACATGGCTGTGCAACGCTGAGTGCTCTGACAAACCAGGGTGTAGTGACTTAGCTCGGCCATCTATAATTAGTGTGAATGCTGGCCTTAGTTAAAGTCTGGTTGCCTCAGTTCCCCTTTTGAAAAATGGGAATAACACCAACCTACCTCTCACATGAGTGTTGTGAAAATGAATGAATTACTATTTATGAAGTACTGTAATGATGAGTGCCCATGAGGAACAGCCCATGAGGAAATTAATTATTCTATCTTTGGAACAGGGTTTGAATAGTGAGCAGTAAATAGGATGTAGGGCCATTACACTGAATAATGAGAATGAAGCAGATGAATAACATCCACTCTGTGCAGTGAATGAGGCAGGGGCTCGATGAAGAAAACAGTAGGAAATCATGCGGTTAAAGACCATATCAAGGTGTACGGTAGGAGAAGGTAACTCTGCCACGTACCAGCCCTGGAGTGCTTGGGTCCATGTCATGGACACCCCAAACCCGTCCCAGCTCGGACGACGGAGATGTGCCGAACAGCCTCACATCCCCTGTGATCTCGCCTTCTCTCTCCGACGGTTCCTAACCCAGTTTCTGAGTCCAGCCAGCCCCAGTCTCCTCCCATCTGACTCATAGCTCTAGTTTCCTTGCTCGGCCAGGCCCTGACTCAAAAACCCGTTCAGCTTCCCTCCCTTCATCCACAGCCATTAACCCCAGTTCCTACAAAAACAGGAAAAAGCACATTCCTAACACCGAGACACCTTCCTCTACCAAAATCCTAGCACAGCTCAAAAGCAGAGAGATAGCAGAGCTCCAAAAAAAGACAAGGGATAATCAGAAAATATGCACAAATACACGCAAATATGCAAATACACGCAAATATGCAAATACACATACATTTTCTAGCCTCAGCAGCAGCTATAGCTTTAAAATGTCATCAGAAGTTTTCCAAAATTAGTTCAATACGATTTCAGTCCAGTATTTATCTGGAGTGATATAGGTTGGAAATTACAACTGAAAATAGGATTTTCCTCTAAAATATATCAGCGACCACAATCGCAATAGCTGGCAGTCCCTATCCTTCTTGCATAATATTGTTAATATTGAGGTGTATAAGAAAGAGAATTCAAATGCTAGTTTCCTGGGCTCTATAGCTGGAGGACAAATATATCTATACGGTACGCTATTTTTTTCATAAAATTACCTCAGAAATAAGAAGCAGTCAAATCCAAATCCGAGTGTAACTCATCCTAATTCCAGGTATGCCAAACTTTAAAGAAATCAATGAAAAAAATCTATGAATACCTTTTAGCTAGCAAGCTCAGGTATGAAAATATGTGTTTTCAGATCAGTTCCCCATTTGTTTCATTACCTTTTAAGCCATATGTCTCTCAAGATAATTTATGCCAAGGGATAAACCAAGATTTCTCATTTTAGGTGCTGAGTTTGAAGCTCAGCTCTGACTGAGATTCTCTCTCAAATTCGAGATTTTATAAAGGTTCAGTTTGTCAACTTTGGAATCGGCTGCAAAGGATTAGTGACTATTTTGTAGCATTGACATTAATGGTGCTATTGTGCTCAGTGAGAGAAAGAAAAAAGAGAAAAGAGGAACATTCAGGAAGGAATGCCTCTTCATGCTATGCAAGCCAGTCGGTGAAATGGAAGGCAAAACCCCAAGCTTTTGGCTAAAGCTGGCTGGGTGGGAGAGCCACCGGACCAGCAGCTGCACTTCCTCCTGGCTGTTCAGAGGCATATGCGTGGTTGATGCCAATGCGACCCTTTATGCAAGATAGTTGAGGGGTAAGACATGAGCAAAGGAGCAGAAAATGAAAAGGGAAAGAGGCCTGGCTTCATCTCTCCAAATAATTATTCCTACCTTGGCAAAGAAATAGACAGAAGGAAGGAAAACAGTGAACCAAGCTGAGGCTCTTTTGTTTTTCCACCTTGACAAGGATGCAGCCAGAAAGGATAAATACCACCCAGCAGCAACGGTTGCAGCTCACAGAGCAATGGAGTAGCTATACAGTCAGGAGCAAAGATCAGAGGCTCTTTAATATTGTGACATTCTGCTTTCTGGTTGTGCACTGCAAAACCAATAATGTTACGTGGCACACATGGAGCTTCACGTAACTTGTGTCACAAAAGCAGTGTTCACACCTTCAGCATGTAATCGGGGTTTTTGTATTATTAGCTGAAGTGGAAACCCATGACACTTGGTGATCGGTCCTTCCACAGATAACCCAGACAGGCACCACTACTCCACTTTTGCATGCTAGCCAATACTTCATACAAGTGAGGTGGCACGGTCTGCCCCAAGAAGTACGTTGAATCCCCTACCCCTTGTGAATAAATGACTCTGATGATCTTCCAGACCCTGTCTCCATTTCATACATTTCAGTCTTGTAACACTGTCCCAGCTGGTCACTCCATACCTTGTAGCATTCAGGCAGTACGAGCCTCATGTTCGTCTTTGAATTCGTGACACCTGCTGCCCTGTTGGTCACTGCTTGGTCACTGTGGTGAAGGTCCATGTAGTCCTACACACAGTAGGCAGAAGGGAAGATACATATCAGAGATACAATGCTGACTTATTGATACCCCTTATTGATACTTCTTGATACTTAAGATACCCCTGCTGACTTAGTGCTACTGGTGGGGCAAGTCTGTTCTAAGAAATTAATCTCATGTATTATTGCAGCATCTCTTGGACTGACCTGCCCCGGAATCGTTGTTACTGGGAGAGACTCTACACACAGAGTTTGTGGATGTTCTCCACGCTTGCCGACCTTTGCTGTGACATATCCTGTCATAACCCGTACAGAACAAAGACCACTTCATGACAATCATTTAACTTACTCAGCACCTGAAACATGTGGGCAAGGGCACGGAAGGAAGATAGTCCATCACCAGGGAATCCCGACAGGGTGAAAACCCAGGACCCATTTGCATCCAGGGTGCATGACCTTGGCATCATCTCACCCAGCCAATTCACCGGTCTATCAATCTACACATATTACCTACTTGTTCCAGTGCAGCAGTGTGTTGTTTGATGCAACTGCTGCCAGTCCCTATTTCATCCCAGCTAAACTCCCATTCTGCTTTCCATGCTGCACTGATGGCTGGGGCAGCAGGTTAGGCTTCTTGGAAATGGAAAACATCCTAAACCAGCCAGAAAGTGTGCCCTGGCAGCTAGTAAAAATTGTCTGTTAGCCATTATCATTGAGGAATGGGACACAGCTGTCTCACTGGGGGTTGCTTTTGGTTGTTTTTTCTTCTCTCTCCCCTTCATTGTTCAAAGATTTCAGGGGTGAGGACCATAATTCCTTTTACCCTAAGGTGCCAGGTTTGTAGTGTTCCCATGGATGGTTTCCTACATCCCCCAGAAGTTTGTGGGCACGAACCAAGCTTGGTGCGGGGGACACCAGGGTTAAGTGATACCCTGGCAGGAAAACTGTCATCACGATAAGGGCTAAGTCAGGTGATGAGGGCAGATGGGGGGCAAGGGAAATAAGGCAGCTGGGTGGATGGGCGGCTGAGGTGGGTCCTGGAGCAGCAGGTAGTGCTCTAAGCTGCCATGGCTGAGCAACAGGGCAGGAGTGCTGGGGTCTCTGCTGAGCAGGGTCCTAGCTCCTCACTGGATAGAGGGAGGTTGGAGAGGGTGAAGGCAGGGAGTGCAGGGGTATATATTATGGAAATGCAGCCTGGGCGGTGGGAAGTAACACCGGAGGTGGTGGTGGTGGTGGTGGTGGTGGTGGTGGTGGTGGTGGTGGTGGTGGTGGTGGCGGCGGCGGCGGCGGCGGCGGCGGCGGCGGCGGTGGTGGTTAGGTGAAGTCAGTGATGGAGATGGTGGGCAGTGGTGGAGCGAATGGGCAGGGGCTGCAGAAGAGGTGCTCTCCCACCTTGCTGTGGCTCCGTGGTGCCTGTGAGCCAGCGACGGGCAGCAAAGCAGCACGGCACCTTCCCTCAGCTGCTGTCGAGGTCACCGGGAGCAATGCCTTATTGCCTCCTCGCTGCACCACGGGTGCCTGAAGTCCCTTCGAGCTGTGGGTGGAGGCCACAGGCAGAGACTGGGCTCCATGTCTGAGTACCCTGTAAGATGAGTAACACTTCATAACCTGATACACCCCAGTACTTGTGTCTGGAGAATTTGAGACTTCTCTTTCCTCAACACGTAAGAAGAGAGATGCCTGGATAACGTGCAAGGTGCTGTCTTTGGGGCAGACAGTAGGGACTATGAAAGAGGGGGCTTTCTCCCCAGCTGGCAAAGAGGAGGAAAACCCTCGGCGCAGAACCGGCTGGGTTCCCGGCCAGGGCTCCGAGCAGGTTCCCTGCCAGAAACCAGGCATTAGGGATCTTACACTGGGGAATTTTGTCAGTGTCTGTGTATTTAGTCAGATTTTCCTGTAATAAAACTACATTTTAGGCACTCTGATTCTGATAACATGGGAAGTGACACATAATTTATGTTCCCAGAGCTGTTTTTCCTGATCCTGAAGGAGCTGCTTCCCCAGTATTTTTCATGAACAAATCTCCTTCTTTTTGTCTTTCAGCACTTTTTTTTTTTTTTTCATAATTTTAAACCACTGTTTCAGTGCCCTTCTCCCTGGACTATGCCCAGCCACAGTGGCCTGGGTTTGTAATTATGGCAGAAACTTGTCTCATGACTAGGCGATGACTAGAGATAATTCCCCAGAAGAAACACCTACAGATGAATGCCATTTCTGCTCTTTTCCTCTCCTTTTGCTTGGATTTGTCAGGCTGCTGCTCATCCATTGCTTATTAGGCTGCTGCTCATCCATTGCTTATTATTTTTAACCCTTCAGCTATATCTTTTCTTCTGAAATGAGATAATTCCAAATATTAGTGTGCATTTACAATATGAAAACATTGCCATATTTACCATAATACTCCCTAAAGTCCTAATGTGACTAATTCACAAATTAAAATCAGCCTACTTGCCTGTCCCTAAGTTTGTCAGTAACAACAGTATGTGGGTCTGACTTATTCTGTATGAACAACAAAAACATGTGAACCTTTTCCAGCAGAATGGCAGGAGGTATTGTGCCTCTGTGTGATTTTACATTAAGCTGCATCTCCATCAGAGAGCAAATGCAAAGTCCTGCACTCAGCAGGAAAAATCGTTGGAGCTGTGCCTTTTCTTTTGGGGCAGTTTGCTCCATAGTCTAGTGTCTCGATGGCAAATTAGGGTGATGGGGATTTTTTATGGTCAATATTTAAGATTTAGGGATTTAATTCTCAAATATTCGTGAAATAATCTGGGTATAATTAGAATAAGACACTACACTTTTTCCACAAAAACACAACATGCATTTTAATGCATTTCTCAGAATTTTTTTGGATGTCTGTGTTGGAAGAGAAAATAACGAAATGAAAATAACTTAGGTACAGTGAGAACTGAGCTATGGCACTTTCTGGCACAAGTCATACCTCTCTTCAGGCTGAACAGCTTCTCACAAGACCCATGTTTGGCTGTGACTTACCATTTCCAGGTTAGGGACATGGTTGTATTCCTTGGTATGCTACAGAGCCTTAAACATTGCAACCTGTGCTACTCTTGTTTTTAAGCTAACATTTTAGTGCTAGTGAATTTGATTTAAAGACTTCAGCAAAGGAGTGGCATGGCTTCTTGCGCTGTATTTCTGTATGCTGTGCATTCACATGCACAGTGACCTCTCCCCTCAGTGTGAACACAGGAGTTACTACAACGTGCCAGTCTTTATGTGTGTGTGAGTGTGTGTGCGCACATGTCAGAAAGCCTAGGCCAGGATATCATGCCTGGGTTTGTGAGCCAGTTGACGCATGAGCTAAAGGTGAAAAAAATGCTATTGCTCCAGTTAGGAAGCAGCAACCATAAGTCACCCTTAGGCATCCTCGTCTAGGGAGAAGGGAGAACGACACCGTAGCTGTGGAACGACCAATTCTCCTTGAGCTGTAAGAGCAGAACTGCTAAGGTGTCCTCTGGGGAATCCTCAGCAAACTCAATGGGTACTTTCAGCTGGTTTTCAAGTGACTCTGTGTAACTGCTTAGCCATAGCTCCTCTGTGGGATTGAGACTAAAATGTCTATGTGTGTGTGTAGGTGTGTGTGTGTGTGTAGTTTATATTCACAGCAAAATTAGCAGTTCCATAATATAAGCAGGGATTAGCATTTCACCTTTTTTTTTCCTTGGGAAAAAGCCAGCTTGAGTTTTTTTGGGAAAAAAGAGAACAGTAGCAGAAGGATCCTATCTCTGCCATCTTCACCTCTGCCCAGTGCTCACACATGTGATCTCAAGCACAATGTAAGCATTGCTGTTGTGAGGATACCTCTAAGTGATGTAACTGAGATATTCCAAAGTATTCGTTAATGTTTTGGGCTCTAAGTCAACCTCAAAGGTCCACAGAAGAGAAATGGGACTCCTGAATATTTTGGTCATCTCAGGGGGATTTAATGCAATGTGATATTTTTAATACCGCTATACATCTAAGTAGTGTCGGATATTAATTGTAGTATTGCATCACTTACTTTAATCCTAGAAACTAACAAAAAAATCTGCTTCCCCTTGATGGTGTTGCACCCTCAATACCCAGGCGTGCTGCACCTTGCAGGAACAACAAAGTGTTGAGCCATGAGCAAGCGAGCAAGAAATCAAGGGCTTGATCATCTACTAAGAGGCAGCCTATTTATGCTGCTGAGATGTGGCAAAGTGGCTGGAACCTGTAGTTCTCTCCTCTTTTCCTTCAAGCCAGTGATGATGCTTCTGCACCAGCTGCCATCTGTGATATAAAGTGGAGCCACTGGGCTCTCCAATGGTTATAATGATGCTTAGTCTCAGACTGAGTCCAGGATCAGGCCAAGGCTGCTTCAGGGACCCAGGAAGCACAGCATCATTTCTGGCTCCCACACAGCCTTCACCTGCAATGCACTGAGCGGAGTCCAAAATATATTTTGCATACAAATTAATGAGATACATGTATAGCACCCCTTAGACAGCTTTATTCTGTTAGTGCTTACCTTTATTACTGTGTAAGATACTCAGCTCTCATTGTCATAAATTGTGCTCTACTTTTGAAGGGGGAAAATAATTCCATACGAAAGATAAATAAATATGAAGAACAAAATGTTGCCAATTCCTGCGTGGCCACCAAAAAATGGCAAAGTCATCCCATACATAAGTAAAACATCAGATCCTGACACTTGGTAACTAGAATCTTTCAGCCGACTTCGATATGCCCGAAGTCAGCACACCTGGGAACATCCCCGTGTCTCACGTGTACATGAGGTGGTAGGACAGGGCATGCACCATTGCGGCTTAGGGGCTTCTACCGGCTTAGGAGCCTCTGGGGAAGGTGGTGTGGTGGCCTTAAAATCATCAGTACAAGCTAAGTACATTTTTACCTACAGCAGTATCCAGGTGATTCTGCCGGTGATACGTATTTTGCTTCCAAAGATAGGTAGCAAAGTTAAAAAAAATGGATGGAAAATAGCTTTCTGCTGCACTTGGCCAACCTAACCTGTGGGTTTCTGCCTTGTGATATGAAAGTGTCTGCGCTGTTGGCAGGATATTTGCAGTGTTTGATTTTGTGCGTTTTCATACACACATATTTAATAGCCAAGGGCCACTGGTTCTCGCTGTGCCCAGGCCACTTCCACATTGCTCTGCCTCTCTTGACTTCAATTTGTACTGGAGTAAGTGACAGCAGAAGCCTGGCTCTGCTGCCTAGTCAGCCCCTCACCCATCTCTGCTAAATCACAAGTCGCATCCCAGCAGATTAAGGTAAATTTCAATCAACAGCAGTTTAAATGAGTAAATTGGGCGATGAACTGCAACAGCTGAGGAAAGGCAAATGCAGCCATTTCGCCACTTCTGATGTACCCTCCAGGCAGGGAGAGGGGCAGGGGACCTGGGGGTAACCTCCTGCCTCACCCCAATGGGATTCACCAGGGCTTGTGAGTCACAGCCATTAGACATTAGGGGAACATCTTCTGTGAAGAGGTATTATTTGATGTGAGTGAAGGTTGCAGAATTGGATTCTATTGTAGGAAGGCTTTTAAGTTATATTAGCCTATGCCTGCGAAGCATTTGTGAAAAACGTCACTTTCTTTAAAAAAAATACTATTTGATTTAATTTTTTACAAATACACAGAAAATCTGAACCACCTGGACGTTATAGCAATTCTCCAAACACACCACTTTCAGCACAAGTTCCCTCATTTTGTGGAAGTTTCCCAGTACTTTGCAGCAGTACAAACTGCAGTGACGGACGTGGATACCAGAGGTGACCCACATACCACAGGGGACACAGGCATCTTCTGGGCCATGCCATGGAGACCTCTGCTCTCTACAGGCAGAGTGGCTGTTGTTTGGCCACACGCAGTGGCTGTTAGTGAATTCTTTTAAATAGCTCATCGAACTAAGTATATTTATTAAACAGTTTAGTCTTTGATTGCAATCCCTGCTCTGCTTGGCACAGGTTCTGCAGTGTATTCAGATATTACACCCTTCTCCCTGCCCTACAAATGTTTAATGATACATGGTCAAAGCATGATAGATGATACCCCAGTGCAGAAAAGGTAGACCTGTATTTACAGCAAAATGGCATTCTTGGGATATATGAAAACAAAAAAAAAAAAAAAAAAAAGATTTTTCTATATTTCCTTACAGACTCATTTCTGAAAAGGGTGCTATTGTCTACCATTCATAACTAACTGCATTTATGAGTAATAGAATAATTCCTTACATGTGAGGATAAATGTACAGTATTATGGCATAATCAGCTAGGATGTATTTCAGCAGAGCTTTGAGTAAGTGAAACATTGCAATTCGGAGGTTATCTTGAAGATCAAATCCCCAGTCAGAAAGCTATATTGTTGCCTTCATTTTCCTTTCTCAACCCCATGAAGGCTTAATTGGCAGCTAGCTTACATTGTGATCTCCTAGCTTCTTAGAATTTTCTTTTTTGTAACAGGTTTTTTTTAATGAGCATTTTCTCAAGGGAATTAATTATTACTTTGACTGGTATATTCATATATTTCTATCAAGAAGTTTTATAAATTACCAAACTCTTGACACAGTGTGCAACCATAAAAATCACAAAGAGTATCTGTAGTTCTTTGTAATCCCATTAAATCATTTTTTTCATCTGAAGCTTATTCTCCTCTTTGTTAAATGACAACATTCAGATTCAATTGCAGCTAATGTCTAATGTGCATGTGCTGTGACACTGCTATTGGATTTATAGAAGCTGCGCCATAAGAAGAAATACATGTCACGAAGTGAGAAGAGCTCAAATGAAAAGTTTCATCACTGCATGAGCATCATTTCTGCAGAGAGAACGCTCATTACAGACTTGACTTTTCTACCTTGTTTACATTTTATGCAGAGCTTTTAGAAACATGCCCACTGTGAGGCACTCTGTGGAAAAATGTAGTTTCAGTATCAGTCACCATATTAACAGGGGGCCATATCCTGGGGCCTCAACTCTGTCTTTAGACAAGCAAACTTCAGTCAGGTTAAGGACTGAGACAAGCCCAAAGGCTTCGGCAGTGACTTAGCCCCAGACCCTTAAGGAAGAAAATACTGCATAGCTGTGTTGCTCCAGAGCTGAGACCAGAAGCCGAACACAGCAGCCACAAGCCTGTTTATGAGCCCATCCCTGATCCACAGGGAGGGTGCCCCGTGCCCTCCCTACGCCTAGCAAAACCCCTCCTTTGCCTCCAGGCGCATCTCTTTTCTTGGGCTCCTTCCTGCCATTGCCTAAAATTTGCACCCATCTTTTTTTCCTGGATGGAAGCAACTGTCGCAAAAGACTGTGGGTTTCAGGCATGTTCATCGTCATCTGCTGCCTTCCACAGAGGAGGGTCTGGGACAGGAGTCTTCCAAGCCCTGTATTCGCTTTGGTTTTGCTTGCAGTAAGCTCTCCATCTAGCTGGTCAGCGTGAGGAGGAGCGTGGGGGTGCAAGTCCTGCCGACAGCCGGTGGGGAGGGCGAGCCCCCCCAGCTAAGGCCCTTGCCCACCAGTGCTCCTTCCACAGAGAGGACTGAAAGCCACCAATGCGCCTGAGTAAGAAGGCACCTTGTTCCCTTCTACTCTCTCTCCTTTCTGCCTGAACTGGCTTGCCAGAGTTAAAGTTACCCTCAGTGTTCAAGTTACAACTTTGTAACAAATGAAAACAGCAATTAAGGCTGCCACTTCATTCCTAAGTCACACCATTTTGTCTAATTGCAATATATATAATACATAAGATCATGCTGTGCTGGGGGATGTATATGCAATAACTGAACACAGTGGCATGATTTAGGACAGACTGGCTTTGAATTTCTTTGTGTGAGCAGGTGGTGTTTCTACACTGCCTCAAATATATTCAATGTGACACTATAAGGTCAAATGTACCCCTTCTGAGGGCCTGCCTTTATTAGTAGCCCAAATAATAAATAACAAAACACAAACTTCAGCCAAAGCACTCTTTCTAGAGTTTCCAGAAGGAATTCCCTGGATTTGGTCTCAGCGTGTCCATCCAGTGGGTATTTACACAGGTCTTATGTTTTAAGGGACTTCCCAGGACTACTTTAAGAAAATTGCAATAGGTAAACTAGTTCCTGCTAAGAAGTTACTGTCCATCAGCTGGGAGGGGGTAGCTGTCGGTGTGCTCCTTTGCCCACACCATCTGTCAAAGAAAGTATTAACTTACACCCTCATGTGCCTTATAACGGAAGAAAGGCAAACATAGTACCCATAACGCCCACTTTAAGAAAGGGGGGAAAGTGCTTGCGGCAACTATGTGCCCTATTTTAGTATAATCTCAACAGTATGCAGTCCCCTAGGACAAAGGCACTGAGGTAAATGAAAGATGGGACAGACTGCAATGCATGTTTGCCAAAGGCTGATTGTGGCAGAGTAACTGGAGAGCTGTCTTCCCTGAGATAACAGATTTTCTTGACTAAAGAAATGCAGTAGGTCTCATCTCTATGGACTTCTGAAAAGTAGGTAATAAGGTGCCACATGGGAAATTATTAGTTAAGCTGAAGAAGATGGGAATTAGTTCAAAAAGTATAACGTGGATAAGAAACTAACTAAAGGGAGATGCCAACTGCTTGTGTTGAAGAGGGAGATTCAGTCCTGGAATGAGGTTACCTGTTGCAAGGATGTGGGCTTACAAGGTTACTAGGACCTAGCCTTTATTTGTGAGCTTCATTTTGAAACTGTGGTGCAAAAAGTAGGACTGTGCTAAAAAAAAATAAAATTACTGGTCACAAAAATCTGGGAGACATCATAAATGCAGAAAGACCTAGAAGAACAGAACCACACCTGAAGTGCAGAATTATGTACTTGGAGGTCATTTTGCTCATCAGCTAGAAACAGTGTTGGGAAGAGGGAAGACCGAGAAGTTCTTGTTGGTCCCGCCCTGGCTCTAAGTTGGCGGACTGATGGAAATGGTAGCCATAGTCCCCACATGGATAATAGTTCCCATGGAGGCACAGCAGTGTCCGCGGCACTACAAGGGGCCCTTCTCCAAGTTCAGCGAGCACCTCTGGGTCCCTATGTCCGGGACGGACCCCTGCCTCCTGGGAGAGGGGCACAGAAAGGCTACGGGCCATGAGGAGAAATGAGAACCCATCTCATTTCTTGACTTTGGGGCCACACGAAAACATCACCTCTGCAGCCTAGTAAAACACAGGCTGAAAGGGAAGCTAACTGTTACCTGTAAAAACATCAAGGGGTAAACGCCAGGCAAGAAAAATGGCTATTTCACCTAAAGGACAATGTTGTCACAAGTATGAATATATGTATACAAATGGAATAAAACTAGGTTGAATAGATTCTAACAGTTAAAGACCTAAAAGCGTATTGACTATTAGAAGCAGATTCTAACAGTTAAAGAGCAGCTTCTAAAACAGCCTTTTGCCTGAAGTTGTGAATATTTATCTGAATACTTTTAATAGGGAACCTGATCAATTTATGAAATGGGATTCTATGACAATAACCGTCTATGTTATAGCAGGGGGTAAGGCTTAGTGACCAAAGATGTCTTTTCTGGTTCTCTGCTCCTATGAACTGTTTGATTTTCCCAGGTTTAAGATTTTATTTTTCTACCTAAGTCTGTTTGACAGACTCATTCCAGAAATTCTTTTAAAAATACATTGCATTAATAATAATAATAAAAAAAATGTTTAAAATGTACCCGTTTTTACCTACATGCTTGTTTGGTGATGATTTGTTTCTTGCCATCTCTATGCAAAGTTACTTGTGTTAAGGGGATTCTTAGCCTTTTACTTCTACCTTCAATGCAGCATTAAAAACTGAGGGCCCAAGGGGAATAATGTCATTCTACTATGAAAAAATATACTAAATAAGGGTGGAAATATTCATGGAGATAACTCTCCTAAATGCAGATGCCATGGAAATATCTCCTTTTAACATTTGTGTCAAATGTTTCAAAGTTGGAGCAGTGCAACTTCATGCCCATTTTTGTCGTTTGGAATTATCATATTCTGTCTTTCGCTATATCTGTACTAATCTTTTCCTCCCCAGATTGTCTACACCAGTTCAGGCTGATTTAGATCTTGTCCCCACACATTGCTGAAATGAGCCAACGTCAAGCCAGAACTTGCACAAAGAAATGAGGTGGGTAGAGACATGCTGAAATTTTAACCTTTCTGTGCCGGTACTACCTCTAGTCAAAAATAAGTGGAAAAAATGTTCAAATATGTGGTTTTAGCACAGGTTGATTGGTGGACGTTTCAGTACAAGGATGGTAAATTCAGTCCAAAGGCTTTCACTATGTGCACTGTCACCAAGACTGGCTTTTACACAAGTGGTGTGTGCTAATCAGTGATTAGGGAATAAGGCAAGCATGACTGGTAAAAGATAACTGGAGAAAGCTCTTAAAAAATTCAAGGCCCCTTCCCATGTGTGATTTTTCCTAAATGACTTTGGCTTGCTCCTTCCTGAGGTGCGTTGTAGGGGAAGGGTTTGAAGTTCTCTGAATTTGCATGTCTTTGCTGGTCAAAGTCAGAATTCTTTGTTTCCTGTACATTATGGGAGCACATAAAGAAAAAAAAAACACCCTACCCACTCACACACACACAAAGTGGGCCTAGGGCACTTAATATTTTATTCTCATGAACAAGCTATATATAAAAAAAAAAAAAGCCATCCTGTGATGTGAACCAGTCAGTTTGCCAGTTTGAGCTGAGGAGCTGGAGTGACTGAAGCAAATTGGTTTCCAGCAGTTGCGAGAGAAACCTCAGGAGATGGCTGGCTCTGCACAAGCAAGCTAAGCTGTGCTTTACAGTTATGGCATTAAAGTCCAAACATCACAGAAGTGAATGAGCATCTGAGGAAAGCTAATCAGAACTCCAGGTAAAGGACCTTAAATCTGCACTGCACAGACTTTGACCTAGACTTTTCTCTGAAGATTTAGTAAGTCTTGAACGTCCACAATGTATAGCAGAGTAAAATTCATTATACGGTGGTAAAGGTAATCAGCAGAGCATCTAGTTAAATTGTTCCAGGCAGAAGAGTGAAGGTAAAATATAGAGAAGCATATTAGGGTTTTATTTCATATTGCTCTGTGTAGGCTGAACGCAACTTAAACTGCTTTATCTTCTGCATGTTTTAATCTTAACTCTTTCAAACCAGTGTGCGGTGACCACATCTCTTACAGAATGACACAGGGTGAAATACGAATTCATCACTACAGAATCACCCTTAAATGAGTAAACCTATCAAATTTATAATCTATATGCATAGAAAAATCATTATTTTACCACTTACTTTGATAGCAAACATTTATTTCAAAGAGCACTGTTATTAGCAGCCTGCTTTCAATTAAGAATCTGTTCCTTTATGACCGTTTTTTGAAGACTTAACATCATGCCTGTTATGTAAGTCTCATCAGCTTTTTGGCATAAGCATTCTTAGACCAGATGCAATAAGGTTTCATTTGGGTAAATTGTGCTTTTAGTAAAAGACACAGTTAAAAAAAATAAAACAGGTTTGTGTTTCATCCCATCTTTCTCACTTTTACCAGAGGCAGAAAAAAAGTAAAATTAATAATGAAAAGTAATGGTGATATTTACAAAGATAATGTTAATTGTGCTGTGTGCTTGAATGGTGGTGTGAGGTGAACATTTATCTTTTATAACGGAAGCAGAACCATTAAACCTATTTCACACAGGCTGTCGGCCACCCATCCAGTGGCAATGCCTTTTAGTCACAATTAAGCAGGCTACTTTAAGCTTTGTCATTTGTTTTACTTAAATTAAAAAAAAAAAAAAAAATCAAACTTTGCTTGCTAAAATGAAATGTAAGTAAGAGAAATATTTCATTTCATTTTTGCGTGATACATCAGCCTGTTACAGCTGAAGCCAGAGTGAAGAAATGTGGAGAGGTAAGACCAACTCAGTTGAGGAGCAGCATGAAAACCCACTGCAGAAACGTCCCCCCCGCCAGCCTCTTTCCCTCCTCCACACCCCTCCCCATCCCACAGCTGCATCCTCCAACGCATCCTCCCACCACTGCTCTGCGAGTTGCTGGGACTTCTGACCCATACATCAGCTATGCCCTCCTCCTCACTTCCATACCATCATCACCAACCCCCTCAGGAGGGGGGACAGTCACCAGAGGGATGAGGTGCAGAGCCAGCAACGCTGCTTTGCGCATTGTGCGACTCAGTAACAGCAGAGAAATCCCTGTGCACCTGAGCAAGGCAGCTCCCCGGCTGCTCTGCCCTGCCTGGCTCGCACAAACCCCCTACGTGGAGAGGCAATGAGGGAAAGAGAAGGCAGAAGGAAGGACGGGGACTCAGATGCCCAGACTAATGCAGACGTTATTATTATCATGATTTTATTGACAGTCTATCAGGTTTGGATGAAAAATTCAAAGATAATGCAAGTATGTTAATGGGAAGTTCTGTAGTATGTATTATAGGCATTGTAAGGCTGCCAGAGCAAATCCCATTTTAGTGGTGAATTGGGTAATCTGTTGCATTTTTAAAGGCCATTCGTCCTGAGAGATTATGAATTTATATTGCCTAAGGTTGTATTCCATCATTACAAAAGTGCTAGAATCCTCCTTAAAATTTGTTTTACCTGTAGCAGCACTGGGAATTTTGTCTCCTGCACTACATTCACTAACACTGGCGTTTTGACATTTGAGAGTTATCTTTTGGTTTTACCTGCCGCAGGAAAAAATTAGAGACACAACTTCTTTTAATAATGCAACTAGTGGTTCTACTTGTTCAGTAGCCTCAAGCCAATGACACCTTTCTTTATTTTCTATACAATCATCTTCACGTACAAAGGTCTACTGTGAAATGATTAAATTGGTGATCAAACTGTGATCTGTTTAACTTAACTGAGACTTTTCTCAGCAAAAGGGAGACGTCACTTTACACTTTCTCCAACAAAAATTTGTATATGCTATATTCTGTTAGTAGAAGGAAATGTAAAGATAAAGGGTAAATGTAATTACTGTGCAGTACTACTGTGCAGTGGTCTACTATTTCAACCAAAAATTGCCACGTATCCCCAATAGTATCTCTTTTCAGCATAGAATCCCTTTTATTTACAGTCATTCTGAACCTGGGCTTGGCAACTGACTTGCTATTGTTTGTGTGAATTCAATTTTGGAAGAATTTAAGAGCTGATGTAACTTTGCCTGTATGCCTGCCCATTTTTCTGTTACATTTCCCTCTGCTATTCTAAGGAATTCTTTTGTTGCCAGGAAAGTTTGTGGAAAAAGTACCTTTTGAGCAAATGGAAGAAAATACTGTAAGGAGCAAAGCTTAAGCCCACTTCAGATTTGGCTGAGAAAGGGTAGAAAGAACGTGCCCCCAGGAAGGAACAAGCCCCAGCCATGGTGACTCACCGGTAGAAGAGATTTGCCATGAGGACTGATATTCTTACGTGCTTATCAACAACTCACATTCTCTTCCTCAGCCTGGCTTCAGACAAAGGATCATTTTACATTTCTGTATTAACTCTAAACAACCTCAGCATTCCTGGGTGTGCTGGACCTTCTAGGCCATCTTCTATTAGGATCTGAGGGTATCTGCTGAAACACAGAGAGTACATAGACCTATTCAGAGACTATTCATCTAGACATAATCTTCCTAGGCACTATGTATTTAACAAAATACCCTTTGAAGTAGCACAGCGAAGGCACTCTCTGTGTCCTTGATTCTCCCAAAAGTGCTTAGTTTTATTTTGTGTTTTCTTTCTCCTTGGACTTCAGTTATTGGTTTATAGAAAATGACAGGCAATACATTTCATTTATTTTGTACAAGTACCTATTATTTATGCTGAGATGGCAAAGAAAGAAAAATTCTAAGACATCCTAATCTCTTCAAATCTTCATGAAAAAGGGGGTTTTTTTGCTGTATGTTGGCTAGAAAACTTAGGAAGGTGTCTTACGCTGTCTTTTCAGAGGCCTTTCAGAGATTTTCTAGTAAATCCTGGCCAACTGCCAGAGATGGCTTGACAAACGACACAAACTTTTGCAAGATGAAGCTCTGTATGGATGGGAAGCGCTTACATCTGGAGGAGTCCTAGAAGATTTATACCTGAAAATCATGGTGCAGTCCTACAGAGGAAGGCTATGAACGTGCTGACCCCTAAGTGCCGTTTGTAACCCACGCCCGACCCACATGGGGATTAAGAGTTGATGCCTTCCATGCAGGCTGAAGAAGCAAACGCTCAGCAACAGAGAAGTGATCTCCAGCATATCTCCAGTGCATCCCTGAATCATCCATTGATAAAATGGTGTTTTACAAGTAGGGCAAGAAAGAATTTGTGTTGGAATTAAAACAGTTGGCCAACACCTCTGCAACCGCCGTCTCAGTTAGAGACTCCTGTAAGTATAGTCTTCGGGGAATGTAGTTTCCTGGGGCCAGCACAGATGACACCTAATTGGAATCACAGGCTTGAATGAAGTTTGAGTGTAATCTAAAACCGGGGACTATGAAGGTCTTTTAGCCATTACCTGGCATTACTGAAAGGGAAAAATACAATGGTAGAAATACTTAAGATTATTTTGAATAGGATATGAAATAGAGATTCGTCTAAAGTGGGTGACAGGAAGATCATTAGATAGAGGAAAAAAAACCAGCATTCAGGCAACATAAAAGTATAACCTATCTGTGGCTCTGTTCTGCGCAGCCGGTCGAGAAGTAGGGCTTTGCTGAGGACATTAACCAGCTTTTAGGTTTTAGCCCTGTTTTGGTTTTTTGTTTATAACATTCTTGGGTCTGCAGAGCCTGGCTGTTGTGACAATGGATGTATGGGATTCGTAAAATGGTGGGCCTTCATAAAAGAAGTGAAGCCTTTGCAAGAGAATACTTACCAGGACTCAAACAGGATCTTGTAGCACTTACGCTTGATAAGGCGTTAGAGGTGGGGAGAGACATAAAACCCCAGATCTGTGGGATGTTGTAACAGTCTTTCTGACGGTCAGGGAGTGTCAGTGACATGAGCCTGTTTCTCATCCTCTTAACACCAGATGGAAATGCCAGAAGTAAACAAATATTTCAGTTCTGTATAAAAGTCCTTGGGAAAGGCCAGGACAGATAAAATACTGGGGAGGGGGAAGAAGCACAATGGAGAATGAACCAAACAATAAATGTGACCATGTGCACTGTGAACCACCTGACTAAACCAGATGCCTCTGGAGAGGAAACGGCAAAATACCTTTATATCCCCTGGAGCCATCAAAGGAAGCCTGCAATGCAGGGCATCAGCGTTATCCTCTCAGGTTTAATATCTGACGTGTTTGCATCTGTGACGGGGAAGCAAGGCAGAATTCCTGTTACAAGAACACAATAGTTATAGCTCTCCTACAGGCTAACGCGGCGTGGGCCAATAGTTATATTGGGACATATGGTGGACTCGGATGTGTCAGGAGAAGGCTTGGGAATTTTTTCCCTTGGTATTGGAAAAAGCAGTAAATGGAGTCAGACCAATACTCTGTATCTTCTGCACCTTGAGAGGCAAGTTTCAGCCTTGTCTGAGACACGCTGCTGTTCATAAACAACGCTGTTAGTTCAATTTCATTCTCCTTCTGGTTCATTGTTATTTTAATAACTCTTTTATTTGCAATATTATTTTAAGACAGCGAGACAGCCGGTAAATAACTTGACAGTGTTCATTAAGCTTTCTGGTTGCAGAAAGTTTCTAATAACTCTACCAATGGGTCAGTTCATTCCCTACTCACAACAACTAGCAAAAAAGGACAGGAAACTCCCTCAAGGAATTTTCTACAGACGGTTCCATCAGGAAGGCATTAAGTGTATATTTATTTCTTGCCTCCCCCTGTTCCTCTTGGAACAGGCAAAGCGGTTCGGATCTGGGAACCAGGATATCTCAAGGGATCTGCCAGAGGTCAGGCATTTCTGCCTAGAAACCCAGAGTCTCTGTGCTACCCATACTCCCTGCAGTTCTTTCTTAGTCCTGGCAGAGCAGCTCCAGAACACAGCCAAGGCATGGAGAGGACTTCACACAATGTGTATTTACTTTTGGGTAGATTCTTGATTATTTCTGGACGAGAATCGCACAAGACATACCAAACCTCCTGGCCTGAGTATGCAACCCACCCTTTTTCCACAAAGTGGACACCTTCAGACTCAGGACCAGGCTGGAGAGGACCCTGCAGCCTCCTGTCACAGTCTGATTCACACACAAAATCACTCACAGTTTGTGAGGAGTATGTGACCTAAACACGTGATACCTTTACCAGCTTTCCAAAAGTTTAAAGAAAAAAAAGGTGATGTAAATGACACTGTGTTCTTCTGAGATATTCAATAACATTGATTTGATTGGAAATTACTCAGAAGTACTCGCGTTGTTTGTCATTGTCTCTTTGTTAGCATCACTGAATACATTTGCAAGTTGTTGACCCAGTTAAACTTTGGTTTTCTATGTCTCACATTGCTGGGAAGGGGTTTTTCGAAAGAAGGAGGCTCTGGAGAGGGACAAACAGTGCTCCACAGTGTTTTGTAAACCTAGGGCACTGGAGAAGTCAGTCAAAACAAAATAACACAACAGTAAGATAGCACGGTGGCTTGAAATGCCAATAGAAATAGTGAATAGACCTCTTTTATATGAATTGCCAGGGGTCACCTGAGTAAGGAGTACAAGATTTGTCCCTTGGTCATGGTAAAGCTAGAGATTCCTCCAGAACATGTGGATGAAGGGTTGTACCACCAGAGGAAAAGGGATAGTGCAAATGGCTGAGGTGTTTTATTCCTCTCTAAAGGCAGAGTTCTGTTTTCTTGAGGCCAGTTTGTCCCTCATTCAACTTCATTTTCTTTTCTCACAGTGAAAAGCTGTCACAGGTATCTTATCATCATATAAAATGCAACAGAGAATAGGAAAAAAAGTTTGGGGATAAATAATTGATTGCTTGAGGAGATACTGACAAGGAACAAGTATTTTTTCTGTAAATACAGTATATGTTAGAAAGGAAGAAGGCACTGCTCTGGAAGGACAAGGACGAGAGAGAGATCCCAGCAGAGGGTGGGGGAGAGCACTTAGCAGTATTTTGCCTGAGGGGCAAGAAGTTTCTCCCCATAGGTGTCTACAGGAAAAAGAGTACTTTTGTTTGCTCTGTGATCCCCGGTTATATTCTTTCTAGCACTTCTGGGATTGTCAGCCAGGAAATCACCATGGGGGCAGCATGCAATCCTGCAAAGCAAGGAGGAGCTGGAGGAAACCCTCTCACCACCCACCCCCTTGCAGTTCAGAAGACAGATGCGTAGCTGGGTGCTTCTCCCGCACCTTGCTGGCTGTGGGCTGAGGGATGGAAGTCAGCTGAGGGAAGGGCAGAGCCCAGGCAGCAGCACAGACCTCACCGAGAGCGCTCCAGGGGCAGACCCAGCTGCCTGGGACATGTTTGGCCATCAGCACCCTGGAGTTCAGTTTTCAAAGTGGGACCCGGGGAGAGGCATTTGCTGGGTCTGGTCCAGTACCAGCAGTCAGAAATGGAACTGTTTCTTTCTATCTTGCATCCACATCTGAGCAGTACCTGGCAGCTGGGACGGATTCTTAGTACTGAATTTATAGAAAGGAAAGCTTTGAGGGCAAACTTGCTTAGCTGTGGGACATGGCAATCACAGGTTGCTGCAGTTCCCGTCTCCTAATCTGAATAATTTATCTGGGGAAAAAAAGATACAAACTACAGTGTGCATTATAACACAAATACTGTATTTTGGAAAGGTAGACTTACAGCTCGCAGTTTAGCTGGATTTTTTCTTCAGAAAAAAAATGTCCAGAAAGAAATTTCCTGGGCGTTTTCCAGAGCAACTTAGTGATTACCTCCCTACTACAGAAAGAGAACATTTTACTTAGTTTCACCCACTGGCTTAAGATAAACTGGAATATCAAGGTCTTTTTCTTGGAATAATTAGCCCAGTGATTAAACTTGAAAGGGGAAGAGGACACTGTGCTGCCAGAACTAAAAATGTCTACAGCAGGGAACTATTCAAGAGACATTGCACTGTTGAGCCTGAATTAACTTGTCCCTTGATATGAGAAGGTAAGATCCTTGACAGGCAGGAGGAGAAGGAAAGATCAGAATCTGGCTTTTGTACCCGAGCAAGCCTCCTGGGACCCTTCCTACGAGTAATGCGTGTGTAGCCACGGAGCAGGAGAGGAAACGTCTGGGTTCAGGTCCGTAGGTGCTGCGTGGTGGGAGGTGGGAGTGCCCTGATGGGAAGCAGTGGGCTGAGTCATTTCGCCAGCAACACCCCAGGCACTTTGTTTCTTTGTTTTTGCAAAGGTTCATGTTTTATTTGGTCTTCCCTGGTTGTTTTCTGTAGGCAGTCATCAGCCTGAAAGCAGCTGTTTTGATCTTCTTGTTAGGTGAAAGGAAACGCATTTGAACTCTTCACATAGGCAGGGATTACTTACCTGAGCTGAAGGAAAAGCCTGACTGGCTCAGGCTTGGATTCCCCAAGGAGAGGTTACTTGTCAAAATTAATGATAATGATACCTTTCAAATTAAGGCGACAGTCAATGAACATCCTCTGTTGTAGCAACTGTTTGCTATGTAAGGGCTTTTTTGGGCAAATGCCTTTGACTCATATCTGCTCCTCTTTAATCCTTTAGTATTGGAAACAGGAATTTAGTAGAGGGCAGAATTCCTCTTGTTTTCACTAACCTCTGAAGAATACAAAGCCAAGACCAGGAAATCCCGGTGCTGAAACAAAATATTTCATCTTTTATTTTTTCCTGACCCAGCTTGTAAAGTGTTCGGTGTCTTCTAATTGGATTTCTCACTTGCAGTATTTGCATTCTTGGCTGTAATTATGCTGTATCTGCTAAAAGTATTAAAAATCAATAATGTGCAGTTGACGTATAGACCATAAAAAAGTAGTATTGTTCTGGAGTGCAAAGAGAATAGGAAAGCAGCTGAAATTCTTGCCTTCTCTTCTGGATAGAATAATGGTCCAAAGATCTATTTATATTTTACATGATTATTGGCTTTTCCATTTTTAGATTAATATTCAAAATCAATTCACATAAGGTTTGGATGATACTGCTAGTGAATGTAGTAAAATATCTGCCACAGAAAAAATTACACCTCTCTCTTCTTTGAAAGTCATAGTTAAAGGTGCTGATAGCAAAAGGGTCTTTGGCAAAGTGGAAATCTCAGCTGCAGATGGGAGGTTTATTGCCTTCCTTTGCATTTTATAGCATATTCTGTAAGTCAGCTGGGGAAAGCAATGGACATTTGCCAAAGCAGAACCCCATTTGTCTAATCACCAAGTATACCCACAAGCTCCGCAAGAGAATATACCCGTGAAGCTCTTTACATGACTGTCTGGAGTGTAAAACAGAAGAAATGAGGGAGCACTAGAGTTACTGTAAATGCTTGAGTATTTCTGCAAATGTACTTTTTCTTTTTTCTCTCGAAATGGTGCATGACACACTCATGCTGTTAAGATCTCTGCACTCACTTTATCTCCCCCCCCCCCACCTCCCCCTGTAAAATAAACCTCAGAAGATACCGGGGAAATGGCAAAAAATCATAGAGAAGGTCTTTCTTAAGGCATCTAACCAAAAATTAAAGAAAGGAGACTCACCACCCCGCTTCTTTCCTTTGTACCCCAGGAAACCTCATTGAATTTAAAGCTGGATAAATTTACTGGATCCGAAAACAGAACAGATTCTGCTCAGCACAACACATGCAATGGCAGAAAGGCATCCTCCAAACGCCCTGGACATCCTGAGCTGAAGAGACCATCTCTAGGGGTGAAACAGTGCTTTGGTCTCCGTGCTAATTCAGTCCTTGTCCTCTCTGCTGTGACTGCCAACAACCGTATCAATTAGTCGTACCAATTGTGATGGTGATTTCTGTGATGTGAACACCTGTCCTCTAGGAACTGGGCGAAGGCGACCAAACAGTTGTCAGATGGTAAGTGTAATGCTAATTGATCCAATCCATAGATCTGTCTCTATATAATGCTTAGTGCCAGAAAGTTACACAGCCAGACATCTGGCAACTAGATGACCGTCTAACTCTCTATCAGTTTGACTTTGGCAGGCAACAAAGTTGGTCTAGTTGTGTATGCTGTGGGCAGCTTAAGAAAGTTAAAATGTTGTTTTATGCCTGTTGAAGGCCTGTCTCTGTCTTGGTCTTTATTAAAATTATAATGCTAAAGTGTCAGTACTTCGGTCAGTACCAACCTGTCTCAGATGTGAACGGATGACCTAAGAGTGAAAGGTTCCGTATCTAGGTTATCCCAGTTATGCTGTATCTGCTAAAATACTGAAAAATCAATGAAGTAGTGATAAAGCTAGACTGTAAAAAAAAAGCTGTTTCATTGCTTTTGCCTTGAATACATTCACTACTTGTCATGATTGTAAAGCAAATGGGGCAGTGATGAAACCTTCTGATTACAGAGGGAATACTGGATTAATATTCACAGTCGGTTTATTAGCAGTTGCACTTGCAGCTTAATGTTCATGAGTCCCATATTTGGGAGCAGAGCATTCCTTATGTTAAATGCAGAGTAGTAGCGCTTGCCTATCACACTCAATGCTGCATGTAGAAATGGTGTGAGCATCGTTAGTAAAATGGAAAGATAAATATGATGTTTTTTTCCATCTATTACTTATCCTCCTAGTTTAAGTGCTGGCAGCTTTCTTGGAACACTAGATGGCAAAAATAGAGGTAGCTTCTATCCCAAGGAAATTTGAAAGACCAGTAATAGCACATGAGTTTGGAGCAGTCACAGGAAAGACTATTATAACATTCTATTTCATTCCTTCCTTTAAGATGTTGAAATAGAGCATGGATTAGTATCAGTGAGCTTCTGTGGACCTTAAAAAAGAAGAGCCGATACAAGGAGACAGGTTCCTAGTTTGCACGTGGAACATGCATCCTCTACATAGACCAGAGCATGAGAAGATGTGTAGGAATGCAGAAACGACATTGCAGGGTTATGAGCTACACCGAGGGAGCATTAAGAAAGGAAATGCAGAGTGTAGACCTGCGTGGAGCTGTGGGCGCTCACGAAGGCAGGCATGAGAAACGGGAATTTGCTGTGCTCAAAGATACTATGGAGGAAGGTAACATCATTTAAAAGAGGGCGTAACAAGGTAATATTGGCAACTAGGTTTTGAATGGGGGGAACTGGACATAGGCTGCAGAGAGAGCAGAAAGGAAGGAGTTACAGGTAGCAGGGATGTGGTTATCAAAACCAAAAGAACGTAACTTAATTTCTGGAGGCAGTGGCAGAAAGTGTTTTTGAGAAGCTGGAAGTCTGGGAGAAATAAAAGAGAAGTTTCAGAAATGGTCTTGTTATGGCATGAACAGTGGTAGAGGTCAACAGAAAGAGAGGAAGGCAGTGGCAGGAAGAAAACTTAGAAACACTTGCTTTTAGCAATGTGTTTAATCTAATGACAATAATCTACCAGAAAGACATGTACAGAGGCCCATGGGAAAAATGGACAAGTAGATTTGTGAGCTGTCAGCACTGAGATAAATCTTAAAGACAGGCCAGTCTGAGGTCACGCAGATGTGTATGTACATGCACATAGTGCCCGGAGTAGGTGATGGACCTCTGTGAGGCTTTTTCCCAAATGATCAGCCCCGCATCCCCACCCCTCCTGAGTATCCACTGTGACTATTTGAAGGAACTGAGCAAGAGCTGGTGCTGCCCGGAGAGGCAAGGTAGAGCTGATGAACTCCACTCACCGCGCCTGCTCTCATTTCGGCTCTGTCCCTGCAAACAACAGTTGACTGACTGATAACATGCACCTTGTCTCTCTGTGAGGCACTGGGTTTTGGCTCTCACCGGCTTGAAACCATAGCCTCAAAACCCAGCAGTTAATGCAGGTAAAGATAAGAAGGAAATCAGGGAGTCATAAAAGATTCAGTCAAAACAGGAGAAGAGAGGAGAAGGGGCACATGCAGACCAGTGCCTTTTCAGACCAAGGCTACTGTTTGCATTTCATCTTTGCTTTCACGACCTTTACCGGTGTTTTAAGGATGGAAGAATAGGTTTGCTGCTTTGCCTGAGTCACAAATCCACAAACTGGGGCACAACTTACTGTTTCAGCATGTGCCAACCTGACAGTCCTGTCTTTGGGATAGCTGTTGGAGGCGGGCGATTTTCATGAAAGTTCATTTTGCTTCAGAGACTCCCCAGGAAGGCGTCACGGCCAGTGTCCTTTCCTCACCTAACCACGAACGGAGTATCAGATACCAGTGAGCTTGGCCTGCAGAAGGCACTCAGCGCCAACGGCTGGAAACCACTTTTATTAGAAAGGGGATGATCCAAACCATGCCCTTTGTACTCTCTGCAAAACACAGATAATTTGACAGGAGAAGTGAGTAATCTTTAATGTACTCATCCAAATCAAATATTTGTCTCTGTGGTTTTGGAGGCTATCTCTCCTACACCATCTGCTGAATAAGAGCTCGGCAAAGCTTGTACTGAAGGAGATGAGGAGCCCAGGGAAGAGGATTCCCTCTGGGTTTGCAGCTTCACACTTCAGCGGTATTTTCGCTGTGTGACTGGCACAAGGCAGTAGTGGGGTCAGCCTGTCCACCATCCCCAAACAGGAGGGAAGAATACGGTTTTGTTTGCACGAGGTTTGAAGGCGAAGCGATTTTTAAAACATCCCGCAACGCTGCTCTGATGCAGGAAGTGGCAGAGATGATTACCCTGAGTTTATAGCTCTGAAGATAATCTGACTTCGAAAAGCTCTTACACTGTAAGGAATCGATGACACCGTAATGATTCTGCTCCATCATTGTTAAGTCCCACATAGGCACAGTGTCATGAAAATAAGACATATTCAGACATGTTGAGGATAAGTTCCTATGTTTACCTCCAATATGTGAACAGGAAGCGAAACGACAGTATATCTTTTGCTTACTTGAGCTTCAGGACTGATAGATGGAAATATTCTGCAATCACCTTCACTGAAACTATTCCCCCTGAAGCTGTAGTGTCATCAGTTCAGATTATAAGCAAAGTACCAGGACTGGGCTGGGCCAGCCTTTACATGGGAAACAACTAAGAAAGACCCAAACACTGCAAGATTCAGAAGGTAAACACTCCTCGCAATGACTAGTGAACTGTTCTGCTAAAGCATATTTTTCTTCCGATTTCTTGAGGCATTTGTAACAATGCTGTGGCATGCCTGATGAAAGGAAGATGTTAACTCCAATGCTCTGACCCCATCTCCATCTTTCATCTACTCCAGTCCATCCCTCCTACAGCCTGAATGAATTTTTAATGCTTTTTTTTTGGTGTCCTACCCTGAGTGCAGAGTGTCTGTATACTTAAAATGGCAGCCACCGTTCTACATCACAGACTGCAATTGTCACAGGCCACCGAAGACCTCTCAGCTGACAATAATTTTCAGTCATTTCATTAGCCATTCAGGCTCAACTTCAGCCAATGACTTGGACGTGACAGGTTTTGTAATATCATGCTAAGCTCTGGAACCATCTAGCCCCAGATATTTTGGAGGTGTGTTTTGTCAACAAGGAAATTGAAAATGTTGGACTTTTTCTTTCTCTTTGATCTGTAAGGCACAGTCGGTGCATTCTTCGTGAACTTTTAAAATTACGTTGCAAGAGAATAAGCAATAACATAGGAAGTATTTGGTATCACCCGATTCTCTCCATTTTCTTTTCCACTCATAAAAGCCTCAGTGCAAAGCCTTTCTCTCTTCAGCTTGACTGAAGCTTAAACTTTGTTCAATATTTACAAATTGCATTGTTAATCTGTGCTCAGTTTAATTTTAACAAACTTATTACGTCCTTTACCTTTCTGTCTTCACACGGGTCAAGTAGCGTAGCCTCAGAAGTAGTCAGGTCGTAAGTCATATCATGAGTGACATTAGTTAGTCTGGAATACAATGATAATTGTCACCTGCATTCTGCAGAGAGCCCTGGGGAAACCTTGCTCAGACAACGTGCTTCTCTCGTCAGCACTGGGGTCAGTGTCTGAAGCAAACCGTGCACCCGTTATATCCCAAGGAGGGTGGCAGGCCATCCTGTCCAGCAATCCTTGATGGTCACGAGGTTTTGTGTCACTACCAAGTCCACCACGGCAGTAGCAATTCTTTTTCAGGTTCACCTGGATAGCAGTGATAAAGTCTGTATGTAAAGCCAGCACAAAAACATTTCAGGAGTAAGTGAACGGGCAATCCTTTGCAGACTTTACACCCAGCTTTACAAGCACCTCAGCCATGTTTAAGCACTTCCCAGGTGGCCTAGTCACCACGGCCACGGCAAGACCAGTGCGTTCGTCTCTCTTTTTCCAGGGACCGAGTTTTCTTTCTCAGCACAGAGCTGCTCAGCGGTCCTGTTGCCACATCCAGAGGCAGCCAGAGGAGCGGGTTGACTCACTTCCCGGCGGTCCCCTGGGTGCAGGAGCAGTCCTGCTGCACAGGGGCCATGGGCGGACCAAGGGCCATTGTCTCTGACAGCAGCCGAGGGCGGGGGGTGTTTTAGGAAAGGGCATAACAATGGGACAAGGCTACACCGCTACTGACCCGCATGTCCCAGAACTGACCTCATCATCTCCTTATCTCTCATTAGCTCCTCAAAAGCTGAAGCGAACAGCGAGGTTTTCTTCCTGACTCACAGCTGTGCGTGGTGCCGGCTCTGACTCAGGGCTTCCTAGGTAGGGCTCGCTCCTTTCTGCTGGGAAGATGGACAGGGCATGGCACGGCATCCCAGACTCCGAAAGGTCTATTCATTTTGTGACATTAAGTTTGAGCAACCAAGGTCATGTCTACATAAGGACTTAGTGGTTTGTTTTTTTTTTTTTTAAATTTCCCAGTGTTCCTAATTCTGGCTTAGCTCCACCAGCGCTAGCAACATGAGGATCCCAGAGGTAAACCAGTTGCCAGCACAACTAATACCACATAATTTCATCCCGCTCATAGCAGTTTAATCAATATAGCATTAAAAATTCTGGCAGCAGCCAGGCTACAGTAGGGCTCCCCATATTACTTATATTGACGGAGACAAACTTGCGGAGAGCAGGAAACCTTCAGAGGGTCCTCTGAAGATAAACAAGGCCTAAGGGACAGCACTGGTTTGGCTGAGGGAGCGACAACTGGTTCATAGGGGTCTTCTCATATCGAGGGTGGTGTGCATTAACCCAGCTTTGGTGGGTAGGACAGGGAGATCACAGCCATAGTGGTGTCACAGAGGGGGTGGAATTAGTGTTGTGCTGTGTTCATGCTCCTTTAGCATTGCCTAGAATTTTTAAGTCAGTAAGAAAGGCACTTGTGTCCAAAATGCTGAAAATTGACTGTCATAGGACCACATCTATTAAGTGATAATATACTGTCTTAAGTTCTGATTTACACCAAGAGATTCTAGAAGAAAGGAAAAAAAAAAAAGAGAAAGGAAATAATTTTGAGTGGAAAAAAACCCCCAAACAAACAAATGAAGCAACTCTAGAAAAAGTCCCTCTTGTTTTCTGTGTGTCTCAAACTTCACCAGCCCACAGAGCATGTGTGATGGGCAAGTGAAAGAAGACCATCCCACATGCCAGCTATTCACAATACAACTCCAACAGCAGTTTTTGTCTGAGAGCATTGATGTCCATTTTATTAGTATGAATAAAGGGAGTTCTTTCACATTTAGCTATATCCAGAAGGGCAATAGTCCATAAATCAATACATGGCATGGCTTTGCTTTTCCAGTCCATCAGTGTAATTCTTTTGGCTGCCAGTGCTACTCTCAGGAGTCATCTCTTTTCCCATTTATTCAAATTATGTAGCGAGTTGGTGAATTCCAATACCAGCACTGCTGCAGCTTTGTCTAAATTGATTTCCAGGACTAACTCCATTTATCTAAGAACATCATTCCAGAAACTGGCTGTTCTATAGACATTTCACATCTAAAATATGAGGGTACTTTTGTCAGCACTGAATCTACAACTTTGAACACGGATCGAAGTCGATGAGTATGCACAGATCTTGTAAATTATTTTTCATGTTGGGCCCTACTGTTTTGGTCAACAGAGTTCTTCTGAGAGGCAGAAAACAAACGTATTCCAATCTTATGGTTTTCTCTCTGGCTTTTGGAAAGTAGAGTTTGGTTGGGGTTTCTGATCCAAACCTGGAGACTGAATACAAGTAGCCAGCAGAACGAGAGCTCGCTCAGTATCCTTTACGGTAAAAGCACTGCTACACCTCTAGGCGAGTAGCTAATTATGTCACATCTGGTTGATCAGTTCTGGTGAGGACAATGAGAGTGCCAACTGAACAGAGATAATTTGTTGTAATAGACTGTCTAATCCACTTGCTGGCATATTTTATTAATATAGACATTCACAGATCTGTAAATGCGTAGAACATACAACACCGGATTATACCAATGTATCTATATCATATTAGAAATGTGATTTTTATGACTGTGTGAGATTACTGCAACTTTAATTATTTTCTCTCAGATTTTATTAGGATTCTGAGCTCTTCTAAAATAGCTGTACATGTAGCCATGTAACCACTGTTGTTCCACTGTGGTAAGATTTCAGAAGTTAAGTTCAGGAATAAGCCTCCTGGACTCATCGCAGAACATAGTAAATCAAGCAAACATTTCAAAGAATTATTAAAAATGAGGATCATCATCTTTAATTTTGCTTGTAAGTCTAAAACTAGTGAAGCTGTGAAAGCTCCATTACATAGCATATGATTCTGTGCAGGCTTATGCTTGGTTTCTCCGGCTTCTTGTACAGTAGGTGTTTGTCTAGTATTGTCATTGCAATTTTTATTGCACCGCATGATGTGTGCAGATGTGCTTCATCAACATCCCATGAGGAAAAGATTCTCTGCTCGGTATCGTTGCTCCCAGATGACGTCTACCTTATAGAATAACTTTCTGGGCTACCTCCTCTGGGATCAGGTAACCATTTAAATTCTCTGGATTTTGGTGTGTTAACAAGGATTTAATTACAAAGGTAAGTGTATGCACCTGCTAAGGCAGTCCTAATTATTTGATAATGGGGCAATCTTTCTCAATACAACCAGGTTTTGTGGTGGTAAGCTACACTAATGAAGCACACTGAGAGAACAAATCCTCTCTATGTTAAAAGGCTTATTTAAATTAAAGAAATCTGTAAAGATTGAGAGGCTTTTTTTCATCACAGATATTGACAACTGTGGAGCTAACATTTATGGAGTACACCCATTACTGCTGGAGGACGCTTGGTAGTATTTTTGCCTTGTGTGACTTCATTAAGTAATATATGGCATCAGCTTTTAATGATCGTTTCTGACATTTTTATCTCATCTGTTGCTTTTGAAAGCTGGTTTATATCTAGAGCTACTCAGTTGGAACCAATCAGTAACATTTCAACAGCGCTACTGTATTTCCTTCATCCAATACATCTGCTGCAGGCCTGTGTGGTATGCACTGGGTCAGTATCGTGTTTTAGTTTTCAGAAACTCACACCTTCTAGTTAGCCCTTTGCCAATTTACAGTTGCAGAAGCCAGAAGCTAAACTACAGTGTTAGAACTTTATAATCTCAGGCTAATAAAAAGAAGTGGGGGATCCATAAGCCAGATGGGTTCCAATGCCCCTGTCAGAAGCTATGTTGATCATATACCACTTGTTTTTTTGTTTCTTAATAACCAAAAACATGTTAGCATTAAAAAAGCAAATGCACTTGACAGCATCAATTCCATTATGGTTCCCAGTCATCTGCTTTATTGGGTTTGAAGGAATTTAGCCAGAGCGCTCTGTTTTCACTAGAATGTCATTAAAAACTTTGCAGCTTAGGCAAATGGTAAGCAATTTTGAGGGAAAATATTTTTTTTAACTCTCTCATTTTGCAGAAGTTTTTTCTTTTTTCATTTCTTTCTTTTTAAAATGTTTTTGCCTTTTTTCTTTGTTCTTCTTTTGCACTAAAGAAACATCACTTTTAAAAACTTCAATGCTTTTCAGCAGTGAGATGAAAAATATTGACAAATTACAGATGATGAAACATGGCCAAATTTTATTCCATTTGCTGCTGAACGGTAGTTGTGCCTGTGGAATGGATGAAAACAATTCAAAGTTCTAACCCTGAGGCAGACCCCAGATTATTGGAGCCCAAGCAGAAATTTCAGTATTTGGCCCATAAATATCAGAAGCTAAAAAAAAAAAAATCAATTAATGCCACTGCTTAGAAACCGTGTACAAAATCCACAGACTAAACCTTGGATCTCTATTCTTTGACTCATCTTAGGCAATGCCTGTACATTAAGTCCTCGCTTCTTCATCTGCCCTCTTTTTGCCCATCTTAAAACAAGAAAGTGGTAAGACACCCCCCCCCCCTCAAAATAGGCACGCAGGGAAGAAAAGGAATTTGTCTTCCTATGCAATCCAAGTAGCAAAGTGAATCTTTTCAGCCAATTCCTCAGTGTCCTAGCGATCGCTGTTATTAATGTGGCTGGGGGTGCATGCTGCTGATAATTACTGTTAGCTGGAATAATTAATAAGAATAATTGCTTGGTATGGTAAGAGAAGGGGAAGCTCTGGGAAGGGGAAGGAATAGGCTGGAAGAGTGATAGACTCCCTGAGCGCATTTTTATAGACAGGAAGTTCAGCAGAAAGCATCCTGAGAATAGAAGAATTGTCTGGATGCCAAGGACAAAAGTTAAGACATATAAGGCTTAAGTGAGATAGGAGGGGTAGCCTGGAATGCTACAGTAAGATCCTATCATGGATGTGTAAGGGAAATGAGCAGCTATAGGTTTTAAAGAGGTACAATATATTAGGGATTACGAGGTGGTCTAAAATTAGTCGTGTAGGCTTTATTTCTGGTGCAGGACCACTTGAGACAGCCAGAAGTCAGGCAGAATAGAGAGAAGTGGTGCCTGTGAGAGAGGTTTTGTGTAGTTTATCCCAGCTAGAGAGAGGACAAACTAGTCATTAGAAACAAAATACAGGTGCCAGGGGTGTGGAGAATGACCACAATTTTGGTATAATAGGATAAATTTCCTGCACATTTTGCACTTAGGGAATGGCAGGCACAGCTCACAGGGCTGTAACAGGAGCAGTGCCTGCAGCAGGGCTGGATGCAGCCCCCGGGGAGGGGGAGGCTGCCGAGTGATGCAGCTCTGCCCCACCGTGCCCCCCGCAGCGCCCGTCACTCCCGGCGAGGCTGCTGCTGGACCACCACCTCCTCCGGGAGCACACCCAGCACCCCCTCTGCAAAGAGCCACGCTGACTGCAGCGCTTGCTGCCCCCAGCCCATCCCCAGCTGCCTGCTGACTCCTGCCCCAGCCCGGCCAGCTAAACTCCTCATGCGACTGCTCTCCATCCAGCCTCCAAGCACGTGAGCTTCAACAGCAGCTTGTTACTGGTCTTGATGGCTACATGAAGATGAGCTAGAGAAGGATCACGTTGAGCTGGGGGGGTCTGGAGGGGAGGGGGATGGAAGCTGTCCCCAGAGAGATGGTGACAAGGTCCTGGATGATATCCTCTTTGGCCGGCACAGCTGAGTCCAGGACAGAAGAAAGAAATTGCCCCTGAACTCTCTCCTGACACCACCAGCCACAGTCCGGAGTCCTCCATGGGCAGAGGAAGTCTCTCTGTTTCCTAACCCTCAAAGGACAAACTCGGGAGCTAAAAATCCAATCCTTTTTATTTATTTTGGGTTTAATCCTTGTAGACCTTTCACATCAAGGATTTTTGTGTCACAGCTCTGCTGTGGTTTGTGTGAAGATGTATTCTCCTTTCTTCAGCTTAGAAGAGCACCTGTGTTCGCCCTCTCCTCCCCTGCTTTTTTCTGATGAGCTTGGTGCTGTCTGTTAACTATCCTATGCATAAATACCCTCCCCGCCCGCCACACACTCAAGAGGATATACCTGTAGAAATCAAAGTAAACATGGACAGAGGAAACGCAAGCAAATTTGGGATGGCAGAGGCTATCTAGCAATCAGAGCAGTGATAATGTCATAAAGAACAAGTGTGCTCAGAGTGACTTTTAGTTTGGTGCTAGTCATAGGGATATTACCATTTGCTAGAGACAAAGTATAGCATTTAATTCTGTCACAGGAGATAAGAAAAGCTTGTACGGACAAGGTGTGACTGTATATGATTTCACCTTCCTAATATAAATCTTTAAGGGAAAAGCAACTGAAACTGAAAAAGATAGATATAGTTAATTACTTCTGTCTGGCACAGGGTAAAATCCCATTACAAAGGCTTCAGTCTGGATCTTGTCTTCCCCCATGACGCGTACTACATAAATTAATTATGGTCATATGACAAGAAGAGATGCCAGCCTACCAATGCAGAAGAGTGACACATTATCTTTCCCGAAATAATGCTGAAATTGCTGCTGCCACCATGGGCCCCATCCTGTTCCCATTCCTGCTTTAGTGGCTTCTGAAGTCCAAGGTCAGTAGAAATCATTTTAAAGGGGTATTACCCGAGCCTTTCCCCATTCCTAGCAGCCAACCTCCAGAAGAGGACAGAAACTGTTAACAGCTTTTCCTTCAATGACTGAAGGGAACTGTTGGTACAGCACCAGTACAACTGGGTCTTGGTCTCAGATGGAGCCTCCTGGCTGCTACCCCAGGACTGCTGCCAGCTGAAGGAATTCCTCCCTTAACTTAAAAGGACACATTTTCTGTGTACAGTCTCTGACAAATAGAGAAGCCTCTAGAGAGGTAGGAATGAGACTGACGTGAAACAGCCTTTATGTAAAGAACTTTCAAGCCCGTATCTGTGAGGAACACCAAAATGGCTTGTCCAGGGGAACATATGATAGTTTATTTCAGGCCTATCCCATTTATTTAGTGATGAAGGTTTCTTCATCTGGCCAGGCCTTGGAGAAAGCAGTGTCCTAAGGATTAACTGGCTTGACAGAGCACGCAGAACGGCCAGCCAATTTGTTCGCAACATCCAGACCAGCACGACTAGAGCCAGATAGTTTAGCTGATACAGGAGTTTACCATGTGCAATTTTACAAAGCGTCATTTTAAGAGGATCATACCTATCCAGAGAAGCCTTTCCCAGGTGCTTGAATGCAGTCCCTTGTTCAGGTTAACTTCTGAGCACCCAAACTGCTACTGACAGCCTAACTTCCCTGGTGAGTGCACGTCCTTCAGTGCCGCAAAGCAGCTGCAGCAACAGCTCGGTTCTCAGGCAGGTGGAAGCAGCCAGGAGAAATCTGCGATGGGGTACTGCTGCCATACCAGTGTCCTCCCTCTGCCTCGGGGCAAAGGGGACCTGGCTCCTGTTTTGTCCCCTTGGAAGAGTGCCTTTTTACTCTGGATGTAGTGGGTAGAAACTGGGACAGGCAATGATACACCGAGCTCACGGTGAGGGTGGGCCATCTTCCCACCTCTGAGCAGCAATGCAAAGAATATGGGCAGCTGAAAGAGGTAGGCTAAATAAATAAATACATAAATAAGACCAGGTTCTGATCCTGCAAGATGCTGACTACTTCCAGGTAAGGACTGAGCACACAAGGGTCTCTCTGAAATCAGTGGGGGAAGACAGTGCAAGAAGCTGCACGTCCTTGTGAAATCAGACCCGCATGGCTGTCTTTGTATCATCTGCCTTGTTTCATCTGTTTTGGTTCCTCTCCTCCTTGGCCCACGTCCGTATCACTTAAATCACAGACACCTCGAGGTCAGAAGGTACCGTGCGCAAAGGCATGCGTTATATTAAAATCAGTGACTGAAAATAAAGACATCCTCCTAAAACTTTTGGGAGGATCGTGTGCTGCAGGATCCTCCCCTCCCTGCTACGATGCCTGCCTCCCGAGCGCAGCAAGAACACCCGCCCCCGGTAGCTCCGCGCGGGCTGTTGGCGAAGGGGCTCCCGGGGGACGGTGCTCTGCAAGGCCAGCCAAACAAAGCACTTAATCATCTGCTTAACTTTAAGCACCTGACTAGCTCCATTGAGTTCAATACAACTGCTCACATGTCTGAAGTTAAGCACATGCTTAAAAGATTTGTTGGATTGGGGCCCGAAAGATTAAAGCTCTATAAAAGTAGCTGTGATCTTTAAAATGACAAAATGGCTTTCTCAATGGTAAAGAGAAAAATATTAACAACTCTGGAGAAATCTGATAGTAAAAAAAAAAAAGCCCTTTAAGTCTTTCACATGTATGTTATGTATCAGGAGGTAAGGAAAAGCTAATAAAAAATTTTAAAGGAGCTACAGCAAATAAAAAAAAAGAAAGAAAACAAATACGAAGAGATTTTTCTCGTCACCTGCAAGAGAGTGGAAATCAGTCAGGGAGAAAGTTAGAATACAATGGCACAGGAAATGAAAACGAAGAAGCTAGTGAAGGCTTTCTTTCGCTCCCACCTCCCCCCACCCTTTTTAAATGAGGTATTGACTGACTTCTTCAAACCGAATCTTAAAAAGGGAGACAAAGTTAACTACAGGTCAGACTGTGTCAGGGTCACTAAGGCCAGTGGAGGAAATTACCTAAGGAAACTAAAATCTAGGACATATCCAGGACCTGGAGGAAATGATGCTAGATGTTAAAAGACATCTGGAAGGAAATCTTTGATTTATTGTCATAATTTAAGTGAGTTCTTAGAAAACAAGCAACCACAGCACAAAATACAGGCGGGAGAAACTAAGCCCTTAAACCATCACCCTGCAACCTTGTGTAAGACACGGTACAAGGTATACTCAGAGGTTTTTCCCATTCGCCGCCAAGACAAGGCTGAAGGCAGGAAAAGAGGGTAGGGAGAGCAGGAGAGACTTCGTCTCTAACCTCCTAAACTTCCAAGCAGGTTGCGGTGCGTGGTGAAGGGGCATGGCTACTGCGGCGCTCCGGACAGCCCATGATAAAGTGCCACATGACAGTCTGCTACTGAAGCTAAAAGCAGCAGGAGCTCAGAACAGAAGAGGGGAGAAGATAAAAACACAGCTGAAAAACAATGTCACGCTGCAGAGAAGTGTTGAGTGGGGCCCCCGCAGGGACCATTGCGTGGACCTTTAAGGATTTCATGTTCGCATGATTAACTAAGATGAAGAGGCCAGCTGCAAACTTTAATTTCCTGATGACACAAAGGGCCATGAACAATATATATATAGGGTTTGAATTTGTAATGGCACTGGACTAATACATAGCAAAGGCTATTCAGCGCAGACAAAAAAAAAATGCTGTTGATGTTTATTGGTGCTTCATAACCAAACGATGAGGTTGTTTCCCAGCTAATTTTGCTCGTGGACAATCCCAGGGAGACACAAACAAAAAAAAGAAACAATGAAAAATAACAGTGGAACCAAAGAACAGAATGCAATTACCAACAAATCTTCTGTTATTATCAGTCTCAGATAATGATTAAAAATTATAAGTACTTCTCAAAACTGATCAGGAACAGACGCTTATAAGTAAAGAGAAGTAAAGGCCGCTACAAGACTGTTTCCATGTGTTGGTCCATGGAAAGAAGAAGCTGGATGAATGATTATATCTGGCAGCTTTACATAAAGCTCATGCCTAAACATACTGGGGCAGATACCAGCCCTACTCTGGGGGTTCAAAGGTGCTGTAGTGATGGGTTAGACACCTCTTTGGACCTGCAGTCTCCAAAGAGCACAGCAGGTTCCAAGTCACTTAACCCACTAAATTATAACTGGCATACAGGAATAGAAAACATACTCTTATTTTATGAAAAAGCAGGTCTCATAGTCATACACCATCAATGCCAGGCACTGTTTGCCTTCTAGATTCTCTCTCCATATTCAGCTAGCATTCAGTATATATTCATATATATGTATTCAATATAGCAAAGCTAGCGTGCTAGCTTTGCCATAGTGACTCCATATGCAGAGTCCAAGGTTAGGGAGTCTGCTAAGAAAACTTATATTGGTAAAGGCTACAACTCTTCTGTATTTTCTGCACTTCACTATATGAACTTCTTTAAAAGCCTGAGGAAAAAGCAAACCCCACATTTTTTGTACATAACTAGCTTCACATAATTTAATATTATCTGGGACGTGACAAGAAACAATTAACCTGTTTTGAGAAAATGCAGGAATTTATAGGAGCAATGTAACTCACGAAGCAATAATTTAAAACTGTCCTTCTAATGCATTTCACCAACCCAGAGATAAACACTGTGGAATGTTTCAAATTATACAAGAGTCTGCCTCAATCTAAGTAGGTTGAAGAGTCAGACTAAAAGCATCTCACATAAATTCAAACCACAGTTACAAATATGCCTACTGCAATACTCATACATGAGTAGAAAACTTTTGGCTGGAAATTTTTAGAAGGAAAAATGTCAGCTGATAAAAAGCAAACACTTTTGCAGCAGTGTGTTGATTTCAGTGAAAAGTTGTTTGGAAAGAATAACTGAAATACTCCATTAAACTTTTTTGGAATGGTATGTTACTTTTTTTTTTGTCAAGGTACTTTTTCCTCCGTTTGAAAATTTTCTCTAACAAAATAGCTCAAATCAGAAACGGTGCATCTCAGTTCAGTCAATTTGTGAAGCATTGTTGTATAGGAAACATTAGGTCTTTTCATTTTCGTTGTGTGCCAGAGCAGAAACAACAATTTCTCCCTTAAGACGACAAGCCCTGGTTCCCAAGGTGCCCTGGCAGTGAGCGTGGGGTTTCTGCTTGCACCGGCAGCATTTTCTGACCACCCGAGAGTTCCTGAAGACTGTGGATAGCTTGTCTGCCTATGAGTACGGTCTGCGTTTCTCTACAAAGAAGGTTGCTTAGAGACTAAAGTACCCAAACAAGCTGGAAATGTAGTGGTTATTAAACCAGTGGCAATCTATGATAGAGAGCAGGTACCTGTCAAATATTTCTTGAATGGTCCTTGAAACCATCCATCAGGCCCTTTCTGAAATTACGCAATGGGTGGGTGTGCTAAATGAGAGACAGAAGCTCATCGTATACTGAAGCCTAGAATAACATTTTAATTGCCACTTAAATCACACTTAACCAAGTGCTGGGATTTGGGGCAGCAATCTTAGACTCTTAACCTATCCTCCTGACCAAATTATAAGATGAAAAACAAGAGCTCTCAGATATTTCCCTGGAAAGTATTAAGGATAAATAAAAGGTAGCAAGAAGGGGAGAAAATGTTATCTTTCTATCACAGGTTAATAATTGGCTGGAGGTGTTTACCTGAGTTGTTGGTAATGATAGCCTCTGGCGCATCAATACAAGTGGAATACGTGCTGTCTCGAAAGAAATATTGAAGAAAAACCTTTTATAGCTCCCCCTACCCCCAAAAAAGAGTGGCCTGAAAGCAAGAGGCTGTTAAAGGTGAAACACCTTCCGCGAGCCATTTATTTTTGAGTGGACCAGCCGGAGCACCCCAAGCATGGTGTCAAGAAGCCCTGTGCCAGTGTTACGTGCATTCACATTGAAGGTGTCAAACACCCAGATGCTCGGAGGAGTGGAGCAGGGGAGGAAGGGCGCACACTCCTACACACTTTATTTTCCCTGGGCCCTTTTGCAGGGCTTTGCCACAGCATGTTTCCTTTGTTTGGAGGGGTATTCCCTCACACACGGCTTTCTGCCAAGGCACTTCTGTGTGAAGCTCAGAAGAAAATGGCCCATCAGGTCCTGAGTTCCTATCACTATCAATACTCTCCATATAATGGAAGTGACGGCAAGACTCCTGGAGTAACAGATGCTCCATATGTATACATGAAATTGCATCAAAGAAACCGCGCTGCTCTAGCCCTTCCTCACATCCGTGGAGATTGAACTAATTGACGAGAATGAAAATAGCTGAACTGCGAATGTGAGCCAAGGAAGTGTTGGGGGTCCAAGAAAAACTGCTCTTGGCTTATGTCACTAAACAGCTTAAGTTTCAATTTTGAAAATTACTTCAGTTTTACTTAAATAATTCTGTCTGCCAAGCAGCCAATTTGGGGAACTGATGAATGACAATGTCGCCCCATCTGCACTGAATGCAATATCCATTTTATATGACCTGTAGCAAAAAGGGAGGAAAGCATTATATTCCCAGCTTCTCCCTGGCACTCTCTATAAGACTAAATGGGGATAGGGTAGAGAATTAATAAAAGACTAGTTTGCTCACATGGGAAAGGAACAAAGGAAACAATTGCCTCCTGCACTGGAGCTGTGCTGAGTGCATCGCTGCGCAGTTTCTTCTGTCTGCATGCTTTGGGACTAGCACGGCCATATGAAACAAGTTTGATGATACTTTTATTCTATACAGGTCTTATATAACACTAAAAACCCAGCAGATGAAGTATGAGAAGGCTACAAGCGACTGCTTGGAAAATGGAGCATGCATGTCTGCAAGAAGGATGGGCAATCCAGCAGCAGGTTATCCGTATACTATCAGGCCAAAGCTCCAAGAGCTCAAATTAAAATTAAAATTTGTTTAAACCAAATTTGCCAGATTCTGGGTTGCCCCTTCTCAACTACCAGGATAGGGCATAAGCCAGGTATTCCAGTCTCAGAGATTGTAAGTGAAATATAAATATCCAGCTAGCTGAGTGAATAATTTTTACTTAATTTATGGGTTAGCTGGGCTGGGGTGGTGTTACTGACCTTCCACTCAACATTCTGACCTACGTTTTTTCTTCCTATTTTTGTTTTTCCTCTTCTTGAAGACATAAAAATTTCAACATCAGGCCACCACCTAGGAGTGCAGAGAAAAGCTTATACCTCAATGCCTTTCAACCCAATCTCTACATGCGGCCTCGGTGGTGGTGTGGGAACACCAGAGGGTTTTTTTTTTCTTCTAGTGTGTGCCATCTTTGTAGCCTTGGTTTTATTTTTTTTGCCTTCTTTTTTTTTTTCCATTAGAAGAATAAGGGTGCCAGCATCTTCTCACATGTCAGTATGATTGGTGCTATGAGATGCCTTGAAAATATTTTGGGTTATACCCTTGACATTAAAATTTTAGTAGGAAAAAAAATTAAAGCTTGTGTTCTGAGATTTACAATGCAATAAATCTACCCAAGGTCAGGGAAGACAGGTACCAGTTTTGGACCAGGGACTATTGAAATGTATTCTTATTATAACTTTATTTGAGTGCAATAAGCAATGAGTGGAGAACTACTCACTATGAAAAAACGAACCCCACGTGTAAATCAGATGACCGCATTAAAAAGATTAAAATGTCAATGGCTGCTGAAGTCCGAAAAAGGAGTCTACTGAGACCTATAAAATTATAACTAAGAGAGGGAGGTAGCCCTTAAACTTTTAACCAGATATTCTAGTGTATGAATGACCACATTAGTTAATTTTCATCATGACAATCTAATTTTGTATTGATTATTTGCTTTTATTAGTTGGCTCTCCTAAGAGATTAAAGGCTGAAAAGGCTCTTCCCCCGCACCCTTGGAATACTCTTTTTGAAAACCAAAGATGAGGCATTACAAAAAGCAGGCAGCCATCCTGGTTTTCACAGCGTTGCGTGGGAATTATGTCCATGGGGCAGCCTTGCGCTGCCGCATCTCAAGGTTCTCACTCAGGCAACTGGGAGTTTTATGAGGAAGGATGGAGAGAGGACTTCAAGAATTGGCCCCTGGTGAAGAACCTTATACAACACGAGCATTGTGCTGCATGCACTGCCAAGGGCCCATGGAGAGCTGTCTGAAACAGCAATAGACACAAGGATTTACGACAAGAAGCAGCAATTGCAATATCTGGCGCTAAACATTTAATCTATGGTTACAGTTTTTACTTCAGATCAGAGCTGAAGTCAGCAGAATTAAATCTTCAAGTGTATTTCAGCAGCCCTAAATCCTTCTGATACTGTTAACAGTGGCAGACTTCCAAAATGCATTCTGTTAATAAGACAGTAAAGTATAAAACCAAGTTATCTTCTTCAAGGAAAAATAAAAGGGAAGTAAGACGAAAGAGTCTTATAAAACCGCACTTGTGGTGTCCTGGCCATTTTCTAGCTGAATTTCTTTCCAAATTATTTTTTTAACCTACTGTCCTTGGTGAATAAGAGAATATTCTACTAGGAGAGAAATTCTTCCCCCAAAGCTTCACCTTTTCCTCTTATTTTTACAGGTTAGAAGAGGTTAAGAAATCACCAATCAGCTGGTAACATGCAGTACCAATTCTCCGTAGGCCAGCAAAAGGGATTCAGCAGCTGTTACCTTCACTTTTGCACTTAACATAACTTTTTGTTCACCTGCAGCTAAAGAAGATTTATGCAGAGCGCACTGGGAGGTTGCTCAACTCCCCAAGGCAACTCCATTAGCTTTCCCAGGAGCTATATTAAATGCGTATTAAACCACACACACACACACACAATCCCTTCAGCTAATGCACTGGTTCCAGCTTTAAACTGACAAAAGTGAGGATACTCACAGTAAAGGGCCAGATGCCATCCTTAAGTCCCTGCTTTATGTCCCAAAATTACAGAGTATATGGTAAATGAGACTGCCTGCTGCTCTGAGGTCCCTGTGGGCAAAATTAGATGCTATGTATTTCATGTCATCCTTTGGTCCAAATAATTGTCTCTGCTTCTGTGAGTTTCACTCAACCTCTTCTTTGGTTCATCCAACGTGGATTGCCAAGGACATTGCATTTGTAAGACCTGAGTGCTGTGTGTATATGTGTGAGGGTTTTAATAGGCGATGAAAGAAAAAAGAAAAGGCTAACATCTCTCATTTGGAGATAAGTGATCATCTGAACCATTATCTCATTTGTGTTGTGCTGAATGAATGGAATTGTGGTGTACCTTGAGAACCATGCACCTGAGTCTCTGAAGGTTAGATTATGGCCACATTAGCAAATGCTCTGGAAAAGGAGCTGTGGAAATCAGTGCCCCAACGCCGTTTGCTCCAGGCCTCCTCCCTGCAGAGGGCTAGGTAGCCGAGTGCCACTGGGAGCACACACGGAGAAGGAGGAGCTGTGACACCGGCCCTAGTCTGCCAGAACAGCCGTTCTGGTGGCGAAAGTCCTTGAAAAAGTCAGGTGGGATTTAACAGCGAATGCTAATCTCATTGCTGCATTTTAAGCCTAACCGGTAGAATTTGTTGCTGTTCCCTGGGATGGTTGTAAGATTTACCAGAATGCACATCCTACTGAGCTTATTGTATTCTGCAAAGCTTGGGAATAATTTTCCATGCATTTCAGCTTCTGAAGGATCCCACTCTGTCCGGACTGGGAAGAGCTGTTCTCAAATGGAAACCACCACCGAGCTTGCTAAATGATGTCTTCGTCATGATGTCACATTAATCCAGGCTTCAAGCATATGAATGCCCCCAGCATGACCTCTGCTTTCCAAAAAGGTAAACCCGTGCAATGGGATTTGGTAAAGGAAGGGAAATGGGAAGTTCTCTGAGCTCTGACTCCCTTTGAGCAACCACCAAGGTCAGTGAAAAGATATACGTTATGCCAAAAATTGTATTTGAAGTATGTTATTAAATTTGTAAAACTATGCAGTAAAAAATTAGGATATGGGAGCCTGTCCTACCTTTTTTCCACTACCACAAGTGGGTGCTTGCACATGATACAGTTTTCAATTACCTGGCCAGGCAAAATTTTTTTCCACTAGCTCTCTTCTTTCCTTAACACAACCCTCCCAGCAAATGGGAACACTACATTCAAACTAAAAGAAATTCCTGTCAATTGAAGTGTATACTTTGCATAAGCATATTTCAGAAAATGGCTAATTTCTTCTAGAAAAGTTGTTCCTAATAGTTCATTTGAAGCAGGCAGCTATCATGGAAAATTTTGGTCTACAATGTTAAAGCTGAACAGATCTACAAAGAACTCAACATGGAATTTCACAAAGTAAGTGAAATGTTGGCCATTTACCAGCCTTATAATTTTTATAGTTCTTAATGGAAATTTGTTTCCTGCAGAGAAATCATCAGAATCATTGCAATGCCTTGTAGATCTTCATGCCAACTTCTTGATACAAAAGCGTTTCGCTGTGATGGCGAGAGTCAGACCATACTGCAAAGCCTGCTCAGATTTTAACTGGGGTAACTAGATTAGCCAAGGTCCTTGGAGAATTGCTCCAGGTCAGTCAAACTTTCCGCTTGCAGTATTGCCTATCAGCTGGTGTGGTGGGAGACACGGGGCACGACGAAGTGCTCCAGAGGAAGGGTAACTTGGGCAGATGGTGATGTCCACTCAGCATAAGCTGCTCTAAGGTGGGCTGAGGCAGCGTGGGTCAGAACCAGGGAGCCAGAGCCAGCTTGATGACAACACTTCTCTTTGCTGTGGACACCACGGATCCAGAAAATCCGCTCACTCATTTGTTTGTCCGGACTTCCTGGCTTAGGACAAACTTTCATTAGAGAAAAGAACACAGAGTAAGTTTCAAAACCTTAGTAGAGGAAACATACTCAAGCCTTTACTCAGTTTTCTGCAAGTACTTAAGTCTCAGTGTCTTGAATAGAAATCAGAGGCATTCTTGCAGTGAATCTTGTGATGAAATGCTGTCCTGGGTTACTAATTTTTAAGCCATAGGTAATTTACAGAAACATTAAGTAGAGGCAGGTTTTTGTTTGGTGGTTTAGACAGTGGCTTTTATAAGTTTGAAAAAAATTCTGCCAACATTTTGCCTGTCTCTTTTCCCATTTTTCAGTGAAAAGTTGTCAGAATCATGGGTTTTCAATATATTTCTCTTACAGGTGCAAAAGAATAATAGGAGATGATGTGGAACAGCTGGATAGTTCTATCTACATGATCCTATTTCTGTTCAAACAGTGAAAGATCAGTCCTGTAGAGCAACATGCGTATCAAAAATAATTTAAAATAGGCTTAGGAAGGGAGAGGAGGGGAACACAGCAGGGGAGCCAGGCGCAAAAATCTGGGGTTGTTTTTCAAAATGTCCATCTTAGAACAAAGATTTTAGATCTGTTATCGCTGAGGCACAAGGAGCAGATTTCTACAAGAATCGTTAACAGTTTGCAGGAGTCACTTCAGCCTTTTTCCTGGAAGTGTTTTGTGTTTCATTGTTCCTGCCCTGAGCTCGGTTTCAGAATAGCAGCCCTGAAGACCCTTAAATAGAGCTAGGTTTGTGGGCACGGACATAATTCCTACAGCTGTGCAAACAGTAAAACAAAGATAGCATCTTTTCTGTTGCAACCCTGCAGATCGCTGAATGATAACAAGGCGGAGGATTTACAGTGGATTCAAGGTGCTTCTCTGCTCTGGAATTCCTTCTGACTCGTCAAAGAGATGACAAACAAGTCCCTCACTCCTGAGGTGTCATGCACAACTTCGAGGAGCATAAATATCCAGTCGCATTTCCCCTTTCAGCAGTTTACGGTGTGGCATATTTCAACCATGTATGTGGCATATCATTCACTGCACCTTTCTCACACCTATAGATAAGGTCCAGTTTTCTGGTGAGGAAAGTTCTGGGATGTTCTTCTATGTTCTGATGGACTTCAATTAAAAATGAGCTTTTCTAATGAACTAAGTGAATAGAAACTAGTTCTGCAGTACATGCTATTATCCCTCTGTTTTTTATTTCCATATGGATTTCTGTAGGTCTGGCTCTTTTCTCTTTTTGACAGTCATACAACTCTCTTGAGCTAATAGAGTTACTCCTCAATGCTGTCTCAACATTTTCAGTTTTCTACATGTTACCAATTTTATACTAAAAGAACCTCAGGGCATTGTTGGTGTTGGCAATGGAAAAACTAAGGTTTTGGCAGTTTTGTGAGGTAGCTGGGTTTTGGCCCACAGGAAGGTCTTATGATTTAGGACTGTTGAACAGGCACATTACCAAGAGTTTTCTATTACAGTTATAAGCAAGAATCTAATAGTGCTGACATTTACATGGTATGTAATAGCTGAAATCTAAGCTAGAAAAAGATACTGACTTAGAGAGAGTGAGTCATAAAATAACTCCAGGCCACCTTCCATGGCTTGGTACTCTGCATTTGGCCACTGTCTGTCTCCATGGACGACAGTACACAGAGTCCGTGTAAGCCACTGGGGAGAAGCCGGTTGTGTTAACAGCATGCTGCAAAATGCTCCAGCTGTGGTGATGCCGCATTCCTGCCCGGCAGTGTTCATAGCGTTTAGCAACAGGGGGGTGATGAGTCTAGGTCTTAAGATACTGCTAGATGCAGAGTGAAGTGGGTGGGAATTGACCAGTCCTCGCAGTGGTGGTGAAGGTAATGGACAAATGTTGACTGGCCCCGAATGCGATGTAGTTGCTCATCTAAAAATCCACTAGCCCAGAAGGTGTCTCATAGTGTGCTGTAGATTTTATTTTACACTAAGCTATGCTATAGCTTTCTGACAAAGACTGAGCCACTAACTTACAACTAGGTAAACTCCAGTTTCTAAAGAAAAGAAGTTTGATTTCTCTTTGTGCACACCCCCCCCCCTCAATCGCTATTACCAAAATGTAGCTTTCTAAATCCAAATCGCCATGAGGGTTTTTGGTAGTTTGTAAATTAAGAACAGAATATAGCCTCTAAATGTTTCAAAATAAAACAAACCTATTGAAAGCATTCATTTCTATTAATCACGCTATATAATGGGCGGAATTGAGACGCTATATTTATTTCACTCCAGAGGAAAGATCTCCATAATTCAACAGCATCTTTGCCACTCATGAATTATCATGTCTCACTTTGCTTGTGGGATAAATAGATCTCAGTTATGTATGCTCTCTTTTCCTCTCAGTGTATCTATATATTTCTTGGTGTCAATTTTTATTTATATGCATATACCTGCAATGCTCACAGTGGAGATTGTTACTTTGCAATAAGTCGAAGCAAATCAATTTGGTCTACAAACACAATTTATTTTCCTACTGCAGCATTCTCCAGTATCATCGCAGGACATACCTCCACGGCCTTCACTATAACTGTTAAAGTGTGCCACATGGCAAAGATGTGAGGGGGTCTAGCATTTGATCAAATTGACAGGGAGTGTCAGGTTCCTGCTGTTAGCTGAAACACCAGCATGATGGCATGTATTTGATGTCAATTCAATGCAGATTCTGACATAGGCCAATTTATGGTCCAATTTATGTCTTGACTCTCATACCAAGGCCAAGCAAGCTATAAAATGTAATAAGAATTTCTTCAATCAATGTCCAGAGGAAAAACAAATCACTCGGTTACTGACACAATATTACACCAACACTCTGGTAAAGTTCTCACAAGTGTGTGACATGCCCCTAAGCTACAGCGAACATGCAGAGTAGAAGGCTGGGCACGACAACATCATGTCCCTGAAACGGGAACTCCTCAACTTTACAGCCGTTGCCAGGTCAGTCTTTCATCCTTGCAGCTCTCCAGTTTGTTAAGAAGAAAATCCTTCTTTTTTTGCTTTCCCTTCTCTTCCCAGCTCCAACCTTTCCTCCCCAACACTTATTTAGTTCTTTTACTCTGTCTTGCACACTGTAGCTAGTTGTCTAACAAGTCTCAGCACAAAATACCCAAACAAGGTTGTGGTGGTCAGACACTGATCACATAGCCTGGCCAGCAAGTCTGTTAAAGGCTTATATTTTTTCACTTTCAGATGCTCTCAAATCAGATAGAAACTTCTATCCTCCTCTTCAGCTCTTCATAATCAAGACACTAACTCTATCTCAGCCAGCTGTTAGAAGAAGTTGTCAATGGCAAATAGGCACATACAGCACATATTTTTAATTGGATATGGGATATGGGATGATGTGTTTTTTCAAAAGCACAGTTACTGCCTCTATAATGTGGAACAAATGGTCTTGCCCTGTGGACAACATAAAGCAGGCATGAGAAAATGTGTGCGTGGTCTACACTGTATACCTTCGTTCCAATATTCCTCTGATTTTTTTACACTTGGGACTGCGAGTATGAGTATTTTTGGTTTTCTGTACTGAACCAGAACAGCTAACAGGGGACTTATTTTATTTGGGAAGGTCTTTGCCCTTGTAATTTCATGAAAGTTGCTGTGCAAATGGGACCGACTCTTTAGGTGGCTGCGAAAATGAAAACAAGGTGAAGGGACAGTACTCTACACCTGAACATTTCTCTGCACACGTCAAAAAAATTGTCCTCTGAAGCTTGCCCAAGTATACCATGGGTACACCTACACTGCAGTTACACTGCCAGCAAAATGTCAATCCCTTCGCTGTGCAACAAATGGTCTCTGATCTGATGAAGGGCAGGGCGTGGGACTTCATGTAGGTTGTCCTGTCCCATTTCAGAACTGTTGTGGGGCAGGGGCTGGGGCTCATCCTTAGCTGGCAGAGTAGCTGCAAGGCCAAAGAGCTCCTGCTGCCATTATGGTCCTGGCAGCCAGGGAGCAAAGCGGTTTGCAGAGCTCTTATACCTAGACTTATACATTCTGCCAAATGCTGTTCTCAGCACGACATCAGGGAAGCTGTATTGCTTGCACATGGTTTAAGCATCTCATACTATGACTATTCGCACCTCCTTAGGTTTGGTCATCTGGATATCCACAAAGGTTTTCTCTAATATTTGCCTGGTACTAGTACTAAAATCTCTTTGGCCATAATTCAAGGTATGTTGTCCTTCTATTAGCATCTCTCTGGTCTCAGAGCTAGCTCTTGCTGCTTGTTCTTACGTTTTCCTCCTTTCCCTGATGCTTTCTTTACTAACTTTCTTGTTCTGCCCTCATCACCTGAGTGTGTCAATGTAGCACCTCCCAGTAGTGCAGTAAACAAAGTGAGCAATATCTGTCAAACATGAGTCAGTCTCTCTCCATTTCTCCCAAAGAACAGAACCATAAATGAGGAATTTTGTTTTAACAGAGATTGTTACTTTGTTTTTTTGTTTGTTTTTTTTTTTTTTTTTTTAAGAAAGATTCATATTGTTTAATGTTTTTATGTTATAAAGGGTAAGCATGTGTGTTATATTGGAAGAAAAAAGGAAAGGACTGTGAAAAGAGTAGAAATTTCTTTTTCCTGAAGATTGTAAATTGTTGATATTTGATTTTGCTACACCTCAGAACAGCCTTCCAGTTTCAAAATTGCTTTCAACTGAAGATGGTTTGCTTTCAAAAAGACAACTCAAAACAGAAGTTATTGTAATAATAATTGCAGATGGGTAACACAATACATTTTTTCATGAAAAATATCTCTTTGAGAAAGATTGAAACATTCATTTTGTTGCTAGAAGTCTCAGTTGTCTCCTGCCCCAACATAGAGGCAAATGCTGGTGAAATTTTGATCATGTCAAGTTGTGTTTTGATTGAAACAGGTTTGTCAGACACCATTACAGAATAGCTTTTCTCATCAACTCTAGGATCCCTGAAAATGGAGATGGTTCCTAGCTCATAGCCCTGACTGAACTCTGCCTCCTTGAATCCTGTATAAGCAAGCCTTGCTCTTCTGGAAAGAGTGTTTCTGGGGCTGGGAGCAAAAAGGTTTCCTCTGTTTTGTCACCCATCTACTCCTTACTGCTGTTTGCTACTGTATCGTTACGTGTCATCTTACATTAGTTTGCACATTTCTTGGAGAAGAGGCAGTGGGCCATATTCAGACTCTCTGCTGTGGTCCCTAAATTTAAAAAAGCAAAAGACAACTGGGACCATCTGTTTACTCTCCCTAAAGAGAACCAGACAAGGTTTGGTTGGCCCAAAGAGGTCAACACTCCCTTGAACTTAAGCAATGTAGTAAGCACCTAAGACTGTCTTAGGCTCCATGATGTGACATTGGAATATGTCTCCCTGTGCTTTTATATGTTTTTGTAATGAGCCTGTCACTGTGCCAAGGTCTATCACAGTACATTTTGGTCACTGTACAAATAATAAGTGATGGCATAAATAGGCACTTTTACATATTACAGTAACTCTTACTGTACCCATGGCTAAAAAACCACCATGGCATGTGCAGTTCAGTTCAGTGTTACACCTGATATAATTGCAAGCACCTGTGTGGGCAGGGGTGCACAGAAAGCTCTCGGTCCAAAAATCTTTCTTTTCTCTTCCTTGCAGTTTCTAGTATTATTATGCCGCACGTGGTTCTAAAAAGCATATCTCAAATGTTCTGCTGTGTCTGTATTTACAATGCCCGATGTAAAAGTGATTATCTACCCATAGCTTATATCACTGTGAGCTGGGGAGATTGTCTAATTGGCCCATTTCTCTTCCCACCATACAGTACCAATTTAGAGGGCTCTACTGTATACACTAACAACAGGGACATGGCACATAGACACCATGAGCAATATTCGAACCTATGTGAACTCCAAGGAGGAATTTGCCCTGGGAATTAAGTTGCGCTATCAGTAGTAACCATGCATCCTCAGTGAATGCATAATTGCACCCAGTCTCCCTTAAAAACTGAAACTAGTCCAATACAATCAAACATCCCCAATATACCTAAGAAAATCTGGCAAAACTAAATTTAAGAAGTTATTTTTATAGCCCTGTTTATAGTCCCTTTGTTTATGTAGAGATGGGTCAGCTGAATTTAAATCTTTAAACCCTTAAGTGTCACATACAATGCTAGCTTGCCAAAAAAAGTGTAAAAAAACCCCAGTAAGGACTTGTTACACTTTCCCTTCCAAGCATGAGGTTCGAACAATCTTTTTTAAAAGCACATATAATTGATATCCACTTCTATTCAAAATCTAAATTAATTTCCTCTCTCTCTAGTGTACCACCACTCTGAATACTTCCATCAAAGAGTGGTAAACCAGAAGCTTGCTGTGTTTGCACAAAATAACTGCTGCACTGTGCTGAAAAATATCCAACCTGCACTTCCGCTCAGACTATGTTGTTTCATGCTGTATGGTCAATAAGCGTATGGATAATCAGGAAGCTTGGCCCTCCTCTTACCCAGAGCTGTTTTTTCCTGAACCAAGAAGCCTCTGTATAAAAACACAGTTTTGCACTCATGAAGAAATCACAGTGTGAACTAACGTTACGGGAACCTGTTTCCCTCCTGGGATTAGATGAGAATTTTTCATGATATAAGGGATGACATTATCAAGCAACATAAATAAGTATAGTATAAATAAGTAAGTATAAAACATACTAATGATGTGCAATGATAATTCTGTGACCTCCTGTTTGCTTCATTGAAAGAGAACTGCAGAGGACTTCAAAGACAGTTACAGTTCCCTGTCAGGTCAGGGTGGAGATTATGTGAAGAGTGCCTTTTCCAAACACAAAAGAAAAGGATATAAATTGAACTAGTGGGGAAGTAAATTGCAAAATATGTGCTGTGCGTTGTTATAGAGTCTCACTGTTTGAACGGTGGTGCGATAAACCAAAGATTTGCTGACACTTAGGGAGCAGCACCGACAAGGTAATATTGGCCTTCCCACCCAAAAGTAGCAACCTGACCAGCTGGATGTTAATTTATCAGAGCTGGCAGAGAAGCACTGGGGGAGACAGTAAGAAGGGAGAAGCATCTTAGTAGAATATTCACCATAAAGAAAACCAGGATCATGCTTTTTGCAGCCACTGGGGCAGTATGCTGGGAAAGAACAAAGGTATTGTTGCCTGGGGAGTCCTGTCTTTTCACAGGCAGCTTGGCCCAGCTTTAAACTGTTGTCCGTACCGTGATGTTCGAAACTATCTACTTGCATTCATCTTGAGTGGTTCTTTCCTGGTAGTGAGCCTAAAGACCTTCCTCGTGCAGTAAAGCCTTTTGAAAGTTTGTCTTACGTTAAACTGTCTTGATCAGGTAAGGGAATAGGATGGAAATATGTTTCTTCTATTTCCCTTTACTAACTGGGTGATCTTTGAACTCAGCCTTGGCTGGGGAGGAATTGAAGTAGCAAGGAGAGAACTGAGGAAAACCAGGGTGTCTTCAAATCACGTTGAGACACAAGAATATAACGCCATGGCAACAGCCTCCTTGTAGCAAGCATGCATGTTTTCCATATACAGTCTCCTAAAAATGACCAGATCTGGTTTTCTTCTCTGCTTGAGTGCGCACTTTGGAAACCCTCCCAAGCTGCTCAGAGATACTCCCCAGCGGAGCCACCAACTTCCTCGCCTGGGATTTTCCCTGAGAGGATGTGGAATTATCTCGGTATTTTGCTGTACTAACTGGACAACACAGGGCTTCGCCAAAATGTGTATGCTAACTGGACTTGATTTGTTGGGCTTACCTTGGCACATATCTCTGAAATTTTGGCTCCTTTTGTTGTGTGCTCAACTGGACTCTGTGCCTTCCCTTTGCTTGCTGGCTCTGTAGGTGAAACCACAGGAAAAGCAAAACAAGATATTCCCATCAGATCTGCTGGTATGCTAAGCGCATCCACGCATGAAATCAAAGCTGTGACTGCATGTGCAGGTTCCCCTGACTGTGTCCATGCTCTCCCTTCTCATGTGGACAGTGGTACAATAGATCATGATGCTGATGGGAAACTTATCATGAGGCTTCAGTAATGGACTGGAGATAGTTTGAGGGAGTCCACGTACTCAGGACCACTGTCTCGGGCTCTCTGCTGACTCAGGAAGACAGTTCATGTTTCAGGGTTATCTGGAGTCCCGAAAGATGTTTTCCTTTTACCTGTGGAAGAGATTTTGGAGTGAACAGCTGCGTCATGAAAAAGGTAAGAAAAAATAGAGAGATAGATTCATTGCATGTGATTCTTAGGAGTTTATTATGCAGCTGAGCATATTACTCTAGAACGAGGATCCCTGCGTAACCCATTTTCTACAGGAGATCGCTGATGGTCTAATACAAGGGTAGTACACAACACAATGCGTATAGGTAGCTGTGCAATGATCCAGTGATCCAGAGTGCCCAAGATCTGACTCTTCTTTGAGTTACGCTCATAACAACTGCATGGAAGTTCATGGAATTTCACCAGTGTAAAATTAGTCTGGGATCATAATCACGCAGGGAGACTTTAATCAAGTTACATTCCAAATCAGTACTGAAATCTCCATAACAAGAAAGTACTTTTCTGCAAAACTGTTTCTCCATGTTAGCACATATCTCCCTTTCTATAATTTTTTTCTGAAATTCAGGTTGGTTTATATACTGTGTGAATCCTTGTGTACTGCAGCCATCCTACACAGTATATAAAATGTTAATATTTGATTTTACAATCCATAGATCCTGCGGCTATGTTTTAGTATTATTATGTAGGAGGGGAAGGGGGATGCAGCTGCATGATTTAAGAGGTGGGTGAGTTTCCTGGTACAGTTCACAGCTCCGTTCCACAAGCAATTGTGCCAGGACATCTGAAAAATGGTATCGTTTGCAGAGGGAGTAACAAATGGCGGTTGGAAGCAAAGGGTGTGGGTTAAGCTAATACCAGTGACCAACACTTTACGCTGTGAAACCACAGCCCGAGAGTCTCAGGGAGAGGTTGCAGAGACACAGGACCCTTGGGCAGAAAAAGTGCCAGACGGACATGCTTTCAGAGGAGAGAAGTTTTAAGCTCCAAAACTATCTCAGGGAGAAGTAAACTATCTGCTAAGGAAGGAGATATGTTTCTATGGCTTGGAAGGGTACCCATCCAAAAGAAATAGGAAGAAATTAGTCTTAAATGACATCTAGCCTAAGCTGGAAAGATACCTGGAGGAATCAGGAGGCAAACAGTAGATGCTATTTGTTTCATTAGAATTGAACACTTCTCGTGTTAGTCAGAGTAAATAGTAAATGGTTTGTGAAACCTTTTGCAAAGTCTCTGTGCAATTCTACTATCAACTGAAGAGGTTAATTTCAAATCCAGAGTCCTCACAAAATTGGAATTCTGGAAAAGGAGGTATTTGGGGTATGGGAAGTTAAAAGTGGCACTTCTGCTCCTGGGACATAGGCCACATAAACTGTGAAGTCCTGTTTTTTGAGAGGATATAAAAAGATATTCTGGGCCCACGATGGGCAGCAGAGAAGTTGAAGAAAGAGCCAAAGCTATCCCTCCTCAAACCACCATCCACAGGGCCAACAAGTCAGTGTCAGGGACATTTAGCAGAGAGACAAGTGACAAGTTCCTTTAGGAACATTTTTGAAAGCTACAGAACAAAGCTACATTAATAATGGAAAAACTGACAGGTGGATTGCGAAGAGCAAAATTATACAGTAACCCAGTATGTTACCAGTAGCCCAAGTATCTGCAGTTGTGTGAAGATTACTTCATTCAGTTTTCTTCAGATAATACCCCTTCCTTTACATATCTTCCCGAATCAATGGAAGAACTATTTTTCACAGAAGAGCTTCAGAGAAACAAGCAATAGTTGTGGCCATTAATTTTATGAATGATTTGTTGGAAACTGCATTAAACGGCAACATCAGTCCACAAATGAGCTTTGAAATGTTCTTATTCTGAGTCTGTGCAGATGGGCAATTTGCTGTGTAATCAGTTTTCACAGCCACCCTTTCAATCAGGGTCACTTGTCTTATAACCGTGCTCTTGTTTTGCAGGTTTATATTTCACAACATCTCAGAAATGCTCTATGTACAAGTCCAGTGACCAAAAAAGAGATAACTCAGAAAATACAGCAAGATTATGTCCATAGGCACTTTGAACGGGGATTTCAACAAATATAATACTCTAGGAGTGTCAATAAAAGATAGAGATATAGCCGAAGAGGAGCTATCTAGAAACCAGTAAGTGACAGAGCTTGAGACTATTATTCTAGCTACTCTATGAAACTTAACATTTGTGCTGTAACCCAAGTAAATTACAGCAGCGGTATTCTTGTATGCAATTAAAAAGAAGTCTCATATAAAAGTAGAAGAGTGGCATGGCAACTGTGTAAATCTAGGACGATGCCACGCAAAACACTTTATGGTCCTCCTAGCGTGTAGGTACTGGACTGGAGAACATACAGAGACTAACCACCAGAGTGATACAGAGATCAGAGTATAAAACATATGGGAAAATATCAGAGGAACTGAATTTATACAGAGATCACTCACTAGGGACATTACCATTATGTAGAAGTGTGTTTAATCAAGTAAGGGAATTCTTCACATTAGTACAAGAAGGTAGAACAAGAAGCAGCAGCCTCAAACAAAGGAAGAAAAAGTTTAGGTTAGATACCATGATTTTTTCCTTAAAACAGGCAAACGGGATATTAAAATAAGGCTGCCCAGAGACAGGTTCTCTTCTGAGGATACGAGCGAGAGTAGATAAAACTTCTCATGAGAGGGGATGGCACAGCCATGCAAGGTGGAGGTATCGGTTTGGGCCCTGCCAACTCTCCTAAACCAATAAGCCCCCTCTGAAAGTAGTGGAGAGCAGCAGCACACATGCCGTGCCCCTCGGCCACCCATAGCGTGGGCAAACTCTGGCAGCTGCTCGCAGGAGAGGGGTGACACTGGCTCACCAGCAGATCCTACAGCCTCTATACTGGTCAGGTGAGGCAGAGCCACACGTTTCTGAGGGTTTAAATGACTCAGGAGTTTTCTTCCAGCCCTTTGTCCTTGGTTCCCAATGGTCTATGAGTTACATATCTTACTTAGTATATAAAGGCTGAGGTTCTATTACTATTAATTCACTCTGTGATGCAATAAAGCCATGAAAGACCAAGAGGAATGGATAAAAAAAAACAGCAAAAGGAAGACTTGAGTGTGGCACCTATATTAAAAACTTCTCATGTTGGGATTTCAAAGTACCTTAAAATAGTATAGGAAAGTCTTGATAGACTAGGTTTGAGGGCATCTTCATTGTGAGTTTAGGATGGTCAGACTAGTTCCAAGTGGTGAAAGAACATGTAAATAATCTCAAGAAGAGATGCAGATTTTTTGTGCTGCTGTGCACCATTTTTGGTTCCCTACACACAAATTCTGAAGGGCTTTTGTGGATTTTTTGTGTCCTTATATTAAAGTCTACTAACTTACCAAGAGACTCTCCCTTTAGTTTTCACAAGTTTAGTTAAACAGAACTCGAAGGCTGAAGAAACAAAACTTCTGCTGTTGTAGAAACCTGTAGAAAGTACAAACCAGTATCATATTAAGATCTGATACCTGAGACGTAAAAGCTCGACTGTGCCCCATTAGAAATCTTCCATTTCCAGTTACACCTTTCAGCAGCCCTTTCTAACCCTGCTGGGTTGTAAAATACTGGACCTTAAATGGGTAATTCTGTGTATGCTGTTAGTCCTGGCACTTGAGTTGGCTGTATTTTTTTGGAGGAAGTGAAGAGGAACAAGGCAGCTTCCACTTAAGAAGGAGAAAAAGAAATGTAACTCTGCTAGTTGCCTTTTTTTTTTTTTTTTTGGTTGTTTTAATGGCAACCTTTTTGAAGCTGCTCTCAGAGGTTCAGAACTTTAGAACACATCCAGGCAGAGAGATTAGCAGGCAGGATAGTGCAGGTGAGGCACTGAAAGACACAGGATAAATACAATTTATCACATGAATTTAACCAGAGCTAGAGGGCATCTCTCTGCCAAGCGTGATTTGATTCATGCGGACACATACACATGTATGTGTGCACACACAGACGTGAGCGTGTGCATGTGTGTATGAGAGAAATTTCTTCTGTGCTTTGTGCTGAGGGTATTCACTGGAAATGATGTATGAAATGAAATCCCCATGCTCACGGCACGCAGGGAATATCAGACAGAACTACACAATCACTGCAGAGATGGGCTTTGCTATTGGCAGATCAAACACAGCCAGAAGAGCAAACCAACCTGAAAGACTCTGGGGAAAACAAATATTTTTTTTTAAGTTATAAAATAACGTTCCCACCATTTTAATATCATTTCTCCCATTTTCTCTCCCTCCGGCATTCCCCTGGGCAGCCAGCTACATTAGCTGAAGCCTTAGAGAGATAAAAGCCCTCCCCACACAGGTTTCCCCTTAAAAGCCCTTCACAATGTGTTAAAATTACATTTTGAATAACACTTTCTAGCTTTTTTATTAATTTTTTAACATGTTTTTACCATCTGAGAGGTTCTTCGTAGCAACAGTAGTGGGCGGTCATATGGGAAACAGGGGGTTGTGCTCTTTTCTCCTCCATGCTCGCAAGTATCACGCATTTGATGTTGCCTCTTTGAGAATCCAAAATAAATTAAACCATCTCCCAGCTATGCCATGAGTTGTAAGGGGAATCTGTGACAAAAGGAGTGGCTTTCCCAGGCCTTCCTGTCGGCTGATCCCAGGGCGAGAGCGCAGTGGGAGGGCCATAAGAAATCCTTCCAGGGACGGAGCAGGTATGGACGTACCCTCTTCTGGGGTGGAGGGGTTTCCCTCTACCCATCGCTGATGCTCAAATGCACCTTAGCACTTCTAGACTGCTCTGTTCGTGGTGAGATCATTTCAGCTTGGCTATAGATTGCTGAAGAAGGACGTTTATTTATAATACGCAGCGTAGGAAATTAGGCCATTGTACTTCTGCACAGGGGAAAGATTCATAAAAAGTCACACAGAATTATTCTTATATAAGTGACAATGACATCGTTGTAAGGAGGAAGCAGAACTTTATTTGTCTTACTTAAAATGATATATAGAGCACTTGTCTGTTTATTCCACTGCAAACAGCTTCTGCAAAAACAGCGGTAATTCCCTAGGGGGTTCTGCTGATAGTTATAAGTTACTTGAGCAAAATCTCTCAAGTGCGCTACTGCCTTACAGGTAGCCATTATTCTAGATTCAAAGGGCTTTTTGTTGTTGTTGTTTGTTTGTTGGTTTTTTAAAATTATGTTCCATGTAATATTGCTTTTTAAAATATAAATTGTGTCATAACACCACTACTTTTCAAGTAGGTAAGTATCTGTATCTAAATCAAAGGATGTACTGCCAAAGGAGAAACCAGTCAATAAATTGGCTTCATAATCAAATCTGGCTCAGGTTAAAGCAAAGTTAGTTTGATGGATTCAGCTGAAACCTAGTAAATAGCAGCCTACATAATTAAGCTGCTCTACCTTCATGTAGTCTCCCTGGAAGCTTATGGGCATCTCAAAGGCACAAGAGTGACAATCAGTAGCTAAGCCGAGGAAATGAACAGGCAATATTGCCCACCCAGACATCATTCCTTACCCCCCATTACCGTTGTCTCACCTCTCAGAAGGATTAGCCGAATTTGTCTTCAATTCTTTGACGGGACCACAACATCTTCTTCTAATTTAAGGATGGATTCTGGGTCTGGAAATCAAATAACTAATGTTATGCAACGGGCAAAAATCAACACTGAAACTTGGTCTTGCTCTCTTTTTCTCATTTACGCAAGCTTATGAGCCTATTGTCTATGAAGTCTCAGCCTTCAGCAGCACATTTAGAGGGTGTTTTTAAACAGATGACAGGAAGAAAAAAATAGAAAAGCAGGATAAAAACAAGCCTTGTAGTCCTCACAAACAGTTTGCATTTTTTTCCAGGGAGGGAGGAAAGAGAGTAATGAACTATCTGATGAGGCCAAAAGGAATGGGAATTGGCACTGAAGCTGACATGGGTTTGCACCATATTTATTAATTAATTGCAATCATCAAACTATTCCTTCAACTAACTCAGCTTTCCATAGCCCATTTTCAGTCTTGATTGATATTTTTCTGGTTGTTCAGCAAGAAAGTGAAAAGTGCAAGGTCTGTAGTTTCTTTTTAGTGTTTTAGTCCCAAAAAAGAGGTTTTCAAAAGTTGAAAATGTGTGAAGCTTGGCTTAATGTATTCATTGGGAAAAAAACAAAACCAAATTAATTTCCAGGAAATTAATGCAATATCTCTAATTTACTTTGAGAATTCATCATCATTTCTTGACTATTTTTGGTTCTTTGGTGACCCAGGGAAAGTCTCTTTCACTATGACAAAGCTTCTTTTTCTGTAAAAAATGGTAATAATAATTACCTGCTTCACAGCAGTGCGGTAAGATTCAGTTAATTAGTGTTTTCAAAGTGCTTTGAGATCCAAGGATGGAAGATGCAATAGAAATGCAAAGTATTATTATTATTCAGAGTTAACAACCAAATTTCAACCATTTGCACTTATCCATCTTAACAGCATGTACTCAAGGGAAGAAAACACATAACTTGTCAGCAGACAGTCCTCTTAATGTGGGTTATAAAACCACCTTCTTGATTACCATCTGGAGTAACATTCACAAGTGAGGGATAGCAGATGTGTGCGCATGGAGAGATGCATCTCACTTTCCCAATCCATTGGACACATCAGTGTTGCCATACTGTATCCATCCAGCCCGGTATTACACCTCCGACGCCAGCCAGCACTTGATGCTTAAGGGCAAACGAGAGTGACTCTTGCCTTTCCCTCCATCTCTTCAGGAAAAAAAAAACCCAAGCAAACTCCCCCTTCCTCCTTCCACTTCCCTCTTTCATAATAACAACTCAGCAGCCAACTGTGCAATGCTCTACAGTGGATGAAAATGTCTTCCTGACCCCTGTGTGCAATTAGTTTCCTCCCAGGAGCATGAGATTTGATTATTTTTGCCGTTATCTTCGCTTGTACAGCCACAAGTGTTATTATCTCTTCTCCGTTTTTCAGATAGGCTTTTTTTCTCCCTTGAAGATTAGCCTGAACCTTCCAGAGCCCTTGCGGTGAGGTGTCCCGCGGTGCCCCGCGGAGGTGTGCTGCCGCTGGGAGGGGGGAGCAGCGTCAGCCTGCGGTCGGCTTGCACGTCACTTCTGGCCCCTCGGACGTCTCCAGAGACCTGCCAGGCAGGGATGGGGACCGCTACGAGGAGGTGGAGGTGGAGGAGCTTCGTGAGCCATCTACAGAAGGGAAATTTGCCTGGGTTTAACGAGAAGAAATGGGTGTTCTGACTCTGCCGCCATCCTGCCCTGCTTTTTACAGGACGAGGAGGCAGGCACCTGAGAAGAGCCGTTCTGCAGTGCTCACCCATGGAAAGCCAGCGCTGAGCACACGTGGTTTAGTGGAATATTAAATACATGGTACTGGTGCCATTTTGTTTACATACCTTGGGTGGGAATAAACTGAAAGCAATCCTGCCCTCGGAACAGGAATATCAGTCCTTCCAAGCACCGCACAGCGTGCTAAAGGGTCCACCCCGAAAGGCAGCGCGGGTGGAAAGCAGGCATGCACGGCTGCTAAGGACGGCGTGGGCTGCGTCGTCAGAAAGGCTTGTGCAGTGTTATCCCCAAGCTCGGGGTTCGGCGCAGCGATTCCCAGAGGCACCGTGCCCCAGATGCCATCCATTTCATGGCTGTTCTCTCCGCCGCTCTGTGTTTTATGGGCAGGTGGGGCCAATAAAACACCTCACGCATTCAGCAGGAGCCTTTCTGCTGACACCGGTGGGCTTTGGATCAGGCCCCCCGTGGTTTGCTCTAAGTCAGATGCTGACATTTTCAAACTTCAGAGGTGGAAGTGCTGGAAAACTTAACCGAGTGCCTATGAAGTGCTTTAAGAAACGCACTAACAACATATTTATTAAATGAGCCACTTCCTTATCTTACTTTCAAACTGCATTAAAGAGAAAAAGACTTATAGGGGACAGAAAACAATATTAAAGTCGATCAAATGCACGCAACCCTCCGGATCCCCAGGATGCCACTCAGGCTGACAGGCCATTTTAAGTCAGAGAACCTGTTTTGTTGCAATGGTCTCAAAAAGCAGGAGAAAAGGCTGTTTTGGCCTAGCAGGTCTCTTCGCACTGCCACGTGGCTTTTTTGGTGGTGAGCTGGGGTTCAAAGGAGCACAGTGTATCTATCACTGCCATAGTTAATCCTATCATTAGAAGATATAAACAACCTTCTCCCACATTAGCAATGTTTACCTCATATTGCTCTAGCATTCATTTTCACTAATATGATACAAAAGTGTAATCATATGTAAGTGTTTTTTAATGTTAAGTAAGTGAAAACAGGTGGGTAATTTACCACTGGCTCTATACAGATTGGAGCTGGCATTTCACAAGGAAGACGTCGGACTCTTTCTTCTGTGTTTTTCATATATAATTTTTATTTTCCTGGTGTCTGCTGCTACTGTTTATACTTTATGCCACCAAGTCAAAGCCATAAGTGCCACCATGATTTTGGAGCCAGCAGAATGAAACGTTTGTTTAGAAAGCTTTCGGTTAGCCACAGGATGAGTGGGTTTGATGCAGGGGCAGGTATTCTTCACTCGTATTTGTGTTAAGCCTGAACGTTTTGCTTGTGTAAGTTACTTAGGAACTAGCGCTTGCTCCTGGGGCTTGATCTCTCTTGGAAGAATGAACCCTAAAATGGAGGAGGCAAAATCAGTGCTGACCAGTGGTTTGTGTTTTAAGATGGGGGACGTGCAGGTTTCACATCAAATTTACTGGATACCCCATTTTTACTTTCACCATAGAGTATGTTCTTATTCATTCATTCCTATAAATATAGTAATGCCCAGAAAACCAAATGAAAGATATCACACCGTGAAAAAGAACCTATAAAAACGTGGACAGAGAGAGTTTTGACCCAGCAAGCAGCCCATCCAGCCGTGGCTGGTCCCCTACGTAAAGGATGGGAAGGGGCTCAGGAAGCAGCGAAGTCAATGGGCTTTGCAGGGTCACACAGGTCAGACCCCACGGGGAGACCCAGCGCTCCTGCGTCCGCCCCGCTATACCACGCGGCCTTTTGTACGCAGGATCGGGCTTAATTTCCACTTCAAGAGAGTTTTGACTCCTAAGCTAGTGTTGCAAGATTATTTCTTTTTACCTTTGTTCCTTTTTTAGAATTCCTTTCTTTGAAATGTTTTGCTTAGTAGTAATTGCTGCTAAAATTTCACAGAACATTTGCAAAAGTGACAGCCTAATTCTAGAAAATTTGAAACATTTAAAAGGTATTTGTACAGAATTTTGGTGCTGAAAAGCTTTGTTGGTGAAGTTTTGTTCGCTGAAGTTAGCTAGGTAATTTTTGCAAAGCAGAGGCCTTAAATTTCAGTATGCTCCGCTTCCATGCATTTCCTTGCTATATTTGGCATAACTGGAGGAAAAATTGTATATCAGAGATTCTGTTTTAAGGCACCAGACGGGGATTTCAAAGGCCTTAGAAACGGTATGGAAAGTATTTGCTGAAAATTAAGAGATTTCCAGTGAAAACCATATATAAAAAAAAGCATCTGGTAGCTTAAAACGGTTATTCACATTTGCTTTTACACTAAATCAGGGCACTAATTAGCTCTCAGTACGGCAAAAAAAAGTGGCATTTTACAGAGCCTCCCTGTTTCCTACTTGAAATAGACCTAGATGTTTCCAGGTGGGCTGCTGCTCCGCGGCGATCGGAGGAGTCTGCCCGTGAGGGGCTTCCCGCAGCCTTCTCTGGGGAAGCCCACGTGCCCACAGCCACTGTGTGCACATCCACTCCGGAGAGCTCGCAGGCAAGAAGGGCAACAAACCCAGCCACATGTGAGCGTGACCGTGGGTATTCAAAGCATGCCTCCTTTTGGGACAGCGGAAAAGGATGCACAGCTCCACGGGGCTGGGGGGGGCTGCGGGTCCCTGCCAGCCACCGAGCCCACGCGTGGAGCTGTCGGAGGGCAAGGACGACCGTCCCCGCTCCCAGCCCAGCTAACAGCTCCATTCCACTCCCAGCTCTCTCCTTCCTTTCCTTCGGGCTGTAGCCTTTCTTCGTTATTTTCCTCTGGGGCTGCAATTTTTCCCGGTTAGCCACAGACAGTATATAAAACACATTTTACTAAAGTTCTTCCAACAAAAACTTCATTGAAACAACTTTTAAAGTTGTGAAAAAAATAACAGGAAATTCACACTTAGGCCCTTGAGGATGAAACATGACATATGTCTTCCAACACATAGGCACAATGGGGTGCACTATAAAAGTAAATAAGGATCACACCATGGTGCCTAGCTGTTGGAGGACATGCCTTTTGCCATTAAGTTATCATTTCCTTACTATTTTGTCCAAACTCCCATGTACTTTTAATTGTTGACTCCAGTGACTAAATTAATCTTCTTTCTTTCTTTTATTTTAATAAAGCAATGTGTGACCTGCCTTAAGGTTAGAGACTAAAAATTAGCACAAGCATTAACATTTAATATACCAACCAAAATGAAGATTTACATTGCAAACGGATAGGCAGTCTAAATTTAGGCTGCTCACAAAATGAGGCTATACACAAATGTATTTCATTAATTATATATGTCTAGGAGAACTTAAATACAGCCAACATTTATGCATGCTGAGTACATGTGCCAAAAATGTTATAGTCTTGTATGCTGAATGCAGTTTTAATTTGCATGTGCAGTGTGTTTTTTCAATAAAAAGGGAAAAAATTTCCTAAAATCTGCACATGCTTTCATTCTCCATTTGAAGTATTGGCAAAGCAGATCTTCAGAGTAATAATCATAGACTTCATTATTAATATCCAAGATGTATTTCATTCATTTGAAATCTTCCCTTGTGAAAAATTAGCACCCATTTGGACTCTTTTCATTCTCCAAAATGATCAGCTCTTGGGATTTCCTTCCCTTTGGGGGTTCTGGTGTAAACCCTTAAAAAAGGCCAAGTCATTCCTCAGAATATGATAGAGAGGTAGAAACACCTTTAACTACGGCGGTTCATTGGGTTGTTCTCCCACACGACAAAATAGGACACAGCCCATCGATAAAGTCACATTACCTGTTACTGGAACATATTTGTGAATCTTGTTTTTAGAGACCCATTTACAGGTGACAGTGTGCACCCCCAGGAGCCTCAGGCTGGCATGAAAGCCAGCCTTGGTACGAGAAGAGACCTCCTTCTAGCTCTGCAGAGATTCATTGCACCTTGCAGTTCCTGCAAACCCTGAATCCTTACAAGCCCCATATTTTCACCCAATAGCGAAATAGCAACTTACTCTTGAGCTAAACTGAGGCACTACAGGATGACCATCGCTGTCAGATTAAGAAAGGTATCTCCACATTCCTACCTGACCATGCCCACTTTTCACATCGGAAGGGGTTAGCCGTTGAACCGAAGACGCAGTAATCTGTTGCTAGTTCTGGAGTACTTACCCCGATTGCTGGCTGGGAATAGGTGTGCTGCATTTGTAACCGATCCGATTTCCACGCCTGGGTCCGATCCACAAAGGGACATACCCTTCCACTCAGTTGGGGATTAGGGGCTAGAAAGGAAGATACCTGACAACGTCAACCAAAGGGGAACATAAATATACCTGTGAATTGTGGAGTAAACAGCTGCTGAGTGATTAAAAGCTAAGTAAAGCTGAACCACTTAATCAGTTTTTAAAGCTGTTTGTTGCAAGCATCCTGCAAAGTGACAGATTTTTTTCTGCTATATAACAAAACATAAAATGAAAGGAGCCTTTCTTCCCTCACGACAGGTTAAAAGTGCTGTGCTGTCTTTTTTTCCCTGAGACTCTGAAGTGGTGTCACTTCAGGAGAATAGCTGTGCCCAGGAGGGACCAGCGCAGGAGAGGGGCCCATCTCCTCCCTGACTGGCACGCTGCATTGCAGAGACCCACACTGATGAGACTGACCCTTCAGCAAAGGAAACTGGAGGTTAAATACCAGAGATGAAAAATTCTCAGGGTCGAGTCTTTTATGGGAAAGCATGTTTTGCAAGAGCGTCCCCAAAAAGAGGGATGCGCAGGCTAGCAGGGACAGACCGTGCTTCCAGTGATGAACACACGCTCCTGAAAGCCACCCCACATGTGAATGCTGCCCCTAGGGCAAGTGTCTGCTGTAACCAGCAGATTGCAGTCTAGCCCTAAGTGGAAATAGTAAGTACGCTTGCTGTATTACCCAGAAAAGTGCCAATACCCTTTCTAGTTTCTGTACTGTATACAGAGGAACCAGGGCTCTCACCACTGAAGTACTATGGGGCAGAAGGAAGTTGCCCATCAAAACCGAGAAATACTAGACACAAGCTTTACCACAGGCAATCAGAGAGATGTTTATGTAGACAGTAACAAAGTTTCTAATCTGTATCTAGCATCCTCTCTATTGCAAGGTCTTTTTATCCATTCCCCAGAAATTAGGCAAGAGGGAAAGTCTTACAGACCTGGTCCTTTGACTCCAAGGTTAGTACAAAACACTGTCCATGAAGGGAGCAAAAGCCATCTTCTGTCTTTGAAGGATGGGAGCACTTCCCCACAGGAAAAGAATGATGCCACTGCTTTATTCTTAGGCTGTCGGAAGAAAGCAGGGGCCATCAGATAAGGAAGGAATCCTTCCTCTCCACCCCTGCAAGAGCGACGCAGAGCCAGATGCCAGGGCTGAGCAGCATCTGCTTATCGTTTTGGCCAACTCCATATTAGCTCTCACGTGGTATCTGCAGAGGAAATGAGTGTATCTAGGAAAGCAGCTAGATCTCTAAAGAGAAAGAGTTTGCTGTTCTTATGTGAGGCTGTTTGTTGGGAAAGAGATAAGCAGAGCAGCCAAAACTTCAGAAAGCGAATCATGGGATGTGAAGGGTCCTTTCTGAAACTACTTGGAAGTCAAGATGCTGGGAACCAATTCTTGACATTTCTATCTTATTGCTAGCAGATGCGTAGCAAGGCTTGGTTTGACAAAGGGATGAGCATGAGATAAAGTAATGGGAAAATGTCCAAAGGAATTTGAAGAGGCATTTGGGGCTGGAGTGACATGGCACTTCCTATTTAAGAGGAGTTTTGATCAGAATCCTATCTGAATCAGACTTCAGGGCTGATGTTTGAAAAAGTTTGGAATTGCACTTTTAAGTTTTGATTCAAATCAGCTCCAGGTCTGAACGAGTACACGTCAAGAACTTTTACACAGACAAACTTTGCTGAGTTTCACGTTGAATCTGCAGTGCTGGATAGAACCGACATTTATTAGCTTCTCTTTCATACCGTCTCTTAAACTTGGGACATCTTTCTGAGTGACAAAGGTTCTGCCTTCTCCTTCAAGCCTCTCCTTAAGACAAATCTCTACTTTGATTTTACAAAAGTTAAGCAATAGCAAGTTGGGGAAATAGGTAGGAAAAGGGAATATTCAATATATATAACTGGGCCTATTACAAAACTCCTTGCACATACTCCTGAGAAATTATATGCTGCATACTCATCTCCCAGACTTTCATGCATTACTCATCTGCCTAAATTGTCTTCCTTCTGCATGTTAGCATCTAGCTCAGTGACTAAGGGTTTTCTGCTGTTTTGTAACAGCTGGGTGTGAGGACTGTATCAGAAGCAAAGTACTTGCACAGCGTAGCAGCTTTTCAGAGATGGCTCAAGGTGGGACTGGGCTCTAGACCTCACAGTCCCCCGAATGGAAGAGCTGGGTCCCTGAGAGGATGGGAAGAAGGATGCCCTGCCGGTATGTCTTTCGGGAGTGGCATGAAGAGCTGAATCGGAGGGGCAGAATATGCTTTGCTCCTTCTCCTGCAGGTGTGGCATGGGAAGGGCTTTATGGCCATGACTGCCCACACACTTCTCATAACCAACTGCCTTGCGGGGCTCTCCGTGCTTGCTCAGCCTCTGCCTGGTATTTATCTATGCCTGGAGAAGAGGATGGGTCCCTCTATTTTTAGCTCCTTTTCTTCCTCCTGTAGCACTGGGGTGGCTTCTTCATGCCCTTGCTGGAGCTCTGGAGCTTTAACGGCCAGGTGTCTGCTGGGTGCTTCCTCAGAAGCGATCAGTCACCCCACTCCACCGGCCTCTCCTTCCCACCTCTCTGCCTGGCTTCACGGCTGTCCCTCAGGCAGCTCCTGCCTCTGTGCTCTGCTGCTGCTGACAGACTCTGCTTCTGTCATCTCGGTACTTTATCTCTTTCTGTGGGTGGCCGCTGGTTATGGAGAGCCCCTGATGCTCTTTCCTCCCCCAGAGACGGATTTTCTAGGGTACATCTCTGACATCAAGCTGTTTGTGGGTGGAAGAGTTGGTCCTGCTGGATATTTGGCTTTGCTCCCAAGAAGACATGCCTTCCCCGGGACCTTTTTCTAAAGAGTTATCAGTTTTTAAGCCAACCTACTGCTCTTATTCTCAATCAGTGACCAGTTCCCCAGAAGACATATGGTTCTTCAGGTAGAGTGGGATGAGTACAGCAGCCCCAGCCGGTCTGACTGCATCTCAAGCATGGTAAGGTAGCATTATGACCGCTCTTTAAAACTGCAAAATAAATAAGAAATAGGGAAATGATATTGACTTCACATTCAACGTCCCTTTCATGAACTGGGTCTCTTGTTTTATAACCCAGTACACAGCTTGTCCCTATAAATATCTCGGTGATCCAGTATGAAAAAAGTGTACATCAGAGACGTGAGGATTTTGTCTTCCTTGTAGCTCACCAAGAAAGTATGATTTACAACAAGAACAGCATTGTTATACATTTAAAGCAGGCAGTCCTTGTAGTCAGCAAATTGTGATGGTAAAATATGAGTGCTGCCTCCATACTCTCTATGGTACCAGCATGCGGGCTGCAGCCCCAGCCCGAGCAGCAGGGACAGTGAGCATGAGAGGCAGGAGGGAAGCAGGGCAGGATTGCCGTGTCTGTCCTTGGACTAGACCAGTGTTCACAACGCCTTTCGTATTCTCTCTCCCAGTCCCTGAGAGCTGCTTGAAGTTTTAGGAGGGAGATGTTGGGATTGATACGGCTGCAATGATAGCTGTGTGTGCTGGGTATTAATGCACTTGTTATCATAGATACCTCAGGTTTTGTTGCTACCATCAGTGCTCTTTCAAGAAGAGTTATTGACATTTACAGGCGTGGCCTTGCATACAGAGTTTTCAGCCATTGGTGGTCTTCTATATTAAAAGACATAAAGGATAACTTTGAATAACAACAAATTATAACACTTTCATTCCCAATTCAGCTCTATGCTAATTGTCTACAATGTGGTGAGAGTCTCTGATAACAGCCTTTCAACAGCTTAAAAATACCTGTACTGCTTTTTGGGAGCTGCTCGCTGAAAATGTCTGCCTTCGTGGAGATCCTTAGGAGAAACCTTGTAACTTCAGTATTGCCTTAGTTTGTATTGGGACATCAAGCTAAGAAGGTTAAACTATGCACAGTCTGTGCATAGATTGCAACTATGCACAGATTTAAGGCTGGAAAAATAATCACTGACTTGTTAAAAAGCTTAATTCAACTCCATGAACAGGAGAACTGGGATGCATCGTTTCTTTCTGGAGCTCCTTTCTGAGCTCCCATGCAGATAAGGCAATCTGCTCTCACACTGGAGCACAGGTGAAAATTTGTTCTTGCCTGTAGCAGCTGGATGTGAGCTCTGTATTACAAGGCTTGTATTAAAAGCACTCACATAGCGTGCTAGTCTTGGAGGGTGGTTTCAGAGAGGGCTGGGCAGGCGAACTGCAGAAAACTAATATAAAGAGAAGAACATTCACCTAGAAATTCCTGTTTAACACTTTCAGAGTGCTGGATAGCTGTAAAGGTTAGACTCTAAAGGAGGAACCTTTCCTTTGGAAAGAAGACCTGATCTCTCGGAGCAAAGACACTGAGAACTGCACAGTAATGCACCTGGAGGGAGCCTGGAGCAGGACAGCAGGCCAAGGGAAATCTGTCCCTCCCAGCGAGGATACTGGTGCACGGTGAGCTGCGTCACTCTTATCTAGCAACAGTCTGATGGACTAATGCCAACAGTGGCACTTAAAACACTATCTCTTCAAACGCTGCCATGTCTTACTTTGTGCGCTGGACTGTTTTTATTTAGGGCTATTGAGAAAGATGAAGAAAATGCATGGAATACTTAAAACTTACTCTTAGAGTTGTAGGGGAAAATACCATTGCTAAACCACATTTTCCTTTTTTTTCTCCCACCTATGTTTGTCTTGTCTATTTTGACCGTAGGTATCTTTGGAGCAAGTCCCATCTGCTAATCTGTGTTGACATTTCCTTGTAAAAAAGAACCTTTTTTTTTCACTGGAATTTAGACACTTTCTTTACTACACACAGCTAGGAATGAAAAAGAGAAAGCTATGTTCACACAACTTTTGGTCTAGTTAGCATCACACGGGAATTTGCTAGATCAAAGCAAATTCAATATTCTTCCTTCAATTTTTTAGTCCGTTTCAGTACAGATGCTGCAGTGTGAGCAGGCGTCAGTGTGACACAGTGCAAACTTAAAGATGAGAGGCTGTAAAGATAAACTCTATCTTGGCAGAGAAGGTCTGAGGGAGTCTTTATTCCCTCAGATATTCCAGGAAAAGTGGGATTCTTCCCACCTGACTCTCAGCACTTACGTTGTAGACACGCACCTCTGGCTATGTAGGCACCGTTTGGAGTTAAAGGAAGGAAATAGGCATTTCAACAGCACGGCTCATTGCCCTTGTTTTTGACATCTACCTTAGGAACTGCAATTTGGAATTTTTTTTCTTCTTACAAAGTGGGTCTAGACATCTAGTTCAGATCTAGATGTTGAGACTGGGAATACCTAAAGCTGAACAGAGAAGTCTCAGTTCAGCAATGTATGTACCAGCCCCTGTATAATTTGGAAAAATACGTGTGGATTGACGGAGGGAAGACTTTGGAAGAGAAACCATTATATCAATCTATATGTCCGCTGTGAGGATGCTACAGATGTGGCTCTGCAATAAGTGATACTGTTAATAAAGAGAAGGTTTATTCCTACGGACATGGAATCCATATGGTACATGAACTTCATGCCAGAGAGATCCACAGGACATGAGGAAACGTGATTAACTGCTAAACACAATAACCTGGAAGAGGAGGAAAAGAGCTGCACAATCCACTCTCTAGAATTATCTTGGCATTGTTCTAATGACCCCCCTGATATTTCACAGACCTTGATGACATCCGTGATTGCTTGCACTCTCCCTCTCTCCATGGCATGTTATAGTTGTTGGTCTTCTGCTATTGTATCTATAATATGCTGCAAGGTGGAAAACTCTTTCAGCCTGAGTGAAGCAGATGTTCTGTTGATCCTGCTGGGTGAGCTGTCAACTGCAGGGGTGGGTACCTGCTCTTGGAAAAGGCTGGACAGAACGATACTGGTGATTCCTTAGATGTTCCTAGCTCCTGATGTTCCTAGCTCCTGGAAGACAGGACAGATACCAACCAAATATTGCCTTCATGGTCCAACATAAACATTGTGACAGGCAGTGCTCACACCAGGCAAAAACCTCAGCCTATGAACAGCAGGAAAGGGATAAATAATCATGTAATGTCTGAATGTGTCAACTCCCAGAAGGGGAAAACAATAGCAATGCTTGCAGAGTCTAAGGGCATGGAGCTGCCCAGTGGAGAGAAGGCTGTCTACCAACAGGCTGTTGACAGATTTGGAGATTCAATTACCATGCATAGCAGAAGAAAGAAACTAGCCATTTGCAGCTATGCTATTAGACTGATGACCAATTAGATCCCAGCTGGATTGTATAACAGCTGCAAGATATTTCCAACAACACTGATAAGTCATGATATTAGGCAGAAGTATGACCAAGTGCTGGCAACATACAGTCTAAACCATTTTGACACCAGTGGGAAATGCACGTTGCCGAAGAGAAACCAATAAACATGAGCCATTATCACTTGACTTTTTTAGATGATATGCTGGGGGAAAGGGGAAGGAGGTCACCTACCGCTGGGTCACTGGTAGAGCAGTGCATAGGTTTAATCACAGCACAACACCAAAATGCACTTTAGAGAGGAGGCATGGCCCAAGCCAGCACTCTAGCAGCTGATAGGGACATATTTTTCAGATATTGGCAGCTTGAGGGCAACATGAATTTAGATCACCAAGTGAAGCCCTTGGAAAACATGAAAACACAGGATCCCATTGACTCCGGTTTGAGCTTCTGCAGAAGGAAGCAGCAACACCACAAAGATGCTTCTTTACAGCCACTAAGATTAGTAGAGCACAGATCAGCAGCCCTGGGACGATGCAGACACTTAGAGACACTGAAAGAAATCATTGGAATGAAGTCCCTCTCCATTACCATCTGCTGAGAATAATGTCTGAGTTATCAAAGGTGAAAGTGTTACCATCAGTGCAGTACCAAGCCTGCTCTGGCACGCTCTTGAGGGAAGGAGAGTGAGGTTAGCCATTCACCTACCTGACCATGTTTTGTTCACTTTTTGGCAGGGTCTTATAAGGCAAGACCTCTGCAGGCAGGTAAATAGACTTCCAATTTAGAGCACTTCCAATAGGACCTGCACAGAAGAAGCTGCAAGAGAGAAGAATTTGAAGGAGGCTCCAGAAAATCAACATATGCCCATGGGACTGTAATGTTAACAGAAATTGCTCCATCTCTCTTATTAGATCTCTTAATCAAAAACCAGCTTCATTTTACAAATGTCAACCTTTTATGTGGTATTACCCATCTGGCAATACACAGGACAGGCTAACCTAATAGTGTTAAATGGGTGCAAACATTTTTCTACCTTCCGATACAGAAGTTTCCAAACTGTGGCATGCGGTAGAGATAACAGGTTACACTTTATTGGCTCTTCTCCCTTTTTTTCAGCTGCTGAATTTCATTAAAAGAAGGTTAAAATACATTAATTACTTCCCTAATATTCCTGTAATTGCTATTGCTTTGCCACAGGGAGGATATATGATAGGAAGTTGAAGAGGAGGTGATCTTTTTAGATGGCAGAATGGGAAGGGAGGTGTTCATCAGTCAGTTCTTCTATTAAGATGTGATCCGAGATGATAAAGAAGTTTAAGGACCCCTGCTGCTTTAGCACCTCTCCGTGTTTACATTATTGGAGCTAGTGAATGAACTGCTGAGCTCACTGAGAGATTGCGTTGTCGCTGAGCTGGGCCCTTACTTTGACCAGTTCTACATCTTTGTAACACTGCTGATTTCAGCAGAACCGCCCCTGATTTCCACCAGGATAAAGGAAGGGGACCTTTGTCACCCTGCTTTTATGGAAATTGAAACCCAATGATACCTTTCAGTGCTGATTTTATTTTTTCAGAAGGCAGTGGCACAAAGCCGTCGTAGCACAGGAGGCAACAACCTTCCTGTGGCATCAGCTATAAACATCAAATGCTTCTGTCTGTCCTCACTAGTTTGTACCTCTCCACTCACTCCAGGAGGAATTACCTTGCTCCTGACTAGGTGCAGGGCTGGACCATACAGGCACCTAGCAAAGGAGGCAACGTGGGCTGCTCAGCGCTAAGGCAGCAGCTCACACTGCCGTCTCCTGACCTTCACAGCCCCGACGAGTGGTGCAGCCTTCTCGCTGGGTGTACAGCGCTGCTGGTGGGTTGCAGGAGCTGCAGTCCTGAAGCGTGTCATTTCAAAATTCATCCTTAGCCTCATGTCTGGGAGGAGTGTTTGGATGAACCAGTTCACAAACGCCTGGAGGCTCTCCCCTTGGCTCACAAATGGTCATTATTATAATTAAAAGGTGATTTCGCTGGAAGGTTACGCCAATGAACACTTATTAAACATTAATAGGAGAAAAGAATCCTGCCTATTGGGATTCTGTTTATTGAATATACATATAAGCAAATTTAAAAAACCTTCCCCCCTTTTCCAGTACATTTATTTCTGATAGTGATGTTGATTTCTGATGTGATAAAGATATAGCTGATTATAGCTTTTGTGCCTGTATAAAAAGTGCAATGCAGTTTTGTAGGAGTGCTTAATCTGCTCCTCTCACTTCTTTCACCAGCCTGCTACATCTTTGTGCGTGGTGAGCCTCCTGGAACAGGAGCTCTCTCTGTATTTTCAACTGTGCTTCACTTATTTAAAAAAGGAGTCATAAAGTAGCGCAGCTGTGATATAATAACCAATAATAAGGGCAGGCTTTGGAGGCCTTCGACCTCCAGGGCTTTCCTCTCAACCTGTGCTCAGCTCATGATGTTAAATTGTGTGAGACCTCACCCATTGCCATAACTCTAAGACAAAGCCTTGTTACTCATAAATTAATTTATAGATAGCAGCTATTTGAGTTGTAATATGAGACTACCAAAATTGCTTTAGAAATGTAGGCATATCTCAGAACCAGGGCAGTTTTGAAAATCCTGCCTTATTGGAGGCTTTTGTTTGGTTTGTTTGTTTATACTTCCTTCAACACTAATCTTTACAAACATTGTACACCCTTCTGGGCACATTGTTCTTACTATGTGTGTACAGAGACCCACATAGTAGTGGGCCGTCTTCTTGTTGAGAAATACTGGGCACAACTTAGCAAACAACAGACCTACGGGAAATCATAATACCAGTAAGTGGATGCCCACAATCAGATAATTCGGTTCCACTTGTGGCCCTTAGCTGCAGTCCAGACACTGGTTTTTATGCTGTGGCTTCAGAGGAATCAGGGAAGTGCTCTCAGGGCACGAGACTGAGCCCAAAGGCTAAACATCTTTCTGGTGGATGAGTGTCAAGGTTTGGAAAGGAGAGCAGCGACCTTGAAGAGGACCCCAGACTGCTGCCTGATTCTCACAACAGAAAACAGGAGACTTTTTGAAGCCTTTCACTGTCACTTATTTTAATATCTAGGTATGTTTTGATTCACTTCCAAATCAAACAGCATAACAATATTCTGGAAATTAATAAATGTGAGTGTGAGGGATGTTTCTTGGCAAAATACTGTGCATACCTATTGCATAGCATAAATAATACATTGTGATAATTAATAATGATAAATAATAAATAATGCAGTCAGTTGCACACTGGGGACTGTGGATAGACCTACATTTATAAAAGTTGTAACTCTAAGATAAAAGGATAATGTTTCAAACGCTGAGCTGTGACACTTTGTATTATTGCACAATTTAGAGTATTTTTTCACTTAGTAAAGATATTTGGTCACCCATTTTTGTTTTTTAGAGCCTAACACCCAATGACAGCAAGGACAGTTACATGCCTGCATCCCTTTGAGCGTCAGGTTTACATGTCTGCAAATCAATTCCAGTCACCTAAACTGCTCCCATGAAGCAGGAGTGGGCATACAATTGTACCAATAATTGGGTGTGCCCTTAGAAATTGGCACACAGAAAGAGAGGACTGATGTAGCTGAAAAGCAGACACAGAGCATTTGAAAATTTGTCATTACATAAAACATACTTAATATTTACCATCCTATACTATTCATAGTTCTGTGTTGCCTCTCCTCTTTCACTGGACTCATTACTAGCCCCTGCTCTAATAGGAAGTGGGAGAGCTGATGGACAGTTCATTGAACCAGATACTTCTTAAGAGAAAAATCGAAGAGGTTAATTATAACATCTCTTACTGCTTTAGTATTTCAGTGAGCCACAGTGTAAACATAATGTAAGCCTAGAATGGGAACCAATATTTTCCTGACACCTCCCCAAGCAGGCACTCCAGATTTTATGATGCTGAAGAGTCAGAGAATTCAGATCCTATTCCTCTGTATAGCAAAACAGGGACTTTCAAACAGAAAAATAAATTTGTTGGCTTTAACAATATATATTTTTGGTTAACTTAGCAGTTTCAAAAGTCCCTGCTTTCCCATGAATTCAAATGGGAGCTGAATTCTCTGAGTCCTGCTCTGCTGCAGACTGTCATGTTGGTAATCTGTAAGTCATTTATTTACTGTTTTTCACTGTAAGTGCAGCACCTTTTTCAGTGATTTGATTTTTTTGTCAATTATATATAGTGGTTAGAATGGCCATTGTATTCCACTGCTTTTTCATTTAAAGATACGTTGCTTGGTCCTCCGTTCAGCCAAGTACTTAGGCAGGTACCCAGTTTAAAGTGCAGCACCATCAACACTGAGTCATCTGTTTTAAATTAGGCACTCTAGCTGAACCAGGATCTTAATTAGGCAAGTACAGTTTTAAGGACTCCTTTGCTTTTTGTCATGAGGCGTAACCCACCATCATCAATGGAAAGTTTGCTTGAGTGCAGACTGTCCCTGTATTTCCAAGGCGCAGATCTCCCCAGTGATGCTGTTTTATCACGTGTTTTTATCACTCCATCCCTAACGTCGTTCATTGCACAAGAAGAAGAGAAATGAAAAGAAAAATGCAGAGACAGGAAGGTGGTAATTTAGGGACTGTGCATCTGTGTGACAGGCATCCTAAAGGAGAAGAAAGAAAAACATTTAGGAAGTTCTGTACAGCCACTGCTCAACTACAAGACCACCCCACTGCAGGTAAGAAATGAGAAATTTTGAGGGCTACTGAGCACTGACTTTTCACAGTGGATCAACGCTCAAAGTTATTAAGCCCAGGTGTTTCTGTAATTGTGACACATTGATAAAATTCTGTGTTCACTGGCCCTCAAGCACCTCCCTCCCACCTGTGCAGTGGTCTGGTATTAGTATGCTGGGGCTGTAATGAAAACCGTATCATCAGCTGGGCTGTGTCAAACCCTGCATTTTCCACGTCTTGTGCATGCTTTTCTCCTTGCCTGAGCATTGGTCTGTGCATTTGTAGCTTATACACGTGTTTTGAAGGGAATCAGATGGTTGCTATTGATCATTGTCTGTGTGTACTATCTCTACAGAGCTAGGAAGTTCTTTTTTCTGCATTTGTGCAGTATGAACTCCTTTTTTCCATCCCAACTCTAGGTTAGGATTCCAGGTGAGGAGGTAGTGGATGCGTGTTGTGCAGGAGAGAGACACAAGACACTGACACTCCAGGCAGATTTCCATACAGGCTGAGAACTCGGGCTGTTTGCAGCGAAGGGAAGCTCAAATTTCTGTTTCTTTCATGTGGCAGTTGACACAGCATCCCTTGATCTTTGACCCAAGGTCTCCTGATATCCCTTTACACAGACATTGATTGGGGGCAGGGGGGGTGGAGAGGTAGGGGAAGGGATAGAGACAGAGAGATGGGGGGGGGGGGGGAAGAGGAAAGAAAGAAAGAAAGAAAGAAAGAAAAAGAAAGAAAGAAAGAGAAAAGGAAAGAGAAAAGGAAAGAAAGAAAGAAAAAGAAAAGAAAGAAAAAGAAAAGAAAAGAAAAAAGAAAAGAAAAGAAAAGAAAAGAAAAGAAAAGAAAAGAAAAGAAAAGAAAAGAAAAGAAAAGAAAAGAAAAGAAAAGAAAAGAAAAGAAAAGAAAAGAAAAGAAAAGAAAAGAAAAGAAAAGAAAAGAAAAGAAAAGAAAAGAAAAGAAAAGAAAAGAAAAGAAAAGAAGAAAAGAGAAAAGGAAAAAGAAAAATGGAAGAAGAGGAAATCAAAGATGTGAGATTTTTAAGAGGAAGTAATAATTTTATAATACCAACTGACACCCTTAGGAAAAGCTTACAAGTGACAGGTTACTTCGCATCCAACACAGAAGCAGCAAACTTGAAACTAAATACATGTTGAGAACATTTGTCTGAGTTTAATTTAATTATGTTAATCAATTAGACATGCTGAGAGAAAATAGTGGTTGGCACCAGTGTCACAGAGGGGACTTTCCCAGGGACTAAGGTTTCTTGCTCTTGTTCTAGCCTTGAGGAGAGGTTCGTGACTGCCCCGTGGACAGAGGAGCAGCTGGTCAGACATTACATGCCCTCTAATGCAGGGCTGGCTTGTCAAAAACTGAATAAGCCTCCCTCACCCCAAACTGAAGTTCCCGGAGCAGAGAGGGCAGAGCGACCCGAGCAAACCTTGCGGGAGGCAGCTTGACTTTCACGCAGCAGCGCGGCACGCAGAGAGCTCTCGACTTGGCTGGACCCTGCCTGTCCCCGCTGCCGCGTGCGGAGGTCTCCCAAACCCAGTCCCCAATGGTCCCGGGTCTGCTCTTACTCCACACAGCACCACACTGGGTGTCCCTACAAGCCCAGCACAGTTAATCTGCCACCTAATTCATTGCTATGTGAATACTCAAGAGCTGACTGTAACATAATACCATCTTTATAAAACAGGATTTTATCGCTTTTTCCCTTTTTATAGTATGGGAGTGACATATTTGTTCCATTTCTCTTAGGTATAGGAGTCTTAGCCTGCTGCACTCAAGTTTCTAATTCTTTCCCCATCCCTACCTATGAATCATAGGGTTTTTCACCTCTTGCTCCACTTACGCACAACACGCAGCTGGGATACTTCTTCATTTACACTATTTTGCACATCTTTAAGAAGTGCTGCCTATGCTACCAAGCCAACACACGTCCCACACAGATGTTAGAGCTCTTAAGACCCAAAGAGAATGTGCCTGAGAAAATTCAAGAGCAGGACACGGGAAGAAGCAATCTCTCTTCCCTTCACTCCTAAGGAGAATAGCAGCAAGTACAGCAGCATAAAATTAAAACCAAAGCCAACAAGCAGGAAAAAGAGAAAGTATCTAGCATTTGACAGATAGACAGGACTGACAAATAGACAGGACAGACATGGTTATGGCATAGAAAGTGTTTGGATAAATAATATTTATTCTAACACTTCATCATCACCATATCAGCTAGACAATTTGTTGGTGGGGAGAAGAGAAAAATAAAATTTATCTTGCCATTTTTGCTTTACTAGGGAATATGTAACAGTTGGCAGTGTAATACACTTTTTATTTTCATGAGTTATGGATGTGCATGGCCATCCCTAAAAAATTGAAATAAAAACTGTATTACACCGCCAAGTCTCATATATTATATTTATACCATACCAGAGGAGGTGTCTGCAGAGCAACTATAGATATAAACTTTTATTATATCTATAGTTTCTCATGTTATTAGTATAGTTGTGAAAATAATAGGATTTACTGAAGGTTGTTATTCCCCCTAGCATCACTGATGTGGTATAAACAATATATTGACCTTTTGGATATTTTTGTACCATTGCAATGGATTTGAAAATGTGGTCACCTGATGTGAATAGCCTGAGCTCTTGTCCCCAGTCTAAGGCAATGGGCTGATGGTACCATTGTAAGGCAATATTCAGATTAGCCTCATAACGTACACCCTGGTACTACCGACAGCGCTTCCCTTTTCTTCTTCTCAGTGTGCGGGGAACACTAACCAAATTCCAGCCCATTACATAAATGCAGAGAGGACATGAAGGCCCCAGGCTGCACCAGGCTGCAGTCTGGTGTAGCGTTCCATCACCATCCTCAGGTTCCTCCAGGAGAACGACACAGAAATTGCCACTGAAATGAGTAAAGCCCAGAGACCTTGTTAAGCAAGACCTTTGAAAGACCTTTCGAGGTTTTCCAGGTGGCATTCATGCTTCTTGACTGATTTCTCAGCTTTTCCCCAAGGCAAAACCCTTGCCCTGTGGGGATGCATTGGCTGCTCCCTTTTCCTCAGCCTTACAGAGAATAGCAGAAGAGCAGGCAGGAGCGAGCACCTACTCAGTGCTGCCAGGGAGGTCCCACGGCACTCAACACTGCAAAGCCACAGCAAAGGATCCACACAGAAGGAGCCTCTGGGTACTGGAACAGCCCTGCCGATGGGCACAAAGATGTTAGGGAAAAGTATGGAGGACGAAAGCTGCCACAGATGCTCATTGTAATGTGGGTGTGCTCCACCGTCCTGCACACATCATGGAAATATAGCCTCTCTCTGATGCAAGGGAAATACGCTCATTGACAAGTTGCATTTGCTTCCTGTAGGTGCACAAAGGTACCCGCTCAAGTTTTCTGAGCTCAGAGGCACAGGAGAAGCCAGGAGCACCTGTTTACTGATGGGAAATGCCATTAGAAACGGGTCTGGGAGAGCAGCGTATTTATAGCCTCACACAGCACCATATGGTGCATGGTAGCAGAAATCTTCAATTGAGATAGATGAGCAAATGCAAATTCCAGCTTAGGTTTGGCTTGGTTTTTTAATTATTTTTTTAGCAATCATTTTATTTGATTTGCTCTCCTTGTCTCTGAGTGCTCAGGCTGACTTGGTTGTATCTTGCCCCTTGCTTTCTGGAGAAGGCTGTAGGGGCATACAGCTTTAATTGTTTAAATAAGCCTATATCCACTGGAAGAAGGGGATGGGGAAGCGTGGAAGAAAGGATATGCCTGGGGATGAAAGGCTGAGAAGCTGAAGTCAAAAGGACACATAGCGCAGGCCCTTAGGACTGGAAAAGCAGCCCTTAGAAATTTGAGGTCAGTCAGGCCAGAGGCAAAACTGATTTCTTTTTAATCAAGCTTAATTGTTTATATTAATGGATGAATTTGTGCACAGTGATTCAACTCACTTTTTTAGCAGATCTTTAAAGGAAATTTTTTTAAACCTTTTTTTTTTTTTTTTGGCAAGGGTATCTGTAGGCCTAAGTCTGTAAATGACATTTGGGTTTATAAAGGGCTGATGTAGTCCTTTGAAAATGCAGCAGTTACCTTGCTATTAATGCACATCCAGCTCAACCCAGAAGAGTCTTAATTTCCTACCCTATTGCTATTCCCCTGTTCATCAATTTAAAACCAGTGTAGCTCAGCTCCAGCTCTTTTCTATAGCCCCTACAAGTTCAGTCCTCTCAGAAGGGACCACGGGGCACTGCCCTTTATGTCAGGATTGTACCAGCCCTGGCTGGCACAACCCTGTGCCACCACAGTACAAGTATTTGGTAACTCCTGATAACATGAAGTCCTCTAAACTAGCAGTCCTAGTAGTCTTACATCAATCTTTCCCACCTTTCTTTGCACCTCAGCTCAAGAGATAGCAGATGGAGAATGAACTTATACCCCACAGTGGGACCGTACCTCTGGGTCAGGACAGAAGTGACTGAGGAGGTCTCTGCAGTGATGCCTGCAATGGTCCAGGGCTTCCTTGGTGAGCAAATAGCATCCTCCAAAATCCAGGGTGCTCAGTCTGCCATCACACCACACACCCCACACAAGCCGCACACCAAAATGCAAAGGACATGCTTTTGATAATGTGTTAAGGTAGCTCACCGAGAGGCCTGTGTAACGATTGTAGTTTTGCTGATTTATTAAGTGCCAATGGTGTTTTAATACTCTTTGTGTTTCAGAAATAAAGATAGTCACTGCCCTGAAGGCTTACAGTCTGAAAGACAGATATACACAATACACAACTCCCTACGGATACTCGGAAGAAAGATTTTTTTTATTAAGGAGCTATTCTGATTTAATTTGCTTCTTTAATGTGATATTGGAGCAGTGTGGGGTTGAGTGTCAGCCAGCTGAAAACACTCCTCTGCTGGCCTGCAAAGACTTGCAAGAGGAGTATCAGCATGGAGAGAGGGGATGTGCAGCCCCAGTCGACTCGATCAGAGTTTCAGGATGTGGATTCCTGGTGATTTACTCCTTGATCAACAACCTCCATCAGCCTGCTGCTTACCAGGGACTCTCACTCATCAGCCCGAGCCAGGAAAGCTAAGCTTCAGGGAATGCGTTAAACTAAAACTTGGTGTTAAAGGACATGCTGGCGAGGCGACGGAAATTTCTGGCTATTTCACAGCAGGGTTGTTGAAGCAGGCGGTGTATGTGGTACGGGTGCGCAGAAGGGCTTAAGATTTTATAGGCCCCTCGTGGGCAGTGAATTTGGCACCCACCTAGAGTTTCTGTTTTGCTCTGCAGTCGGGATCCCCGGGATGAAGTTGATGGAAATGGACCGATATTCACCCAGCCCCTCTGGCCCGGAGTGTGCTCACACGCTGCCAGAGAGCAGTAATCCGGGAGGCAAAAGGGCACGGGTGGCACCTCCGAGAGGTCCCGCATCCATATGTGCATGGTCCCACACCTGTATGTGCACCTTGGATGCATGTAAAGACGTGTGAGCCTTTGTCAGCCTCTGTGGGAAATAAAACAGCCTGGAGAGTCAGGGTTTTGAGGGGCTGGCAGCAACTTCTGCGGCAGCATGTGAGGTCAGCTCTGGTAAAAGGCGAATTCAGGTGGGTGTCCCTCGGCGGCGTTCCACGGGGCTGACAAAGCTGCCTTCTGCAGAGCACGCGTGGCTTCCACTCATTTCCCGCGATTCCACCCAGGGCCCTGCACTCCCACGTGGAGCGAGCTATGGTGGGAGAGACGTTAGTCCTTGTTCTTTCACTTAAACCAGTGCCAAAATCAATTTTGAAAAATTATCTCAAAGTTGCTTTCAACTCAATCTGGGTGTTTCTTTACTGCTAGAATATCACCTCGTACACTGGAATCGTTATTACATCACACTAATCTAATTTAAATGCATTTTTACTGTACTTGGTTTAATGAATGTGGAATGTGTCACTATGAAATTGCACCATTAATTTGATAAATAGGACTTGAAGGTATAATTTTTTCCAGCATTGCAGACTAATGAAGCTAAAATACATATATAATAAGAAGTGTAAATAATAAATTATTCTTAGGAGCAAAAAAATTAATTAGATCTTACCACAAATTGCATCTCAATGTCAAAGTTTTTTTACACTACTGACTTTCAAACTAGTTGGAACATGACTGTGATCCTTGGAAAGTTTCTCAAGTAATTACCGTGTGTACACATATTTGGGCATATACCTTAAGAAACTACTTTAGTTCCTACTGGTCCTTCACATACAGCTTTCTCATGTTCCCTGCCGTTACACCTGAATTTTAATAGCATTTAGAGGAATTCCTGTTATTATTTGTTCTAAATTTTGGCATTTTATTTATTCTTTAAGACTTGAGGAAACTTTTTTTTTTTAATTTCCGACACTGATGAGAGAGCAAAATTAGGACATACTGCATGCAAATTCTCTGCAGAAGCGACCGTGCCCCCGCAGCTAGATCGCTGCTTCTGCTGTTGAAATCAATGGGAGTGCTTGCCACAGACTTCAATAGGGGAAGAGACTACTGTACAAAGCACACTACTTTTCACCGGTAATGGAAATGTCACAGCGGTGCCATTCAGGAAGGAAACCAAGTGGAGGGAAATTAAAGAGGAAACTCCAGTCCTGTGCAGTTTAGTTGCTGATAGCTCATCTCGCTCAGCCTACTGCACCCTCAGCCGGTTACACAGTGCTGCCTGGTTTAGCATTCTCTGCCTCTTTGTCATTTCTTATTGAGTCCACAAAGAAAGGTTTTATCTCAGTCCTCTGGAAAAGAAAGCACCTAGAGATTGAAGAGATCAGGTGGCATTTCACCTCTAGTTTTCTTCATTCCCAGCTGGAGAGCTTTGAATGCTCCGCGCAGCCAACTATTCTCTGACTATTCTATAGCTAGATGAAGGACCATTGGCCAAAATGTCATCTTTAACCTTATTTTCTATTCCTAGTCTGTAGTTTAACAATGAACATTTTTACTTCCCGTTGCTTGATTTGCAGCCAAAAGTCTGACGTGTTATCAGTTTTGTTGCCAGATAACGCATTAAGCCTTACTAAGGGGTAAACATAATGATCTTCATTAAACCTTCTAAATGAACCCACCTCCTGCTTCTTCAGGTGGAGGAAGGCATTGACAAGGAAAACTGCTGAAGTGTCTTACAGCTATTTTCCCCTTGCAAGCAGAAGGAGGGAGAGATGAATGGCAGCTCTTAAAGAAGGAAAAAAGTTAGATAAACATGAAAGGGTTTGTGAGATTTCCTTTCTTAATGGCAAAGTTTTCCAGCAATAAATCACAATTCAGTCCATGCCATTAGTTTTGGGGGCATTATATCCCCTCATTAAAGTGCATAAACAATTATATTTATTGAAGGTAATGTACTGTGTAGTGCATTATAACGACACTCATTAACATATGTAATCATCATTTGAATGGGCTTTACTACAATGTAAACTGATAATGGCGTGATTACCCACTGGGTTATTAACTTTTCAGTCCTAAGATAATAAAAGGTGATACAAGAAACAAAAAGCACATGTGCATTGCCCTTCACGTGTGATTTATGTGTTTCACTGTGGAGCTATGAACACAGGTACCCATCATTGGGGAGACTGGCTCTTTATTGCACATTGTATTTGACAGAATAATAAATGTAGCTGAATGGTTCTTGGGTGGGCCTCTGGGGAAAAAAAGTCCTGCGAATAAGGCAGCCACTACTCCAAACTGCAAGACCCAGCAAAGGAAATAATTTTGTCTGTCTCTCTGTCTCTGTCTCACTGGCACTCTGTGGCTTACAGATCTTCATATGCTCTGTCAGACTCGCACAGATTAAGGAAAAAAAATCCATCTTCTTTATATGTGTCTCCTCCTCCCTCCTTCTCAGCCCACCACACGCTTCTCTCTGCCTGGGCTATAATTGCTGGTTATGAGAAAATGAAGGGATGCGCTATGCTAAGGTACCTGTGTGCTCAGGTATTCATATTATGCTAAGTGTATGCTTGTATCAAACAGATGGTTTCAGGTATTGAAATGCAGCTTAGCTGCAGTATCAGAGAATAGATTTATCAGTTTGCTGGAGCTTCTCTTCTATAAAATGCCTATTTGGAGGCATCAGAGGTATTATAAATACAGCTTATTTGTGTAATTTATCAGCCCTCTCCGGGGTTTGTCTCTATGGAATCTTAGTGCCTTAATTTTAATGAATGAATCTGAGTTTGTTTTAGGAGGGGATGAGTTAAGAAATATTAAAATAAAAAAGACTCACGAGCAGCCATTCAAAAAAGCACCAGCTACCAATAGACAGGGCCCCTCCAACATTAAGTGGCATATATATGCTAAAGTGAAAAATGATGCATAAGTTTGCAGTGCCTACGGTGAATTGAAATACATGGGATATGCCTGCTGAGACATTGTAGTGCTAGCAGGACCCATTTCTCCACTATACTTTGACTTGCGGACAAGGTGCAGATATGTTAACAGATGATACGAGTTTGCCCTGACACGGCACCACTGCAGAAGTGTGTGGAGCCAGCGACTGGAGAGTTCCCAAGTGGCAGAGAAACAGTTTGATGGGTCTGAGCCAACTCTTGACTGTTTATAGTATAGAGAGCGGGACAAGAACGGGGGTGGCCAGAGCACATCTGAGTCCAGCTGCTTTGCACACCTTTGGGACCATGTGCAACAAGGTGCACAGCTTTGCAACTGCACTGGTTGACGAGAGCAGCCAAACAGAACTCGCCATAAAGAGGGAGCATAAAAAAACCCATGCCCAGGAAAAAAACCCCAGCCCACAAGCCTGAGTTTGGTGGCAGATAGGATCAAGCAGAGAAACAGAAGGGAACACCACTGAAGAAGAGTTAATGCTGCCATTAAATCACATTCATGTTAATATAGTCATCTCTTCCTTTGGAAATTGTTTGAAACAAAATTGTTTGGAACTTCTATTAGCTTGGCATTCCTTTAAGGAGTCCTTTGTCAGTCCCTGGCCCTTGAAGAGGCTAAATATCTGCACTTTCAGCTCTCCATGGACTTCTAGAAAGCTCTGGGATGGTTTATGGTTTTCCATTAGCCAAGGGTCTAATAGAGTCCTGAGATCTGTTAAGTGGGAAATTCTTCTCATGGAAAGCAATATACCGTAATTCTTTGCTAAAATCTGAGCCCACACAAGAAATTTGAGCTTGTGGTAAGGACCAGGGTGCAGGAAGTTTGTGCAGGAAATTACTTCATACTGTTTGTTATTGGACTATTTATCCATGACTTTTTAGACAACAGATGTGATGGACTTGATTCGCTCTTGAACCAAATGGGGCAGACGCTCATTAGATGACTGGCCCTGTGGATGGGAGCTTTAAATCACATCCTGGTACTGCAAACGCCTTGTTAGTGATTTGGAAACTGCTCAGGGGCTAAGGAGAATGAGAACACCCTTCTCTGCTCTGGTGACAGCATTTTTCCAGATCAGCTGTACTCATTTAGGGAGTCAGCAAGGGCTGTGAACCTTGCACCGCTCTGACCTCCCCCTGGCTCAGGCAGACTTTCTGCCGCGGTAGTGCCACAAACAGCAGACGTGAATCAAACCTATTGTTCTTTCCTGGCCATGCTAACTTGACTTACCCTTATGACTGAACTGTTCCTACAGCGTATGAAAACCCACAGTGAAAAATATAAAAAAAGAGAAATATAGTATGTGAAAATACTCTATACTACGTGAAAGCTCAAAGAATCAATGACTGCTTTTGCTGTTGTCAGTTCCAGTTGATAACATCAATGCTTAGTCCCACAATCTTTCGTTTCTTATTTTCATTTGCATGTTTCATTTGTATTTTCAAATGCATGTTTTAGCAAGGAGAAGATTAGAGATAAAAATCATTATGTTTGGTAGCATTTACAACAACTTGGAAGTTTAAAGGTCTCTGTATTTCCTTCAAAGCATCATCCAGTATCATGGGTTTTCAAATACTTCACTATTCAGTAACTACTGCAGGAAAACAATGTGTGGTTTAATTGGAGAACTTTTAAAGAGAGGAAAGTAGGGAGAATTAGCATATGTCATGCAGAAGTTTGTCTGCTGCTAAGCCTTACCGTCTCTCTGGCAGCACTGGAAAGTCAACTGATTTCAAAGGTCTGACCCTCCCCAGGGCAGTGTGCTCAGCCCCCCCTGGAGAGGAGGAAATACCTGGCATTGCTCTGGAGTAATTCCTGCTGCTTCATATTCACAGCAGCGCTGATGGCTTTGGGGACCGGGGGAGCAAATCCCCCTGCAGCTACTGCAGGCGTTGTGCTAGCGGAGAGGCGTTCAGAATGGGCGAAGGGTATCGAAACTGGGCAAGACACTAACTCCTATGGTGGCACTGTGCTTATGTAGCCCAGAGTTCAGAGCAGCGCAAATACTGGATTTACTCGGCTCACCAAAGCAAAGTGCGGGCAAGCATTTACTGATGAGGAGGAGGTGCAAAACCTGCCTCGAACTGGCATATGGTCTTTGCCCTCAGATAGTTTTGTAGTCCTTTGTCACAGGGAACAACTGTCGAGCAACTTGAGGATTGTGGTTAATCCAGGGAAGACTTGAAAATGAAAGAAGGGAGGACCTCATGGTAGTTAGGAGATATTTTCTTTCCCCTTGTGCTATTGTTCCTCTTGTTTTCAAAGTCTCAACACAAATCTAAGAGCTCTGCATGAAAGGTACAGTAGTCTGGGTATAATTACCACAGCTGCCACAGATGGCTCATTTTAACAAGAGACCCTAGGTAAACCTAGTTGTTTAGCCTGCAGCATAAACAAAAAAATATTCTACTTAAACAAGTGGATCTGGGTCTGCGGAGGTGAAGCTCAAATCTGCCTTGCTAAGTTCTGTCATTAAAGAAGTGCAAAAGACGTTGATGGGACATGGGTCAGCTCAAAGCTCAGTTTTAATATGTACCTGGGTAGTTTCCGAGGAGGAGGAGGTCTGGGTGTTGGGATGCACTTTGCCCTTCAGCTGGGGTCCCCTGAGCACTGCCTGTGAAGTGCAAAGCATCCTCCATTCCCTGGAAAGGGAAAGGAAGGGAAGGGAAGGGAAGGGAAGGGAAGGGAAGGGAAGGGAAGGGAAGGGAAGGGAAGGGAAGGGAAATTTTAAAACTTGTGAAATTTTCCAGTGGCATCTACTTAGTCCCTCTAACAAATCTCATTTCAGGACAAATACTCCAAAGATCACATTCTGTTGTACACTACTAGTTGCACACTGTCAGGTTAGTATGTTTTGTGGATGAAGAACTAGAAAGACTCCTCCTGCCTGGCAAACAAGCAGTATTCCAAATCAAGTCAAAGAAGATGGGGGTGCAGGAGACTCGGTAGAGAGGACATTAACACCTAAAACTGCTTTTCTTGCAGGAGAAAATGAGAGAGAAGAAATGATTTTTAGCTTTCTGTATCTGTTCACATTTGTGAACTGGAGCTCCAGATCAATACACATATTCTTTCTGAATGCTCACAAATTGGTATCTGCAGGATACCTTTATTCCTTCCAGCCCTGTTTCTCCACCTGCATCAGCAAACTCTCCTCACAGAGGTCCTGCTGGCACCAGCTCATTAGCACAGAGCTACTAATTTTCCTTTCCCAGACCCCTCTGCTTCTTCCTCTGCCTGATGATAATGTCATTAACCTTTCAGTTGTTTAGACCCATGTTGTAGTGGCCATTTTAATTTTCTCCTCCAGAAACTGTTGCCTGCGCCTACATGGCATTTCCTAGGTACCCCGCTTAGCTAAGCCCATGCTGTTGACCATCACAACCTCTCCCCCTCTGTCCTCTACTGCTGCAGCCACTCTCCTGTCAGTCCTCCCCAGTGCTGCTGCCACAACTGTCCGCCCCAGCTCCGTGCTTCAGTCACTTTACCTGCTGCCTTTGGTTTCCTTATGGACTATTAACATACATTTCCTGAATGATCTACAAATGTGGAGATGAACATTTCTGGTCTTAACACCAAGGCCCATCACCTCTTCCACACATCTCACTTTTCCCACAGGACTTCAAATCCCAGTCTGGCAGCCTCCATCCCTCTGCCCATTCATTCTACAAGAACCTTTTCCACACAGTCCACCATGGAGGTAGAAAGCCCCATGCCATGTCCTCCTCTAGATCCCATCTTATGACACATGTCTGTTACAACACCGGTGTTAAACCACCTCACCTTAACACCTCTGTAGGAAGTCTACTGACTAACGGACGGGTCTCCTTTTTTTCAAAAAGAAAGGACAGCCTGCAATGATTTTGTTGTGCATAAGACGAGAAGTAAGAGGTTTATGTTATAGCAAGAAACATTCACATTCATGTTAATGGTAAGGGAAGAGTACAGGCTAGAAGAAGCTGCCTCAGAAGGCTTAAAATCTCCATCAGTGGAAATCATTAGGAACAAGTTACAGAAATGTCTGTTAGTGATTAAATAGTTAGAAATGAACCTGCCTTAGGACAGAAGAGTGTATGGGATAACATCACAGGTCCCTTCCAATCCTATGACTTTATCATGTCTTCCAAATCTATGCAATCATGTATGCGTTTATCTACCACTCTCTTTTTCTTCCTACTCTTCCTTTAGCGTGCTTTTTACCATTTTCTGTTCCCTGGTTCTCTTTCAATAACCTTACTACTTATTTCAGCCAGCCCAAGAGGGGCCTTGGCCCCTCTTGGGACTTCTGGGCATTACTGTAACAGAACCACAAAGATATAATAACATTAAACATTTGATTCATTCCCTATCCTAAGCTGTTGTGCTAGTGCTGCTGTGTGCCAATGAAGCAGCTGCATTTTTTTTTCCTTGGTGAAGGGATTCCTGCATACACAAATTTTGGAAAGCATTTGGGCAGTCCTTTGGGAAGAACAGCACTTAATAAATGTAAATTATTATTATTATTTCACCAACAGGAGTTGCAGAATCTTCAACTGGTCTCTCTGTTTTAAGAAAATATCCAAGTGGGAAATTAGTGGGATGTGGTCACACTGGGCCATGTGAAAATTAAATTCTAGCAAAATGAACTGAAATGAGATTGATCATTATATGCTAAGGCACCACAGCCCTGCCATACTGTAGCTGTCAGCAGTAAGACAGGAGAACTCTCTCTGACTTCAGCTACTCCTGTAAACAGTAAAGGCAACAAAAAGCTCATTCAGCCTGATTCACTGGAGACCTCTTGAGAAATCAGAAAGGCGGTCAGCTACAATCTGAGTCATTTATTTGTGTCTTTCTTTATACAACTGTTTTCTGAACTCTGCATAGCTGACCCTGCCATGACATCCAAGGCTGGAGTCTGGTCTTCTCCTTATGCAGAATTGAACTGCAAGAAGACTTTATTTTTAGGAGTCCCTCTTTGTCTGACAGTTTTAGATGGTCTTGGAGAGCTTCAGAGACCTGGGCTCCCTTGCGTTTGGTACCTCTGCAAGGAGCTTGGCCCTGGCGTAGCTTTTGGAAGAAGCCCTGGGCGTGGCTTCCGGGGCTTCAGGTCACAGGGAGACCTCTCTGGGCAAACCACTGCTCAACTTGGGGACTGGTGGGCAAGCGAAAGGGTCATAGCACAAGGCCTGCCACCAGGTCCTGCACCACCGGGGCTGTTCAGGGTGGGGAACTGAGCATGGGGTGAGCATCAGATCTGGTTGTGCTCCCAGGGCAATAAAAATGCCATGGACTGGCTGGGGAGGTGGGGAATGGGGTGAGCTCAGGAGGGCTGCGCAGGGTCAGCTGTCGGACTGAAGCCCCTCTGTAACACCTAGATAGAAAGCATGCAAAAATATACTCAGCCTTCTCAACAGACACTGCCAGGGGGTGGGGGATAGGAGCGTATGAGTCACCTTCCCAGCCCCGCAGATGATGGGGGAGGACGGCTACCCCCCAGACACAGAGGTCTGTCACGGCGCCGAGGGCTGCCCCGTGTGCAGCCGTACTGGGCACCTGTGCCCAGCACCCAGGAAACGTGGCTCCACGTGTCTTGGGTTGGCTGCTCTGGGACCTTGCAGAAATCCAGCAAGAAGGTTGTGAGAGAAACAGAAAGGAGGAACGGGTTAAGCTGGTGTGCCAACAGGCCTCTTATCTGAGAAGGCTTTTCCTTTTTCTTTCTTTTTCTGTTCCTGTCTTTTATTCACAAAGATCCACAATGTGTAATATGTATATACATGTATATGGAAATATTAGATTTGGATATGAAAATACGGGCTGCAGGAGCCTGTGGACAATGCTCCCTTTTTAGTTGTTATAAAAACGAAAATAATTGTGAAAGCAGAGAGAAATCTGCAGCTGCTCCAGGCTATTCATACCATAAGAGATCCCATCAGGCCTTCTTTATTGTTGCAGTTTTGGCAAATTATTTTCTTATCACACACAACCTATTCACTTCTGTTCCTGGATAAGCACTTAGGCTCATAAAGCAGTGGGTCAGCAACAGTTTAGCATAGAGCACATGGAACTGCTGACCTTGGGGACCGCTGGTGCCTGCCCCTCCAAAAAGCAGCAACTGGAGTCAATAAAAAACTGGCCAGGCCAGTCCATTAGCGAGCCCAGCTCTGTCACTGCTCGCATGGCTTAGTCAGTGGCTGTGTAGTCTCCTTCTCCTCCTGCCATTGTGTCTCACCTTATGAAATGCAATCATCGCTCCTTCCCCAGGAAAGCGGGACGTATAGCTGGCTGCCCCCCTGAAGAGGTACATTTTCCTAGGGGAGGCAAAAGTACCTGTCTGTGTGCATATACGCCTATACCCATTGCGTGCATGATTGCGCCCAAGGAATGTGCAATATAGATTAGATCAGCAGCAGTGCTGCACTGTCTCCAGGCCAGGCAATGAGTTTATTGTGCCCAACACACATGTGCACTGGACAAATGCTCTGGCATCTTCAGCGTGGGCAGAGAGCATGCTGCTCCTATTATACTAGCCCATTAGGGAAGCAATTTGAAGAAAAATATTTAGCAATTTGGAAGGAAGCAAGGTTCCAGAATGGCTTGTTTCTGTGTGACAGCCTGCCATGTACAGATGAAAGGGAAGGCTTATAACAAATTTTCATTACCCGCAAATAAAAAAAAAAGCAACAGCAGGCAGAGCAAGTGCTTTCAGGCTGAGAGGTGTGGCCAGAAATCCCCCCGGGAGACCACAAAGGAGCCTCAGCAAAATAAATCAATCAATCTATCAATCACTTACACTTGCATAGCGCCCTTTATGAAAATGGCAATCAGTGCCTGACAGCCTGTCAGACTTTGGCCTTCAAGTCTTTGCCTCAAAACTAGTCATTAAGTTCACCAAAATACAAGCTACAGCTCCCTGCTCTCACTCGGCGTCCTTGCTCACCTTCCCTAAGCTGCCACAATTTCTCCATAGAAAACATTCTTTGCTCAGAGCAACTGTGACCAGGGTAGGTGACACTATGCAGCAGAGGAGGGTCTGTAAACAACATAGGCACTTCACATTTGCTTTGTTCCCATTCTGTGCTGCAAATTTGGGTTCAGCATTTAGCGTCTGAGCTTGTCCTGCAAGGGGCAGTGCCATTGGAAGCAGAGAGCATCGCTCCAGTACACGCAGTGTCTTGCATTGCTCACCTTTGCTCGGGAATTTCTCTCCAAAGCAGAGTTCAGGGAGCAAACAAAATACCTCTGTGGAAAGAGGTGTCCACTAAGACACCATTGCTCTTCGTAGTCAGATGGAAATCTGCCTGCTGTGTGTATACATGAAGGTAGCTCTGTAGATATAGCTTCTAGGTATGTCAGTCATTTAGCTCTCTTGTGCTGAAGTGTGGCACAAAATATTTATCTGCTAATCTACAGCTCCCCGCCCCAAAAGCTAACTGAAGTCTCTTGGCTAAATCCCCACATAAATAAAACTCTCCAAGTGAAGAGATTTGTTTTTAAAAGAAGCACAAGAACTTTAGGCTGAGGCATCCCTAGGCTTTAGCTTAGAATGATAGAATCGTTTATGTTGGAAAAGACCTTTAAGATCAAGTCCAACTGTTACCCTAGGACTGCCAAGTCCACCACTAAACCATTTCCCTAAGCACCACATCTACACGTCTTTTACACATCTACGCATCTATACCTCCAGGGATGGTGACTCAACCACTTCCCTGGGCAGCCTGTTCCAATGCTGGACAACCCTTTCGGTGAAGAAATTTTTCCTAATACCCAGTCTAAACCTCCCCTGGCGCAACTTGAGGCCATTTCCTCATGTCCTATCGCTTGTTACTTGGGAGAAGAGACCAACCCCCACCTGGCTACAACCTCCTTTCAGGTAGTTGTAGAGAGCAATAAGGTCTCCCCTCAGCCTCCTTTTCTCCAGGCTAAACAGCCCCAGTTCCCTCAGCCGCTCCCCATCAGCCTTGTGCTCCAGACCCTTCACCAGCTTCGTTGCCCTTCTCTGGACACGCCCCAGCACCTCAATGTCTCTCTTGTAGTGGGGGGCCCAAAACTGAACACAGCATTCGAGGTGCGGCCTCACCAGTGCCGAGTACGGGGCACAATCACTTCCCTAGTCCTGCTGGCCACACTGTTTCTGATACAAGCCAGGATGCCATTGGATTTCTTGGCCACCTGGGCACACTGCTGGCTCATATTCAGGCGGCTGTTGACCAACACCCCCAGGTCCTTTTCCGCCAGGCAGCTTTCCAGCCACTCTTCCCCAAGCCTGTAGCGTTGCATGGGGTTGCTGTGGCCCAAGTGCAGGACCTTGCACTTGGCCTTGTTGAACCTCATACAATTGGCCCCGGCCCATTGATCCAGCCTGTCCAGATCCCTCTGTAGAGCCTTCCTACCCTCAAGCAGACCAACACTCCTGCCCAGCTTGGTGTCATCTGCAAATTTACTGAGGGTGCACTCGATCCCCTCATCCAGATCGTTGATAAAGATATTAAACAGAACTGGCCCCAACACAGAGCTGGGGAACACCATTTGTGACCGGCCACCAGCTGGATTTAGCTCCATTCACCACAACTCTTTGGGCCCAGCCATCCAGCCAGTTTTTTACCCAGAGAAGCGTACGCCTGTCCAAGCCATGAGCAGCCAGTTTCTCCAGGAGGACACTGTGAGAAACGGTGTCAAAGGCTTTACTAAAGTCTAGGTAGACAACATCCACAGCCTTCCCCTCATCTACTAAGCAGGTCACCTTGTCATAGAAGGAGATCAGGTTGGTCAAGCAGGACCTGCCTCTCATAAACCCATGCTGACTGGGCCTGATCACCTGGCTGTCCTGTACGTGCGGCCTGATGGCACTCAGGAGGATCTGCTCCATAACCTTCCCCAGCACCGAGGTCAGGCTGACAGCCCTGTAGTTCCCTGGATCCTCCTTCCGGCCCTTCTTGTAGATGGGCGTCACATTTGCTAACCTCTGCTCAGCTGGGACCTCCCCAGTTAGCCAGCACTGCTGATAAAGGATGGAAAGCGGCTTGGTGAGCACTTCTGCAAGCTCCCTCAGTACCCTTGGGTGGATCCCATCCAGCCCCATAGACTTGTGAGTGTCTAAGTGGTGTACCAGGTCGCTAACCATTTCCCCTTGGATTTTGGGGGCTTCATTCTGCTCCCCATCCCTGTCTTCCAGCTCAGGGGGCTGGATACCCAGAGATCAACTGGTCTTACTATTAAAGACTGAGGCAAAGAAGGCATTAAGTACCCCTGCCTTTTCCTCATCCTTTGTCACTGTTTCCCCCCACATCCAATAAAGGATGGAGATTCTCCTTAGCCCTCCTTTTGCTGCTAATGTATTTATAGAAACATTTTTATTGTCTTTTATGGCAGCAGCCAGATTAAGTTCTAGTTGGGCTTTGACCCTTCTAATTTTCTCCCTGCATAACCTCACAACATCCTATCAGCTTCAACGATAAAAACAGGATTCAGGTACAGACTCTGGTTTAGGAAGTCCCCAATATGGGAACCTGCATTTTTTGTGCTTATAGACTTTCACAGATGTTTCTTCTGTGAGTTTATCGTTTTAAGTTTGGGACCTACATATACTTTTGGCCTCAAGATCCTGTGACTCCGATTTTCTTCCTTTTGTTTATTTTATGCTTGCTGCCCAGTATTTTCATTTGATGAACCTTTTTTCTTTCATTTTGAGAAGTAATGAACAGTAACCTCCATTTCCTCCATTTGCTTCTCTGTGCTTTTATAGACCTCTGCCTTATCCCTCCTTGATCATCTCTTTTTCAGGCTAAAAAGCGCAGCTCTATTTAATCTTTCTCATGTTTGGGAGCTGCTCCACAGCCTTGGTTTTTTGCCCTCTTTTGTAAGTGTTATGGTTTGACGACATATCTTTTGAGATAGGACAGAAAAGCATATGCACTTGTGTGATGATGTTTACCATTTGTTCTCTATTCATTTCCCAGTAATGCCTAAAATTCAATTTTTTTTTCATTTTTTAGCCACAGCTAAACGTTTTGAGCGAACATTTTCATAAAGCCAATCACACTGACTCTAAGACATCTTTTTGAAGTACCAACAGCTAATTTTGATCCCAACATCTTGCTTGTATACTTAGGGTATTTTTTCTATATATATGTTGCTTTGCATTTATTAGCATTGAATTTCACCTGCTATTTTATTACCAAGTTGCTCCATGCTTAGTGTCATGAAGCTCTTCCATATCTCATTGCAGTCAAGTTTGGGTTTTAATATTGAACATAATATTGTGCCATCAGTAAATGGCATCATATCCATTTTCATTCTCTGCAATACAGGGTCTCAGCAGCATATCCTTGGGACTGCACCCAGTGAGATACTTCCTTTATGAAAGTAATGATTTTTTACCTCATATTTTTATTTTTTCATATATCCACCAAAAAATTTCCCCTGTATTGAGTATTGTTCTTTCTCAAGGGAACGATCACCTTTGTGCTCAAAAAAGAGTGCACTGTCATGGTCATTTTAAAAAGGGTATGTCATCCCTACATACATATTTTCACAGCTTGGTGCAGTACCACACCATTTCTAGCACCTCTCCCTTCCTCTCCAAACCCTCAACCTGACTGAGGACCACTACAGGTCACAGAGCTGGAGAATTTTTGTTGGGGTGAAAAAGAGGTACCCATCCAGGGTCCTTCCCTCCTGTACACTAATTACTTCACACAAAATGCCCTGTCCTTTGCCGTAAAGCCTGAGCCACCTGTAAGGTGAACCAACATGGTAGCTTGAATTCTCATTTAGATATAAGTGGCAGACAGCCCTTATTGAGTGTTGAATTTATACTCTACTTGATTATATGCAACTGTTTTGTGGTCCTATGAAAAGAAACCTGTTACACTATTGCCCACTCCCATGAGTGCAGAGTCCTGTCCTCTCCCATGGGCAACGCCTGAGATGCTGACGTGGGCAAAATGCTGCAGGTTTTCAATGAGCCATAAAACTAGGGAAGGGAGAGAAGATTGGCTCTTCATTTATAAGATTAGAATTTACTAATACCTTCAGTAATACTTCCAAAACGTCCTTACAAGAAACATACAGGCAGCCATGAACATGGGCAAGAACCTTTTTTTTGGTCCACTTCTACACATTTGCTCAGTGTTTTATGCAATTCGGTTTCTACTAGTGCACAGAAATGCTTCCACTTTTCTAGCCCCTTTCTCAAAAAGGAACGCTGGTAAGGCTCACGGGTGAGGATAATACGTCAGGTGAGCAGCCTGAGGCAGAATTAGGGTCCTCACGATAAGCTTTTGTGTTTAACATCTCCATTCACTTTCCTTCTCTGGAGATGTTTGAAACCTCCATTAATGACTGAAAATTCCATTGAGATGGAATTTCTAAAAATCTTTTTTAAGTGAAGAGACAGAAGTCATTACTTTCGAATAGCTATCAATTAAACCTGAATCTTTTTTCCCTTCCACTTATGTTTTCTGATTATGTGAATTCCTGTTTCTTTGCTTGCCTCTTTTGGCCAGTGGGTTTCGGCTTCCTTTTAGGCACTCACAGAAACTGAATTTATACAAACATTTAAATAAGGTAAGAACTTAGAGCCATTAATTACAACTTTTCCTGATACTTCTCACATTCATTCCTATTTTTCTAAGGGGGAGACCCCTTGCCAAATATTATTGGGAAAATGATTATAAAAGTAGGGAGATAAAACATTGGACATATATATTCGAATATTCTGTAAAGAACCAGTTTTCGTGTGTGTGTGTGTATTTGTGGATAGATAGGTACAACACATAGGTAGGTTGGTAGATAGATGGATAGACAGACAGATAGATAGATATTCATGAGATCTTTTACTTTGGATGGTGGAAACTTGAACAAAGCTTGAAGCCAAGAGAATACAGAACAGGAAATGAAAGAGGAGAGAAATAAGAGGAAACATAGGAAGAAGAAAGACACAAAATAACTTCAGAGCAAGTGACATAATATTTTTTATTTGTCCTTTACTTCCAATTACATTTGAAATTGCAGAGTTGCTAGAATTTAATCACCCATGTTCTCAAAATAACTGCAGGTATTTAAAGCTGTGCACCTCCTGCTTTTCAGAGGAAGCTGACCCCTGCTTTTATCAGCTATTAAATAAGCTATTTTTAAAATATGTAGATTGCGCTATAAAGTAGCTCTGTTGGATTTCAGGCCCTTCATAATGTAGACATCAACTGTATTCAGCTGTGTCTCACTTATATCTAAGCTGTATTTTGCACTGTAGATTCCTGATCCTTATTGTGGGTATAGATACTGTTACAACATAAATGTTTGTATATTATCTATACATACAAAAGAAACACTTTTTTTTAAACTTGAGAGGCCACATTTTCAAAGCCTTGCCTATACTACATCCTCTGTACTTGCGAAAACATCTAAGCATACATGTGAAAAATGCAGGCCATGCTAAGGAGTGAGCCAATGCCCTTTGTTGTGCTTGCTATGTATATAGCATGCTGCTGGATAACGAGGAGAAAAAAAGAGAGAAAATATCCTTGCCAAGTCTTGGAAAAGCAGCACAGTTACATTACAGAGGATGTTTCCTCCTGTCCAGGAACTCTGTCTATGTGTCCTGAGGAAAAGGATGCAGGAGCCTGGAAAAGCCTTGTCACTGTCTTTGCTTCGCCTTGCTGTTGCATGGGTTCCATAAAACTGAGCATGCATTCTTCTCAACATATATATATACATGTGTGTGTGTGTATACATATATATGTACTTACACAGGTAAAAATACATAAATATCAACTCAAAATACAGACATTTATGTGTACACTCATACACATATACGTTCTCATATGTTGTCTGAACCCAAAGACCAATACAGATACACTCTCATATATGAAAGTCACTCTTAATACTAGAAGACTAGTTTTAGTATTGACCTTGTGTCTAGGAATCAGGTCCTGGTCCAGAAAACAGAAAGATGCTCCATCCTCAAAAAGTTTGCAGCCTAAATGTTGCCAATGTGCTCTCAGTGAGCTAATTCCAGGTGCCAGTCTATGAAAGGAAAAAATACATTATTAGAGTGGTGTACATATTTCTGGGAGATGCTGAGTTTTAAATATGTCCAAGGAGGGAAGAATGCTGCCTATTTTTAAATTCTGTATTCTCTCAATGCCTTGCCCAATTTGTCTTACGTCTTCCTGAAAAAAATCATTTTGCCGTAAGACTTCAACAATGCTGAAATTTCATTTCATTGAAGAGTGGAAAGCAGTGGACAAGAGAAAATAGAAGTCTGGTTTCTATTAGAAGGTTCATATGGTACCTAACTGGTGGAGAGACTGGTGTCTTTCCATAGTATGTTTAACATTTAAAGACCAGGAAAATGACCTTGAATTTTCTTCCATTTTTGATTTTGAATTCAATTTTACAGTAATTTTTTTCTTAAGAATTTTGGTAGCTGAGTAAAACAGAGAAATCACCTTCTGACAGAAGAAAATGGGAAGTTGTTGCTGGAACCATTGGGGTTTTCTCAAATCTTTGGAAAAAAAGATTAAAAACCTACGAATTCTGTTACCATTTTCAACTGTATCATCCATTCAAATGATGAACTGCACATCCTATGTCTGTATTTACATCAGATGTTGATATGCCACCTTCCTACATGATTTTTAATTATTTTTTATTATATTTTCAGCCATTTTCTCTGTAATTTTATGTTTTATGTTATACTTTAGCTTCAATGAACTGCCTATTAGCTTGCCGCTCTATATGGAAGCTGATGCATTCTAAGATCTCCTCCGGGTCCTCCATATAGCTGTGTTCCAGTGGTAGTGTTTTTATTTTATTTTTTTACAACGACTTTTGATTCATTCTGTACATCTAATTTTCCCCACATAACATCAGTAAAAGAGAATATAGGAGGGGGATGGTCTCCTCCAAACAGGGGGTCTCCCTCTTGGCTTTGATTTGCTTGGCAATCAGAGATTTTGTGTACAATCTCTTGCAGCAAAAGGTGAGAAATGCAGAAGCACTGGCTTTTAACAAAAATACAGACGGCAGCAGGAAGTCTTCTCTGCCCAATTACAAGGTGATCCCGGTTCATTTTTATGGTTTGATTTTTTTTTATCACATATGTTTCCAAACACAGTCCTGATATCCTGTGGGGATGCTTTTGTAAAGAGCCAGAGCTTCTGATTTAAGGAGCTTCAAAAATAGCTCTCTGCCTCTTCTGTCTGGAAAAGAGCAGTCATGTAACAACACATTTATTCTCTTTGAAAAATAGAAGGATGTCAAAAGAAAAGTTCACAGTGAAATTAGGCTGATTTGTTTTGTGGTCCTGTGATTTCAGCTTCAGATGTAGGAGGGAAAAAACAACAGTTTGTTTAATGGGCAAAGATTACTATTAAAATGAATTTTGTGCTCAGAAAATTCCTTTGCCAAATAGGCAGCGTCATCAATTATACAAGACCCCTGGAAAAAAAAAATAAATAAAAAAGGCAAACTAGATATCCATGGATGGATTTTTTTCCCTGTAGTCAGCATACAGCTCAGCCCTCATGTTCAGAGAGGGAAAACCTCATTAATTTTGATATAAATGATCAGCAGTTCCCACAGATTTCCTCTCTGTTGTGACGGATGCTAACTGGGCGTCTTCTAATATCACCCTTGCCTAGTGAGAACCGCTGATGCTGGTTGGGAGGAGCTGCCATTTGGGAGCTGGTGAGAAGTCATCAAGGCATTCCTAGGTGTGATTTTTTTTTCAGGGAGGACCACCCAGAAAAGCATTGCCCAGGGTACCAGCAGAATTCGCTCCGCAAATTTTGTACAGCTTCCTCCCACAGCATCATCTGAATAATTACATCCTGCATATCCGCATTAATGAATTCCCTCTCTATGAAACTCACAGAGTAAATTACCCAGATGGTAAAAGAAAATGGCATGGCCATCTTCCTCCTCAGTGTGCTAAGTCAGCCCAACATGCATATAATGATGCTAACACAGGTGGGAGGTGGACACCCAGACGGTGCGGTGGCTCATCCTCAGCATTTCCACTCGTGTGGCAAGTATGATTGTATATCCCCTGGAGACTTATTTCAGGCACACAGGGTGCACTACGTAGCGCTTAATGATAGACAACTTTCTCCTAATGATGTGGCTTGCACCAATTTGTGTTTCTCCAGCAACATTTCCCTTTTAAGCAGGTTGGACTCCTCTGTCCCTAGGTAGCATGCCATTCCTTCTCTCCCTCTCTCACACACACAATGTCTCAAACCACCACATTAGAAACAAAATACAAATCAAACCAAAAATGAAAAACAATTTGAAGGTCCTGTCTGTTGAAACCGAGACCTAGCCCAGAATGCACAGTGTCCGCTGTGTCCGGGTGCCCAAAGGCAAGCACCCTATATTCTCAGTGCGGGAGGGGACAGGCGGTCCTTGTAGGACCATCAGTGCTCTGCAACCTCTAAAACGGGGTCAAAAGTCAAGAAATCTGAGTTCTGATACTTGCTCCACAAACACACTTCCTCTATGATTTTGGAAAGTCGTCAACAATGTCACCTCATGCCTAGCAGCAGCAGGGTCAAAATTCCTACTAGCTTTAGGGTTGAGCCTATAATTTCTCCAGCTTTTGTCCAGCCTGTCTGTGCAATGGAGACCATAGGTAATCATTATAGATTAACTAGAGTTATCATTATGCTTGCTTCCTAGAAGTCCGTCTCCATTTGAGATTCTCCAACAGAGGCTGACAGAAAAATGCCAAGTATTAATAGTGATTTTTGATGGCGCTGAAGACTTTAAAAAATGTAAAAACAAACCTAAAAGTCCACTCCCAAGAGCTCCCTGTTGTTCTTTCCCTCTGGCCTACTGATTTCTTTACGTGGCAGGTCCAAGAAAAGCACCATAAATATCTCCATAAATAATCAATGACTCATAATGTAAATAGTTCCAGGATATAGGAAAAAGCCATACAGAGCATAATAATTTACAGTGAAGAGTTAGCGCATTTGTTAATAGCGTACTGAATTCTTAAATAGTACAGCTAGCGAGGAATTTAGCAACCAAGGTTAATAGAAAATACCTATTCCTTGTAACAGTTCTTCATGAAAAAAACAAAGAACCTCTGAAATGTCACCTCAAAACATGAACGGTTATGCCAAGAGCCATAAAAAAGCACGCGGCTCAGCAATGGTAAGCGGCTAGAGCAGCTGTACCAAATTTTGGGAAAAGAAAACCGCTATCTGGGAAATAAGAAGGGATGAAAAATATTCCAGTATTTCCAGCAGAAACTGAATGGTGTAGTATTGGGTGACATTTTTATATATGCTGCAGTCCCCCCTTCAGTCACGAGGTGGTGTGTGAGGAGCTTGTGTAGGGAATGTTATGAGTTGTTGCTCTTCGGAAATGTGGAAGACAGACAGAAAGGTTCTGCTGCAAAGAAGTGCTGGAGCTAATGCACTGAAATCTGTCATGGTTTTGAAACACACTTATTCAGACAGCACAGTAAACAAATTAATTTATTCATATATGAAGGGAGAATGGGAGCTTCAGTGCTTCAGATGTGCTTCATATATAAAAGGCCCATTGATCTTCTATTACCTAAAGAAACAGGAGGGAACAGGGAAAATATGGCTCTCCACAGTCAAGATTTACACTTCTTTTGGTTCTTCTCATTGTTATGCTACTAAATGTAATATATGGAAATACATGAGAAGAACAGAAGAATGTCTTCCACAGCTCTATCTTACATTGTTCATATTCCATAAAGCAGCTCTTGGCTCTGTGCGTCTACCCAAAACTTGGGAGAGGGGGAGAGAGGGAGACCTTTGTGAGAAGGGGAACATTTCTGCCTGTGTCCTGGACAACTGATGACGCACCCTGTCCCTTGAACACACAAGCAATAGCATCACGTTCCCTGACTGTTATTTGAGAATGCAGACTAAAAGAGGATGTCCCTAATAACAAGCAGACAAGTAAAACCAGGGAAATAGTCACCATCTTCCAGGGCATCATGTGTAACACATCGAAGTAACTTCTAAGTAATATGAAAACACTCGGTTTATTTTCATGGTGGATATACCATTGTCTCCCATGTGATTTAATGAAGTAATAATAATCCTGCCTCTTGCTGGAAAGGTGGTATCCTGCTTGCATGTGAGCCCTGTCCTTTTTTCTCTCCATTTACCTAGTGCAAGATTCCAATATGCAGTCATCTCCTCTGGGAGGTCAGCATAATCCAAACAGGAGAAGCGGTGATCTTGGAAATGTGTAGCATATAAGTCACTGCCAGAACAGCAATATATGTCAGGAATGCATGATATGTTATAAAAAGCCCTGTTTGATATTTTTATGATTTTTAGAATTACACACACCACACTGTGTCACTGATCTTGTTGGAGAGAAGTGAATAAGTTCTAAGTGAAAAGACCTCCGTGAAACCACTCTGTACCTTCTATATATTTATACACTCCCTTGCTTAATATTTGTTGCATAGTAAAATACTTACCTTTTGCCTTTCTGATTTGGGCACCACTCCAGCTCCTGCTAAAGTCCATGGAAAATTTCAGATTGCAGGATCAAGCTCACAAACGTTTGATTTTGTTAGCTGGTACAAAGTCTTTATACATCACTTCAGCTAAACTTTCATAGATGTTGGAAACCAGAGTTCCTCCATACCAAGGCAATGCACTGTAATGCCTAACACTGGTGTAGATTTCACCTTTATCTTTACGCCTGTGATGAAATTGTGCATGTGCTGTTAATCCGTATATAGCTAAAGATAAAATACATAACCCCTCTTTCAGCTGCTGGACGAACTGAAAATCTTCTACTACAGCAAAGTCCCTTATAGGTTAGAATTACAATACATGAATAATAACACTTAGCACTGATACAGACCTTTTTATTTTCAAAGAGCCTTAGAAACATTAACTGGCCTTTCCAGGCTCCCCAGTGAACTAGGTCAGTATCATTATTCCTGTTTTACACAGGGAGAAAGTGGGACAGAGAACCATGCCACTGGCCTGCATTGCCCTTTCCCAGAGAAATATGCAGGCACGGACGGATTCAGCAGGGCACCCGCAAGCATCCGTATTGCTTCTCTGCATCCCTCCTCAGAACTCTACCATTGTGCTTTCAGAGATATAAAGTTTCCTCTCTACATCTGAGCAGTGCGAAGAAACGATGGCGTGAGCACAGAGGCAGCCAGAGCCTGGCCAGGGTCTGCGTGAGAGTCCTGGGAGCGGGGCAAGCTAGTGCAACAAATGAAGGTGTGTCGGTAGTGGGAGCAGACACGGACAATTGAGCTTCCCTGTGGCCAGCCTGCGCAGCAACAACAGGAACGTTACAGGAGCACAAATTCTAGCAAAGGACCTACTGCCTGGGACACTGGCCATTGGCATTGTTTCTTCTGGCCCACTAGTGCACCGACCGCTCACAGCTCCACGCTGCTGTGCAGACGTGCCCGCAGCTGAGCTGGGACAAAGCTCAGACACGCACCGATCAGCTTGTTTGACCTCAGCTGGCAAAAGGAAACTCACCCCCAAATCATCCGGTTCTCTGCACTTTGCTAGGGCTTGGCACAACTAATTTTAAATGATCCAGCCATTGCCACTTACTTAGATCATAGGCAGCTTTCCTAAATCCTCACGGATCTTCCTGGTGGGAGGTTTTCTGTGCTCAGCTTTTTGCCATTTTCTGGAGGTGCTCTTCAAATTTTGTTCCACTGCTTTAACTTTCCTTACCCACATCCCTCCCTGCACATAGGTATCCACAAACCATTTCCTCATCTTATTTAACATAGCCGTAGAAGTGCTTGTGGTCTTTCCCCTTCATCATGTATCTGTAGCATATCTGTACCTGAATGCTTGGTATAGGTTTTATGTATCTGCACCAAAAAACCCACTGCAAACAAGCACGAGTGGAACAAAGGAACCACACCACTATCCTGCAATGGTCTGTCCCTGTCTCAGATCCTTGATACCACAGAACCAGGGTGAGGCTTCAAAGTACTCCATATCCCATATCCTGGCGTCACTCTGCGGTGTGCATTGTGGGATTTTTCCTGCTGCTGTTGTGAGACAGTGCCTGGCAGGTGGTGCTAGTCTTCTCCAAGGTCTTTTCTGGCAGTGGACAGCCATGGTCCAGTTCACCCATGCAGCATCGAGCAGTGATTAAGGAGATGTTGCACATTCAAAGTGAGCAAAAGTAGAAGCCAGACTTCAGCATATTAAAAATTATTTTCTGCAAGGCTGTGCAGAGCTCACTTCAGAGCTTAGTGACAGAAAATCTCCCAGGGAGCTCTTACCTGCAAGAGCACTGACTGAGCTAACAAGCTGGAGGATGAAATGCTGTGGTTATCGTAAGGAAGTTGCGTGCTGCTGTCCAGAAGGTGCTGTTGCACTGGATCATAAGGTTGGCCACTATGAAGGGACTCAGGGCTCCTAGGCTGTGCTGAAGCCACTGAGGACCCCATACGTCTGTTCTCTGCCCTCTTGTGTCATGTTTCATGAACAATTGATGTTGCAATGAGTGCTTTGCTGTGATTCTTCAAAGGCTTTATAGGTCATCATGGATCCCACCATTATGTATGGTATATTTCTAATGGTATAGGAGGGCTGGATATATTGGCACCTGTAGGAGTTCTGGGCTGTTTTGCTCCAGTGACCGCTATAGAAATGTTTATTCCAATCATTTTGGGAGACCCTCCCCCCCTTTCCTCTCTGCTACTCCAGTTTACGGACTGTATTAATGGAACAGGAGACCAGAAATGTTTCCTAGAAGCTGCAGCTTACATTTGTAGGATGATGGTGAAACATGCATTTGGGAAGTTGACAGATAGAGGAGGGAGGTGGACATCACACCTGGAGGCTGATGAGTGCTATCAGCCTCCCAATACTGCATGCCCCGTTTCCCACAGCCTTTGTGAGGCTGGGGAAGGGAACCTGGAGCACACCTGCTAGGAGTGGTTTGCTGAACTGGAGAACATTTTACATGGCCAAGAGGAGTCCTCGATGAAGGGTTACAGTTATGCATAATCAGAGAGACAGGGCTGCATTGTATTCCCCCTTTGCATTTTATGTTGCTTCTGAAGACAGCATATGCTTTTACATAAGGCTTCATCCAGGATTACTGCACATCTCTAATTCGTGTGAATGTGCAGCACAGTAGTGCACGGATTTTATCAAGATTCATATGTCCATTTTATTATATTTTTTGTGGGGATTTTTACTGTACTGCGTAGCTGGATTTTATTACCTTCAGTGTGTGTATTTTATGGCAGTGATGCCAAGCATTTCAATGAATTGTGCAAGACTCAGACCCATGAATGCAAAGACATCTTCAATGATTTTTTCATAAATAACAATAAATACACTAAATCGAACATTGAAGACAATCATTGTCTTTTACTGAGTGCACATACTACTATGCAAAATTGATACTTATTAAAAAACCCTGCAATTAGACAAACAGTTGTGCACAAGCAGTCTTTGCTTCCAGGGCTTAGGTGCAGCAGCAGTATAGCTATTTATCGGTCCATTATCAAAACCTTTGACACAATGGTCATTTTCTCAGGCTTATCTCCTCTTTTTGTCAGGTTGGTGTTATTGGGAAGGGAAAGGGAGGGAGACTAAAAAATATACTGAAAGAATGAGAAAAAACAATATTTTCCAAATTATTTTCCCCAAGCAGTATAATGATGCTTTCATCCTTGTTCTGGAGTTTCATTCCCACAGGTCCACCACCCTTGTAGGAGCTTGGGGCAGCTTTAACTGCTCTGGGCTTCTGTGATGCTGCCCTCCCCAGCAGTACATTTCCACTGTTTTCGTCCCTGTGCCAGCACTAGCCCTCATGGTCACAACACAGTGTGCCCATGCAGGAAGCCTGCAGACCTGGGTGAAAGCCAGTTACAGGTTTCTGGTGGGATGAGGAATGGGTAAGATGCTTCCACAGCCCATTCATGTGGGATCTCCAGGCTTGTGGGGCTAGACAGTGGTCACATTTAGGGATTGCTGGGGCAGTCTAGTGAGAAGATGAGCAAGTGCCTATGAACTGTGCTTGTTGCTGCTCGCCAAAACATGCTTTATCGAGAGCTGGTAGGACTATAGAAACCATCGCCACAAAGTTGTGCTCCTGGGGTCATCTCTAAGCCAAAGTAAAGCACCATCTTTGTCTGAAACTCCTTACTGCAATTCAGTGATCTTCAAAGCAAAGAGCTCTGTGATGGGATCCTGGAGCAGGGTGGGAAAGCTTTAACACCTTTTTTGTTTTTTAACTTTGAGTCCTTATGGAATGCAAGCCAGGTGATTTACCTAGTGGTTGACTCCTAGTGGGGAGTGTTAATGGCACAACATGCCAGATATGCAATTCCAGGGTCTTTTCTGTTTCTGGCCCACCAATAAAAGTGTCACCAAGCTGAAACCATCTCCTCGTTAAGCCATTTGGCACTTCTGTCTTGGGCAGAGGTGGACCTTGGCCAGCTGGCAGGAAAGGCAGCTGTAAGCAGCCCAGGAGGGACAACACAAGGTGACTGAGTGGGATGCAAAACCACACAGCACATTGGGGCATGCTGGGCTGTTTAGAGAAGAAAAACAGGGCACATAAATTTGGAAACTCCCTAGTATGAACGCCATTTTGACCAACCTATCAGCAAGGATCTCAAAAGGTAAAAAGAAGATTGACCAATATAACATTCCCATGGTGCTACCCAAATTATCTTACTGCTCAGAACCCTGTATGGCTCTTCTGTAATGCATCACATAATGCTTAGTAGGTGTGATTCCCTCTGTGGCCTCTGTCTCCAGCTAGGGTTTGATGTAGGACTTTCAGCTCCACCTGGCTCATCTGATTGAGGAGATTCTGTATTTCAGGGAATCCACAAAAGAGAGTGAGTCACTCTCTTATTAAAAAAAAAAAAAAATGAACTCCATGTTGTCTACGAAAACTGCCAACTTCACCAGAGATCCTATTGTCCTCGGTTTTACAGTGCAGCCAGTCCTCCTGGTGCTGACGTGGGTCCCTGTTCTGTCCCTTTTTCTGGCCTCCCTGTGATGGGAGACCATTTGCAGATGGGACTTCAGGTGGGTCTACACACACTGCTCTCCCTAGAGATCAGCAGTCCTGAGCAAAGGACCTTACTGAAGCAGAGGGCAAGACAACTCCATAAACTTTTGACACAGGGATGCAGCCACCTCTTTTTTGTTGCAGGTGAATTCATCCCGCTCCCTTCTAAAGTGAGTTTAATGACACTTATGAAACTGCCAAGGAATAAATGAAGTAGGAAACAAGGCATCCTGGCATGAAAGAACTTGAATGAGGTCAAAATGCATTTCAGTTGCACAAAGCCCTGCTAATTAAATATTTTTTGGGCAAGGGGCTTTCCACAGTAGGAACCACTCCTCACTCTCTACAGGCTGCATTTCAGTACTCCTTCAGCTTCCCAGCCTCTGAACACCCAATAGCTCTTCCTGGAGCTGTGAGAAGCTCTTCAGGAGCCAGCATTTTCTCAAAGGTATCTGCTGGAGGCTGGGTCCCTTCTGCCTCTTGCAAGGATGCACCAAGTGATGGAAAGGAGAAGCTCTTCCTGTGGAAGACTTGGCTTCAGTGCAGAGAGGGAGAGGATATGCGATAAGAGCAAACCCATGTAGCAGGGCTATGGACGGAGAGAAGTGCATGCCCCGTCTCTGGACAAGACTATGACTTCAGCCATGCCTCTGCATCCATCTCTGCTTGCTGCATAATGGGCAGAAGCTCAGTTCAAGGGAGAGCGGGAACTACCCAGTGTTAACTCACCCAGGCATGCGAATTACTCGAAAGGGCAGGAATGAGCACAGACCATGGCTCTGCTCTCCTTGGGTCTGACTGCCACAGAACAATGTCCCCCCCCAAGCAAGAGGGAAGCATCAGTCGCTTTCCTCGGGGGGGAGCGCGGTGCTGTCTCCCTTGGCTATTCAGCCCCAGAGCAGTCTGCCCATAAATTACAGCCCGGCCCAAATCTTCCGCAATGCCATCCCTGCCACGGTGGTCTTGCTGGACCTCCTCTGCGCAGATGTTTCAAAATCCAAGCTCTGAGCCCTTCTCCCACCACAGCCGACCCACATCAGCTCAGGCACTGGCAAGGCAAGAATTAGGCCTTTTTTCCCTCGCACTTTGGAGTCTGTAGGGATTCGCTTGTCCAAAGTATTTTTATTTCTGCTCCACCCTGCTGTTTTTCTAGAGGTTGGGTTTTTTTTTCCTCCTTCGAACCCATCCAGCCTTCTCCTTATTCTGAGCTTTTGTTTTCTCTCTTCACACTCCCACACTTGAGGCCAGACCTGCTGAGATACTGACTTTTGCTTTGACAATATGGTTTGCTTTTTATTTAAGACTCTGTGTTATGGGTCAATGCTAGTACACCCAAGATGATAAAGGCTCTGTTCTGAGATTACAGCATAGAGCTGCAATGTCCAATTGAGGTTGCACAAAAGGCCATCAAGTTTGTGGTTTTATCTTGTTTTGCACTGGTTAAAGGGCTTTTTTTTTTTCTGTTTTGTGCGAAGTTAGCAAAGCTACAAGTTTGACAGGTTTGCTTTTCATGTAAAATGTTTTTCTGCAGCTCCAGTAAGACATTGCAATGCATTAGCTAATGCAATACAAGTTCTTCCAAGAAGTTTGCAGGGGTCAGGTGATTAACCTGTATATTTTATAGAACATTTAAAGACACTGTGGTTTGAGGCCTCATAAAATCATAAAACTACCACTCAGCTGTGAACCACGGGTTGAAGCACAATGCTGAAACATTGCTGCATTACAAATGGGAGGAAATAGAGTGAAATTTCCCCTTCTGATCTGATAAAAGCTCCACAGCGCAGCCTCCTACCGCATTTTCCACAGACAGAGCTCACATTGGGCCAAGTTCAGCATGTTTGCAGAAGGCAGAAGTCGTCCTGCTGAGTCCTGCTCCACTTACGCTGCCCAGCTGGAAGAAATCATACCCACGCTCAGTAGCAAGAGACAAGTCCTTCCAGCCTCTGCACCGGCAGGATGCAGGGGCTGGAGCTGGTGAGGCACTCACAGAGTCTCCTACCGGCCACGGAGGCTTCGTGAGTGGAAGGATGGCTTCAGATCCCGAGCTAACCGAGCCTTTAACCCTCTCATACCATCACCAGCAACATCACACTGAACTTCAGTCTTCTAAACCATCATCTCCCTTAGGACCTCCATGTATCCTCTTCCATCTGATCAAGAAGTGTGTTTCCACCACAGTTCACTGGGGCTTTCCCAGCAAGGCTGGGGTTACTTCCAGCCCCTTTACAAATGAAGATTAGCTGGTTTTATTAAAGCACAGCTCTGCTTTCCTAAGGAGGAAGTAAAAAAGATGGAAGACTGCATCGTATGACAAAAAGCAGCTTCCACCCAAGTTCAATTTCCCAGGTAGTATCTGTCCTCCTTGAGCAGTCCCAGTTAGGCCAGCAGGCAGATTTCTTAGTTCTTTGCTGTGGAGTGAGTCTCTGTATCACGGCTTTTTCTAGGGGATGCAAGTGAGCTCTGCAGAGGCTCCAAGCTGATGGAAAACCAGATAGCCAAACTCATTCAGTCACCCTGTTTTTTAATCTCTGACCTATCTCAGCATCACAGTTTTTGAAGGCTTTGGGCTTCCAAACATCACCTGTGCCACACAGCTTACCAAAGGCCTGGCTGCAACAGCTGCTGGAGGACAGTGGTGGCAAATGAGGTAACGTGTTGGAAGCTGGGAAGTGCCAGTGGCAGGCAAAGGGCTCCACGGCACCTACTCCCATTAGGAGCGCTGAGGGATGCCATTGTGGCCAGGGGACAGTTGCCAGAAGTAGGACTGCAAGGCTCATTGCTTTGCAGTCCAGACATATGGTTGCTATCAGGAGTAGGGTGGTGTAAATAATTGTTTCACTCCCTAAACCAGAAGAAAAAAAAATAGGAAGAAAAAAAAATTTATTCAGATCTGACTGAAACAATTTCTTTTGCTAGCCAAATGAAAAGCAGAGAAAAGCATAGTATCAGGCTGCAAGAAACATTTTATTGCCTTTTGGGTAAGATCCAGCAAGACAGGTATTTTCCACCTGTAAATAATTCAGGAGAAGAAAAAAGCCATCACAACTCATTTTTTCCAGCAAGACCATCAAGTCAATTAGGAGAAGCTGAATAGTCTTGTAGCCCAAGAATAAGGAAGAATAAAATGTCAAGTCAGAAGAGTAACTCCCATCAGTGTTCTGGCATCTTCATGTGTGTTGTGCATCCAGACAGTTTTCCACCATCCCCTTGGCATGGCCAACAGTGACTGCACTGGGCACAAGTGCAGAAGTCCACCTATAACGAGTAGCTTCCAGGACTGAGTCCTAAATCATCATTTGAAATTCCTTGGCCCTCTTTTTCCTTCAGTATTGGATGTTTAACCCTTCTGCCATTTCCACATGTCAGGCTGGATGGTTATGTTCTCCCTACATAAAAGCCCTCCTCTCCCTTCCCCAGAGCAGAACTGCTCCAGACCTCACCCCAAAGCCTGTTCTTCTGATCAGCTGAGCCACTACAAGCATGGGGCTTTTAGGCACTCTGGTACCACCTTCCACCCTCTTCTGGTAAAACTGGATCTAGTGTGACCAGCTCATCCTGGATTCAGAGAAGCAAAATGCCTGTGAGGAGGAAATATATTTTATAAACCTTCAATTTTGCTTCTGTAGTATTCTACCACAGCTATTACTACACCATTGCTGAGTATCAGAATGATTTTAATAAATTTCATTCACCATGCATCTGTCCCCACCACCTGAAAACACGTTTTCTGAAAAAAAAATAAAGATAAAGGAAAAAGATTGGAAGGTGTTTCCATCAAAAAATCAAAATGTATTGGAAGTGCTGCTAGGCATATTTACAAAATGGGTATACACTGCAAATAAAAATTTCTTATTTACTGTGGCGACAAAAATACCTAGCATGAGAGATGAGCTACACCAAGTATGAAAATACTTGCATTTGATTTTTGCCTATTGACTGATTTTCTAAAATAAGAGAGCAAAGAACAAAATGTTGAACAGAAAGCATTGATATTATTGACTTGTAAATAAAAAGGATGGTTATATCAGTAGACCTCAGGTATATCATGTAAATAGATACACTTTGTAATAATGCAGACACAGAAAAGTCCAAATTTCTAGAAAGCCTAAAAAAATGAGCACAGAGTCCCTAGATATGCCCAATAAGATGCATTGGAGACAGCACGATACAAAGGGCTGACAGAAACCGAACCCATTACCTGTAGATCTACAGTATATTAGACATATTTCCCTAATATTGCATGCTTTGAAATAGTCACTTCATCTGAAGTAGTCAGTGGTCATAGAAAGGATTTCGAAGGAATGAAGTTAAATTGTAAAAAGCCCATTTTAAACATTATTCTAAAAACTATTTCATTGCTCCTTCTGCAGAAAAAAAAAAAATCCACACACAGCTTTATGTTCAGGTTGTTGGGCTTTTTTCAAATCAGACCTCAGGGGGAAAAATTGTTTTCACTACTAAAAGATTCCAGGGTTTTTCTGGCCTCACCCACCTCTAACCCAAGGCAGAGAAAAATCGTTATTCCTGCTTTGCTGATCGGGAAATTGGAGAATGGAAAGATCCTGTGTGCAACTCACTTTCCCACTGAAACTGGTAGAAATCCTTGATTTCCATGGATGACTGAAGTCTCTGGCCAGCAGCACAGAGGAAGAAAGAAAAAGAGCCAAACACAGAGTGCTGTTTCTCCATTTGTTTCTGTAGCCACAAAACCCATTCCTTTTTCTCCATTCTGGTGCTATTCCTTTATGTGGTACATAACTGGAGTTTCCTTTGGGGTTTGTTTGTTTTTTTCCTTTTTTTAATGTCTTGTCTTTAACCATCGGGAACTCTTGTCCTTTGGGTCAAGCCCTGTGCCACTGGACTCAATCACTGTTTTGTCACCGAGGAAAGAAATCTTCATGGGAGTGAGGCTGAGACCCCAAACCAAATAGATACCAAAGGTCGACAAAGGAAAGCAAGCAAGAAAGGAAGGGCAAGGGTTAAAACAAATAAAACTGATGTGAGTTGTATTATATGGTGAGTGAATCATATGGATTATGGACCGAGGACTACATAATTAAACATGTAAGGTATCAAGGTAAAGTACCAGAATACATAAAGAGGATAATTTCTTTAGTCAGCAAATGGGCAATAACAGGAAAGAATTTTTGTCTTGGGATAGTGAGCAGTTGTATAAACATATGATGCAAAGGCTTTTTCAAATAGACATAACATTGCCATATGTTCCATCAAAAAACTGCAGAGGGACTTGGGAAAATCAGAATGATTTAAGAGGGACTATACACATCTCTGCCACCACTTGGTTAGCTGAACACAGGCAGCCAAAGGTAAGGAGTGCCGTTAAACAAGGACATGTTAAGAGACCAGAGTGTGCCCCAGAGATTCTTGCACTGAGATAATGAAAGCTCTCAAATGTCACCACAGAACTGCAGCTCTCCTTAAAACATGGCAGAGACTGTGCTTTCTCTAGGTGCTGGGAGCTGACATTGCATATGGGATAGCTCTTCCCGATGGACACAAGAAGCCCATTAAAGTGGCTGGCTATGATTGGAATTATAGTTACTGCAGCAGCTGAGACACACTGAGGTGCAAACTGATTTGCAGAAAGGAGAGATGATGGGTTGAAGGTCCAGGGAACAAGCGTACTGCATTTGCTGAATTTTGACGTATAAGCAAAAACAAAGGAGAGAGCTGAAAGGATATGCTTACACTTTTCATTCCCTTTAGAAGCTTGCATTTTGACGTAAGGGATACGCGCGTGGTCCCCTACTCTCAGGGGCAACACTGTCATACAGTCCTTGAGTGGATTTGCCATGCTCCCACTTAAAATGATGAAGAATTTGCCCCTGCTGTTCCGGCGGGAAGCCCCTCCTCGGAGGGCAGGAACCGAGGACCCACATGTCAACCGTGGCTACAGGGTGATATCAAAAAGGCTTGGTCTGAATTGAGGCCTGGCTTTGGATATTATCTCTCAGGCACAAAGCCTCATCTTTACCCATAAATAGCATAGATCTAAAATCTGTGTCCTCTGATTGATTCTTCTCTAATAGATGCGAGGATGCGGCTTCCTGAATCCTTGGGACTAATTTTATGTTTCAGAGGGACTATTAAAATCAAAAAGAGAAAATTCAGGATTTTCTTCATTTCCTGACCATATATTATGCCTGTAAAGACCAGACTAGTTAACAGGTGGCACTGACAGATCATGCTCCGAAGACAGCTGCAAGAGAAACAGTCTGCAGCACTGAACAAAAGTTACCCATTTGGGGAACGATTTTTTTTTTCCCTATATTGAAACATTAATTGATTCTTTTATATTCAGAAGCTATTTTCACTTATCCCAGACACTTAACAGAAAAATAAAAAAGAAATAATGAGGAGTTTTGGTGTAAAAACACATTTCACCATAAAACAGGTTGATTAACTTGCAGACTTTAAAAAATTAATGTCCAATGGAAGGAACCGCTGACTGGTTAAATTAGATCTACTTATTACAGCACTACAACAGAAACTAAATTAATTTTAAGCTTCGGAATGAAAATTTTATTTTTAATTTTTGTGGGTTGTGGAGTTGTAGGGACTGGATACTTGGGAAATTAAAAGTCCTCTATTTATCATAGGCCAGATGCAGTACAGCCAGCCGTAATGCAGGTTTTTCTCGGCAGTCTGAAATCTCTTGTCAGTTAACACAGAAGAGCTGTCAGGCATTCTAGTTCAGCTATAAACATTCTCATGATAGTGCAACCTTACAAATAAGAAGTCATCTCAGATGTAAACACTTTTAACCAAGATTACAGAAAAATCTACAAGTCATTCTGAAGTTACAGACAAGATTTATATGTGTTCTTTGAAGAGAAGCTTTGGTTTTCAACTAGAAAGCTGGTTAAATCATTAACATGTCACCTCCAGCATCTATATGCGGATAAGAAAAAAAATCTGACCTTTGAAGACTGTTTGCAAACATCAAAGACAAGGAAGGTTTATTCTGGGATAAACCCATGAAAATACCAGATTTCTTCCTTCGTAATTTCTTGACAGATTTTAAATGAGCAAAAAAGTTTTACTTAGGATATCCATTAAGCAAAGAGTGACGGAAGGTTACATGAAGCTACGACAGGTGATTTGTCTATAGGGACAGGTTCCATCTTCTGCTTTCACTTAGAGCAGCCCATGGCCACCTCCTTGGGGAAGGCCAGTGAGGGAAGGGAGGGGAAGAGAGGAAGTACAGAGGGTCTCAACACAAACTCAGTGGGTGAACAAAACACAAAGTGAGTGAACAAAAAAAAAACGAACCAACCAACTCAAAAACCCAAACCCACACCAAACAGAGCGAGTGAGCAAAAAAGTGGGTGAACATAAAATCCAGGTCCAGACAAGAAGATGCACCTCCAAAACAACTGCAAAGACCTAAATTATTTCTGATGCCGTTAATCTCTCTTACCTTCTCCCTGGGTTAAGTTAGAGCTTTTGTAGCATTTAATCTTTTGTCGGAAAGGCATTTCTTTTGTTACGGAGGTGTTATGATGTTTATGAGGATGTATTGTTGCAGGGCTGTGTGGAGTGGATGCCACGCAGGCTCTGTAGGGGCATAGATTCAATGACCAAGGAGCCCTTTTGACTACTGTGCATAACGATCACTCATCTCCACTGACTCTCCAAGCAAAACAGAGCTATTAAATGATGGGTCTCAAGCCTTTGCTGTGACTCTGCCTCTGAATCTTCACTAGATTTTTTTCCCTTAATTAATATTTTAAGAGGTCCTGCAAGCTCCCGAATGCTCAGCACTCTTGCTGAGAGGCAAGAATTCCCTTTCCTCCCCCATCAGACTCTGGAGGGAGGGTACCTGTTACACCTGCTCCAAACCTTGTGCATGAACTGCTGTCACAGGGAAGAAGATGGGGTTAGATCACTTCTTATACTCATTTAATGCTTAGTCTTCTGCTGGCAGCACCAATGGCACCGCTGAGTGACAGCTACAGCATGTCATTTAAATACTTGCATGGGGATTAGAATGAGGTCAGATGCTTCCTTCCGCAGCGATCACCTAATATTAACAACTTTCGGTCACTATCTAATCAGGGCTGGATCCAAACCTGTGACTGACAGATTTTTAATTGCTAGTCTCCTAAGTCATACAGTTCTTCTCTCTCACTGGGAGGTGCTACCTTCAGCTCTTACTATGATGGATAAGGGCAAATTCTACACTGTTAAAATAAGTCTGTTGATGTAGATATCCGAGGTGCTACTTTGTCTCTTTGATTTTGGGGGATTTTTTTTTTAAAGTGAGAATGAAGGAGATAAGATTATTGAGAGAATATATTTTCAAAAGAAAAAGAAAAAAGAAATATATCTATGTGTGCATACATCTTTCTTTGAAATCATACTGTTCTCTCCTATTTCACTGCAAAAATAAAGAACATAAGAATGCAGGAACAGTCTATCATGCCTCACCTCTTTTGCTTTCCAGTTTCTCTTTGCTCCTTTATTTTCCATACTTTAAAATCTCATTTAGCATTCTCTTGAGAAGGAGAGCACAAGATTACAATCTAACGATTGTAATGAGAATGGGTTACGTTTGTGCCATTTCCCATTTTCATTACAATCTTTGTGGCAAGAGTAATGTAACAGAATTTTTAATGTCTTATATATTGCATGAACATTTTTTTTTTCCAGCGAGCTCCTGCTACATTTCAATGGATGATGCTGTTGCAGAGCACTGCAACTTTGATCTTTTTATAGCTTGCATTACGATCACATTGGCCATTTCACCCACTTCCCCAAAGTGGAAAATATGTTGATATACAGCTTGCTGCTACAAAAGCCAGTCATCTACAGATACTATACATACCTAGAAAATTGTTTTCCTCCAAATCCCAACTGTGGCTGAGTACAAGATACTGACATCACCAAAGCTGTGTGTTTCTCTGAGTGGTACTATGGGAATTGTAGTTTGCAGAATCTGAGCAGCAGAATAGAGCATTTTGTTTCTTAAAAAGTAGGGACAGCTCTTGGAGAAAAGTATGCTTTGTGTGTTTGGCATGGCATTGACTGAAAGAGGACTGGAAGATTTCCCAAAGCATATAAACCTTCCTATAAATCTTCCCATAGTGATCAACAACTGAGAAAAAGAAGGGTGGTGGGTCAGGACAATATCTCAGTAAACAAGGGATCAAGATGCGTTCAGTGAGAGAACCGATGGTTAAGCCATGCTATAGAAGCAGCAGGCGCAAGCTAGCAGTTTGTCTGGATTTGTTAATCCAAGCGGTTAACAGGAGTGATTCTTAACACAGCAGCCCAATAGGGAAAAAGGGAAGAGTGCTGAGATAGCTACCTCAAAGGCAACATCCTTGAGGGGATCTGCACAGACTTGGTGTGAACAGCAAGGCTTCAAAGGGAAAGGCATCTACAGCTAAGGGGAGGTTCTACCTCAAATTCCTTGCCTACCTCAACAGGGCAGAAAGAGAAAAACGGCATTGATAAAAAGCTGAAAATTCCTCAGGCCTTTAAATCATGGAGGGCTGCAGAGTCACAACAGCCTCAGACTAAGGAGGTGGTGGAGGACCAAGCTTCAGGCACAGCAAAGAGAGCATGCACAAGGGGTACGGACTAGCACTGATTTGACTGGATGTTGGTGGCTCTGCCCCTCGGTGACTGGAAACACTTCCCTTTTAGACAACGCAGCCTGGTGAAAAACAACAGAGAGAAAATGTCAGGGAAAGGAATGGGCTTTAATTTGAGCATAAACTTAAGCTTAGGCCAGTACTACAAATACTATTGATGTGCACATCTTGTAGATTAATACAGACTAACACCACTGAACTTAAAAAAAAAACATTTTAAGAGTCACACCTTCTTGCAAGATCAGAAGAGAAGACAATGTCAGCATATCTCTGTGAGACTGCTGCACCTGACAGATCCATGTTCTTGGTTAAGGAGCTTTATTTCTTCAATGCATAGGGTGGAATCTGGCATCCTTCAGATCATGCCTATGGAGGAGATACCCACAGCTCAGCAAGGCAATGGGTGAGGGAGAATGACATCCTTATTACAATAATGTTCCACAGATAAGATTTTGATTTTGCAGATTTTGAAAACTCTGGACAAAGCCATTCATGAAAAGATGCACAAGGCTAAATTTCACACTTTACTGACTGGAGTTGAGTTTTAACCCTGCCACTTGTCTGTGCAACTTCTGCTGCACTTGATATAAGCTGGGCACATCTACACTAAGGCTCAATTTTTTTTCCTTTGAGTCTAAATTTAACACTGCAGACCCTGAGGATAAAACCAGTTGAGCCCTTTGGAGGGAAAACGTTCATCCTCTTTATCAGAGTGGCTTTCCCCGTGGCTTTCACTTCAGCGAGAAGAGTGTCTGGGATAATTGCTCTTTCCACAGAGGATCAATACTGTGTAATTAATCAAGATGAAATCATTCTTTGCACTTCTCCAGGTTTCATCCTTGAGACATATTCTCAGATTCACTGGCTCCTGGAGATAGCAACGCTCTCCTACTGCACTACCCCAAAACACCCTGGGGGCAAAAACATCACAATCCAGCTGTCCAGAGCCTAGCTTGACATATCTTAATGGAAGAAAAGACACAAGAAGGCCCAGATGCCTCTTTATTAGGACCATCCTCTCTGCAGAGACAACAAGCCCTCAAAATCTACCACAGTCAGCGTAACGTTTGCACCAAGGGACCTTTTTTCCCTCCCAGGAAACATGCCACCAAACCTGCAGTGATTACAAAGCAGAAGCATGCACTGTAGAAATACCCCTAGCAGAACCCCAGGTCAGAGTGAGAATAATTCAGCTAATGTTTCTGCAGTTTGTAGAGTTTGCTTAGCCGTGATTGATCACATGCATCTCACATTTCTGTTTAATTTCTGTTACAGGGTGAGCATATTTTTAATCCACTGCCTGGTACAAAACAGCATAGGAAGTAATTTGAAAAACACACTTTCTAGGAAGAATCAAAATATGAAAATTTAATATTAAAGTCATTTTCATTTCTGGCAGGTCAGATTTTTTTTTTTTTTTAAATTTCATAATGCCAGAGGGGAAAAACAAATGAAAAGACTATTGAATCAGTTCTAATGGATTTAAGACAAAATGAAACATTTCAAGCAGTTCATTTGACCTGGAAACTTTCCCCTTTTAATATATATACTTCTATGTTTCATCCTAATTTGGGCTAAAAAGGTTGGAATTTGTCACAGTCAAATTTCAATCATCTCCACTTATGTTTAAGATTCTTCTTGCCTGCCAGGCTCTCTATCCCTCTCTACTAAGCACAATCAAGACAAAATGCCTCCTAAAAAGATTGCTGGCCATTCTGGCATCACTGAAATTACGTAGCAGGTGAAGACAATTATAAATAATACATACAGTTGTGTTTATTACAGAAAGATATTAAAAGAATGACTGGAATTTTCCATTGGTTTGGGTAAGCAATGAAGACACTTTAGTACACCTGAGCTGAGAAACAGCATTGGCTCAAATGATGGTGCCTTAATTCAGTTTATATTAAGTGGAAGAATAAACAAAAGTAAGGCTGGAACTAATGGTCTCCATTTCAAAAGGGCAGGCTCTGATGGACTAAGTGCTCTGAGCACCCTAGCCGCCAAAGTCAACACACTGCGTGCCTCCAGGCCTTGGACCGGGAAGAGGTCGAAGGATTCTTCGAATCACTAAGATCTCAAAGCCTAAGATAATCTTGCTAATAAGATCTCAAAGCCGTATTCCTATCAAGAGGGGAAAAAAGAAGGATCTATGGTCCTGTTGGATAAAGAACCACTTAAATAGCCTTTAGCTCAAACTTTAATAAGAGTAATGACATTGAACAGAAGGGCAAAGGGAAGACAGATAATGGGAATGAGGTTTTACCCCATTGGAAACAACAGCAAAAATCTAAGAGCTTAATTGTCTCCAGTTGGGAGGAACTGGATAATCTCATTCAGCATTCAGAGAGAACTGGCACATGAAACTACAGGGACAGTCACAGATATTCATGACAAGCCTATCAACTCATGGGATTCAAAAACAGCAAATGCAGTACCTACAGTTAAGAGGGAGAAGAAGAAAGATGTGACAATTACAAGTTATTCTGACCTCAAACGTCTGAAGGCTTTGGAACAAATTTTGAAAGAAAGAAGTAATTTAAGTCATGGAGATAAACTGGGAAAGGACTAAAAAAATTACCAAAGGGTTTGGGTTTGCTAACAGTGGGTTGTTTTAGACTAACTTGATAGGGTTTTTAAAAGATTAATGATTTTCTAGACAAAGGAAATATGGTAGGTATAATTTATCTGAGCTTCAGCAAAGCATTTAATAAGGCGCCAGATGGGAAATCATTTCTTAAACTGGAGAAAATAGGAATGCACAGAGGAACTGTTGAGTGGGAGCCTGCTGAAAGGAAGACTACCATTGGCAGTACTGAAAAGAGAACTGTTGGGCTGAAGGAGAGACATGAATGAAGTTTCTCCAGGATAAGTTTTAGGATCTTTCTTCTTTCTCTATTTCCCAATGGCCTGGATATAAATAGACAGAGTCTTACTTCTGGGATACTAATGATTGTCCATAGCTAAACAAAAGTGTTGATACAGAAGAGGATCAGGGCAGCAGTCAGAAAGAATAGACACATTCGAGGAATAGAATAAAAGAAAAGTAATTCAGTAATATGCAATACAAGCTCATGCATTGAGGGACTGATACCATAGCTGCTGTAAACAGAGCTCTCATCAGCTGAAAGTGACTGAGATGCAGTTAAGCTGGTAAAGCAGCTAATGAGAGCATGAATGACTCTAAACTGCCAATGGGACCCACCTCTGCAAAGGCAAAATCCAGCCCATGACAGGCAAGATAGTCCCAGTAGAACAGGAAAGTATTAAGATAACTGTATGAAGCACTGCCGGGACAAGATCTGAAATACTGTCTACTCCTCAGGCCACCCACATTAAAAAACCAGAAGTTCGAACTGAAATTGATGTAGAGAAGGCTACTAAGATACTTGGGAAACAGACAGACAGTCTTACTAGAGAAGCTGGAGCTTGGCATATTCAGCTAGCAAAATTAAGTCTGAAGGCCTACAGAACTGCCCTCTGTAGATACACAGCACGTAAATACCTATTGTAGGAGGAAAAATACATCTACTTGGGCCATCCACTGGGTGAGAACAACTGGACAGAAACTGGCCTCCAAAAAATTTAGAAAATTTAGAAATTAGAAAAATTAGAAAAAAGGTTTCTAACCCAGTACCATCATTCTAAATGGAAGAACAGGGTCAACACATCAAGCTGATGGCTCCTTTCAACAACATGGCTTGGTCCCCATATGACAGGATTTATATGACATGGTGCTTGCATAGCGTGGTGGTTCCTAACCCTCTGCCAGGCTGACATTCCTGTTTCCAGCTATGTTTTGAAACAGAGAAGTATTTCCCTCCCCTCCAGAAAATGATTACAGTTCTGCATATACACAGTCATACAAACTATAATGTACAGAAAATTTTCCTTGTGATTGAGAAAGGAGCAGCAGGAATTCATACAAGCAGTGCGGGACAAGGTCACTGTGAAGGGCAGAGAAGAGATTGCAGAGATGGCAGTGTTGGGCGACATTGACTGAAGTGGTGTTTACCATTATTATCATCTCCGCTCATGAGTCCTCAGCACTGCAAGGAGTAAAATGCAAGTTATGGATGGTCCTATGAAAGGCTATTGAAAAAAAACCCCTTTATTAACAACATTATTGTCCCTTTAAAGCATAAATACCTTGTTTTTTCAGATGCTAGAATTTAAACAGCCTGAAACATAGGCGGGAATGACATTTTATGTCATGAATATTGGAAACATCCATAAAATATGTTGGCTAGATGGCTGGAGGAGAAAATAGGTGTAGCAGAGAAGTGACAAAACAGCATGGAAACAATCCTGTTATTAGCAGGGAGGAAAGAAGAGGTAATAAAATTGGGAAGCCAATTAGGCAGGAAAAGAGCACAAAAATGCTATAGGAGAAGGAAAGGACAAGCAGAAAAAAAGTAGTAAATGGGATACTACAGCAACATCCGAGGTAATTCTGCCATGAAATACCTAATCAACTCCCATGGGTGCTCTTGGGGAACCTGAGGGGGACCTGTCAGAGGTGAATGGAGTCAGCAGAGGCTTCCCAGTAACTCAGCTGTGCCTCTTGCTGCTGGTGATTTCAGCGGAGGTGCCAGGCTGATGTCTGGGTTACAGGTAGGAACCCACTTCTGCTGGTGCTACTACAGGGCTCTACCTTTAGCAGAGGGACAGGACAGGTAGCTGGGGAGGAAGAGGGAGAGAAACTGAGGGAGATGTTAAAGCTCTGGAGCAAGACGTCCTAAAGGCTACCCAGGAGACCCTCTGATGAACACACCAGGACTCGGGGAACTGGAGCATTGCCATGAGAAGAAGGGAGAGAAAGGATTTTGGAAGCTCCACAGAGGGTGAGGTAAACAAGCAGTCAGCTGTGACAGAGAGCCGAAGCAATGAAGAGGCATAATAATATATAATGCTATTTCAAAACAACAGATGGGAATAGGGAATTGATAGTGAAGCGATTAATACTAGCAATGAAAGAACTAAACACCTTTAAAATGCACAATATTTAATAAGAGTCAAGCCAAAGACTCACAGCAAGTCATAGATTAACAAGGAATAACATATACAGTGGCAAAAAGGGAGAAAGAGCAAAATGAACCCAAATATATGCCAAGTGCCTGCCGACGGAAAGGAAGATGGCTTCGAGGGGTAAGGAAGGGGTAAGACTGAGCCTTGGGGTACGACTCGTAAGTGCAACATGAGACCTGTGTCTCCCAACCTGGTCAGCAGCTGGGAAGTCCCTGTAACAGCATGAGAAAGAAAGAGCAACCTTCACTGCTGCCCCAGTTGCACCAGGAGGTGCCTCCACCAGCAGCTGTGGCTGCCCCAGGCCTGGAAGGCACCCCAAAATGTCAGGCTGGTGTTAGCCACGTGGGACCTGCTCTGTGCCAGAGCATTGCCCGTCCATTACTCTGAGCTCGCTCTCAGCTGGGGCTCGGTGGGGATGCTCAGGTCCAAGTGGCAGCCCCAGAAGCCTGGCATCCCACCCTCACCCCAGCAAAACAGCATGCCCCAGGGACAGGGCCCCATGGGCCAAGTGGTTTTGGTTTCTGCTGCTGATCCTTTAAAATGTAGTTTCCTATAGGGGCTTCGGAGTTCTTCATGGTTTTCACTCCTCCATAGTTCCCTAGCATTCATTTCTCCTCTGCTGCAAGTTTTAGACTAAATTTATATTTGAGTTCCAGTAGCTAGTGTTGACATTATAAACTGCATATACAAACTCACTGATTCCATACACAAATTAACCCATGGGTGTGCAGCTTTACATAACTCGATGCTTATTAACACAATCTATATAACTATTAGGGAGTTGACTGCAGGGAAGTAGCTATGAAAGCAAGAAAGAGAGAGGGTGGAGTTGTGCACTTCTACCCAGCTCCGGGTGAAGCTGTGGGTATATCACGAGTTTTTATGCACTCATGTTTTAAAACTCGGCTATAGGAAATCCTGAGCACAATTGTCAGCAAACATTCAGCAGAGAAACAGGAGCAAAGATGCAGAAGATTAGAAGTGATACATATTGACAGCATCTTATTAGAAAGCCTAAGGGTAAAGGGTGTTCATCACAAGCAAATTAAGGATTTGAAGTTACCATTACTCAGCTGAGCTACAGCAACTGCCCTTTTATTTCCCAGGCACTTCTAAATGCAAAGAAAAAAATTAATGTAAACCACCAACACCAGCTAATGCAACTTCTAATTGGTTAAGCTAACACCTGGAGACCAGCATGCTACACTCAGGTGTTTCCCATCAGTCTAGGGGGAAGACAGGTTTGGTTGGATTTGTTCTGGTTTTCTTCTTTTTTTTTGTTTGTTTCCAGTTAGATAGCAAATTCTGCATCAGGTTGCCAAAATTTTCAAATGACAAGAGTAATTTTGTGTGGTTTTGCTTGTTGGATATGCTTTTAAATTGCTGTAATGGAACCATTTGAGAAAACAATAGGGAGAAATTAAAAATATGTATTTAAAAAAGAATTAAAAATGAAAGGAACAGATGTGTACCATGCATGGCATATGAACTTTCAATGCAAAGGAAATGCATATGTTACAATAAATGGCTAAGTAGTACATATACATCAGCATTTTCCATTCCTTTTTTTTCTTTAGACACACGTTTTAGATATACATAAATTATTTTTCCTTTTGTTTTATCCCTTTTTTAAAATCAGAATATTCAAACATCCTCTTTAAGAAGCAGAAGAGGATGAAAGATTGCATTTGGCAGGTCTCTTTTGTGCTATAATTTGTTTCTTTGTGGAAATGCAGCAAAGGGTGACTTTTATTATGTGTTAGGTAAGAATCTGCATAGAGCAACTTCCAGCTGTTGACCATGCGATTAGGCCGTTAAAGTGCAAAAATCGCTGTTTACAAATACCCATAATTACTATAATTTTCATGCAAAAATCTACGCTCACCTAAAACCAGACCGCATGCCAGTTCTTTCCTGGCCAAAATGGCTATTTCTTTCTGTCTTGAAGTCTCAGTCACATATTGAAAAAATATCTGCAGAATAGAATATATTTTGACTGCAGAAATAGGTTTTGCATGAATAGACTCCTGAGGCACCCAACAGTTTCAATAATGTTTTCTATTCCAGGGGAGCAAAAAATATTTTTCCTTGATAGCATTTATTTTATATTCACTGCACTGGAATTACTTTTTCAAAATTCTGCCAGCGAAGACTTATCGTATGTGGGTGCCATTGCTGTAACATAAAGATAAGGATGGAGGCTTATTCCACTCATAAGCTCATGAGTTTGTAAATTGGAACTATCCTTCATAGTACAATGCATTTTACCAGTCCAAATATTTTTCTTAAAGACAAGACAGGAGTTTTTTCTTGGAACTATTTTGCTTCAGTGACTTAAGGAAGCATATTCATGGACTACTTATGAAAGGAAAGACACAAACAATGTGGCACTGCTGGTTTCTCTGGACGGGGGAAGAGTCTGCATTATTTCAGCAGCTTCAGAATCAGTCATTGGAGCAGCTGCCCTAAGCAGGAAAAATGTTTTCTGGGGAGCGGGAGATAAGGTAAGATAGAAGCAAGGACCTCAGAGGACAGAGCCGCATCCTAATTTGATGATCCAGGTGCAAATCAATGGCTCCACTCATTTCAAAAATGGGACAGGCGACGTATCTGGATCTGAATTTGGATTAAATCGTCAGGAATGTTCAGGCCTGTGATTTTGTTGCTGGCCAAATGACTACGATTATTACAATCAAATGTGACAATACAATGACATTTTACCTAGGGGCAGGCACGCAGGTGAGATTAAAATGAGAACTGACTCGAGCCTTCACCAGGAAATTGAATCTAACTCTTTTTGAAGTTAAACATTTTGATATAAAATTTTTCATCGTAAGGCTGACCTGCATAAAACGACTGAATTCCCGGTGTACTGTGAACGCTTTGTATGCTACAGTTAAATAGTTCCAGAGATGGGAACCAGATTAACGTTGAAATTTCCATCCTCCCCTCACAAACAGCAGTTCAGCTCCTCTCACGGCAGCAGAAGTTTGCTGGCAGCCCGCGATATTTTGATCATGGTCCTGTCTAGATCTACTAGGAGCAGAAATAATGATACAGTGGTAAGAGCCCTAGCAGTTGGCCGATACTGGATCCCTCTCCAATGCCATTAGTGATGAGGCTCAAACAATAGCAACCGCGCTGGGGAACTGAAGGGAAGAAAAGGCTGGTGATGTCAAGACCCGTCTGGTTCTCTTCAAGCCATTGTGCTGCCTGTTGTAATATTAAACCTCTTCTACATTATGGGCTAAATTACGGGCTTCTCAGAAGTCCTTGCCCAGCGAGGGACAATATATTGTTCCACAGATTTCTGGCCAAAAGGGAACCGTAAATCGTCCAGTCTGATCTCCCCTTTAATCGTTAAGAAGCTGCTATGTTCCATCCGCGCACCCCTGCATTAGCCCAAAGACATTAGTTAGACAAAAATATCTCAGCTTCTCAGAGACTCAACTGCGTCCTGCTGCCGGCAGAGCATGGGAGACATCAATGTGCCACCAGCTCATGAAGCCTCTGCAGCTGTGCCTGGACATCAGCAGAGGATGCAACAGGCTGCAGCAGAGGATGAGAAAATCCAAAATTCCCAGCTTGCCAGTCTGTCCTGGAGGGAAAAGTCCTGCTGATGAATCGGATCAGTCCATGGTTGAACTCTCTCAAAACTGAACTGGAGGTATATCCAAGCCTCCTCTTTTTCCCATGGGTTCTTGCACCGGCTCACCCAACGTGTCCCTGTGTCCACAGCGTAGCAGCCTGTATTTTGAGGCAGAACAGAGGTGTTCCCTGCCCAGTCCTGTAGCATGCTGCGATGTACGGCTCAGCCCTCGTTTGGCCCTGTAACAGTCAGCTGCAGGCCCCCAAGAGGACACACGCAACACGGAGGCATTTGCCTTTCCAAAAGACCTGCTGTTAAACCATGCATCTCTTAGCCCTCTTTCTAAAAGTTGCTCCTGCAGGCCTCGATGTAGAATAAAGTCCCGTTGTTGTAGGTCTGGACCACCAAACCACCAGATCTGTCCCAAAGAGCTTACAGCAGACATATGAGATGGAGAGAAGAGATGATAAACCAGCAGGGGAAGCCCAAGGTCACGGTGAGACGATAATGATAGATGTAATAGCAGCAGTAACAACACACAAACTATCATGCTGCTGCCCTTTGTTAGCTTAGATTTGAACCCTTGGGCTTTGCTAATTATAATGACACAGTAAGAACTAAAAGGGGAAATTACCCACAAAAAAAAAGTATGTTAACCACTTCGTCTCTACAGCCACACTGCATATTTTGTGCTTTGCTCTAATTGTTCAGTAGAGGCTCCATTAAAGTCAATGGAAAGTCAGGGTGTCCCTGGTGGATTATGCTGTGGCAAAGTAGTTTAAATTTAATCTAGGGTCAGATTTAACACATTTAAAAGAGAGCAAATTCACTGTTAAGTCTAACAGTCCAGTCAATACTTCAAGCTGATGGTTCTTAGTCTGGCACTGCATTTTTATATTCTGACAGAAGGCAGAAATGATGTCCATGATCATCCCATCATTACTGGCTCCAGTTGTTTTTTCCAAAACACAAAAGAAAGCCAGATGCCCTGTGCTCAAAGAACAGCCATGGGATTTTGGTGCTTCTTCGAAAATCCCATATATGTTCAGCAAAAGGTAGAAAAACACACCAGAAACACAATTTGTGGAATATTACATTTGAACGTAGAGTTGGAAGAGCTATTCCCTGGCACCAACAACCAGCTCCAAAAGACTACCTGGTGATTCAATAAATAAACCAGTTCAGCTCCATCTTCAGAATACTTTTTTCTTCCATTGCCCTAACTGGAAGGCCATTTCTGAACCTCCCTGCTCTACTGTTTAGTTAAGAAGCACCCGATTTCCAGCCTGAATCGATTCAAGGCCAATTTATGCCCATGTACTCTCATATGAATTTTACCTTTTTGCAGTCATGGGTCTCCACTTTTTCTGGTGCTGAGCCCCCATCACCTTTATGGATGAATGCCACCTGTGTGAATACACAGTAATACAGAAATAGCCTTCCCTTTGATGGTGACCAGCAGAAGGGGTGCTGGGGAGGGAGGAGAAATTGGTGGGAACTGGGCAGAAGTGGGGAAGGGTCCCTGGGGCTTCCTTGGGGAGGAAAAATTTGGGCAGAGTGGCAATGGGTCCATGAATTTCTCTCTTTCTCCTTCAAGACCCCTTCCCCCAGAACCAGCTGGGGGGTCCTGCTTCTTCATCCCCCCCATCTTCCTCCACCCGCTTGCACCCTGCCTTTGCAGCAGCCCCACGAGCTGGCGCGTGGCAGGAGCCGCTGCTCCGGCTGCAAGTCAGTCACTGCCTCCTCAGGCAAGGACGCAGGCCATCGCCCTAGGCCTGTGCCTGAAGATTGCCCAGGCTCCTGCCATCTGCTTCTGTTTTTCCAGACAAAATACGCTATGTTTCAGAGTTTTCCATAATAGGATAGGCTGCCCCCCCAGTCATTCTGGCAGCTCTTCTCTCCTCCGGTTCCAACCCCAGATCGCTTCTCCTTACGCGTATTTCCGAGAGCTTCCCCATGCCCCGAGCAGGCACATGCCCGATACGCCCTGAAACCACCTTCAGTTCCTCACCAGCCCCACCACGCCGGCGAGATGCTCTGGGTGCGGGCAGACGCGTCCCCTTTGCCCATGCTCTGAGCTACACTTGCTCTGATCCAGAAGCTGTTTGACGATGTGAGTCTTATATTATTCCTGAATTAACACGCTCTGCCTCCCAATGGGCCTTATTAGCTCAGGCACAAACCTCACTAACACGGCTGTATGGTTTCTGTCCCAGAGAAGGTTCGTATCTGGCCAGTTTGCAGTATCCATCCATCTGCCCCCTCCATATAGATACAGCATAGTACTCCTGTGATTAGACAGGATACCTTGTCTCTTGCCTTTTCAAAGCTTTCTGGCTGATTATTTTCACCTTATAGAAAAAGTGGATACTATCAGAGCCTGAAGTGTATGATCCTGTACAGTGTAGGCATGTACTACACACCAGCGTACAACTCGACCCCACCTTAATGTTTGGCTCTACCTTGTACATCACTCTTTCAGCAGCTACACAGTTACTCAGACAAGAAGTTTTGTTTTATTTTGTTTTGTTTTTCAGAAAACCCGACCGTTCATGTAAAGCTATTGCCAAAAACCAGCTCAGAACTTCCATGTGGGATCCAGACACCTCCCCCTGACCTCGCAGTGGTGGGGCTGCTAACTCCAAGGTACGCACCACGCATGACTGTGCAACAAGACCTCAAAGGTTAATGCCTTAGTCTGGAAATCATGCCAGGTATTTCAAATCTCGGCCTCATCAGATCCTGCTTCACTGTCTCAGAGCTGTGTGTTCAGCACAGACAAAAAAGACCTGCGCTCTTGACATGCATACCTTTGCCATGGTTGTGCCCGCACTTAAGCATTTCTGTATCGTTTGAGTTAACGTTACCTGGGTTCAGGTTCTCCCTCTCCCTACTTACGTATGGTTTAAGTGGCTGAAAATATCCATGAAATGGAGATATACCTCTTCATTTAAAACTGGAACCTTTCTAATGATTACATTAATACCCAGGGTCCTGTGGACACCTGAGAAATCCTCAGTCCTAAGCAGTACAGCCTGAAGAGCCCGCTAGTCAATAAAATAAAATACCCATTCTCTTTAATTAACATATGAAATAAACACAATCTGTGACACCTAGTGTGCAGCAGCAATTAAGAGGCATTGCTTAGTTAAACCTCCTAATACCTCATTTAAATATGCAATTAAGGGATAATTGCCTTCAATCAATAAAAAATTGAAATATTTTGCAGGGACCTCAATTATTTTTTTTGAGGCTTTCTACTTTGTACTTGGTCTGGGCTAAGCCTCCAAGTCTTATACCACTTGTTAAAGAAACATTATTCTTTTCAGCATTCCATTGATTTATGGCTTTTATGCATCCTACCAGCATCATAAGAGTCTGATGCTAACACTAAGCCCATGCAAAGCATTTATTTTTGTGTTATCAATGATTTCCATTTGCTTCAAACTATCCATTCTAAGTTCTCCTTGGATCATCTCCCTTTTCTGGTCCACACAGACCACAAGCGTCTCTTTGTGCAGGTCTTTACACACAGAGCTTCCTCACAAACACCTTAACAATTCTTTTGTAATGCAATTGTTTTCCCGTTTTTCAATATCTGCTTGCAAACAAGCAGTACTTCACTTGTGCACAAGTGCTAACAATTCAAACCATATATCCAGCCCCCTTCCCTGCCTACACACAAATCAATCCTCAGTAAAATGAGACAGATCTATGAATCAAACAAGGAGCAAAGTCAACCATTGCCTTCCCTCTCAAGGCAGGAAATTAGCAATGCAAATATATAGGCTCATCTAAGAGGTCCTTGAGTGCACTCCATCATGGCACCTCATACCATCATCAGCCACGGAACAATCAGAATAAAGGGGGAAATATTTTCATGCTCAATAATTGAATTATGCGGTTAAAGAGACAAGACCTGCGAAAGTATGCGAGATGAAAAAAAAAAAAGCAGGACATAAATTCCTACAGGCATTTACAGGTATCTAATGAGCACCAAAGAAAGCAGTGTACTATGCTGACAGGGAAACCTCAGTACAGGCTAGGACCCATGCTATTTTACTGCTAGCTGTGTAGGGCACTAATATCACATTATCTGAACATGTTGTGGCAATCATTGCTGAAGTCAAAACCTCCATCTGGACTATTTCTGCCAGTGAGGAAGCATTGCTTGGGTTTAAGAAACAAGGGTTCAAAACTGACCTGTTCCGTGACTGCAATTAAATAATTTCACCTCTGCATGCCTCTCTTTCCCACCACGCTAGCTCTTTGGGCTTGCTGAGCTGACTTCAAATAAGGGTCGCATCCTTGTTACAGGTTTTCTCTTATCTAAGTGATAAAACCAAGCCTGGATTTAAGACGTGCCTTTAATCAACAAAAGATACCAAACAAAACAAGACTAGATGCTGCTGCAGTCTCTATAAGGTGCACACATTCTCTGTCGGAAATCTTTGGTGGTGTTCAGAGGTTTTAGACATTGCAATCGTGACATCAGTGTGGCCTGTATGGGTGCCACCTCCAAGTGTAGAGCACTGCATAATGTAAGCCAAAGAGCACATTTGAAGCCTTTTACCCAGTTTTTGATACACAGAGTCTTGCTCAAGTGGTATATTAATTTGTGTTTCCTTTCTTCTTGCTGCCTCCATTATAATATGCTGTCACTGAGTGGTACCCACTGTCCTGAAATACATACATAAAAACATAGTAAGTATGGAAATCATGTATATAAACACAAAGATGATGCAAAGGCACTACTGAGGGAGGAGAGGAACTCCTTGATTGCAAGAAATCCAAATTTTGATCATTAGGAAGACCTGGAAATCATTTAAGTAATAATGACCTTTATGACTTCCATCACTTTTGGAACATCCGTTATTTCTTCTGCTATCTGACTCGCTCAGACGTTTACCCCCTCTAGTCAGTAGGTGATTGCTAGATTTAGTCAGGTGATTGCTCCTGCTCCAGAGATATTTTCTCAAGATAAGCAACTGATTTGCTTGACTAATAGAAATATTTTTGCCCCCTTCTTGGCTGTATGCAATGGCTGTCATTAGGGCATCCACTGTCATTCTTGGACTCTTCTAATGGCAGATGTCCTGCAAAGAACCACTGATGCTATTTAGATGATCCAGGATACAGGAACTGCAGTTCTCCAGAACAACAGACACATCATGAGCTGAGCAAAAGAAGATCTCTCTGAGTTCATAGTACTTGTTAGTGTGGGTTTTCTTAATGTGTTATCCATTTTCTCATCTCATTCAGCTCTTGAAAGACCACAGGCTGTGAGCTTTTTTTTATTTATGTAAACACGTTACAATTTCTGGTAGTGATGAATATGTGTCTGCAGTCGTAAGTCTTTATCAAGAGATGCTTCTGAATAACATGTTCAAAACAAGCAGAAAGCTTCGCTAAATATTAGGCAAGAATTAACTGTTAAGATACATACAACATTTGCCCCTCCTTTGGCCTGTTCTTGGCTTTATATTGTCCAGTTGGTTGTGTGTAGGTTTAGCGTAAGCTTCAGAAAGGCTTTTCAAGACCCCTGGAGGAAGATTCCCGAGTGCAGCCTGGGACTGCTGCCTTCGTCCACTTTGGATTCACTCATCTGCCACAGCCTGGACATGGGGAAAATGAGGGGCTCAGCCCACTCGAGTTCAGATCCTTGCTGTTGAGACTGGCGTGGGATGCTAATGAACTGTACTTATCTTTTGTGATTTCAGATACATGCTTGCTGTAAACCCAAGAGGTATCTCTGTTCTCTAAGAACGTAACACTCCTATACCAAACAACACTGAAGAGCCATCATCTGATTGCAGCTTTTACCCACTGCTATCCCAGGTTTAACCTAGGCCAAGCCTGACCAGGATGGATCATCAACCAGCTACCAATTAAGTGAGCTGAGCTAGTCCCCCAAGGCAGCAATGAAAAAGAAGCCATTATATGATCACTGCGGTTACTTTATTATTATGAATGTACAGGCAACCAAGTCCTGAAGGATCTCATTCATTTCTGTATAAGGTCACAGAGAAAAAATTGGCTGCTCTCATTTACACCTGTCAACCCCAATGAAAGGAGTGGAGTGGAATGGATATAACTGAGAGCAAAATTAGCCTAAAATGCATAAATGTTGTCCTGTGTTACTTGCACAGAGCTTTTCATGTGCGAATTGATACATCAGCTGGGTAAATGATGCATAGGTTGAGACTCAGACAGAGAAGAACATGTGTATTTTTGCTCTGTTATCTGCCATCAGTTTGCATCAAAAATAAAATGACTGACCTGAAATCAAACTAGTTTTCAGGAGTCAAGCTGCAAAATGTCATTATCCAGCTCATCTCTCCAGTAACTCTCCAGGAAGATGTAGTAGCCTCAGAAAAACTGTTTTCCATCTGGTCCTAAATTTTCATAGAGAATCAAAACAAACAATATTCTGAGTATAGTAAGAATATATTGCTGGATAATAATGACACTGGCTATCACAGTGGAATTCAAATGTACTATCACTTCATTACAACACCAGCCTAGATCACTGCAACACCTGGTATTTCCAGTAGACATATGGGACAAGAAGTAGTTCCTGGTCCAGAAAGCCATGAGCCCTCCCTTGGTGATGTGTTACATCTGCCAGCCCCGGTGGATGTCTCGGACCCCATGGGGCATCTTAAACAGCATTTGACATTTCTGATTAGGCAACTGAATTGAATCCTCATGGTGAGACATGTCTTAAGTGGCGTGCTAAAGAAACAGTAAAAATATGTCTATTCAAGGTTGGTCTTTATGGAAAAGCTAAATAAAACTGCATTAGGAACCCCAGGGCACATGGAGTGGGCCCACAGAGGGGACTGACTTATAGAATTGGTCTTTTGTTCAGGTCTGAAAGCATGGCTAGATTAGATGATTTAATGCCATAAACCCTTTGGCAAGGTACGTTAATCCGATGTCCTGGCCAAATTGTGTTTGTACTTTAATGCCAATTTGTGTTCAAAATTATTTGAATTAATTACTCTTGCTTTCTTAAACTGCTGGGTGGTATTTCTGTGCTCTTTCAAGCAGTTTTCTATTGCAATTCAAGGAATAGGAGACTATCCTCCTGTGTCAATAGTCTTACCATACCTCCCTCCACAGTAACTTAGCTTCTCCTTCTGAGTGAAACCTGCTGTAAGAATGAGGAATTAAAATAGGCAGGCTGAGGGGCACATTTTTTCCTTTTAAAGTGAATCACAACAGCTCCATTCTCAGTCCTACACCACTAATGGTACTAAAACATAAGGGATGGTACTTTGTAGTTTGGATGTACAGACCGATGCCTTTGAAGCACAAATAATCTGCTTTAGTCCCCAGCTATGATTAGGAAGCCTCGCACATCCCTGGTGCATAGCACAGTGGCAGGAAATAGCTCCTAAAGGGCCGCAGATTTGCTGTTTAATTTTTTTAATTACTGCTTATTTAGGAAACATAAATACTTTTACAAATCATTACCATATAAGTATGAAGCACGCACTATTTTTAATTAAAAAATGAAGCTAGCACTTTTTCACTGAAAGAAACACTGTGAGAGACAGAAAGCCACTCTTTCATAAGGACTTTGCAAGGACAAATATCTTCATCACCTAGGATGCCTTCATTCAGGGGTTTTCTTTGTCCTGACAGGCAATGCCATTTGCAGTTCAGGAAATCCTGAGTTGTGGTAAACGTTGTATGAATCTAAAGCAAAGGTGAACGACAAAGGACTACCTGGTTTGTCTTCACCAGGAGAGAGCAGACCCGGTGTTCAGGAAACAAATGCTGCCCTAGCACTTAAGCACCTCCTCAGAGAGTTGCCGCCTCTGTGTGAGAGGAGTTGATATTAGCTGCTATTAAGATACAGCTGGGCTTGGAGCCTTCCAAGGTGTACACCTCACAGAGATTAGTCAGCTAGTATTAAAACTCTGCATGAAAATGTGGGTGTTTTTCTCAAGAGCTATGTATGGCTGAAACAGCCAATTCTTCCCCCACCCTTGGGGTGGGTTCTTTTTGGAAGTGATTTTTCCCTTTGTTTTATTTTTTTGTTTTTAATTTTACTTTTTGCCATTTGCATTCAGCTTAATTGATTGGAAAGGATTAATAAGAATGCTGGAGGACCTAAAACCCTGAGGAAGCCCAAGCTGTATGCTAAGTTGGTGCCTACCAGCAGCTTTAATCTCAATTAGTCCAATTTGTGAATGTTTGTTTGTTTTTTCTTATTCACAGCCAAGCTAAAAACCAAACTTAACTCTGAATAGTAATAATAAAAGAAGCACTTCAGCTTCATGGTCTTAGCTGCCCACAAGCTCTTAGTTTACAGAGTCCTAATTGAAATAAGGTAAAACAAGATGAAGTTAGGAGCTGAGAGATCTCCAGGGCCATTCTGCACCATCACCAGGGCCACAGTCTGGAAGGCTGCTCCTTCAAATCCGTGAGTTTCCTTGAAAAGCAGGGAGGGTTTCCCATCTCAGGTCTTCCAAAAGCCCCTGTCCTACATGAGAAGATCCCGAGAGAGCTCAGCTGTTCCCAGGGCCCTGCTGCACAACATGGGCTCGGGGAAGATGGCAGATCTCTCAACGCTTTTTTGTCCCACCCTCCAGCACAGGAGCTCAGAGGGTAAAATTCAACCTCTTCCCTGTAAGGACTACTCTGTAGAAGCATGATGCACCTTTACATGGTCCTTGCTGTTATTAATCCTGCCTTTGTATGCACTGTACCTCACAGGGGAGTCATCATCAGAGGATGAGGTGTGTGCACCCTACTGCCCTATAGGAAGAGGCTTATGCTGAGCTGCAGGTAGGGTCCTACAGGACACATGGTGAGCAGCATCCAGTCATGGATGGACCTCAGCAGGCGTTCCCCTCTTCTGCCTCTGTATAAAGCGTGTCCCACGCGCTGCAAGAGCAAGGCTTGCAGCTGGTAAGTGCAATCACAGCCGCAATAGCTGCATCATCTGTTAGCTATGGTCTCAAGCACGCAGAGAAGCACGGCTTTGCCTTAATATTTCTCACATATGAAAATGGCGAGTGCTGACTGCAGAAAGAGTTTGACAAGGCAGCTCTTCCATTGATCCAGAAACGATCCTTCTACAAGAGGCGAAACATCATTCAAACCGTTTTGCTGCAGAGCCAGAGCAGCCCCCAACTCTTAGCACACCTGAAATGTGTGAATAGAGCTGGGAACGTGTGAATCCAATCGGGGGTCTACAGCTGCACTAAACATTTACTGGCTTGAGCAAAACACCCACTGTAAAGGCTGCTTCTCTTTTCGTGTCTCTATCCCCCATCCAAGAAAAAGCAACTCATTCTGGGCTACCCAGCTGTTGCTTTCACTGCTCCAGCCACCACCATCCTCCTCCCCCAGCCCCAAATTAATGCTCCTCCTAAAGCTGTTACCCTCTGCAAATTCTGCTGTTTCCAATGAGTCTTGTGCTGTAATTTAAAAGATAACTCACTCCTGTTTCCAGCATTTTAATGCATTTTATTTTTTCTACAAGCAATATACGTGTGTAATTAATAAACAATTTAGTATGTTGAGGAACCTAGGAACTTGGCAAATGTTCTGGGGATATGAAATCTCAGGAAAAGCAGCACATTATAAGAAATAGTAAGTAATTACTTATGTAAGCTTTTCTTTTTAAATTCTAAGAACATTAGCTACTAATTACCTACTAATTACCAGTACTTCAGCAGGTGTTTGCACTTAACTGTAGGCTAAAGCCCCTGTGAAAAACAAACCCCTCACACTCCCTCTCAAGATTAAAGCAGAATCCCACTGGACTTCATAATACAGCATAGGTGTAGCGGAGCTGTTTACATGCCAGTCCTTTAACCACTTGGCTGCTTAAGGTGAAAACAGGCTCCAGTTTGTTTCCCTTGCTTTTTCTGCCAGAGCCAATGTGATTTGCTAGGATGAATAACTCAGAGGTAACGAACAAAATCAAAGGGTTAAAAGTAAACTATGATTAAGACTTCATCGTCCGCACATTTATCTCACTTTTGTGGTGACCTGGCAGAGGAACACTCTATTTCTGGTCATGAACAGAGCTGGCTGAACAGAGTGAGAATAAAACCCTTTCTGTGAAAAGTTCCCTCAATTTAAAAAAACAGATGCAGAGCCCTCAGCTGGTGTAAAATGGTTTAGTTTCACCGGTGTCGATACCCGAGCCAATACTTATGCCACTTGAGGAACTGGCCTGCACTTCAGATCCAATCTGTTCATGCCTCTTTTGGAAGACCAATTCATACAGCCTAAATTTTACTCAAACAAGCATTTATAAGTAATGAGTTTCAAGTTTATAAGCGCAGGTTCAAGCTTGTATCCCTGACTGCTTAAAATTCAGAATTTTGGTTTACCCAGTTACCAAAAAACACTTTACTGTTGGTAGAAGAAAGGTGTCAGACATAAGAAGTCCAGTTAGAGAAAGGAAAAGATAACACGTGCCTTCAGCAACCTGCCACAGTGCCCAGGCTGCACCTTCTGCAAAGCACCTCAGGGACAGATGAAAGGACTGAGAGGCACCTCAGGGCTATATTTTTCAACAAAACAGTTCACAAATTAATAATTCCAACAGTGCTGCTAACACATTTTTGCCTTTTACCCTCTCTGAGATTTGTAAGATCTATTCAAAATATATGGTTGCTTATTTCACTTCTGCAACAATTACTTCTTTTTCACTGAAAAATAAGACTCGAAGGTAGACAGTGGAGGTAGTTTAGATCATCACCATTTTTCTGTGGATGCTAGTTAGAGTACGGGTCCCCTCCAGACCCATTTTTCATTGAGGTGATAGAAGTAGTGACTGCACTGTGAAGTATTAGGTCACAGCAGTAGAAGTGCTCATGCCTACAGCTGGGAGCTAAGTTTTTTGAACAGCACATCTCTATTAAAACAATAGGGACTGCAGGAGACTAGCAAGAGTGGAAAACCTGACCCTTTCATTCAGGTACATAAAGGGGAGCTTCTGGCTGCTAGTGTATTTTAAGACTTGAGTCCCACAACTGAGAAATTAAAAGCTGCTTTGACATATGAGTGAACCAAATAAGACCATGAGGCTTCTGAGAAAATTATACAGCTCAACCTTGGTGCCTTCCATCTGAGGCTCTCAAAACCATATATATAAAAATTAACGAAATAGCACGCCTGGGAGATAAGTCATTGAGGTTTCACCAGTCAACAAGCTGAGGCTTTGCACAGCAAAATGCCCTGATGTCATTAAAAAAAAGATTTAAATGTCATTTGTTCTTCAAGTAAAAATACTTTGTTCTCACTTCTTTTTCTCTGCTGGAGGTTTACAGTAAGATTTTCAGAGGACCTGAATGGTGGGAAGAGTAGCAGTGCTCTGGTCACCAGGCTGCTCCAAGGCGGTAAGTGAGGCTATCTCAGTCCTGAGGAAGGACTTGGGTCCCTAAAATCTGGTCTGTTTTTCACCATTGTCTCAGGTGACCTAATAAAAGGTATTGCTTCTTTCTATATAGATTTAACGTCAACTGCTGAAATGACAGCAGTGTAGCTGGCTCACCATATGTATTTATAAGGTAACACCATTTATGTCCTCAAATGAGGGCCTCGCCAAAAATCAACATGAAAAAGGGGAAACTAAGAACCAGGCATTTCTTAGGCAAAGCCAGGTGACTTGCGGCTGCTCCTGAAAGGAGAGCTGAAAGGCAAGATCTCAGCTCCGTCCTCCTACTCCTCCCCTCTGTCCCCCGTACCCGCCACTCTTCCCTCCTCTCTTGCTCCTGGTGCCACGATGCTCCTTTTCTGCTTCCACTGGCTCTGGAAATGGTCGGGCCCTTCAGAAGTTTGTTTCAGTTTGCTAACCGAGCAGAAAGCTATCCTTTTTAAGGGGAGGAATTAGTTTTATGCTGAGTTACGTGAGCTCACAGAGGGGTCCGCCAGAGCCAATGCAAGGTAAGGGGTGCCCGGGCTCTGGGTGTGCCACGAGGCTCTGCAGCCTCTTCCCCCACCCTGGGTTTGGCTGCCGATGCTCCAGTCGCGGCCGTGGGACGTGGGACCAGGCTGCTGTGAGAGAGCCGTGTGAGACGAGTGAGGAGAAGCCCTGCTGGGGCCTCCCACCTTGGCGCGGGAGCTGCATTGACGCCCTGGTGACCTGGGCTGTGGCTGACCCTGGTACCATCACCAGACCTGCTCTGCTGGAGTACCGTGGGGCTGCGTCCCCTGCGGGTGAGGGCACTGCCCTGCCAGCCATGCTGCCACCCCCGGCTCCCGGCTCCCTGGGCACAGCCTGACAAGGGATGGGAGCTCTGGGGAAAGGGGGAGCCGGTGAGGTGGGAATGTGACACCCCCTTCTGTCAGAAATCAGTTGCCCGACCAACCCCATTAGACACCGCTTAGGTGTTGGGCACTGGGGATGCAGAGGGAAATGATGCCAGCAAGGAGCAACGGAGTGTTTGAAGCATCTTGGGTTTCATGGTTAATTTTGTTCTACTCACAAACACTTCTGCTACTTTTTTACCTGTTTTGCCCCATTCTCTTTGTCTTCCAGGCAGTTCCCTTTGGTGGGATTTCACAGTCCCAGCAGCACCTTGAAGACGTCAAGGCTGAACACCTTCTCCTGCACGCGTCATGGGTACTATGGATGCCATGGCCCACTGACATCATTTCAGGGGGTATAGAAGGAAATTGCAGAGAGGGTTTTTCTCATCTCTTTTCTTTAGTCTCAAAGAGGAGAGGAAAAAATGCAGAGCCAGGATTTTAGCCCTTCATTTTATAATGTAATTGAAATGCCAAGAGACTGAAAAAATTCAATGTTGATGAAGAAACGGATGTTAGTGCAATGAAGAATAGCTCTGTCTTTGTCAGTCTGCAGTCTTTTATGTGTCACAGGCTGTCACTTTCTATTGCACTTCAACTGACTAATTACCCCAGTTTATTAAAAGTGAGTATGAATTCACATTTTTTACTTTGCCGTGTTCCAAGTGTTAGTGTTATCAGGAGCTATTACTGAATGATAGATCCCACAGTTCTAGGCTTCCTCATGTGAGCAAGTACAGAGCAAATCTACCTCAATATCAATGAAAACCAGATATATTCATTTAAGGCGGAAATATATACTCTGTGCAGTGTATGTTCACATCCAAGCATTAATCACCCTGGTGTGTCCCACATGGCTCAGCGTATTATTAGAACCTCACTCACAGAGCAGAAGAGTGTCTGTAAGTGATGGTGTTGGAAGGGTTGGACTTGAATTAAATGTACTCATCGCTTCCTAATGGGGAGGTATTTTCTGACAGCTGTAATGAAAACTGCTGCTCATCAAAAGGTACTCTATGTCCTAGCTCACAAATCCAACCTCAGCTGCAAGTTGCACATTTAAATTTCAAAGTTTTTATCTCTAGCTACACTGGAGTGCACTTATAAGTGCGGTGGAAGGGTCAAATTAGATGAAATCAAAGCCCTGCTTCTAGTGAAGAGGCAATTTTAAGCTTTCGCAATTGGATCTGTGTGTTGTTATAGGCTTAAAAAACCTCATCATCAAAAATAGGGATTTCTAGAACACGGTAATTATCACTTTGATCTGCCCAACTCAGTTCCAGCAGTAACTACAATGTTAGAATTTCCTCATTCTGTATAAAATAACACATTCACATAAACAGGTGCATAGGCTACAATAGTTCTTGTACAATTGGTACCCCCATTTATTCATGCTGGTCCTTCACACCTTCCCCTACCTTTGTGAGTGTGTGGTCAGATTTCTTGTGAGGATGTCTGCACTGCCTTTGAAGGAGCTGGATGCTGGTATAAGCCTTGCATGTATTGGCAATAATAATCAATAAGAGGAGTAACAATACCTTAGGAAGTTATGTCAATAGCAAGTGCTGGGAAAGAATGGAGCATCAGGTCTTGGAGGGAAATGCCATTTTGCCTGAAAGCACAGCACACACAATCAACAGGAAAAGGAAGAGGGTTTCATTCTTCTAGTATTTTCCTAGTGAGTAGTCATTGTTTATAACAAAATGCAACTATTGTATGTTTTCCTATGATTTGAGATATTTACCATTTCACATGCTAAACAAAATGTTCTTTCATTAGAACATAGTTGGAAGGAAAAAAATATCACAAGACTGACTGCGGTGGCGGCGTTGTCATCTTGCATATTTACAAAAATGAAGCTGAAGTGTATTTTTTACAACATGCCTGCATGAACCGAAGCAGTGGGACACGCTCTCGCATTGCCTGGACTCCAAGCGGATCAGCTTGATGAGCTAGCTGTGATGTGGAAGCTGTAAGGCTCCCTTCTCCAGTGTTTTCAAGTCCTCTGGGTATGATGAATTTTGTAGAGGATATTTAAAGGACTGGCTGAAGCTATCTTGTTGTGGGTTTGTGCCCAGGCTGATGTACTGATGGCCATGAACAGAAGATACACCCCGAAGCATCCATCCCGTTCCCAGAGAAGAGCAGCTCCCCACCTCTTGGTTTAAGGGTGCAGTGAGATGAGTCTGGCTGTACCCGAACACGAAGACAAGCTTTGACATTGGTCTGCACCAGGGGGGTGCATCTCGGGTGGGGAATGCTCATCCTGGATGCCTCAGCTCCTGTTTTGGGTTGGATCTGCAAGGAATGTGGCCTCTCTCTCCCTTCCAGTGGGGAAGGGAAGACAAACAGCGGGAGAGGTGCCTGTACCCCTGGGTGTCTTCAGTGGCAGGTCAGGGACCTGCAGGGAAGGGAGCGGGGGGGGGGGGGGGGGGGCTGAGGACGCAGTGTGTGAGGACATCTCCAAGCACAAAGAGGCTGTCCAGCTAGAGCAGGGAGCAGCACTGGCAATGGAGAAGGAAACAGCTTCTCCACAGGTAGGGATGCAGGAGTTGGCTCCCTCCTGAGGCAGATGATACCTGTGGAGATCAAGAACAGGTATGTTACCCAGGGAGCAAGCGATATTTAAATCCCAGTGGTAAGGGAAAATCACACCCCCCATCCCAGCTACGAGATTTGTAGCCAGCCCTCCCCCAAAACAAAAGGATAGCTGAGAAGGTGATGACCCTCTTCTGATGGGAAGAGAGGTTCTCTGCTGGCTGGATCTGCTTTCAGGGGAAGCAGGTCAGGGGAGGAAGGGGTGCTGCCTGCCGTAGCCTGGGATGGTGTTCAGGTTTTTCTGCTGCACTGACTCCATGCTGTTTATCCAACAAACTGCTAACCTAGTTAGAAGGGCTTTAAAGTAGGATCGAGGGAGGGGTTGACTAGGGAAAAAAAATGTGAGCATAAACAAGAGCAGCCTGATAGGGGCCTAAAATTTCAGAGATTTTGGTATTCATAATAGGGTCACAGGAGAGACACGGAGGGTAGTGAATCAATCCACTGAACCCTTTAGATGTCTGTATACTAATGGAAGAAATATTTGGGATAAACAGGTGGAGCTGGAAGTCTTAATACAAGATCAAAATTATGACTTAATTGGCATAACAGAGTCTTGGTGGGATAATTCGCATGACTGGAATAATAATATGAAAGGAAGAACAGGCATGGGGAAAAACAGGAGGGGTGTTGCCTCAGCCTGGATGCATTTACTTGCTGGAAGCCTGACATGTAGAGAAGACTAAAACCACCTAAAAATTTTATAGATAATAATTGTAGAGGAAAAGAACTCAGGTACTTAAATGGTGGGAGGGCCACCGCAACTGGCCACAAAACCGATCAAGTGAGTGAAGCTTTCAATGGTAGCAAGGGGGCTTTGATGATGCTGGAAATAGAAAGTCCCTGCAGTAGGAGACAGACTGACCAGCATGCGCATGGGGTGCACAGAAGGAAGAAGCTGGGTTCGGGTACTATGGACTGAGTATGAAAGATTACCAGGAGCATGTAAGGACAGAACAAGAAAAGCTGGAACACAGACTGAAACACCATTAGGCAGAGGCACCAAGGGTAAGAAGAAATCATTCTGCATGTGCATTAGGAGTAAGATGCAAGCCAAGAGCAGTGCTGACTGAACGATCACAAGGCAGAAAAGTCTCAAAAAGGATGCAGAGAAGGCCTATGTGTTAAGTGGGGTTCCTGCATCCTCATCAATTAAAAGGTCAGTTGTGAGTATGTGGCTGGCACAATTAAAATCAGAAACAAAACCAGATTTTTGCCGAGAAAAGGGAAAGAATAGGTAAAGCGTATTCATTTAAGTTCTTTTATTTTTTTAATCCTTTGGGTCTGATGAATTTTGTATAGGATACTTAAAGGACTGGCTGAAGCTATCTCAGAGTCATTAGCAGTGTTCCTAGGAACTTGTGGAGAGGGAATGAAGAACTAGATAGCTGGAAAAGCACAATATCATGCTTTTATTTAAGCAAAAGGGGGAATCGAGGAGTTATTGAAGAAGTCAAATTAACTTCAATCCTCAGAAAAATTCTGTAAGAAGTAAAGCATCTGGAAATCAATATTTATGTATCATACTACGTCAAATGAAACTTATTTTCTTTTCTGATTGTGTAATGGGCCTTGTGAGTAATGGGAATTAGTAGATGATATGCACCTTGACTTTAGTAAGGTTATGACATTATTCTACCTGATATGCTCATAACACATTATAGAGCAGACAGAGAATATTTTGCATCACAATTACAGTGGTTTATGATCAAAACAAAAGTATTTATCATGAAATCCTTTAAAGGTCTGATCTGGGTCTGGTTCAGTTCAGTGCAGTGCTTATACAGTTGCAGATGACACAGCAAGTTGCAAGTAAGACTTCAGTGCAATTTTAACCAAAATCCTGTTTCTCCATTATGAAGCAATCTTGTAGCTCTTCTCAGAAGCAATAAGCCTCTGCTGAAATGCTGTATCTAGCCTTCGGTAGGGACAGGGGAGGTAACTTTTAGAAAAAAGCAAAGAGGAGGAAAGGGGTGAGCAAAAGGTGACTTCGGAAGAAAGATTTAAAATTCTAGGATTGCTTAATATAAAGAAGAAAAGGCTGAGGATGGATTTCATATCAGTCCTCAGGTATGTAAAAAGTTGTTAAAAGTATGTAAAAAGAGCATAGAAATACTCGGTCACATCCATGGTGAAGGAGTTGAATAACAGAAGCAGAGAGTTTCAGGGTTGACTTTAGGAAACCTTTCTAACCAGGACTGTAATGAAATGGGAGAGGTTGCTTATTGAGATTGTAGTATTTCTTTCAGTAGAGACCCTTGAGCCTTTGTCAGAGGTGGCATAAGTAGGGCAAGATGCCATAGATTTATAAAGAAGACAGAGGAGTAGAATAGGTGACTTCCTAAGATCTTTTCCTGACAATTTTTCCCTGGTTTTATGTTATTTCAAGTTTTCAGCTGTAGAAGAGCAAAGTGTTCCAGTTAGCTTCACTCAGCCTCTGCAGAACTCCTCACTTGTATCCCAGATTTTAAAGGACTTTATGGGGTTGAGTTTAAAGTTAAGGACAGTTGTATTTACAGAGAGGTAGCACCTAAGTGGCTTGGGCATGAAGCGGCACCAGATGGTGCTGTGCAAATCTAACAGTCCGTTCCTGCAATGGACAACGGCCACCATTTCCTTTTGCTCAGGAGCTGGGAGATGGGAGGAATGAGCCCTCCCAGCCCCTTCTGGAGCCCAGTCCCTCATCAGTGTCAAGGTTTGGCTTCCTACAAACGCTTCTCAAGCAAAATTTTCCTCTTTAATCTATTATAGCAATCAATTCCAGCACCCATTTTGTTTGCCTCTCTCATAAGAGTAGTTCCATAAAAGCTCCATGTCATGATTTTGTTGCAAGAGTTTCTAGGCCAGGTTTGAATGTGGTGGTTGGCTCTCTTTTCATGCAGTAAAACCACAATGTACACAAGGCAATAGGCTTTTTGTAAAACATGTGGTGAGAGGGGACATAGTCTCGAGCACGGGAGCATTAGCCTGAGCCATGGGAGAGCGAGGCCCGACAGTGAATTACTTGTGTGGCACTGTGCAGCCATTTGTCCCCGCTGAGCTGCCAGTACTGCAGGATTAGCAGCACTGCCTCACCCCATGGAGTAGTTCTGAGGATAAATACATGAGGTGCCTAAATACAGTAGTAACTGGGGTGTTATAAGCCCCTAAGGTGGATTTGGTGGTGCAGATGCAAGAGGACAGTTTTGATTTCCACTCCTTTTAAGTTTTGTGTTTGGCACATTGACCACTTGGCCCACATAGGAGCAGAGTCGGACACAGTAGTGTCACAGAAGCCCACACTTCTCCTTGTAAGAAGGACTTAGTCTTTGATTAGGCAAAAGTGCTTCCTCTTGTACTTAGCTTTGAGCATCTGGAGGGTCCCAGGGCCCGTTCAGCAAAGTACTTACACACAAGGGATGAAATCTGGCTCTGCTGAAATCAGAAGTGTCACCCTGGGCTCCAGCGGGGCTGGGGTTTCTCCCCAGCTTCTGTCCCATTCATCTCAGGGACGTGCAAATACATGCTTTAGTGCTCCACTGAATCAGGACGTTTCTTCTGGAGGAATTACATGGAGAATCAACAGACATGCTCCTTGCCCCCAAGTCTTTGCCAGTTCAGTGGATTCCTGCCCTTAGAGCACCCCAGGTGCACAGTCCTTGTCCCTGCTGGAGCACAGTGGTCCTTCAGATCTTTTAGTAGGGCTGTATGAGCTCTCCCTAACCTGATCCACTAATATCTAGCTGTGCCAGCGAAGAACTCTTTCAATGGTATTAGTTAACATGGCTCATTTAGACCAAGTCAGACAGGAGTTGCAGAATCAGCTTTGCTGCTAGAGCCTAGAGAACAGTAACTTCCAGCCAACAGTTCTAGGCAGGCTGGAGAGGGGATGGGACAGTACCTGGTACATCTGGAACCAGAAGGAAACGTGGCCACAGCCACACAGCTTTTCTTGAACTCCTTTGGTGAATTGCTATCTTAGCAACTGACACTGACTCTTTTTTTGGCATGTTTCTTTGTAGAAATCTTTGCTAAAACTCAGCAGTACGCAACTCTTTTTAACATTTGGCACTGCTATGAGGGAATTGTTAATACACATCTCTCCAAAGGTATTGGCTGCATGCGTGTATACTCCATAGTGGAGTATACTGCTCCATCTGAAAAAAATGCAACATATCTCAAGTGTTCTTCTTTGGTCTTCTGGCTATATTGAACATATACATTTTACAGTACGTGTCCATAACAGCAATGCAGTTACCTCAGCTAGCCAGATTGTCACAGAAAACAGCCAAGATACTTCTCAGGCTTCCAGTTCACAATGGAGGGAAAAAATGCTTCTAACATTCATAAAATGAATATCGCTTGATTGCATAAGAGAATTTTTTGGAGGAGAACTCTGGTAACGAACACAGAGCCTGAACCTTTATCAGAACCTGTGTGAGCCAAACATGCTTTGGTTGTGATGAATCATTTCCAGGAGAACATAAACATTTAGGCAAACTTGCAACAGGGGAAAACAATGTTTCTTAACATTTTCAGTCCACACCTCACTTCAATTGATTATGGATGTTTCTCACCCTGCGTATAAATGTGGCTTCTTTGGCTTCTGCACCTCTTGAGCTCACTCCAGAATAGCAGTTATTGGAGAAAGAGGGGCCTGGATATAGCCAACTTCTCTTCAGAAATAAACTGTTTCAGAGGACACGTTGTCATTGCTCTATCAAAACCTGCAGTTACACAAACATCTTTCTTGATACAAGTGGTTCAGTAAGCAGCTCCTGCTTCATCCTACCCCTGCTTCTTCCTGCCCCTTTCTCGAATCTGTTTGCAGGTCCCGTGAGTTGACCTGAGTTAAAAACAACCCTACAGTACAAAAGGGCGTTGAGGGCCAGCCAAGTGCCCGTGAAAGCACAACCTGGCTGATGCTCTTAAAAAAGGTGCTCAAGAATATAAAACCAGAGCGGTTTATAATATTTGACAAAACATTCACTGGAATGCAGTTTTCTGTCAAAAAGAAATATTTTGTGGAAACATATCAGTTTTGGCAAAAATTAAGTGGGAAAGAGGAGAAGTGGAGAGGGAGATAGAGGAAGATCACGTGTGTCTTTATATATCCCTGAAACAGAATAAAGATCATCTCATATATCGCAAATGCCAAGTGAATGTCCTCAGAACAAAATAATGCCTGATCTGACTTGAAGTCACTCACAAAAATAGAGAAAAGCCTCGTTTTCATTCCCATCAAATTAAAAAAAAAAAAAGAAATCTTGGTATTTTTTCACAAAATAATGGTTTCCCAACCGCCTTTAAAAAGTACAATGAAAAGATCTGGACATTACTCAGAAAAATTCTTCATGGCTTATTCACCCTCTGTGACTGCAGTTTATTCCTGTCAACTCCAGAAATCTTTGACTAAGTCCAAAACATCCCTAACATAATCAGCAGTAGTAAAAGGAATTTTATGTTTCAGTGGTACGAGACAGATATAAGGTGAACTAGTTGTAAAGGGTTATTCTTTCAGCACGGTACCTTTTATGTACGACAGGTATCAGTATTCAGAGGTTTTCTGGATTTTGCGATTTCATCTCACTGTTGGACACATTAACAAATGTCTAAATGTTACAGTTACGTGTAAAAACATGCACAGGCTTGTACAATATTTGAACGTACAGTAATTACACAGCAGCTGATATATCTGAAGATAATTTGGGGAATCTTTGTCCGTATAAGTTATTTTGACTTAAAGCTGGTTTACTTTCTATTGTACTGAGCTAGAAATATGTAGTCCTTTTTAACTGAGGGACAGCAGCACCTGGGGCAGCAGGAGCTAGCATGTCATGACTGGCATGAGGAGACAGCAGCTAAATGAAGTGCAGGAACTTGCAAAACCTCTTGAACAGGCTTGAAAGTAGGCATCTGATGATACCAATCATTTTCCAATAGTTTTTGTAGTTACGTGTTTTATTGTTGTTTTGGGGGGCTTTTTTGAATTATTTAAGAGTTATCAATATTTTATTCATTCTTGTTTCTCTCACTCCCACTCTTCTTGCCATTTCCAGGAGCTGAGTAACTTTCCTAGAGAAAAATTTCATACAAGACTTCATTTCTGTAAAGTTTCTTTCACATACCCTCCTACCTGGAGATTATAATTTTCAGTATGTCTCCTTGACTTTCCTACGTAATTAGGAAACATATTTATTTACTTGATTTTAAATTCTGGCAGCGGCCTTCAGAAACCTGGACTTTTTTTTTTTTCCTTTCCCTCACAATCCTATTGCCTGCTTTCCAAGTCCATTTCTTATCCTTTTTACTCTGTGTTTCTGTCACAATTTTACAGTTAGCCATTTAAAAAATATATAATTAAAGTGCCAAAGCACCTGCTAGCCTCATGCATATGCATAAAATACAATTATGTCCCCTCCGGGACACTGGTGTTGTGACTCTGGGGAAATGGCTAAGTAACCATGACAACGTGTCTCCACCACATCTTATTTCCAGTGATAAAAGCATGATTTACCCTGTTAAACAAACCGTATTACAACTTGCCCACAGCAAGTGGTGTCAGCTTTCCAGTAGAGGCACCAGGTCAGGAGGGAGAGCAGCCCAAAACCATCCATCCAAGCCTCCCCCTCCTTGACACTGCTTCATGGTTATGTTGATGGTAGGAGGCAGGATGAGATTCAACGTACAGTATTTCACATTTCCATCTTGATAGTTGAGGTGAAACGAGAGGAGGAAATGCAGTATTCATTAGCTGCAGGCACCAGCCCAATCCCCAGCACGGCAGTGATGGACGGTGCAGGAGAACCCAAGGGTGGGACGTAAAGATTGGCGGAGCCAACGCGTAATGATTCAGATGTTTGAATTAGATAATTTCTGCATCCTCTTTCCTGCCAGTTTGCCAAGGCTGCCAATACTTAGTGAATGCCAGGGAAGGCTACCAGAAATGGTTTTTCAAAGGCTGCTGCCAGAACAAAAAGTTAGATATGATTTTTTATAATCTTGCTTATGCTACTGATTAGGTATTATCTTATTTAAAGTGACTTTAAAATCAAGTGCACTCTTCATTATGTATTTTTGATTTACACCTTTCTTAATGAAAGAAGATAGCTTGCTATGACATTATCTATAATAATTTTATAGGAAAACTCTCATCATCGGAACTTGTCTACTAGCATAATACAGCAATATTTGTATTCTCAGCATTTGGAAGAAGTATTTAAATCAACCAAACTAATAATTTAAATTTTTAAAATATTGCCATAAAATGTTTGCATTAACCCTCTTCTCCCCATCACACACTTAAAGAAAAGTATGAAACCTTAATTTGAGTTCTTAATCACTTGAGGGCACAATTTGATTAAGAACAATAAACAGAGAGGTGAAGAAATTAAAAATGCAAAAGTCTCAGAGAGAAAACAGAACTGGTGTTTAAAGGTCAAGTACATACACGTAATTAGTTCTACTTACATGAAGAATTGCAATTAGCTTTACAAATCGCATTTTGAAATTGCCGGGTCTTGTGAATCCTGGGGTTTCTTAAAGCATCAGCTGTTAGAGGCATGTGATTAGATAAGATTTGGAGCTAAGAATGAAAAAAAGCTAAATTATGCTTTCAGTGCAAACAACTGCAAAGGCAAGGCTGAAAATACTATCTAGGCTTACCAAAAGGTGACTAGCAAATAATAACCCAGTACTCATCAGATGATTTGGGAGCCTGACTTATAATTGCTAAATTCTTGGGACTGACCCTTTCCCAGTTCCAAACACAACCTGTACAAGTCAAAGTAGAGCGATTCGCCATTTACTGTCTATGGTCAGATTATTTTCTCTTCAACAATACCCAACACGGAGAAGGTCAGAGCCCTACAAGTAAGAAAATATTCATGGAATTATCATTCACAGATTCAAGTAGTTCCAAATATCTCACTCCTTAAGCATGTCTTTCATCACTCAGTATTTTGGACCATTTTCATTAAAATACTAATGTATGCTCTGTCATGCTCACTTGACATTTGCAAAGCTCTCATCCGAGACAGAGTAATGTTGGGGGTGCTCCACCTATAGCCACCTTACAGCTCCCACATTTCAGAACCCTTTCATTATGAGAAAATATAGTAAATTAGTGGGTACTCAGTGTATCAGCCTTGCCTTTTTGTTCTGGGCTGTAATTGCAAACATGTAGAAAACACCCCAGTCCCTCTTACAGAGTTCAGATTGAAGGCTTTTACTTCACAAACACAGTTCAGAACTCAAAGGAGGATTAAACTGAACACACTAGCAGACTGAAAGGAGAAGCCAATGGCTTCTGAAAACCATCAAGTTTGCTACCGAAGAGGTCTGGTGGTTTTGTAAACTCCAAAACTTTTTGACTTATGTCAATGCTGTCATGTTTTAAATCACCTATGAATGTTCTTGGCTTACTAATGCAACCCATCGAGGAATCAAAGGGCCACATCTCCAAGTGCTAGCAAGTCCCTGAGAGTTGTTCCCAAAAAACCACAAGCCCAATAGACATTTGATTTCTGCTAGAATCTGGATTCAAGCAACAAAGTCACTGTTTAGACTTTAGGGCCACTTCCAGCGATTTGAATGCTGAATGGTATGACACTGTGGAAAGCTTTCAGAAATGTTATTGAGTTTTCAGGTATCCCAGTCCCATCAGAGCTCTGGACTTCCCGAGCAGCAGGTTAACTGAGAAGCACAGCTCCCAGTTCTTGCAAGGTTCTCTAGTTGCCTCTGGATGCCTATACAAAAGCCATTGCATATCTACCCTATGCTGTATGGGTAGATACGCAAAACCCATAGTAGAGGTAGCAGAGTACCCAGGTAAGTTGCTTGGAATTCTGGACAGAGCAGATCTGTCAGAGCACTGGGTTTGCTGCTGATTTGTTTGCTTTTTTCATGTGACTGCTGCAACATAACAGTCTCCTTACCATCCAGAAACAGGCCACATAGTGTGTGGAGGAATGAGCAAGAGACAGGGGACCAGAAGTCCAATTTTATAATACTGCCTAGGCCCCCAACTTGAGTAGTGGCTTTGGGCAAGTAACTTGCAGAAAACTCCTCTAGAGAGTGTCTGGAGCTTTATAGAATGCAGTAGAAAAATAAAAGGGGAAAACACTGCATCTCAGTTTTCCTATCTGTAACATGGGACTAATACTTACCAACCGACCCCCCTCACAAGGGAGATGCAATAATTAATTAGCTAATGTTCGTACAGCACTTTAACTCTGTAAAGTGTAAAATAAATGTTAAGCATTATTGGCACTTAGATTCTACAGTGATTGGTGCCCTGCAATTCCCTAAGCCAGGCAGCTAGTTATTGCTGCTCAGAGCAACAGTAGCTTACAACACATCCTGCATTATCAGCTAGTTTCTAGATGGTTACGTGCCAGTGTAGCTGTACATACACCCTCCCACACATGCCAGATACCACACAGGGGAATTCTGTCGTGGAGGTCCAGGATGTGACTACACAGCATGGAAAGGGGACTCTGCAGCCACTCTGTAACTAAGCAGTCCCTTTTTGCTGTCTTTTTTCACTCCTCTCTGAAGCAGGTGTTTAGGTACTAACCAGTAGCTGGAACACTCTGCCCTTCCATACAAATACTATTTTATCTAAATTTGTCAGGTGAGTCATTAATATTGCTGAAAATATCCAGAATTCCAATAAATCCAGTGTCAAAGAAACTAATTGGTAAACTACGTAGGGCAATTTGAGTGAAAAAAGAGCTTTCTCCCTTGGCATTTTATTGCTTTAGACTTCGCTAAATTTTGTTTTCAGTGAACAATAAGCAGCTGCTAAAATTATATCTGAGAGATGGACATGTAGGTAATATTGTTTAATATTAACTGCTGCTACATAAGTTTATGAATTTCCATCAGTCATGGTTTTTATGGAGTTCCTTATGCTAAAGTCTCTTCCCACAAAGAACGTGGAAAGAGACTGGTTTGCAGCTCAGTAGTTCAAGAAAGAGTTGCAGCTTTGCCCTCTCAGACATAGACTGACGGGTTGGCATTGAAGTCTCTGCATTTACACTATATACAATTACAGGATTTTATTTCAGGTTAGATTCAGCCTGGTCCTCTGGGCTGAACTTCCCTATCATGCCTGTGTTTCAAAGCCATTCAGAGCACCAGTCAGTTATTTCTACCCTTATGACTCCATCTGGATTTTGAGTGCATCTAATACAAACCAGGAGGAGAGTTTCTTAATTAGTTTGCTCTCAAAGAAATCTTACTCACATGCACCAAAGCCGTGCTGTGAATCAAACCAGCACATGGTAAAAGAAGACAACTGGAAATTCTTGTAAAAATCTGCTTATTACTTTCAGCGAAAACACTAGTGTAGATGCAACCTCAGCTCATATGGTATTCTTTCTTCTGACTTTGTAGGAAGCCATCTGGACAATAAGCGCTCAAGTAACACCAGACCACCAGACCAGAACTTAAGAGTATGTCCCACTGCAAAGATCATCTGATTCTTTCCCACTTTCTCATGCTGTTTCCCTAAGCGTCTCCTATTTGGCTTTGTCAACCATAGGCTACTGGACTAGATAGACGTTCAGTCTGAGCCAGACAGGATGTTCTTATACAGTATTCTGATACATCCAGCAACATAAAGAGGATTCAACTATTGATACACATTTACACATTGGAGATAATTCCAGCAATCTACCACTTTACTATGGGATACTGTACACCAAGTTATTTAACTAACAGCATCCATGGGAATTGTGATTGACATCAGCAAGAACTAGAGAAACCTGGGTGGAAAATCAGAGCCCTAAATTTGACATTGGGTCCTAGGATTTATATTTCATATTGAGAATCCACCATAATAAATACTTAAAATCTCATAAAATCTGTTCATGATGGAGGTGAAAAGCATCTGAATTATATATTATTAATGTATACTCACTCATCTTGTTAATTTAATTAGGGAACTGGGTAAGATTGTCTCTTTTTGTGATCCTTCTATGAAAGCAAGCAAAAGTACTTTGTGTAAGACTAGCTGGTTATCACCAACACTGTATCACTTCACTTTTAAAGTTTCTGAGAATGAATGACTTAATTTATCTTTGTTTGTTTAGTACTCAACCACTGGATAGCATGTAGAGCAATGCAAAACAAAAATAAAAAATGTTTTTATGCTGAGGTAAAAATCAATCACTCAGTGATTTTTTGCTTTGTTTCAGATGAGCAGATACATGAACATATCCTTCAAAAACTTGCTGAGCTTTAAGGCATGTCCTAAGCAATTTCTGTTCTTGTTTTGCCCCTGCCCATGGAGAGGATATTTAAAAGCCGATACCATCTCTTTGCAAAACCCTTCCCCTTGTCAAAATCTGTGATACTGATCTTTGCAAGTTTCTCTAAGCAATTGTCAGCAGTCTGAGTACATCTCTATTGCAATTTTCTTGAACTTTGGCGTTAATATTCATTTATGAACTTTCAAGGTCATAAAAAGCCAGGCAAGAGTTATACATACATTTTTGTTTTGTTCTTTGTTGTGAATCTGTGAATGAATATCTGAAATATTTCTTGGCTGGTAAACAATATAATTGTCACCCAGTCCTGGACATTTTAAAACAAATCTAGATTGGGTTTTTTTCCCTATTTTAGCAAAAGCTTTTATTTTCCCTCTTTGGAAAGCAAAGAAGTATGATAAGGAAGAAACTGAGTATGTCTTTTTAGATGTTTTAAATGTTGGTCTTGTGTACAAGGGAGATGCACAGAGTTTCTTCACAGAAGACAAGAACTTAGTCATGTCCTGTCTTCAAAAACTTTAACTGGGAGGTAACTAATCCCAGAAAGATGCATAAGATACTGTTGCTGGAGGGTGATACTACAAAAAAAATCAATCTAGAAATGAGAAGTACATTTTTAATTATGACTAATTACATAACAAAAAAGATTGTTTTGAGGAAACTTGCATCACAGGGATTGAAGATGTCCAGTAAAGGCTGAAATGTTCTTTAACTGACCGTATCTCAATTATTGGTTCTTGCTTTTCATAGTGAGTCTTGCAATATGTGGTATTTTCTGAACGCTGTCCATGCCAGGGCCAAGTGATTCCAGTAAGTTCTCAGTTTTCATTAAAAAGAAAGTTTAACTTACAGTTACAGAGGAAGCCTTGATGAGCATCCCACACATTTTCTAAGTTTTATATTAAATACGTACAAGCATCAGACCTTTACTACAATTATTATTGCATTATTTCTATATCTCATGATTTTAAGATCTCTCCCGTATGTCTCTCCAGAGGTCTTTTTGATGGTTTCTGAACACTCTGGTAGGCAACTGCCATTTTCCACTGAAAATGAAAGCATAGCTACACGATCCTCTCAGAAGATCCTGATTTTGTCACTTTCTTCTTTGCATTTTGCTGGAATGTACAGCATCCGCTGGCAGGACTACATGACCTCTCACATATTACTGAGGTGGATGTCTTTTCTGCACAATGAACCTGTAATGAACACAAGTAAAAATATTTCTCTATTTAGTATTGTGCGAACTTGATAACTTATAATTCCTGTCCTTTATGTCCTGTGCAGTGACTGCTGTGCAGTGGACAGGGTCATGGACCTGGAAGCAGCATCCTTGGTGAGAACTAACAGTGTTATCCCAGGCAAATCACTTTATCTCTTTGCAAGCTTTGTTTCTTTCTTGAAACTGTAGACTCCTCAGGGCAGGGTCTATCACTTAGTGTGGCATTGTTCCTTGCCTAGTGCAAAGGGTCTCCTCTCTTCCTCAGATATTTAAGTCAAGCCTATAATGTGTATAATAAATATTAACAGGAGCATATTCTCTTCTTCCCATCCATTTATAGCCCCCTTTACAATTTAATTATCAACGCAAAATGTTTAAAGTCATTAGACACTTTTATTACTAATTTATGTCTTTAAATCAAAACTGGCCAATTTTAGAGTCTATTATCTCTGAATGAAAGCAAGTACTCAGCATAGTCCACCTTAAAAATGACAGTATCTTGGTGACTTCTTCCAGTGCAGAGCTGCCCTCTCTAACTGCAAAAAATACAAACACACGCACAAAAATTAAGCTGTGATTGCATCATTTATTTTTATTTATCAGTTTCGAGAAAGCTGTTGGATAGCATAGCTAAGGAAGAAACATGGAGATTGTTAATGTGACTTTGACTTCAGGGAAAATAAAGCTGGATCCAAAGCAGGCTTGGAAGGGCACTCCAGTCCTGAGATTCACTAGCCCCGATTCTGTAGGAATTTGAACACAGTTTAGTTTCATTTCCACCTCATGACCGTTGGCATTAATAGGACGAAATCCCTGGGAACTGCCGAAAGCACCCTGGCAAGCACCCGGTTCGGCGCCGGAGCTGTGTGCTCCTCCCTGGCACCTAAACGTGCTCGCAGCCCGCGTGCAGAGTCTGGTGGCAAGGACAGGGGCTTGATACCACATGGCATGTACTCCTCACACTCCTTCATCACCCGCTCCTGGCCTCGTAATAGAAGCACTAACGGGTATCGTGGGGAACGACACGAGAGATCACAGCAATTCAGCCTTCCTGTCAAAAGCTTAAGGAAAAAATTTCCTGACCCAGCTACAGGAAGAAAGCCACTTGCTGAAACATCACCTCAAACAGGCGTTCCCAATCCACGGAGCTCAGCACATTACGTGCTTGAGCAGCTCCTGGAACAGCAAAATGCTCTGCCAGGTTCTGTGGACCATTGTCAGGTACCTGGAGGTAGTCTCCCAACCTTTGCACAGTGACATCTTGGCAGCTGCTCTGGCAACTGTCCTTGAGAAGCCGACGCTGGCAAGCCACGGCAGCCATAAGGGCCAAACGCTGAAATCCTGACTGATTTGCACACACTCTTAACCCAGACAAGCCCTCCATGAATTAAATGGAAGTTTTGTTTGAGGAAGCACAGGGGAAGGAACTCTTTGCTAAGTCAAACACTGGAAAACAAATCTGAAGACAAGGAGATTGTATTACTCTAACATCAGTCGCTGAAGATGTAGACTAGCTCAGAAACAAATAAAGGCTTCCCCAAACCAGTTATTTTATATTTATAGTATGTTTTTCATTCTAGAGAATGAAAGCATAATAACTTAATAAAGAGCTCTGCAAACAATGATCTGTTTTTCCCAAAACTAAAGGAAGCCATCAGATGTACCTCCTGATTAATAATTACAGCAACGGAGAATGATTTAGGACTGGAAGCTTTTTATTCTTCTTTTTTGGCACTGTAAGGTGAATTTAGGGTCAGGCAAAATGTAATTTCCCAAACTGGAATTCGGCCAGGACACATCCCTTACTCTTTGCTTGTGCTGCACCAAGTAAAGGGGAAAAACAAAGAACAAACTGCTTCAATACTTTGCAATAAATTGTATTCTAATACTTACAATAAATCACTTCATATCAGATAGAAATGTAGTTATGTTTGCACCACATTGTTTCCTATTTTCCACCTAAAATCTGAGTACCCTAAGTTTAACACGTCTCCTTTGTCGTATGCACAGTTTGGCCATGATTAGAATCCTAGCGAAATCCAGAAAAAGTCCTTGATTACAGTTGTGCCTCTATTGCTCTACAAAACTTCCAGATGCCATCATCTTGTTAATAATCTGGGGATCTCTCTTCACCATATTGGACCTGCTTGTCAGCTCTGCCCAATTAGCAAAGATAGCTCCAAGGTAGGAGCACAATTCCTAGGGCAGTGGTTTTCAACATTTTTCAATTTGTGGACCCTTAAGGATTTATCGCTGGAGATGGGGACCTCAGCACAGCAAATGAAAATCTACTGGCAGTGGGCATGCTGGTTTTGCTTACCTTTTGTGGTCCCCAAAGTAGGAGTGCTGGGACCCACAGGAGTCTGCAAACACACTAGACTGAAAAAGACTGTCTTAGGATAACGTGTTTCTCATAAAGAGATTTTTGTTTTTCTTGGGTCTTCGTAGCTGAAACTTGCAATTTTCTGCCACATAAGAGAAGTCACCACTCCTAAAAAATCAAAGCCTGTGAATAAAGCAAAGCAAGCCCTCTCAAAATGTTTGGGAATAGCATGTTCAAGTAATAATTTGTGGGGTTGTTTTTTTTTTTCTTGACCACAGGAAACTTATAGCTTCATTTAATATTTTGAAAACATTTTCAGAATGTTCGTGAATTCAAAGCGGAATAAATACAAGTACCTCAGCAGAACTGCCATTTAAATCAAATTAACTTTACTAATTAGGGGAAAAAAGAAGGCATCTCAGTATCAGGCATAATTTGTGCTTATAGAACTTCACACTTCAGGTGATATACTCTGCCTGAGAGATAGCTAGGAGAGCAATGTACCCATCAAAATGGGAAATCAACCATGGCTACTAAATTTTTCAATTCGCAAAGATTTAAAGAAATATCCAATTTGCCCAGAGGAATTTTAAGTCTTCAGATGAAACCGAAGTCATTATATTCAAATGAGTGAGTATATAGAGTTAGCCAGTGATACTGAAATGATTTCTTGTTGGGTAGCTTAAAATAATGGATGGAAATATGCTTGTCATAACACAGTACCCGAGCAGTCGTGTTTAATTCACATTTGCCTAGACTCTCAGGCTGCTTCTTTTTTGACAGCTGAGACTGTGCGGTGGCTTATCTGCCGACAGGAGAAAACTTTCTAGCATCAGATGATACGGGAAGAGCCACGGCACTTGGATGCAACCTCTGTCACCCGGCCACGTTGAAGGTACGCCCGCATCTGCCGTGGGCTCTCCAGCCCTCTTCTCCCTCAGGGGCATCACGTGCAACGTGCAACCGGCTGGCAACCCACTGCGACCTGCGTTGGGTCACGGAGGCGGGAAAAGGCAGTTTGTGCTGCACCTATTCTGGAGGTACAGGAGCAGTCAGAGGAGAGCGTGAGCCTGTGTGAGTCTTGCTTTCAGTGCGTGGGACTTTACGGGTTTTATGGCTGCGTGATAGCATAATGATGCTGTAAATCATGCCTAAAGGGCCTCCGGAGAATTTACCTTATATAAGGGATTTCTCAGGCTGGGTAAAGACACTTCCGCCAGGCTTTGGCATACGCGACAGGAGAAAACAGACGGAGCAGCGTGGCTGGTAAGCCGTGGCCAATGGCTGTCACCGTTTGAATGAGTCCTCAGGAATGAAGACTCAGCTAGAGCGGTGCAGAGCCAGTCTCAAGATGAATTTTTGCCAAGGATCTCCAGTAGCCTGAAAATATGGTGCAGAGGCAGCTTAAAGTGATTATTAACTTCTCTCCTCATTCTGCTCTTGGTTGCTGTGCTGAGTCCAGGAAAGGGGGAAAGGAGAATCAGGGAATCTCTGCCTCCATAAATGTGAGCTGATAATGATTTGTCCACGAGGTTAAACAGCACAGGAAATAGTGATCAATATTGGATGGTTGTACCTTAAAAGTGCAAAGGCCATTTGTGCATTCTGGCCTGCCATGGAGGGGGTTACAGCACCATCAATAATTGATTCATAAACTGTGCCTACTTATTCCCAAATGCTGCAGTAGGTAAATACATACAGAGGCTGAACTCTAGATAGTAAAAAATTCTTTCTTTAGCTTGCAGTTGTTACACTCTGAAATGCAGCTGATTTTTACTTTTAATTCTGAGGTTCTGCCCCTATATTACCTGAACATATTAACTGTTCTTAAGAAACCTATGTCCACAGTCAGGATGCTTACTTGACTTCAGGCTGCAGTGTCTCTGCAGATTACCCGTGCCATCTGACCATGGCAGGCAGAAAAGACCAGAGCACCCCACAGCAGTACTTCGAGCAAATGCAACCCTTCTACTGACACCCCATTACAGACTGGATTTCTACTCCTTGTGCCTGTTACCAAACGTTTCATCAGCACGTATTTGGTAAATAAGTTTCCGGTTTTGACCTTTGATATTAATACATCATGCTAACAAAATTTAACTTTTTTTAACAGAAGTGGCACTTGAGCTTGGCACAGATTTTCAGCTAATGATGCCTTTTTCGTGGAGAGAAAGAGGAGTCGAGGGTTGGTTACTTACTGAGCCATCCATCATTTTGATAGTGAGACCTGGCCTAAGTCTTTCTTCTTCAAGACATAATTTTCCACCTCCCCTTCCTTGCTCAGAGCAGGCCTGATCCTGCTCTTGTGGAAATCAATGGCAAAAATCCCACTAATTTCAGTGGATTAGTTCCAGTATCTCAATTTACATGTGATTAACAGTAATTTCGTCTACTTAGTGCCTAAAAAATTCATAATCAAATTTACAATAAGCTGTGCACTGATTTTCTAGGGATCCCAGCTTATTTCATAGGCTTCTAATTTCAACATTTAATCACTTTTGGTTCTAGCCCAATATGCAATCATCTGACCACGGAATATGTTCTTAAAAGCTTCCCACAAAGTTGCTGGATTTGTAGCTGATGAATGCTAATTTGCAGGATTTCTTTAATACTGAAGTGCAAGCAGAATTGCTCTGCTCGACAGACAGACATTCACCCTCCAAACATTTACTATACTGAAAGCCTTTTTATACCTTATCTGCATTAGCTGAGATGAATGGGCAGAGCAATTCACAGATACGTGATGAGTCCTAGGAACGTGGGACAAGGGTAAAGTCTGGGTTTAAAGAACATGGAGTTGTCCTTTGCAAAGAAGATGCATGCTTAAATTGAGAGGAGATTTCTATGAGTTAATCTAAAGCCATCCATCTGGAATAGACACACTGCCATTTTGGGCCATTTTGGGCCATTTTGGGCCATCCTAGGTCAAATGGCCAGTCAGCCATGTTATAGGAGCCATCTACCCCACTGGCAGACGGGGGATGGTCCCTCCGAGAGGGTCCCATTTGCAGACAAAGTAGACCCCGAAAACTATAAGCAAGAAGCCATATAGACCTGGCCTGACCTTGCGAGGTGCCTGGCACACCTGAGTGGTACTGTGAGCCATCTCTCACTGATCTTGCTGGTAGTGGAAGATTAACAGCACTTCAAAGGATAAAATCACAAGGGGGTGATTTAAAAAAGATGTGACTGACTCTGGTGCTCATTAAAATGAGGGACTAATTGCAGTGGTTCAACTCCAGTCAGGTATTGCCTGAGCAGGTGTTGTGTGTGCTTCCCCAGGCAGCTCAGGCAATGCACCTGCAAAAGGACTACCATCCCGGTCTTGCATCTCTCTGGATTTATTCTGTAGGAAAGATCACTAACAAGTGTTCAGCATCCTTTAGGGTAGGCTCTTCTGAGAGCCTTTTTGGAAACAGCTGACATCCATTGTCCTACGACAGAATTCTATTGCTCCAAACATGATTTGCACATAGGTTTCCATAAGCGAAAGGCTATTGCATAAGGATGAGCAGTGAGCTATTTCATTAAAGGCCTGTTGGCATTAACATGTCAAGGGCTGAAGGACCTGGACCTCCACCTCAAGGTTGGCATTTTGGCCTTCCCAAGCCTAACCTCTCCCCCCTTCCCCAGCACTGTTCTCTGCTGGTGGCCCTCAGAGCTACTGTTCCCAAGATGCACCATGGAAACAGTGAGAAACTTTCCAAATTGCTTTTTTTTTTGCATATGCTTGCCTGGCTAAATACATTATTTGATACTTATTCGTTAATTTATGGTAGTGAAAAAACTATACCAAGCCCTGCATATCCGAGCTCATTGCTGTGACTCTTTCTGATCGCTTTATCAAATGGAACCCTTTCTTTAAGCTGTTAGCTAAATGTCGCGTGAAGTTCTGAGAACAAATTGTGCTGCTTTGGGACATTAACTTCACATTAATTTGGCTAATCACTTCTACTTGATAGAAGTTTGTTTGAAAAACAGGATACTTCAGCTGCAGTGAAACCTGTATGAAGAGTCACGTAATAACAGCCATCATCTCTGGTAGTGGGCAGTGAAATCTCAACATGAGTAAATGTGGAGTTAAAGATGAAAACGCAAAGGAAGTGTGTTTTTCTGGGTGGTTGTGTGTTACAGAATAGAGATCGGGATCAGGAGGAATTAGAAAAAATACATTCAACAGAAAGAAATGAAAGCTTCAGTTAGGCTCAGCCCTTACTTGCCTGTTTTATTCTGCCCATGGACAAAACCATGTGCAGCATTGCCAAATTTTATAATCAATTCCACAACATTTCTTGTCTGTTTTCTTGCAGCCCCAGCCCCCGAAGCCAGAAGACTTGTATGAGAGTGCTCCCTTCCTCTCTGCCTTCCTCCTCTCCAGCAATGTCTAATGCTTGCAGGAAAAGCCCTAGAGACCCTGACCCCTGGTGGCTCCAGAACCAGAAGGCACAAAGAATGTGCTATTTTTAATATCCCGTGCTTTTAATGCCAATGCCGTGATTAATAAGCACTCAACACGTGATTTCTAAGTATCGAGGGTTGTCAGTGCTGAGTGTGGCTCCCCTCTCCAGGCGAGAGGGAAGGTGGGCAGGGGTACCAGTAGCTGGGAGGGTGATATCCAGCGGCTGCGGCACTGGGCACATGGTGAGCACCACCTCCAGTCGACTGCCCACCCGTTACACAGGAGAGGCGAACGTGGCTGGAAGGACTGGGTGTGTATCGCAAAGGTTGCTCTGGATTTCTGCATACAGCCGGGCACCTTCCACACTTCATCCTCCACACTTCTTACCCAGATAGGTGTAATGACAGGAGAGACTATCGATGGGAGAGGACTATAAGCATGAAGCAGGAGAAATGTTCTATTGCACCCAGTGCTTTCAGCTTGTAGAAGAAAGTAACAGTTCCCCAAAAAGCATGAGAATGGCAGGCGACACTGCCTTGCTCCACTCCCCTGGCAGCTCGTGGTCAGCGCAAAGAAAAAGACAAACATTAGCAACGTTTCTGCTGAGGTGGAGTCACCTCCCCTGAACTCTAGCTCTCGTGCCTGCTAAACCATATTTCCTAATAGGAAAGATGCTATATGGTATGGTGGATGTACCCCAGGGAGGAAAGGCGAGGGGCTCTGGCCAAACCCAACAGGCAAATTATCTCAGGAAAACCACTAACCAGAACCAATTGGGACTGTCTGAAATCCCAAGGGAAAAAAAAGAAAATCAAGGGTCTGTAAGTGACTCCATCCTAGAAGAAGGCAGCCAAGGCACTCCAGCAGGCTCAGCTAGAGGCAAACGAATCCGTCTCCTGCCCTCCCTCAGAACGTGAGGGGCAGCCAGGGTCCCCTGCTCTCTGCTCTGTGGTGGCAGGTGGAAGGTAAGCCCAGGAGGAGCAGTGGCCCTCCTGCAGCAAATGGAGGTGCAACTGTGGAGACTGGACCTCAAGGCAAGTGAGCCAAGTTCAAAACATTTTTAGAAGTGTGGGGCATGGGAGAAATTCAGCTTCAACATGTTTTGTTCTTACTCATGGCACTTTCAAGGTCTGCAATATAGATCTTCAACTACCATTCCAGGGGTTTGGCACTTTGCCTTTTTTCTGATAGTATCTTCTTGCTGAATGGACTAGACATTGCTGTCATGTTTAGGAAAGGTCTGCAAGCCTCCATCCATTTTTGACTGGCTTCTCTTGCAGACCACAGAGGGCTGCCAGAAATCTCCTTTGCCCTCCTGCAACATGCTTTCCCTCAAAAAGCCTCCACTTGTGTTCGAACCTGATTCAGCAGCCCTTCCCGCAAACAGAAATGCAGACTTCTCCTGGTACCAAGTTTGGAGCCAACCAGCCCAGGCTGCTGCTCGAAGCAGGAGCCGGCATCCAGAGCACAGTCAACGCTAGCCAGCATCTATGAAGCATCATCCAGCATCTTTTAGAAGTGCCAGGGCTAGGCTCAGGCTTGTGATTAGCATATGCTAATGACTCATTATAATATGTAAATGACACACTAGGTCAGAACTGCACACCCATTCAAACTAATGAGCTGTGCACTTTTTTTTAAGTGGCACTAGTAATTGGGTGCATCATTTTTCTGTCGCTGCTAGGCAGAGAATAAGGAAGCCATCTGTAACAACAGGCCAATGTTTGTGGCAATCCCGTTGAGAAGTAAAGGCAAGGACTGCTAATTTCCAAGTGTCCAGCAGGGAACCACTACACATGCCTCCAGTCACCATCGTCACAATTCTTAGTATCTGAGCATGTAATTATATGGTCATATTTTTAGAAGAGATCAGCATTTAAGGTAACTGTTGAAAACTCCTAGCCAGAGCAGCATGCAGAGATTTCTTTGAGCACCTACTACCTAAAGTGCAGAACACCTGGGTTTTGAAAATGCAGCTGTATGTGACCTTGCTGTAATGAAGAAAATATTAATATCTCATTTATGTGGTCTGCTCTTCCGTCTCAAAAAAAATTCTCCTGCAAAGTTACACCACTCTTTCTGAAGCAGACAAGTGCCCAGTTTAATATCAGCTCCTAAGAACGGATAGAATACGAAACTTGCTAAAACTGATTTATTTCAACCCTCACAACTGGATTATTTACTTATTCTCTCTAGTAATTAAAATCCTTAGTCAGAATCTTTATCAAGAATAAATTAATAATCAAAGAATGATTCAAATATCAGTTCATATATGTTTTTTTTTTTAAATTCAGATACGTTTTACAAGGGGATATGATTATTCTTTTACCCCAATTTTAGATATGAAAACCAAGAACCGAAACAATTTCTGTTAAATGTCACACTGTAGACAGTCGCCAGAGCTTGCAATGGAATCGAAATCATCTGGGTCTGTATCTCTCCAGAAGATACTACCCACAATAGCACTACAACTATGGTGGAGCGACGTGCTCGGACTTCAAAGCTGACTGTGTACAAGGCAGATCTTTATATGCCTCAGGTTCAGCGCAGTATCAATGCAGGATATCCCACACTGAAGCCCAGGCTGGTAACTCCCCACAACATTGCACTGTGCCACATGGACTTGCTCATTCAGGTTTTTCATAGCTCACAAATCTCTGCAGCAGGTTCTGGGTTTTGGTGTAGACACACCTCATCCTTATTAAAGCGTCCCATGGATGTCACTTTTGGGATTAGCTCTTCAATGCAGTGATTTTCAGATTCTTTTAATTTGTTCTCTCTCTTGTACAAACTACCTATTTACATAAAGTCATATGTGTCCAATCTTTGCTCTTTTCCATCCTTCCCATGCTGGGGTGGCATTGTGGGGACACAAGCATGCTATAATGCCTTCTCTATTATAACCAATTTAGAAAACTCATTAAAAATGCCTATTAATCCTAATTCATCTGTTCACATAGCCATTCTGACAGTGAAGGTATTTCCCTTCTGGCAATTTTATTAAGTGAGAGGAAGATATCTGCTCTGAGTTCACTGCTCGTAAGTACTCCTAGAACACAGAATGTGCACATCATCCTCAACAGCCTCGTGCTTATTTGACTCAGATTGGTTGCTCAGAGTCCCCTCATGGGTGGAAAGGTCAATAATGAGGCATGATGACAACAAAGGATATTTTGACAAAACTGACTTAGTGTTTAAAGTCTGGAGTAGCATTCCCAGAAAAACTCCATCAGAGGATGTCTAGCAGACTTTCGGGTAACCAGCAGTGAACGGAAAGGGCAACAACTTAACTGTTGTGATTTACTAAGTGAAAACACAGTCATGTAACAGTGAGAAAACCCAGCAAATTTGACAGCAATCTGCAGATGGCAGTGTTAAACCCTTTGCATATGGTTCTCGCTTTTGATGTCAATAGAAATATCAAAGAGATCAGGATTGGGCCAGAGACTCTCTGTTCAATATCTCCGGACACACGGTCTTGGTATTAGCATTACAAAAAAAGTCTCATGTTCCCAAAACCTAAATACATAATCTGTGAATGATATTATGTGTTTGCAGCTGGCAGTGAAGGGTGATAAATTGTTAATGTCTTTCTGCAAATGCTAGATGAATAGCTATCAAAACTCTATTGTCTATATTGGCATTCATGTAGCATAGTCTAAAAACTCTTCAATCTCTCTCACTAAACTAGAGGTTTTACTATTTTTCACATCATTTGAATTTTTATTACATCTAAATAATAAAATGCATTATTAGGATCAATCTAAATCCACAGTATGTGCAATTTTAGGATTTTCTCCACAGATTTCTCTCTACTCTCCAGAATCTAAGCCTTCACTTTACAGAACTGAACTTTCTCTTGCCCTTCTGGTTGCAAAGGTATCTTGGCAACTTTTAAATGCTGTACCTCGCCAATATACGGCTTAGTGCTGAGCAGAGAAGGATTGAATTCAAACTTGCAAGGCACATTCCATTTATAAAATAAGGTCTAATAAAAAATGCTTATTTGGCTGCAGATAGGGTAGTCATGCTAGCAATTATGTTTCAAACTCTTTATAACATTTGTACGGCTTATTTAAAAGAAAATGAATAGAAAATGAATGTGACAGATGCATTGTTTTCCAGTTGCAATGAATTTGAATAATATGTAATAATGTATATAAAAATAATTGCTGCTCTTAATCATAGGTTTTGCTTCAGCGCTATCTGCTTAAATGACCCTAAGTCATAGAGTGCTTTTTAGTGTCTCTTCTCATTTCTTAAAAATTGAATTGCTCTTGCTAAATGAGTGGTGGCTGTCTCTATTCCCTCCCCACAGACCACAGAGGATGAGAAAGGAAATATTATCTTGTTTCTATTTCAGAGCCATCAGCTAGCTTTAGAAATCTTCTTGACTATCTACCTAGGAAATGCCCTCATCGGAGAGGCTGTGCTGCACCTCTTTGGGTGTAAGAGACAGGTTCCTGCATGAGCAACTTGTAAGTGGTGTCCCAGCCATGCAGTTCACCAAGAACGGCTTGGGACATGCGAGGGACCGCCTCCCCAGGGTGAAAATTACCCTGTCACCTCACCAGCAGGGATCAGAGGTGCACAGTCAAGTATCCAGCACCACCGCAGGGTCACCAGCCCCTGGCCACACGGTCACTGCTCCGTCACTGTTAAAAGAGAGCACCTCTGGTGCAAACAAGCTGAAATCACTTTGATTCTTGGAGAAGGAACTTTGCTGCCAGAGTGTGCGTACCTGAGCAATGATAAAATTTGGGGGACCCATCTGTGGGCTCTGCCTGTGGTTCTCAATCTGCCTGGGGGTCCCGACAGTGGGCGTGAAGTCAGTGAGTGGCAGTGAGTGGAAACCCATCACAGCCCCCAGGCTTTGGCATCCAGCCCCAAATCTCATCTGACTCCTGCAGTATCCAGTGCAAGCAGTAACAGCCGGAGAAAAAGACATTACCGTCTACTTTGGTAAGATACAGAAGCTGAGGTTTTGCAGGGTCTCTTAAGGACAGAAAGGGGCTACAGGGCAGGCACAGGCCCCCTCTCTCTGCAGACATCCCATGGATGGAGCCATCCCCCTCTCCGCACGGACACAGCTCAGCCAAGTGACACAGGGCTGGACACCATGACAGGCAGGGGTCACACAGCAGGAGAAAGAGGACCAAAGCTCCTGTGGACCTCCTGATAATCCACACCTGACCTGAACCCTGGAAGCAAAAGGGATGATTTCTCCAAGGACAATACAGTCCTAAAGCATAGACAAGCCAGTGCAAAGATACTTAAACCCATGAGGCTGGATATTGGTAGCGGTTCTGCCACACTAGCAGAGAGCCTTCTGCTGACAAACTTACCCTGTAGCATACCTGGGTTAAGTTTTGCTTTGCTGCATGAGCACAAGCCCATTAAGCGTTGTAGTCCAGGTAAGCTTTGTGTAAGCTTTGTGTACCCACCATGGTCCCTACTGGGAAAAGTAAAGCACAACCTCTTCCCTACCACCCATCGGTGCTCACCCACCCTTCAAAGCCCCAAGTGCACTGGAAGCTTCAGGCAGATGTCTGCTTACACTCAGGGGCTTTCAAGTTGCCTTACAGTCTTTTAAAAAGCTTTGTCTTCTGCTGTCACAAAAACTTTCAGCTTCTACTAAGGCAGGGGTAAAGTGTAGACCACAATTTGGGTCTTCCATTTGGGAAGAGAGGGAAGCCAGAGGTCCAGTCTCCAGGCTCCAGAGCTGTGGGACTTACCTTGCAAGGAGCTATACTTGGGGCCTTCAGGGAGGCAGTCCCAAAAGGTCCACACAAAGCCTGGAGGCCTGGCAGACCCCATTCATCCACAGTGTTGGCTTCATCCCAGACTATTACTCTTGGCAGTAAAGTGTGCTGTGTATTTTAATGCTGAGTTTTATTTGGTGAAAGGATTAAACATTTGTAAAATATTTGACAAATCAAACCTTGATTCAAATAATCAGGATAAGATGGCAAAAGCACTGCATATATTCAATGGCATGGATGTCAAAAGGCATTGTAGCTCCACAAAGACTGCAAACCCACACCTTACTGTTTTTCTTTGCAGAGGTTTCTAGGGACTCTTAAGTGAGTACGAGATGCCACTACAAAATTATACAAAGTGAATCACTAACCCACAGAGCTCACAAGTTAGAGCGTAGGCAATATTAGACAACCAAATAAACATGCGTAGGGTAAGAAGATAACTGATCAAAGACAGGAGAGTTCCATAAATCAATAATTACAGAGGTATCAATGTTCACAGCAGGCTGCCATTCCCACCAACCCAGGCTCATCATGATTGATTCCAGAGAAGCGGGGTCAGTTTTACCCCATGTTTATCACTGACTTAGCATGAAGTATATATTAAAAGGATTTTGTATCATGTGCTCTGGCTTCAGTTAAGTGAAAGATGCCAAGCAGCCTTCAGACCTACAAAGTAAAAAAAAAAAAAAAAAAGAAAGGTTTTCACTGGATATAGAGTGCAAATTATCCATTCTGAGTCTCAAGGAAAGCTAAGCTACTATCAGCTGGGTTTTCTGAAGTTACGTTGCATGGGCCAAAATCTGAAAATTCATCAGAATACTAACATATCAAAGTACTTAGGTGGCTGGATAAATCAGTAAGTCATTTACATTTTTTACATTTACTGTAGAATATTGGGGCACACACATAAACTGGGGGGAATTACACAGAAATCCTGTTTTCTGGGAAAAGCCATAACAGCATCCAGTTGCCTTTTCCTGATACAGGCTTTGCAGCATGTTCTAATTCTGAGCAAATGCGGTTTGGACAGGTTGGATGCTGTTCATTTCTTCTTTGTTTTACTGTATGACTCTAGGAAATAGCCAGGTGATAAATACATTGACTAGTCATGGTTCTTGCCATCCGTACAAAGTTTATTTCATTTTTCCCTCTTTACTGATTAAATCCTACCAGCTTATCCCTGTCAGTCAAGGCTTATGTGAACTAGCGATCCAGTCAGCCTCAGGCTATGTAAAGCAGCCTTTTGGCCCTGTCTGACTTTGGTTCTGTTGTGTTACCTGGGATATTCTCCAACCAAGAGAGAATTGCAGAACTATTGAGAAGTGGTACATTGCCTCGTCCCACCACGGCAGCCTGCTTCCTGAGAAGCTAGCAGTTCTAGCCATGCTGAAAGTGAAATTTTAATATGGCCTTGGCAGTGCTCCATTGGCATGTCCCCAAATTTACACTAGTGTAACCAAGATCAGCGCCTGTGCCAGCGTCTGTATTATATTAAAGATAAATTGGACAAGATGTATTCGTATCTGAACTAAACTCAGCAAATCAAAAATGAACTTAACAAAATAAAATCAGATGGTCTGACTCATCCTCTTTTGAGAGATCCTGATAAAATATGGCTGTTCCAGAAGCGCTAATGTGATCTTAATAAAAGATGACACTGTGAAAAAGGCTGGGGGGAAAAAAAACTTGACAACGAGAGGTTTTCACTGTGACTGGATCAGCCTCATAGATCCCATCCCATATAAATGGAAATAGATGAGAAACCTCAGCTTCCTTCATTGACATACACAGAATAAAATCACTGCATAGGCAGAACACCGTGAGCATGCACAGTAGGTAGGTACCAGACTATAATTTCTTGTTCAAAATACCAAAATGCACCAGTTAACTGAAAGAATGAGGACATGATATGAAACAGGCATGAGCTAAAGCACAAAACAGGCGGAATGGCTGGAGCCTACCTCCTCCTACTTCCGAAAAAGCTGCCTAATCATTAGCCTGGGGAGTCATGCTTTCACTTGCCCTTTCTCCTTCTCTCAGTGAATTCAAACCATTTTTCTGCACAGTGGTGCAGCTTCATGAGGAGTGGTATAGCGTTCCCAGAAAAACCTATAGTCTAATGACTAGAAGCGTGTTTGAATTCTTTCCAACAAGGATAGGAACTGAATGTGGGTTTCCTACTTCCTAACCCCTAGGCTGATGCAAGATAGAAATGGCGGTGGTTGCTTTTCCAGAAGTCTTTTCAAAGAAAGTGAAGCCTTCAGAGAGTTTTACAAGGAACATATTCTAGCCAGGCTATGCTGGGCATGCTCCGAGAGCATCTCCAGAGCCTGTCAAGGAGCTGCCATATCCCGTTGTTTGTTCTTTACTGTGGAGGAAGGGGTTGGGCAGATGATCTGTATTCATACCCTGATGGGTTGAAGGGATGGCAGTTAAAAGGGAGAGGATGTGAGCATAAGATTAGAGGGTGAATTCACTGTCTGTCTTCAGAACTCCAGAAAGTCCCTTCGGATGCCAGGTAAAGGGGCAGTCACAGCTCTGTAGCCATATCCCGCAATGGCTTCTTTAATTGCCTACTTGCCAAGTATTTGTCCAAGTCATTTGAATAGCAATATTCCTTAATCTGTCTTATTTTATATACCTGTATGTCTTCTGTATGGGCTGTGTCCTGACACCTGGGCCCATGCCTTCCCTGTAGGACACAGCCTCTCCTGCTGCATGCCCTGGCTCCCGTGGACATCAAGCCCAGGAGCAGCGGCCAGAGTGAGACCACACCATACTTGAAACCCTTCCCCTGCACGGAGGCTGAGGGATGCATGAGACACACAGCAGAGGGGTGCACGATACACATGGGCCACAGGTGAGATCAGACGCAGCCAGAGAAGCCAAAGGATCAGTCTCGCATGGTCTCATACGAGGAACCTACTCTCCAATGGTAGTTACAGCCATGGCAGTAAAGCCAATGTCCTTTTAGGGCTTGAACCCAGGACACTGAGTGTAAGAGTGTTCCCAGGTGAACTCTGACAGCTCTTCATCAGTAAAGTCAAGGAAAGAGGAGAGATGATAACACAGCAAGGCATGAGAAGACCTTTGTAATGGGGTCATTAAGATCAACCTGAGAGTACATTCACAAATATCATGACAACATTGTGGATGCTAAGTGCTATCTAAAAAATGCACTCCTGTCTAAGTGCTAGTATTAGACAAGGTGCATTCTTGTCAAATACTGTTTGGTCCAGTAATTGAAAAGAATCATTAAACATTTACTGAAAGTCAAACTGGAAACACATGGATGAACGGAGCTGTACTTCAAAACCCCATAGCTGTCACTGATACCACAGATTAAGTGGCAGTGTGTTACAGGTTTCCAGGACAGGAGAGACAGCCTACACACACACACACACGCACACACAGAGCTAAGGAAGGTGACAGTGGAGGAGGACACTTTTGCACATGTGATCAACCTCCATGCTCTTGCCTTAGAGCGCTGGCCATCAAACTGTAGCAAAGCATCGACATTTGCACTTGCAGTCCATTCATACAGACACACCTACAGATTTATTTCACATGAATATTTGATATGACAACAGATTTGATATCAAGTAGGCAGAGTTTGAATTATTTAATTGTTTTCCTAGAGTATTTTATTTTTATTATTTAATGAGTGCTGACTTTGTGATCGGTGCTGGACAGTCATGAAGCAAACCTTAACTCCAACATGCTCATGGACTAATCTAATAAAGTCCTTCACTGCTTTGAGGAATCCCAGCCTCCACTAAATTCTCACCCTCTGCATGATGTTGTCCCAACACAGTCTTCAGGATTAACCAGACCAGCACCAAACCTACATCTGTACATTGTGATGGTCTCCTGGTAAAATGGGCCATGGATCAGACTCGAACCCAGGGTCAGGGGTAAATTCTGCAAACTCCTTTCTCCCCTCCTCCTCTCCTCAACCCCTTCTCTGCAGTGGACAGAACTTTTGTCAAGATTTGGTGTCGCATATTTAAGATGTGAAAACAACACAGAGAAAAATTAAAATGTTTGTGATCCATTATGCAGAAGGAGCATATTCTACATGAAAATATTATTTACTTGAGTTTTCTATTCTAAAACTCGATTTTGTATTCAAGATTTAAGGTCTCCACGGATGTGGAAAAACACTTTGAGACTCTGAGGCTTTGAAATGCAGAATTGCCTTGTATAAGATAAAATCAATATTTAAAAAAAAAAAAAACTAAATTGGAAATTAATGTTCTTGTAATAGGTGAGTAGCTTTTACACAATTATTTCATGGTGATAGACTTGGTTTTGATGTAGCTTAATTAGCAGAATATAAATTATATATGTTTTTTTTAAAGATGTGCATATGTATATTACAAGATTTTTTTATTTCATTGTGGAGCAAACCATTTGATGTGGCTCTGCAAAAAGCTCTAATACACATCAAAAAGCAATCAACAAACTCTTTGAGTACATCAAGCAGGATAATTTAGATGGTTTTTAATCATGATTATGAAAATATAATTAGGTGGTTTCATGTTGGTTGGTGAGTGCGTAGGGAAAAGTGATTCTCCAAACAGAAAAATATGGATAACATTACCCAGGAGCCACGAAACAACCACACACACACGCATACACAAACCAAACAAAAAAAACTGCTGGCCTGCTTCTCTAGTAGATCAGCAGGTAACATGTTTAAATAGAATGTCATTTCCTTTAGGATGCCAGGAAGATTCTTATTTAACAGACAGATTATACAGAAGTAGCTTTGGAAAAATGCCCCTTTTTAATGTGCTAGAAATCATTAGTCTGCAATTTAATAAAATAAAATCCTCTTTTCAGAATTTAGGCAACAAGCAGAAGACGCACTTTGGGTCTAATCAGACAAGAGTTTTACTGAAGGAAACAAGAGATATTGATGAGAGTGCTTTAACTCTGCCTGGGCCTCGAGTACTGGAAAAAATGCCATGTGTCTGTGTGCACGGTCTTCAGGTGAAGACTTCTCTAGATGCTTTTAACTGCCTTAAGTGCCCTGCCATTCTTCAATCCCAAGGAAGGCTGACTAAAGACTCCTTACTTAAGAGTTGCCACATCTAAATGGCCTCATCTTTGCAGGTTCGCTTTGCACGAAGCCTCCCTATGCTTTCAGTCCTTTTTGATGTGCTGATCATGACCTCCTCTGTTTCCCAGTAACTAACTTTTCTCAAAAGTGCTTGATGAATCCTGAACACACTGCTGTATGCCATGATGCTTCACCCCCTTATATGACAGTATCTTCAATATTTGAAGTGTTATTCTCGAGTCCTTTCCTTTTATGTACTAACATTACACTTTTGGTTGACTGTGAGCACTGAGCAGATGTTCTCACGAACCATAGATCGATCTCCTGGCTGGATGTAGGTAATCTATAACCCCACAGTGTCCTCAGTGCATGCCTGCCTGTACATAATCCTCACACCAATGCTCCTCTGTTGTGGTCTTCACTCATCCGTCCAGTTCTGGCAAAACAAGGTTACCACTACCAGCTTGCCAATACATTAAAGAATACGACACATGCATTTTTTACTTTTTGCTATAGTGAAAACTGCCTGGTTTGTCCTTTCTCTTTTTTGCTTCTCCTCACTGGGTCCTATTTCTTGGAGGGCTTTATGTCTTGCTCCGAGGGAGTGATTATCACTATAGTGATGGCTAGAGATATCTCAATAATCTCCTACCATCTCATGTGGCTCCCTAACAAATACTCTCCTTTCTCCACTTCATACCAAAGGCTAGATCTGTTTTCAGTGACTTAGTGGAAATGCATTTCATACTGTTTTAGTGATAAAAAAATTACTTCAGGTTCTTTATAAGCACTTTGATTACTTTTTTTTTTTTAATTTAGATAAATAGTTTTGATAGAAATTCTATAGAGTCAAATATTGGGGGAGAAAAAAATAACAAGTTGGTAGAAGATGTCTGGAAGTGTTTTGGGTTTTTTTGTCAGCTAAACACAAATTACCAGTGTGCCCTTAGAGGCTCTTAGGAAAGAAAATACTGCCTTCCAGTCGGTCTGTCTGAAGTCAAAAATAATGCACTGATGTGCTGAAATGGCAATCACAAAACACAGGGTGGGTGAAAGTCAGAAGTTTTTTTTAATGAACTTTTTTTAAGACTAACTGGAACAACAATTAAGTGCCCTTTAATTTAGTGGCAACAGAAACAACTGCAGTCATTGCCCAGAGCATGGCTCAGCTTGACAAGGCAAGAGCAGAAAGGGCAAGAGCAGAGAGCAGACCCAGCAGTTCTCCTGGGTGAAGATAGTGAGTAAAACAGCTGGGGGTTTGTATGCTTGTAGGCGGATGTGTGAGAGAGTGAAAAACAATGAGAAAAGAGAAGACATTGGGAAAGCCACCTGCTAGAGTAATAAGCAATGGTGCATTGTCATGGGGTGAAACCAAAATATAGTTCTTCCTGGCTGAGTGCTCACTAAAGAGACTTACACTTCCAAAGAAGAAACTACCTTGCTTGCTCCTGCCTTGCTGTAATAGCACTTTGCATGCATCCTCTGTAAATAAACAGGGCCGTTCCAAAAGAAATCCTGGGTTCCTATCATCCTCTTCCCTTCCTAATGCAATGAAGCCAGCAAGGCTGAGATTTTGGCTAAGTACTCGCACCATGGGGACAAAAATATTAGCTGGCATCAAAGCCTATGCTGCACAAATTAGATCTTCTTATTAAGAGTTAGAGAGATGAAGAACTATAGCGCTCTGCCTGGGAGGCTGGGGTCCGTGCCTTACCATGTGCTGTTGCAGGCAGCGTTGCCTCCTTCCCTTTGGAAGATTGCTACAAACTCTGGCCTGATCCTGTTACTGCTGAAGTGAATGGGAGTTTTGCCATTGACTTCAAGGAGATGAGAAGCAGGCCCTCTGCTAGCAAATCCAGCCTTTTCAGTCCTTTCCAGATACTAAATAAAACTATGCTTGGAAGTAATTTGGATGCCAGCAAGCTGGCCCAGCTTGTTGTGAAATTCAAAGATGCCCAACAATATGATGTTTATTAGGATACAAATAAAGTATCTTCTTCGCAGTGCAATGTGTAATTTCCTTCCCAATAAAAATATAAATTTGCCGTATGTGCAAACAATTTCAGCATTTCTGTTTTTATGCCATCTTGCTGACAAGAAAGTCCCAGCTGTTATAATTTGTCTCATCCTTCTCTCTCTTGTAGAACCAGCCTTTGTTCCTTTTTGCAGTGCCAGGGACTTGCTGAGCTCCACCTGATGTGATTTGTCCAGGCATTAATAATGCATCTTCAAGATGCAAGATGCATGAATTCCTTTAGTAACAGATCCGCCGGCAGACTGCCGCACCGTATTGTGCCGCTTTCCCGAGGCGGGGGAGGCAAGAGGACCGCACAGGCACGCACACACCCGCGCAGGTCACAAGGTTTGGGAGCGAGGGGTGTCCTGTTATTACGAGGGGGTCACTGCATCCTCACGCTGAGGTCAGGCTGAGGATAATGAATATTACAGGAGCCGTTCCTCCAGCAGGAAGGTCTTTACCCGCCATCCAAGGAATCCCTGTGGGATGACCTGAGGTGTCCACAAACTGACAGTGACTTTAGGAAACCCGGCAAACGGGGCTCGAGGGTTGGCAAGCAGGGCTCGAGTGTTGTTCCGCTGGCGAGTGCTGTCCCGCAACATCACAAAAACAAAATTAACTTTACCTCCAAGCGCTCCTGGCGGCCCACCCTCAGGACGGCACCTGTCGGGGGGCTCAGCGCCGGGAGGAACGTAGTTTATTTACTGTGTGTGGTGCGGCGGGGAGACTTCACCCTGGAGAACAACCGCACAAGCCGGGTCGCCCGCTCCCGGGGATGGCGAAGGGCCCTGACGGCCACCCTCCACACGAGCTCCGCTCAGTGCTTTCCCCGTGCGTGGCTCGCAGTGGGCCGCTCGCCCCACTGCCACTCCGCCCTAAAAAAAATAGTAACAAATAATAATAATAATAATAAAATAAAAAGCTCGTTTAATCGATACGATCGCTCGCAGCGCCGCGCTCCCGCACCGCGGCTCGGCTCTGCCGGCGTCGCCATGGCAACGGCTCCCGGCTCTCGGCGTGAGGCCACCCCGCGGCCCCCGGCCCCGCCGGCCCCGGCCCCGCCAGCACAGCCCGGGCCCCACCGCCGCAGCCCCGGCCGGGCGGGCCGCCGAGGGCAGCGGCAGGGTGCAGGGGGCCGGTGCCGTCCCAGCGGTCCGAGGGGCACGGTGGGGGGCACCGGCCGTACGGATTTTCTAACGGCACCACGTTTTTGCGGCCCCCGGGACTAGCGGGTGCTGCCGTTAGTGATCCGCCAGGTTACAGGCCCGAGGCCCAGCCCTGGCTCCTACAGCGCGCTCTCTTTCTCCCCCCTTTGCACCCCCTTTCCCCCCTCGTTTCCAAATAACATGTTTCCAAAATAACATTTTTGGTAATGTTTCCAAGCTTCCTGGCACGTAGCAAAGGTGGGACGTCATTGGGGCCCCTGAGGCAGGAGACGTCTTTTGGCAGTCGGTGAGAAGATCATAACGCGGCTCGGGATTAATGCACTCAATACCGATAGCTGGCCCACGCCACCACTTAAAAGAAATGCACAGAATTTGCCATTAAAAGCCACCATTAAAAGCCACCGATGCCCATGCAGGCAAGCCGGGCAGAGCTGTTTCAGTGTGGGCTGTGGTTGGCGCTGAGCTTGGGTCGATGGTCTTCAGTCGTGTCCCCTCAGCACGCAAGCGCCGGCGGGTGTCTGGTGGGCTGTCCTTAGCGTTACGCTTCCCTCTGTTTGAGAGACTTTTGAACACTTCAGGAAAAGATACGCAGCTTCTTTTTGTGTTCTTTTTGCATTTCTCAAATAGCATTGCAATGGTGAGGTGTTTTTTAAAAGCTTAGCCTTCCCCCATGCTGTCATTTGGGAAGAATAGAAAAAAATTATTGAGATGTCTCTGAGACCAGAGAGGTGCCTACAGGTGGGTGAATAATAGGGGAGGGAGGAAAGCAGAAAAGCACAATCTTTCTGGGCATCAGTTTTAAAGAAGACAAAAATTAAGTAAAAAAACTCCACACATTTAATTGGAGAATAATTTCAGCCATTTTATTGACACTGAACTTTACAGGATTCTTTTTTATTTCAATGAGAATATTTCTGTTGTTTCCAAAACCTGTTCACCAGCTTTTTTGTGTACACATATATAGGAAAAATGTTTGTTCCTACATTTATATTAAAAAAGACAGTGAAACAAGTACTCCTGTGAATTTTGTTTCCAACAAGCTTCCAAACTGTCTGCAGAAGTCATCTTGAAATCACTTTATATTTTTGAAGACTATTCACCTAGAGACCAGAAACAATAGTCTGGGACTCAAATGATCCTTCACGTACAAACTGAATAGTGAATTATGACTCACAAAAACTCTGATACACCATCCAGTCTGCAAGCAATACATAGGATGAAATATATTCACATGAACAGTCACAGAAGAACTTATACAGTGAATAAAATTAATAGAAATTAAAATGTGGTCGTTGATCAACCACAATCAGGAAAGAGTGCTAAATTCAACAAATCAGCTGTTTGCAACTAATAGTTTTCCTAGGTCTCATGATAGATGTGGGTAAATGTTGGCTTTCTAATTATGACAACAGAACCGAAGAGAGCACTGAGAAATCAAAATTAACTAGTGCCTTTCCTGAATTAAAGTCAGAATCTGTTGACACGGGTCTGGAGCATTGCTGTGAAACGTCCCGAGTTCACAGTTTGCGCTTTTTTCAATACATGGTTTATGAAAGTGTGCAAAATTTTGAGTTTCTGTCTTGATATAAGGAAAAAAAGATATTCTCCTTTAATATTAAAGTTTGGCTGGGTTCTGGGCATCTGAAAAAGGGTTTCATACTGGGAGATGTCAGGCAATCTTTCTAGCTGTATCACCTACTGCATCTTGAAGAGGAAAATGCACTGTGCTCCTCTGAGTGGTGAGGTGGCCTCGCAGGTCCTCTGACCTGCCAAAGGAAGGGAAACTTTCCACCTGGAGAGGCGGGGAGGCAGCCAAAATACTACCTGCCAGATCTGTCCTTGCATCGGACACAGTTCAGACTCAGAAATCATCAGAGGCAACATTAACCCTCCCCAGCCCCAGCTTTTTAGTTTGAAGGGAATTTCTACACATGCCAAGGAGTGTTTCAGCAATCCACTCCACAGTGGATCCACTGCAAGAAGTTTTGTCTATGGAAATCTAGATAGTGTAAGTGCAAAATGCAATTTGAAAGTCCTCCTTGTTCAACATGTTTTTGTTGTTGTTGCTCCGAGAGGCTGGGAAGGATACTACAGTTTTCCTCATGTTAATTCTGGCAATATTTCCTTTGAAAAAGTCTAGCATCAGCATGTTGTTAAAAAGGACTTTAAAACTGGGTGAAAGGATGATGGAAAGTGCCTTGTGGTGTTCCTGTGTCACATATAGGACTATTCAGGAAACAGGCTTTCTGTTGTGTCAAGATTGGAGATTTTGAGATATTTTCCTGTCACAAACTCAGATCTCAAAAATTTTGCATGAACCACTAACCCAAGAACAACCCAATATGGGTAAAGATGAATATTTGAGTCTGGTGTTTTTGTAAAAATTTCATTTCAACTTCAGTTTTCATAGAACTTCAGTAAACCTAATTTACTGGCACTTCAATTAAGCAGAATGGTTTGACAGTCGTGACACTTTCTTTCCAAAACCAGTTTCCATGATGATAATTCAATAAAGTTCTTGCTTTGTGAACACTTCTGATGTAACAATTTCTGATTTTAGCATTTTTCAGAGCAGGAAGGAAATGTTTAATATTTCTTCTGAGTGCTGGTTGCGTACATACAAATTGGAGCTCCGGGTTACACCTGGCAGACAGGACTCCCACAATGTATATCGCAGGAGACCTGGGGCGAGCCCCAGTGAGTCCTTTCCAGTCCACTCCAGGATGCTTCCTAGAACTGCCAAAATTGTCTGTCTCCCACTGTCTTCTGTGATCCTTGTATCACTGAGCAATGGTCTCAGCCGTTCATTGCAGCCCGTTAAATGTTTCTCAGACCCCTCTCACGCTAAATAAACCCCATTCTCTCTTACTGAGGAGGTGTGACTAAAAATCCTCAACTAACAACACCATTTGCAAAATCTGTTCCTTGGGAGAGGTGAGCTCCAGGGGAAGTACCAAAGGGACTCTTTGCAGAGCACTAGGCGGGGGCAGCCCCACAGCAACCCCACTGAAAACACAACAACGCACCGACATAGACTGGCAGCTCCCTTGACCAGGGAGTTTGGAGTATCAGTGGGCAATTTCAAGGCTTCTGTGCACTGTATATGCCCCTTTCCCTTGCATACTTCTTGAAGAGTTAGACATAGCTGCAACTAAAACCAGGGATCTATAATGCTGCTGTAGCAACCCCGGTCTGTACGCTGTTGTTCAGGCATAACCCCATGAAAGCCTAGACGTGAGGAGGCACAGCGCCTTGCCTCTGGATGTTGTGCTATTGATAGTTACGGAACGACCGGGAGGGTAAGCAGTGATAAACTCAAAAACATCAGGAGCTGGGCAGAACACCTGATTACAACTGCCTGCGCCGGGTCCCGGCGGTAGCAAAGCTGATGCACTCAGGCAAGGTGATGCAGGTCACTGTTGCTGGGGAAGCGAGGGAAAGATAAGAAAGTGAGAAGAGAAGAGCGTCTCTGCCTTGCTGCCCGGGCCCGTCAGGCACATAAACCGCACGCATGCATGCAGCCGGGAGAGCCGGCTGGCCTCGGTGGAGGTGGTCCCTTGCCATCCCCGAGGCAGCTTGGGCCATGGCAGAGGATCCAACCGGCGAGGAAGCAGCTGGCCTTAGCAGGCAAAAAAACCCAGAGCCCGAGGCAGCGGCAGTGGAAGAGATGGGGGAGAACTGGTCTGAGAGCTGTTTATTCAGAGACACCACCTCTGATACTCCCTCCCAGCTGCAAGTACAATCTAGTTATTTAGGTATACGCATATTTAGCAAGCTTGGTATTTTATCGTAAAAAGTTATGGAGCTTTAGTGTTTGCTTAACTGTTCTCGTCTATAAATATTAATAGGCAGACTGTCTTTTGTATATACACAGTTTCATAACAACAGAGTGTATCCCAGCTTTGCAGAGTCCTAGTCATCTATTTGCCTGGGGTGAGTAATTTCTTTTGAGAGGCGAGCGTATTCAGACTTTCTTTCTCAACATTTATGGAAAAACAGGGAGATTTTGGGGCTTGCTGAGGTAAACATTCAAGATTTCAAGAAACTCACAACATTTCGATATTCTAATGATCTCCTGAAGGTTCCTCAGTTACCATATTTTTTGTTTATTCATTTGGTTTTTACCTCTTTGTGCAGCCTGGTATGGTATAATGTGGAATTTAGACCATTTGCTTTATACCGTAGAATATCAAACTACAATATGTACAAAGGAAGCACTGGCAACAGCTTATGCTAACTATTCAATACTTTACCCAATTTCTGCCGTATACTGTGTGAGGTTTTTAATCACTGACTATTAGAGGAAAGGACAGTAGAGTTAATTCCCCCTTTCCTCCCCTTCCCTCTAATCTTCATCGCAGGTATCTACAGCAGCATTTCACTTAGAGACTGAGAAAACCCTTTATTTGTGGATCTCAAAAGAGATTAGACTGAGACAGAAGCCAAACACTGCCAAGGATGATAAAGGTGTTTCTGGCCATACAGAGAAGCTGAACTTTAGAAATCCGCTATAAAGTGCATTTTAATATCAACATCTTTAGCACCTCCAGAATCATCCAGGAATTTTAGGATCACAAGTCTAGACTTGGGCACCTGCAGGTAGAGTCAGACCAGTATTAGGTACCTGAGCTTTGTTGTGTATCTAACCCAAAAATACATTTTAAAGGGACACAGGATACAACTTCACGGCTTTGACCATGAACCTGGCTTAATAACTTCTTGCACCCTGGAGGGCATTTGTTCTTAAGCCAAAATTCATCATCTCTGCAGTCATGATGGTGCTGCTGCCACGCTTTGAACTGGTTCACTAGAATTAAATCTCCGCTTAAGAGAAAAAAAGAGTTTTAACTGGTTTTACTGCCAAAGCCAATTTATTGCATAACTGAATCCTTGGTCCCTTCAGTTGTTAAGTTGCTTGTGAAAAAGTTACTCGTTATCCCTGAACTGATGCGGTGAGTGTGCCAGCAGCCTTTTTGGAAACCTCATCATCCTACTGTCTCTAGCCTCAGCTCAGCAAGGCAGTCAAGCACATGCTTACCTTTAGGTATGTACTTAGTCCCTTTAACTTGCTGCTTTCACAGCAGGTTAGAAAGGCTAAGCACATACTTAAAGATAGGCATACACTTACCTTTCCCCTTCTTTATTACAGCACTCGGAACCAGTGAAGAACCCTAACTGTAGCCAAATTCCTGTTTCTACTAATTCTGAAAACAAGCACAAATATTTACTTAAAATATTAATATGCTTACCATATCTTATCTTTGACATAATTACTTTAATTAAAGGAATTTATAAAAACTAATGTTGCGCCTACATGCCCTAGCAGTAACGTGAGAATAATGGAATTTAGAGTGGCTGATTTATTAATCTTAAAATATGTACTTGGAATGAAACAGGTAAAATTGTAAATTGGGAAGCAATATGTATGAATATTGTGTTTTATCATTTAGACTTGGATGAGTTGTGTTTATACATATAAAGGGCATAAACTAGCTGATTATCATTAAAGATATTTTTTCATTTTTATATTCTGTAAAATATAAAAATAAATATAAAGCATGTCATTTTACGGCTTCTTGATAGAAATTTTTTAGATTGTATTGACCTTTGATATGGACAAAATTTCCATAGCAAACATTACCAAGATCTTTAATACTATCTATACACTAATACTAATATTATGTACTTCATAAATTTGTATACCTGACCCCAGTTGCCACTACAGCTACTACCCTGTCCCTACACACATCGGACACATCATTCTCCAGTGTTTTCTCTCCTCCCCTCCCCAGAAAACTTCCTTCAACCTGTCTCCAGTGCCTTGCAGTCAGGTGAAGTCTTCATTGACCTCTTCATAGCCAGCTCTGCCCTCCTTAACCTGCGAACAACTTCAGACATCGCTCCCCCACCTTTTTCTTGAAATCTTATTTTCCTTTGGCTTCTCTGTCTCTTTCTGCCTGTCCTTCTGCCTCTGTCATTTCTTTCTGGTATGTCGTAGTGCTTTGTGATCACTACTGACCATGTTATCCAACACTGCCTCACTGGTTACTTTTACTCCCTGCCAGCATCCATCAGTCGTCTCCTGGCTGGTAAATATATTGCAAACACATGGGAAGAACCATCCTTGTCTTCCACATTGATATAACACTGAGTACTGGTCTGAATTTTAAGAAATATATGTTAATGTCTGGCTGCTGTGACACAGGAACTACCGGAAGCTAAGGGTATATTTTACTTGTTGATTTGTTTAAACAATCGGTAAAGGAATGGCAATGTATTGTTGACATACAGTTGTTTCATGTCATCTTTATGACATTACCTTATCTAATGTGATTACGCAGCAAAACAAACAATGTCAAATCATGACTTCTTTCAAGGGAAGTCTAGTCGTTTAGACTACAAGTCTGGCGTACTAGCCAAAAGCATACATAATTTAAAAGGCACTTTGAATACTGCCAGAAAAATTGTGTGAAATATGGGTGAGCTTGAAGGGAAGAAACTACACAGTGGTTAAGTTGCATGAGAAAATCTTTCTCCCAACTACAAGCCTATTAGAAAATAAAGGGCTTTTTTTTCTCTTGTGCATATATGCATGTCAGTGATGTGGTACAGCTCACAGAACAGGAGAGTCCCCATGTCAAGAATGTATTTGTTTGTGTCCTGGCCTATTTGGAAAAGCACGATTGATTAGTGAAATAAGTATGATTACGTACTCTGAATAGGAATGCTGTGGGGTTCAAAGTTAGTCAAGCATACGTGTACGTCATCTGTGTTTGATACTAACGTGCTAACCCAAGCACCTTCACTCCTTACCACCACGCTCTGCTAGGTGAAGAACTAATAGACCAACAAGAGCTGCATAAGACACAAAGGCAAATGCAGCTTTGCTTCAACCTTGAGTCAGCCTAGACATAATAACTGCATGGAGAAATTTAATTTGTCAAGTACAGATTTTGAGTTTAGAGAACATTTTGCTGTTGCTTATATCTGCCCTTGCCTGTGAGTTCTGAACTGGGGTTCATAAGGTCATTAATTCTAATAGCAATGGGAAAGCAGGAGAAAGAGACACGTCATGGCATGAAACAAAAATCCTAAGAGCAAGAATGATTTAATGTTTAAATCCAATCTCCTTTATATTATGTTAGGGAGTTTGAGATGTGCTTTTTTAATCTTATCTTCCAGAATTTTTTTTCCACAGGAAAACTTCCCCATATATTCACAAAACGTTCTGGCGCTTCGTATGGTTTTACACCCTGAGAATTTATTATTCATGAAATAGGTCTTTTGAAGTACAATTTCTAAGTATTGATGTTTTATCTTTAAACAGCGAACATGAGCACAGGCTTAAAGGCCCACTGACAATCACTCAGGAACAGCTCAATTGCTCATGTCTAGGCAAGGTCTTCCCCACACAGGGAACCTTTTGTAAATATTAGTTACTAGAATCACAACACTAATACATGTAGTTAATAATTATCGCAATGTGCCAAAACTGCACAGTTTGCTCCCTGATTACAATATTAAATTGCTATTGAGCTGTGATACTTGCTTCAGGCAATAGTACTGAGAAGCCTCCAAAGACTTTGGTTGGCCTCCCTGCACAAGCATGGGAAATGTATGCCTGCACAGAAAGCAGAGGCAGCGCTGGGGTTTGCCAGAAAACAAACAAAACTCAGACAATAGAAGAAAAGTTTTATCAGAGCTGAAGTGTCCTTTCACTGGGGAACTGTCATCTCATGAAAAGAAAACACACACGCGCACTTGATTAGAGCATCTGTGGCAGACCATTACCATGAGCTGGGTGATTCAAGCTGTTCATGGAGGGTACTGCGCAGCCAGCTCTGAAAGTTTTGGTTTAGTTGCTTTTGATGGCATCTAAAAAGGAGCTAAGCCACTTTAGAAAAGTTCGGAGGTTCCGCCTGACATGTTTGTGCGCCTCTATCAATGGGTATTTTCTGCTGATACTTTTGCCCATCGCCCTGCAGACCGAGTAGTTGTGGATGACAAAGGGGAGCCACCATTGCTGGTACCATTGTTCATCTTGGTCGTGCGTTACAAATTCACGATGGGTCTAAACACAAACCCTAATCCTCAGCTTCAGGTCTTGATTCTTTATCTTTCTAAACTCATGAACCAAACTTCCCAATTTGAAGAGTCTGCATTTGGCTGTATAATTCAGAAATGGTTCAAGCTGTCTCCTTAGATTTGGGGCGTTTGGGCTTGTATCAACATTCAGACAAGCTCAGGGAAGGGTCTGAGAGGTACAGTGATGTCTGAGCCCAGATCAGGTCCTAGATTAAGGTTTCTGCTTGAGAACAAAAGTTGGAAAATGCTTCTGCAATGTCAGCTAACTACTGCTCAGTACTCTGGTACATAAATGTAACTCTTATTTGATGGGAGGAGAAGGTGTGACAAATCTATCAGGAGCAAAGTTTCAGACTCAGGATTTTTTCCTTCTTTGCCGGTGATCGAAGCCAACTTCTCTGTGATTTTTCTAATGTGAATGCATTTAACGTTTAGTGAAGTAGTGAAGACAGCATAGCCAGAAGGATTGCAGTTATTAGGGTATCAGTAGGAGCAGTCCAGGAATGTGATTTGCGGGTACAGATTCCAATCTTTGCACTTACAAAAAGCTGTTGGAAGAGAGCATGCAGGCTTTTGACTCTTTCTATAAAGCAAAGCCAGGTGTTTGCACTTGGAAAGTGCAGGTGCCAGTTTATGTACTTGAGTTTATCAGGCCCAGGCTGAAACCATATCCCTAATGAGATCATATGCTATTGTCCAGCTTCTGCATCATTAAGGCATGCTATTCATGTAGGTTGTGGGAGTTACCCTTGAAATCACTGTGCTGGGTTTTCTAACTCATTTTTTTTGTGAGCTTTATGGTCTCTTTAACAGAGCTATGTGAGTTACACGGGGCAAGGCTTCCATCCTCCTTCAGAAACCATATGTTAAATGGAAATAGTAATAATGCTATAACCCCTAGAAGGGGAAACAAAGAAGAAGGGACACACATTTGCTGGCTGATCGCCTGAAACTGTGCATAGGTACCTCAGCTGAATTCAGTATTTCATTTCAGCATTTGAAACTTACCTCAGATGTTTCCTCAGAGAAGATACTAGTGCTAGCTTGTCCTTTTTATTTATGCACTTGCTGAATTGCAGAATGTGTGTTTCAGGTCTCAGCTGTCAGCCTTATACCATGGGCCCCTTGTCCAAAATGAAATCTCATTCTTAAATTAAATCACAAAGGTGTTAAAAAGAAAAGGAAAAAATTGTCTCCAGACTGTTTTCAGGGTTCTTCTGTAACCCAGGTCATAAAATCAAATAGAAAGAAACTGTTGTGCCATTAAATCTATCCTGCTATCAGCTCTTGCTTGTTTCCTAGTACCTATTTTATGGGAGATTATAGTGCTCGATTTTAAATGTCCCAAGCAAAAATTGTGTCTATGGGTTCTTTTGGTTTGTGCACCAAACTCAGATTAAAGTAGCCAGATACTGCTTTTTTCTGCTGATTCCCTTCTGCCAGGCACTGCTGAGATATTTTATATCCTGTCAACAACCCCTCTTCAAGAATAACCTGAGAAAGCAGGTAGGCTATTACACAAGTAACAAGGGTCTGCTCCCTTTCTTCCAGTTTCTTCTTCTACGACAGCTAACACAGAAAAAGGTCAAGGCTTGTCGTAGAAAACAAAAAGCAAAGAACTACCTGGTGTTCTGTGTTACATTGGCAGGTACGATTAATTATTTATGCAGTACCATTGGTAGAGCAGCAGACAGGTCAGGTTCCTGATTATGCTGTCTGTGGGCATTTTGCTGATGTATGTCAGCTCCGTTCTTGGTCAAATATTATGGTCCCGTCCTGCTGCCGAGTGTGTCTGTCTTTTATTTGTGAATTACCACTAAAAGAAACGGCACAGAGCTGGCAGGAAAATGGCATCTCAAGCAGCATATACATGTTTTGTTAATTCTGGATTGTGCAATAATTTTGATCTGATCTTTCAGCCTTGATTCTGGACAAAATTGATTGGATTTGAGACTATAACACAAGAGCTGGAATAATTGTATTTAGTGTGTATTATTCCCAAGGCAAAACTAGAAATCTAGACTCTTTAAAAAGGCTAAAATTAAGAGACAAGCTGGGGTTGGTGTTATTTTGAAGCTTATATAAAAGTTGTTGGTATATATTTTTTTCCAACTCTTCTTCTTGTCACCCTTTCTAATGTATCTCCCTCTCCCACTGACTTGTAGCCAAATTTAGAGGAGAATTTCTCCTCTGTACCCTTACAACTCACGCCCTGTATTTCACAATCAACCTGTTATCACCGCAAGCCTGGGCTGAGATGGGCCATGACTTCCCTATCTGCTCCTCCTAGCAAAGATTTGCCATCAGTGCTGAAAAGCCTGCAGCAGCCTCGCCAGCTGCAAGGAGCATCTCGCTGACAAAATAGCCCGTCAGCCGGTATTAGTCTAGAGGGCGCGTCTCTCCCAAAAAGCCCTACGTCATTGCCACAAGTTGCAATGTGAAAGCCCTACCATCAGGGCACCAGTCAAAATTTATTCTCAGGCTGGCCTCACATGTTAACTTATCACCAAACTAAACTCTTCGCTGAAAGGCTGGAGCTTGTATTCACAGAGGGTGAAAATTGGTTCCACTGGGAAAGCTTCAAAGTCATTTCAGCCATTAAACTGTGGCTGGATGTATCATAAGTACAGGAGAGGTCGAGGCACTGCCTGTGAACCATGGGGACTTGGTAGAGAAGTTCCTGCTGAAATTGGCAGCGCGATTGTGTATTCTGTTTCAGTCCGGCTCTGCAGCAGGAGCGAGTCGCGTTTGTACATGAGACTCATTATGCTTCCCCTGTTTAACATACCAATTACTTTCTGTATTTACCATGTTTAGAGCGACTTCATGTCAGAAATTAATAACGCTAAAATAAAGAGCTGCGCTGATGTATGCTAAAGGGGAAGCACGGCAGACTAATAGAATGTGTAGTGGAAGCGGAAGGTGGATTTGCAGCTGTGGGGAACACATCCAGATGAATTTCACGGCGTGCCGTGGGGAGGTCCCACAGAGGCCCACGTGCTCTTTAAGGCACACTTCAGACTGCGATAAGTGTATCTTGAGAGGTCGCAGCGCCTAAGTAATTTCACCCTGTAAGCAGTGTAAACACGTAGCGGTGCCAGTCAGTCCCTCTAAGAGCTTTGCTCCTCCACATTTCTCGCCTGTCTCTCCATATTGGACAGAAGTGTTTGGGAGACAAGTAATTAAGTCTGGAGGACAAGATGACAGGGAAACATTTTTGTCTTTTTTAACTGACCTTTGTACAAACTTGGGCAAGTGAGGAAACCTTGGTTCACCCCTGCTGGTCCTAGGCAAACCCCTGTAATAGCAGCAGGTCTCTGATCTTCCGCTTCAAAACTCAGGAGTCCACAAAGGATTTTACCCAGATTCCCTGCCAACTCCAGCGCATTAACCCTTTCTTATAACTTTTGAATTCAGCATCTGTCTGGTAATGGGACTCAAAACGCTGTCGAAGTCTCTAGTAGGCATCATGCCATCACACACTGAGGAGTAATTCCTTGCTCACGTTGATCGCCGCAGACAACAGACTGGACAACCTCCTAATGGGAAATAACAGTAAAAGGGCCATATTGATTAGTGACGTTGGAATAGTTGTCATTAATGGAGATCATAAAAACAGTTATAATATTTATAACCAAAACAGACGGAAATTTTATGTTTTCATTAAAAGAAAGCCTCTGTATATGAAGATCTCAACAAGCAACTAGTATACAGGCATGCCCTGTTATTTCTTGTCTCTGGTTTCAGTGGGGCATCTTCTCCAGGTTGGCATGGGAAAGATCGTGGTTTCTGCATTGCTTTGCTCACAATCATTGTTGATTTCTTTGTGGGGAACTGTGTGAGGGAGAAAGGGGAGAAGCTCTGAATCTGCCTACTAGCTCCATCAGTAATGGATGGTGTTTTAACATTTTCTTGTTTTTCTTGCTTTGGAAAGCTAATCCATACCTACGCAAACAAGTTGTTTTTACAATAAAAACTCCTCAGTGCTGAGAGTTTGCCTTGCGTGTTTGCCCTCTTGTAAAAGACGACCTCCACTAAGAAATCTGTATTTGATAGTCCATTCGGTAAAGTCTTAAGAGATGCTTCATGTGAATAGATTTTCTCAGGGCCAAATCCTGAGCTGTTTGCTTACTTCTCTGCCGTTTAAACTCCCATTCACTTCAGTGGAAGTTTGCTTTTCATGGATTTCTGCTATTTACCTGTCATTTTTTTTCCACTGCAAACTCAGCCATACTCTGAAGGCGAAGCAAGGTTCTTTCCTTCCAATGCATCACTCACAGGTCATGAAATCTCTGCCAGCAAAAATATGCACGAATTATTGCTGTGCAAACATTATTGGCCTCTTCCACAACGAGAAATTCCACTCATGCCAACGCTAAAGGTGAAAAAGAGAGAGATCCAGGGCTACTTGTTAACAATCAATGCGTGCACTGACTGGCCTGGTAACTGATAAGGAGTACAGAGTTTTATTAATAATACAATAAAGAGGAACCAGCTCACTTGTCCTGAAGAGGGCTGGTTTTGCACGGCTAAAAACCATAAACTTTTTAGTTTTGAATGCAGAGAGCAATGATTCTCAATACACAACAGGAACAGATCTGCTGAGTAAGAAGGTACCTTTTTTATAACATTGCTTTCAGAACAAGATGTACATCAATCTTTTACTCCTAAACAAGCTCAGTGTTATTCTTCCAACAGAAAGGTCAAAAATACATGATACGAAATCTAAATCACTGTTTCATTCTGCTTGGACTGGATGTGGGGCTTTTTGCCTCTCACTGACTGTGTGAAAGATAATACAAAGGTAGAAATATCTCAGGTTTAAATACTGTCCAGAAGGCCTCCTTCTCAAGGTACCATGAATGATGGGGTACAGCTACTAGCAAACAGAGGCTGGAGTCATCATTACTGCAGCTAGGAAGCACAGAAATGAGCACCAATTTCATGCCCAGCTGCTATGCCCAGCCGTGGAAGATACTCTGTGTGCTGACCTCCACCATCAGGAATTAGAGTAATAACCCCACAGCTTGAGTATATCTGTTTGGTTTTGCAATTAAAGTACTCTTATTTTCCGTAAGTGCTTTCTATACTCAAGACACATCAAAACACATGGCACGGAAGGGGACCCAGCGGTGCTAGCACTAGCTGCGTAGGTGAAAGAAGCGGCCAGGCTGTTGCATTTCTGCTCGGTGACAACACAGGGCTATTGGACGCTTGTGCTGAGGTGCCCTGAAGTCTCCACTTGCTCCGTGATACGGTCCCTGAGGCCAGTCACTCCGGGGTTTGCCTCAAAGGGATTATCTAGAGTTGGTCAGCAATTTCTTCATGTTACAGGCCAATTGTCAAAACAGACTTTATGGTGAGAGGCCTTCAAGGAGGATCTTCCTCATCTCATGGTGAAAAATAGTCCATCCAGTCCATGGGAGCATTCACTTGAGCTAGAAGACACCATTCCTGCACTATTTTAAGCAGAGTAAGGACGTGTCCCTCATCCAAGGTGAATGTTGTATTTCATCATGATCTAAGCAGATCCAGTTTAGGAAACATCAAATATTTTTACAGGATCACAACAGCCATTTCACAGAATCACAGAATCACAGAATCGTATAGGTTGGAAAAGACCTTTAAGATCATCGAGTCCAACTGTAAACCTAACACTACCAAGACCACCACTACACCATGTCCCTAAGCACCTCATCCAAACGTCCTTTAAATACCTCCAGGGATGGCGACTCAACCACTTCCCTGGGCAGCCTGTTCCAATGCTTGACAACCCTTTCAGTGAAGAAAAATTTCCTAATATCCAGTCTAAACCTCCCCTGGCGCAACTCGAGGCCATTTCCTCTTGTCCTATCACTTGTTACCTGGGAGAAGAGACCGACCCCCACCTCTCTACAGCCTCCTTTCAGGTAGCTGTAGAGAGCGATAAGGTCTCCCCTCAGCCTCCTTTTCTCCAGGCTAAACAGCCCCAGTTCCCTCAGCCGCTCCCCATCAGCCTTGTGCTCCAGACCCTTCACCAGCTTCGTTGCCCTTCTCTGGACACGCCCCAGCACCTCAATATCCCTCTTGTAGTGAGGGGCCCAAAACTGAACACAGCATTCGAGGTGCAGCCTCACCAGTGCCGAGTACAGGGGCACGATCACTTCCCTAGTCCTGCTGGCCACACTGTTTCTGATACAAGCCAGGATGCTGTTGGCCTTCTTGGCCACCTGGGCACACTGCTGGCTCATATTCAGGCGGCTGTCAACCAACACTCCCAGGTCCTTTATCCACCAGGCAGCTTTCCAGCCACTCTTCCCCAAGCCTGTAGCGTTGCATGGGGTTGCTGTGGCCCAAGTGCAGGACCTTGCACTGCATTTCGCTGCACACCCTGAGTTTTTACTTCCTAAGACATGCACTAAAAACTATCTACACCAGAAATTATGCTAAAGACCTAGCTTCTTGCTGTAATTACAGAATTCGGTTAATAGCAGTAATTTGTAACTGCTCAAAGTTATGAATAACTCAATAATTTCAGGGCAGTTCATTGCCTGAACCTGGAGGAACCTCCCTCTTTGAAGCCTCATAGATATTTTAAAGTAATCTCATCACTTGCCAGCAGCTTAGCAAAAATTATATATCACAGGATGGAAGAGTAGAGAGTTCAGAGACTCACATAAGAATAGCAAAGATGTGACTGTGTTTGGATTCCAGAAAAAATAAAAATCTCACACCAAAGGTCTGGTAAATAACTTGGGGACAAATAATGTTCTACTGATAAAAAGCATACTATAATTTGCATGGGTCACATCAGGAATATACAGCTGACTTCACGCAACTGAAGGTAATCAAGGAGTTGGAACCTGGAATCTGTCTCCAGCAACTAATGTGCACCTTCCTATGTGATAATTGTACAACTCGAGGCCATCTATGAAATACAAACAGAATAATTAATATCTCCCTCATAACATAAAATGGTGGGATGGACTAATGTTGTTTGATCTCCTTGAGTCTTCTCCTTGTAATAAGCTCTTATTTTGTATTGCATTATGCATAGTGTATTCACTCACGTCTCACCGTTGCACTGTTTTCTACCAAGACAATGAAAATACTGGCCCCCTTTTACATGAACCCACGCCACATATTGCCAGAAGTAGCTTACATCTAACTTGAGGCCAATAGCTGCTGGGAAGTAATTAGTTGTAGTGCTGCTATAATCCCTTAGTAAATGTAAGCGCAACTCCTATTTGTGCTGAAGGTGAAATGTTTGTGGTAACAAATGCCCTTTTCTCTGAATAAAAATGTATTTACTTTTAATCAATCAGGGACTCATTATCAGCGTTGTCTTCATCTCCCTAAACCTTGGCCTTTTGTGTATGATTTCAGCGTTGGAAGAGAGTGTCTGCAGGTTATTAAGAGAATGTTGCAAAATAACTCTAATGACCTGAATCAGCTAGGGAGAGACGGTCAGAAATTAGGAGGCAGCCCTATTATCTCCTGGCACCTCCAGGCTCTCACCAGATCCTTGCAGTCCCCAAAACGGAAGGAGGAGGACGTTGCTGCCACTGCTGTTTACTCAGTGGGTGTGTTCACACGTTGCATGTGTATGCGTGCACATCGCACGTGCGAGGAGCGGCCTCCGAAGGAGCAGAGGCATCCCAGGGTAAATGCGGCGCTTTGCTGCTGAGGACTATAACCTGCCGGCTCTGGAAGGCGACGTGGAGAATCGGCTGCCTTAATTTAGGAAGTGGAGCTGGCTGAGGAGCGTGGGGGCGGCTGGGGGAGGTCTGCGGGAGCTGAGGAGAGCCCGAGCTGCCTGACCCAGGGGCCTGGGCTGGCGGGGGCTGTGCGGTGCCTGCTGGGCTGCCTTTCGCTGCGGTGCTCAGTCCACAACACCTCACGGCCGAGCAGGGGGATGGGGAGCCGCCGGCTGGCTTCTCCCCAGAGGCACCCCAAGTGCACCTCTCCCCGAGAGTGCTGCCAAGCCAAGGGGTGCAGCCGAGCAGAGGTCTCCTGGCCACAAACAGCCCTTGAAGACCCTCTAGACGGCTGCAGCCCTTTCCCCTTGTGCTGGTTTTGGCTGGGATACAGTTAATTTTCTTTACAGTAGCTGGTATAGTGCTGTGTTTTGGATTTTAGTATGATAATAATGTTGATAACACACTGATGTTTTAGTTGTTGCTAAGCAGTGCTTACACTGGTCAAGGACTTTTCAGCTTCCCATGCTCTGCCAGGTGCACAAGAAGCTGGGAGGGGACACAGCCAGGACAGCTGGCCCCAACTGGCCAAAGGGCTACTCCATACCATATGGCGTCATGTTCAGTATATAAAGCTGGGGAAGAAGAAGGAAGGGGGGATGTTCGGAGTGATGGCGTTTGTCTTCCCAAGTCACCATTACACGTGATGGAGCCCTGCTTTCCTGGAGATGGCTGAACACCTGCCTGCCCATGGGAAGGAGTGAATGAATTCCTTGCTTTGCTTTGCTTGCACGTGCAGCTTTTGCTTTCCCTATTAAACTGTCTTTATCTCAACCCACGAGTTTTCTCACTTTTACTCTTCCAATTCTCTCCCCATCCCACTGGGGGGAAGTGAGCGAGCGTGGGGCTTAGTTGCCGGGTGGGGTTAAACCATGACACCCCTCCACCCTCCTTTGCAGAGACAAAGCATCCAGAGCGGGGTTGAAGGTCTGAGCCCTAAAGTTTTGCTGCTTTTAAAGGCTGAGGAGGGAACTCTGGGAACCGGTTGCCATGAACTGAGACACTTGCTTTATTTATTTTCAGTTTCCCCAATGTGCTTCTCTTGGCCAAACCTGGAAATAAAAGTTACAAATCTCCCCTATTACGGTAAGTAACTTCCCAGCAGGGGCCCTGCTGCGTGATCGGGCAGAGGGTCTTTCCAACAGGCTTTTCCAGGACAAGCATGAAGACGGAGGAGGATCCTGTGCTGGAAAGAGCATGAGCAATGCTCCACCTCACTCACCTTCTTGGTCTTCATGTTTGGCCCCAGAAAAGCACCCGCTCCAACAGGCATGTCATCAGGGATGTGAGAGTATTGCAAGAAGTGAGAGGAAAATCATTGTAGCAATCTACCAGGAAAAAATAAAAGGATTTTCTGACTTTGTGGCTTCTTCAGCCTGTAGGATAGTCCATTCTCCTGCATGGTTAGTTTGCCAAGTCATTTCTCCCTCCTTGTTCTTTGGTGTCCTTCTCACAGCAAGCAGGGAAGTGACTAATATTGCTGAATGTAAGAAAGTGGCGCTGACTTCAGGTATGGCTACAGTACCTGGAATTACTTTGGCAATTTGTTTTTAATTTTGTCATTTGTTTTGAGATTTCGACGTTGATTGTGAAATATTAAGACCAATGAGAATGGGAAAATCTTAATAGCAAGCTCATTTTAGAGAGGAAAAACTCAGAATCGCTGTCTTTTCCCTGTGGAGGTAGTCTGTTATCCCTCAATATACAGGCAAGGCTTCCATAGACAAATGAAATGGCAGCGCACAGCACCTGTCTGCTACGGAAGGAGCACAGACTTCTGGTAAAAAGTACGTGTGTTGCAGCAGGAAATTTCGATTCTGAACACGTGCAGTTAGCTTTTGATACCAAACTCCACTGCTACAAACTGTGATCTGGACTCCATTATTACCTGCTTTAAAGATCTCTTTCTATAACGTCAGCATTGCTGAATCAAGCCAGCATATTTGACTTACAAGAGCAGCTTTAGCAAAGGGTAAATTGTGACAAAAATTGTCTCCTTCCTTGTTTCTTTGTACAGTGCAGATCAAGTGATACACTCTCAGCAGTAATGCAGCCTGATCATTACTGAGCACTCTCCCTGGCATGCCTATGAGCAAACTTTCTATTGTTTCAATTAGATGATCTTGGGCATTCAGGGAATTTAATACTGATGGAGCTCAGCTCCTAAAATCCTAGAAATTAGAGCCTGAGAGAACCTAGGGAATCATCTTGTCCATCCCCTGACAATGCAGATTATTTTCTACTGTATTTTTACTGTGTTTTTTTCCAGTCTATTTTTAATGATTCTAGCAACGGGGTTTCCATCACTTTTCCTGGGGGACTATTCCACATTCTAATAGATCTCACTGTTAGGAAAATTTTCCTGATATTCAGTCTAAATTTTCCTTTGCTCAATTTCATCCCATTACTCCTAGATATGCCCAGTAGAGGCGGCTGAAAACTGAAAGTGAGTAGGCAAACCTGACACATTATGTGTGCTCAGAGCCAATTTACAGCAGCGGGTAAAGTGATAGAGTCAATTTGCAGCATTCTGTAAGTGACAGAGAGGGTCTTAGGGCATGCACTCTCTGAAAATGGTTCTGAATCTTGATGAAAACCCCAAAGTACAGAAAAATATCCAGAAGCTGTAATGACTTTATATTTTTTGCAACACTCAGGCTGAACACAACAAGAATCCTCTATGAAGAGATAACAGGTAGGGCACCTTGTTTATGCTATGGCTGCCAATAAAACTTAAATTTATACAGGCATCTGAACAGCATACTTTCCGTTGCACCAAACACTGCAAATTGTCATTTACTTTTACATGCTAGACAGAAATAAAAGCCAGCTTACATTCCTTGAGCTATTACCCACTAGATAATGAAACCCATAGCTGAAAATTACATTTATATTGTAAATGTTCTTCTGTAAGTAACTTTATGTCTGTATAATTTTCTGATATGCTGCTAATAAACTTTCTAACAAAAGATATTCACTAAATCCCCTCTGCATACACATGCATTGCTCTTTTTTCTTTTCTCCCTTTTTATGTTTCCATCATTTTATGCACTATTATGGGGCATGCCTCTGTTTTCTTTCTTACTGCTAATTCATTTCCGAACAGGCAGCCAATCCTGCTACCACTTTGCTGCCCACATCACTAAACCTTTCAGACCATTTACCTACTTTCTTTTCTCATGCTGTATAAAGATCATATTTCTCATCCTTCTCTTCAATACCATATAACCCTTTATTCTTGGACATAGATGTACCATTTCTACCCCATCATCTTATATTACCAAAAAATTGTTTTGCATCCTACTCCTTATTTATGTCCTTTCTTATACTCACCTCTTCCCCAGCACCTTCTACTGATGCTCCCCCCAGACCTATCTGCATCAGCCTTCAGCCAGTATTTGTGTCTGATCGAAACTGCAATGTTCTCGGGAATGGACAGTGCCTTCCTTATAGTGGTTATGGAAGATGGCAGAAAGGTAGTGAAGTAATTCACAGCGGGGAGTGATATGGCCCCTGCAACAGGAAAGGAAGATGGTTTTCACAGCCTCTTGAACAGCAATCCAGCCTCCCTCAAAACTGTAAAAAGTTTAGCAGACAAAAGAAAACTAAAAGCCTATGTTAATCTCACGGTGATATGAGGAACTCCGCAAGGATGTGGCCAGAGTTGTATCCAGATGCCTAGCTAGTGGCTGAACCTGATGAATCGGAAAAAGCATGAAAATGGTCTACTCACGACGAAGCAGGTACATCTGGAAGAAACACAAGTCACAGGCACTGGAATTGCTGGCTGGGCCACAGTGCGTGTACTACAAATTCTGCCCTTGGGGAGGGATTCAGAAATCGGGACAGGCAAGCAAAAGAGGGGCTTGTGAGAGATTGCAAGGGAATGCCGTACTTATAAAGAGCCACAGTAGGATGAGGGCAAGGAGCAAAGCTGTTTCTGAGGCTCGTGGCAAGTGGAGAGGACAGTGCAGCCCACAGGGCAGGGAAAGAAGTGAGGCATTAGGAGGTGGTTCAGGCTGGGTGGAGGGGACGCATGCCTGATGTCTCACTGGGACTATCAGGGCTGCAGGTGTCCCTGGTGGTGCTATGAACATCTAAGGCTGGACATCAGAAGGGTAAGAGGGAAAGTCATCTTTCCAGGTACTTGGTGCAGCCTCAGAAACGTGCTGTTCAGGGATCACTGTGTGCAATCCTATGGCTTTGGTCAAGAAAGAGATCACTACACAGGATTACAACTGTTTCTTCTGGCATTGGATTTCATTAATCCCAGTGACCTCTCCTATTTTCTTCCTCTTTCCTTCTTTTTGCAGTAAGTCCGAATACTGCTCCAGATGTCACTTTTTTCTCACCTGCATTTAATCACATAAGCCACCTTATCTCCAACCTGGACCATTTCACAGTCTTTTAGTCTTTTTGTTAGTTGGAACTCAAATGTGTGTCTTGAGAAAAATGAAAAATCTCAGCGTCATTGAGGATCCATTAAACTAAGGTGGTGTCTCTCCCTGTAGCAAACTGCCATAGCTGAGGCCAGCAGATGCAAACTGGAATTATGTCAGTGGCTAAGCCCAGCGATCACCTCCTGTAGAGGACCTCTGCTCTAAGAATTCGCTTCTCACCACAGTCCTCTAAAGTCCTCCGCATGCCCTACTGGTACTGCCCTTTTGGTTTTCCTCTCCCAAGGGTGAGTAATTTAGCAACACTTATAATTAGCAGTGCTCTTCATCTGCAGCTGTCCTTGTAGAGGACAGACACCAATCCTTAACTGTATTTAGCAATCAGAAGACAGTGGTGTATCAACCTCAGCTGTCTTCCTTGTTCCTTAGGGGAACATGCACAATCTCATCTTTGCACTCCTTTCATCCTGTTTCCCTCATGGATCCCATACTGCTCTGACTCTGCTGCTCACAGTGCTCCCCGTGACCCCTTCTTCCACTCTGCTCTCTGTCTCCGTTCATGCCATTTGAGCTAGCTTTTCCCATCTTCTTCCTCCATGTCCTGCCTTAAAACCCATGGAAGTGCTATCCTGATCATCTCACCACTTGTGTTCCCAAGCCTTCTGTCTTCTCAACATTGATTGTAATTTGTTTTGATCTGTTAAGTCATAAGCTCTTTTGGCCAACAATCTTGACTCCAAGTCATAAGCTCTTTTGGCCAACAATCTTGACTCCTTGGTTCTTTCACCAGTTGTCAGATATCTTGCTGGCTAGCTGATGAAACGGTATGTCTATGTGGTGATAGGTACTGAGCTTAAATTTAATTGTTGTCCTTCACTTAAGCTTTCTATAAGAGAAGGCTAGTGCATGTCTCCATCTAAATATAGGACATATAAAGGCTTAGGAGTGTTAAATCCATAGATAAAGAGGACTTGTTGAGGGAGAGCTATGCAGAAGAAATGGAGTACAAGGAGAAAGAAGATGCAGTAGTCTGAACAGATCTAATGCATAGTCCTTTCAGCGTTGCTGTGGCTCTGTCTTAGGGAAAAAGCCTCTCCCCTGGCTGCTATTGTATGCCGGGGCCCAAAATAGGCTAACATTTGGAGGAGATCTTAAAACAGTCATGAAAAGCAGAATGCGCTTCACCTCTAACCCTGTCACACAGTTTAACCTATTCTATCCTATTTAGACCTCTTTTTGGTGGCCGCTGGTTTCAGAGCATTTCCCTTTTGTGCTGCCTATATCTCTTCGGTTTGGCTACCTACCTCTGTCTGTGACTAGAGCAAGTGTCTCCTTAAGGTGTTTCTGCCTTCAGTGTGCGGATCTGCGACCTTCCCACAGGCCCCAAGTGAAGGCTAATATGGGGATTTTTTGGACAGGTTTCTAGCAGAAAGAGCTGTGGGCAAGAAATCTGTGCATGATTAACACTTCCCCTAAGAAAGCAGAACTTCATACATTATTATAAATTAACAGAATTGTATCAGAAGTATCTCCCCCATCAATTTCTCCTTCTAATTGGAATAACCTGATCAGGTCACAAGATAAAAGCCTGGTGTCAACACTGGGACCCCATTCAAATAGAGAAATTATGAGCTGGTATTCTTGTTGAACCAATAACAAATCTGCTCTCAGAAAACAAAGCTAGCCAAAAGGAATTAAAGCAAGACCAGAAGGTGCTAAAACAAGAGTTGGAAACTTTACAAAAGGAATTACAGCAGCATCTGGAGGTTTCCCAGAAATGGCTGAAGTGATTTGCAGGCAGAGGTGAACTCCCTGTTGGAGTAATGACTACAAAATGTCCTAACAGACTGAGAAGGCCAGCTGCAAAACTTCCAGTCTGAATTGGTAAGTCCAAAAGGTAAATGGCAATGATACTGCCATAGGTGCTTCAAGGCAGGGAGACACCAGCTGGGAACCCACTAGCAGGGATGAAGAGGAACAAGGACTTGCTGGCTAAATTTCAGCTCCAGGAAGAAATGTCTGGTCACAGACCTGTCATGGTAGCCAGCCATCTGGACGTTCGGTTAGGCCAATCGGAGAGCTTAGGCAAAAACATTTACTGCAGTTCGTCTACTTGGTTGGCAGTCACAGAGTCCTGTGGGAGAGGCTGGACTTTCGTTGGTCAAATAATGCAAATACCTAATATCTTTTATGGAAAACTCTGTTTGAGATTTACTTTGCTAAATATAACATCGTGGGCTGACTGAAAGCTGGTGAAGATGGAGAGGAAGGAGGGACTTCTAGCAGCAAGCCCAAATAGCCATGCCCGGAGAGTGCCAGAGCTCTGATTTCCCAAAAAGAGTCTTCATGCAAACCTTTGCCTCTTGATTAGAATCATCCACAGATCTGAGTCGATCCAGGTGCAACTAAAAGCCAGAAGAAAAAGGAAAAGGAAGGAGAAAATCCTACCTGAACTGCAAGAGAAGCTGCAGAAACTTGTGTTTCCGGCATGTGCAGATGTCAGTGACGGCTTTCACGATAAACTGGCAAGGGATCAATTCAAACTTGCTCAACTGGACTTAGGCTTTCACACTAAGATCAGTGAATGGCAGCCAAAGACACTCCAAGGGGTCTCTGGAGTTTACCATGGAAATTGTGATTCTCCCCTTGCAGCTATGGACCAAAGAAGGAAGCAGTTTCTGGTGGCAGGGATGAAGGACAGTCACTACAAATTCTTTAAGCGCAGTTCTGTATCAGGGAAAGAGGATACAAATCTGCCTCATGAAATTACTGAAAAATAATAAAAATGAAAAATTTGACGCCGTAAAATGAAACTGAGAATAATGTGAACTTCATTTGAAAACTGGCCCTGTGAAAAGAAGGATTATTATGAACATAAGGCTGCCCTGGACAGACCATCGTTACTTCCTAGAGAACTTCTCTTTCAGCTCAGGAAATGGAAGGACATCAAACTGAAGAAGCAAAACTCAGGGACGTATAAAAGGACCAGCACGCCATTTTTATTTCAAGCTGGACAGCTAACAACAATAATGAGAATTTTGGCGATTGAATGTGTAATAGAATCAGTGAAATGTGAAGGAATTGTAGACGTGTCAAACCTTACATTTATTAGACTAGACAAGCCAAAAAGACTAGGGATTTGGGAGATCCAAAACGGAACCTCCTAATTGATTTCAAATGGAGAGAACGTCTGGGGAATGTGAACGCATCCAAAAACTGGAAAAATAGATTCTGAAACCAGGACCTCTGTAATTTGAACAAGAAGTATGAGTAACTGAGGTAATAGATGAACTAATAAGTGAGAGTTTATCATACCTAGTAACAATAGGAAAGGTATATTGCTAATATGATCTTTGGAAGTTCTTTTTGAAGATGTGGGCTAGCTGAAACAAATGAAACAAATTATTTTCTAACTGGTTTGCAACAAATAAGCTGTCCTATTTCCAGGCATAGAAACCATTACAATAGTAACATACACTGCTATCTTTTCTACAGAGGAAAGATAGAAGTGGCAGAAATCTGTTTTGTGACCCAAAAATCTTGGTGAAACTTTACCTACCACAATTCTTGCACATCTGCTCCAGCACCAACTCCCTGTTGTTTACTGCTGAGCAGAAGATGCTATCAATAAATAAAGAAAAAAGAAGGTTTGCTTGCGAAATTTGAATTAGCCCTAAAACACAAGAAAATTGTAGAAGTAGCCTATACGTCACATTCTCCCAGAAGCAGAAGTTTTGTGTGACTGCTCCTGTTCAGCTGTGGGCTAGCAAATAACACCAGAACCACTCCATAAGTTTGATAAGAATAGAAATCTGTATCAAAAAAAATCTATACCCTTCACTAGAAGGATCATTTAATACCTTCTGGTATAGAAATGTCTCTGCTGGGTGGTGACCATTTCTTCAGTTCCTGAACCACACCTGCTCCTCAGCATCCCCAGTGTTGCTTTCAAGCCAATGGTATGTGAAGTGACCCTCAGCAGAGTCACCTGAATCTCTGGCAAAAATTGAACCATTGAGGACTGTTGAAGTTGGCACTGCTAACTTCTACTGGGACTTTGCCTTGCCCTAACTATTGTTATCTCCTGTGGGGCATCCCTTGAAGGTCCCCATCTCCTGATTATGCATGTGGCCATAGGAAGGTGTTGGTTCATGGTCCGTAGCATCAGAAAACCCATCAGAAACCAGTTGGCGGCCAGTCACAAGTGGTGTTCCCCAGGGCTCGGTGTTGGGGCCAGTTCTGTTTAATATCTTTATCAACGATCTGGACAAGGGGATCGAGTGCACCCTCAGTAAGTTTGCAGATGACACCAAGCTGGGCAGGAGTGTTGGTCTGCTTGAGGGTAGGAAGGCTCTGCAGAGGGACCTGGACAGGCTGGATCGATGGGCCGAGGCCAATTGTATGAGGTTCAACAAGGCCAAGTGCAAGGTCCTGCACTTGGGCCACAGCAACCCCATGCAACGCTACAGGCTTGGGGAAGAGTGGCTGGAAAGCTACCCAGCAAAAAAGGACCTGGGGGTGTTGGTCAACAGCCAGCTGAATATGAGCCAGCAGTGTGCCCAGGTGGCCAAGAAAGCCAATGGCATCCTGGCTTGTATCAGAAATAGCATGGCCAGCAGGACTAGGGAAGTGATTGTGCCCCTGTACTCGGCACTGGTGAGGCCGCACCTCAAATGCTGTGTTCAGTTTTGGGCTCCCCACTACAAGAGAGACATTGAGGTGCTGGGGCGTGTGCAGAGAAGGGCAACGAAGCTGGTGAAGGGTCTGGAGCAGAAGTCTTATGGGGAGCGGCTGAGGGAGCTGGGGCTGTTTAGCCTGGAGAAAAGGAGGCTGAGGGGAGACCTTATCGCTCTCTACAACTACCTGAAAGGAGGTTGTAGAGAGGTGGGGGTCGGTCTCTTCTCCCAGGTAACAAGTGATAGGACAAGAGGAAATGGCCTCAAGTTGCGCCAGGGGAGGTTTAGACTGGATATTAGGAAATTTTTCTTCACTGAAAGGGTTGTCCAGCATTGGAACGGGCTACCTAGGGAAGTGGTTGAGTGACCATCCCTGGAGGTATTTAAAAGACAATTGGATGAGGTGCTTAGGGACATGGTGTAGTGGTGGTCTTGGTAGTGTTAGGTTTACGGTTGGACTTGATCTTAAAGGTCTTTTCCAACCTATACGATTCTGTGAAAAAGGGACCATGCTTTCTAGTAATTGCTTCTTTCATTGTCCACCAATGCTCAGAATTCCTTTATAATGGAAAAAGGTGAGAGTGGCTTCATCTGGCGGACAGTATAGACCCAGAGCGAGAATACAGGGGTCTTACAGAGAAAATACAGGATACATGAAATTCAGGGGTTCATTAGAGGTAACCATCCATTTGGCAGCTAGAAGAAAATAAATCAGAGTATTATTGTAAACATTAGGAATGCCTGGTGATATGAAATTGGCTTAATAGAAAGAGTTTATAAATGTGGGAAGGCTTAAGCTTTCTTTAATTTTGTTTTGTTAAAATGTGGGAAAACTTTATCTTGACTTTGACTGAAATAAGGTGTCATCATTTCAGTGAACTGAGCTGAGGGGAAGGATTTACATGAGGTTATCTCTTTCAGATCAGTATGTTTAGCTATCAGCCTTTAAGATAACTATAAGAGGTAGATAACGATGTGTTTTCACCTACAATAGAGAAAAGGTGACACAGAAAAGAAAGGCTTTTCTTGGTATTTTGCAAAAAACATGAGGGTGGGGGTAAGAGAGAGTAGACAAGACACAAATCAACCTGAGAGCAGCAGAAAGTACACCTTTTTTCACAGGGTGTTGCAAAGGAGCTTCAAGCAAGGAAACTGCCTGTCTCTGGATCTTTCTCACGTCAAGAAAACAGGATTTGGTATATTTCTGTAAATAAACAGATGTTTATCAAATACATCATCTCCATCACCAATTTCCCCTCCTTGCTGGAATAATACAGAATTTTGGCTACCTGCTCACATCAAAAGGAGTCACAAAGCTGCCCACCTTCATGATGAGATGCAATACGGTAAAAAGGATCAGTGATAACGGGTCCTTGTTTTCTAGCAGAGAACTTAAATACAAAGATACAGGCTCAAGAAAATCTTCTTCCACGTTTCTTACAAACTTTTTCCGTGAGCTAATGAAAAGTTTGGTTCTCATAAGATTAATCCAGATTTAAACACATTTTTTTTCCTAGTTGCAGTATTTAGAGAACAACATATGTCAGAGTGGGAAAAACTCCCAGAAACGTAAAAAGTGAACTAGGACAACAGGGTGAATATTCTTTACTGATAAGGAGAGAGAGATTTGTGATGAGGAAAACATTATGATCAATAATCAGACACACTTCAAACTGAGTGGCTGAGAGGCAAATTGAATGAGTGAAGCAGCACCTGATGTGGCTCGTTTTCTTTCGTGCTGGATTGCTGGGTTTGCTCTTTGGGTTAAAGTTTTAGATGATATCTACATAGTTTGAAAAAGACATCCCTGATGTCACACCTATTTATTACTTTATTTTGCAGACAGTCTACAGAGAGCAAGATCTGATCCACAGCAGAGGATCCTTTGAGTTGTAGTGTTTACCATGCTATCTCAAGCCCTAACCACTTCATTCTTTGTAATTTGATTATTTGGTCACGCCCTGGAATGCAAAGTATTACTCTGATGTATTTGTATAAACCTAGCCTCTTCAAATACAGTAAGTAGCCGAATGATGTATGTTAATGACATGCTCTCAGTAATTTTTATAATGCGAGATCTCAGCCCAGACTTAATGTTTAATATCCTTGGGATTCACATTGAAATTATTACACACATTATGTATTCCATTCCTTGGACTTAGAATTAATTTCAAAACAGAGCAAAAGTGCATCCTATTTGTTTTCTTGAGGGAGTTTGCATCAGTAACAGTCTATTTATTCTGGAGTTTCTGAAGTTAGAAATACCTTTTCCCTTTGCTATCTTTGATCTGTCCTGACGAATTGTGCAGAACATTTCACTTCTGTGTCTTGTCTCAGTTATGTCATTTCCTCGTTCACTTGAAAAATATTTATTCTAGCAAAATTTACCTCCTTAAATAAAGGACACAGGTTGTTACAAAACAGTCTCACAGAATCTTTGACATAAAGATCTTTGTCTGCCAAAAATAAACAGAAAAAAATACCTGCTTCTCTAGATCCCCTTTATGGAAGACTGCATAGGAGAATTCATAATCTGCATTGCTTTGATCGATCATTCAATCTTTGCATTGGTGATGTTTCTAATACAGGGGCTTAGCCTCTGGAATGACTCCAGACAGGATGGAACAAAGCAGCTAAACCTGTGTTAGGTTGTGATCTGAGTCCTCTCAGGCAATAAATCTTTAATTTGCAAGATTGGCAACTGTCTCAAAATTAGAATTAAAGGAACATTTAGCATTAGTGATGTTCTCAGTGTTGTCAGGAATTGCTTTCCTAGACATTTTTTGAAAGACTGCGCCTTACTTCCAAGCATACTTCCAAGATACTCACTAAGCCACCCTTTCGTTCCCCTCCCTCTCAAAAATCAAGCCCAAAAAGCAGCAGGAAGATGTAAAAGAGGAAAGGGAGTTGAAGCTCCCATTTATTATAGTCCCACCTGAAGGGATGATTTGTTTTAGCTGGGCTTCTATCCATCCTGTTGTTCCTGAACATGTCTCTTAGTTTTACTAGTGCAGAGAGAAAACCCTGGTGTGAACTAGTCTGCTTAGGAAAAGGGGGTTTCCCCTCAGGCATGAGGACAGCATGGGGATGATGCTATTTGGGTGTGTGAGGGCAGAACAATCCCCCACCGTGGCTGAGGGAGGATTTCAGGATTACCTACGCAGTTGCTTAAGCCTCAGGTATGAATGCTTGCGTGGCCACACAGTCTTCCTAGGCTAGAGCCACAGAGGGTTTCCCACCTAATTTCTCCTTGAGGCACACTAAGCCCAAAGCTATGTGGTTCCCAGCTTTCTCCTTTCGGCACGACGTATCCCCGTGCAGGGGTGGGCATCGCACAGTTGGGCCGCTGAGCCAGTCCCACCTATTTCGCAACCAGTGCCAACAGGCTCCTCAAAACATCTTATCCTGCCCACCTGCGATGAATGCTCCAGCAGGTACTCCCTTAACCGCTCCGGCGTCACCCCAGGCAGAGCGAGTGGGGGGAATAATGCCTCCTCTCATCTAACGACTCCATGAAGTTTTCATATTAAGTGGAGCAGGAACCGAAACATCCCAGCTGAGTGCCCTAATCCCCCCGCCACGCCTCCGTACTTGCTCTCCCTGGCTACTTAATTCTCTCTTACAAAATAGAGCTGCTTCGCTGGAGAGAAATTGGGAACAATCCCCTGCAGTGCCTGGCCCGTTAGTTATGGTATTCCCCCATGAGATGTAAGCTTGAAGCTTTTTCCAGTAGAGAAGTGAACCAAGGTCTCCTACAGCCCGACTGAAAGATACAGCCACTGAAATACTTCTCCTTACCATGAAATGAAGCACATCTCCAAAGGACTGTGTTCCTGCCAATGTGCCTTTCCATATGCAATTACCTTCTCCCCCCTCCTCTGCTTTGGGATGGGGAAGAGGTGGGAATTTGGCCCTGAATGAAAGATTATTAGCTTCTCTCTCAGCAAGGGAAAAGACAGGGACATACAATAAGAATATTAATTTTAATGAGAAACTCAGGCTGGCAAGAGAACTTTATTGGCAGAAGTGAAATTAGCTTTTCTACATAAACAGTTAGTGGTGTCAAGGGACTAGTCATTCATTGCCCAGAAGGAAAAAAACAAAACAAAACACAAGAGTCTTTAAGGGTCCTTACTCTCAAGAATGCTCTTCACTGTTTAATGCAGAGAGGATTTGCTTTGTACTTCAGCAAAAATCAAGTATGAAAGATATCGTCCCTTTCCAGCATTTTGAAGCAGTAAATATCCAAAAGGAACCAAGTACTTCAGGCTTCTCTCTTGACCCTTTCCCTTTTCCACACAGACATGTGCTCACATGCTCCACATATTTATTTTTTTAAAGCTGTTTCACAAGTCAGAAGGAGCGTTAAGTGTGAAAATCTTCATGTTCATAATCCCACCCAGACCCATTTCTGGTTTGGTCCATCTTTGCAAGACTGACCTTCCCTGGTCCTGCTTTTCCTTGTTCTCCCTCCCTCTTGCCACCCTGGTCTTGGAGAACAAGCTGCGAAGAGTGGACCGTCCTTTTTTCCCATTTCCCCCTTTCCCATTCCCCTGAACTAGCCCAGGAGGGGCCACCAGGTGATCAAGGTTCCCCATTAGATGACAGATCCTGCGATGACCGGTCACGGAGAGTCCAGAACCAAAGGCAGTTTCCTGCCACTTCAAGCACACGTGTTAGGATAGCCTCTGTACTGCTAGGGCAAAAGCCAGCCCAGCAGCCTACCCCGTAGTTTTCCTCTGTGTGTGTTTGGTGGTAGGATGGGATTTAACCCACAGAGTAAGAAACCATGGAAGAATTACAAATTATACAGATTCCCAGAAGGAAGGTTTTGTCTTACTCCCACCTGATATTGTAAAGAAAAAGAACATTTTATGTTGGAGAACAAGGATGCCTGCCACAAAGGGTGTTATTTAGTGGAAGTGATCCTATTTTACACTTGAGAGTAGGGCCAAAAAGAAAATACCCTCTGGGGCATATTTCTTCACAGAAACCAGCCACATCTGATACTGTCGGTTTTTTTCCCCGCACAGCACAATGGGAGGCAAACGTGTGCAGATCCTCTAATAGTTCCACCTCCGCACTGGCTGGCCATGACTGCCTGGAAAGAGAGCCGGTTCCCCTGCGCATGTCAGCCAGCCACAGCTGGCATCCCTCTTCCTCCCCCCTTCAAGGCAACCTGCTTCTCTTTCCTGTAAGGCTTTTGCAGGTTATGTTGTGGGAACACTATGGTATCTCACTGTACCTGGCATGAACTAACCCCAGCTATGAAGACTAGTAGGACAGATTCAAAATTTGTGCTTTAGAGCTGGAGGAGGACGCGTGTGTCCACAGTGAGGGAGGAGACACATTTGACCTTGGTGACCTGTTGTGTTACTCAGCCAGGAGTCAGCACACAGTAAAATTTCTTCCATTTTAATCACAAATAGTCACATGGTTCCGACGCTCTTGCTTTGCAATAGTCTGCCCATGCAGCCAGCCTTTGCTTTTTGCTCAGCTGCCATGAGTTTTTTGTGGGACTGACTCTTGGTATTGACTCGGAAACAAGTCTTGACTCAAAAAGCAGCACTGGAGGCATCAAAACAGCCATTGCCACCATGCTGCATGGCTACTTTGCCTGTGCCAGAGGCCAGCAAAGCCAGGTTGGTGAGGACATACAAGGTGAAGCTACTGATGGTGAGAAGCAAAAGGAAAAAAGGGCAAAATAGCCCCTCCTAGAGCCTGTAGCTGTTGCCTGACTTCTCTGGGCTCCAAGTAGTAGCAAGACCAATACGCCCCACTGCTGAGGGGTTTCCCCTTCCTCCATCCCAGTCCCTCGCTCTGGTTTCTCCCTTCAGAGCCAGCGCAGCTGGGCAGGCACGTCTGGGAAGCTGGGTCTGCTTCTTCGGTGCTGACATGCGTGGAGAGAGACTCATTTACACCAACTGAAAAACAGCCGTAAGGCATCTATTGACTGATCAGAACACACTTTGTCAAAGGAAGATGATTGCTTATGCCTAAACATTCACTTTGTTTTTTCTGAAGATAAACAGCAAATCCCACTTACGCCAGGCTGCCATGTCTTGGTAATTCTGAACGCGCTCAGCTTACGTATAACTTTGCTCATCCTTTTTCCCATCTTGAATTCAGGATAAAAATCTGTCTCAGAATATATTCTGCTTTAATTAAACAAATATAGCCAAGATTCAGAACCATCTGTATTTCATACCATACTTCGTAATGTCTCAATATCACAAACTCCAAGGAGTAACACTATACATTAATGGGAACATGTGTCATATCTCCTTGCTCTTTATGACTTACGGGCTATCTATATTATCCCCATGTCTCCAAATCTCTGAAAACAAGTGTAAATAGTAATTCTTATTAACTGCAGAGACACCTGCACTGATATGGACAAATCTGGTCAACAGCAGGTTCCCCTGCTGTTTTACTAAGCCAGCAACATGCTCCTGTCTCTAGCAGATGCTCCTGTTTTGTATTACTTCTAAGCAGATACCAACTTTATGCACTTTTTGAAATTCCTTTCAGGAACCAGTGTCCTTCTGGCTACCAAGGGCCTTTTGCTGGAACAAAGCAATGAAGAGATCAGGGAGGTACCAGGAGACTGAATTTTGGTCCTGAAAATTACTGGCAGCGTTTGTAATCTTCCTGTATCCCTTCTGCCAGGGATTAGCAGCAGCAAGAAGGATAGGTTTACTGGGGAAGTCTTGTAAAATAAACAAACATTACCAGTCTAAGCATCCACCCATTAAATACCAGTTAAATTACCAGTTTAAGCACCTAGGATTACTAAATACCTTTCCTGGGCACACTAATAGGTAATACTTCTCTTCTTGAAAGCTCTGAGTATTTGTATGAAGCAAGAAGAGTGTTAGGGAAAAAAGTAACATAGCATCAACCTGGGAAAATACAGCAATAAACAAACCCAAATGAATGATAAGTGGAACACTCTCCACAGTGGTTTTTGACTCTTCCTGCAGCTCATGGAAACACAGGGCGGAAGGGACCCCTTGGGTCATTTAGTGCAAAGCTGGGTGATGGCAGGCAACGACTTTACATAATTCTTTTCTTAAAATGAGGAAGTGCCATCGTAAAACTTTCCAGGGTCCTGCCCCATTTGTTGTTCTACCAGACATCTGTCCCCAAACCATACTGCTGGTGTTTGCCCCATGCAAGCCCTGAACGGAGCTGTCTCCCTTGCAGAGACAGGGTGCTGCTGGGGAGGCATTGGAGGGAGCGCGGCTCTCCACGAGGCACTGCTCCTTCTGACACTGCACCGTGTCCCCACATCCTTCCTGGGACCTTCACCATTTTCAAAGTCTTGTGGTTACTAGAAGAGGAACAAATATGAGGGGCCAGCATCTTACAAGGACAAGTCCGGAAAAATTTACTGGCTTCCAATGCAATGGACCATTTTCCTTCTGGTTAATGAGCATTTTTAAACCTTTTGTTCCCAGAGATGCTGAAGGGGACAGTCAAGAGCTGCACACCACACGCTGAAATACCTGAGCGGCTTCACGCACGCAGGCACAGCTCTGCATGTGTGGCCCAGCTGGGGACCGTGGGCCCTTTGGCACAGACTCCCGCAGCCGGGGTTTCTGCCTCAAAACCACCGTGATTAAATCGCAGCATGCTATTTCCAAGTAAATGCAGTGGATTAAGGGGAAGCATAGCTTGTGGAGCTATGTAGAGCTTTCCTTTGTTCAGAAGCAAGAACAGATCTAAGATAGATATACAGACTAGCTACTTCTGTGTCTTAAATAGAAATACAGATGTCTGATGTACTAAACCACAGTCTACAAGAGACATGCCAGGACAGCAAATTAAGAGTGCACAGAAAAATTAATACAAGCAGTGAAATTAAAAGGCAGCATTTTTAGAATTGTTAATTGTATGGTAATTGGAAGTCAAAGCAAGGTCTATTTAAAAATCCAGGTTGTCTACTAGGAGTCCACAGACCAACAGCACGTCAACAAAAATTAGAAAAGGAGGCCAGATTTTAATTGTAAATGGGTATTAATCATCAGCAGCTCAGTTTCCCAAGTGTCAGTCAGAGATGGTTGCTTGACATTTTACATTTTACTCTTTGCTTTAACAAAAGCTCACCAATGGCCTGTATATGGGAAGGTTCCTAATAACTGGTAACTACTATTTATTTAACTAGATAGCAGAAGTATCCATTTGGATAAATGTCCAAAGCCCCACCTATAAGTGCCTACATCCTAATTCTGTAACTAGGGGTGCGAATACAGAATCACAGAATCACAGAATCGTATAGGTTGGAAAAGACCTTTAAGATCATCGAGTCCAACCATAAACCTAACACTACCAAGACCACCACTATACCATGTCCCTAAGCACCTCATCCAAACGTCCTTTAAATACCTCCAGGGATGGCGACTCAACCACTTCCCTGGGCAGCCTGGTCCAATGCTTGAGAACCCTTTCAGTGAAGTAAAATTTCCTAATATCCAATCTAAACCTCCCCTGGCGCAACTTGAGGCCATTTCCTCTTGTCCTATCACTTGTTACCTGGGAGAAGAGACCGACCCCCACCTCTCTACAACCTCCTGTCAGGTAGTTGTAGAGAGCAATAAGGTCTCCCCTCAATTCATGGAATACATCCATGAATGTCTACAGCAAACAGTTGTACAGTGGCAGAGGAGTCAGCACTGCATGTGACTATTACTGTTCATTTTTCCTGCACCCCAGCTTTGCTCAAACACGGGCCAAAATACTGTCTCCGTAGGATCTCTTGGGAAACATTGCAGGGTTAAACGCCAGGGCTAATGTGTGTAATTCTCTGAGAGACAGATGTTAACAGTTCCCAGCTACCTTCCTTGCCTATGCAGGGAATGTACGGCACATTATGCTGGGGTCACACATAGGGGTTTTCAGTCATTCCTTGGGATGATGCTCAGGACACACCAAGAACATCTCCCTGGAGACTTAGCCCAAAGTATCTAGTACACTTTCAATGTGAGTATACTCATATCTAGCTGAGAAATTTAGCTCAGAGCATTTTCAACCAGATGAAGATTATCTACAAATGGATGTAATTTCACAAGGCAAGCTCCTCACTGGAGCTAAGATGAATTTGTCTCATCCCACCACCACAGTTTAGTGCACAAGTAACATTACCTCCTCGAACAGGTAGGACGGCATCAGCTATTTCTTTACTGTGTGCAGTGATGACAGAAACATAATTTGCAGGAGCCTCATCCTTTTTAAGTAATTTTCTGCTATTTTGTCCATTAGCAATGGGAGGAAACCTGCCCATTGCTGAATGCCAGGTAGGTAATTAATATGATCATTTCTTCTTCATTGCTCCTCCTCAAGGCTCCAGCTCTCCTCAGTGGATGAGGGTTAGTACAGCAACCTCAGTCACTGTGACTGACTCAAAAAAATTGTGTGCGTCTGTTAAGCTTGGGCATGTAGGGCATCCATCCTCCCAGGCACTCAGGCCACTGCCAGGTTGCATTTTAAAGGCAATACAGATAATAATAACCCCTTACAGTGCAAAGTTTCACCAGACGGTACAGCTCCCAAAGGCACCAAGCCAGAGTGATATATTTCTGCTAAGGATTTTGCCACAAAATATTCAAATAGCTGCAGAGTTTTTTCTAAGATCACCTTACAGGTTATCTTTTGTATAGCCTGGGTTAAGCACTCGGGAAGGGTTTATCAGGAATCATTCATTCATTCATTTCAACTACAATTGGCTGTGTAAAGCCATCCGGCTATGTACGTACTGTTATCCTATAACCTACCATCATGTGTTGTGGTTTAACCCCAGCCAGCAACTAAGCCCCACCCAGCCGCTCGCTCACTCCCTCCACAGTGGGATGGGGGACAGAATCAGAAGAGCAAAAGTGAGAAAACTCGTGGGTTGAGATAAAGACAGTTTAATAGGGAAAGCAAAAGCTGCACATGCAAGCAAAGTAAAGCAAGGAATTCATTCACTCCTTCCCATGGGCAGGCAGGTGTTCAGCATCTCCAGGAAAGCAGGGCTCCATCACGCGTAACGGTGACTTGGGAAGACAAACGCCATCACTCCGAACATCCCCCCTTCCTTCTTCTTCCCCAGCTTTATATGCTGAGCATGGTGTCATATGGTATGGAATGTCCCTTTGGTCAGTTGGGCTCAGCTGTCCCAGCTGTGTCCCCTCCCAGCTTCTTGTGCACCCCCAGCCTACTCGCTGGTGGGGTGGGGTGAGGAGCAGAAAAGGCCTTGACTCTGTGTAAGCGCTGCTCAGCAGTAACTAAAACATCCCTGTGTTATCAACACTGTTGCCAGCACAAATCCAAAACATAGCCCCATACTAGCTACTGTGAAGAAAATTAACTCTACTCCAGCCAAAACCAGCACACCATGGTATCTAAGTGCCCTCTCCATGTCCCTGTTTATATTCATTATTCAAGAACCTTTGTGCAAACAGGATTTTGTTCCCTGTGAAGGTTCGGAGAATGACTGCTCTTTATACAAATGGCCACCTTCATATGTTAACGTGGGTTTCTGTGCACACCAAAATATTCATTACAAGGCCTATCTGCTATATATCATTCATTATTCTTCCATTTCAAATGTTTCCCTGTACCCAGTCAAAAGACTTCAGTGACCGCTCCCTCGCTCAGCACCAATAGCGAATAGTAGAAGTGAACAACTTGTGAAGGCCTCCCCCCAAATCACAAACGCTCTCTTATAATAACACCTAACACAGCTAAGCCCTGGTCCCTCGTAATGGTTTCCAAATACCAACCTAGTGCAGCCACAGCAGAAATCTGGATTGTCTCACCAACAAGCAGAAAACAGAGAAAAAGTCATGTCCCCCAAGCAACTGATTCAAAATACCAGAGGGAACCGAGTGGCACCGTTTTCCTTCTAACCAGGGCTTTTTGTGTGGCCCAAACACTTCTAGTTTGCCATGCCATGTCCATCTTCATCCAGAGACGCACAAAGAAGTGGATGTGTATTTGAATAATGAGGTGCCATTTTCATAATGGAAGGACTGAAGCCAAGGCTTCAACGGGGCACCAAAATGGAAGATTTCATCTGTACTAGTGCAGACCACCCTGCATCTCCGAAATCAAATTAGTGGGATCTGCTCTGCCATCAAAACATTTGTACATAAAGCATCTGTTTAGGAATGCAAATATTGGCTTTGAACTCTAATTTTTGGCTCCCATTTTGAAATCTTGTGTGAAGTAAAATCCTAGAAATTGACTGCAAGGTCAACGCATAAAATCTAGCGAGTAAATAGTACAAAATCCTGAACTAAACACCGAGGAATGAAGGAGTGCCAATGTAAAAATAGCAATAAAGACCATTTCAGTAGCTCACATGACCAGTTAAGACAAGTCCGATGGCATCCTCTTCAGTAGCAATGCACCTCAGTCCATGCCATTGCAAACAGTTAGGTGCAATGAAAGTTTGCAGTCACATGTGTCACAAGTACCGTAGGAGCCCGAGTCACACGGGGAACGTGGTGCATCTAAATACAGGACAAAACTGTTTATCATTACGAGTAGCCTGCATAAAATCAGATCAGAGAGCAGGAAAAATGAAAGGCAGTAAGAGACAGCTGAAAATTGGTTTGGGCACCTTTCTTTATAGTACATAAACGTACTGCCACCTGTTTGTTTAGTAGTAAGCAGAATCCATGAATTAGTTGAAAAGGTGACTTTCAAAAAATATTTAGCAGGAGGAGATGTCGTGGAGAGAAAGGTTAGATCTTCCAGAGTTGTTATCTTTCCTGTGCGAGGATGTTGCATGGCCTCCACAGTCATCCAAAGTGGCAAACGTTTCCCAGAATGCTCCGGGAGAGCTGACACACTGAACTAATCTTTAATTTATTGATGTACTACTTCACTGAGAGATGTAGTATATCAATAAATGGCTTTAGTTAAGAAGCTAAGGTCTAGGAAGCAGTGGTAGGAGCTTGCAAAAGTACATCAAAGCTTACAGAAAATAAAATCAAGAGCTTGTGGGAGAAAATTGATGTCTAGGAAGGACAGAAAGAACAAATAAACATCACAAACTTTTAAGCAGGAGTTTTGTACAAGACGGCGTTGTTGGCCATCTTAAACACTTACACGTTTTGCAGGTTTCTACATCCTTCTCGGTTGTCCAGCAGCTTATAAAAAGATTATTATGGAATAAACAACAGTAGTCACCAGTGACAAAAAACAATTGCCGTAGGATGAAATAGGAAATCACTGTCCTACTTAGGGCAATGTGGTCTGGTAACTGATAGCTTTTTTGAGAAGATATACCCCAAATCACCTAACCTGCTACTGCAATTGGCAGTGCTTAGAGGCTTGTTTGGCTTGATGGTAAGCTCAGCAGACAGGGAAAGGAGTAAAAGCAAATATGAGTTCACTCAACACAGGAAACAGTACTTGTGGCCTTTTTTTTTAAACTCCTATCTTCTTTTTGTAAAAACAACTGAAAAATACGAGAAAACTAGTATATCCACAACAGCTGGAGAAGTGGAGCACCTACAGCTGGTATCTCTGTATACATCTGTTATCCTTTTATCTTCTGCGTGCGTGAGTGTTAATGGTCACTCCCCATGCCCAGCCCATGGAGGAGGTGCATTGCCCCATGCCCGTTCCCAGGCAGAGCTCCCAGAGCTGGCTCCCTCAGCCCGCTCACACCCGTCTCTGCGTTACCCCAAAGGACATGCAGAGCTAAAGACATCAGGTGGCACTGGACAGCAGGAGGACCCAGTGCCACGGCAGGTCCCTCACACAATACACCGCAAGTGAACGCGTGAATCGTGCAGAAGTATATCGTCTGCGGCGCAGAGAAAAGGATGTCCTTCATCCAAAGGTTTTTATAATATAGTTCCTTAAATCAACGTCTGTAGCTGACATGCTGCTGTTACTGGCATTGCGTGGAAAGCTGCTGGAGATAAAGGGAGAAGCTGTTGCAACTGAAGGCATGGGCCAGGACACTTGAGGCAGGTCTTACTCCTTGCTCCTGGGTAAAACTATTCAGAAAGGTGGAAATGCTCTCCAGTAGCTCTCCACAACAGCTTTCCCAGTAGGAGTGGGGAAGACCCCGCTCCTACAACCTAGATACATTCCTGCAGAACACAACGTTTTTGCCAAATTTCCCTGCTAGAACTGGGCAAGTTTCCCAAAAGCACCAGGTTTTCTGCCAGTCTTCCCCTCCCTGTATCACCCTTAAACCTTCAGAAGCCCCAGGCAGGAAAGGGAACCTGTGATGCCAAATGCACAGAGCTGAAAGCAGGCAAAAAGGAGCCTGATCCTGTTACCTAACAGCTGTGCCATTGCTGGAGAAGGTGCGTGATCGCAAGCTCCAGCCCTGCTCTTACTTCTGCTGCTCCTGCCTTTTGGGGCACTGGGACGCACCCCACAAATTAACCTAACTGTGCCACCGGCCCAGCCCACGCCCCCATGGCTGGCATGTCCACGCTTTCCATGGCCCCTGGGTCAGTGTGTGGATACACTGAGGTGGTCCCTGTACAACCAAACAGCAGGGACACGCTTCACCGTTGCATGCATAATCCTGATCAGTGATAAGATTTTTGATTCAGGAAAAAAAAAAAAAAAAGTGGTGCCGCTTCTGCTGTTACAGCTTCTTTTCCCTACCTCAGTGTCCTCTAAAAGTTCTTCCAGTTTCCCTCCCTTCCCTTGAGCTCTTCCCCTGACGTGGCCCTTTCCCCACAGCCTGTGCCATCTGGAGGATGCTTGATGGGCTCTTCTGGACTCCCTGCAGCTCCGGCTCTCTCCCTCCACCTCCCGTTTTTTCTTCAGAAGAGCTAACACTAGTGTCAGCTAAGGAGGTGAGACGTATCTCTGCTAACAGCTGCTCCTTAAAATCTTGCCAAATCGGTAAGTCCTGGGAAGGTTGTTCACCCAGGGCTTACAGCTCTGGAGCACACGCTGGCCCTGGCCCTTTCCACTCTGATGGGTTCTTGAACTCCAGTGGAGCAGGTGAACAATCCTTTGCTACGTTCATTTTCTATGCCAGACACATCTTCGCAGATGCAAATCACTTATGCCCCAACGCATTGTTTTACATTCAAAAACGCAACGGCACTCGTTTATTGCAGATTTCACCTGTCCACAGCCTGTATGCATGTTGCAAATTCATTTAACGTGTAGCTCTTAATTTCACAGGCATCCCCTAGCATTTTAGGTGGGACATCCAGGTCAGACCTGGGGACGTTTGGCAAGGCAAGAGGGTGTCTGGCTACCGAGGTCTTTGCTGTCTCGGGCTCTCAGACACCTTGCAGTATCACTGCTCCGGCTTTCACTTTAAATCAATCCCACGGTTACAAATTTCTACAGTGTCTTTGCAGTTGCAAAGCTTCCTCTTGAATTTCATACTCGGGCAAAGCTGCCAGTGAAAACAATGAGCCGTTTGCCTGAGTAATGAGCATAAAATTGGAGCCGAGGTCAGTAAAAATTATTGCAGGAGAAAGGCTGCAATAACTGAGTATATGCAGCGCTCCTGTTAGTTCCCTGTCAAAAGACTAAACCTTTCATTCTATAGATCTTTTTATAAACCCCCCTAGCTTACAAGTTTCTCTATAAAACAACTATGGATTTAATTTGGCTTTTAAAGAACTGAAGGAAAGGAAACACCCCGTACCTGATCTGCGTCTGAAAGGTAAAGAGGGAATTTTATATAAAACAGAGCGAGTCAGAACTTTTTTATTTCCATTTTTATTGCAGCTCTGATTTTAAGTCGGAGAGCATTTCAGAGAATCTCATGTTCTGCTGGGTTTTTTTCCCAATGATATGTTTTTAATCCTCGACTTTGCCGGTAGTCAATTGCTTCTTCTGTCCCTTGCTGCCCACCTCTGACTTACTGTCAGTATTTCTGGCTGACTCTATTCACAGCCCTCCCTTGCTAAGCTCGACGTCTGCGCTGAGATTTCTCCCTACAGCCACGAAGCCAAAAGCCTTAATATAACCTGGAAGCCAAGCAAACTCAGCTGCGACAGACTGAATGGGAGAAGGGAAAAAACACTGACTGTGCGTACTGAGCCCTTATTATGTATTTATAGTGGGAGCTAGCAATAGGCAGGGTAAAAAATGGCCTGAAAACAGGAGGGAACAGCATGGTTTTTTTAATCTATATATTTTTTTTATGATGCGAAATCTGTTATCCCTATAAACCGTTATTAAGGTGGGCTGGGCAAAAGGTTCTTGCTTGTTGTTCTAAAGATTAAACCATGTCTGTCTTGACTTTTCAGGAGTGTTTGTAGCTGACTGCAGAGCCAGTATTACTGTCAAAAGCATGGCAGAAACTCAACCTGAAAAAATGAGGCTAACGCACTTCTAGTCAGAGGATTTAAAGTTATTTGTTATTTTTTTCATAGTATCTCTTTACCATACCCAAAACTGGTTAGGAGAAAAGATCTCTGTTATTCAGCATCTAAATTAAAGGCTGATAAATCCGATTGTTCTGAAGTGTTCTCCTGTAGTCAGCCAAGGTGATCTCCAGCAAAAATGAGGAAGATATTTATTCTTGTCCTTATGAATCAAGTGGAACAAAAGAAAAGTGTGAAAAACTAGAAATTCATATTTATTATTTCATTATGCCTCTACTTTATGCAACCCCTTTTCTTCCCATATTCCAGGGCACATTCTAGGATGCGACTTGCAGCACTTTCCGGAGAGGGCATGTAAAAATTAGTCAGACCACTTTTGCAAAAAGCCTAGAGGCAAATAACACACTCTTCCCCTCATTTTAATTGTTATTATTATTATTATTATTATTATTATTATTATTATTATTATTATTATTACTTGGAACAACTCTCCAGCAGAAACACCCAGTGTAATAAACAGAGGATGCCATGTTCACCTTAAGGCTTCATGAAAGAACTCTGCTGAAAGTTGGTAGAAATTTGAACTTACAGGCCTTTAAAAAAATGCACTTTTTATCAGTCATAATGTTTTCCCAGAAGCTGGATGACAAGCTGAATAGGCGGCAGATTTATGTACAGCTAATCTAGCTGTGTAATAAATGTCCATGCTCAAAAGGTGTCTATTAAATAGGGCAGGGATCCAAGTGACATACAAAAAAAAGTCTGTATCAAGGAAGGTGGCACAAGCTTTCCCACAAGTTCACTGCTTTCAGTCCGGTTTCACGAGGTTTCCGCAATCAGGCTGTATGTCAGTCAGTCCTCCCCTAATAATTCTCCAACCCATTAGCGACTTTCAGACAAATTTGAAAAGAGCAATAGAAGTCTCAAAGATATTAAGTTCCTACAAGTTTCATAAAAATGAACAGCTGGATAGAGGAGAGAAACCCTGATTAGTGCCTCGGTGGAGGGGAAGAGAGGCGGACTGCCTGTGCTAGCTCTGCTGCCTGTCCCAGCCTCCTGCCCGGGCACCTCGGTCCAGACTCAGCCCCCGGCTCCGGGGTCAGGCTCCCCCCAGGTCCGCTTCCTGGCCGGCGGGCAACGATGCAGGGCAGCAAGCAGAGGTAGCTGCAAAGCAGTAGGAAGGCAGGCTTCGCTCGCCGGGCTGCCCGTGGAGCTACTTCTTTCAGCTGCTCATAAAAGTTGCTGTTTCTGAAACCGCAGGGTTTGCTCTTCTTCCCTGGAAGAGGAGAGGGGATATGAAGGCCAGTCCGCTTCCCTTTGGAAACACCTGTGTGAAACTTGTCTTTTTTCTTCCAGTCTCGTTCAGATCAATTCATTCATTGAATCTCAGCTTCACTATGGAACAGCTTTGGTCAAATGGAAATAGCATTATTCAGTGAATGAAGTGGATTCAACCAAAAATGTCTCTCACCTCTTCTTGTGGATCTCAATACTCAACTGGAAGTCTATAAAACACAGTTTTCCCCTTGTCTTTTCAAAGCCACGAGGAAAAACAGCCAAGATGTCCGAAAGAGACATGCAACAGGGAGCTAGGGAAATTCCATTAAAGAGTTCATTAATAATTGGCGTATAAGAATATTTTCTTGTGGAGGCAGATTAATCTTAAATTCCTTCCACGAGGAGGACAGTTCTGAAGAATGTTGAGAACATTTAGGTATCTTCATTAAAGAATGCGAAGGGCAGTGTGTGAGTTCCCCACCATAGTGGGTTTTATTAAGAAGTGAAAGGGAATTGAAGCTGTTTTTCAGAAGACAGTTATTCAATATGTCTTATGCTAACAGTTTGCTGTTCCAGAGGAAGTCTTTGGAGAGAAGAATGGAGGCAAAAAGACCAACAGCAGAGGTACCAGCAGCAACGGGCTCCTTACGTCTAGCTGACAGTTTTGGCAAAGCAGGAGACCGACTGGGGTTAGATGTCATCGGCTATTTATGGGGATTTGCGTATTTATTTATTTCATTTTTGCATTTCAAAGGCGGAGAACCGCGCTGCTTCTCTATTGACTGCAGGATGCACTTTTTAGAAAGTCTAGGCAAATTTTAATACCCACAACCCAAGCTAACAATTAGTAGGAGCTGCATGCATAAATTCTTATCCTCATTCCCCATTCAGATTCCCATCGCTCCCTTCCCACAAGAAATGTGATTGCTGAGAGGTAAGTCTTTTCTTTCCAGGGAAGACAAAAGAAATCGCCTGACCTCCCAGCTGACTGGCATTGCCTGACCTCTCATTGACCTCGCTGCAATTGCGTACCCGCTGCTTAGAAAAATAAAGCCACCTTTCAAAATAGGCCCACTTAAACACCGTGCTTGGGGAAGGTGATGGGGAAGGGAAGCACTACCTGTTCGGTTTTAACATTTTAATAACTCGGCAAAACACAGAGAGGAGAGACAAAGTTCTGGGAATGTCTTAGGCTATGTTTTCTCTCCGTTGCCAACATCCTTTCTATTGTTCTTCCATGAATTTCTCATCCTGCTATTCCAAAAGTGAGCTCAAACCCAAGGAAACAGGAGTCTTCTTTAGCTGTTGACCATGTGATCACTTTCAGAAAGTACAGGGGAAACTCTTAAGGTCAGTACTTAACATTTTTCATTATGAAGTCTGAAAAATCAGATGCCTTTACAAAACGTCGGGCAGGTGGGTCACACGGACCAAGCTCTTCAGACAGCAGAAGACACATTCCTTTGGAACAGCTTTGTTCACCAGAGCTCCATCAGGATGAATTTAGTTCTCTGGATCTTGATGCTTCTTTTCCTCTCTTCCATTAGTAATAGACCGCCGCTCCCCAGTTGTCTATTTTTAAACACCTTTTCCAGAGAAGGCACTACGAAACACTATGGGCTCGCGGTACCTCTGACGAGTTCCCCCACCTTCTCCGCTCACACCCCACGGGCCCCCCTTTGGGTGGCCAGGGACCAAGTGAGACAAATGTGTGGGGTGTACAGATGCCCAGGAAATAGTTCCTATAGCAACAGCAACTACCTTAAAGCATTTTGAACTTTCTTCTTACTCGTCGGGCTTTAAGGTTTCAAATATCATATAGACTCTGAACAGGCAAATGCTATTTCCTTTATAGCGATCTCTGCCCTGCTCTCATCAAAAACAGTTGTGTGTTGAGGGGAATTCTGCTTCTTCACGCCACTGTAGGTGCGGTGAACCTTCTGCTTGTAGAACCTTTGTGAACCTCCGTGAACCTGTGCCTTCTGCTGCGAGTGAACTTGCTCCCCGTGAGCAGCAGTGCAGCTGCAAAGCGACTGGCTCCACGTCCAGATGTGTTTAGACCCTTGCTAGGACCACATCCCTCTGCCGGGGTGGCTGCCGTTTGTGGCACGGTATCGAGGTCGCACTGCAAGTAGTGTTGCCAAATATGCCGGAACAGGTATGAGATGCTCTGTATGCTGAATCCTGCTCCGTCTTCTCTCCCCTGCTCCGAGAACCTAAATTCCTGCGTACCTCAGGACACAGGATAACTATTTTTACCACAGGCAAATGTTCACTTGCAATGCTCAAAAGAGGGGAGGGAGGAGAAATATTAAAGGTAATAAAAAGGACATAACCAGGAGTAAAGGGAATAAAACTATTTACTAAAAAAGAGAAGTAACGCTGAAAAATCAGGGGAAAAGCTTCCCGATAGTGAGATCGAATAGGCCAGGAAAGACTCCCAAAGGCAAAGGGTAGAAGCCGTATCACTTGGGACATTTAAAAGAAGACGTGACACAAGAGCAATAAATAGGCAGCTGAGAACAATGCTCACCAGCTAGGGGAGGGGTGGGCTAGGATGACCCGGTAGATATATGCCACCTTTAGGATGTCTGGTCCACCTGTATTTTGCTTTTAAAAAACTCATGTTACGTGCAAGTGCCCCCTACTGCAGCCTGAGCCTTTGAAGGAGAGAGAGTTTGTGTAACTTAATATCTTATATTTCCTTACCATTGGTTCTTATTTAAATGCTGCATTGTTCCATCTGCTTAGTAGCTATGTTACATGTGATGGACTAATAAACACAAAACAATACAAAAATGAGTATTTTATGTGGTATCTTCCTCCTCCAAAATCTTGCAGATGTTTGGGTCCCAGTGATATTTCTTAGAGGATGGAGTTTGCAACTGCTATAATTAAGCAATACAGTACCATTAAGTCACTCGAGAGGAAATTAGGAACTAAACTAGCGCTGTGTGCCGAGGAAGCCAAAATTGTGAGCTGAGATCTTTATTCAGTGCATGAAAGTCTGCCTTTTTCTAGTTTACTTTAAAAGAGGTGTTATTCCTATTATACGCCATCAGAAGATGTAAAAAGCGAATTAAATCTGTATTCAATGTTTATTTTACATGTAAATTGGGATCTTAAATTGTGGGAAAAATATGTTTTTGTCAACAGTGCTTTCTGTTTTGGTAATACTGTATTAGTTTTTAATGGGCAGGAGAAATGTGCCGATTTGGAGGCTTTCCAGGGGTTTGGCAGTATTCCACTGCGTCAGCGCTGAGTAAAAAAGATGTTATTCCTTCTTGTTACAATAAGAACTGGGTACAGGTAATGTCACTTCTCTGAGCCGTCCTGGCAGAGCTCCATCTACAGAGAGGCAGTTAGACCAAAACCACCACAGCGTGAGAGGTGGAAATGCTACGTGGTAGGATATGAACTCCCAGTAACCTGTCTGGGACGGTGATACTAACACTGCTTCTACACACCAGCTTCCGCGGCAAATAACCCAAGGGGGTCAGGAGTGTTGTATCTAACAGAGGAGACGACTGTCTCCCAGACAACACCGAAGGATTAGAGCTTGGATAATCCACTATCACGAGAGCCTCACATCAGAGGACCTGCTAGCTCACGTGGAGATTTACAAAGCAGAGGAAAGCTTTTCCGCTTGCTTTCTTCGATGGTGATTTTAAGACACGCAAGGTGGCCCATCTTCATAGAGCTCTCTTGGGGCACTCACCTCTGCTTCCTATCAGCAGATCTGCATCTCTGCTAGATGACCATCTTCTCAGTTATCCGCTACCTGCATCCCCACAAGGACTTTTGTTTTGTCTTTGACAGCCTCCAGACACCTTCTCAACTGGATCCTTGACTTTGAAGCTGTGACTGTCCCCCAAAGAACCACAGCGTTTGCCTGACTCCAGGAAGTCTTTGTAGACCCTGAACTTGTCAAAAAGTACTGTCGCTCCTCTCCCCTTTTCAGGTCATGTGCTTTTACTCAGCTACATATAGAAACACCAGCAAGATATTGATGTACGTTTTCAATTTAGACCTTGAACTGATCTTTCTGCCCCTAAATTGCCACTTCAACAAATTGCTCTACTCACTGGTCTTGACACACATCTCCCCGATCTTGCACTAGGCTTGGTTCGCCAGCTGTCATAGATGCAGTTATCTATTCTTCCTCTGGTTTCCAAGCCCACAGACACTCTTCATTCCTCTCTACTTACCTACCTTGACTGAATAAGATTTACATAAAGGGAAGCTCTCTGTTTGCATACAAGCGAATAAATAATGCCACCATAATCTAAGTGATCCCAAAGCCTTGCTGCGCTCTCACAAGGCCACTCATGAATGTGCCAAAGGAAGCCAACAAGGTGCCACCTCCCTGTCACACAGGTCCCAAGGTCAGATTTCAAGCTTGGCCTTTCTGGAGTGAGCTATTAACTGCATTGCAGCAACAACCTCCAGCCATCACAAACATCATGCTATTGTGTATGCTGCTGTGCAAAAAAAAGAAAAATAAGAGTCCTCTTCTGCAGGGCTTGGCAATCTAAATAGATAAAACATATTGAGAGATACGGCAAAGAAGTTTTATACAGTGGTTGAACCCACAAACATTTAGAGTAACCAGTGAAAGTTTATCCCGCCCCGTTTTTCCTCAGCGGGAAGTGGCACTGCCATTTTGATGTGCTACACTGGCATAACAACACGCTCAGTCATCCTAGTCACGTCCCTTTTGCGGGTAGAAGAGTAAGGCGAGGCTTCGGAGGGGGAAGGTGAGGCCTGAACCTGTCTCCAAAAGGCAGTCCTACGGGCTGCCTCTGCAGTCACCCAGGTGCCGCTCGTCTTACCCGAAAGGACGCTGCCCCCGTGCAGAGGTGCACAGCTGCCCCCCCTCTGCAGAGGTGCACAGCCCTCTCCCTGGTCTGCGGAGGTGCCAGGGGACGAGCTCAGCTCAGACCCGGGGCTCTTCACTAGCTTTACAGAAAGACAGCCGGTCTGTGGCAGCACTGGGAATGGGTCTTTTCTCAGCCCTCGCCTCCTAGAAGGACACGTTCATTTCTCCAGAAGGAAATAAGTCTTTGCGGGTTATATATAGGGTATGGCAGGATACAAAATACCCCGTTATTTGGCGAAGTCCAATTAATCGTGCCAGTTATTGGAATGCCAGACACTGCTCAAAGAGTTTTGAAAGGCAAGAATCGTCTTTGTCTCATACAAAGTCTCTGCATAACGGGGGAAAAAAGTCCTGTTTGTCAGCTGCTTCCTTGATTATGTTCAATAAGAGTACACAGGGCTGGTTTTATTTTCACTTGGCAATTTCTGTGTTGCTATGACTTCACTAATCTCCAGTCCATAAATCATTTGAGTAAACAACACACCAACAAGCTCAAATCCAGAGGAAATTTCTCCAAGGCAAGTTTTTTTCATCTTTCTGTTTTAAAGGGAGAACTCAGGAGATTCCTCCTACGTGGGATGTCACCATGAGAAAAAAACTCCTGACATTCCTGAGGTTTAGCTTTAAAGCTTATCATTAAGTGTAGGTATTAAAGTGAATAAAGAATAGCACAGTATGGTCAGCTGAATTTTTTTCTCTCTCTGAGTTCTGCTCCCTCTTGACCCTTACATGAGGATCCTTCTGTTGACTAGAGGGTCTCTGCTTCTCCTCCCACTTCAAAACCCTTCCTCCTAGCAACAGAAAAACTATCGATGTGTGGAGGCTTTCAAGGCAGCCCATAGCTGTGCTCCCTTGAATGTCAAAAGGGGTTGGTCTCACAGCTACAAATCAAATGTCATTTTACTTAATAATGTATTTCGTAGCAGTCTGTATCTCGTCTGAGTTGTTTAGTTGCACATCTATCCTTTGAGTTTTCTCTATAGCTGCAATCCAGCGCAAATAACCCTGGGATAGGGGAAATGTGCATCAGCTTCATAACACAACTTAAAAATGTAATCCCACAGGGAAAAACACTTTATAGGAATCAGAGGCAGAAAAAACAACATGCAGAGATGCACTTACGTGAACAGGTAGTCAGCTGGTCTAAGTCTCTGCTGCCTTGTATCTTGCTATTAACACAGTGCAGAATGAGTTCAAAACACAAGGAAAACAACGAAAGACCCAGAAGGTAATATTCACACCATCGCCCGCTTTGTGCAGCCGTTAGTAGCCACATGATGTGAAAAACAAAACCAAGCCGTGTACCCCCAGTTTTGTTCATGAGGGGGGCTACATAACCAGATAACTCTGGGATACAATCAGAGGTTTAAAAATCTCTTTTGCAAGCTGTGGATGAAGATTTTATGTGCCAGCCTTTGGGAACTCCTCGCCTGGACAGACTAATGGTGCCATGGACTGGCTAGAGAAGGATGGCGTGCGTGCCTTGTAATCATCTTCTGCTGGGTAAATTGTGTAGTCCTTCTTTATAACCAAAGTATTTTCTTAATAGTTGACAGGCAAATTGACAGGTGAATGACCTGATGTGTAGGGGATCCATGCCTAGGTATGAGTTAGATATATTGTGTGATGAATGACACCAAGAAACTTGATTCCCTCGGCAATTAGTTTACCCATCTGTAAAGGGGTGCTATTATTTTTCTCATAGTCAGTAATGAAGAAGCCTAAGGAGTTCGTACTTTTATTCTCAGCCCTGTCAGTAGAAAAGTATTTTTGCGTTATCATCATGTCAGGATTGGTGTTTTCTTTCTGACCACCAGCTTTCCTAATTCTCTTCCATTAAAGGATCTATCCTGAATTTTCCAGTGTGTCATGATTTTTCCCAGCTGTATGTTGTCTCTTTGATGCCGCAGGAGACAGACACCAAGACAATATTTGAGAGGCTTTGTTTTCTCCCCATCTGCCTGCATGCGTGGTTCAATTTCCTCCGTTCTCTGGCTCTTGGCTCTCTTCAGCGTTGCTCCAGGCTCCCCACTCACAGCAGCCATGGAGGCTTTCTGGCCTGTCAGTTTTTGAGAGAGTTTGCTCAGACGTATCCTTGGGAGAGTCTTCACTTCACTCCAATAACAGTAAGAAATCCCCAGTACGGAGCAATTTAAAAGATGGTAAGAGGGTGGAGACCCGCATCACAGAAGTCCTGGCACAGAAAAGGAAGCCCCAAGACACAAATCTCTCTTCTGTTCCTGTTAGGCGTATTTCCCCTTTGCTTCCACTTTCCTTCTTTCACATGAGATGATCTGCCAGAAAATATTTCTTCAACTATCTTCAAATGTTCATCTTCTTTTTGACTACCCCAAGGGCAAACTCAGTCCCTGTTTTATTATCGCCTTTTTTTGCCACAGAGCCAGTGTAGAGCAATCTCCAAATAAAAGCACTGCTTTTTCATCCGAAGTTGACAAAGTGCTTTACGAAGGTGAACAGGCAATGAGGGTCCCATCTGCCCAGCGAGGTTAAATGACCTGCCTGAGGCCACACAACACGAAGCAGCAGCGCTCACACTCAACCTGTGACTCCTCATCTCTGCCCCACCGGCAAACGCTATTAGAGCTGTACATTAAGTGAGCACAAACAGGAGAGCTGGGTGGGAAGATGGCCCCTCCCTGGGCTGATCACTTCAGAAAGTCCCCTAGAAAAAAATCCAATGGTTCTTCAGGAAGAAGTTCTCTCTAACAAATGTGAAACTGTCCAGAGTGAGCTGTTCATTCTGATTTTTAGAAAGACATTACATTGATTTTTTTCCCCTTCATGCCATCATCCTGTTCCTCTGAAGACATCTCAGTAGCATCACCTGTCTTCCGTATGGGGAGTCTTTGCTTGTGGGTACCTTATGCGGCTATGCTATGCTATGTGCACCAGTACAGCAAAAGGAGAAATTAAGTTTCCAATGAAAATGTTGAGCACTATTGTTTCTTTCTGATGTTCTCTCCCCTTCTCTTTGAAAAGTTCGCCTGCACACTCCTCATCCTCTGTTCACCTGCCTCCCTCAATCCTCTGTCTCCCTCCCACCAAAAAAAACCCCAGTAAAAAACAGCTTAAAAGCAAATGAAAATTACTGAGTACCAAAAAGATCAGACATATAAAATTACTTATTTCTGTAATGAAGTGGGATGTGATTCTTCTTCCCAGAAGTTTTCTACTGGATGGAATTTTACTGCACTGAAAATTTTTGAGCATCACAAGAACCATTCATAAAACTTATATACATCTGTTGGGGTAACTTATTTTTAAGTTAAAATATGTGTGTGTGTGTGGTATCTTAAAAAAAAAAAAGAACAAAACCCCAAAGATATTCCTTCTTAATGTTTCCTTTCCAAACAGAAATTATTGTAAATTAAAACATGTTTAAAGGCAATTTTACAGCTGAAGTTTGTAAAACTTAAAACAACATTTATAGTGAAAAACCTTAATTAAAAAGACATCTTTCTGGTTAATTAGTCAATTAGCATGACGGACGACAGTCTGTATAAGTGAAAGGGTTAGTATATGTGTATGGCTGAGTCTTAAACATATTGCTGGTCACCATTTATATTGCCATTTGTAGTTTATTTGTGTTCCTCTTTTATCTCCGGCTGCTTGGAGTGTGCAAGGATTTAATGCAGTCAAATGTTCCCAGGAAGAAGACCCCTGGTTGGAGCAGCTCACGCACTGAGACCCAGAACCTACCACTACCAAACAGCTTGTAGCTGCTACCAATTGTAGTTGCTCCTAAAGTGATGAGTACGTACTTTGCAATTAGTGGAGCCACCCAGAATAATAAGATGCAGAGGGATGGTGGAGGTGGTGGCCCTCGCAGCTGCAGCAGCCACAGCCACCACAGTGGCAGCCACCGCCTCCACCGTCCGCTGGGGCTGAGACCTCCACCGGGGCTGGGGGACGAGGAGGGATGCCCAGGCAGCCGGAGGCGGGAAAGGGAGGCAAAGGAAAGCTGGGACCCCATCCCAGCACCTGGGAGCAGGTCCAGGGCAGTGAAGGGGAGGGACAACGGAGGCTAAAAAGGAAAGTGTTGCACTGGACAACTAATTACCAGTTTTTAAAGTAAACCAAATGTTGCATAATCACCAGCTAATTTAGATATTTGTGCAGTTGATTGAAAATATGCAAAGAAAGCAGCGTTATTTAAAATTATTTTTAAGTGTTTGGAATTTATTAGAGTTGACTATGGAAAAGAGATAATTAAGGATTCTAAATATAATTAATGTGCTGAGTTATAAAAAGCACTGCTTAGGTTAGGGGTTTTCCAGCAGTTAGCAAGATTGTTGACACTGTAATGACAACTTTACATTTAAAGATGTTTGCAGTTCACATAAATATGTATTGAAAAATAATTTCACAGTGGGTGCATATGGAATATATCTCCATCTTCATTTTAGAACCCTTATACATGAGCAAGTACAGGGGAGAGATGAGGCTATGGCAGAGAAGAAAGTCCAAACTGCTGCATGACATGGATTTCCCTTGTCTTTGGCATGTGCAGAATCCCTACTTGAGCACGCAAGGCGAGGTGTTGATTTCTGGATGTGTTAAATGTTGGGTTTTCAAATAAAGTTGATGCACAAACAGTGCAAAGGAAGGAGAGAAGAGTTTAAAAAAATAAAGGCACAGATTTTTTTTGAAACCCACTATTTAGGTTTTTTTTTATAATCTAATGACTGGGGGGGGGGGGGGGGGGGGGGCAGCCTTTTCACTTTGATTCTCCTGAGAGAATCTAGCTCACGATTTTTGATTGCTCCAGGTTTACAGCCCTGGAGGCAGGGAGGCATCCTTTAGCAAGAGGGGATCCAATTTAATGGCAGGTGCAAGCAAGATGGCAAAAGTCTTCCTGCAAAGAGGTGAGTTTTGTTTGGTTCTGCATATGCTCTGCACCTGCCATTGTAAGAAATGTTTGGTTTTTCAGACCGTTTGCCAAGTTTACCTGTGCGTTCAAGCCCCAGCGTACCCAAAGTGGAAAGCCGAAACGCTGGGATGTGGAGGAGGTGGTGCTCTGGGAAGGGCCAGCTCGTGCTGCAGGGTGTGAACACCAGTCCCAAGGGATCTAAAGCAGTTTCGCTGTGAAGTCCCTTTGCGGAGCCGATGCCAGGGTGTGCTGCAGGGAGCCCATGAAGAGTGGGTGCTGTGGGTCACTCACACCCAGGGAATCAGCCCGAGGAGTGCTCCAGGCACTCAGACACAGAGCGGAAAGTCATCCAGACTGCATGACGGGCTCTATCAAACCGTCGTACCATCCAGGCACGACATTATGGACCTTCTGGAAGGCTGTGAAGCTCAGCTAAACGACTGCTACAGATTTAAATAGCTTTAGGCTGGGCTTCCACATCAGCTGTTGGCAAAAAGAAGACCTAAAAAACAGTCTTAAAAATGCCCAAAGAATTACAAGCATGAAAATTGTATGGGAAGGCCAACCTTCTCTGGCTAGGAGCCTAAGATTTAGCATAAAGAGACTTAGGCACTCACTGATTTCCAGTAGGTTATAGCTGCCTGAATCTCTGTGCCACCTTTTACCCTGGCACTTAACACCCAAAGCTATCAAAACATAGAGTTTGCCATCAGGTACAGTGAGACATAATACTTCACCCATCAGGAGGACGAAGCTTGCCAGGTTTCCCCTATACTGTGCTATTTGGTCTTTGAATAGGATGTTCATCGGTCCTCAGGAAAAGTAAATTCAGACTGTGCAAGGGAAAGCAAAGTGCAGATGGCAAGCTAGAGTCTGTACAAGGAAACTCATTCTTCTCTGAAGGAAAAATGCCAGTATTGCAAACAACGTTTCCGCAAATCAGGTCAGGTAGGTAAAAGAAAAATCTTATTTCTGGGCAGACGAGGACTGGGTTTCTTTGGTTTTTTGTTTTGGTTCTAAGATCCTGACTGGATCCCTGCTCGTGCCTGACTGGCTGCTGTACCTGGAGAGGCTCCCTCACATTTAAGATAACCACTTAGCCTCCTGGAGAACAAGAGCAGTCAGGGTGAGACTTGTGTAACCTCAACAAACTGAAATCAATCCCTCCTGTAATGGCTTTCCCAACTCTTTGCTTTTGTTTTTCTCCAAGCCAAGGAGGATGTCTGAAACCAATGAAAGAGGATATGATACACAGTTCCCCTCCATGGGCATTTCATCGCTACCTTTAAAGCTACAACTTACAGTCACTTTTTGAAAGTCAGATTTCCTTTTCTTTGGTGCTTTAAATGTGAACTTGAGGCTGTAACTTTGCATAGGCTTTAAAAGAACTTGAGAGTCCTCCATGCTCTGCGTTCAGTTTGAATGAACACACTCTAAAGTAATGAGGACAGAAAGTTCTTTAAGTTGATGTTTTCCACAGACATCTGAGATTTAAATACTACTACAAGCCACTTATTGCATAGACCTTCATTGATTAGAGCAGCGTTCAGTGCCTACCGTCTGCTGCCAAGCACTGTTATTCTACTCCCTGCTGTAGGGTATCTCGACTTTGCATGGGCATAATGGCAGAAGAACATCTGACACCCCAAAATGAGTTGAATATTGCAGGCATGTATTACTAAACTATGCGAATGCCCCCCCCCCCCCCCCCAAGATCCTACAAAAAAATATTTGCTGAGGTGCGAGCAAATGTAGAGCTGAGGCTGGAGAGCTCAATGCCACCTACCTTCTTTAGATGTCATTTTCCCCTCATTGCCATCCTTACCTGTCTCTCCGCATAGTAGGATACTCACAAAATGAAAATGCATCCCTAAAACATTACTACTACTAATGGTAGATAATACTGTGGAAAGGAGGAAGATAAAACTCCCAGATATATGTTGCCTGGTTTTAGGGTTTTAATGGGAAAGAAGAGACCTCCTGAGGGATTCGTGATACTCCTCAGCCTGTTCTCCAGTTGCAATCTCCTTCTTATTTAGGGTCCTGGCATTTGGCAGAGAAAATCCTTTTTCCAGAGAGAGTCTCTCCCTCTACAATCTAGGAAGATTTTTGGGAATAAAACACAGAGATCTGAGGGGTGGCCACAGATTTCAGGAGGCCAGCTCTGAGATTGCTGCTCAGCCACCCAGGGGAGCGGCACGCAGCGCTGAAGCCCACAGACGAAGAGCCAGGGTGGGAGGACAGCCCAGCAAGCAGCTGCCAGCTCTGACAAGGGCCTCCTTTCACCCTGGCAGGGTCCCCAGGTCCCACGAGCAGCTTGAGGGCCCCACTTGCCCATGCGCTATTCCATCAACAGAAGCCCACTGCCCCGCTTTGCTCTTCAGGAGTGGACTGCGTGGCGGGACCTCTCCGGGCGCGGCGCGCTGCTGCCGCTGGCACGCTGTGCTTGGTGGCTGTCGTCACCGCGAGAGCAACGCCAGCCGCCCTCCCCGGGGAGGAGACGGGAGCTGAAAATGCAAACCTCAAACTTCATGTTCTTCTTTTTCCCACAGGAGCAAGGAGGAGCGTCCGCACCAAGGGGAGAGCAAATGGGCGCTGGCAGGACCCCGCCACCCCACCACCCACCCACATACACACACACAGACTTGACTGCCTTGCTCTCCCAGGCCGTAAGCTGGTGTTCCTGCAGGCATTCCTACAGCAAGGCGGGTCTGAGCGCAGGCGGGTTTTCTGTACTCCTCTGGCTTTGCCCTCCGTCCTGATCTCAGCTATGGCATTACCTGTTTCCTCTCCTATGTCTGATCAGACTAAAAAGAATCCATTAAAAAATCACGATGACTCCAATCAGAAACAAAATAAACTGTGGTACCTCTCCGGAGCAGCTGTTCTCCTCCGCCTGCGAACCCCGACAACAGGAGAAGCGTGATCCACCAGACTGAAATGAAAACCTTGGGAGGTGGGGAAGGGAGCTGCCGTGAAACTCAGTGCCACCAAGGAAAGGAGGTGACAGCAGGTCACGCAGACATATCTGCACCTTGGCTAGGGCCTGGGGTAGCTGAGTTTTGAAATTATATATGTTCTGGGGCTTCTAAGCCTGCCCAGCTCCATCCTAGGTAGGTTTCAGACATATGCCTCTGGCTTCCTAATTAAGGGGGAAGCCACAAGCAAGACAGAGTCAGTGTCTTGGAAGAAGCTTCCCTTTTCTGCGGTTGTTTCTGTCAAAGAGGATGATTAAGATGTCTATAAATGATATTAATGTTGTCCTTAAAAAGGACATCTGCTGTGAGCCAGGCTGGTGTTCCCCTGGAATTCAGAAACGTGCCTGTTTGATTCCCAAACAGCCATTTGCCACAGAGGAATAGAGAGCAAAAGGAAATGTATGGTGCGGGATGGCGACTGAAAGAGCGGGAGAGCTGGGAGGTGCGACTGGAGCGGCACAGCCAGGGCTGTCCCACGGCTCCGGCGTCGGAGTGCGCCGGGCGGCAACGCGTGACCCCTCGGATTTGTCATTGTTAAGGAGCTGGTGAGGTTCGGGAGAGTCACAACAAAATACTCAGTTTAGAAACTATTTTGTTCCCATATCGTATTAGCTGTATTTCCCTTCTGTCATTGCCGTTTACAAGGATATTGACATATAAACCAGTGTTTGCTTTGTTGAGCTCATTTTCTCTTCCTACCTATTTCCCCTCTGAAATCATGAGGTGAACTATTTGCAGAAACAATATATTTGATGAATATACTCCTTTTTCCTTTTCACAAATTATCTGGGAACAGACATTGATTTTTTATTACTTTGTTCATTATCTAAAGTATTTGTCAAATTGTTTACAATAATATTCCAAACCATGCATTGCTACCAAGCAGCCTGTCACAGCTATCGTTAACAATTTGACTTAGTGATTTACTTTCTGGAGCCGAATCTTGAATAATTCTTTATGTCATTTCCAAATCCCAAAGACACTGTTCATTTGCTTTGCAGGAGCATCTTCTATTCCCTGCCATGCATCCGGATGACACTGTGCTAGGTGCTGCATAAACACAGATGAAAAAAATTTTTATTCCAATACACAGTCTAAGTCTAGAAACAGCTGGATATCACCAGAAAAGCCTGAGCACAGAAAAAGGCGAGTACGATGGACACTGGTTTAGCATGTGAGCAGTCAAACAGTTGTCAAATATTTTGTAGGCATCATAGCAAAGAAGAGTCTCTCTAAGCAGAGAATGGAAAAACAATGAGGTATTTTACATAAATACCTAAATCATTTTGGTTTATTCATTGATCTGATAGCAACAGTGCCCTATATTATTTAATACTGCTTGAGTTCTTCCCAGACCTCTCATGCCAGCTGCACGAACAACTCTGGTATCAAAATATCTAGAAAAACAGTGTTTGTAGAGATGCTTGTGATCTCCATTACCGCCTCTTGTAATTACACTTTCAGAGAGTAAAAGAGATCACAAACACAATCAGAGCAAACATAAGCAAATGTACTTTCTCAACCTTTAGTTTAAAAGACAATTTCCTAAGTTCAATCAGGAAACATTCTCATTTTAACTGTAGTTTTCCTGCCTGAAAAGGAAAGAGTCTGCATAAAGTGGCAGAGAAAAGACTCCACATATGAAGAATTTTCCCCATAATTTTCCTCAAGGAGCTCACAGCTCTTTAAAACTAATAATCACTATTTCAATATATAAAATCAAGCTTCAGCAGAATCAGGCCAGAGCGTATCATATGTGACTGCTGGGATTATATAATGGGAAAGTTCTCATTGATTTTTATAAAGCGTTGGATCCCAGAGATTTTAAAATTAGGCATGGAGGCTGACCCAGTTTGGGTGGAAAAAGCTTACGGAATCCCAGGGAAGAGCACAGCCCAGGGAGAAGTCTCAGGAGGTACAGTTATTTTTAACCTTTCAGACCTGCGCAACAAAGAATGAATTCTGAAAACTCTGGGTAGAAAAGAGGTATTTAGTTTCGAAATTTTACAATCCTCTACCCCCTCCCCTAGATCTTGACCCTGGTAGAAAACTTGTACAGCAAACTTTTTTTTCGGATTAAGAAAAAATTTTGGAGTAGACTGAAGCTGCCATTTCACTCTTCCCTTCACAAGTATGGAAGACAAAGGGAAAACATTTTCTAGGATGTGATTCAACTAAAGAATAGAATATACAAGGCTAGAATACCAAGACAGAAAGGGTTTTCATTGTAGCTGGAATCAAGGAAGTTAAATTTGTAACCACACATGGCATTCATGAACTGTTGAAATAAAAAGATGCAATTAACGTTTGAAAACTGCTCTAAAAAATGCTGCATTTTTCCAGTGATTAAGTGTGCCTCATTAGATGATCCAAACAAAATTTGATCTGGACAAGTATTCTGTTGAAATTGTAATTGAATTTTCTTTCAACCTATTTCAGGTTTCAGCCCTTCTTATAAATGTGACGGGACCATTAGCCGAATAGATTTTATTATACGTGCTGGACAGCATTTCAGATACAAATTTGTTTATTTGTAGCGGAGTAATATTAAACAGGCATTTGTGTTTCAAATCAGGTAGGGATGAGATGCTTGTATTTGTACCTGAATTTATCATGCCAGTGCATGTATTTTTAGCTGCTCTGAAATGGGAAGAGGACTGAGCACACATTATTTTGACAATCTAGTTATATAGTATTTGCCATTTATGGACTGAAATCCTCACTACCATTTCAGCCTCATTATACCATATAAATGGGCTAGACTGGGGCTTTAACACACTCCCTTTCCCTGATCCCCAAGGAGGGAAAGGTAGGGAAATGCAACAATAGAAGAGGCAGAACAAGGACGGATACCTTGGGCCTCATTCCAAAGACCCCTGGGGATAAATAGGATGGGGAGCAGTCAGCGAGGCAGGGGAGTCCAAGTTGGCTTATGACTTGTTGGTCTCTGACTTCTGTGGCATCTCACACAGGCATTTTGAGGCTGTCTTTTATTAGCCCGTGTGGAAATTTTTACAGCATGGGACTTTGGAGGAGCTCATGAATCCAGTGGCATGGCCAGCAAGACGTGGGAGAACATCTGGAAGTGGAGCTCAGCCCTCCCTGATGGTCTCCAGTCCTGCCCCACACCGGGATCCTCCCCAGGCGACCGCAGCGTGCCGGGCCCTGCGCGGGCAGCTCTCGCCCTGCAAACTCTGCCGGTGCAAACCCCAAGGTTACGTCCCCAGCTGTTTGCTGCTGGCACTCGCTGTGCAGCAGCAGCTCGGCAATAGGTAGCTTTGGGCAATTGTGTCTGGGTTAGCTCCTGCTGCTGCTATCTCTTACTCTCACCCTTCACTCTGCCTGTCAGGTGTCCCAGGACAACGCTGCTTGGGACTGAGCTGGGAATGGCTCAGAGGATTTACCGTGTTGGGGTTTTTTTTAAACATTTCCTTATTTTTCTGCTCAAGCCTGATCAAATCCCTGATTGTGTCCAAGTCTTGGCGCAAATGCGAAGGCAATGCACTGCGGTACTGGCAGAAGGTGGCAATGCCTTAAGCTGGTATTGCCAATGAGGACACGGGCAATTTCTCAGATGGAAATCATTGGCCTCACAGCCATATTTCGTTAACAGAGCTGAACGTTTCTCATTCATTGCAAGCTGGCTTTGTTTGAGTCCTCCTTTCCATTTTTAGTGGAAGAAAAATAATTCTAAGTCAATGCCTTAGAAATTAAATTTTTTTTTACATCGTAGTCTTCCCGAGCTCTTACAAACTTTTCGTTTTTTACCCACAAATTTTAGTGTTGCCACCTTCACCCAAAAGTCAGAAGCGCAGTCCTGCCCTGTTGATCCTCAGCCATCTGCCGTCAGAGAGACAAGACAAAGCACACGACGGCAGAAAGGAGCTTGGACAAACTTCATTCTAAGGCAAGAAAGAGTCAGATTTCATTGATCTATAACTTGACATTCAGTTCCTGCAACTGAATAGAAAAAAAGGCATTTATAACCTATTAAAAACCCAAGGATGATTTTAGTCTTTTTTTTTCTTGTTGGAGAAATCAGTCTTTCAGAATAGCCTGAGTTGCGAATAAAGAACATTGCTATGTTTATTTAGAGAATCTAACCCCTTGGAGCCAGCATTTTCACTAATGCATTTTACATTAGTGGGCTGCATCAGGAAATCATGACTTTTGGTGCCAGGGGGGTAATTAATATCAGATCATGTTTGCAAAATGGTTGTGTTTATGTGGGAATGAGGACTGAGCTCTAACTGGCAGGATCTGAAGTACTCAACTTTGCTCTGGAGCTTCAACAACTTGCTAGAGAGTGGGATGTTGAAATTAAAGTACTAGGTCTTGATGGCTTAGTAGAGCTACGGCTGCTGAAGAGAGCTGCAGTCTTTAGGATTCTGCTCATAAACCTTTAGAGTCTGAAGTGTTTCTCTTAAAAATGTGAGGGGATTGTAGATAACATAGGAATGGTTGTTTTGCTCCTGTGGTCTCAGATGTTCCAGGAAGTGCCAAAATATGCATAATACGGTCATCGTCCCCCAGTATATATCCCCCCCCCCCCCCCCCCCCCCCCGCTCCCTAGTCTCTGTGCTTACTAGCTAGGAAATATCCACAGGTGGTACAAAAACGTTTTTCAGCCCACCTCAGAAGTACTTGCTCTTGTGTACGCACCAGCTAGCGTGGCCTAAAGCAGTAGGTGCGGGTTAATCAAGTAACTCTGAAAAACAGTTCCCGCTGAGCTCCGTGTCTTGCAGGGGCTCTGCTGTGCCACCCCAGTGCTCCCCACCCTCGGAAGCGCAGTGCCCCCTGCGCTTCCTCCAGAGAAAGAGGAAGAACACCTCCTCTTCCTGCTCGAGCCAGGGTGTCCGGGGAACGGGAACTCCTTTTGTGATGGCGATACAGCCCCCTTCCCTCGCACAGGCACTGTCTGCAGCTCCAGCCAGGACACCTCCAGCTCAGCTGAAGATGGTGGACGGATATCCTGAGCATCATGAGGTTCTCCGTATCAAAAAACCACCACCATCTTCTATGGGTTGAAGAATAGCCTTTTAGTAGAGAACTTGGATTCTCGCCTTCCCAAAAGCCACAGTTTCTCAGCACTAATTGGGAAACGCACTGATGCTTGGTAAGGTTGAAAATCACTCAGGAGTATAGGACCTTCTCAATCATAACATCACGAATTTGTGTAGGCAAAGTTTAAAGGATGGTTTCTTAAGTTAAAAAGGAGGAATAGTACAAGTGAATAGCAGCAGCAACCCATGTTCAAAATGAGAGTTTCACCTACTGGTTTCCCAGCATCCATTTCCACGGCATGTGGCAGCTGGCGGGTTCTCCGCAAGACCATTTATTTACTCCCTCCCCATCAGATCCTTTGCTGGAAGTTCATGGCTCCCTCAGCGGTGGTGGGGATTAAAAGTAAAGGTGTAATCTATGTTAGAGCTAATATATGTTTTGTACTATAATGAGCCAATATACTATTATGGATCTTGTGGTCAGCTCACTGTGTTTGATAAATACGATCAATACATGTTATTCCCCTCCGAGATCTACCCACCATCATCTCTCCATACTCACCTCTTGCCAGTAGTCATTTGGGGATAATTATCCCCACCAAGAGCCTACCTCTAATGTGCCCACTGTCTTTTCTCCTGCCATAAATTGGTCTGATACGGGCACTAAGATAACAAATCTAGACTGTATTGTTATTATTGCTGTTATTTTACTAGTTCCTTGATCCTAAAATAGGGGTAGCAATCTAACCATTTGCTGTAACTATAGTAAAGTTAGAAGTACCTAATGAACTGTTCCTCATCAGGTGTTTGTGTAACTGATTATTCCTATCTAAGTCTAGGAGTAATGTCCTTGAATACTCCTCAGCAACACTGTCTACAGTCTTTGTTCTCTGTGAAGTATTGGACCACCTCTTCCTTTTCTACCAGTATCTCTGAATAGTTATATTTCATTTTGTGGCTTGCTTTGATTTTATTTCAATGTGTTCTACTATTCTTTTAAGCTTAATCCTAACAATGAGAGCTTTCTGTGCATTTCCTCTTTTGTTTGAAGTCACTGATGAGCTCTTGATCCTCCACATTGGGATAATTTGTACTTCTACCCATAGTATAATTTCTTTAAGGACTTGCCAGCTCTCCTAAACTCCTTTTTCTTTAGACTTTTTTCCCCGTTACATGTCTCCTCTTCATTCTCTGAGATTACAGATGTCTTATTTGTGGAAGTTTGCTGTTTGTTAGGCTTCCTGAGGAAATGTGAACTCCTTGACAAATTTCAACCAAATTCGACAGATTTCCCTCAAGTCTGAGATAGATGTTTCAAGACACTACGTTCCTACAAGGGTCAAGAAACAACCCAACTAGGAAAGAAAAGATTTGATAAATACCTCAGTTCAGCAAAGGCTGTTGTTAGAGCTCAAGTCGTTAGGCATCAGAGAATCCAACCATAAACTTATTCTTGATACTACTATGCAAAAAGGGGCAACATTGGTTCTGCTGTTCAAAACATTATTTGCTCCTCTCTTCTTCCTTTTCTAAGAGTAAACTCTTACCACCTCATGATCTCTTACTCAAGCTGCCTTTAAGCCCTGCATTGAGAGGTGATTCCTCTTCACTGGTGAGAATGAATGCAGAAGACCTTTTACCATTTGGCTACTTTCTCTATGCCTTCTGTATCAAAACTCTCCTACAAAACTGCCTGTATTCTGCTGCATCTCCTTCCCAAGAGGTGTTTGCACAGTTACAATTCAGGCAGAGCTAATTTAAAGTCTACAGTAAACTTTCACCACAATGACAGCATTTGCTCTCTCTACATTTATTATGGCTATGGATTCTCCATTGGTCAATCTTCCATACCTCAGAGAAGACATACTGCCTTATTGACTGACAAAGTATCTTCTCTCTTCAATTTGTTGTCCTTCCTGAGAAAAGTTCTGTATATGTTAATGTTCAAGCCCTGTAAATAAATAAATGCAGTCATAATTTTGATCATAGACTTAACCTTTCTGTATATTCCTGTACTTACTACATTTATATACAGATGTCTGCTGTTTTAAGCATATTGATTCACTATCCCCATTCTTGTTCCTCCTCTGATTTTATAAATTAACACCTCCTCCTATATAATCTTTGGTTCCTGATGCTTTCTGTTTCTGGGCACTGACATCTTTGACTGCTAGGGACTGACTGTGCATTGGGAGCTGCATGGACCTGCAGTACTGTGTGCAGCTTCATCCCACCCCCAGCAAAGAAACTGATGAAGTGGAGCAAATTCAGTGAGGGCCACCAGGATGGAGCACTTGCCCTTTGAGAAGAGGTTGTGGGACCAGGGCTTGTTCAGCCGAGATGAGATGGTTTTGGAGCAGGCCTAACAGCTGCCTCCAAGCACCTAAAGGGAGGTTAGCAAGAAGACCAAGCCAGGTACTTCATGGCAGTGCATGGTTGGAGGACAAGAGGCAACAGGCATGAGCTGAAGCAAGAGAGGCTCAGCGACTTGCTAAAAGAATAAACTTTTTCACACAGAGGGAAGTCAGGCAGGGGAACATGGTACCCAGAGATGTTGTGCAGTCTCCATCCTTGGAGGTTTTCAAGATTCGAATGGATGAAGACCTAAGCAACCTGATCTGATTTCATAATTGACCCAGCTTTGAGCAGGAGGTTGGACTAGAGACCTCCTTAGGTCCCTTCCAATGTGTATTAGTTTATGATCTGACTTCTTGCCTTCTGAGAATGCCACCAGCCATGAAAGTCATTGTGAAGCACCAAGTTCTCCCCTCTCCCCCCTGTGTTGGCACTGGTGCTACAGACCCTCCCTTGTCTTGCAAGTCTCCTGGGTTACATTAAGGAAGCCTTTGTTTGCGGATGTTTCTAAGTCTCACCATCTCTTCCTCCTAGCTTTCTACATCCTTCCTTTACTCAAACATTAATTTTTTGCTTTTAAAGGCTACATAGCTCTCAGATTCATCAGTATACAGTATGGTGGATATATGGACCCTTTACATCACACATGCTTGTCTGCACAGGCTCTCATGACCCTACGCCACAGGCTGTTGGCACCACTGCCCAGAGTGCACTTAGGGATCTACGTTCCTTGGATATTCATTTATCTGGAGAAAAGTGAGTACCAGTCTCTCCTGCTCTCAAGATCTGCAAGTGCAGGAGGTGGTGGGGGAGAGGCGTGTGCCAGCCTGGACCAGTGATGCCAGTCAGTACATCTGTGGAAATCCATGAAGCCTCATATAAAAGGAATAGTAAACTCTTCTTGTTGATGTAGTCACAGGTGCCCACAGTGCTACAAGCTGAGGACTCAATGCTGAGTGAGGTTCCATGTGACCTTATGGATTTTGCCAGGAGAAGGCAGATTTTGTTGTCCATCTTCCTTGTAGTAGACTTTCCCACTCCAAAGTCATTGGCCACTAAGCAACAACTTGGGCACCCTTTCCCTCACATGTACTGGTACTTGGAACATGGTGTGCTCTTTTAGAAACTCAGGGAGCAGTTCCCTATAGAGATCTTCACCCAAGAGCCCTGCTTCCAAGTGATAAGTATGATGTAGACCCACTAATTCATAGATGTTTCTTGGGCTCAGAGCCTCCTCATAGCGATGGAGAAGATGGTCTCAAACACATACCAAAGGAGGAACTATAGATGATCTTATCATCCATGTGGGCAGTTCCATAAATAATTGCTATCTGTTCTTTGTCACAGACATCTTCCTGTGTCTCTAGCAGCAATTCTACCTTTGTCAGGCTTCAAGGTGAGTCTTGCCTGCCACCCTGCTAGAAGGTGGACGTGGTCAAAAGGTGAGCTGTCATGGCTTACAAAAACAGAACAGACGATCAACACGGTCACACGATGAGAGAGAGAAACAGCAACAAAGGAGAGAGCTTCTCAATATTCATCTAAATATACGAACTGTCCGCACTACTGATAGCATAACAGGGGGTAGCCTACAACTTACTGAGTCATTGGACTAATGTGTTGCAAAGACACAAATACACACCAGCCAGCGTGACACCCTGCAGCAGCATCCTGCAACAACTCTCGGTGGAAACACAGGCAGCTCAACAAAAGGTGCTTTGGCCCACTAGCTCACTTCAAAAACTGATACAAATTGGTCATGCAGACATACTGCCAAGTGTTCATTCAATTGGCGACCAGCTGTCAGTGGTCACTTAAATAATGGTAATAGGGCAGAGTATCAAGAAAACTTAGTCAGCAGGTCACCTCTATCATGCTTGGCCCACAGACCTCAGGTCTACCACATTTTAAACTCCGAATTTCTAAACAGGCAAAAGAACTACTGAAGCAGTCAAATTAATTTATCTCCGTGTTCCTTGCTCCTTCCTCAGCAGAGTGGGTCTCACATAAGATTCCTGGTTTTCTGCCTTCCTTGTTTGCTGCCAGAGAGCAGGAAAACACAAAGCAATGTGAAATTGAAGGACAAATAATACAGGCCATATACAACTAAGCTTCTGAGATAACAAAGTATTGTCTTTATAGCAAGAGCATAGCAACAGTCATAACAAGGACCAATGAATACCAGGCTCCATTAGACACGTTAGCATGCACACAAGGTACTTGTAGCGGTTGCAGACATCCTAGTACGCACCAAGAATCTATTTATGGTCCTAGAATCAACCACCCCCCAAAAACTTTGGGGGATGCAACAGAAACCTTCATGCCTGCCTCAGTTTTGCTATGCTCTTACCTCTCCTGAGCCTACATGGATACTGAAGCAGGTGATAAACCTGAAACCAGTGTCAAGCTAGCAAATACTTTGTCATACTCAGATGGGCAGGCTCTCTGGGCTTAAGAAATTAAAAAAACCTCTGACCATTTATAGGCAGAACCCTTTTTCCCCAACAGTAAGTTTCTAAATAAGGTATTTCATGATAGAAGGTAAACATTTTATCCAAGCTGGAAACAGCTTTGGGAACAGAGATGTAGTTATCTAGGTGCTCAAGTAAGAAGAGCTAGCTCTGAAATGATCTGTATCCTTTCTGGGGGGAAAAAAAATAGAGATAGATATACACATCATTAAGCTTTCAGATTGACACAGTATCAACTTGGCAAGAAACTATCTTAACAAGTAAGGCCATAATCAGTATTTAGATAGAAACCCTAAGAACTGTGGCACTTGTTTATATTGTAGCCCTGTGGAAAGGAAGTCTAACAGCTTTGGGCTGAGAAAAGCTATGACTGGAAAAATGTAAAGAAGGCAACTTAATACTGGAGACTAAAAATTCTTCACTCGATTTGAAGTTTGCTAAAAAACAGTCAGGAGGTACAATCGATGTAACTTAATTTCATAAAAACAAAATGTGTATTCCTAAGCCTGCCCTAGCAAATGGCCTTTTTTTACAGAAGTATCTGTAATGGACCTGTGTCAAGATGCCAGCACACTCCTGGCAACACCAACTGCAGTAGGTGATTAGAATTTATGCTGTGTAAAATTAACTTTTAGATTAAATGAAAATTATGAACCAAAATGCAAAAGCATTTATATGGCAATTCACCTACGCCATTTGTTTAAAAAGTGTCAAGGCAAGTGAATATAATGCAGTGCTCTGAAGAGTTCACAGACCAATAGCTCTGGCTATTCCAGCAGCTTCCTTTCCAGCCCCACAGCTCTTCCCCCACCAGAAACCTGACGTGTAAATACGTGAAGCCACTGACATACTGAACTACCTTCATTTCTTAAGACCAAGTGAAGAATAGTAAGGGAAAATTAGAAAACATTAGCTACAGAAAACTAAAAAAACTCCTCTTGTATAATCATCGGATCTCGGGGATAGGAAAATCATACATTCTGCTAGATTAGTTGAAGAGTTTTTCTTGAAAAACTGTGTCACAGGAAGTTTGTAAGAATTGAGTGAAAGCATCCAGCATCTTGCAAGCTTGAAACATAAGTATTTCACCATTCATATTATTTTGGTCATTTAAGTCACCATAGTGGAAAAAAATAATTTTCTGAACAGAACATTGCCACCCCAGTTCAGATCTGTATTTCAGTTTAATTCTGCAACCTAAACCAGTAGTCTGCTGCTGATAATGCCTACTTCCAGGTTTTGCAGAGTGAGGTTCTAAAAGTTACGATAAAAAGAAATCTAAATATACTCCCAATATTTACTGTCAAGGCACCAATGGAAATATCTTCCAAACTCTAGCACGCTGCTTGTTGCACAAAGCTGTGAAGCATGAGGTTTTACATTCTTTCAAAATAAATTATTTCATCTGATCTAATGTAACTCTGCATGTTCTCATATATACATCCAATTCATTTTTTTAATCCTACTAAGCCCCTGGCTTCAATAACATCTTAAGGATTGAGTTTGCAGTTCTACATGTTGTAAAAAGCATTTTCTGTTACCGATTTTAAAGGTGTTGCCTTTAATTTTCATCATGTCTGTATCCTTGCAAAAATTACTCTGTTATGTACCCCTGGTTTATAGAAACCGACTTCTGAAATAAAGAATCCCAAACATACTTCATTTGCTCTTGACCACTCATTAGCCACTTACCTTTTACCTGACCTATCTTTTTTTGATATGGGAGAGACAAGGATGAACGCAGTAATTCAGAGTGTTGATAAAACTCTGATCAGTGTTACGGTATTTTGTTAAGCGTTCCTTACCACCTCTTTTTGAACATTTTGGTGGCAGTGTGACTTCCGGTACCCACTGAACAGAAGTTTTACTGCAGTAGCCACAGAATTTCTCCTGACAGTTGGTTAACTGCGTAGGAGTAAACTGGTATTACCCCACCCAGTACCTACTTTGTTTATTTGTAAGCATTAGCCATTTCTTAAGTTCTGCTATGGTCCACTGCACTTCCACAAAGTTTTAAGCCTTGCATAATCGAAGTAGCACCATTTCCACCTCATTTTGCTACCAGAACATGTACTCTTTTCTCCAATTTATGTGGTAAGTGTTAATCAGTGGTCCCAATAGAGCTCTGGCATAATTTTTTATCCATCTCCATCATTTTTTATATTTAGCATTTATTCCTGTTCTCCCCCTATCTTATCTGATTTCCAGTGCTTCACAGTCCACCTTACTGCATGCTTTATTTTTATGGTAGCAGCTTCTCAGAGAACTTCGGGCTATGTGAACATACAAATAAAGATAAATTCCATCAGACTGTGCTATCATCTTTTCGAGTAATTCTAGCAGATTAAGGGGCATGTTTTGGTCTTTTTTTTTTTTTTAAAAACAAACATAATTTACTATATTATTGAAAAGATATATTTTTTAAAATTTAACTTACTACTTTATCCAGTTTTCTATTCATTTCAGAATGTTTGTTTGGGTGCATTTCGTAGGATTTCACCCTTATGCTTCTATTTTATGATACAGCAACTGTTGCCCATGTAGGAAAATCAGCTGCTTTCTTTTTAAACTTATTCAGGGCTTCTGGCTGAATTCCACCTGGACTTGCTGATGTAACAATTTCTTTTCATTTTGAAAATTTAAGTATTCTCTCCTTTTTTGGACTCTAAAATCTGGTATTTTTTTTTAATTTTTATTTTTTAAAATCACATTAAAGTGTTTCAGCATCCTCTGTGGTAAGAACTGTAGAAGTACAATGATATTTTTGCACTGAAGTCCTTGCCCCTGTTTAATCAGGAGCATTTTCTCAAAAAAATCAATTACTTTAAACATTTAAAAGTAATTTTAGATATGAAAAGGAAAGCAAGACTATTTGCAAAAAATGCTCTACAAAGTGGCATGTTTGCTTACTTATGTTACAACATTGTGAAGACATGAAATTTCATTTGAAACAGTGAGCCAGCTTCTCCCTTCTGTGAGTCATTCACAGAGCAGAAAGGGAAATAAAACTGTCTGAAAAAGAAGAACAAAATATGATGGCAAAAATCACAGCGCTATGGTAACTAGAAGTCACTTAATTCATTAAGTCCTCCTCTTTACTCTTTGAAGATTTGTATCGCTTCTGTTCATTATGTGATTTGCTGTGTCAGTCCCCCTCTTAGGTCTTATCTTCTACATTCTACATGTAAAATGCCAAATGTAACACCTTTTTTACTAGTTTCCTATTGGTTGGATTTCATTTAATAAAGAATACTTACTAAAATGAACCTTGTATCTTGCTATTTCATCCTGGTCCTGTCGTGCCTTCCTGCTTCTTTTTTGTTTAGGGAAAACGGGTTCTTTTTTAATATATAATTTTAGTAGAAATACTTTCTCATGGAGCTATCTCCTCTCAAGTTGTTCTTCAGGCATAGTATCAGAGGAATAAGGTAATTTTTGTCACCACCAATTAAAAAGTTTTACGAAACAGGACCGTTATAAAACAATTAAACCTTGCAAATGCAGTAGTCTCTAGGAGGGAAACCCTGGAGGAAATTCTGCTTATTAAAATTGCAATTTTAGTTTCCATTAAAAAGGAGAATAAGACAACAGAAGATGGGCTGGCAAGACAAATTATTTCTTAATGTCAGTTGAGCTTATTTCAAATGAGATAACATATCTACACCAGGTTGGGTTCAACACATTTTTGCCTCCTCAACTCATTTATCTAATTCAGTCATCTTGATTATAGCCTTGTGGACCTTCATTTTCAGAGGAAGAATTTTGTAACAAACAACCTACACAACATGCTGATTACTGAACAGTTAATTCTAATTAACTTGGCTATGGCAAGAGAATTTTGATAAAGTCCTAGAATGCAAATACAGTTTGGTTATTCTGGCCAAACTTCTATAAAATAAAAACCCACAGCAGAGTCTCCAGATGAGACATCAGAGTGACAGGGATCTAATTTAAAGAAACAAATGAGAAAATTAAAATCACAAATAATTTATTCTTCCGTTAGAATTGATGGAGTACAGTTTTAAATAGCAATGAAGTACACAGTGGTGGAAAATTGGCACAGAACCTACAAGCATTTCATTCATAATAATGTTCCTCATGCCATATCTGTTCAAACCTTGATGTGTATTTTCTATCAATTTTAAGAAAATTGTTTTCCCTTTAAAAATGATGAACAAATTGAATATCTTGTCTTCCATGTATAATGCCATACATATGATGAACACCAGTTGTTTTTCTTTCCCCCCCTCCCCAAACATAATCGCCAACTGAAAAAAAAAAAAAAAAATTTTACTCCTGGGCTAATTTTCAGTTTTGTCCTTTATAAAAGTTGCCAGGAATTCTTGAATGCATATATTCCTGCACAACAGAATATCCATTTATTTGTCTGATATACAGTTGCAGGACAGTCTCAAAACCAATTTTTTGTGTACTATGCTATTGATCAAGGTGCTGCCTCTATCTCACATGCAACACTATAAGCATTAATGCAGTTCAAAACAAAATTTGGCATTTACCTCACCAACAGGTTTTATATTTGATGTTATAAAACATCCCTTGGTCTCATGTTACCAATAAGAAAAATGGACACACACAAAAAATGCCCCCTTTCTAAAGATATTAACTCCCAGTTAGGAAAGTTTAGATAGGTTTTACAAAGTCTTCTAGGCTATTTTGATACATACAAATTATTCAACTAAAGGTTAAAATACACTTATACAATACAGTCCTGTCCTCCATATTCTTTTTCAAGTTCTTTGCATATTCAAGCCAAGTAAAATTAACACTTGTCATTTTCTTTGTTATTGCAATTATTAAGAGGGATTACAGCTTGCTTATGCAAAGCTGTGACAAAACACTTGAGAAATAAAACCCAAACGTTTATCTTGTTACCCAAAAAATGTTGCAGAAAATTGTCAAACTATGTTAGAAACAATTTTTACAAAAATGCTTCGCTCAGAAAAATTGGAAAGCTTAAAAAATTAATCTTTGCACAAGACTATATCATACTGTCCTTAATTACGTTCCCATTTAGATAACTGGGATTCTTATTCTTTGTACATGAACCTATCAGTGATGTATGATGCTCTCCATCTTTTTTCACTGTTATCTTTATTGTACACCATTTCGAGACTTATACAATCAAGCACTTACCATGCCCCAACCCATTTTTAACAGTAGATTTCTTATCCTGCCCAGCGAGTAGTGTACTGTCTTGCATATTCACCACATGAAAAACATAATATACAAAATATTGCTGCTGTAAAAAGTGTGCATTTCCCCTTTCCCCCTACAAAAAAAATCTGTGGAAAAAAATATTAAATTCCCATAACCTTCATAAACATACAAAGCTGTTTGCACCTTTCAGTCTGTAACAGTCTATTTGACATATAGTTCTCAACTCACTGCAAATTGTTATGTCACGTATTTTCTGTCCAATATTGCCATCTAGAGTAGAGATGTGAAATCAGTTTCTGAGAATCTACAGTCTTTAACAATTAACCCATAAAGACTGTATACCATAAAACAGCCACAAGATTTTTCCAAAAGCTAGATGGAATGGTAGGTTCTCATCTCAGGAAGATGTCCACAGTGCTGAGGAGACAATATGGCTGCTAATAGATATTGCCTACCGGAATGTGAGTACTTTTTCACTGTTGATAATTTCCATACTGACCCTAAGAAAGAAATTCAAAATACATAATTAGACCACAAAGCATTATTTTCCTGTACTAAAAGCTGAAATCAGAAAACCATCCAAATAAACTATGATGTTAAAAGATGGAAACAAATAACAATAAATGATAACCAATATGAGTAAGTGGTACAGAGTTTCATCTCACTAAAATCCTTTGTGTTTTAATGTTAAAGTAAGACTGATGATACGGATTTAAAGCCAGGAACCTAATTTGATCAGAAGAGTGTATCTTTAAATTCAATAGACCGTTGTGAAATTTGCAGAACACCATCAAAAATAAAAGATGGGAATTACTTCCCACCTAAACTTTGAAAACTTTCAAAAAGACAAGGTCACCTAAATTCAAAGTAATTTAGGAAACTAACCTGCTTTCAGAGACACCTAAAAATATTCATATATCAAGCATCATAGAATGGACTGATACATGTATCTCAAAAATCAAGGCACATCCCAGTGAACATAAAGAACTAGTCAACATATCCTATGGGAATCAATTCTTCCATAGGTCAGATCTATAGAATTATTACCTTTATTGATATGCTCTATTTCTTGACAGAACGTCATGTACTGCAGAGGAGGGCAGAGGTGAAAGCATCAGCGCTACATGCTTACCATGATCCTTCACCACAAGGTTCAAGGCTTGCAGGAACAAGTAGTGTGCTAAGAAGTGAACATTCTCCAAACTGCAGTCCCACTACCATTCCATGTTAAGTACCACCATGATAAGACAGTATTTTAAATTCCAGTTTTACGTTGCAATGTCATTTTTTTCCATTGTAATGTGACAATCAGTCAGGAAGAAAAGTTTCAGAACAGCTGCCAGATGAGAATTTAAGCAGCACAATTCCTATGGGAATGGCTAGTACGAAAGAGTGGAGAGGTCTTCCATAATTGAGTTTCCCAGTAGAACTTAGATAGCACAAACTAGAGGAATAGAGCCTATCTACAGAGAGGGTTATCCCCTTCTACTGCAAAGAAAGCTGGAAGAAACTCAGCAAATTGAGATCAAGTTTCCTTGACCCTACGTTTGCCACAAGCAAAGCATTTTCCTGTAGCTTATTATTTGCAGGAGGAAGCTATTAGTTCAGTGCATGAGCATTTTGTTTATTTGTTAAATAATCAGAAGTAATTGCATCTCTCAACTACCACAGTGAAAGCGTTTGTTCCTTCTTCCTTCTCTTTTCGAATTTCTGTAGAAAGGAAGCCAACTGTTTTCCTTTAAAAATGCAGGCAATTGTGGCTATTCTCACTTCCAAGGGAAAGTTCTTCTTGAAAGTTCAACTGATCTTCTACTGACATATCAGGATTTTACTTAAAGACTAGAACCTCAACTTGATCATAAGGTATATTTAGTTACTCTCCATGTTATTTATGCCAAGGAAAGTAATAGTGTACGTTTTAATGGCATTTCTGAATGATTCATATTGCAAAGATTAGACTTTTACAGTTTAGTACCTTCTACAGGAATAAAACCTCTGCTTTATCCTTTAATTAGAGGACAGTTTTTTTTACAGGAGTCCTCCACTACAACTCCAGCCTAGAGTTTTGGTGGTTCTTGTTTGTTTCAAACTTAACTTAGTGGTGATAGGAAAGAAGCAGTTGATTTTTCAGGTCACTTCTTTCGCATGTTCAGTGCTCCTTTATACTGCTCAGAGAAACTCTGTGCAAAAATAGGCTTCATGTCTCCCCACACAGCTCTACAGCAGAGAGACTTCAGATGCACACCTGAGGTGGTTCTGCAACTGGAGGAGGAGGATTACTGGATTTGTGTTTGTGGAAAATCAATTAAACCGTTTTTATTGCAAAGTAGTAATGAAGAATGATCCACCATGAGATTTAGGAACCTCATCTTTCATATTAGTTCATTCACCATGAGGCTATGAAACAGATCACCTTAATTTTTAAGGTCCAAAAAAATTGTCTGGAGTGCCTCACTTTGCCAAATTGCATTAAAACTTTGTAAACTCAGAAGAGAATGACTAATCCAATCCAATCATACCTCCAGACAAATGATTCTGGAAATAAAATCCGTGAGAACTGTATATACACACCTGAGAGACCATGTCCTCAAATTCAGTAGTTTAAATGTCTGCAAGAAACTAAGATTATCAAATGAGTATGTAAGAATCACAACTTTCTCATCAAATGAAAGAATACCTGGTCATATCCGTAAGGCCTCTGCTGTGGTGGCTGTGGTGGCCCAGGCTGTGTGGGTCTGTATCCCCCATACTGCTGGCCTTGTCCTTGTGGATAATTGGGATACTGAGGTCCTGGACCACTCTGGGAGGGGCCTGGAGATCATTAAAATGTAAACAAAAAAAAAGAAAAAAGATTGCTTAAGGTGTTAGGAAGAGGAGAACAGTAAAAGCATTGAATTTTACAACTGAGCAGGGCTAAGAAGTATCACTACTGTGCAATTAGGTCTTTTCCTACCTAAAACCATACCAGGGATCAGTGGTCCTCCTCTCACCCTGGAAAGCACCTTAGCTGACAGGGCCTATGGTCCAGCCACAGAAATGTTTACCTTTATTTATATATTCATTATTTATTACCAATGCATGTAGTTCCACGCATGAGGTCATAGGACAGGGAAGAACAAGGCAAGAAATGACAAATCATAAACATGAGCACTCTCCAGGATTTAGGGAGGCACACTCTCCTCCTGCTGTATGCTGCTCCAGTTCCAGAACTTTATAATGCCAGGAGCAGGCAGATGATCAGCTGCGTTTAGCATTTGGACCTTTTGAAGAGACCAGCAGCGCTGCACTGCCAGAAAGTCAGTTCCACAGCAGGCACACACCACAGCAGGCAATCATAAATGGGATGTCAGGCAAGCAAGTTACACACATAAAATGCGAGATGTGACAACCAGTAAATGCTATTGTGGGATGGAAAAAAGCACCCTCTACTCCATACTCCTCTGGTCATCTTAACTTTCCAGGAAAAGGATAGGAAAAAAAAAACCCAAACCAACAACTTTGGCTCCAGCCTTTTTTGTCTGTAAAAGAAGCAGTTCTTTTGTCAATACAAACTCTTTCTGTTACTATTCACAGGGACTCAGCCTGTCTACCATTGCAAGCTGCACGTTACTGCCATCAGACAGTGCAGACGTGTTCCAAACAAAATGAACTTTATCCCCTCCTACCTTGGGAGAGATGGTGTACTGTGTATTTCAGTGACACTCCATACGGATCTTTTGCAGTGGATCCAAGTTAGCTTTTTCAACACCACCCCTTAAAAACTGGCAGAGTCAGGAAGACTTGCAACTCTTCAGAAGTGCTTTCTTTTAACAAACCAACACTTTTTTGTTTGTTTGTTTGTTTGTTTTTTCCCCTCAGAAGAAACAGATGTGTTTTAGCAATAATGTGACTCAGTGCTAGACAGGGCTAGTTTTAGCTACAGGCACTGGACATTAAGATGACATCAGCTGGTAACTCTCTCAGTAATTCTGGATCTATGAGACAGTCAAAAAGATGACCTGGAGAAGAAAAGCTCCATAGGCTATTATCATTCTCCTCAGGCCTCAAATCCGCTTGAACTATGCAGTTTCAGCTTTCTACAGTGGAACAAAACCTTAAAGATTGATAATAATGCCTGGGATGCCGACTTATTTTTGCAAATTAGGACGTAATTAAATTGACAAAGGATACTACATCCTAAAAAGTGCTGTGTTCATCTGACAAATGAAATTTGGTTTTATTTATTCATGGTAATTCTTTATAGTTGAATTCTAAATATTCAGTGACAGATTTTATAAAATAAAAGTGTAACTTCAATATCTATTTGTGCTAAAAAATAGAAATTGAGAAGTATGCTATTTGAGTTTATAAATTACAGTGAGTGAGTTGCTCCAACAGATTTCTTCATCCCTTTCTTCTAGTATTTCTTAACCTAAATTTTCAAAGTCAGATTTTATTTCTTTACTTAAAAAATTTAGAATAGTGAGCTAGATGGACCTTCACTCTGACCTTCATTCTGTTCCTATGTTACATTTAGCAGAAAGTAAGTACATGAATATTATTTTAGAACTATCAATTCATCCATAACCTCCAAAAGGAGACTATTTGCTAAATCTCAGTGGATCCTCTTAGAACTTAACTCTGTCTCAACAAAACTGGATTTAATGCAAATCTGGCATTTATCTACATGGCAAACAAGTCAGCCATGCACTTCCTCGCATACCCACAATCCTGAAAGCTTTAGCACTTAAACCTGCAACAAAGCTAAAAGTTAAAATATATGGAATTAGATTTCAGAGATTCTTCTGAGATAAATTTGTACAGCTTTACAATATGCAAGCAAGTAAAACATAAAGAGCAGTATTTTCAGTATGGTCCTCTGGCCTCAAGTTTTCAGAAGCAATACACAAAAATTACATACTACTACTATAAGTTTCCTGTGTGGGAGGTTTTCCCTGAATCCTAGGACTACATTATCTCACTTGTGGCAGAGGATTTCTCATTCCTGCCATACATCAGAAGGTTTGCACTACTAGTGCAAATTTGTAAGACAAACTCTCTTGAAAGCTGCATTGGAAATGCTTATATTATATTAATTTCCTTACTGATCAGTACAAGAATTTTATAATAATGATTCATTTATGTTGGATGAAATTTTAAACTAGTTTTTAAAAGATTTTGTTCTAAATAGCAAGTCCAAAGATGAAAGGGTATAAATGGCTCTTTGCTACCTTTGTGCCCTCCTGACTGTGTTCACCTACAGAGGACAGAAAATAGCAGATTCTTTCTGGGTCTTTCTAAATTACAGACACCTGTTATAATGTTGTCTAGTCACCTTCGGTTTTCTGTGCTACCACACTGTCCTAGATTGCCAACAGATCTACTTCCCACAATACACTGAATTCTACGCTTTCTTGTTTTGGCACAGTGAAATTGCAGGCATACAACTTTTTTGCACAAGCCTGGCCTTTCAACCCAGTAAAACAGGAATTGAATAACATATGAGGATCTCTCTTAGTCTTTTCTGTGATTGCTCTCTGTGTCTTCAGGTTCTTACCATAACCCTGCTGTTGTCCTGGATAGCCTTGTTGGCCTGGATATTGCTGCTGTTGTGGTGGATAACCCTGCTGTTGGGGTGGTCCTTGATATGCATCTTGCTGCTGACCATATTGCGAGTTTCCTGTAAGACGATTGCAAGAAAGCAAAAACTTATAAAGATACCTACTTTATTAATTTTTTCCTTCTAAGATGCACAGCCAACAACACAAGAACAAAATGAAAATGCAGTATTGATTTCAAAAACTGAACAAAACAAAGAAAACTCAAACCAAACAGAAGGAATTCGGCCAAACAAACTGCAGTTAAAGCCAATTTTGCAAAGTTGAACTGCAGCATTTTCAGCATCTCTGCCAAACGAGCATTACATTTACTGGAACATCACAGTCATAAGATCATGACTATGCTAAATAAAATTAAAAAAGACAAAATTAAGGACAGCTACAAGAGCACAGACTAGCTACACAAGATCAGCAAGCTGTTTCCTAACGGCACTATAATTATACAAAATATATACACACACAAAAAGATATACAACTGAACCAACAGATTTATGTTTAAATAAAAATTTCCATTGAGGTAAAAAAAAAAAAATCTCTAGAGTGTTTTAGTCATTTTACTGTTGTTAGAAATGGCAAATTGTGGTTATATATTTTAGGTGTTTGCAAGAAATTATTCTGAATGCTTCAAGTTCCCTGCAATTTTCAAGACAGCCAGCAACTAGTATTCTACAAGAGCTTTGCATGGGTATAAGTCGTGTTGTGCAAGAATTTTTGTTCCCGTTGCGGGTGGGGGAGGAAAGGGAATGTATGTGCGTATGTGTGTGAAGGTATATAGATACCTCCTTCGTAGTAATGTTGTGAGGAATCCTCATAAGGCCTATCGTAGCCTTGTTCAGGATACGACGGTTGCTGATAACCGTAATCATTATGACCTACATCAATTCGACAAGAGACAGGAAGAAACGTTAATGGCCTCTGAGTGAAAACCCTAAAAATATTTCATTTGTCAGAAAAATGAAAAAAAAAAAAAATTCAACTGGATATACATGAAAAAGAATTTTCAATTGTATTAGCCAAAGATTTATTAATAGGATTTCCTTTCATATTGACTTAACGTGACAGGAAAAAAAAAAGGCTTAATGCAGTAGTTTTAGCAACATCATAGCAAGGGATGGTCTTAACCTTCTGATAATCCTTGTTGGGGAGGAGGGTGGAAAAAAAAAAAAAAAAGTACTTTATCTTTCACTCAAAAAAAATGAAAGCATTTAGGCCTTTCACATGTAAATAACCTGAATTAAATTAGAATGAACAAAGAAAGCAATTATCATACTTTGTCTAACACCTGTTCTGCTGATCTCCAATTCAAAAGCATATGCTAAAAGCAGTGTGAAATATAACAAATAAAGCTCAATGAAGTTATGAACCACAGTCTACATTAAATTTTGCTTTTAAGTGACAGAAAAATAATCTCAAGGTTTTCCCTACAAACACAATTCCTACAAGTCTTATGAAAACTTTTCCTCTTACATTCCAGTCCTGAGTAGGATCATTACAAATGAACCTTCCTTTTCAGAGACTACAGGTATCTCCAACTAAGAAACCAACACATGCAGTAAGCACCCCACCTGTTGTTGTTTTTAGAACAAATATATTTTGTCTTACAGATTACCAAAATATATCTTATTGCTAACTTGGTCAAGAAAACCAGCCAAAATTTTGTTTAAATTTTAAATAAAATTATACAAATTATATACATTTGGAATAAAATTTTGGAATAAAAATAAGGAGAAAATAAGTTCTAAAACTACGTGGTCTTTGTAATTAATTCTGCAACTGTACCATACGTCATTGACTGAATCTAATACAAATACAAAACCAAGGTCTTATATTCTCTTTACATTCTATGTAAGAGTAATAACGAGGTAATGATAAAGAATGAATCTTTAGAAGCAATAGGTCTTAGAGAAGTAATCTGTGCTGCCACAGAGCTGTCAATGGTAACATCCAATTGCCCTTACTACAGTAAATTGCCTGTAACCATCTAAAGCTCATGTGTATAACATTAAACTCCCAAACTGAAAGCTTAATAATTATGAGTTAATGCAACCTGTAAAATAACTCTGCACATATCTCTCCAAAAATAACACATGTAACCTTATATAGGCATGGCTTGATGTATCTTAAAATCAATTTAATAGAAATTAAAATTCAAACAACTAACTTGTATCCTTTTAGTTGCAATGAGTCGTTGCTTTGGCAATTACACACCTCTGCTTTGTATACATTTTCAAAACATTAACATCTACCACATTCCTTGAACTTTATAAGATACCATTAAGTTGCACACACAGTTATCACAGTAGTCATGAGTCAGCATCTTTGTTCTCCCAGTCTCTGCTCGCCTAAAAACAGGTTAATTGCAACTGTTCTAACTTATAACACATCCAATAGCTTTCAGCACTCTAAATTCCAAGAAGTAGGAGGACAGATTTATGCAAGTCAAAGTTATGGTCTTGAACGCACTGGGGGGACTTCTAAAGAGGATTCACAATTACAAGCTCCTCAGGGCAGGGACCATTTTATTCCTTTGTAAAAATTAAGCTCAAGGCCCATACCATCCATAGCAGTAATAACACATTTGTGCAACTTATATTAAAACTAAACACTAAGTTAAAAAATAGAATATTTACAGAAAAACCACATCTTTTTAACAAGTTTTTCCACTTCAATAATACCTTTAATAAAAGGATATTGCCCCCTCTCTTATTTATAACAAAGTTATGACTGTTTCAATTCATCTCAGTTATACTAGATATGCTAAGGAACCCTCCATACTTTTACATAAACCAATTACAGAATTTTCATTTTTAAATACTAAAACTGTTGTTAAGAGTTTCAAACGGGAGTATTACAAATTACATACTTCGAGTAAGTTGTAAAATTAACTAGTCATAGTAACTTAAACTGTAGTAACAATTCTGAATTTGGAAAGTTTTGTAAATGTGAGGTATGATATCCAATTACTATTCTTGCCCCATTCCCTAATTTTGGGCATATGACTACATTAATATTGGGCAGGTATAGAAAATGGGAAAGTTAACATTTATGAGAGATTACCATCAGGGTAATATTGCTGGTTCATGCCTTCTGGAGGACCTTGTCCACCATGACTGTATTGGTCCCCATAATAGTCTTCCTGGCCTGAGTACTGCTGTGGTGGGCCTGAAAAACCACAACCAGTCAATACGTAAATAACTTGTTTTCTCTGTTATAAAGCTTGCTAATTTCTGATTTTAGTATGAGAAATATTTCTCAAATGTACTCCCCACCCATATTGTTGCATTTCAGACAACATATGTAATCTGGTTTACTTAAAAAAAAAAAAAAATTAAATATATCTATCTATATATATACACACACACAGTTGTTTGGCTGCACTAGATTGAGCACATATATATATATATATATATCAAACTTCAGTTTTGAGCTCATTTTAGGAACATGCGTATAACAGACTAAGGTGTTAAAAATAAAGTTAATCCTTTTCTAAAAGGACTGGGGAAAAAAAAAAAAAAGAAGCAAGATTGTGGAACATTGTTCCTTTTTTGTAACTGAATGAATTCAGAACCAAGCAGGTACTCTGTTCCTTTTCTACACCTATCATTTAAACATCGAAACAGAATTCTGCATTAGCATATCAGAGATGCATATTTTTAGATACTTTTTGTCAGAAAGAACTCAAAACAAAAGAAATACTTGTCTTCACGTTTCATGGTGATACCAGTAATCTGTTGCTGCAAGAACCACTCTTAAGAGGGTAACAAAAAGAGTCTGCAAACAAAGTCTGTAATACCCAATGATTTGATCAAAATTTGGTGTAAGCAAGGAAGTGATTTAAAACAGTTTTAAAGATGGTTATTTAATATCAATGTAAAGACACTGAAGTGAAGTCCTACCTTGCTGTGGCGGCCTGTATGGAGGAATCTGTCTCTGACCCATCATGTGATTTCCTTGGTTAACTTGGCCCATCATTCCCATAGGTGGCTGCTGCCCCTGGTAATGCTGGCCACCTGCTTGTGGCATGTTGTATTGCTGGGAGGGAGGTTGCTGGTGCATCATTGGACCTGTAAAAGGAAAAGTAGCAAATAAGTCTTCTGTAACACATGATTTGTGATTAAATCTTTCAAAAAGAACATGGAAAACCCAACCTTTAAAAATGCACCAAAAAAGGCTCTGTATTTCTATTGCTCTCATAAGGATTCATTGTTTCTGGACCTATGCAAATGCAGGCGATCAACTCAGCCTAAATAAGGCTGCTTTCTAGATAATTTTTCTTCAAACTACACAGACATTAGTTTACTCATGCACAAAGATAACTGAAACACTTTTACCATTTTTTGTTTTAAAAAGCATCTGCAAAGAAAGTGTAGATGAAAACCTGATGGTGAAACCTTGATAAGTCATAGAAGAATTATTTAACATTGTGAACTCCTTGGGGCATAGTTTTAATACACGTGTAGTTGTTGTTATAGTCCGTCAATGAGCCACTTAGCTGTTATCACAAAATGAACAATTTTATTTAGCCTGTAAAGACAAACCACATGTACCAGCGAGTCACGCAATCACACAGCAGGCAGTATGCAGAAAGGCCCACAGGAATACATGCTCTGCCCACCACTGAACAGTCCCAAGCAGCCTGTAACAAAAATCTTCTTTCATACCAAGCTGCATCAAGTTTCTATGAGCCACAGGAAGAGACTGGGAGAGATCAAGTACTGGCCATGTTTTATCAACTGAGAAAACCTGTTAAGGCTGAACTTGGAGAAATGCAAACTTCAATAATGAAAATAGACAGTTAAAGAGCATCCTACTGACACCACACAGCAATGAAAATTATGATTACGCCATTTCATTATATGGGATTGCAGGTTAGATTGATATAACTTTTAACAAAGAACAGCTTCCTCGCTTCCTCTGCAGTACCACTTCAGAGAAGAGTTATTCCAGTATTAAAAATATGAAGAGGAAAGAGTTGTAACAAGGAGCTAACTTTTTTGTAATACATTAATTCAAACCACTTAACACATATTGCACACTTTATAATGGTGAAACCCAAAGCTTTTTTTGCTTTTTTAAAATTTATTTTATAAACTACAGAGGCAACAAGTAACTAGTCTCACTAAAAAACAAAACAAATCAAAATATCAAACTAGCACAGCCACTCCTTAGCCCCATCCCAGGAGAAAAAGGAAGGTATCATCTAGTTTTCTATATGCTAGATTTTGCCATTGCATTTAATATTTTTAAATAACTAAGTGCTGGAGCACAAGCAGAAAGTCCTACATAGAAACCGCAGTACTAGAAAATTACCTAGATAGAGTCAATACTGAAAATGGACTGATATAAGGAAAGGAATACATACTCTCTTAGATACTGTCTATATGAGGTTACGAGAGAAAGTTAAGCCAAATTAATTAATGGTATGAATTCAAAGTGCGTTAGTTAAATCCCATTAAACCCCTGTGTGGAATCTCTCAGTGAGAAGTAAAGTGGCCTTAGTTCTGTTAAGCCTCATTTTCCTCTGAAGATAAAATACTGGCCACTCTTAAAATGATCCAGTTATGCTTCTATCCTTCAGCATGCCAGTGTCTGTGTCCCGATTTTGAAGTAAAAAAATGGTTTAAATTGAGATACTGTAATTATTTTTCACTTAGCAAAAATATATTTCATTTTTTGATCTTCTGAACGACTAGGTAATTTAGATCATTCCATTTCACTGCTCCTCTGTTTGGAGGTACTGAGAAACATCAGGCAGCCTTGAAAAAAAAAGTAAAAACTTGTTGCCATAATATTCCTAGATCTCAAGAAAGCTTGTTAATTAACAATATTAATATTAGTCACAATACAATGTGATAAAATGTGTTGGGTCCCCATGGTGCAATGTAGAGGTTTTCTGTTTGCTTTTTAAATTAGAACTTCATTAACGCTTTGTAGAGCCACAATGAGAATTCACTACCCTGTATCAGACTGTGTATTGTGTTAATAACAGAGTGCCTGGCTTCCTTCCAGTTTGGTTCACATCTCTCCCTCTCATTAAGAAGATACCTAAAAGAAGAACCATAGTCTCACACAACAGAATCATTTTATGTGGTAGTTTTGAGGGGTGAGGGAACTTTGAATTTGTTTTTTCTTTTGAAAAATCAAGCTTACAATAAAGCTACATTTATTCATCGTGTAATACTTAATACGACATAAAACTAACCTAGAAAAACCTTTCACAAAACTTAAGTCAAAAACTTAAGACCATTAGTTCATGATCTAAGATTTCCTAATATTTGTAGCATGTATTTTTACAGCCCACTTAAAATACAGCTCTTGAATCTTCAATCAGGTGACAACAAACTCCAGTCAGTGAAAGTCATGATCTCTTCCAGACTTGGAGGTAAGACCTCACACAAAGTAGTTCACAAAACTGTGTGCTGCACCAGAATGCTCACTGCTTTCAAAAACTCTCCTTAGAAACCCTTATTTTTTGGTGAATTTCTAGAACTGTTTATTCAAGAGAGGGCAAAGTATCTGATTTGTACAGAGTCCCAAATGAGTCCAAGAAAATATTGTGCAGGACTACCCCTGTAAATATGCAAGTACACAAGCAGACTGTGTCTGTCTTGTCTGTCTAAGAAACTATTTTAACTTTGGTAGTACAAAAGCCCTATAAATGTTTCTGTATATTCAGAAGGCAGCCTTCACATGTCAATACACTGGAATAATTCTTGGGATAAAAGTCTGAAGAAAAAGATGCTAAGAAGTAATACAGCGGGTCCTGTGAGGAGTGCAGGCAATTTCGGTAATTATTAAACAGGCATTTGAAAAATGCAGAGTGTAGACCCAAATCAGTCTTATGGAGTAAGTGAATGTATAAAGTAAGCCAGACAATAGGTGAAAACAGAACTGCTCATTGTTCAGTTTAATAATGTTATCAAGAATACACAACATTCTCCTCAACTACTTGCTCATTTCAAAGTTGTCTACACCTACTAAATGAAAAAAACCTTTTCCTTCTCCAGCCAGTGTCTCATAAGGAGGACTCATGTATAGGGAAGAAAAGGTATGTGGATTTCAGTAAAAACGGGCTGGTACCTGATCTTCTTATAAATGCAGTGACCCAGTGGCAGTCTCCTGACAAGAAATGACTTTAGGAAACTGACAACCGAGTCTTCAGACATGTAAGATGAATAGAGAGAAACAGAAATGCAAACTAGAAGTGGGTCCCAGATAAACCTAACAAATTTGAGATCAGAAGTGCACTGAGGATGAAAGAGCTGCAGAAAAACTTGGCAGTTTAAAAATGTCTCCTTAGCTTTGTCTCTTCTGCTGAAACTCAGATACTGGTGGCAAATGCTATGAGAGGACAAGAATAACTGCTGACATGGTTGAAACTTCTGAAGAAGCAGAGAAGTGAGGAACCACACTCACAAATGAACTGGTGGCTCTGCTGTTCTCATTAAAGAGCTATGGGAGCAGCTGGGTGTAACCAAAAAGCAACAGTAAAAGCTATTGTTTCTTCAGTCTTCAAAAAGATGTTGGTTTTGTTGCTAAAAAGAGGTCTATTTAGGCATTTCACAATGTGCACTCGTATTGATAAAGCAATCGCATATCCACATCTAAAGTATCAGCAAAGTACACCATGCTAGATTTACCATGGTAAATCTCGTAATTGTGTCCACTGTTACATAAATAACAAAATATTTACCTAGCAACGCAGCAGCCCTCAGCAAAACTTTTTTGTTGTTTTTCTTCACGTTTACAAAAAATGCTTGTTTTTAAACATAAGTGATGGTGATAACTCTCACAAGAGCTAGCTTAGGAACTCTACCATAGGGTAAATTTAACTTGCAATTTTCTCAAGATTCTTCACAAAAGCTACAATTCAGATGTACTTGGTCAAAAGAACCAAAATCTTAAAGGTGTTTGAACACAAAGGGCAGTTTAAACACTAGCTCAAAAGACTTTGAGGATACAAAATTTTTTGCTACTCCTAATATATGATTTAGGCTGCAAATTAAAGGTAGTAGAAACTTCGCCACACTCGCTTAGTCCACAAAGTTCTTATCTTAAAATGAACCATAATTTCAGGTGTCATTTAAGAAAAAAATACATAAAAATAGGTCATACAAAAATGGTCCTTAGTTACCAATGTCACCTTTCATGTTTTACACTAGGGAAGAAAGATGAAAGAACAAGCACTGTGGCACATCTTTATAGCTTTGTGTTTTCAAGACAGGAGAACCGCAGTGTCTTCTACAGCTAGACATCCTACAAATCCAGATATAGCATGATGGCAGTTCAGAATCTGGAGGCAATTTTATTTAATAGGTTAGATGTCCAAAAAATTGAGACTGCCCTGTTTTGTCCACGACACCATGGCTACTGTAAGCAGTTGAGGTACTGAAACTAACAGCCTCTGCTCACATGGGAATGAACAGATGGCAAGACATTCACAAAAGGTCCTCAACCTCAGAAATAATTTTATCCTGATCTGTCATACCCTGACTATGTTTATATTTCAGATAACATTTGACGTTCCTGTCTTTATGTTCCTTTCTTTACGTGAACAACAAAAGAACAGGAATTCTACACCTGCCTCATCTCTGCTGTCTCTGTGAGCTCTTCATATATGCTTGTAATGGAAAGAGCTCTGAAACTTTAATGGAATTTTTCTAAGTTTATATAAATGAAACTGTCATTAAAAAATCTCAGCACCAGATTCGACAATTGGTCTTCTGCAAATGATAGAGTCAACGTGATATTCTCATGCAGAATTCACCTGTTAAAAGTAAAGTAGTTCCCCTCCCTTACCCCAAGCAAGGTATAATGCTCATTAAATGCACACTGGGGAGTTTAGCAACTTTCCTTCAAGCGGTTCTGGCAAGGGAACAGAATCCTAGCAAAAAGATCTGAGAACAAAGTTTCTGAGATGGCCGAGCTATGAATTCTTGGTCCTTACTTTTCAAGTATTTGAATTCTACTGTTTATTGTTACTCTCTGACTGTGAAAGATCTGTTCAATATAAATAAGAGGAATTTCCATCTAAATTTCAGGTTCCAGAATATTGTGCTTACACCTCTCCTCTGAAGTAAAAAATTGGCAAGACTTGAAATATTTCATTCAACAGGAGTAGCTTCCCCTACGAAAGAAGAAATGCACCCATAAGAAGAGTTTCTTCCACATTCACTCAGCTCCTGCTGCTTCCTGTTTTCCAAAAAGGTAGACAATGTTGCTTGCAGATGTCCCAGGCTGCCATAGTAGCTTTTTAATCAAGAGTCATCTACAGAATCCTCCACCCTCCACTTAAAACATTCTGCTTCCTAAGTCTGAAATGACTAAAATTATTCTTTTAGCTGGAACTATGTAAAAACAAAACTGTGAAAATTTTGCTTCTCAACTTAAGATATTCCTCTGGCTAGCATTTTATAAACTAGTGCAAATCAATAATGAGTTCAAAGTGGAGACAAAAAGTAAATCCAACAATGGGTTCTGTTACTATGCATTTTATTTCTCAATTAGCACTTTTTCATTTTTTCTTACTAACACCATCTACCTCAAAACATGTATATACAGCAAGATGTTTTGCTAGAAAACACACATTAAAAGTTATGCTAAAACCACTCAAAAGTTAGATCAAACCTTTCTGCGTGTTATGGTGTCTTTTTCTATTATACGATAGCGTGCTTTTTTCCCTAAAAGTACTGGCCGCATTCAGGACACTGTAGATACTATTCACTGAAAAGCTACTTCAATATTTTGTTTCCTCCTAATTGTTCATGTGAGATGCCATACCTAGTCAAACACTGAAGACAGAATTATTAATTTAGTCATGGGTTTTCGTATGGCACTTGTAACTAAAATGTCCAAATCTTCATAATGAATATACTTTCATAACACTCCTGTGAAATCAGATTGTATTATAATCTTACCATCAGATTCACTCCTCTACAGATGGGGAACCCATGCAGGGAAAGATTAAAGTCGAAAACATCTACTAATTTTTAACAGCCAACTTGAGATGCTAAGACCTTATCTTGCGGAATATTTAGCATTATATTTAGCTAGTGCTGTTATTAACTGACAGATATAGTAGGATCTCTCATTCTCCATATGGATCACCCCTTTATAAGAAACAATGTGCGCTCAGCAGTTCACAAATGCCTTCTGACAACAATACTGAGGTTCAGAAAATTTTGGTTTATTTCTGTTTCTGAATGGCAGCACACACTACCAATTAAGAAATCTTCAACTCACAACCTGTTTATTCCCTTTTGTTAAGCTGCATGTCAGTGCATTTCCTAGTGGCTCATTCTGTTTCTTCACTTAGGCAAGAAGCCGGCAATGCCCGTGACTTGGCTGAGACCCTCTGCCCAGCGAGACTGGATCTTTGGCTACCTATCTAAATCTTTCATGGTCTCTCAGATTTCTCAGCTATTCTCTCCCCTGCTATCTTGGAGTTGCAACAGAGAGTGAACATGCAAAGATACCTCCTCTAATTTGTCACCAAATCTCAATACAAATGCAACAACTAAGAGTGGAAAATGGAGGAAATGTATTAAGTAGACCTGACTGGGAATATTCTTAGGTCAAACACCTTAGCTACTAATACATAACAAACATGCACATCTTCAGACTTAAAAGCTTATTCCCCTACGGATATGTAAAATTTGACTGATTTGGAACAGTATTTTCATTGAAACAGCAAATACCACCTTGCTGGCGTAACAGACAAGTTTCAAAGCCTCGCTCGAAAGCAAGGGGCACCTGCACTCCCACATTTACATATGAAGTGCTCTATTTACTGATGTTTTTGTGAGACATTGAAATATTTTAAATAATGTAATTTTTCACCCCACTGTCAGAAATGGCTCTCCACTTTTGTGAAACTTCTGCATAGAAATCAGCCTTGAAGCAGACATTTGCAATGGAAAAAGCCTCAGCCTAAAGGGTCAACATTTGGCAAAATTAGAATTACCCAGTGTGAAAGCTTACTGTGGCCCTAAGTGCAGGCAATGGTACTAGCTCTTGTTCTAACTAGAGATTTTGCTCTTGTTCTTGAACATATAATTTGGTTAGATACTGCTTTATTCTTTATTCCCCAAAGCCACTTCAGTACTATTATTTGTTCAGAACAGAAACCTTTTAAGTATCTTTCTGCCTAATTTCTAATGAGCAATTTTCAAGTTTGACAGAGTACTGAAAATACAGCAGGGAAATGAAGAAGACTAAAGAACGCTACTTTGAGATGGAATAATCACTAGTCCTAAATTGTAAGCCAGTCATACAACGTAAGTTGTTTTCTGTAGAACAACTTAGTGGATGGCTCCCTCACACATACTGCTACATATTTATTGCTAACTCTCTGCAACTAAGAAATTTCAACTGAGCATGCACAGGACTTTTCTAAAGTATCTTGCAATATTTACAAAATTAATCCACTGTGTATTGCCCAGAATATGCAGATAACTTGCCAGTTCAGAGAGACAACGAAAAATATTCCCACTTGTGATGGTTTCCTCTGATATGTACCTATCTTTTGGTTCCTCTGCTGTTAAAATTTAAGAAGAATGCCATTAACAATGTGGACTATGAAGGACTCAGACTTCCCACTTTCACTACTGGTAATAAAACTGCAGAAACAGCTGTTTCATCTTGACTCATTTTTGGTCTCTCATTAACTTAGTCTTTTGTCTGTTTTGAACCCTCCTATGATCTAATAATCAAACTGGTCAGTATAACCTGGTCTGTTTGTACACTCAGGAACAAATGGTAGCTACCTAACAAAGTGGAGCTTTGGTCTCCAACGAGAGTATACTGCAATAAGAACCACCTATGCCACTGGAAGATTATTTTTATACAATGACCAGGAAAGGAGCCTTAGAAAAGGAGAAAAACATGTTCTCCTACAGCACCAGAAAAGAGATGAAAACCTCAATGCAAGTCATATCCTTCATCTAATATATCCATAAGAGTTCATACCTACGGGGGGGGGGGGGGGGGGGGGGGGGGGGAGAGACGGGACCAAAACCCACATATTTGCTGTAAACGTGGCAGAAGCATTTTTTTTTAAAAATTCTGCAGTATGTCTTCTAGTAGGTGGTATGTCCAGATCCAAGGTAGTAACATTCTTAACAGGTAAACTGAAAATACTGCTTCTGACTTGTAAAGCACATTTATAAGAATATGCAGTATACACAGAATTTAATAATTTGGTCTGTTGTGACTCTAATGCAGTATTTTAATTCTGCAATGTCCTTGCACTTCAACAAGGACCATACTGTCAACGGGATACATCATCTGTTTATGCTAGGCAAATATCCTAGATACAAAATTAGTTTTGAATTTTACTATAGACATAAGGACATCTCCTGAAGGAAACAGTAAAGAGCAGTGGATTTGTTCCTGGAATTGCATTTTTTTTCTTTAAGATTAACAGACATTCCACACTAAAACAGCATGCAGCAGAGAACAAAGATTAATTAGGTACAAAAATCTGAGGGCTACCTGACTTTAATTTTTCAGTTTACCCAGGAGACTGAAGAGTAGAGAAGTATTTTATCAACTCAAGCAATAATAACACTTAGATAGAAGTGTAAAGTCTGAGACAGATAAACAGTAGTTCAAACTTGTAACTGATGAAAGCAGATCCATTCCCAGATTCTCACACAATACCTGAAAACAGTTCAATGTCCGCAAATAAATAAAAAGTCACTGACACATGGGAGAAAGGAGATGTAGAGTCCTCCAAACACAGGTACAAATGCATTTAAAGAAGGAAATCTACAAGAAAAGACCTTTAAAGAAAGTCTGTACCTGAGATGTTTCCTTTTTACAGAAGCTGACAAGCGCCTCTCTTACCTTGGTTTGGTTGCATGTTCATGTTTGGTCTGGGACCATAGTTGCCCATCGGCTGTCCCTGGCTCATAGTCATCTGATTCTGCACTGGCATACTCTGTGAGGATGGCACTGAGTGATTATAGCCGCCCATTGACCCATGGCTACTTGAAGGCATGTTCATGGAACTGTTCGTCATATTGAGTTGGTTAGGTCCAGGTCCTTGCATAGGCATATGGTTAGGTCCTTCAGAAAGAAAATTGGGAAAAAAGGTTCTACATTAAGTATCATAAAACAAGCAAATGTAGACATACTGACTCACAAAACTAAATAAAAGTTATCAAATACAATTACATTAAAATAAAGCTAAAACAGAGTTTGCTCATGATGTCCCAACTTACAAAAAAAAGTTAACAACAAAGTTCAGCTCTACTATGCAATACATTTTCTTTTGTTGAGCAGCTGAAGCTAGTAAAACAAAGGTGTAAAATATCATACAGCTCATCTTATACCCATATCATATGCAAAATTAGTCTTTTTAGTACTCGCACAACACACCCTGAATTTCAACCTAAATTGCACAATATCAGTTTAACAGCCAGCTTGGTAGCTCTACCACAGCTACACATATAATTGTTACAATAGCTGTAATATTTCTGTTTATTCAAACAAGCCATACTAGACACTTTTCTGAAAGTAACAGTTAATTTTTTTTTTTTCCCCCAAAAGTCAGGCAGTATTAACATTGACATGGTACAAATACATGTAGAATAAAAATGGCTGAAGGCATATTTAACATTGTTTGAACACATAATCTATAGCCAATATTCTGCAACTGTATTTACAGATTACTAGGGTGGGAGATGATGACTGGAAGGACAGCCATCAAATTATCAGCTCACCTCTCATGCTTGCAAAGATGCAAAGGAAGAGCAACCTGTTCATATACCCATGAGGCCAACTACATCTCTTCACCCTTTATTTCCCCTCTTCCTGACAACACAGATTGGAACTGGATTGTTCTCTGAATTAAATCTACTCTCAATGGGTATTTTTAAAAATATAAACATACAATACCATCTGATCAGTTTACTCATTACTTCAGCTGGGATAAGTGAGCAGCTACTAGGAGTAAAATTATTAAGAGGTGTGACTGGATATAAATATGACAATTGAAAAAAAGTAAATGAAATGCAAGGATTATGTGTATGACAAGCACCACATGAAGAGTTTATGAAGATATGTACAACCAGACGGTGTGACAGAGTAGGTCAACTGTAAACAAGGCAAGTGTTGATATATACAGAGTTCACCAAGCAGATGCCATTGTTGCCAAACATGCCACAGGTTTTTTGTTAAGCTACAAAAACCCAAGAAATACAGAAAACGTGGAAGAGGAACCTAAAAGAAACTATGCCAGTAGAGTTGTAGGCAAATAGTGATTTGGTTACATATCTCCCGGGGGGGGGAGAAGTATCTGCCTTCAGATGTAAACAGCTCCCAAGTCCTGTCTTGGCTGAAGAAATAACTGCACTAATCTAGGACAGAATGAAGGCTAAAATAAGGAGATAGAGAGTTGTACACAAGGTCACAGAGGCAATACCAACTGACCTGAAAACAAGAAGATGCAGAAGAAAAAGCTAACAATGATCAAGGAACACAGCTACTAAAAGCCAACATGAAGAAACAGAGAATACGTTTAAGAATACGTTTACCCTCTTGCGCTTTTCAAGACACCTTACTGAAATGAACACAAGCTTATTTTATCAAGGAAAGTGAAAAAGCTAAAAAAGGTATTGCACGTGCAGTTCACTGTTCCTGCAACACAAGGTGAGCAGAGATTGCTGAATTGCAGAAAGGCAGGTCCACCACAAATACAGAAAAATAACTCAGTGAATAGGATTATGACCATGACAGAGAACTATAGATGCCTATACTCTCCCCTCTTCAATTCAACACTGCCTAACTCTGTAATAGTGAGAACATGGAGACAGTTTAATTCTGAAAAAGTGAGATCATCTCTTAACCATGAGATCAATCATCAATGTGTTAAAGTGAAGCTAACGGGAAGAAAAGCTCCAGACTGTAGTGCCAAGCAACTATTGCAGGACTGCTGTAAGACTACTTTCTTAATTTCTTTCCTAAGAAAAGGAAGGAATACGCAGGGTTAGTACCAGAAAGTCAGGGCCTGGGACTGGTTTTGTTCCTTTTTGTTTAAAGGAAAAAATTGTCACTAATAGATTTCAGAGAGCTAGCCAAGCACACAGTGGAGTAAGTTTTTAAAAACCGGTAATGTAAGAAGCAAAATGGGGAAGGCAAAAATCACCGCAAGAGAGAAGAAGTTGAAAAAATAAAACACCTTCTCTAAAAGGCTCATTTTCACTTCACGTCTCGGGTAGCACCAAAACAGGAGAAAGCACTCATAAGAAAAAGCTGGCACGTGAAATGTCAGGCATGTGTACGTTCTGGGATCAAAAGCAGGTAGTTTGCTGGTCAGAAGCTAGAAGACAAGGACAGAGGAAAAGATAAGACCACAGTATCAAAAAACTTTGCAAATTAAAAATAGTAAGAACACACTTTACAAATAAATGTTTTTATAGTTTGCCAAAATACTTCACAGGGTTCTCCTGCACATAAGGACACAACAGTTGGGGTTTTTTTATACGAATAAATGAAATAGGAAGAACAGAATATGAATGAGTGAGACATGAAGTGCATATCTGCCATTAAAATAACTGCTTTAAATACTATACTAATTAGATTCCGTATTATAATAAAAGTAAGTGGGATAAGTATCTATCTTGACTATAAACAGAAGTCCTTTTTCCTCTTAACTACTTACGGACAGTATCTTAGCTCTGAGCAGCTGTAAGCCAGCCTAAGGGCATTTGAGACTGCATTTGCAGGAAGGAAAGAAGACTTTGAGAGAACTTGTTGGTAATACACAAGCACCTGTTATTCAGGAAGGTGACCTACCAGTGCCAGGACGAAGGTCAGAGAACCCTACGGCTAGTCTTACCTTTCAACTTTCTACATATAATCAAACAAGCTCAAGAAATCGGGATGATAACTTGCCACCAGCACAACCCAGTTCATCATCTCCGTCCAAATCCAGACCACTGTTACTTTGCATCACACAAACTCTCAGTCAATGCAACTCTTCAGACAGTAATTTTTTCAGGTAAAAGCCATAATCTGTCACAGGTACAGGTAACAATTCCACCATAGGCTGAAAAAGGTTCGTCATGACTCGTCTTCCCTGGTAAGTGGATACATTTGTCAGGGGATGCAATTAAGGGCCTCAGCAGCACTTCAGGTCCTCTATTAACCAGAACACAGTATGAGAAAAATCATCCTTTGCCCTTTAGGTAATGGGACAAGTCTACAGCAGAACTTTAAATCAACTCATGCCCTGACCATCACTAAGCGGTTCTTTTAATCCTCCCATCAACCCTTCCACCCATACTCAGCCCTGTGGAAGCCCCTATTCAGATATGGCCTTCCAGAAATCCTGATGTGGTATTTTTAAAAGCCTGCATTTTATTTCTCCCCGGCTGGTCAACTCGTGGTTGTCAACCCTGGAGTCTCCCAGTTTGCATCTTAGTGACTTTATTCCTTTTGGAGAGATCATCTCTTCAGATATTTAAGGTTTTGTATCTGGCTTCTATTACAAAGTGTCTACATAACTTTAGAGTAAGTGCCCTATAAACAGAAAGCAAGTGCATACGCTGCAGAAATGATTACAAATACATGTCTGTAAAATACACAAAGGCTCACATACAGGCAAACTAGCAAACACTTAAAAAAGAAAATAATCATTTAGCTATCCACTTAACAAGATGATTCCTCTTCCCCTTCTCCAACGCCTAACTATGAAATGATTTTAGCATGCCTTTCTGATATTAGAGATGCCCTCATCCTAAGCTGTTTATCTTCACATCCTCAGAGACAACCTTAAACAGAGAAGGAACAGACATTCAAAAAAGGGAGTATGTTGGAAGAAAGGCTAAATTAAAGCTTAGTTGGAAATTGTATTTAAGTATCTGTCTAGGTGAATACCAAAACAAACCTATTTACCTTTCACATATTTTCATAAGAGCTCTTTTCTTATTCTATCTAATTACAAAATATGTATGTTTAAGGAGTGACTTTTCTCCCCTGTGGCTCTGCAGTGAAGTCATTATGCTCACATTGTGACTTAGTAATCCTTCTCCTTGGAAAAGATCATTATAATAACAATAATATGATTACACTAAAGGGTCAAAGAGACTGATTTGTGAGCGGCAATGCTATTCTCCATGGGAGCTGATGGATCTTAGATGGATAGAGGACTCCACAGCCAGAATATCTCTGCCCTACTTAGGGAGCAGCATATATTGTTCTCTCCACTTCCAAATGCAGACCATGACCAACATGTATGATGAAACTGACTTCTTCTCTAGATCTTTTATTACACTTCTTACACACAGCCTCTGGAGGCTCTTCAGCTACTCTTCTCAGAAAAGCTGTCACTAACAGTATCAGGTCCATTTTATCAAGATTTGCACAGAAATGAGAGACCACAGCAATCATTATATTTTTTACTTCATATTAAGTTTTGCATAGTTATTTACTGTGTTTGCTTTCGTGGAGCTTATCCTTGTGACCACTGAGAAATGAATTTTCAGAGATCCTTTGACAGCAGTTTCCTTTCTTGGAAGAGTCAATGCCTTGAAGAGCTTTTTTACGAAAAGTTCCTCCATACAAAAAAATGAAGGGGTCCTGAACAAAAGCAATCCTGGGAATGATATTTTAAGCTGAAAGCCAATTCACATGAAATAGGCAGTATGACTTTATGAGTAGAAATTCTGGAAAACAGCCTCTATATAAAGAGGCAAGCTTTTCCAGGGCCTACTCCATTCTGATCTGACTGCTAAAGGGAATAGTTACCCCAAAGCCAGTACTGGTAGGTACAATGTGGAATTTTATCATCCTGTTTCACTGCTTTGTTTCTGACTTCCCAAGCACTTTTCTTTTTATTACAAAACAGGATGGCATAAAAACTGACTTAAAATTTACACCTAGAACAATAATCTGGAGGCCATTTCTTTACAAATCCCTTACGATTCAACACATCTCCAATAATAAAGAATACAGAGGATTAGCGGAAGCTGGATGACTTTCTGTATAAAAGCGATCTCTTTATTTTTATTTTTTTTTAAACATATACCCACATTCGAAACACCCTCTTTAAGATGTATCTGTTTTATCATTATCTAATTATTTAGCCACGATGATTTCACGTTATCTTTTTACGGAAGGATTTGCGTTCACTCAGCCACAGGCCAATACCTTTCCCCAATAAGCCTTCTAAAGCCAGCTGTACTGCACGGTTTCAAACAGACTAAATTTAGCCAGTTCTGTTCATCAGAGGAATGCTGTGTGTCAGCTACATCAAAGCCCAAGGGCAGCCTGATAAACACTGAATACAGGTCACGTAGCTCTGTAGCTAACAAACTCTAAGAGAGCTTGTACTCGGGGGCATTCAAAGCAGTTTTGTCATCAACAATCTAGTATCCCTTGAGCCCCCATGTCGTTTCAGTTGCCAGGCAACGCTGGTGTTAATGTCTTAGAGGAGAAAAACTTACCAGGCATCTGGCCGTTCATCTGGTTCTGCATGTGTGGTGCAGGAGGGCCCCCACCTACCATACCATCTGAAGACATGCTGTGCGAGCGCGGAGGTGGGGGAGGGCCGCTCTGACTCATCCCTCCCGGACCCATAGGCATATTCTGTGTGGGTGGCTGAAAGGAGACAGCTTAGTCAAACACGAGAAGCAGTTAGTCTGACAAATATATTATATGTACATATGGTACAGCAGTTGCCTATATCGTTAAGCGGGGCATGACAGAAAGGACCGAAATGCATTTCTTGCTCTTTCCGATACGTTTAACTCCTCCCGATATTAATTTTGGAAAAACGTTTAATATTTCAATAAATTTTACATGAAGTATTACACGCAGGCAACACGACAGCACCTCCAAGCACCGCTTCAAAAAAAAAAAAATACAAATCGATGCCTCATTAAAAAATTGTATCTGAACAGTTTAAGATTGCTGGAGTCGCTCCCTCCCACACACACAAAAGCTTTCCGTCAAAGCAGCATTTGCTGAACAGAAAAATAACTCTTCCATTATAATTCTCTCACATCAACAATTTGTTGCTGTTAACAGACCTTGCACCAGGACAAAACAGGTACAACAAGAGATGAAAGCCTCTGAATGCTCATAGCCTAGCAAAAATTTGCACCTGGGTGTGGTAAAACGTTTGCGATCTCTTCCCCTCTCTCCCCCGAAGCGCTGAAGGCCTAGTTCATAATTTCGTGCCAAACACCCCCTACAGACTGGAAGCACATTAGTGCTGGCCTCCAAAGGTCCAGAGACAGCTGCCTAGAAAGGATGTTTTTGGCAAATTTCCTAATGAAATTGTGAGGAAAATAACTGAATAACCTTGAGAGTTCAAAGAGGGAGAGCAAGAAAAACAGTAAATACAAGGGGGAATTTACTATTAGGTTCTACTCACAGCAATGTAAGGAGACGCAGAAACGGCTAGTAGTCAGCTTCCTTTTCCTATTAAACACACCTGCGAGACTGTACGATCCTCCTCACATAACTTTAGCCAAATGCTTTCAGGGGAATAAAAATCATCTCTGTGAGAGCGAACGCCTGGGTCTCTGGCTTTTGAGGACCCTCTCTAAAAGGCTGTAACTATTCATGCAAAACCCTTCCCCTGAGACAAACCTGTGTGTATTTTTCCAACCTTTCTCTTCATAGAAAGAACCAAGGGGGTGATCCCTAAGTACCCATCTAGCCCAACCCCCCTTATTCCCACGCTTACTCCTCAGGACGTTCATAAAGACAAGATGTAATACAGTAGAAAAGAGTAACGCTTTCCAAGTGAGTGTAAGGCAGGACCCCTTTTTGGCCTTGGAGATGGCAACATTTGGGTAACAGATACACACACATGTATTCACTTCCCAGGGAGAGGAGGGAAATGGTATTCATTTATTTTCTCAACATTTCTTCAAATACCTCAAGCAGGTATTATTTTCCCCGCAATATTTTTAAAAATTCCTCCAGAAATTACTGAAAGGCTTTTTTCAGCAGGAGGAAGGAAGGAGATGAAAGAAAACACAAGCAAGCAGACAACTTCTCTTACTAAATTCCTTTCATTCCTCTGTGATGAAGAGAATGACCTTTTATAAGCAAGTTTATTCCTCATCCTATAGCAGAAGTGGCAGAAGGTAGAAAAGGTAAGAGTGAAAGGCAGCTCTACTCTCTGAACAGTGTCAGTGCAATGCTGCTCCATCTTGCTTGATCTTCCTCCACTAGTGAGCAACCAAAGAAAGACCGCTTCAGTTAAGTCTTCCTTCCCTTCACATTCAAAAGCTCACTATCATCCCACTTTTGCATCTAACAGAAATTATCTAAAATTGATACACAGAGAAACAAACAAAAAAGAAAACAAAGATCCTATTTTTAATTTTTATTTATAAAGTATTTTTTGGAATACCAGCAAAACCAACACACTTGGTACCTCCATATGAGCAGCCAGAGCTCAGAGCGTAACAGCAGCCCCATTTCAGCAAAGAGAGCAAACCCAATAAACATCCAAGTTGAAATATTTTCAGAATTAAAATGAAATTCTTAGATTCCAAGTATAAATCATTAGTACATCCAATGTTCACACAACAAACTGATAATGAAAAATACTATAAAGTACTAAAAAATATTAGATCATACCTAGGTTTTAGCTATCCTGCAGGTGTGACTGCACAAACACGGGCATGCCCTTACGCATGGAAAGATGGACCAAAAAAACTCCAAAGGTTACTTGAGACAAAACTATATATTCCAACTCTGAAATTTATTCTGGAAGTTTTCAAAACAACTATTGTTTAACATTAAGACAACCACTGCAGCGATCAAAAAACAGTGTTGAGAGCGCAAACATTCAAGGACAGGCAAAAAAAGTATTAAGGATTTTAAAAATCCCATTAGATACAAAAACCTGCAAGAGACTTCACAAACGACAGGGAATTGAGTGAACTGAGGGAATAATTAAAAACACCCAAAAAGGTACTACCACAAAATAGTTTAGCAAGAGGAGCTTCTGGATATGGAAACAGCCCAAAGACCTGTGTGAATTCATTTCAGATTCTTGAAAATAATGCAAGAAAAAGGTTCAAGCTGTCACCTTGAATGATGTATATATGAGTATGCATTTTAGAATATTTTAGTATATGAGTATGTATTTTAGAATAAAACAGAAATAGTAATAGAAATAGTATAAGAGTTAGTAGTTAAGAAGGGATCACAGAATAGAAATTAGCATACTAGAGCGTGAGAATCATAGACAGAAATAGAAACTAGCATACGAGACTGTGAGAATTGTAGAATCTTCAAGGTAATAGATAATGCCTAAGTTAGATAAGATGGTACAGGCACTGCATATTTTACTAACAAACATATCTTTGTCCTAAAAGAATGCGAAACTATAACACTTCAAAGACCAATAACAGGAACATCCTATTAGAGGGAGAGCCGTGAAGATAAAGGGACACCACAACAACCATGAAAACAATGGAATAACAGTAACTAGGGGAAAGGTAAAGGCGGCAGGGGGAGATCGCGACCACCGACCCAACTGGGGGACAAAAGGACTACCCCCCCCACACACACACACACCCCCCTTGTGGGCATGTGCAGTGAATTAAAATCATACTGTGACTTTAAATTGAAGCGGAGAAAATACAGACCAATGGAAGAGGAGGATGATTAATTAGTCTGATGATTATGTATTAGATAGGTGTGGTGTGTTAACTTTTATGTATAAATACTGAAAAAAAATTGCAATAGGTGTGCTCGATTTGTGGAAATATTCCACCTTGCACCCTGCACAGAATAAAGCAATGTCTCCTCTCTAAACATACTCTGTGTGTTTCGGGAGTTATTTTACAGTGAGGCCACAAAGCTGCTAAAAAATTCAATCTTTCATTAAAATAAACTACCGCACAAGAAGACTAGAAGGTAGGCAAACACTGTACCTCTTTTTATAAAAGAGTAGTAGGACCAATTCTAGGACTCATAAATCTGTGAGCCTTGTTCCCCAAGCTACAAGTAAACTGATGAAAGTAATTAGAGTATTATAAAACTCCAAGGATGACAAAAATAAAGATGAGTTAGTCAAGTGTCAATATAGGGAAGTCATATCTTTCTAATCTATTAGAAATTTTCAAATATATAAATTAAGCCACTTATCTGCATATTGAACAAAAACTTCTTAATACAGGTTTTTTGACAAAGCCATTTGGAAAAATACATTGTCCAGGGGGACATACTTTCACTGATCAGAAACTGCCCAAAGGGAAGAAATAAGCAATAACTTTATATGAAGTTCAAAGAATAACAGAACATATAGAGGTGCCCTGAAAATATTCATCAGTAAATGTCAACATTGGAAGATGTTGCAACATTAATTACTGAAAACTGTGCAAGAAAGAATAAGCAGAATGGTGCCAGGTGAAATTCCACAGGGATAAATATACGGCAATTACACTGAATTTTGAGCTACCCTTTCTTCAGAAAGAGGAAAATCCTATTGCAACTACTCCAGGAAAAAAAATTGACCACTACCCAGGCAGTTTGGAGGGAAAAAAAAAAGTAAAAATAATACATAAAAACTATTCAAAATACCTGTGTTCACTTTCTGATTATCTGCAGTACTTGATATATCAAAAGTGAGCTACAATATGCAAGGAAAAAAATTCCATCGTATTTGTGATGATGAAACATGTTCAACTTGAGGAAAGAAATCACAAAGAGATACTGTAAAAGCAGAAGGATTCCAAAGACAAGCAACCAGTGATTAAAGACTTTGAATGCCTTTCACCTGAAATAAGTCAAAAAGGATGTATATTTTAAAATTTTTTTTTACATCAAAAAGAAATGAACCTAAGAGGATATGACAGAAATACAATTGAATGTATGATACATACAAAAAGTAGATCATCCAATTTATGTTTTAAAAACAAAGAAAACCCCAGGAGAATGGTCAATAAATTGAGGAATACCACTAACCATACAAGACACCACATAAATCTGAGGAATTCATCAACACGAGACACTAGAACAAAGTTTAAATAAGATTCAGAGATAATTACACACATATACATATATATATATATATGCAATTGAAACAGTTATACTATATAGGATATTTTAAAAGTGTGTTATAAGCCTTCATGTCAAGGTCGTAAACCAATCACTACCTGATTGTAATTAAAAAAGAAATGTCTCCTGCAGATATAATTATTCCCCAGTGAAATTCTTCCAGAGTGTTTTTTCTACTGGCCGCAGCCAGAAGAAAACAAGAAAAAATTGTTTTAAAATGGCAACTTCCCTATTTCTATCAGAGTTGATCCAGGCTTTTACAAGTGATAAAACTTCTTTTAAATCACCTTTAACTAAAAAAAAACCCAAACCAAAAAAAAACCCACACAAACAAACAAACCGAGAAACTACAAAACCTGGGTCATTTAACCATTTTTGTTCTTTACAGAAGTTAAAGGAAATTTACTATCCCCAGCAATATGCACTACGCATGATAAAGACCTTCTAAAATATAAAATGACCACACAGTATTCAAAAGCCAAATATTAAGAAAAGAAAAAAGAAAAAGAAACCCCCCACCCTTTGTGAAAAGCAAGTTATCCAAGATGAACCCTACCCATTCAGTCTAGGTACGAAGGGTGAAATGACATTCAAAGGTAGTCAGGTTAACAGAACCAAAGGAAAGGCTACTACCCTCTTTCTGCTGGATGAGCGACAGAAAGGAATAGAAATTAAAATCACTGCTGATTTTATTCCAATTATGAAGTAGAAAATGTTAAATATTTTACTATCAGTAAAAAGTAAATTAAAGAAGTAAGATATTAGACATAGCTTCACTTGCTAAACACTAATTTTTGGCTCACTTCCCTAAACACACAGATTACAATTTATAGCCGCTAGGAGCATTTAAAATTTATCAGAGCATGAAAAAAAAAAAATTATAAGCTATTTTGTCCAACTCTGGAAATCTGAACTGGAAAAAGACTGAAACTGACCTGCAGTTGTAACCAAAAAGAGACAAGAAAAAAACCATTAGATTTTAACTGACAACTTTCAGCAAACAAAATCCTACAAAACCCCAAAGTTATTTGAAAGCATACACTTAAAACAATAGCCAAACTGCATGTTTTTAGAGGATTTTCTTTTAAATAATAAATTGGATCAAATGCAAGACAGCAAACAATAAAAGCTGCCGTGGTGGAATTGTACACCTGGAACTTTCATCTATCATCTCTTCTCTGCCCTACTTTATACTATCAGATTTTTCTCACCATCAATAGCAGGTTGAAAGATTTGTTTATGGAACATTTATTGTTATAAAAACTGATATAGACTACCAACTCAGTCATCAATGAAATGTAAAAGACATAATCAATACAAATAGCAATAGATATTTAAAGTACACTATCAAAAATACAATTTTTTTGACATTCTCTCAGAATAACAATTAAAAGCTACATGAAACACAAACCTAAAAGCCCCCTCATCTTTCTAAGAGAAGCTCTAATTCAGGATTTAATCAATCATCTTTGTTTTCAGTTCTTAAACACCATTTTCTGCAAAGCAAAATATCCCATCCCAGGAGGTACCCTGCCCTGCTAATATCACATTGCTAATATCACAGCACCTGTCCCAGTCTCAGAGAACAGTATTCTGTTGATAGGTGGTGATGGCACCTGCAGAGTACTTACTGAGGTGTCAGACTGGGAAATAAGATCATAAAGGAATACATTTCTGAGATTTGAAAGAGGCGAGATTTATTTAATTGGGTTACGACTCTTCTTCTACAAGGTGTAGGGCATTCTAGTACAGAGAGTATCTCAAATGAAAAAAAAAATAAAGAACCTCTATCAATTCTCAGCAAGTGTAATATTTGGGGGTAGGGAGGATTCTACGTGAAAAGCATTTACAATTATGTCTAAACAGTGAAGTTAATTACAAATGTAATTTGTGCTCTCACTGTTGGAGTACCAGTTGTGACACTAGCAGTAAGGAGTTCTAAATTTAGAATGACAACCAGCTTCTAAATCTCGATTTACACCAGTATCTTCAAAAATCAGAGAAACTCTGACTTAATATTTGAACAAAATGTTAAAATAGTGCATAATGTAATACTTAAAACACTTTGTTTAAAGAGGAAATTGGAATCTTTAGTTGTTTCAAATTGCACATTATAACTGTATAAAAATATTTCACTGTACAAATATTCTTTAGCATCATTTTAACAACCAGAAAATTTAACCCTAAAATACTTGGATGTCCACATAGCAATAGCTCTTCTGATACTGAAAAAATAATCACACAAAACTCTTAACTCTTGATATAACTAGAAATTATTTCAATCAAAAGTTAAATAAACTGGTACGAATTCAGATGGTTTTATTTTAAGTGACTAGGAATAAAGTTAACTTGTAGGCATTAACTTGGGGAACACTGAGCTATACAAACTAGACAACTTCAGAGGTACTCTGTAATTCCCCCACAATATGCAGTTCATATCCGTCCTCAAAAGCAGGAGCTTTCTGCTCCACAGCTGTTTACCTCCTGCCTCTTTGGCTTTTAAGATAGTTTAATGTCTGGTCCAATATTTACAGGTTTTGCTTGCATTTAGTAACCTAAGAGAAAAATTCCACCTCTATTCCAGCTAGAAGGCCCTATGTAAACTCAATTAAAGCAGAAAGAATCCTGCAGAACCCTCAGAGCATTTCACTGGGGAAAGAGCAAAACCATACAGGCTAAAGGACACAGCATCTATGTTACCAGACTGCCTGGTACAGATCTCAGCAAACTGCCTAGGGTTGAAATAGGTATTTATTGTGCAGATACTGTACTACAGAGAGGCAAATCACATCTTCAAGCATGAAAAAATTACACTTTAGAGCATACTCCTAATTCAAATTGGCTGCTATTTTTACCAATTTCTAAATCGGCCACAGAAGTTAGTAGGCAATATAAGTCTTTTTTTGTGTACAGTGCACTAGCTCCCCATGTGGACACACCTGATCAGCAATACATGCAAAGTAGCTTACAGAAATTAGAGCGATCCTCTTATTTCAAGTGGAGTACACTAGTGGTCTCTGAATTCACAATTCACTCCTAACATGCTAACAACTTAAATTCCCATCTTCTGACTTTTTTTTTTTAGTGGAATTGCTGGCTTAAGCGGCTCCCTCCAGCTGCTCTCCGTTTCCCAATACTACCCTTTCAGTTGTGCCAACACAGCCCTTTACATAGCCCTGCGGTTAATCTGAACTAATCCAGCATGAAAACATCCCGCTTTCCAACTAATTAATCTGGACTGATTCTCCAGATTGGTTCATCATACAACAACTTTAAAACATCACACAGCAGAACTGCACGTGATGAGAGTACAGCTCTGGTTATATCAGCATAACCTTTGCTATGGAAAGGAAGTCTTGTCAAACAACAGCCAAACTTCTTTCCAACATTTAAAAGCCTCTCTGGAGCAAAACGAACAACCTGGAAAAGCAATTTTTATTATAAAACCATGGCATATGTGGATAAACTGAGGATCCATAATCTGAAAATTCTTTAAAAAATGCAGCATACCCACTTTTCTTTTGCTAAAGAAGGATGACACTATTAGCCCCAAAAGATGCATTATCAACACAAGGACTGGTGTTGTTACAGAGATTCAACAAATAGGCTAGGGGAGAAACAACCCACAAAACTTAAATCATAGCAAATGTGGTTGTTTTGCCTTTAAGTCTTCTACAAAGCTTGTACTACTGACAACTTTACAAGATTTCCTTCCCATAATGAGTAGTTTTTCAGTTTCCTAGTATAAGCGATGGATGTGTTCTTTCATGCTCCACCCAAAAAAAAAAAAAAAAAAAAAGAGTAGCTATTTGTAAAACTAGTTCTCTTTCAGTTAATATCGCATAACCACATTTTTACATACAATGAACATGTAGGCAATCAAGAGAGTTCACTGAGAAGTCAGAAGTCAAACAGCATGCAAAGCCTCAAAGAAAGAAAATGGATGCAGATAATCACATGCTGGCCTTGGAGCAAAGACAATTAAGTGATACAGACACACTAGACCTCTCTGTAACCACTTATACAGCTAGATCATAATGCATTGCTTTTATGACTGGTTATTGCAGTCATACCCAAGAACTAGGCTACTGACAGCAATAAAGAATTAAATCTCATCTCTAACAGACCCGTAACACTGTACAACTTCAGGAAAAGTCTTATTTACCATTTTGTTCAAAGTGCTGAGTCTGAGATCACCAACATGGTGGCAACGCTGAATTCTTAGAGTAACATGGTACTACAACATGAACCTAAATGTCCCACGTTTCCCATTCTTTAGTGACAAAGCCTAACTAACTGGGGGCTAGAGACTTTTATCAAAGGAGGCTTACCCCATGTGTTTCTTGCTCACAAAACACAGGAAATATTTTTTGCTATGCAAAATCAACATAGCAAATAAAAAGGTAGAGTACAAAGAGTTGGAGGAAGGAGTAATTTAAGAAATTATGTTCTTTAGGGAGGATGCAAGCACAAATAGATTAGCTTTTATCAATTATGGATTTGCACTAGCTTGATAGTTTCTAAAAACAGTATAGGAATGTGAAGCTGAATTTCTTTTACCTATCCCAACTACAGTGGCTGTACTTGCCTCTCATTTGAGGAACAGCAGGAAAGTTCCTTGGAGTGTACTCACATAATATGGTAGGTCTGAATGCAACATCTTTCCTCTCTTTCTCAAAGTATCTGCTACCTGTTTCTCTTTTTAAAAGTCTTCAGTTTACAAATAGTTGAACTTGAATTTGGCATGGACTTGTGTTCTGAAAGCTAATGCAGAGTAACACAGCATACTGCTTTGTGTATCTGCTTTAAAACGAATTTAATCTACACACTAGCATGCAATATACACAGAATTAAGCCAGAGGTTTAAAGACCAATGCCAGCTATGACCAGCAGGAAAGCAGATACCCCAGACTTCCTGCTTGTCCTGGTTTCAGCTGGGATAGAGTTAATTTTCTTCCTAGTAGCTGGTATAGTGCTGTGTTTTGGATTTTAGTATGAGAATAATATTGATAACACACTGATGTTTTGGCTGTTTCTAAGCAGTGTTTACACTGGTCAAGGACTTTTTTCAGCTCCCCATGCTCTGCCAGGTGCCCAAGAAATGGGAGGGGGGACAGCCAGGACAGCTGATCCAAACTGACTAAAGGGTTATTCCATACCATATAATGTCATGCCCAGTATATAAACTGGGGATTTGGCTGGGGGGTAGTGATCACTGCTTGGGGACTGGCTGGGCGTTGGTCGGCGGGTGGTGAGCGGTTGTATTATTTTATTTTTTTCTTTTTCCCTCCCTTGGGTTTTGTTCCCCTCTCTCTCTTGTTGTTTTCCTTCTCATTACAATTCATTATTATTACTTTGTTCCAATTATTAAACTGTTCTTATCTCAACCCATGAGTTTTCTTACTTTTGCTCTTCTGATTCTCTCCCCCATCCCACCGGGGGGGGGGGGGGGGGGAGGGAGTGAGCGAGCGGCTGCATGGTGCTTAGCTGCGGGCTAGGGCTAAACCACAACACTGCTATACTACCACAGATATCAGACTTTCCCAGGCATTTGGTACATAACTGGACAAGAATTTTATTAATTTAGGATTGCTCTCACCTTTAGTAACACGAGTTTTATTCGCAAACTTTATTTTAAGCTGTTAAAACTGAGCCATATTTTTCTTTTCTGGATGCCATCTTGCTTTGTTCAAGAAAAGCAGTATCAAGATAATTCAATTAATATATATATTTTAGACAACTTTTATGTTCAAAATTAAGGCTACTGAAAAAGCAGAGTGCACTGTTCTGTTCTTAAGACTCTGAATTGTTTCTACAAACTAATCACATCACAAGTACATTAAAACCATAGATTGAACATTACCCCTTTGAAAAATACTGAAGTGTATTTAAGATCATATGAGACTTTCCACTGCTTGAATAAAACCATTCTTTCATTGAAGACTCCTATGTAGCCACCCAAACTCTGCAGCTTTAAAAAGGAAAAAAAAAAAAAACCCAAACACCAAACAAACACAAAACCCCCATCTTCCAATAAGGAACTTGAAGAAAAGTTTTAGGCAGGTGCTAGTAACGATGTTTAATGGTTCTATCTCTTGAAGCAGTTTCTTTGGAAGTAACCAGCATTTCAGTGTTTGTTGATGTTTAGTGCTTATAAAAAGCAATCACCATTTTATATAGAAGCGTTTTATAACTAAAATGGCATGGACTCAGCCTTAATCTGTGTGACAAGTTTGGGAACAGCATACATTAAGGGATTTCACAAGTCCTACCAAAAAGCAATAGTTGAGAGAAGTATCTCAAGCAAGAAAAAAAAATCACTTTTATTAATGTTTATTAATAGCCTTTCCAATATGAAATTAAGAAAAACAATTTAATGCAACGTGCACATTTTTCTACAACTCAGACACAATGAGTTTTCTTGGAAGTCATTTCACATACAGACTTTAGCTTGCTACTGGAAGAAACTGGCACTTTCAATATAAAAGAAAACTGGTACGTTACAGAAGTGAGTAATAATCATAAGCATTTATTTGCATCACCTTCTTGAAATACACACTGAAATCAAGTGCTCTGCATGCTGACAGAAGGCAAGTTGCATTATGCAAGAAAAACTCTGAAAAAAAAAAAATCACTTTTTCTGTATTTAAAAAAAAACCAAAACAAATTTTCTCAATCAAATAATTCCTGCAGACCTCAATATTTGCCTGTTATAAAACTAATGCCAAAAAGAAAAGGCTGGAGTACAGGATAAAAGTTCCCCTCTACTTTTCCCAATAAAGTGATGGTCATGGGTTGTTTTCTTACAAACATTTGGCAAAATGAAGACACATGGGGGAGGGAAAATGTCCAAGTGGAAAAGGCTTTTTTTTTTAATTCAGTAGTTTGCAATGACTTTTTAGTGCCAAAACACTCTCTCTCAAGACGACAAAAAAATACATAAAAGTTGGGGAGGATAAGATGCCTGTTCTGCAGTTTGAGATTTAATGTGTTTAGAAACACACACACACAACACTTCACTACTATTTTTTGGAGGTTCTCTTGGAAGTCCCAGTAACAAACTTTAATTGCATCTCTGCTCTCTACAGTTCAAGGAGACTAATACTTTGCTGTTGCCTCCCTCAAAAGTAGCACTAATGAAAATCAAAAGAATGCAACAGTATTGTGCTCCCCACCATACAAGCCCTTTTTGGGAAGCTATCTCATCCCTTACAGTGGTGGTAAATAGACCGTTGACTGCAGTCCAAGAAAGAGAATACCTGCCGTAACGTGGAAAGAGGCAGCAAAAAGTTACATCAACTTCACACGTGGACTTAGCCACTGCTCTCATCCCGCTGGCAAGACACTCTAAAACAGCCCTGTCCTTAGTAATGCTGCTGTTCACATGGCTGAGAAAAGACTGGTTGACTCAAGGACATTAACCTCAGACTTGTTTTGTCTTCTGATGTGAAGGAAGGTCTCTCACCCCAGAAGTCATAATTTAACACTCTAACTTTATCATGCATACAAAGACAACAGGAGCTTTGTTATGACACTGGAGTTTCAAAATCTTTCTAGTCCCCTTCACCCATACCCTGCAATGCTTGCTTCACCTGTTTCACCTTTTCCTCACTTCCAGGACCCTTTATAGAAGCACTTCTCTGTACAACACAGTTGGTTCACTATACTTTGTTTAGTGTAAGATTTATCTTGTTCTCTACAGGCAATACCACACTTTTCTGAAAGGATGTACAGTCATTTGATTAGAATAGCACATTCTAAAAGATGTGGACAGAGGCACAGAAGCTGACTGCAAGCATTTTTCCCAACAATATGAAGCATTAAGTCAAAGGAGTATTGTGAGAGGATACAACGAAGTTATCAGGTTCAAGTCATTTTAGCTTATATTAAAAAGTTCAATGAACTGATTATTTAGCTCTTTTGTTCAGTGTGAATGCTATCTAACAGCAGTATTCTCTTTTCATCCTCACTTTATCGCATAAAGCATTTTATAAAATGTAGTAATTAAGTTGTGAAATTTCTTGAGACTGTATTTACCCGATTAAAACAAAAACAAGACAAAATTTAAACAAAAAAGAAAGTATAGTTTACTAGGGGAACAATCTTCCAGATATGAATATATCAGATACAATCCAACTTCAGAAGCCATCCAGACTCAAGCTCTCCTAAGTTATGTGGGAAACTACTGCAATGATAGTATCCTAAAGTTGATGTATTTTACTATTAAAAATAGTGGATGTTTACACACATAGTATCTGGCTCCATATTTAACTGTTGCCACCCACAACCCTTCAATTTATTAAGACTGTTCAACAGCTGACACAGAAGCATGGTGAACAGAAACATAATACTTCCAAGTCAACTTGAGCCTCATCAGTCCTTAAACAGAAAGCCAATAAAAGAAAAGTCTGAAGTAGTTTATCTTGCATTAAAAAAAAAAAAAAAGCAGTAGCTCACATGTGCCCAAATTCCTCTGGCTAAAATTTATTGGGAAGACAGAAAGAATTTAAAGAATATTTTTCTAAAAACCCCAACAAAACATCATTTTATCTGATTATGTTACCACATTTCAGGCAAATCTTCAAAGATTTGACTTGGTAAGTCAGAGCATCTACACTTAGGTATGACTGAACACCTAAATTTCATTTTGTATTTTAGTTTGAAAGAAAAAACAAGCAGCTACCTTTTCATTCCCCCCTCAGTTGTCCAAAGGGGACTCCCCTGCCCCCCACCAAACAAAACCACACTACGCTATTTTCTCACTATTGTGCAATATTCCTTACATTCAAGATCAGAAATGCACTTCAGTCTGGATCTGCAAAAGTCTTTCCCAGCCCCATCTTCATTTTCTTTTAAGAGAATGTCATCACATTCAACTTTAAGAACAGGGCTGTTCACCAGGGACTAGGATAAGGTCAAATTCATTTCCAGTTGTCATCAGAACCAGGATATGAATTAAGCCTCCAAAAACATATTAGTTGAGTAATACACACAGCCCTCTTAAAGGGGTTTTTTTTTTCCCCTCCCCCTCAGCTACAAGCATGGATTTATAAAAAGAGAAGCCTCTACAGGCACAACAGGTTGGACATAATGAAGCACTGTTTCTATAGTCCTCTAGGTACCAACTTGAAAGGATGCTTCGCTAGTAGCAATGATTGGAGAACACTTCTCCAGAGACCAAAGAAAAAGTAATTCAATTTCAGCTGGTGAAAACTAGTATCTAGGAATGGCTGTTTTATAGACATTCTTTTTAGCTTCATATTACAGAAATTAATCAAGACTATATTAATTCAAGAAAAGTCTTATTACCAAAAAACAAAGAACTTCCTTGTGTTGCTCACAATGAACTCCCCAAGCTTCCCGATTAACACAAAAAGCAAACAGATAGCACGCTATTTTAATGTTTGCTGTATCTTTCCTTACTGCTCCATAAACAATGGAAAGGGGGGAAAATTTGAGGTGTCTTATAAAATAAAGAGTTCAGGAATACAGATTCAGAAAACTTCAGATTAAAAAAAAAAAAGATCTAAAGTATTATCCAAGAAATGTTTCCTTTGTAAAGCGATGCAGTGTTTCAAGTTAAGCCTGTGCAACCTTATTTCTTGCATATTATCATTATCCACCTTAAAAAATGTTGCTTTCTGATACAGGAGAAAGGCATAGAATTTAAGAGACTCACCTAGAATACAGAAAAGCAGACAAAGATTAACCCAACTTCACTCCCTCGAGGCAAAAGAATGGATGATATTCCAGCAAAAAATAAAAAAATACTAATTAAAAAAAAAATTCCATCCCCCCCCCCCACCTTTCCCTAACGTAAGAGGAAAAACAGACTACTGCTGTAGGAGCTGACTAAGAGCCACACCATTAGAGTTCTCAGTTGGGGGGGAATCTAAGACTACCTATGAGGCAGGCCAGATAATCTGTGCGCTGCACGTTTAATTGAGAATAACAGTCTTCAGTTAAACAAGTCAGACTTTGAGCAAGACCTAAGCAGTGAAATCACTCCAAATACAGCATGAAGAGATACTGCATCATGTATTCACTGTACAGTAAATAAGAGGCTAAATGTTTGGTCATTATGTCAAACACTTCTGTTTGGTTGTGGGGTTTTTTTCCTCCAGGAACCCAAATGAAATCTATTCCCTACTTTTACACTATTTTGTACTTACTGCTGGTAGTAGAGACTGCATGTTCTGGTTGGAGTCAGCTATAGTGGCTAGGTAAACCAAGTTTGTATGCAGCATCTGCTGGTATCTATCAAAATAAACAAAAGCAAAACAGATCTTAAGTCACAAATAACATCAGAATTTACTTTAATTCTACACACATAAAGAAAGTTACCTACATAAAACAAGATTCGAGAGACTTACAAGAGTACCATTATTAGGAATCCTAAGCCTTTTCCCTTGCACTTACCTATTACCCAATCTTTCCCAATGTCTCCATCAAATCCGTGCCTTTATCTTCTCTACACCTTCTGTCTTGCTACAAAAAATCTAAAGCTGGGTGACACTGTTCTCACCTATTTCACTTCCTGCCCCAAACTGAGTCACCAAGAGACATGTACAGTGCGTGTGTGGCTGTTTGGTGTGACTTCCATCACAAACACTAGGGAGAGAGAGCCACTTCTATTATGTCCCCAGATACAAGGTATCATAGATTTATCGTGACCAAGAACAGTGCAAACATTTCATCAGGACCTTGAGCTTTGGAAGTTTGTTATGGAATGATTTTTCTGCTACAGAACCACATTCCAGAGTCTCAACATCTAGCCCACAGTCACAAAAATAACCTTGAAAGCAGGAACAGATTACGAATACATAACTACAGACTTGCAAACAGCTTAATACAGTAACTGTGCTACAATAAAAGCATTCCCTTGAAGCAAGAATACCTACTATTTATGACCCCCCTCCTACTCCCAAACTACCAGTTCTTAGTAAGGGACTCAAGCCATACTGTGATGCCCCATCTATCACATGACGCCGTATTTGTTCGATTACAAGGGTGCCATGATCATCCCATGCCAGAAAAGAGTAACAGGAAAACAATATTCCTTAACAATTCACTCCTTCCACAGTTCTTTCAGATCCCTCTCCAGAGACCCCACTAGACAGCAAGTCCACATGGGATATTATAGCAAGCCAAACTTCTAAGACAAGCCTGTTTGTTCTTGGGCAAGTGGTAAGCAGGTAGTTTTCAAACATGCCATCAGGAAGAAGAAAGTTCCATTCCTATGTGATTTGAAAGGTTTGAGAAGAAAACTACCTCTTTCCCAAAGTGTAATTATGATGCAGAGGAAAAAGATCTTGGTTATACAGTCCCCATTTTTATGAGCATCATCATCAAGACATCAACTTGCAGTAGGCAAGTTGCAACATTTCAGTGACAGCAGTGATAGTCATATGGCAAATAAAAAACCACCATAAATTGTAAGCATAGTATCTATAGCAATACTTTTCTGTTCTTCACAGCACAGTTCTCCTACAAGGTGAGCTAAACAAATCAAGAATGGCGATCTAGGTGGAAATTCACCCAGTCCACAGTAGATTTGGATTAATGTCTTACTGAGAGCATTCAGACGTCTTTCCTTTGTTCTGATAGTCCATTATACACTGAATAAGATGGTTATTTTCATCCAACATCTGAAACGATAAAGAAGAAGTTTGGAGTACATTTCATGTTCTTCCTACAAAAGGAACTGAAGATAAGTTTGAGTCTTGCTCCTCTTCTCAGAGTTTTTAAAAACAACAAAAAAAAGCAGTATTCAGAAAGTTCTACTTTAACCAGTTATTTATAGAACACTCTTTTGCTCCCATTTTCCCCCTCCGCTTAGTTTTACAGCTTTGGGTTTAAGGGTTTCATATCACTATTATAGCTACATTTGTGAAGCTTCCCATTCAAATACCTACGCTTGTTCCGCACCAAGTTCTTATGAAGTTTTCGAAGTTTTGCATTTCTTCGTTTGATCTCTACCAAGAAATTTACTTAAAGATTTATGCCCCAAGTTTCTCTTCTCCTTCTAAAGCCTACAACCGTTCATAAATTTAATAATAAAAGGCATTGAAATTGTTATTGATAGAAACTAAGCTTACCAGACACGTTTGTTTCAAGGAAATGCACTGGAAAGCTAGGCCATATTTACATGAAGAATCTCTAATTAAACTGCACTTTATAAATATTCTGTATAAGGGGTACAATAGATCTATTATACTTCAGAAATGTCCAGGAACATGAACATAGATGAATTAATTTTCTGACAAAAAAAAATAGTCCTAAAATCATGGGAAACTGCAGATCTCATGGCTTTCTACAAAGAGCTCACAAATTCAATCTGTTCCAAGCTCCATAAACAGGGAAAAAAAAAAAAAAAAACTGGCTTCCTAGAGCTGGATATCCCCACACTCATGTCTTTTTAATCACTCTCCTTCACTCTGATCAGACGAGTCAGCAGAACCATGGCTAATCTGAGCTACCAGCCAAGTAACCCAAGTCAACTCAACTAAATGGAAAGTTTACTGCCAAACGGAAAATTTTGCATTGATTTCTCCCTTTGCTTCCTCTCAGTGGAAAGCTAGTTTAGATCCCTTTACTCTACCCAGCTGCTGAATTTCACAGAACTAGTAGGATCTTAACCATCTGCAAGACTCTCTCCTTCTTCCAGACATGGTTGAGACTAGCCAAAAGGCTCATGCTTCTACAAGGAAAGCACAAATAGTGTTGTTACACCACCTTTATTTCCCTAGGAATCCAACCTAAGCAAATTCTGTAGGAGGCAAAAAAATAAAGTACTGACACTTTTTTTTCTTCCAACTAACCCCTCTCTACTATGAAAAGGGTATGGAATCAGAAACCTCATGCAGTCCACTCAGGACTTATACCCATGTAAGAATGAGCCAACCAGCCAAGGTTTCCTAAATTCAAACCAGTAATTCACCAGAACTGACTAGGGCGATTACTGAGCAATTATTTTGCCTGAAACTGCTGGATCTGGAAACACTGTCATTAAGCACTAAACACGGACAGAACTGCAATATTTTGAGTTACTGTCTGAGCCTCAGAAACTAGGCAGAACTGTAGCTGCACACTCTGAAGAGGATCGCAAACACGCTGCTACACAGACACATTTCGCATGTACTAACATCAAGTTTTATAAGAAACACACTGGCCATTTTCACCACAAAAATAAGGAAAAAGGAGCTAATACCTTTGATACCAAAGTCTAATAGAGCACTTGCAAAGGAAAGCCTTGAATCAAGGCTCTCCTCAGAATGTCTCCCACCTTCCAGAGGAAGGCAACAGATACTTAAGGCTTACCAGACAGGTAGACCTCGAGACTGCCAGTTAGATGGTTGTATTCTTCACTGCCGCCATGTAAGCTTGACTTCTTGGCAGCAGGGGGGGAAGAGGAAAGGAATGCTAGGGCCAAGAGGAAAGCAAACATGAAGGAATACATCCATATCCTAGATGGGGCTGCAGGCACTGTTTTATACAAGTTTGATTGTGCAGTTGCCGATAGAAAATTGAAATAGTTGTTTGAAAGAGTTATAAACACCTACCATCAAAAGAGCATTTAGTTTCCAGCTGGATTAAGACACCTCCAGGGCTTCTGACAGCTTATGTACATTACAAAGATTCTTCAGCTTTAACTATACTAGGGTTTTGCCAGCACACCACCATCAAATTAATGGTTTGACAACAGCACAAGAAAAACTTAATTGTCTGCATTCTCCATATGCACCTCAGCGACCTGAAGTCTCTACTGACTACCTTTACGCAGCTTTCCACCCAGTGGGTATGTATTTTTCGTCTACGCTTCTCAAGCAGCAGAAGTAGCAGAAGTCAGTACTTCTGCTACAGTACCCTGGAGGTCTCCATTATAACTCTGGGCTCTTCTTCGAGGTCCTGATCCCTGCAACACCTACTGTGTTGATGCTCTAATTCTTTACTAAATCATAGGTTAGCTATATCTACCCGAAAGGCTCCTACACAAGGAACTTGTAGTAATCTGAAATCTATTTGATTCATGACTATTTACACTGATAACAGTGCCGAGTCTTCAGTTAAGTTTCTAAATACCACCAAGTTACCACTGAACTTGAACATGCTCCTTTGCTTCCGCCGATACAAAGCATCGTGGATTATTACAAATCCTATATATGCTTTTCTTTGATTGCTTTAGCGAAGTAACTTGCTCCCTCCCACAAAAGCTTAAATGGAGTCGCTGTCATTGGCTCCGACCATAACGTTCTTGGTTAATAACACCTGAAGTTCAGGGGCAGCCTTACTACCAAGCGGACCATGTTTGGGAGCTGCAGTCGCCGCTCACCCCACGGAGGCAGAGCCGAGTCAGGCAGACTTTAGGAACAACCCGACCGAAGTCCGACTTACAGACACCCCTCACAGGAAGCAGTTACTCCACTCCTCCGTTTCCCCACCGTGCCAGGCTGACACCTTACGGATTAGTTCACGTCCACGACCCTGGGGGAGCCCCGGGCGCGCTCGGGGTAGCCGGGAAGGGCCCCAGGGCCATCGGCCGCCACCACCCCCCCCCAGCGCCGCGCGGCCTCCGCGCCCCGCCCCGCCGCGGACGGCGCAGCCCGCCCGCTCGGCGCCTCCCTCCGGCCCGGGACCCCGAACAAGTGCCGAAGTGCAGAGAAGCAGCGCCTTGTCGACCGCCCCCGCCAGGGCCGCCCCCGGCGGGCCGTGCCCCGAGCGCAGCGAGCGCGGCCCGGTCGCTCCCCCCGCCGGGGCCTTGGCGCTCCGGGGCGCCGCCACCCCCTTCCCCGCGCGGCCCGGCGGCAGAAAGCAGCTGCAGCCCCCGAGGCCGGGGCCGGGGCCGAGGCCCGGCCCCTCCTCTCGCCCTCACCTTCTGGATGGCGGCCGGCGTGATCTCGCCCTTCCCCCGCTGCCGCGGGGCCGCGAACGCCACCGACATGTCGGGCCGCTACCAGGAGGGTCCGCCCCCCCGCCCGCCCGCTCGCTCACGCGCCCCGCGAAACCAGCAGCGGCGGGAGGCGGCCGCGATCCGGGAAGAACGCTGCGCGCGGGGGGCGGGGGCGGCTGCCCGGCGGGACGGCCCATCGCCGTCCCGCCGGGGAAGGGTTAAGGAGGACCGCCTGCTCCTCCCCCTGTCCCGCTGCGAGGGGGAGCTCCGATGAGGCCGTGGCCGCCTCGCACCGCTCGGGCAAAACAACGGGACCGAGAGTCGGCGCTGCGCCCTTTGAACATGACCTCCCCTTGTCACGCGACCTTCTTGGCTACCCCTTTCACTTCGCGGCGTTGGTACGTTCCTGCCCGACGCGCCTCGGCGCCGGACAGGCAGCGAAGTGGTACGGCCGGCGGGGGGGATGGGAGCGCTGTGGTGCGCACGTTACAAGGGACGCGCTCCGGCTGTGCAGAGCCGCGCGCTCTCCTCCCCCCTCTACCCAGCGCGACAGTTGGTTGCATCCGGGCAGCCCGCTCTGGCGGCCGCGCGGGGCGGGGCGGGGGGAGCGAGTGAGCCACCTCAGGGAAGCGCCGGGAGGCGGTGGCGGCTGCCTGTCCTCTGCTTCCCTGCCGAGGCTGCGGCGGTTTCGGCGCGGTACCATCGGGCCCGCCTGTGAGGGGAGTTGGCAAGCGTGGGCCCGGCGCTGACCGCCGGGGGAGGTGCCGCTGCCGCAGAGACGCTTTCGTCGTTTGCGGTGCCGCTCCTTCGTTAGCGCCTATGCTGCCGCTGCTGGCAACGCTGACAGGTGGGGAGGAAAAACAAACCAGGAGGAAAAAGTTGGAGGGGAGCAGCTGTGCGACCCCGAGCTCGTTGGTGTGGGGCGGCTTGCTCTACCGACCTCGGCGGCCGCAGCTTCCCTGGCGTGAGAACGAAACGGAGCAAGGAGAAGCAGTAACCGCTGCAACTTTAAATACATTATAGACGCTGAAAGTGCTAAAATCAGCCTTGGTTTTTTTTCAGTGCGGCCACTGGAGGGAATCTCAGTTTCGCCGCAGACCCTCATGTACAAGTGTGCAAATTCTAAGTTCTTTACAAAGGGTGAGAGTTTCAAAGGGTAATTGGTACAGTAAAGTCGAAAATCCCCAACTAAAGCATTTTAAATCTGCTTTTTCCCAAGCACATCGCCTGCTCAGCCTGTGTGCTTTTCAGTGCTGCACTGCAGGCTGTGAGTACTGTCTCCTTCCCAAGCTGTGGCCTTTTTTAAAATAATTTCTGCTCTTGCGGTCTGTGGCTGATGGGACACTACTCAGTGACATGTCACCACACCACAAAACGTGAATCTCATTCCTTACTGGGTGCATTGCTTGCTCTGTTTCTCAGCTGTTCCTGGCTGAAGTCCCTGGCTCTTCCCTCAAGCCCTAACCCTTTTGGTTACAGCACACATTTGTCAGTGGCATCCGTGGCCACCCCATGGCTGTACAGCTGCTTCCCAACTGGCATGCTCTCTCCTCAGACTGTTTCTAGGCTGGCTCCTTTCCCCAGCCCCATGGAGATTGCTCTTCCTGGCCCTGCTGTCCTAGGATTGACTGTGACTGCCCATCACTCCCTGCTTTTTTCCCTTGACAACCAGTTCCCAGGCTGCCGGCTCCAAGCTGTTCTTGCATTCCTACAGCATCCCCCTCTCCCAGGGCCCGCCACCTGGGCCTGATGCTGTCTGTCACCAGAATGGTGCTGCTTCTGCCCTGTCTCTTCAGATTATACAGGACCCTGAGTTGATGTGATGTTAATCTGGCTTGCTCTCCTCTCCAGAAAACCTCTCTGGCCCAGTCCTTGCACTGTAGCTCATGCTAAGGAGGAGTTTTGCCAGCATATCCATTAGGCTGTTTGTGTTTCTAACCATTTCACTCATCACCATGGTATCTGGGTCCATTTTTTGTACTAGTAGGGGTTTTCTTTCTGTCTCCCACGGGCTTTATCATCATCATCACTATCATATTTGTAGGACACCAAAAGCAAAAAAAGAAAGGGTTGAAGAAACCTATTTTTTCTAAAGTTGATATGCTTCATGGTGATTCATAGTTACTATTGTATGTTCTTGGAGTGGACTCATGGGATAACTGTTGTAATAGCTCTGTGCTCAAATTGATATTATTTGTAGCTATTACAAATGACAACAAAGAATCCTAAGAATGAAGAATGCAAGACAGCCGTGGCCAAATCAGCATGTAATCAGAAGGTACCATCTCCTAGCCAGCTGCAAATAGAATCACGAGGACTTAACTTCTTTAGCAGAAGTACCTGCTTGGCTGTGGAGAACTGGTGAGATGTCTGAAAGCGTCCCGAGACTTCAGGCATCTTCAGCAACTGGAGGGCAAACATGTTCTCATGAAATACTCTGAACACTCGGAATTCTGCAAAATGTTTTTCTCTTCCCAAAAGTATAACTGACCTTGCTCTCATCCTCCGGTTACCCAACCACTGTTTATAAAATATTTTGCATTAGGGTGTCTTGGTGATCACAGCTTTTGAGACAGCGTGGGTTAGATGTCAGCCACATAAATACTGCTTTTAAGATCTGAACGTTCCATCTTATTCTCCCACATTTTCAGGTTGGTTTTGAGTAGAGGAGAAGAATAGTCTTGTGGGAAGCCACAGGTGAGGAGCCTTAAAATGAAAGGAGTAATTGCCCACTGTATTTCCCCAAAGTGGTCCAAATTAAATATGAGAAACTTTTTAGTACATTCCTATTTCCATGCAAAATATGGGAGAACAATGTTTGGCCTTCAACTGTTTTTAGAGGAAGACAAACACATAAGATCATTCATTCATAATAACTAAAACCATCTCTTTTGCCTAATTTGGTCTGATGATTAAATCCATTTATTCCACTTCGTGATGACTTTTCATTCATATGTTTAAAATGTTGGACTTCCATATTCATAAATAGCAACAGAGCTAAAGAAACAATGAAGAAAGAGTCCGCAGCTCCATTTTTTACCATGGAAAGGGAAATTCACACTCACATCAACATTTAAATAATGCACAGATGCATACAAGCAGGGAAATAGATAGCTACAATGGAAATGTGCCACATGTCTCAGAACACATAACCACAACAGGGTGTCTCTTTTACGACTTTCTTAATGCACTGCAATATGCCTAGATATCAAAGGACATATGGTATGTTTTCTCTTTAATTGAACATTTCTTTGCTCTTGTGAGTTACTCACAATCTTAACATTATTTAATTGTAATTTAGACGCATAAATCTAGATCATCACCAAGAGTTTCAAATGCAAATATGTTTCAGTCAGATCTTCTTCCACCTCTGTTCCAACTTTTGTCAGTGTAGTGTCTTTTTTGTTGATGTGCATTTTAGTATGTCATGTTTTTTGGAGAGAAAAGAATGCAGATAGAGAAGGATGGGCACTTTTCTGAAGGATTTTTTCCCCATGTTTCCAACTCATATTTCTCAGTAACAAGTAGTAGGTAAAGACACAGTTCCTGAGACTAGGGTCTGGAAAGCATTAACATTTAGTTTCTAGAGAAATCTATCTGTTTGAAATGAAGTGCTAACAGCAGAGCGATTTTAGTCTTCTCAGGATTGTGTCAAAATTCCTCATTCCAGAGGAATTCATTTAGTTTTGGAGAAACCTATAATATTTGCAGTGATCCAGTTTTCCAACAATTCTGAGAAAAAATGGTAAGTGATCTTCAGCTTCTGTCTGTATTTTCTGCCATTTTTATTATCCAAGTTTCCATAAATTCTCTGGAATAGGAGAGAATTGAGTCTTGAAAATGGTTCAGATTATTTAATAAACAGTAATTTGTTGTCAAAATACACAATAATATCAGACTCTTGGTAGGGTAAATGGTGCTTTTTGCTTCCTAGAAGAGATCACACTAACAGGATAAATTTGTCTTCAATTTATTCTGTCAGCTTCTTGTCTGGTTTTTTCAATGTTGCCATTTATATTCTGCACTGGCTATTGTAGAGAATATTAATAAGAAGTAGCACCTGAAATGCAAGCCTATATATTCTGATATAAAGTGAAGTATACAGGGATATCACGGGGATATACACGCGACAAGGATATCAGTGGCTCTGCCATGTTCCAGAGGGGCAATAACAAACCCAGAAAAAAATCATTGGGATGCTAAATTTTTATTCTAGTATCTGTCATTTTAGTCTACAAATATCAATGTTTAGAATAAAGAAACTCACAGCAGGTTCAGCAGTTTGACTAATGGGAGTAAGTGCAACAGCTGCGGTGAGAAAATCTGTCTGTGTCCTGATTTTATTCTTCAAAAGGGAATCTCCAGCTACTAGGAATGTATGCTATAAATAAAGAATAGCAGAACATCTAATCTAAGCCTCCTTAGAGCTGAAAATTCTTCAAGAATTCTTAGAGGTTAATATTTTATTTTAGGACACAGAAGGAAGGCACTGTAGTTCACTAACTTCCTCATTTTTTCAATGTCAAAAGCAAAGCAGAAAAGATAAATACGAGAAGGCACTGCCAAGCAGTGCTGAAGAAAAGGTGGCAATGATCTTGATGATCTGAATATTCATCTCTGTTAAAGGCAACACATTTGCAATGGAGAGGTATACTGTTCTTCTGGAGATGCTTCTGGGGACTCTCACATCTGCATCATCTGCGTCATCTTCAGCTTCTGCCTTCTGAAGACTCATGATCATGAAGGACAGAGGAGATGACTGAACGGCTACAGGACAATACTTCTACCTTATTTGTCACAATCTTAATCAACAACTTGCTGAGGAAATATAGAAAGATAATTTTATCAAGTGCAATTTTCTTTCAGCAAGCCTGATCCCATGACCTAAAGAAGACCTCCCTCATTCTGCTAGCAGTGCTGCTCCCAGTGCTGCCCAGGATGCTGTTGGCCTTTGCTGGAAGGGCACATTGCTGGCTCACAATCACTTTGTCCACCAGGACCCCCAGGGCCTTTTCTGCCAAGCTGCTTTCCAGCCAGTCGGCCCCCAGCATGTGCTGGTGCATTGGGTTGTTCCTCCCCAGGCGCAGGACTTTGCACTTCTCCTTGTTGAACTCCACGAGGTTTGTGTCTGCCCATTTCTTCAACCTGTTGTGGTCCCTCTGAACGGCAGCACAACCATCTGGTATATCAACGACTCCCAGTCTTGTAACATGTGCAAACTTACTGAGGGTCTGCTGTCTGCTGTCATCCAGGTCATTAATGAAGAAGTTAAACAGTATTGGCCCCAGTATTGACCCAGTATTGACCGCTGAGATATATCACTACTGACTGGCCCCCAGCTGGACTCTGTGCACTGACCACAACACTATAAGCCTGAGCTTGGCAGTTCAGCTAGTTTTCAGTAAACCTCACTGTACATTTATTTAGTCTGTACTTCAGTTTGCCTATGAGAACGTGATGGGAGATAACTGTCTAAAACGTTACTAAGGTTGAGATAAAATATTCACTGCTCTCCCCTCCCTGCATGCTCAGACAGTGTCTCTGTATTGCTCCAGGTCACCTGTCCCTGCTTCCACCTCTGGTATGCTTCTGGTTTATGTTTGGGTTTTGTCAGGAGCTCCTTGTTCATCCCTGCAGGCCTCCTTGCTCAATTTCCTGCAAGTCGGGGTGGACCATTCTTGAGTTTGGAGGAGCTGATCTTTGAAAATTGACCATCTCTCTTGGATCTCTTTTCTTCCAGGGCCACATCCTGTGGGACTCTTTCAAGCAGGTCCCTGAATGGGCCAAATTCTGGTCTCCTGAAATCCAGGGCTGTGATCCTGCTTTTTTCTTTGTTCCTTCCCCTTGGGATCCTGAACTCCACCTTCCCATGGTCACTGCAACCAAGGCTGCCCCAGACCTTCACATCCCCAACCAGCCCTTCCTTGTTTGTAAGTGTGAGGGTCCAGCAGAGCACCCCTCCTTGTTGGCTCCTCAATCACCTCTGTTAGGAATTTGTCAATCAATGCACTCCCCAAACCTTTTGCATTGCTTGTGCCATGCTCTGCTGCCCCTCCAGCAGATACCAGGATGGTTAAAGTCCCTCATGAGGATCAGGGCCTGCAAACATGAAGTTTCTTCCCACTGTCTGAAGAAGGTCTCCTCTGCTTCCTGATCAGGGAGTCTGTAGCAGACACCCAGAACAACTTTGCCCATGTTGGTCTGCCCCAGCAGCTCCCAGTTGACTCCTCATCCATCGCAAGGCAGAGCTCCATGCTCCAATCTTGCTGCTGTCTCACATAAACAACATTTGGTTTTGTTCTCTTCTGTCTGCCTTCTTTGTTCGTATACTCTATATATTGCTTTTTAAATCATAGAAGAACAATAAATAGCCATTTCACATTGTGTTCTTTAACTTTCTATACATAGTCTATCTCAAAGTCACTGTGTATTTTATCAGAAGGTCTTAAAATCTTAAAAGATTAATTCTTTTGATGAATAAAAAATAATAGATTATACAATGAAATACAAAGCAGGGAATACAGTTATATTTGACGAAAAATAGATTATAGAGATAGTCTTGTCACTGTTAATAACCAGTGGTGTCATTTCTATTACACAGCACCTCAGTGACAACAAAGCACAGCAAAAGAAACAATATACTCACATTTAGGTAAATACGCTTTGTGAGTATTACTGTGCTTGAAACCAATTTGGGAGAATATCCTCTAACTAAAATCTTGTTGTATTGAATGAACATTTATTGTTTTCCAGTTTTAATGTCTGTGGGATTCTTGCTTCTTGCTTGCTCTCTTCCACTTTTCAAGTATTTTCAAGGATAAAATTATGATGACTGGAGATCCAGTTGCAGAGTGAGGCTCTATAACATTTTGTATACACATGATGCATACATTTTACTCTTAGCTTGGAATGACAGATATAGCATATTCATATTTTATAATGTTTAAAAAGGAACCAAAATAAACTTCTGTTGAACACATATCACATCATTGTTTGTACCATAGTATTCATCCTTCCAGACATGGCCCCATTTCTTTGTCCCCATTTCTGTATTTGGTATGTATGCAGTAATTTAGTCATCAGGACTGCTCAAAATGCCCATAATTCACTGAAGGCCAAACCTCCTTTCCTGTGAAAGTTTACTCATTTATGCCTTTCTGTCCTGAGTAGTCCCATCATCAGGGGAAATACAGTAACCAAGTACTTATGTATATTCAAGAGCCAAGAAAATCACTACAAAAAATAACTATGACATTTTGAAATGTTTCCTTTATCTAGTCCAAATTTCTAACATAGACTGTGCACGTACAATGAATGGTTGCTTGGAATGGTACTGTCTCTGACTTGCATTACTGTAAACATATATATATAAGATATATATATGTAGAATATGTGTCTATGTATGTGTGTTTCTTTTCAGGCAGGAGCAAAAGGGAGGAGAAGGAAGATGCTTCGTATGAGTGCAGTCTGTGAGAACAGGCTCCCAGGGTACAGGAGGTCTGCTGTACAAAACAGGAGATTGCATCCATGGGAAGAAGTTGGTATTTGCAAGGTAGGAACTATAGGCCTTGGTCTTCCCTTGTTTTAGAATGAGGGCAACAAGGGATGTGTTCTGAAAATAGGTAAACTGCCTTTGAACTACCCTACAAATAGGAATCAACTATGGTTTTCTCTAAGCAACATATGAAACCAGAAAAAAATAGTAACTGTTGATTTCTAGTATTTATTTTGCTTTAAGGATGTAGCAATGCTTTTTACCACTCCCCATCTTTTCCTTTTATTCAGCATGAAATTTTAAAGCATGACTATAGTTTAAAAAGATACTTTAGAAAAGTATCACAGTGTTATTCCATAATTGCTACATATTATTTTGCAAGTAAAATAGCAGTGTATCTTACTATTAAATCCATCTGAAAATCAAGTTGAGTTTGTTCTGGATATCAGTAAGAAAAATTCTAAATTAAAAGACTACTTAGAAGCTTTGCTGATGGGAATGTGGGCCATAATAATACTTATGCCTCTCTTCTATTGATTCTATAGGAATAAAAAAGGAGTCTTTTGTTCAATAACGTAATCTACACTTTATTATTAAATACTACTCATCTTCGATAATGATAAAATGTGATTTTGCATAACTTTCTAAATATGTTCACATATTAGTGTGTATATCTTTTTGCAGGAATAAGGTACTGTTGCTCAAATAAATTCATTATGCAGTTTTCTAAATGCTACATTCTTTCCTACTTATTCCAAGTGGGCCTTTGATTCTGCCATATCTGATGCATCAACTTACCCTGCTGATTTAGCTATTGGGAATAATTCAGTTTGGAATAATTCTGGTTTGTACAATTCAGGGTTTATGTGTTTATTGAAAATATTAACTATAGATTTTATTTTTCGTTGAAGTTTGTCTTTCCCAGACTTCCTCATAGTGTTTGGTCAGCATCAGCTTGAAAAGTTGCTTAGACACTGGCATGGACAAGAAATTATAACCCATGAATCAAGAATAGAGGTCATTTTGGTCTCTGGGGATAGGAAACAAAAAAATGAAATTCATCAGAAATTGTGACGAGGAGAGCCAACTGGAAGAGATAGTGGTCAAATCTGGAGAAGAGAAGCAGACGAAACCTCCTATGTTTATTGATATTTATTAGTTCAGACCTAATTTTTGTAAGCAAAGTAATAAAGTGTAGGGCTAGAACAGAGGACAAAACTTGTAATGGATTGAAAATGTAACAAGAAATTGCCTATGAAAACTTTTGCTGGCCTATTTAAAATGGAAATTATATGAGCTCTAAAACAAGTAGAATTGATGGGTAGATTGTATGCACCTGTTGGTTTGGAATTTTTTAAAGAGCAAACATTTTATAATAGAAGTATGAAACCATAGTCTGTTATTTTTCCTAAATGCCTAAAGATACCAGCTTATGTCTTTTTAAAATAATGTACAGTTTTCTGCATTCATTTATGTAATATTTTACCCTCTGTGTACTTTATATAAAATTGCCACAGAAACCGAGAAGTTTGACATTGGCTGTGATGTAGCAAAGCTTTGGTCTTAGGTAAGTGACAGGGAAAATATTTATCACAAGGAAGTAATGCAAAAAAGGGATGAGTTTTGTACGTAGTGCACTCAAAGAGCTTTTCTTTCTTGAGTGCTGGATAAGATGATAAATTTCTGCAAGAAAAGGACTAGTGTGTTCCTGTAAGCCCTCTTTTGCATCAATTCCTTAGTGTTGGTAGGAGAGCATCTTTGAGGAAGACTGAGAAAGCAAAGGAGGGAGGGGATGCTTATGTGCTATTTCGGTCATGCTTGAGACTTTCAGCTCAAAATCCTAGTTTATTTATCATTGATCATATTGTTAATTTATTTTCTTCAGCCCATTGTCAGACCTGACACAGTGCTCGTCAGTTTTTCTTTCCTTTTCAGCATTCATTGATTTGTGTCTTCTAAGAAAAAAGTTTTATGAGGGGAAACGCCGGGCTTCAAACCAACCAAGAAAGAAACAAAGTTCTTACCTCCCCTTGAGATATTGACCCTAACATCCTTTCCGTTAGTCTTTCTTAGAAGTTTTCAAAGCAGCTGTCTTCATCTTTCTTTCTACCTGTGGATATGAAAGGAGCTTCTCATAAATGTCCGTGGTACGTCATTGTCTACCTTCAAAACTCTTCCTCACAAAAATACCTATGAAATCAGTGACAGCATTTAAGTTGCAGTCTGGCATTATCTTATAGCTAAGTAAACCTCACAGCTAGCTGTTATCAAAAGCCATGTTTTTCCTTCACTCCCCTCTACAGTCGTGGCCACGTGTTCCCACTCTGTCTCCTGTGCCATCACTTTTACTCATCTGATCTTGTAGTGAGATGTTAGGCTTGCTAACATGAGATGTTAAGCTTGCTCGGTCATAGGCTTGCCAAGATGGTGAAGAGAGCTTTAAACTGAAGTTGCCGGGGGAGGGAAACCTCAATCCATCCCACTCCTACCAGTTTGATGCCAGTGCCAGCAATAGATGCCCAGAGCCTGGAGAAGGATCACAAGGCAGCAGGAGAGCACCTGAAGAGCAGCACAAAGGAATTCCAGCCACTCCAGCCAGTAAGTTGGCTTCGGGGGGGGGGGGCGGCGGGGGGCAGCTTAAATGCATCTATGCAAATGCACGTAGCATGGGGAATAAACAAGAGGAGGTAGAGCCATGTGCATGCCTGCAGGGCTGTGATCTTATTGGCATCATGGACACATGGTGGGACGGCTCCTATGACTGGAGTGTTGGAATGGAAGGATACAGGCTCTTTAGGAAGGACAGGCAGGGGAGATGAGGAGGGGGTGTCACCCTCTATGTCAGTGACCAGCTGGAGTGCATGGAGCTCTGCCTGGGGATGGATGAGGAGCCAACGAGAGCTTATGGGTCAGGATTAAAGGGAGGACAGGGACAGGTGACATTACAGTGGGGGTCTGCTACAGGCCACCCAACCAGGAAGACCGAGCAGATGAGGCCCTCTATAGACAGATAGGAGCAGCCTCACATTCACAAGCCCTGGTTCTCATGGGGGACTTCAACCAGCCTGATACCTGTTGGAGGGACAACACAGCAGGGCATAAGCAATCCAGGAGGTTCCTGGAATGTGTTGATGATAACTTCCTTCTCCAAGTGATAGAGGAGCCAACGAAGAGAGGTGCTATGCTGGACCTTGTTCTCACCAACAAGGAGGGGCTGGTGGGGAATGTGAAACTTAAGGGCAGCCTTGGCTGCAGTGACCATGAAATGGTGGAGTTCAAGATCCTTAGGGCACCGAGGAGGGCACACAGCAAGCTCACTACCTTGGACTTCAGGAGAGCAGACTTTGGCCTTTTCAGGGATCTGCTTGGTGGAGTACCATGGGATAAAGCCCTGGAGAGAAGAGGGGCCCAAGAAAGCTGGTTAATATTCAAAGATCACCTCCTCCAAGCTCAGGAGCGATGCATCCCAACGAAGAGGAAGTCAGGCAAAAACACCAGGAGGCCTGCATGGATGAACAAGGAGCTCCTGGACAAACTCAAACACAAAAAGGAAGGCTACAGAGGGTGGAAGCAAGGACAGGTAGCCTGGGAGGAATGCAGATAAATTGTCCAAGAAGCCAGGGATCAGGTTAGGAAAGCTAAAGCCCTGATAGAATTATGATGGCCAGGGACGTCAAGGGCAACAAGAAAAGCTTCTATAGATACATCGGTGATAAAAGGAAGACTAAGGAAAATGTGGGCCCTCTCTGGAAGAAAACAGGAGACCTGGTTACCCAGGATATGGAGAAGGCTGATGTACTCAACAACTTTTTTGCCTCAGTCTTCACCAACAAGTGCTCAAGCTACACCGCCCAAGTCGCAGAAGGCAAAGACAGGGACTGGGAGAATGAAGAACAGCCCACTGTAGGAGAAGATCAGGTTTGAGACCACATAAGGAACCTGAAGGTGCACAAGTCCGTGGGACCTGATGAGATGTACCTGTGGGTCCTGAGGGAACTGGTGCATGAAGTTGCTAAGCCACTATCCATCATATTTGAGAAGTCATGGCAGTCCGGTGAAGTTTCCACCGACTGGAAATGGGGAAACATAACCCCCATTTTTAAAAAGGGAAAAAAGGAAGACCCAGGGAACTACAGGCCAGTCAGTCTCACCTCTGTGCCTGGCAGTATCATGGAGCAGATCCTCCTGGAAACTATGCTAAGGCACACAGAAAATAAGGAGGTGACTGGTGACAGCCAACATGGCTTCACAACAGGCAAATCGTGCCTGACAAATCTGGTGGCCTTCTATGACGGGGTTACAGTGTTGGTGGATAAGGGAAGAGCAACTGATGTCATCTACCTGGACTTGTGCAAAGCATTTGACACTGTCCCGCACGACATCTTTGTCTCTAAATTGGAGAGACATGGATTTGATGGATGGACCACTCAATGGATAAGGAATTGGCTGGATGGTCACATTCAAAGAATTGCAGTCAACAGCTTGATGTCCAAGTGGAGACCAGTGACGAGCGGCATTCCTCTGGGGTCGGTATTGGGACCAGCTCTGTTTAACATCTTTGTCAGCGATATGGACGGTGGGATTGAGTGCACCCTCAGCAAGCTTGCTGATGACACCAAGCTGTGTGGTGCAGTCGACACGCTGGAGGGAAGGGATGCCATCCAGAAGGACCTTGACAGGCTTGAGAGGTGGGCCCGTGCGAACCCCATGAAGTTCAACAAGGCCAAGTGCAAGGTCCTGCACATGGCTCGGGGCAATCCCAAGCACAAACACAGGCTGGGTGGAGGATGGATTGAGAGCAGCCCTGAGGAGAAGGACTTGGGGGTCTTGGTTGATGAGAAGCTCAACATGACCTGGCAACGTGCGCTTGCAGCCCAGAAAGCCAACCGTATCCTAGGCTGCATCAGAAGAAGTGTGACCAGCAGGTTGAGGGAGGTGATTCTCCCCCTCTACTCCGCTCTTGTGAGACCCCACCTGGAGTACTGTGTACAGCTCTGGGGCCCCCAACATAAGAAGGACGTGGACCTGTTGGAGCAGGTCCAGAGGAGGGCCACGAAGATGATCAGAGGGCTGGAGCACCTCTTCTATGAAGACAGGCTGAGAGAGTTGGGATTGTTCAGCCTGGAGAAGAGAAGGCTCCAGAGAGACCTTACTGCAGCCTTCCAGTACCTGAAGGGGGCCTACAAGAAAGCTGGAGAGGGACTTTTTACAAGGGCATGTAGGGACAGGACAAGGGGTAATGGCTTTAAACTGAAAGAGGGTAGATTTAGATTAGGTATAAGGAAGAAATTCTTCACTGTGAGGGTGGTGAGGCACTGGAACAGGGTGCCCAGAGAAGCTGTGGATGCCCCATCCCTGGAAGTGTTCAAGGCCAGGTTGGATGGGGCTTTGAGCAAGCTGGTCTAGTGGAAGGTGTCCCTGCCCATGGCAGGGGGGCTGGAACTAGATGATCTTTAAGGTCCTTTCCAACCCAAAGCATTCTATGATTCTGTGTTTAAGGAAGCTAAATCAGTAGAAAAACAATTGCTTTTCTGTAAAAGCAGTTTTCTGCCTGTTGAGTTTCAGAGATTGGGAGCAGATGAGTTTCAATGTCCAAGCAAGGGAAGACAATTACTGGGGCACAAGAGTGGAGCAGCATTACCCTTCTTTGTCAGCAGTTAGCTTTTAGATCAGCTTAGCCATGATTGCACCTATAAACAGCGAGTATACTGAGACTACTGCTTATCACATTGATCTGTGTTGTCTTGCTGTCTCCCTGGGCTCTTGTGTCTGTAACCACCTTATTTCCTTTGTTTTCTACTTTGGTTGTAAGCCTTTTGTTCAGGGGCTGCCTCTCTGTACTGTATTTGTAAACCACAGCTTTTGCAACTTTGAAACTTTTTGCTGTGATGTTTACCGCACATTATCATTTTTCCTTCCTAACAGATGTCAAACATTATTATTTATTGTTTGGGGAGGATGACATAGCCTCCACGTAGCTGTTTGCCGATGTCCTCGTGAAAAGACTTACTATTATAACATTATAACATCTCATCTGCATAACATAACTAAAGTTAATTTTGGAAATAAGAACAATTTCTTCATTCTCATCTAACAGGTAGGAATTTGAGGGCTAGATACAGCTCTGTTGGATACATAGAAAAAAAAGCTGTCACCAAGCTTCAAGAGGAAAGAACTATGAGGAAAATGTATGCACTTGATGATCATGTCTGTTTGGCTTTTGCAGGTATTGTTCCTAGTGTTATTGCTCCACAATTCATTCGGTTGCAGGTATGGAGTATGTAAAAGTCCTTTAAAGACTGGATTTATGAAAAACATTGTGAAGGTAGACATGGTGGTTTGGGAGATTGGTACTAGGATATGAAGGCTTGGGTTTCTACATAACTGGTTTGAATATAGCTGAAGGATTCTTATGGGGCCAGTGGGAATTACTTTGATTTTTAAAACTTGTTGTTCCTTTTTTTTTAAATCCTCTTAAGCGGGTCTGTTTGCATCTCATCATGAGGGACAAGCCGCTTGGATAGCAGAAGCTGCTCTCTGCTGGTTGCAATGGCAATAGGCAGACTGAAAGGAACAAGAAAGGCAAACCTAGAGATCAAATACAACAGAACAACCCAGGATGGTATTGGAAATATTCCTGGAGAGTTGGAAGACAACTTTGGGCTTGAAGCTGTGCTGCCGTCCTCCTCCTCTGCCCTAGAAACTACCTCTTGACATGCCTGTCTCGTTTATGAGACCCCTGTTCCATATATGAACTAACACTCGAGAACATTTGCCTCCGCAAGGAATATTTTCCTTCAGATGAGGATTGAATGAAGGCAAAACTGCATGGAAACTCAGCAAATTGGTTAGCAAAACTGCCTAGAGCATACATCTCATCTCAACATAGAGTTCCATGTGACCACTAAACTGTCTGGTTGTGGCTTGTTGCCACTGCAAGACAAAGGTCTTACTCTGGGCAGTGCTCCGTTGTCACTCTTGTGCTGGCTTTGCTGCCTGCCTGAGGCATGCCCGGTAAGCCAGGCTGGAAGCCAGAGAGATAAGCCAGGAAGAAAAAGTTTCTTGCAGTGTCACCAAGTTCAGGTGAGAGCCAGCAGAGGCTCAGGGAAAGGGGATTGATTCACAGAGGAGAGCCACAGTAGCACTGACTTAGATCAGTCTAAGCTCTCATATGAGTGTGTGCTCCTGGGTGGTGGCATTTCTTCCTCCTGTCTCTGCTGTACCCTAGGCACTTTGGTCTCCTCCCTGGTGCCCTTTCTGATGCTTCTTTGACCCCTTGTGAGTTGACTCAACTCACTAACCTCACATAAAAAACCCTCTTAATTTGCTTGTTGAATTGATTCAGTGTGCAACTGTATGAACCCCATAACTCTGTGAGGGAAGGGGGGAGTGAAGGAAGAAGTTGGTGGAGGAGATGGAACTGTCCTTTTTTGGTGGTCAAACCATTGTTAACGCCCACTGAGGGTACAATTTGATGTTACACCTAACCTACTGTGCATGCAAGCTGCTACTGAAGAAAATAGTCCTAAACTCACTGATCTGATGCAAAGTGAATTATTTCTTTGGTGAGTTGCCACAAAGTTGTGTGATTGTTAAATCCAGTTCAGGGAAGCTGCAGGAATGTCTGTGTGGAAATGGTTGGGAAGAACAGAACTGCTGCTTTTTGTGGCAATCTCCATTTAGGTCATGCTATCAGGATGTGAAACTGTTCTCTTTGTATGCTTTCAGAAGGGATGAAAACAAAACTCAGCTTGTCAAAAAAATTTAGTTTTGCGTTGGGTCAACACACTGATCTGAATTAACAGCTGCAGAACAGCTCGTCCTAACACAGGGAGAGAACGAGAAGATGCAGTGAGGGACAAGAGATGGGAGAATCTCCTCTTTGGATAGCAGTGTGCTCTTAGATTGGCTGATGCTGAACATGGAGCTGCTCCCCAAGAAGGGGATTCCAAGTGACAGAAGAAATTTTCAGCTTTTTGTAGTAATGGTCATCAAAATTATTCAAGTTAAAAAAAAATTAAAATTATCTTTTACTTTTGGAAGCTGAGTGTTTTCACTGGCCTCACAACCAGCTGAATTTGTGGGAGAATGTGAGGATGAAGAACTACACCAGTGAGCGAATAATTGACTAGGAAATTGGGAAATCAGGAACCTACTCAACTGACTTTACTGTCAGGAAAGTTATAATGTGAAATGTGCCTTGGATTTTCTACAGTAGCTTGTAATGAAGAATAGGGATGTACCTCAGCAACCCTCTCTTCTTCCACACTATTATGGTGCTGTAACCCCAGTTTCCTGGTACTGTGGGTTGGAGGGAGTTGTACAATACCAAAAGCCATAACGTGTGGTATGGTAGGGAGCAGGGTACTTTCCATATGTGTTTTTGGAGGGGCTAAATCCGTATTTAATTCTGTAAGTTAACTTTCTGTAAACTTAAAAACTGTTATGGCCTGAAATTTACTTAAAATTGCTGTTTCTCAGAATAAAGTTAATTCTGTGGGCTGTTTTGAATTTGTTTCTGTCTTCACCTACATTGCTTTTTCACAAGTTTCTGACTTAAAAAAAAAAAAGTTGCAATGGTTTGCTCCTTCTTGAACAATAATTTGCTGCTAGTTAATGAAAGAGTCTTTGTGATGACTTTATCATTATGATTATGCACACCTGGCTGCTGGTGCCAGAATAGTGATTAACAGTGCCATAAACTGACTCTTGAAGGTCCAGTCACAGTAGAATATACCACACACTGCTTTGCAACCTTAGCAGGTAAGCAGTTGGACACTTTTAGGTTTCCGCTTAAAAGCGTCAGATGATCCTGGGTATTGAAAACAAACCGATTGTTTCTATTATTATCTGTAAAAAAAGGAAGTCAGGTTAAGTTTCCTTTGCATGACTTCTTAAAATAAAAAAAAGTGAATGTCACTTGAGAAAAATAACTGTTTTCACAAGAAAATAACCATAGAATCATAGAATCATTTAGGTTGGAAAAGACCTTTAAGATCATCAAGTCCAACCATTAACCTAGCACTGCCAAGTCCACCACTACACCATGTCCCTAAGCACCACATCTAAACGTCTTTTAAATACCTCCAGGGATGGCGACTCAACCACTTCCCTGGGCAGCCTCTTCCAATGCTTGATAACCCTTTCTGTGAAGAAAAATTTCCTAATATCCAGTCTAAACCTCCCCTGGTGCAACTTGAGGCCATCTCCTCTTGTCCTATCACTTGTTACCTGGGAGAAGAGACCGACCCCCACCTCTCTACAACCTCCTTTCAGGTAGTTGTAGAGAGCGATGAGGTCTCCCCTCAGCCTCCTTTTCTCCAGGCTAAACAATCTGAGCTCCCTCAGCCGCTCCCCATCAGCCTTGTGCTCCAGACCCTTCACCAGCTTCGTTGCCCTTCTCTGGACACGCCCCAGCACCTCAATGTCTCTCTTGTAGTGGGGGGCCCAAAACTGAACACAGCATTCGAGGTGCGGCCTCACCAGTGCCGAGTACAGGGGCACGATCACTTCCCTAGTCCTGCTGGCCACGCTATTTTTGATACAAGCCAGGATGCCACTGGCTTTCTTGGCCACCTGGGCACACTGCTGGCTCATATTCAGCTGGCTGTTAACCAACACCCCCAGGTCCTTCTCTGCCAGGCAGCTTTCCAGCCACTCTTCCCAAGCCTGTAGCGTTGCATGGGGTTGCTGTGGCCCAAGTGCAGGACCTTGCACTTGGCCTTGTTGAACCTCATACAATTGGCCTCGGCCCATCGATCCAGCCTGTCCAGGTCCCTCTGCAGAGCCTTCCTACCTCAACCAGATCAACACTCCCAACTTGGTGTCATCTGCAAACTTACTGAGGGTGCACTCGATCCCTTTGTCCAGATCATTGATAAAGATATTAAACAGAACTGGCCCCAACACAGAGCCCTGGGGAACACCGCTTGTGACCAGCCACCAACCACAGTAAACTCCATTCACCACAACTCTTTGGGCCCGGCCATCCAGCCAGTTCTTTACCCAGTGAAGAGTACACCCGTCCAAGCCATGAGCAGCCAGTTTCTCCAGGAGAATGCTGTGGGAAACCGTGTCAAAGGCTTTACTGAAGTCTAGATAGACAACATCCACAGCCTTTCCCTCATCCACTAAGTGGATCACCTTGTCATAGAAGGAGATCAGGTTGGTCAAGCAGGACCTGCCTTTCCTGAACCCATGCTGGCTGGGCTTGATCCCTTGGTTATTCTCTACATGCCGTGTGATGGCACTCAGGATGATCTGCTCCATCAGCTTCCCCGGCACCGAGGTCAGGCTGACAGGCCTGTAATTCCCCGGGTCCTCCTTCCGGCCCTTCTTGAAGATGGGCGTCACATTAGCTAATCTCCAGTCAGCAGGGACCTCCCCAGTTAGCCAGGACTGCTGGTAAATGATGGAGAGGGGCTTGGTGAGCACATCTGCCAGTTCCTTCAGTACTCTCGGGTGGATCTCATCAGGCCCCATAGACTTGTGAGTATCTAAGTGGTGCAGCAGGTCACTAACCATTTCCCCTTGGATTTTGGGGGCTTCATTCTGCTCCCCATCCCTGTCTTCCAGCTCAGGGTCTGGGTACCCAGAGATCAACTGGTCTTACTATTAAAGACTGAGGCAAAGAAGGCATTAAGTACCCCTGCCTTTTCCTCAGCCTTTGTCACTCTGTTTCCCCCCACATCCAATAAAGGATGGAGATTCTCCTTAGCCCTCCTTTTGCTGCTAATGTATTTATAGAAACATTTTTTATTGTCTTTTATGGCAGTAGCCAGATTATGTTCTAGTTGGGCTTTGGCCCTTCTAACTTTCTCCTTGCATAACCTCACGACATCCTTGTAGTCCTCCCGAGTCGCCTGCCCATTCTTCCAAAGGTCATAAACTCTCCTTTTTTTCCTGAGTTCCAGCCAAAGCTCTCTGTTCGGCCAGGCCATTCTTCTTCCCTGCTGGCTCGTCTTTTGGCACATGGGGACGGCCTGCTCCTGAGCCTTTAAGATTTTATTCTTGAAGAATGTCCAGCCTTCCTGGACTCCTTTGCCCTTCAGAACTGCTTCCCAAGGGACTCTGTCCACCAGTCTCCTAAACAGGCCAAAGTCTGCCCTCCGGAAGTCCAAGGTGGCAGTTCTGCTGACCCCCCTCCTTACTTCTCCAGGAAGCAAAAACTCCATTATTTTGTGATCGCTATGCCCAAGATCACCTCCAACTGTCGCATCACCCACAAGTCCTTCTCTGTTCACAAACCACAGGTCCAGCAGGCGCCTTCCCTAGTTGGCTCGCTCACCAGCTGTGTCAGGAAGTTATCTGCCACACGCTCCAGGAACCTCCTCTCTGCTGTATTGTATTTCCAGCAGACATCTGGTAAGTTGAAGTCCCCCACGAGAACTAGGCCTAGCAATTGTGAGATTTCTCCCAGCTGCTTATAGAATATTTCTTCTGCCTCTTCATCCTGGTTGGGTGGTCTATAACAGACTCCATTATGAGCTTTTTTATTTTAAGGAGCACCAGCAAACATTCCTCATATGTATAGATCTGTGAAGAACTTTATCGTATAATTTGGAAATAATAATACAGAGAGACCAAACAATATTACACTATAAAAGACTTGAGATACAAATATAAACTGAAAAAGAAAACAACAAAATCCCTTACAGAAGAGCGCAATGTGAAAGGCCAAATTGAATGTAAAACTCACAGATACAGATTCTTATTTTCAAATACTAAAGACTAGCAGAACACCTGTGAGCAGGCTGATTGATTGCGACCATCTGAGATGTTCCTTCAAATCTGTTCACAACTGTGCCTGAGATCATGTTAAAGGATAATCTGATTAAGTCTTAATTCCTGTAGTCTGTGTGGTTTTAACAAGGAGTAGTTTCTTTACAATTAAGTCTGTTTTGCCTCAGTTACTTGTGTATGACTTGAGTGTGGTTGTGCAGCTAGAACACTGACCACAAGCTAACTTCTGAAGATCAGAAATAAGCTGTTGATGTATTGGAAATGAAGAGTTTTATGGTGAATACCTGTATCCAGCCTTTTCAGTCTTGTGCTTTGCTTGTGTATTGGGCCAGTAAATTTCTTAATTTTCTGGAATGCTAAAACTGGTCAGCTTTCCCACACTGCTGCATGCAAAGCAATGGCTATAGACCTTTTGGTATGTCTGCCTTGACTGTGGGCTTTGATGGCAGTGGGAGTCCTGAACTGCACCATGCAGATCCATCTGGTACCTACCAGTCTTGGAAGGTAAGTGTTAACTTTATACATATATATAGTCTGTAAGTATTTAAGTACTTATATATAAGTACTGCATATATGGACTGTATGAAGAAACAATTTTATGCATTAAAAGTTTTTGCACAGTCAGTGCAGGTCTCTGACATTGGATGTTGAATTCTGAACCAAACATCAACAGGATCAGAAGGAAGGTTCAAGCTGACTAAGTCATTGAAGCATACTTGGTTTTGGAAATAAATGTATAATGTATAGCAAAAATACATAAATAGATGGAAAAGCTTTACAAAGGCTTGACACTTGCTGCAAGAAATGGTAGCCTGTTCATACAGAAAAAAAATACACCTGAAATATGTCTTGTGTTTCTTTGTCATTCTTTTGTTCACTTGTCACTTTTTACAGAAACTTTTTTGTATAGATACTGGAAACTCGCATATCGGCTGTATTTGAAAGAACACAAACAGCACCTAGGCCATTACTGGAGTTTTCATGCCAGAGAATTTTGAGTCATACTTTGCTCTTGATCAAGGGGTTTTGTAATTGACTCAAGCAGGACTGGAACAAATATGGTGAACCTTTCTGTGTATGGTCTGTTCACACTAGAAGCTCTCCCTATCAACATTGCAGCTGTGCCGCTTGAAGCAGCAGCAAGAGAGCAGTCTGGATGATTGTATTTAGGCTTCCATTCCAATTGCAGGGAAACTGTTGAATATGTTGGTTGGTCATGGAGGCAATTACCACGAGTACTATTATTATTATTATTAAATGAAGACAGGTGGAGGCGGAGTTGAGGAAGTCCTCTGGCTACAGGAATGGTCACACCTGACTGCAGCTGGTGTTGTCCATACTTTGTACTCAGTCAATCGGATATTTACCACTTTAAATTACTGATGTAATTTCAGTGTTGAGTTTGTGCCTAGTGGTTGCTGAAAGCCTTTACAGGGTATGAGCTCATGGGAGAGGGCTCACTCTTCGTTAGTGAACAAAACTGCCAAAGCCCACTTCTTGTCCCCAAGACCACGCTCGTGCCAGACTCTCCTTGCTTCCAAAATGGACTGGCTGTGTTCTGGCTGCCTGCTCCCGATGTGTGCCAGAGACCATTGTAGCAACAGAGACAAGCAAGCTCCAGTGTCTGGGCCCACGCGCTGACAGCTTTTCTGTTCTGGCATAGGTATAGCTGAGGTAGCCGAAAGCTGCTGCAGTGGATTGGTCTCCTCAGTACGGACAGGAGCAGTGTCCACCTTTACTGCTTAGAAGGCTTTGGATTAATTATCTTTGAAAATAAGTATTTTCCAAATTTAGTAGGAGAAGAGGAGGGAGGAAGATAGTATGCCAGCATGTTGTAATGGCTTCTGTGCTTTGGTTAAGTTTAAATTGGAACAATTTATCTGTAGAATGGATTAAAACTCCCCCAGTAAGTGTACGTGCCTTGGTGAAGGCAAAATCAAAGCTCACACTTGCTTTGAGGCAAAGGACTGAAGGGCATAAGGATCCTTTCAAGTCTTGTACTAGTTTTATGTGTGTTCTGTGTATTTCATGAAGTTCTCTCTGTCTTCGGCCACCAATGAAATAAAAAAATCCAAAGAGAAAGTTGAGTAGTGAATATCACTTCTGTACTGACCTATCTTTGTTTCCTTATGTTTCCTTCCACTTTCTAAGTGGATAGTCTTATTACATAAGTATTTCTTATTACTGTGTTGATACTGTAAATGCTAGTTCTATCAATTTGATATTTTTGCCATTTTTCTTACATCTCTTAATGCTATTGATGGCTTTAACGTAGCTGCTAGAACTTGCAAGTAAGTAAACACTTCGCATTGTCTTCATTTAAGAAACTTTGTGGGGAAAGTTGCCTTTTAGATAATTTAATATGTCAGGTAATAGCCATCCTTGCTGTTAGCATTATCTCCCTTCCAACTCCCTTTTGCTCTGAGATTTGTGTCCTTAACTTAGAGGTTATGGACAAAAGGTAAGGAGAAGTCCTAATTCCTTGTTTCCTCCTTTCTTAATTATTGCATGTTTGTTTGTTTTTATTTTTCCCAAGGTGAGCATAGAGTAGCAGAGTTACCTACCAATGCAAGTGGTAGTGTTTTTGCTTTGCAGTCTTCTGTTGTTCTACACCATGATGTGCCCATGACATATTCTTCTTGGTTCCCTGTCCCGCTGGGACCTGCCAGTAGTTGCTTCTTATTCCCTAGTTTTTGCCTCAAGGGTGTAGTTAATTGGATTACAGTTCATGTTCTCTGCTTGATTCCCAAGAGCCAGAAAGCAGGGAAGTCCTAGCCACCATCTGCTTTTCCCCTGTCCTGTGGATTTCTTTCATCTCTAATGAACTCGGACCAAAACACAGACCGCTGTGCTCATGAGCTATCACAATACTTCAAAGGCGTTTTTGAGCTAGCTGGGAAAGAGTCCTGGGACATGCAGATAGACGTTGGATAGATCAAGCAATGAGCCTGTGAAAAGCTGAGGATTTACAGAATCTGACAACTGGTTTATTACTGACAGTATTGTAAACCTGAAAAGAAAAACAACTATCTGAATGTACTTTTTGCAGTGCAAACAGTGCAAGACACCATTCTTGCCATTCTCATTTTAATTTGAGCAAATGCTCATGGAACCTTGTCTGCAGGATTGGCAGAGGTGTGTTGCCAGTTGGGCCACCAGGGATGCAGTTAGTTGACAAAGTCATGGCATGGGTGGAGATGGTCATAATCAGCTCCTCAGTAAACCCAGATGAATGAAACATCTGCCCACCTTCCACTTCCCTTTTAAATGAACAAATGTTAGTGATTTTTTTTATTACTAATACATTAGAATATTTTTTTATTATTATTAAACTTCAGAGAGGGAAAGATAATCCTTGAATCACTACAAATATTTATTCACCAGATATTGCAAGAAAAGACAATCGCTGCAGCACTAGAAGCCAGTCTTGCACACCAGGCCACGTGGACACCCCTCAATTCACCAGGAAGCTCTGATAGCCATTTAGATGCCAGTGAAACTGAAAAAAGTTTTGAATTCCATCTGAGAGAAACCCTGTGTATGCTTTTTTTTCCTCTGTTGTAAAGAAATAGGTACCAAACTTTGGCAGTTCTTCCAAACAGAACTTCTTGGCTTTTAACTGAAAAAAACCACCACAAACAACACTGCATTTGTAAAACCCTGAATATAGATCTACACTGGCTACAGAAGTATTCTACATCCTAGCTTACTCAGAATGCTTCTCCCATGGACAGAATTCAATTTGAGTTTCTTCAACTATTGCTCACAGGACTGTGTTAAATGGTTTTGGAATTTCTGTCTTTCCCCCCCCAGCTCTACATCAGAAGAGGTTTTAGCAAACACAGAGTTGCTAGAATAGTTTACATAAAGAAGACGACATGTGTGGCATGAAAAAGTTGAGAACTGCTGTTCTCATATATTTATGTTCCCAGATACCCTAAGATCAAGTATTGAAACATTAGCAGAGGCTAAGTAGAAGCTGCAAGGGGAAATCATTGACCTGGCAGACAGGCAAGTTGTGCACGGCATATCGCATAGTGATAGTGAGGGAGTCCCAGTATGAAATGTACACCAGCCTCTATCAGATTGACTACAGCAGGTAAGTTAGTGTATGTTGTGATTTGTAACTTCCTTTCTGTCCTCCACAGCCGAATGCAATCAGTGGCAATGCTAAAACTGGGTAAGAGTTTTTGGAAAATAATTACCCAGAAGAAGCTACAGGAGCTCAAAAGGACACCATCGAATTGGCAATCAGCTTCGCTAAGAAGTAATCCAGTACAAAGCACATGAAACGAGCTTCAAGAAAAGCTTGGGCTTCTTTCCTTCATGAAAACATGAAATGCTTAGTAAATATACTTGTTTTAATGATTTCATTGTATGCTACACTGTGAAATCTGGTGGAAAAAACATTGAACTTGTAATACGGAGAAACCAGCCACCACAGGTATGGGTTAATGACTTTATAGGAAACAAGTATATAACTGGTATACAAAATCTTCTCACAAAAATTATTCCAGGTGACACCTGTGCATTCAACTTGATGTATGAAATCTCCCCTAACATCTGGTGGTACAATGCTAGGTGACTTTTGTAGTGTCTCTGTAGATTGATAGTGCTGGGAGCTATAGTGATTGCTGCTAATTTATAACAGTGTAAGACACTGTTGGGAACATTTCATGCAGGAAGCAGTGTAGGAAGGTGTATGGCAACATGCTACTTGTGTGGGTTGTATAAGACATTATCATTGTCTTTGAAAATGATGAAAATGATAGCAATGTTTTATCCTGTAGTGATCCTTATCACAGTATTTCTGACATGCTGTGGTCCCTTCGTAGCTTAATAGCTTCTGTTTCTATCACAAGTGGAAAATACAGGCTTTAGAGTATATACAAAAATTTACATTAAAAATATTATCAGAATACAGTATTTTCACTTTTTGGAACAGTTACTTTAATACATTGTCATGGTTTAACCCCAGCCGGCAACTAAGCACTACACGGCCGCTCGCTCACTCCCCCCCGGTGGGATGGGGGAGAGAATCAGAAGAGTGAAAGTGAGAAAACTCATGGGTTGAGATAAAGACAGTTTAATAGGGAAAGCAAAAGCTGCGCACGCAAGCAAAGCAAAACAAGGAATACATTCACTGCTTCCCATGGGCAGGCAGGTGTTCAGCCATCTCCAGGAAAGCAGGGCTCCATCATGTGTAATAGTTACTTGGGAAGACAAGTGCCATCACTCCAAACATCCCCAACTTCCTTCTTCTTCCCCCAGCTTTAGATGCTGAGCATGTTGTTATATGGTATGGAATATCCCTTTGGTCAGTTGGGGTCAGCTGTCCCAGCTGTGCCCCCTCCCAACTTCTTGTGCACCTGGCAGAGCATGGGAAGCTGAAAAGTCCTTGACTAGTGCAGCAACAACTGAAACATCCCTGTATTATCAAGACTGTTTTCAGCACAAATCCAAAACATAGCCCCATACCAGCCACTATAAAGAAAATTAACTCTATCTCAGCTGAAACCAGGACATCCATACTACAAAGTATTGCCAGCAGGTCGAGGGAGGTGATCCTTCCTCTCTACTCAGCACTGGTGAGGCCACACCTGGAGTGCTGGGTCCAGTTCTGGGCTGCCCAGTACAAGGGAGACATGGATATACTGGAGAGAGTCCAGCGAAGGGTCCCAAAGATGGTGAAGGGACTGGAGCACCTCTCCTATGAGGAAAGGCTGAGAGAGCTGGACTGCTCAGCCTGGAGAAGAGAAGGCTCAGGGGGATCTTATCAATGTCTATAAATACCTGAAGGGAGGGTGCAAAGAGGATGGAGCCAGGCTCTTGTCAGTGGTGCCCAGTGACAGGACCTGAGGTAACGGGCACAAACTGAAACACAGGAGGTTCCCTCCGAACATCAGGAAATACTTTTTCTTTCCTTCCCTTTCCCTTTCCCTTTCCCTTTCCCTTTCTTTCCCTTTCTTTCCCTTTCTTTCCCTTTCTTTCCCTTTCTTTCCCTTTCTTTCCCTTTCTTTCCCTTTCTTTCCCTTTCTTTCCCTTTCTTTCCCTTTCTTTCCCTTTCTTTCCCTTTCTTTCCTTTTCTTTCCTTTTCTTTCCTTTTCTTTCCTTTTCTTTCCTTTTCTTTCCTTTTCTTTCCTTTTCTTTCCTTTTCTTACTGTGAGGGTGACCGACCACTGGCACGGGTTGCCCAGAGAGGTTGTGGAGTCTCCCTCCTTGGAGATATTCAAAAGCCGTCCGGACATGGTCCTGGGCAACTGGTTCTAGGTGGCCCTGCTTGGGCAGGAAGGGGTTGGACCAGAAGACCTCCAGAGATCCCTTCCAACCTCAGCTGTTCTGTGATTCTGTGATAGTTGGTGGAAAAAATAAAGACATCATCTTCAAAACTGTGTTGATTGTTCCAGCTCATCATGTTTTTTGGTTTGGTTTGGTTTGGTTTGGTTTGTTTTTCTCCAGTAACTCTCAGGAGGAGATGTGGATGGAGAGAAGAGGTGGACTCAAATTTACCTGGCCTAACTACAGGTACCTAGGGTTTCCTATTGACTGTCTCTAGGCATTCAGCTTGAATAACAAATTTTAACAATGAGTGTGTGCTTTGAAATTCAGTGGGCGTTTTATCTCTCCCAATACAGTAGTACAGTAAGTGACTGTGACTTGGATGTTTAGGAAAACAGCACAGAGAAAATGGGGGAGGGAGCAATATGTAAACACATTTTCCCAAATAAAGAAGAAGTTAAGCAATTAATTGAAGAACAAAGAAGTTAAGCAATTAATTTGCTTTGCATTAATGCTTTTGACATTAATTAGACTAAAGTTTTAGTTTTAACATTTGTTCAAAGCTTAATACCTCTCTGCCCCTTCAAATATGAGAACAGTGGGGGGGAGGGAAGAGGAAGAAAAAAAATCTCTATCTTTTTATTATTCACCGAAAGAAGTAAAAAGATAAATCCAGGTGTTCTTTGCAGCCACCCTTTATTTTTTGATCAAGTAAATCAGCTTGTTTGAAACATCCATGGAACTAAAAGAAGGAAGCAGGATTGTAGTTCCTGGATCAGAAATCATGTATTTGCATGCTTTTATGCTTTGTGTGTGTTAACGGTGAATCAAATTATGAATTCCCAGTGGAAGGCCAGCAGTTCAGCTAAAAAACATGAACCTGCTTAATCCAAGATGATATGCAAGCACAGAGAGGTGGAAATTAAACACACCACTCCAGCAATGGTGTCCTACAACATGATACTTACGAGGATAAAGGAAAACAAGGACACAACCTTGTCATTTGAAGGAGAATTCATGATTTGCCGTGATGAAACTGATTTGCTATGTCCTTTTTCCAGTCAGGAGTGGGTTTTTTGTTTTGGTTTTGTTTTTTCTTTTTTCCCCAGAAAAAAAATAACTGTGCTGTAGGCTTATTTTCCCAACAAAGTTGGAATACTCACCAGAGTGTTAATTCTTGAGTGTTCTGTTTTCTTTTAGAAATAAAAATTTCTAATAGCGGGCATAGCTACCCATGGGTTTATAAAATGCTGATAAACACAATTAAATATAGTTAATATTTTTAAATTTTGGAAAGTACCTAATGGAGTTTAGTTCCGACTGACATCTGAGCTTGTTTAATACTAGGGCACAGCATGAAAGAACAGGAAGACATCCTATATGCTACAACAGAATTCCAGTCTCTGTTTAAGGAGGTAGGTGAACACCAACACCAGTTTTAATTTGTCTGCAGCTGGATTTCAGATGTTACTGGTGTAGTTTATGTTACAGCTTTCACTCAGCCTTATCGTGGCTGGTGTTAAGTGGTGGGAAGGGGATGCGGTCTCTTTTAGCCCCTCTGGTAACTCCACTGTTGGTTGCTGGCGGTCTCTTAATTCACCATCATCTGATTCAAAGTCAGATTCTGACTGTTTGCATCGCTTTGAAATGCTTTACAAATATTTAGCAGCACAGGTTTTGCTATGGAATGTGACTAAATAGATTAGAGCATCACAACTGGAAATCAGTGGTATTAATCATTTTGTCTTACTCAGATTTTTAGTGCAAAAGATATTGAAATGCAAGTTGCAGAAATGGAGAAGGGAAAAAGAATCTGAAAAGAAAAAGAGAAAAATACCTAAGTCACAGAACAATTATGATAGCTGTTATAATGTTTTTGAAGTTCTAAGTGGCAGTAATTGTATACAGTGCACAGAGCTGCTGAATGAACTTGTTTCTTCCTAAGGTGAGTTCTGTAGTTTTCCTGAAACTTGATGGAGCTACAGTTGTGCTAAGCCCAATACGCTCGTCCATCCTGCACTGTGCAAAGAGGCATATATTCACATATTCTTCTTTTTTTTTCTTGCACATGTATTTTCCACAAAAAGTTAGTAATATGTTTTCCAGAAGCTGATGATTGCCCACCGTTAGTGTTGGTACAAGAGATGTAAAATCTGTCAGAACCCCCATTTCTTTTTTTCCTTTTCTACTGTAACTTTTTGCAAATGGGATAATTACTGCTCAGTGGTATTACAAGTCCAGTAAAGTTCTGATTTGTGTTCTGTTTCATTTACTAAGTGTTGCAATGCTGTACGTTATTCATGAAAAATAGATTAACAATGTCACTTTACACAATGCTGTATTATTATAGGCCACTGCAGCTTCAGTGATAAAATTGCTTTCTTTTAGTGAATTTTACCGGATGGCAAGTGGTATGCAGTATGACTTCTTAATACAGTAATGTAATTCTTAAAATGTTAAGTCTTAGATCAATTTTTTTTTTTTTTTTTTTTTACTCTGTGTTCCGTTGAGAATATATTTGTGCCCAATGGCTAAGCTTGTGAATCTTTTTTTGCTGGGGCATTTTAACTGTACCTATTTCCTGTTACTGTGTATTTTCAGCTACCCATTTCTATTGCTTGTGCCCATTCTTCCCTTCTTTCTCCCTCTGTTCACTTAGTCTTCTGATCTTTCTTCCTCACTTAAAGCCTAGCTTGTGAAGTACGTATGCTTCCCTGACCTTCCCACCTCATCAGATCACTTCTGCGGCTTCGTGATGTAGCTTTGGGTTCCCCAAACCAGCAGGAACTGCAGGTGCATATCTGGATAGGCTTTCCTCTGCTGGGATTTAACCTACCTCACCGTATGGCTACGCTCCATGTTCAGTTAGTTCTCGTTATTAGTAGCTCAGTATAGTCAACCAGGCCTTATAGCTTAGAACAATATAAAACTATATGCCTAATTCTTTTGTTATACCTTCCTGTTGTACTTCTAAACATTTTATAAGGTTTTGAAGCTGCAGTGTATTGTATCTCATAGAACAAAGAGTTTGACTTAATTACAGTGTAATGTTTGGTTTGGCATCTGTCACCTGAATGTCCAAAAGAAAGAGGCACCTCCATAAAAGATCATCAGTCAAGACAGAAAAAACAGGGCAGACTGTAACACTGGCTATAAATTTAGAAAAAATCTACTCAAATTGCAAACTTAGTGTAGAGGTGTGGTTAAAGAGAATATTAAATAGCCAGTTGTGATTTCACTTGATAGTTTTCATTACTAAATAAATTAACATTTGCAACTGTATTCCCATTACTTAATCTTTTTGGTCATATCTTCTATTTCTGCATTTCCAACTAGCTCATTCTCACTTTTACTTTGTGTGTGAAATTTTCTATTCCCTGATTTTTACTGCTCTTATCTACAGTATCTCATTTCTTTCAGCATCTTTTACTGAAGAGCTAGTGTTCTTTGTTAGTATTGAACATGTTTCATGGTAAGCTTTTCATTTTTCTCATTAAAATTAACTATTTTAACTAATGAGATTAAATCTTCACACACATTTCTTCCCTTCATGTTGCAGTTACATGCTTAAGTTAATTCCATAGTGCTGCCAAGTCTCTGTCATTTAAGAAAAGCTTAAGGCAAATATTACAAGTTTCTCATTCCAGCTAATTTGCTGGTTGTCTTTAATTGATGATTTATCAGTCAGAGAGAAAATAAAACTTTTGTAAAAAGGATCATTGACAGATTAAAAACCCTGAAGCATATTAGATGGATTTTATAGGGTTGTAGGACACTAAAACTGAAGTGTTGGATGTGAAACTGGCTTAAGATCTGAGGACTTTATAAAGGTCTGTCCTTGGAAGAGTTAAGGCCTGCTCTCTGGACAGGAATTTTAGAAGGTGGGTAGTTGGTTTGTGTTCTAAATACCTTATTTGAAACCCTGGAGAAAGCTTAGTATAACAGAGACCAATTCAGTGTGCGCTGTGTAAGTCTCAGCTGTTGGAAAGGGGTTATGCAGACCAAACTACAGGCAGTATATCACCTAGTAGCTCCTGGGAAGGAAATCTGAACTGTTGTTTGCAGTAACGCTTTCCTATGCCCGGCAGGTAAAGAAGGTACTTCTACATGAATGTCAGAGGAGTCCGTTCATGGGTTATTTGAAGTTGCAAAGCAGGCCAATTCTCCAAGGCTGGAAATTCATGGAATGAACAGCTAGATGTATCTTCAGCTGACTTTGAAAAGCAGTTACCATGTTTATGAGCATGTCCTGGACAAGGTCTTGGGGAAAAAAGCTGTGGACAAGAATGATGACTTAATTCAAAGTTTTTCAGTGCATGCGTTTTTCTGGTAGTAGCAGTCACCCAAGAAAATAAAGGTTAAAGAAAAGCCCAAAACTCCAGGTAGTGACAAAAGCAACTTTCCTTACATGTGCCGTAATCTATTCAGTTATGAAAATAGCTTTAAAATTGCAGATTCTTTGTTCCTTGTTATTCTGACTGACTTTTTGCTTTTCTTTTACTCTGGGTACTGAAGTCTGCATACTGGTAATATCCAGTCCTCTATTATAACACATTTTTCCAGTGTGAAAAAAGGACCCTTCCTTTTATTTCCTGTGCAGTTTCATAGAATGATAGGTGCATCTGCTTTGTTTTGAGAGGACACTTATGGCACTTTAACTTAGCCCAGTACTTTTTTTTTTGATATGCATATTCTTAAATCTTCTGGGTTTTATTCAGTGTTTTTTTTTCTCTTTATTATCATTGTGCTATACCTTTTCCTGTGTTGTCTTTCATATCACTTCCTTTGCTCCTTTTGCAGCCTCCATATGTTTTTCTCTCACTGTGCTGTATTTTCTACTTCCTCTTTGCATGCTCTGCTGTGCCTCACAGCTTTATTGCATACACTTCTGTCTTCTTCAGCTGTTTCTTTTTGTCTCTTCCAGATATGCTTTCACTCTTGAGCATTTGCAGGAGGGTCTCTGAGATTCCTTCAGAAGTTGAATGGCTCCAAGAAGAGAAAAACTTGGTCTTAAGTAATAAGCCAACTCCGTTCTTCCCGAAGTCTGAGAACAGTGGACAGTGTGCCCTGCATCCTCCTCCTTCTGCCATCAGTCACTGTTGGTCTTTGCTGGAACTGAAGTTTCCCTGTCTCCTGGTCTCTGAGCATCCTTTGGCATAGAGGAGGTAACTCACTGTACGCTGGTTGTTACTTTGTGCGTGTAACGCAGCTTCATATGCGTAAGAAGTGATGTAATTTGCTCTGACTTGGCAGAGCTCTAAAGGGGTACAGAGACTGCCTCCCTCCTGTATTATCCCACCGCTTCCTCTTCCACCGTGTTCCTAGCCTGCTCTCATACTTGGAAACTGCAACCATTGCTGCTGCCACTTCTTTGGGATTTTGGACTGTTTGTTCTGGAACGGTAGGCACGGTGAGAGTTGAGGCAAGGCGAGAGCTGCAGCAATGAGGGAGAGAGGATGCTGCGTGAGAGCAAATACTGTGTTTGGATCCTAAATAGGGGTGTTTTTGTGTTCCTGAATATAGGCTTCTGTGGCACTGCGTTTCTTACCTGGTATGTTGCAAATGCAGATGCGATAGCTGCGCTTTCTGCAATCTGTTAAAGCTACCGGTATTATAATAGCTGTAAAACCATGGTAGAATGAACTTGACATGCATGCAAAAGATTAAGCCACTTATCCAGCTAGTCCATGCGACTTATCTTCATGCCTGTTGTTACCTGTACTAGTGGAGTTTGGGAAGGGGCAGTTACCTGTGTTGTGACCATGCTAGAAATTAAGCTGTGGCCATATGCTTTCAGTTCTTATCTCAAGCAATTTCTGTTGTGTAGCTGTTTCAGCTGCTGCTGACAGCATTTTAAAGCAGTACTACTGTGAAATTGAGGAAAGTTGTGAATGGAAATGGTCAAAAAGAGGAGTGTTTCCTTTGCTCCTCCAGTCTGACAAACCTATAAGCAGCAGTGCATGGAACTATATATCAGGGCATGGAAAAAGTGTTTTATCATTTTTTGCATTCTGTTCACATTTTACATGATTTTCAGTGTATCCTCAAGCATTAGAATTTCTCGTCTGCATTTCTACCTGAAATACATACTTGCAAAGGATGTTTAATACAAGAGTAATTAAAATTATTTTTTGCTCTCCTAACATTTTGTTGGGTTCTGTGCTTTTTGTACCACTATAATGAACTGTACACCAGGCCTTGGTTTGTGTAATCACTTCCACTGTGCTCAACTTGGGCAGATGAGCAACGCCCCTTAACTTTTATGGGTAAAGAGAAACATGTGCATAAGCATGCTTCAAAACCTATTGAAATTTAGCCTACACTTAGCTATGATACACAAAAACCTCAAAACAGAATTACTGAAGGTCATGCTGACATCCCTATCAAATGAGCAAAAACTGTCAGTTATACTCTGAAAATAGCTTTTTAAAACAATGTTGTATGTATCCTGTAACGATTACGCTTGCTTTGGAAGTGGAGCAAGCTGCACATCCCTCCTCAGCCTTTCTTCAATCGAGCCCTGGACGTGAAGGTCAAGCGGGACAACTGTGTCCCCTTCATCCTTACAGGTACGCGCTGCTTTCGCCTTGTCGGCCTGTCAGCAAGTTCAGCTCCGGTCCTGAGCCGATCGTGATACGGGGAACTTCTTACACTTGCTGGAGCTGCTTTGTTTTTCATGGAAGCCCAAGGACGCCTGCAGCCCCCCGGTGCAGGCGGAGGGTTGGCGCAGGTAGGCGGGCCGGAGGACAAGCCGGCGGGAGGAACAGCGCCCGGCCCGCTCGCTTTCAGCTTCGCGGCTCTGCCGTGGTCACCCACGCTTCGCCTACTCGGGCTGACTGAAGTCGGGGCTCTGGGAACAGCCGGTGCTACCCGGCGGCGGCTGGGACGGGAGCCGGCTCCCGCAGCGAGGCGAGGGCGGCGTCGCCTCCCGAGCGAGTGCCGGCGGGGCCCCACACCGTCTCCCCGGGGCGAGACCCCGTCCCGGAGCAGCGCGGGCACGTCCCCCGCCTCCCAGCCGTGGCCCCCGGGCCGCCCAGCCCCGGCGGCTCCCGGGCCGCTGCCAACTTTGCCCTCAGCGCCGGCCCCACCCGGCAGGGGGCGGGGGAGCCGCGCCTCGGCGCCTGCGCGGGGGTCCGCATGGCTCTATCAACACGGCGGGCCGGGGCGCGCGGCGGCCGGGCGGGCTCTGAGGGGCAGCGGGGCCGGGCCGGGCCGGCCTGGGCGCCGCCGCAGTAGGGCGCGCCGGTGGCGTGGGCCCGCCCTCCGCCCGTCCTCCTCCTCCTCCCTCCTCCCCCCTCCTTCCCTCCCGCCGCCGGCAGGGGAGGCCGGGCCGGCCGGGCCCACGTGCGCGGCGCCCGGGAGCCGGCAGAGCGGGGCCACCATGTGTTTCCGCGAGCGAGCCGGCGGCCGGGGCAGCGCCTGAGCGTCCCCCGCCCGCGATGCTGCGGGGCGGCGCGGGGCTCTACGCGACGCGGCCGCCCCCCGTCCCCTCGCCGCCTCCTCCTCCATGAGCACCTCGGCGGCGGCCCCCGTCAGGCTGATGCCCGGCGGGCACCCGGAGCAGGCGGCCGCCGCGCCGCCCGCGGGGCTCCTCTGCGCCCCCGCCGCGGGCCCGGCGCCCGACCGGGGCAGCCCCGTCGCCAAGGTGCCCGGCGGCCCGCCGCCCTCCGCCGCCCCGCAACCGCCGCCGCGCCTGGCGGCCGCCCCCGTGGGGGCCCTGGTGGCGCGGGTGGCCGTCCCCGGGGGCCCGCGGCCGGTGGCGCCGAAGGGCCCGCCCGCGGCCACCCTGCAGCTGCCGGCCAACTTCCAGCTGCCCCCAGGTGAGTGGGCGGCCGGGCCGCCCCGGCTGCGGGCTGCGTCCCGTGTCGCGGCTTACCTGGCCTGCCGCGCTCCCTGCTGCCTGCGGGCGGGTCGGGAGGACGGGATGGCAGCCGGGCGTCCCCGGGAGCCCGCCGCCCTGCCCGTGCTGCGGGGACGAGCCGTAGCGAAGAACGGGCAGGGCGGCGGGGCGAACGGCAGCTGCCGCGGCGGGAGGGGGTGTTTCACGGGTGTGCCGAAAGTTTGGGGCGAGTTGCTTTTCTGCCCCTAACTTCTGGGAATTGGGGTGTTTGTCTGTCTTGCGGGGCATCGGGAACGTAAACGGGTGAAGTCACTTAGCACTTGGGATGGTTGTGGCATCCGAGGTGCTTATGGCATATCTGGAGAGGATGGATCTGGAAGTCTCTGGATTACGGCAACTTTTTACTCTGCCGGATAGCACGAGGAGCAGGAGGACTAACCAAAACCTCGGTGGCCACGTTACCTTAACGTGTGACTAGAAAAAGGCTAACTGAGGCTTTCGTGGAACTTGGATGAACGAGTAGCACGGGGAAGTGTGAACGTGGGTTTGCGACTGCAAAGTAACTCCACTTACAGTGCAAGTCATACTGCCCTGACTCCCCCTCCCAGCGAGCTGTTCTGGAGGAACTGTTTTCACTGTTACAACCAGGCCGATGTGAACCGTTACTGAAACAAAATATTACCCTGCATAAGGGGTGTAATGCTGAAATTTCAGTACGTGCTGCCCTTCGAAACGCTTTTTTCTATAAAGCTTATGTGGGAAACGAAGAGTTGAGAGAGGTACCACGCTTATGGATGCAGCAAAGAAAATATTAATGCAGGAATTGCGTAGTGGTGATGAAGATGGCGTAACACTTTGGGTAGCAGCAGAGGGTTAGCCAGGGCTCCTACCTGCACTTTCTCACAAGAGGAAGAAGGTGCTGTTGGTTCTAAACTTCCCGCTCTTCGCTGTCAGGCTGTATTTAAAAAGCATTTAAAAAAGAAAGTGACTTTGATTCCATTGGTCTTGGTCTTGCTATATTGAGACCCCAAGATAGGTAATCACTTTATTGCTGTTGTTGCTGTAATTATTTCCTGCCGGGACAGTCCCTTCATTGGAGCATCTGTTGCAATTACTTCAGGTAGGATGTTGCCTAAAAGGATGACTGGTTTAACATTAATTCCTGTGCAGCTGGTACATATTTGCATTTTTTTCCTTCTTTCTTTCTTTCTTTCTTTCCTCTTTTTTCCCCCCCATGTCTTTATCAAAGATATGCACATCTCAAGGAAATATATAATGCTAATGTAATTTAAAAAATACTGTCTTTAATCAGTTAAGTTTCACTGTAGATTTCCCAGCACTCACATGATGCTATAATGTCTGGGTAGTCAGCAGTCAAGGATGAGTCTAAAACCTTGCCAACTTTCCTCTGAAATGAACGATGATGGAAATTTATTAATTTTTTTATAGTGCCCCCCCCCGCCCCCCCCGATCTTCAGGTTTTCTATCTAATATTACGGCTTTCTGGATTGTATTGGCATTCAGTTAAACATCTTCCTGTGAAGGTGAATGCTCATGCGAGTTGGCTGTAGTTTGGGAACTACAAGTTAGCAAAACTTTTGGTTTTCCTAGTAGCTTGGGTTTGATTACATCAAGGTGTACTGCTGAATGTCATCCGACTTGTATGGTGCCAGTAAGCAGGTGTAACAAAAGTAGCGTTACGCTTTGGTTGCATCAGCTTGTTTTCCTTGCTCCTGGGACAAGAAACAAAGTGAGCAGACTTTGTATTGGAAGTTCAGAGATGCTGGTACCGTGCAGCATTGTAAATTAAAAGTAACTGTATGGAGTTTAATGCTCCAGAAGGAGCATAGAAGTTGTCAGATTTCAAATGGATCAATCTTTCAGGGAAAGTTGTCTAAATAATTGTCCTAAGGACGATTTTAAAATGTATTCTTGTTTGAGTAAGTGTTACTATTCTACCTCCGTCTTCTATGTGGATTCAATTTTTAATGAATAATAACATCATTCAGAAACGTAAATGCAAGATGAATAGCATTAAAGCTACAAGTGTTAGCATCCTTAAAAAAGAAAGTGGAATAAACCACCAAATCCTTAGGCTTGAAAAGTTTGTATTCAAACAAATTGCAAAATCTAGCCATGCAGGATAAAATACAGAAGGGAGAACGCACTTGGCTTTAAAATCACAGCATTCAACCTGTGGCACCTGCTAAGGAAAATGCATACAGAAAGTATCCCCCCTCTCAGTTTCAAAGGGAGACATTTGAACTGGCGTGTTCTGAGGAAGGCTGGACAGCACTGCCCTTACTGGTCATCCTGAAGTACTCGTGAACTGCTTGTGGCCTGGAGCAGGCATTGCCTCTGTGCTTCCGCAGGGCTGCAGTCTGGGGAAGGAAGGGCACCGGGGGAGCTGCGTTTGCCCCCGTGGCTTGGAGGGCAGCGGAGGTTCATGGAAGTCACAAATTTAGGCCGTTCTTTCTCTTCCATCTCTACCTCCCCCTCCCTCTTGCCCAGAATAAAGCCAGGAGGTGGGAAAGGCAGATGACCAGGTATGACTCCTCACCCCTCTGAGCCATGGATTGTCCCTCTGCCAAGTGCCACTTTACCTGGTTACCCAGGAAAGATTACTGAGCTTCGCAAGCTCTCCAGATCTTGCGGGACCCAGACTTGCTCATGAGTAACAAGGGTTTTTCATCACCTTCCTATGTTTTCCTCTACAAATGGCCGGTTTTCAGCTGAGTAGCCAGCTGTTAGACCAGTGCTGGTACTCAAGGGCTTCCTCCTTCATCTTCACAGTATCTCCTGTACTAGCAGTCAGGAGGTGTAAGTCCCCCCCGGCTTACGGCTGGCCACCACTAGGGGTTGTAGCATGCAGTAGGACTCCAACTGGGGACTGTGTCCTTTATACACCTTCAGCTGGACAGATTCTGCCTTGAAGGTTTGGTTGTGGCATTTTGACGTTACATACCATCAGCTCTTAGACTGAATGGTTGGGTTATGTCTTCCTAAATGGAGGGAACTTGTACGATCTACCAAAGGGACCCTTCCTCAATTGCCCTCTTTGTTGACAAGAACACGTTAAGCAGCATTTCGGAAGGCTTTGCATGTAGCAGGCGGTGGGACTGGCAGAGAGCAGACCAGCATGGCGAGTGCAGTACTGCCGCAGTCGTGAGCTCTGCTGGTCGCATGGTCTGTGCTGATGCTCACAAAACTGCAAATGTCTGGTGTCATGGACCATCTGCTTAACAAGAAATTGTGTCCTTGGTTAACTTGTGCTTAATGTTGGGGGGGGGAAATGGTTGGGCTGTGCTATTAACAGGAGGAAATAGTTAAAGGCTTGGGAAGGGAAAGGAGTGACAAGGTTCCATGGGTCATGACGAATGTCTATAGCTCACCTTAGTGTCTTTGGGCCCTTCACCACTTTGGAGAAAGGGAGGGTAGGAAACGAGCATAAAAATAACAAGGAGAATGTTGTTCCTTGGTTTCCTTTCTTCTTTACTTTTCTTGAACTTAGCTTTTTGTCACTTCTGTGTCTGTTCTTGTGGCTTTCATTCTGTCCCTGGCCCTGGAATGCTCGTTACAGGCAGGCATTGAAAGGACAATTAGCAGATGTATCTGCTGCTCTTGTGGAGGGACGAAAAAATACAGAACTCGACCGGATGCTAGGGATCCTCTGTTGTTACCTTAGGATCTGCTTACAGCAGGAAGCTCTTCAAAAAGCTCGCCTGATGCCACGCTGCTGGTTACAGGGCTGTGACAGCAGCTGCTGGCACTCTTCACTGTAGCATCAGCTGCCTCTGGTGTGTGTGTTTCTGTTTTGTGCTTTTGTTATTGCTGACACCGATGGGCCTGAACAAGGATGGTGTCAGCAGAGAAGTTGCGCTGTCTGCCTTAATTTGCACTAGTAAGCTGGTGCAAGGCATGGCCGCCGTATAAAGTTTCCTTTGCACCTGACTTGGAGGGGAATGGCAGCAGGTACAGGTTCTTGGTTTCTGTTTGCAGCTCAGTTGTCTTTGCTTGGATGTTTTGGCTTTTCCCTGGCAGGTTTTCCACTGCCTGCGGCTTATCTAGGCTGATAGTGGGTAGCTGTTCAGAAAGCACAACCACTGTTCGTGGCAGGTGGCCAGGGCTGCGTGGCAAGGGGCAGGCAGTCGGTGTGCGGGCACCTGTGGGTGGGAGGGAGAGAGCTGATGTGGGTACCCCAAAACTGCCATGGCGTGGTACGGAGCCTGTTCTCGTCGGGTTTCTCCTAACTGGATATAGAAACTAAGGTAACCCAAAGAGGTAAGGGCTGGTAAACATCTAAATGCTGTCGTCTTCTGCTTTTGAAGTTAGCCTAATACCTCTCAAGTACAGTACTCTGAATCTCCCTCTTCATGTTCTAGTTGTTATTTCCTCGTAAAACTGCATGAGGAATTTGGTATTTTCATATTTGCATCTGGTCCTTCACTTTGGAATAGGAGGAAGCGCTGATTTAAAATACTTCTTAGTTTATATTATGTTTGGGTAGGAGGAGGCTATCTAAAGATTTCTTGTTTCAACAAGACAAAAAACCTAGAAACTCCTTCAAAGTCTTCAATTTCTGGATGTTGATAATCTCATGAAGTCTGAGCATAATACTTGTGCTGTAGGATGACCAGTAGGTGTTAAATAATACATGGGTGCAACCTTTTATATCCCAATAGTCTTCTCTGTTTAGCAGGTTTATCAGGATGGATTCTTTGCAAACTTCTCTCTTCACATTAGGCGACACCAGGCAACTTTTTTTGTCTGAGGAGGGGTCAGCAAGGCTTTGGCTGGCTTGAGGAACTAAATCAAACTTAAAAAATAGTGAGTAAATGTCTGCCACTGTAACCGGTAGAAATTTCAGCTGCTCTGGTAGGACTTGATTTTGCTTTCAGGCCTGAATGTGTCTAGCAAAACAATGCCTTCATATCATTAAATGCACAGCCCTGTGGGAATTAAGATTTAAATCTTGGCAGAAGATATAAAGCTAACTTCTAGATTTATGGTTTTCACAAAAAAAACAGATGCATTCTGAATACTGAAGCAGTGAAATAATGATGCTCTGTAAAATTAACGTTAAATGCTGTTCAGATTTTACAATCAATTGGAGTGTATTGCAAAGAATTACAGCTACAGATTGGTGAATAGTGAACTTTTTTTAATCCTTAGAAGAGAGAGAATGTGAGCCTGACTTCTGTTGCTTTTGCAGTATTTAAAGGACCCTTCAGCTTGTAGCAGTAAAAATAGCATCATCCACACACAAGTGACAGCTGGAAGAAATACTAATTATATTTCAGTATTCTTTTCCTAAAGATGTTGATAAAGTAGGTAAGCTTATGAGTTGTTATTTTGAGTAGTCTGCAATACCAGATTTTTTTAAGTTATCTTAGAGAACCAAGTATTTGTCATGCCATGTGGTAGAAATCTGTGCTGTGCTTAGTGGGTAGGATTGCACGTTACAGTTGTATACGTGAGTTTTGCTGTAAGTTGGAAAGCTTCTGATAACTATCAGAGATGAATCATTAGTACTGCCTTAACCACTTGTACAAAAACCCAAAAGCAAATACTTTTTTGGGAGTTCTTTTTGCATGAAGCTACTTCTCTGAAAACTATGATGATTTCAGAAGAAAAGTATATAATTTGCAAAGTGGAAAGGTCACAATAGATGTTTCTAAGTGGCTTGCTATTCAAATTGTCAGGATTAAGGTCTGTTCTGCCATTTGGGTCACATTTAGAAAAGTCCACTAACGGAACTTTTCCACCAGTGCCTTGAGGAAATAAGTCTCTGATCACAACAGGAGCAGGACAAAAATGGCAGCAGATGGAAGATCCTTGTTGCTAATAAGCAAATCTGGGGTCTGTTAAGGCTGGAGAACTCGTGAAGCTCAGTGATCTTACTGGGGTGATTTGGTGAACTAAGAACAGTCAGATGTTATGATGGCACTTGGTTTTCATAGCTCGTATTTGCAGACCTCTTCTAGAGCACACTTCCAGTTTGGTGGAGGCAGAGGATGGCTTTGTTAGTATTGGCTGCTCCTAGAAGTTACCTGGGAAATCAAAGTTCCTTGTGTGGATGTCCAGGCTAGATTAACAACTGGGTAAAACAGCATGCCCTGGTTGGCACAACACCTGAAGACTTCCACTTGCAGCTTGCCAAGTGGCAGTTGCCATCTAGTTCAAGTGGAGCCCTGGAAGCCAGGTCCAGCTGACTGCTTGGTGGTCTATTACTAGGCAGTCTGCTTGAGGCAGCCGATGGTGTGTGTTGAAGGGGGTAAGTGTGTTTGGAACACCTTTATATATGGCTTGCATACTAGCCACTTGACAAATATCACGCAGTTTTGGTGACAGTTTCCACAGTACCCGTGTAGACAGAAGTTAATACTTCCATGAAGGTTCTGCTGTCTTCTACAAGAATTTTTGTTTGCTCCATCTCACTTAGAGCAAGGTGGTAATCAGTATTAAAATTCAGTGTTAAGCCTTTGCTTGCCCTTCTGAAAGAAGTGAAAATCCATCCAACAGAGGGGTGAATATGTACTTTTAGAGGAAAATAAGTTGAATGCAACTTTCTGCTGGTCCCCATGTGAACACCAAGGAAAAAAGTGTCCTAGTGTGCAATTAATCTGGATTAATTGAGTTGATTCTGCTCTGATCTTGTCCTTTATTAGGACTCTATCAAGACACCAGTTATGTTTTTAGCATCTCTTGTTTTAAAATTAAGATTTCTGGTTCAACACTCTGTAAGTTTCAGATTTCTCTTTAACAGTTGAATAGCTCATGATGTGGTAGAAATGCAGGGTATTGGCATACCTTCTGGTCCTTATAAAGCTGTGCACTGTATATATATATATATATATATATGGCTGCAATGTGCGAAGCATCTAACTTGCTATTTAAAGAATTTGACTCCAGTGAATACTAGGAGTACACAGCAAACTAGAAGAGGGTGTGGTGTATAGATAGATTCAGTGCCTTTTTCAATGCAGTAGGAGTTGTCTTGAAAGTAAGGAAGTGTCACTTTGGCTCCTTGGAGGTACTATTTCACTGCCATCAGCTGAGTCCTCTGCAAATACTTGAAGCTCCTTCATGAAGTAACTTGTGTCCTGGAGAACTCTTAAATCAGATCATCTTGTCTGTAGACAGTCCTGGAACTGTCTGATTACTCGGATAGGAAAGTAACCAAGCCTCAAGTAGCGAAGTTGCAAACCACAAAAATGAAATGGGGAAATGCTGATGGGAAATGATCCCAGTTGCTGAAAGACATGGCCCAAGGATAAGAGCTAGATGTTCTCATGATATCAAATAAGATTCTGCCTTGTGGAACGCAGCATTGGCTGGGAATCCCGTATGCCTACCCACAATAAAAACAAAAACTCTTGGGATTCAAGTGTAATAAATACACTTTGAATTCAAATAGAAACAGTAGTGCCATCTTGGAACTATGCCCAGAAAACATCTATGACCTGTCAGTTATTTACAGCCCCTCCAAGAATCAATGCAATGTCCAGATTTTATTTAGATGGTTGGTATGGACATCTGTTGTTTTCTATAAATAAAAGGTATACTACCTTGCAACTGGGACAGTTATATTTTTGCACAAGAGTTCTACTATAACTGTAAAATTGCGTGAATATAAATGTATTCTCAAGTAATGAAGCTCAACTGTGTGTGCAGTCGAGGAGAACTCTTAGCTCTAAAATGTGGGCCTGTATTCTGTGAAAAGGTATCAGCACTATGGGGGCCCAATTGCTAGTCTGTTAAATAGAGATATCCATCTGGGCACCAAAATGCATTGATGAGCAGCTAGCCTCCAACAGCTGGGATAAGACTTCCTGATTAAGCAGTGTGTGAAACTTGGCTTCAGATTTTTGCATTTTTAGCACTTTGTGCCTAGTTCCTGAAGGAAGGGAGGGAGAGGGGACGTTGTTTAGACTCTTACATATCTTCATCAACGATCTGGATGAGGGGATTGAGTGCACCCTCAGTAAGTTTGCAGATGACACCAAGCTGGGCAGGAGTGTTGATCTGCTTGAGGTAGGAAGGCTCTGCAGAGGGATCTGGACAGGCTGGATCAATGGGCCGAGGCCAACTGTATGAGGTTCAACAAGGCCAAGTGCTGGGTCCTGCAGCCCTTGGATCCTGGGCCACAGCAACCCCATGCAACACTACAGGCTTGGGGAAGAGTGGCTGGAAAGCTGCCTGGTGGAAAAGGACCAGGGGGTGTTGGTCGACAGCCAGCTGAACATGAGCCAGCAGTGTGCCCAGGTGGCCAAGAAGGCCAACAGCATCTTGGCTTGTATCAAAAATAGTGTGGCCAGTCTAAGGAAGTGATTGTCCCCCTGTACTTGGCACTGGTGAGGCCGCACCTCGAATGCTGTGTTCAGTTTTGGGCCCCCCCCTACAAGAGAGACATTGAGGTGCTGGGGCGTGTCCAGAGAAGGGCAACGAAGCTGGTGAAGGGTCTGGAGCACAAGGCTGATGGGGAGCGGCTGAGGGAACTGGGGCTGTTTAGCCTGGAGAAAAGGAGGCTGAGGGGAGACCTTATTGCTCTCTACAACTACCTGACAGGAGGGTGTAGCGAGGTGGGGGTCGGTCTCTTCTCCCAGGTAACAAGCCATAGGACATGGGGAAATGGCCTCAAGTTGTGCCAGGGGAGGTTTAGACTGGATATTAGGAAATTTTACTTCACTGAAAGGGTTCTCAAGCATTGGAAGAGGCTGCCCAGGGAAGTGGTTGAGTCGCCGTCCCTGGAGGTATTTAAAAGACGTTTGGATGAGGTGCTTAGGGACATGGTGTAGTGGTGGTCTTGATAGTGTTAGGTTAATGGTTGGACTTGATGATCTTAAAGGTCTTTTCCAACCTATACAATCCTGTGATTCTGTGAAAGATGTGTGGTGTCCATTATTCCAGACTATTTGAAACAATAGGTTATCAGACTCTGCTCCATTCTGCCTAGAAGAGGTATCTTGATCCCTTTCCTGGCTCCCTAGGCTTGAAAAGCCTGTGCCTGTACTGGGCATCTCGGGAGCTGGTGCCCACTGTTAGCACAGAACCTTGCTAGAGAAAGGTTGGCGTTACTGGAGGCAGCAGCCTTCGCTGGGGCTGTATGCCCCTCGAGCTGTTAGTGTGACAGAATTGTGGGTGCATGGTGGTTTAAACAGCTGCTTACAGCAACCCGGGCAATCTGGGAAACAGTAAGGCTAGTGAAACAGTGCTATCAACTGGACAGTGATGTCTGCGAGTAAGGCTAGTCCCTGGGTTTGCAAAGTTGAGATGTGGTCAGATATCTGAGGCTGATGCAACCTTAAAAGTTGTAGGCCAGAGTCTACAAGAATCTGCAGTGCGGTGTTTGTGCAGTTGGCAAAGATGCCATCAACTTCTTTAAAGAACTTGTGGGTATAACATTGTATTGTGTTTTGTTTAGCCTGTCTGTGTTCCCTTGTAGCATGAAAGCACATTGGGATTATGCCCTTTGAACTTTTCTCTTGACCTGGAAATTAACGAATTCCATATCTGTGGGCAAAACAGGGTGTCATTCATTGGAACTCAAAATTGGGTGTCTCATTGTGACACTGCAATATCTGCATGCTAGTCACTGGTCCCGAGCCATTGCTGTAAAGACCGATTAGTCCAGAAACTTCCCTGGAACAGAGGGAAAGGGTGCAGAGGGTGATTTCCAAGATATGTAATTATTTGGTTAGTGAAATGACATGTGAACAGAATGAATTGGTTGAGGGCCTGGGTATGTAGTGAGTGATTCTGGTTGCTGCCATAACAGTGTTGATGATGGGTTGATCATTGCTGAATTCCTCTTGCATCAACTAAAATTGACTTCCAAAGATTGGAATGATTTGTCATACGGAGTAAAATGCTTTGTGAATGTAGCATACAAGCTGAACAACTCAACTTGACCCATGCTGTGTGGACCCATGCTCTACCCTGCTTGTCTGGGAAACCTAAGAGGAATCAGAGATGTTTCCCAAGAAAGTGTTTTCCAAGAATTGCCCAAACAGGCAATCTTTGTGGCTTCTGAGAAGATCAGTTGTGTGAAGTCAATTGTATTTGATTTAGGAGTAGAAGTTCGAGCTCATCATTGGGAGCCTGTGGCAAGGTAACCTCAGGTGGCCACCAGATCTTCATTGTAGCTTTGTTCCTAAGACAGTGACAAGCACAGCTAGATGTTGCCTCCAGATTAGGCTGTTGTCTTTGTTTCTTCATCTTCAGTACAGAAATATGCAGTAGACATCTAGGAGAACTCAAGTACCAAGTGAGGGTCATGGGGAATAAGCAGTTCTCCTGCATCCAGTACAGTCCATACTTCATCTGAAAACATACAGCCCCAACATATTGGAAGGGTTATGCAAGTCATGTAAAAGTTAAGTCACTTCAGTATCAGACTTGCCTATCGTGTCTTTCACAGTATTTCATTAACGCTTCCTGCCTCTTTAGCAGTCTTTTACAGCCAGTCTCCAACATAATGCACCTTGATATGATCACTGTCTAAACAGTTGATGTCTCTAATAATGTCCCTTCTGGGTCTGTCTTATTCAGTCCGGAGTAAGTTTTTGTAACTTTTAAGTGACGTGTTTGTTCCGTGGGGCTCAATAACTGGGGTTGAAGAAGAAAAAAAATGCAATTTTTAAAAGGATGCCTTTAGAGAGAAAAACTATTTTCAAAGCTGTTGCATGGATTAGTAGTATTTGGCCCTTTATTTTCTGAATTTCGAGTCATCCTAAATAGTCAGGCTAAGAAACTTAAAACCAATATTCCTTTCTAGTTGCTGTTTAGTTTCCTACTAAAACACCCCCTTTAAAGCTTGGTCTTACCTTGTTAACTGCCTTAAAAGCTATCCCTTTGTTTTGAGTAGTTCAGTGAAAGAATGAGATTTGTTTAGGAACAGAGAGCACTGAAACATTACTGTTGTTTTAAAACATTTTTTGTTCACTTAGTGATTGGGGAGCTGAAAGTCTCACTTAGCCCTGTATTTGTAATTGGTGTTAAAGTGAACTTTACTAAGGTTGGCAACATAACTGTGCAGGCACCCCTTGTTTTTGAAATAAGCTAAACTTACCCTTCTTTGAAAGCCGTTTTTGTAACTTATGTTCTCTTAAATGAGTTGGCTCTAATGCAGTTGGTTCTTGCTTGCATTTTATTTTAGGAGAAAGAGACTTCTTTGCGTTTCCTCATGTTGCTCCCCAGCCAGCAGTTCCGAAGAGCCGTTGCGTTGAGCAGTTGTGTTGGAAACCATGTAATCAAAGAGGTGGCTTAACTTGACAACTTCAGCTTCATGTGTAACAGCATATGGTGTATCTCCACCGGAGCACACCTGCTGCCTGGTTCATCTCAGGAAATTCCTTCTGGGTGTTCCCCTTAAGAAATGGCCTTGGCGTTGTCTTATGTGGTAGAAATTTAATGGTGGAAGTTGCCCTTATGGTGGGATGCTTTTAGCATACATTGGTGTTCAGTGCTGCTGGATGAAACCCTGAGCTTCAGTTGGCAGCACAGCTTTACGTTAACAACAGTGCAGTTTCCTTAACACTATTTCTTGAAATACAGTGAAGCCCATGGAGGTGGCCTTATGTACAGTGGCATAAAGAGATCTCTGCCATGATCCCACAGCATCTTGTTTGTGTCTCTGGTGAGTTTTTGGTTCTCTGTCTGTAGTTACAATGAAGAGGTATCTGAAGCTGCTCCTCCTGCTAACCTGTGTTTCTTCATTCCTGGGTTGGATGCTAAACACAGCTACACCTTAGAAAATTTGAAGTACATTATAACCAAGTTCAGAAAAAGCTGGATTTCCTTGGCTGGTGGTGCTGGGACAGCAAAAATTTACAGCAGAGGTATTTCAGGTTTGAGCAGCAAATGGAATTTTAATAGAAGGCCTCCTGTTTTCCATGGCACACAGTGCTGGTAGAGGCTGTTCTGGGTGGTGGCTGCCTGAGCTTTGCAGGAGTGATGCTGGGTGCTCCTTCTGGAGGCAGGGTTCCTGGAGACCATGTTCCAGGAGAAGGCAAGTCACTGGAGAGAAAGGGCATAGATCTCCATGAGACCTCTTCAAGGTGAGAAGCTGTAGCAAGGCTTCTTCTGTGTCGCTTTGGAGGAAGCCAAGCTGGGTTTCAGTTGTCAATTCCTTCCCCTCCAGCCTTCCTGCAGGACGGCAGCCGAAGAGATCAAAGGGCTGAAATAGCTGGTTTTAACTGCCTTCTATGGCAGTCAAGAAAAATAAATAGCTTTCCAAAGGATGTTTTTGGCAGGACAGGCAGAATATCTAGAGATAGAAGTCTCAATTCATTGTAAAAAGGACTGTTTGTTAATCTGGGAGAGACACCAGAGTCCTCCAGCGAAGCGTGTAAGACCTAATCCCTGCTGGTAACTGGTCGCTTAGGTTTTCTGTTTGTGATCTGAAAATAGGAACAGCCTTGTAGCCCCAAAGGGATTGTGCCTTACTCTTACTATCAAAGTGCACAAGTGGTGAGAAAGTCTTTCCTGTTCTCTTAAACAACTTCAGTAAAACTATCAAACTGTGTATCCTGTGAACGGTGCTTTCTTGGAAGCACTGCTCAAAAGAGGGCACCTTTGGCGTTAGGAAGATGCCTGATTGCTGTTTGGTAACTGCAGCTGGTGCTGATATTTTGGTCAGAGATTGCAGATACCTTTTGTGTTTTTTAAATGCTGTGCTGAGTTGTGTTAGCTGAAACTTCACTGTTTCAGCTGTTCAGAAGTTTATTCCCTCCCCCCCCCCCCCCCATTTCCCTGTGGAGTTGCAATGACTGCAAGACCTGATCTGTTTTCACGTTTAGTTTGGCAAAAATTGCCTTCTAGTGAATGTGAAAACAGCTCTTGATAAGAAATATTATCTTTTTTTTTTTTTTCCCCCCAAGTGAAGAATGTGGATTCTTGCACTTCTCCTCATTTCTGATAGTAGCATCTTGGTAGCTGCACAAGTCTGTTTACGTGACCTCTCTGTTGAGAATCTCAACGTTACCATCACCTGGTGTTCCCCCATTTCACACTTGTGCAGCTGTACGTGGTGTATGAGATTTCAGGCATTGGTTTTGAGTGCCGTGGAACCTTTTCTTCTGGCAGAAGACCCCTCCTGTGTCTCCTCTTGGAGCCTGCACTGTTGACTTCAGTGTTGGGTCATTGCTTTTGTTTCAAGGCAGAAAGGGAGTATCAAAAGATTGCAGGTATTTTTAAGTTGTGAAAAAGTATTATAAGTAAATTGCAGCAACCAGAAGTGAAAAATAAATGCCCTTCTCAAAAGCTTTCAAACTGTTTCGGACAATCCATGTGTCAGTTTACTGTCACTCTGTGACATTAGGTTGTAACTGCCCAGAAATGTGTTTCATGCTTGAAGTGGTGTCTTGTGGCTCTTCACTGTATGGATCTGTAGCTATGACAGTCATTTCAAATTTGCCTTCAGCTTTATTTGTGCTAGCATCAGGCATTTACAGTATTAAGCCTACAAAAGCAGTAGTTAGTAGATTACCATAATACTGGTTTTGAAGTTCTAATTTTGCTAGCCGTTGTGAAAAACTGCTGCTGTGAAAGGCTGCTGCCATTAAAAGGCTACCACCATATTAAAAATTTTGCCAAATGGAACAAATATAGGGAAATTAATGTTTGTTCCAAGTGGAACAGGCTCTTACCATAACTTATATGGAAGTAAACAGGCATCGTCTTAGTCGTATATGCCAGTCAAGGCTATGAACACTGGAGTGGTCTTAGGTAACTTTTTCTGTGGATGCTCTCACTAAGAATAAGGCTAAAGTTATTTCACAGTGTTCTGTTGAAGTATGGATGTCTTTGTATTGACTAATCCTGTTACTAGGAGGAAAGTTGATTTATGTTTCAGGGTACAGTGCTGTTGGGGGTCATTGCAGTCATGGTCAAATGCAAAGGGGCTACTGGGACTTGTTAATATTTGTGGTGGTTGTTTTTTGTTTACTTTTTTTTTTAGATGTTCATGAATTTGTGTGTGAATTGTATTGTGTTTGCATAAGCTTGCTAGCTGTGTTGCTCTTGAGTTAATTTCCTGTCAAGTGGAGTCTGCTGGGAGCTCTCCCCATTCAAGTGACTGGAAGACGGGATATTCTTCAGGCAGGGTTTCCATCTCTGGCAAATGCTAACTGAAACTTCAGAACAGTAGTGCTAAAAAAAAAAAAAACCACCACCCAACCCTATAATCGAGTTGACTGGTAACGATGCTGTTTCTGGTATGCAGTGTGATTCAGAGAAGTAGAAATTGTGCTTCTGACGGTTTGGCTTAAAAAACAAAAGTAATGAGTAGTGACAAAATACCAAATAGATGAAAACAAAACACTTAATGCATTCCAAATCTCTAAAGGAATTAAATGATAAATTTTTATGTGCCTTCTCAAAGAGTAGAGCTAGCAATGACATTTTAAAGTAAGCTTAGAAAAGAAGAGCCTAAAACCTCCAGCAGCAACACTTCTGCCATCCTGAGTGTAGACCTAGAGCAGAAAGAAATGCTACTGATATCAAAATGTGTGGTATCGTCAGCTTTCTCTCTTTCCCTAGAATCTGCATAAGCATGTGACATGAACAAGGGAAAAAAATGCCCTTTTTTGACTGATGATAAATTGTATGCTATGAATCATGAATGTCTAAATAAGATGGCATGAAAAGAAAATTAGAAATCTGATATGTTTTCTATGATTCCGGGTGTTCATTGATTAAATTAAAAGATCCATCTGTACCTAAATATAATTATAGTCAAGACTTCAGGGGAGGAGGAGGAAGCTGAGTTGTCAGATGGAGTAACAGTATTTTTCTGGATATGCAACTGTCTTGTGCATCTGCCCCATCTAGTGAAGGCTGCTTGAGAAAGGAGGGAATCACTCTAGATGCTACTCTTGCAGTCTCAGTTTGCATATGCTATGTAAATGCAATATGTTGATGTTACAGAATTTTATACCAAGTTTTGTGTTGTCTTGCAATATCCTCTTATGCTTTTAGATGTGGAGGATGAAAAGCTGTTTCTAAGCATGTGGTTATAGCTTGTTTTTTTTTTTTTTTAAACAAAACCCAACTCATGGAGCTTGTGGTTTTTCCTGTTGTATTCATTTAAACTCAGACAGCAGCAGTGTTTTAGGCTGTATTGTACAGCAATATTTTGACGGCTTCCAGACTAACCAGGTAGTAAAAAGACTATTCCCTTGATGCAGGCTTGTTTTACACTAGGAAAGATTGTAAGTGTGCATAGAAGAATACCAGTTCTTCAGGTATTGGATAACTTGCAAGAAAGTTTAATGCAGTCCTCCAAAAATGTTGAGGTACTCTTATTTACGTATCTGGCATTCTCCTGTGCCTTCCCCCTTTCTTTTACGCGAAAGGCCTTTGTTAAGTGAGGTGTTTGAGGACGGTGGTTGTAGCGGTGGACTCTGCAGCAGCTGCTGTGGAAGGTGAAGGAGGTGTGGCACCAGCAGAGGTAGGGGTCGGAAGCCCTTGAGACCCGGGATCCAGCTGGCCTCTTGTATCTGTGACCCTGATGGAACGTCTGGATTTTCCAGAGCCCTAGCCCTTAGGGGGGAGGAAGAGGAGGAGGCATTGGTAGCTGAATGGTTTCCAAATGCAGGGAAGATGGGACTGTGATGTGGCATCTGACCGATTCTCCTTAGGGTGATTTTCATTTGAAAGCTTTAGTAAAAATACTCATTGTTTGTTAACTGTTTAATTGTTTGTCGTTATAGCTGATGGGGTGGGAGAAAGGTGGTAGGAGTTGAATCGTCGTGGGCTGACATTGCTGTAGGTTTGAAAGGAAAACAAAACAGCAAGGAAATAAGGCAGAAGAGTCTCTCTCTCTCTCTCTCTCTCTCTCCTGTTCCCCCCCTTTCCTGGGTGTCCCCCCCCCCTTTCCTGGTGTCCCACCCCCCCCTCCTGGGTTTTTTCCCCCCCTCTTTCCTGTTTTTTTTTTCCCCCTTTCCCATTGGAATCTCCCTATTTGGCCATAAGCTGCTTTGATTAAAACCATGCATTTTAATGCTCCTGGACAGACCCTTGACAGAAGGCTAGCTTCAAATGTCTGAGTGGCCTTGGCTTTCATTGGAGACCACTGCCCTCTGACCAAGGGGGATGGTCTTGATATAGGCAGGTGAACTGGTATTAATCAGGCTTCAGTTCCCATTGCAGGTTTTCTCTAAACCGTATCTTCACCTCTTAAGTATGTGCCTAAATGTTCCGAAAGTGAAAATGTATAGAGGCAGCCAAGTGTGATAGTGATGATGAATTCTGCAGGTTGAAGAACTGCTTAAAGTTACTGTTAAAGTAATCACAGAGCGTGTGTGTGGTGTGTCTGTCTTTTTAATGCCCAAAATATCTTTTTGACTCAACTGATGAACTGCTTTGCAATTTGCATCTTGTATACACATAGTGTTTTGATGTGACTGTCTAGTTAAGTTTTTCTCTTGACTTCAGGAATTGTTTTCTGTCATGAAATGCAGTGTAAAGCTGATGTATGCTTAACTTGTACATTTCTTGGCAGCTGTTCCTTAGAGTAAGAAACTAAATATTACATTATCTTATCGGTGTGGTCTAGTTATTCCTTCCACAGGAGCATAGGAAAGCCATAATATTGCTTAATTTCTAACAGTCTGGATGTTTTTCTCCAACAGGAACTGTTCTTATCAGAAGCAGTAATGGCCAACTAATGCTAGTATCTCAACAAGCAATAGCACGAGCACAGAGTCAGCCACAAAATAACACAAGCATGAGACCATCTGTACCAACCAGCACACCTGCAATCAGAATATGTGCTGTACAGGTAACTTCTCTCATAGCTTTAATTTGACATAGCTGTATGTTAATGTAGTTATAACAGGGTTTGCAAATAAGTTATGGAGAGTTAAATAAGCATTTGAACGCTTTCTGAACAGCATGATGGTGTTCGGTTTTGCACATAAGCATCACTATGTGCTTTGCTTTCTCAGTTTGAAAAAACTGCTAGCCGTTACATGTGGTATAGTTCAAATTAAGGAATTCCTCTCTGATGATGATAAGGTAAAGGGGTTTAAGAAAAAAACAAAACAAAACCAACCCCAAACCAAAACCTACCTGAACGGTTACTTCTAGTAACAGCAACCTTGTGGTCCTCTGGTGGGATACTTCTCTGAAGCTGAGTGAAGCTGAGGACCTTTCCCACATCCCCAGGATGTTCCTTCTTCCCTGAGCTCTGCTGGCATTTTGCTTCCGTCTCTTGTAATGTAGTCAGCATGCAAGAGCAAGACTGGATATAAAAAAAGTAACCATCTGCATAGGTCTCACCAACATGCTCATCCTTTAACTGTTTTGTTCTGATTAGGCATTGTGTCTAAATATCTCTGAATCTGTTCTTGAGTATTAAACTGGTAGACAAATAGCTTTGTTTAACAGTGTTTAAACTATAGGGCCTATGTGAATGGTGCCTGTATTTGTTACTGTAAGAGTGGGTGTCTTGGTTTATATCAGACAAGAGCAGGTACTAACTTCAGTGTCTGTTTTGTCATTGACCTCTCTGACAACTGTTCTCTGCACGTTTAATTTTTTTTTTTTTTTTTTTTAAGAACTCTAGCACCCAGTTACTAAAGAAAGTAGCAGCTACTCCTGTGAAACCATTATCTCAAACAACAAATGCTGTGGCTTCTACCGTTCAGCCACCTGCTGTAATACAGGTAGGTAGGTGGCAAGCTTTATAGAGTGGTGGAATAAGAATAAGTGACAGAACTGAAGAAAATATGGATGCATTCTTGTTATTTCTAACTCTGATCTGGTTTTCACTGAGCTGGTAACTTTTGTCCTCATGATAAATTCTTTCCTGAATGTCTTTTTTTTTTTTTTTTTTTAAATGCATAATTTAATTATGCTTCTGCCAACGTGTGTCAGCTCATCTTCTCTCACTACAGTAGAAAGCACATGAACAATGGATAAAATAAATAGTTCAGAGAGCTATTTCCAGTGCTTTTGTGCCCTACGACACAGCTCCTTCGAGCTCTAGTTGACGCTTTTCTGGGAGATGGAGACTTCCTAATGTTCTCTCCTGTTCTTGTTCCCTGATTTCTTAGGGAACAAAAAGTATACCTGGGATGTTGAAGGGAAAATGAGCTCTCTGCCCTAGTCAAGCTGTTTTTCAGGTCTATATTTTTTTTCCCCCTCATTAAAAGCTGAAGGAAGGCCATAGCTGAAAACCACTGTTCTCTAATTGAATTTGGTAGACAGGTTCCACAGATACGACTGTAAATAGACAGTGGTTGGAAATGCCTCATTAGTTTTAGGTAGTGTTTTTGTCTTATTTTCTAGGTCTTATTTCTCTTTTTCTGGAGAAAAATGTTGTAGAACTCTTCTGAAGAGGCTCTTGCTACCTGTAGAGTATGAGACTTCTCCTAGATACAGTTCTTCCTCTGTTCTTGGGGACCAGAGTTCTGGATAAGCATGTGTGATGAAAAGAAAACTGCTTCTTTCTACAGCTAAAATACTCTGTTCTCATAACCTGGAGGAGAAATTGGGAAGCAGTCTGGCTTGTACGTACGTTTTCTTTTGTGAAGAAGAGGTTGAAGGAGACTGGGCTGTAGTGGTTGACCAAACACTCAGTAAATGAGCAGGATCAGTCATTCTAAAAACCACTGGTTGTATGTTCTTGACCTTGAGGGTGTTTGAAGGATTGGGGGATATGTTCGCTGACAGCGGTAACTAACAGTCTGACTTACAAATTTGTCCTCCTGCTGTTCTTCTGTATCAGCAACTGAAAACTGCTCACAGCTCTGTCTGTGATCTTCGTTCTCTTCCTTCTCACTACAGATAGATGATGTTGGGTCTAAAGCAGAAAACCCAGAGGCCTCTCATTACATTTTCTATTTTGCTTAGAAGGGAAACAACATACACTTTATGTTGAAGAACAGTAACGGGTATTCCTTACCCACTTTTATTTTGGAGTACTAGCTTGCAAACAATGTGCTTGTGATCTCTGTATAGAGATCTTTAGGATGTAAAAGCAATAGTCATCTACTATACTACCCTTACACTGGAGAGAAGAGATGAAGGTGAAGATTTCTTCCATCTGATGGATGAAGCTGCCTGCATCCTCACACTCTCATGTGGATAAACATTGAGATTTGTCATGCTATTAACTTTTCCTTTTTAAATTTACATCTGCCTTTGACTTGGTTCTTCTGTACTTTCTTAGTTCAGTTTTGATGTAATGAATTTAACTTGTGTTCTTCCGAGATATTTGAAGAGGTAGACATGTAGTATTTTTTGTAAGCTGTTTTTTTTTTCCGTTGTAGAAACTGGAACACTTCTAATAAGCATAGCGCTGGATTTAAACAGCAGGATCGATGACTCTAGGAGAAATTAATAGTGCTGTTCTGTTTGGAGTGGCTTCCTTGGAGCCTCTCTGTTTTGCAGAGGATTACAAGGTGCTCTGTACAAGCTCCTCGTACAATAAAAAGGTGCAATAGCTACATCCTGCCATCATGGGGCCACTTCATTTCTCACCCCGGGGGCAGACAAGAGAAGAGTGCTGACAAGGGAGTCCGTGCTTAAGGTGGCAGGAACCATCTGGGGAAAGAACGAGTCCTTGGGTCTGATTTCCTTGCCAGCAGTTCATTCATCAGTCCTAAAAGAACTTGCTGATGTTAATCTTGACAGTTTTTTGAGGTCACAGGAGAGGAGTGTTGATGTGGAAGTATGATGTAATCACAAAAAGTGGGAGACAGTGGAGAGGAAATAATCCTTGGCTTGGTTGTGTATCTCCTATCCTGTGCTAAGTACAACTTGGAACACTACTACCTGCAAAACTCTCTCTAGTTGCTGACTCCAGGATTATTCTCCTCATCTACAAAAATATTTCCATTTTTCTACATTCCTGAATGTTTAAGCTCTGAGGTTAGACAAAATACCTGCACTTTTTTTTTTTACCTTCTTCCCAGATGCTGCAAAGTATCTAATTAGCATCATGCTGGGACACTTTCATTTAGATGCAGAGCACTTCTTTTCTTGAAATGACTTAAAAATATGCAGGATTAATGCCATTTTTTGTGGCGATTGTTTCTCTGTTGCTCAAAGTGAGAATGAGAATTGTCAGTAGTGAAAAAGGTTGAGGGCAGATGACAGAAGTTAATTCCCATATATTCATCTTCCTGGGAAAAGGGTCCAGCAGACTTCCTGTTGTTCCCTCCCTCAGCTGATAAAATGCTGTTGTGGTCTTGATGTGTAAACATGCTGGAATTTGCAAGAGATCAGCTCCCGCAAACCTCATGGTTTTGGCTTTTAAAAGCCCAGGGCATTGCAGTTTGACAGATCTGTACTCTGTCCCCTTCCGTCTTCCTCCCGTCCATCTGTTTGTGGGATTCTTGTGCCCAGTTTGCCTCCCTGTGGTCTTAGAGCTGTTGAGCCTCATCCTTGGAAGAGGCAGTGGTGGTGGCAAAGATCCTGCAGAGAGCTATTAAAGTGTTACCAACAGTGGGAACCTAAGCTGGAAAGCTTTCTGGTAGTTGCCTGCTTCTTTCATGTCAAGCTGGCAGCGGCTTGGGGGGGGACGGGACACCCACCCAGGAAAAAAATAATTTATAAATAAACAACAAAAGTGCGAGTGTTTTGCTTTGGCTTTAAATATTTGCTCACTAATTTTCCCTATCCTGAAAGACCTAAAAGCCCTTTGATATTCTACATGATGTTTGTCCAACTTCTTTAGTTTTTGTTTTATCCATGGTAGGATAAGGTGGGCTCTTTTGCTGCTGTCTTATGATTAATGCAGTTAGCAAGTATTAATTTGTGATTGCTGGAATAAACTGTGGTGTTTAAATGTGTTAAGAGTCAGTGAAAGCAATTGTGTTGCACAGATTTGAACCTAGAATTTGGCCTACAAAATCGGACTTTCCCTTTCTTTTGAGAGGTTTGGAGGAAAAACGACACCCAGCTTCAGGTTTCAAATGCTAACCTGAAACTCTTGCTTTTCTGTAACCCGCAGGTTCAATCTGGCTTTTTAGTTTTCAAGTTGAGAAATCGGAAGTAGTGGGTTTTGTAGAGGCAAAGTCTTTTACTCATATTGTATTCTGTTGTATCAGAAGAACTGTGTTGGGTTTTTTGAGTGTGGGTTTTTTTGGTGTGTTTTTTTTGTTTGTTTTTTTTTCCTTCTTTAAAATATGAAGTACAAATACTTCCATTTAGTAGGTTTTCCTCTGGAAACTACTGTTTAGCCTGGTTTGCAAAGGAGAAAGGCAATTGTGTTCTTATTTTTTCTTAAACCTTCATTACTCTCCTGTTGCTGGAGCTTCTGAATCTGTTGGTAAATTCTAATGAGATTTTTAAAAGAGGTTTCAGAATAACTGAATTTTGTGAGGGTTTGTGTCTGGGCAGAGGAGAGAGAGATCCAAATTGCTGCCCACAAGGAAAAGGCAGGAAGAACTTGGTAGGTGCATTTGCTCAGCTGACTGCTTCTGCTGGCACATGCATCCTTCCAAAGTGGACACGACATCTTTTGCCTACCGTGCGTGTGATAGGAAGAGTAAGGGATATTGCAATTGGGAGAGGAGCTGCAGGGGAAGAAAGGAAGATAAACAATCACTTCAGGTCGTATTTATCTTCAGCGTAGTATCTCCTGGCTTAGCATTGTCCAAAACTCATTAGCCTTAGACTGTAGGAGTCTGGCAAAGTTAATATATTGGTTTCTTCAAGACAACTTTACCTTTCTCTCTTCACTTGAAGTTGCAGGCAGTGCTTCCATCTGGGTGAGCTTTTGTAATTTCTTCCCCCTGCCCTTGATTTAAAAACAGAATTATGGCTGGGGGGGTTCTGTCACTTACTGTATTAAATAGAGCTTCTCAAAACAAATGAATCCAAACTTTAAAAACAAAGCTAAAATTGTTTATTTATGTTTTAAATGGTAGTGTGGAGGGAGGGTGCTACCTTATATGCTAGCAGAATACAGTATGTTTGTCACGTTAGTCTTCAGTTAAAAAGTGTTAATTTTTCTTTTCAGCCAGCAGCTGCAACAGCTAGCGTTACTACAGTTACTGCTGTAAAGCCTTCGAGTACTGGAACACCTGTAAAACTTCCAGTTACAGGACCACCTGCACAAGCTATCTCCCAAAAGGCAGTCTCTGTGAAAGCAGAGGGCACAACAGTAGCACAGACCAGCGCTTCTACAGTAAGGAAAAAAAAGTTTTTAATTAAAAATTAACATTCTCTATATTCATCAGAGGTTGGAGAGCCAATGCAACATCTAACAGTCTTCTCTTTTATTTCCATGCTAGGAGATGCTAGAGAATGTGAAGAAATGCAAAAATTTTCTTGCTACGCTAATAAAACTGGCATCTAGTGGACCTCAAGCCCCTGAGAGGGGGCAGAATGTGAAGAATCTGGTGCAAAATCTATTGGTGAGATTCTTTTAGGCAAAGTCTGTATCATTTATGTATCATTTTGGACATTGGCTTCATCATAGTTTTGTTCCTTGTCTGTCTTTTTTTAAACAGCCGAAGTGTTGGATTTGTGGCTGAGTACATCTGACCCTCTTTAAGTCTTGCAATATAACTCTTATTTTAACTGGATCCCATGCTGTATTTTTCCCCCTTACATTCCTGTTTCATTTTATGCATATAGGTAACTGACAGCAGGAGGAGCTGATTGTGTTAACACAGCTTCTGGGTCTGAGCTGCTTTTTTTTCATGTTAGTGTAGTTTTGAGTCCTCAATGGCAAGAGTATTACCGTGGAGGTTGTAGTGTGGTGCTAAGTCCGTACTGCTGCTTTACTCCAAGACAGAACTGACTGACAGGTTGATAGTGAAGCTCCAGTGGAACAAGCATGACATTATCTATGTCTTTAGACAAGGGGATGGAGAAAATAATGTAGTGGCTGCCAACCTCTCTCTCTCCTTGCAGGTGGCTTCCGTATGCTGCTTCGTGCTGTACCCCAGCACAGCTGGGTTTTCTTGGTAACGATTTCTCCTGCCATTTCTTGTCTTGGCATTTGACCGCTGCTGCTGTTTTGTTGTTCCACGATAGCAGAAGGCTGTGGGCTGGTGGAGGGGGACAGCTTTGCTAGTGGTACCAAAGGACTTTTCAGTCTAGAAAAGCATGGTGTAGACAGAGGTGTAATTTCAGAGAGCAGATTGTTTGAAGATGCAGCCTTGCAAAAATTTGATTCCTCTGCCTCTGTGTCCCTGCTGGACTATACACCTTGTTTCTGTAGGAAAATACTAGAGCTGTTCCTTCTTTTGTTTGCAGTACTTTTTTTTTTTTTTTTTAAGAAAGTTGTTACCAGACATTAATACATTATTAACTGTGCACTTGTTTGCTTTTTGTAGTATTTTAAAAATGCTGTTGTTCTGCCGTTCAGTATGTGTATATGATTTAAATGTGAAACAAATTAATGTTTTATATGTATGAGGGAAACGAGTAAATGGCAGCTCTGAAGTAAAATGGTCCTTAAGGTAGCATCTCATGAAGTGGGTGTCAAGCGCCTTGTATGCATTGAGATGTAGGGTACCAAACCTCTGCATCTGTATCAGCGAGACCTCGGTGACGTGTATCCACAGCTCAGTGAGACCTAACAGGCAGCAGATCAAATGACTATATAGGAGAGCTGCTGTAAGTTCTGTTTGTGAATATACAGTCCTTAAAACCCCTGCTCTGGTCACGTAGCTCCTTGGAACGGTTGTTCCAAAGGAGAACATGGGTGAGAGGAGTAATTTCTCTGCAGAAACAGAGATTGGTGCTGGGGTCCCTCTTCCTTGTGTGTCTGTACTTTCTTGGAGGAGGTAGTGCTCTTGGTGACTCTATGACAGGGTCTCGCTTGGGAGGGTGAGAAAGGGCAGCTGTGTCTGGGGCTACCCACCACCTTAGCCCCGTCGTGGTGGCACTGAAGTAGTGAGTGAAGGGTCTCAGAAGTCTGCTGCAGCTTCCTAACCCTCCCAAGGCCTTGAGTCAGGTGTTTGTGTTGGGGCAGAGTGGAAAGGATTAAGAAAGGAGACTGTACTCTGCAGGGCAGAGGACTGTTACTGTAGTGGTATGCAGGAGTGATGTTCTGGAGTTCCGTTTCTCCTCCTTTTGAAAGACGATGTTAAGTGTTCTGCTTTATTATGCTATGTATGCATTACACAAGAATTGTCTTACAAAAACTACTGAGTTGTCTTTTGTCTCCCAGCTCTTTAAGTTGATCTTTATGCAGATAAACTACCTCTACAGAAAAAAGTAGTCATAGTGGATTTTAAATATCTCTGCATAACAATGAGGTACTCAAAGGATCAGTGCTACTTGTAAACTTGTTTCTATCAGTTTACTTCAGTAAATGGGTGTTTGAACAAGTATCCTTAAGTGTGTTAACTGCCTGTACTTGAAGAAAGTAATTTAATTTGATAATACGATATCTAAATTACAACATCATTCTATCCTAAAACCTTTTGTTTAAAAATACAGGAGGAAAAAAGCATTTGAGTACTGAAATTAAACAATTCCATGATGATGTAAATTTCCATGAATTTTTGATATGTCTGGGGAAAAAATATGGTACATTCATAGTTATAACTTACCATTGTAATTATACTTTCCTCTTAGGAAGCAAAAATTGAACCAGAAGAATTTACAAAAAAGTTATATGTAGAGCTCAAGTCATCTCCACAACCGTATTTAGTTCCTTTTCTCAAGGTAAGTGTCTGATTGTGGATATATCATAGAATCATAGAATGCTTTGGGTTGGAAGGGACCTTTAAAGGTCATCTAGTCCAACCCCCCTGCAAGAGCAGGGACATCTTCAACTGGATCAGGTTGCTCAGAGCCCCGTCCAACCTGACCTTGAATGTTCCCAGGGATGGGGCATCTACCACCTCTCTGGGCAACCTGTTCCAGTGCATCACCTATATAATATATATTACTTACTATATATTATATAATTATTTAATGAGGGGAGGGAGGACGACCAGAAAAGAAAAGGAAAGAGGCAGAGCATTCAAATAGGTATTTGCTCAGGTCAGTTGAGGAAATGGTGCTTAACTTAGCCCTGTGTGACTGTTGCTTTTGGAAAGACAATTTTTGTGGGGAGGGAGCATTTCAGAGGAGTAATTTATGCTGTGTTCTTAAATCGGAGAGTAATTACCCTCTAGTCGTTAGTGGAGACTAATGTTTTGGAAGCTGGTGCATCTACAGTAGAGCAGCTATACTAAGATGACCTCTTACTTTCTCATCAAAACTGTAGCTATTCTGAGTTCTAATACAGCAGACTGACAACAATGGCTGTGCACAGTTTATGCGGTATTTAAGCTCAAAGAATCTACATACAGCTATTTATCTGTCTGCTGGTTTGTGTTTAACTGAAGGCAGGAAAAAAACCCCACCCCTTTCTGCAGAAAGGGTCTGACAGGACTACTGCAGCTTAGGAAAAATAACCCAGGACAACTCTACTTCCGTTCAAGCAAATAATCACATAAATTAAACTATGCTCTCTTAACACTTTTGATCATATGGTAGAATGGTATTAATAAAATAAAAATGAACATCTTTGTTGTACAGCAAGCATCAAATCCCAGTGAAAACATGGAAAACTTGGTTACGTTTACTTAATTGCAACATACACAGTATTCTTAGGCTTGATAGATCTGTACTTTTTTTCCTTGATATTCATTATAGGCACAGTAGAAAATCAAGGAAGAATAGTTAAGTGGTAAAGCTGGGACAGAGGTTTTCTGGAGTTTGTCCTCTTCCTTAGTATTTGACAGCAATGCATGTGATAATGTTGATACTACTTTAGATGGCTGGTGTTAATCTGTTCAAGTGGGATGAATATTTTTGTTACAGTGGCAGCCTTTAAATGCTTTCCTAGCAACTTTGCCATGAGTTCAGAAGACTACAGTCATCTCTGCAGGGCATGATATAAAATTCTCATATTTATTCTCTGTTTAATTCCCTGGAGGCTTCTTAAATGCCCATGCAAAAGCTAGAAAAACAAACAGCTCAGAATACGGGCTTTCCTGCATCCAGTGCAGCTCTGGCTGCAGAAGGACCAGGCTGTGAGTGCAGGGTCAGTGTGACTGGCAGAGGTTTCCTATGACCTGCACGAAGTCTCAGCAGAGCTCTACTAACTGCCAAGACAAGTTTGGCTTCAGAAGTAGTGTAGCTGCCTTCTGCAGGGCCCTGGCTGATGAACCCCGCTGGATGCGGGTTGTCTGCATGTGCGTGGAGCTGGCTCAGACGCAGTGTTCCCAAAACAGCACGGGTGAACCTCAGTAGCTCCACGCAGACCCAGCCTAAGTCTGGCACAGGTAGACCCTCATCAAGGGCTGGTGAGCCCTGACAGGCCTGGGCTTGTTCATGCAGAGGAGCTGAGGGGTGGCTGTGCAGCACTTACTAATGCTTCTACCCCTTTGGGTCCCCCAAGGGTTTATTAGCTCAGGCACAGCACTGTCCTCATGCGCTCACAGAAGTGCTCGGCCTGAGTTTATAAGCAATCCCACAATGTGGAGAGCTGCTGTGGTGCACAGACCTCAAGGCAGGTGCACAGGAGTTAAGTTGGGTTCATCAGCGTCGGTCAGACCCTGACCCATCACAGGAGAGCTGTCGCACGTTCCTCCTGCGGCATGCTGCCAAGCACTGGTATCATCTAGGCTTTTCTGTTTTGGGCAGTATCCATACCCCATAATCCTTGACACGGTGCTCTCTCCCTGTTGCATGCTGTATTAACAAAGAAATACTGTGACTTCAGAAATGTTGTTTAGACATTGTCATGGTCGAAGTTAGCTGACTTTGTAGTGTTACCCATCCTTTAAAACTCCTTGCACCCTGATTGCTTTTTTCCGAAATACCTTAAGGATGTGTAGTTGATAGACACCAGTTAGGTCTGGTCTGTAACTCTGAGCAGCTGTGACAGGACTGAGTGCCAAACGGAAGGTGACTTCAGGAGCACTTCTCTAAGGTGCTGCGAGCATCGGTACTGGCCTTGTTTGTGGAGGAAATGCTTGCAGCTGGAGTCTCGAAAGAAACGTGATACTGCTTGTTGCCAATTCACTTTTAGCTAGTGAAGTGGAATTTTAGGGAGGACTCTCTGGAGTTGTCTCTTATCTTTGAGCTGCAGGTTTTTGATGAAGTTGTTGCATGTGTTTTGTTTTGTCTGTTCCAATAGGTGGAAAAGTACAGTGACTTTGGCTGTAAAGCCTGCTTGATTTTCAAATCTGTGCTGGATGCTTTTGGTAAATAAATTGCATCAGGAGCATGAGGAAAGCTGAGCAGCCTTTTAAAAGAAAAGGAGGTGAACATTAAAGATAGGTGTGCCACAGAAGGTCTAGATGTCCAAACAATTTGTTCACTCGGTATGTTAGCATGTGAGACAACATCTTCCTTTTGCATGAAGCCCAGAGCAACAGCACTGTGCTGGAGACTCTTACTCTTCAAAAACTGTTGGGGGGTGGGAGGGAAGGTTTGTGAGAATATACAGGTAGCTGCAGAACTGATTTCCCCTGGTTTTGAGCCATACCAGATTGTAAATAGTCAAGGAGAAAAATCTGTAGGGGGCTTGAAGATTATTCTGTCCATTAACCTTCTCAAACATAGCTGCAGTAAAAATGAGATGTTGCCAGGTACCTTTACTAATGTTCTCTTGTTGCAGAGAACTGTCTGGCTTCAGTTGTGCTGCTGCAGCTATACAGGCATTATTAAAGTGGTATCCCCCCCTAGTGTAGATACAGCTGTATTGATATAGAAGTGCTCATATCTTCAGAGCTTGTTTCTGACTTTATTGGAGAATTTGTAGTTCTCCGTCAGACAGGCTCCATGGGATAAACACAGCTGTTATAATATAGGAGGGATTTTTGGCAAAACAAAATTTTTTGAGGTAGTAAAATAGTTAAAATGGTCTTTTTCTAGAACACAAATTTCAAATGGAAAAATCTAAACAAAAGAACGTTATGAGTGAGTTTTCCTATAGATGGGATTTGCTACATGCAGTGAAGCTGTGGTGACTGTTGACCTTTGCTTAGCCTGTGTCGGTGATGCTTGTGGTCTTCACTGAGCAGTATGGTCGTCAATTTAAGGGTGCCTGAATTCTAGCAAAACTTGTTTGGAATAAGCAATTTATTGTCTCATTAAATTGGAAGATGAGGAAGAAGATTCAGTTGCTAATGTATCGGTATCGTGGAAGACTCTGCTGATGTTACGTCCAGTGTTTTTTTGTTTTTCTTCTAGAAAAGCATGCTTGCCTTACGGCAGCTAATGCCCAATGCTCAGAGCTTTATCCAGCAGTGTATGCAGCAGCCATCTCCAACCCAAGAAGCTGTTTCAACTTGTACCTCTGCAGCACCAACTCCTTCGATAGCAGTGGCAACCTCAGCTGTAGCAACAACTTCTCTTCCAGTTATAAAACCAGTGTCTGCCTCTGTAACAGTCACAGCCTCTCCGGTTATAAAACCAGTCCTTGTCAGTGCATCGGCGACAGCTTCTCTGCAGACCATGAAGCCTGTTCCTGCCTCCGCAGTGGTGACAGCATCTCTTCGGCCTGCAGCTTCAGTCCTCACCACAACGATAGCAACATCAGGGCTGACTGCTATCCAAACTGTCAAGCCAGTCTTCACCTCTGCGGTAGCGACGTCCTCTCTCCAGTCTGCAAAGCCAGTGCTGGTCTCTACAGCGACATCTTCAGCAACAATCCCTCTCCAGCCTCTGAAACCAGTCATTGGAACCCCAATCAGTATTAAAATCTCACAGCCAAACTCCACCGTTGCGCAGTCAGTGGGTGCTCAGCAGGTTGTTAAAGTGAAACAGTTGGTAAGATGAATTTCTCTGCTTCTCTGTAACTGGGCTTCTTTGCTTTCACTCTTGCCGTTTTGTCAAGGGGAAACCAATTTGGATCTTAGCAGGGGTTTTTAATGTACAAAGCTAGTCTGTCATGAGTTAATCGGTTATCTTTGTCATAGTTAGGGATATTGAGCCCTTGCTGAAAAGGTGAATCTAAAGCCAAACTGTAAGCTCTGTCTCTTGCAAGACGTGCTGACCACCATTCCACCAGACTGAACATCCAGCTTGAGACACGAGGGAATGTGAGTTCTGACCCCTGCAATGCATGCAACTAGGCTATGTTGGCATCTGAAAGAAAAGGCAGGAAATGCTTGTGTCAGAAACAGAAATTGCTGATGGGATGCTTATGTTAATTACTGTTAGATGCCCTGTTAGTCCTGTGCTTCAGTTAGCCACCAGAGATTCCAGTCTCTAGCTTGGTAGTTCCTACCCTGGATACTCTGCAGGCAGAGGTGGCTTGATGATGTTCAGTGATACCTTAACTGAAATGTACAAAGTAGCTCAAGGAGCTTTTCAGAGCAGAGTTCTGACCTGCAAATTTATTAAGATGTGTTAATTATGAAGTCATCCAAAAGTGAGCTTTTTCTATCAGGCCTCATTAGCTAACAAATTTCCAGGAGGAATAAATGTCTTATTAAAACAAGACCTTCAGAAGCAACGTGTTAACATTTTTTTCTTCTAGGCACAGGTTAACTTCTTGCTAGTGTTAATGTTAAATACCAACAAACTGTGGATCACAGGTACCCAAAAGAGCAATGTTGTGAAGTACATTAGGTTTGGTTTATGGGTGTTTGAGATACCAAGTAGTATGCTGTCAGACTGGTCTACCTGCAGGTAATGTTCTCAAGTATTTTGAGAGAATAGTCTCCCTTTGGCAGATAAAGAACTCTATTCTTTCATAGGACTTCCTTGTAAAGATTTGTTCCTTAAAAAGAGGGGAAAACATTAGACTTTCTGTGAAGCTAGATTTACTTTCCACAGGTATAGTAGGGCATCTAGTGTGTGAATTTCCTTTGTAGTTTGTTTATTATGTATACTTGATTTAACAGTATTCAGACCCCTAAAATGTTTTGCTTTTTAAATTTTCTTCTTTTCAAAGTGCATAAGGTGGATATAATACAAGAATCCTGCATTCTAAATAAAGAGCTTATGCTACCAGCTTTTCACCTTTTCAGACTTGCTTAAAAAGAACAAAGCACTCAGCTATATGGAGGGGATGGGGGGTCCTTTTTATGAGTGGATTTGTTTGAAAAACAGACAGTTATTAAGCATATGCACTAACAGTCTTCGATAGTAGTAGCTAAAGCCAAATTGGAAAAGGAGTTGGTACCCTTGCTGTCTTTGAGGACTAAATTTGAAATTCCAGCCAGAAGAAAATGAGGGCTTCTTAGGTTGTACAAGGGCTGGAGAGCAGTTTGTTGGCTACACAGCAAGCCATGTAATCCAGGGGAAAGGTTGACCATCTGTACAAATAGACGAGGAAGCTTAACTCTACGCTGGGGAGTCAAAACGCTTCTTGAATATGATATTGGTGAACTCAAGAAATGACTTCTGCCTCCTCCGCTACTGCAGTGTGGCAGCCTATTGCAATTGCTTTTCTTTGCAGTGCCTTGCAAGCATTGAATTGCATACAAAACATGTTTTCGTCCTCATTTGGGTAGATCCCAGGCACAGTGATTAAAATACTTGCTCTTCAAAATACCTGTTTAATTTTGGTCTTGGATGTAGTTGAAGGGCTGAGTTGACCACTTTGCAGCTTAGCCATATCAGGAGCTTGGTGTTTGTTCAGGCAACCTATTAGCACAAAGAGCAAGTTAGTAGAAGTGGCTGCATCTTCTAGGTCTTCCCTGGTGCATTTCCTTGAAAGGACAGAGGGTCTGTTGCTTCCCACAAGAAAACAAATCTGGACCTCCCTTCCCTAAACAGAAGGGTCCTGCTGCCAGCTGAAAGGAAGCACGTGCCAGCTGTGCAAATCTGTCCATACAATGCTGCCAGCAATTTCTTTCCCTTTCCAGCCCTCAGGGTTGTCTGATGCCATACACTCCCTCTGCTTGCCCATTTCTAATTTAGGTCTCTTGTGCAGGAGGAATGTAAGGCAAAGTTTCACGTGCCAGCTCTGATGTAACATTAATGGTGCTTAAGAATGCAGCACTGCAGTATTTTAATATCAAAATTGTGACTGGAGTCACGCAACATGTAACTGCCTTTTCTGTGGCATGATTATCGAAACTCTGGGTTTGTATGGTGGACACAGAGGGACCTGTTCTTCAGGGATGCTGTTGGGGTTGATCACACATCTGTGCTGTGAGTTGCACATAGGAAAGGGTTCCCTCCTGGTGACTTTGTTAACACAGCCTCATTTAAGGTTATTGCCATACACAGAAGTTGCATCTTGGAAAGAAATCTTGTCTTGCTGTAGTATTGCTTTGTCTCTTGTTAAAGCACAATAAATGAAAATTTATATTACCAGCCACTGGCTTCCAGTAGTGAGAAAGCTGCTGTGAGACTACAACTTCATGTTAAGCATAAAGAGCAAGAGTTTTATGGTGTAGTGCCCGCTGTTACTAGTGAGACCTGCTCCCTGGACATTGCTAGCGGTTGAAGCAAGGGGTGAAGTGCTTGTGCTATTTCAACCACTTGTTCTTAGTGAATTGTTGTTAGCATCAAGTCCCCTCAGAACTGAGCTTTCTTGCGCAGAGAATCTCCTCTGTTGTTTTTCAAGAGTTTTTTGTCCTGGATATATGGTTTTGCATTCAGCTGGTGAGGCTTCCTTCATGAAGCAATACTGCTTGTAGTGTGTGATGATACCTTACCATCTCTCCAGTGATCTCCGAACTTTGCGTGATGAATGTAAAATAGGTTCAAGTAAAGCTAACAAAAGTCTCTCGGAGGCGGCTGTCCCTATGCTATCAGCTGGATGTTGCATTGCATTTTTTTACTTAAGAGTGTTAGTGCTTTTGATTCTGATGTCTCTGTCAACCTACTTAACGGGGCACAAAGGAACAGTCCCTTTTCTTTATTACTTCTTGCTGCTAACCTGAAGAAAGGAGGCAAGACTCTTTTACAGATATTATCTAATTTTTAATACTTTTTTCTGGCATTAGATCCTTGTTGAAATTTCTAGGATTGTTTCCCTGTTCTGTTGCAAGTCCCAAGGACTTCCAGTTTTTGTTAGTCTAGCAGCTAGAATAGCAAACACAAAATCAGCCTTGCTGCCAGCACATCCTTTCTGTTTCTCGTTGATCTAGTCTCCTCGGTTACTTGACTTACTTCCCACTTTCCACCTAGGCTACTGATTTAACACTGCCTATCTCTCTTCTTTCTGTCTGCCGCACCTTCATCTTGAATGCCTATGTTTCCTCCTGTGCTGTTTCAGTGTTTTGCATGCTGAAGATGAAGCATCGTTCTTGCTGGTGGTAGGGAGGATCTCTAGGTGCATGTCAGCGTGGGTGCTGGTGGAGCCTGTGAGTAGTTTGTCCAAGCTGGTCAGTGGCTTGGTAATGATCTGAACACATAAATAATGCTGTTAATGTTATTTGCAACTTCCAGCATATGGAAGCTGGATCTTTCAGAAAGATCAAACTGCGCTTTGGTAAAAACACATAGAAGCAAATGTTAGTGTTGGTACTATTTCAGGAGGAAGCACTGCATGTGTGAGCCTTGACTCTGGCTACAGTCTGTCCTGTACTCCTGAGGTTCTTTCCTCTTACAGATCTTATGTTTCTTCTCAAGAACTGTCTTATTCGTTGTCTGCTTTTCAGACACCACGTTCAGCTCAGTTATTCTATGTTACTGCTGCTATGCCAAACCATGATGCTATTAATATGGGGATGGGTGGGGTGTATCTTAACTATTTGATACACAAAGTACCTCTTTTTGTGAATGTGTGATGCTTATGCTGGTGATGTTTACTGATAAATCTGAAGTTAGATGACAGAAGGAGACAGCCTAGTTTCTCAAGTATAATACATGTCAATTCTTTATTTGATTAAACTTGTGCAGTGTTGCTGTACAAGCACTCTTTAGACTTTCTGAAGTTAGAATAAAAAAATGTAGAGGAGAAAAAGTGGTTTCTTTACCCTGAAAATTCTTTTGTATTAGCTTTTTGCAGCTGAAAAAATAGGATGCAATCTGAAGATGTTGATAATTTTGTTCTTTGGTAAAAGCACATCTTTCTATTACTTGTAATCAAGAACTTTTCCAAAGGATGTATCAAAAGCTGCAGCCCACATTCTGCTAGCTAGGAGGCTTAGCAATGAGGCTTTTAGGGATGCTGCAATTTTATTATTTTCTTGCATTTTAATAGCTGCCCCTGAAGAGGAAGAATTAGTATTTATGGGCTGTGCCTGTAGGTCTGTGGTGTGATGACATCCTGCTGTCTGGTTTTGTTTCTTTCAAGAGCCTCTTTAAACAAAACTATCAACCCCCTTCCTTTTTACCCTTCAGCAGTGTACTGATGTTTTTGTGTAGAGGCTCTACTTGCTATAGGTGTTTCTAGTTGGTACTTCATGTTCCCGCTAACTGATGTGTTCAGTGTACTTTTACTTAACACTTTGAAACGCAACATCTTGAATTACAATTGATGTTGTGGCTCTAAAAATGCATTAGTAACTTTATAGTGTGTACTCTTAATTCTTGACAGGAAAAGGATTTCATGCAAGATTTCTAACTGTTTTGGTGTTCTCTCTTTTTAACTAGGTGTATGTGATACCTACTCTTTTGAACTTATTGGCAGGCAGACTCAGTATTAAATTGTTAGTCTGTTAAGCAAGACTTACGGAGAGGAAAGCCTCTTAGTGTAATGGATCATGTAATACTCGGTGAAACTTGTCTAATATGGTTATCAATAGAGAGTAGGGGTGAAGCGTCTGTTAGAGCTCACTGAATGAGCTGGAGCTTAAAGCGCACCACCAGTTGTTAAGATTTCTTGTCATGAAGTAAAAAAAAAAAAAAAAAAAGAGGTTTTTCTGAGCATGCTGTTTGCTTTAAACTGAAGGCTAGACATGCATGCATTCCCAGCGGCACTTCTGGCTGAATGACCATGTTTATACTATTTGCTTCTCTGTATGCTTAGCTCTTCTCACTCTTGATATTGGATATTCCACTTCCAGGTAGTCCAGCAACCATCAGGAACCATTGTAAAGCAAGTATCCACACTCCCGCAACCCTCAACACTGACCCAACAGACATCTGCTGAGAAAAGGGTGCCGCTGAATACACTTGTTCAAACTAGCCAGTTTCCTGCAGGTAAAGTGGAGAAGGGAGAGGACTGCTGAGGTATAAAAATAAGTGCCAGCTGTTGGTAGATTGCAGGAATGTAAGAAGGTAGTTGTCTATCAGGAGCAACCAGCTCTGTGTGTTACGTTGAACATCTTTACTGTCTGCTTGGAGTTCTGATGAGAAACTCAGTGCCATGTCTACTTCTGGCACCTGTTAAAAGCATGTCAATCAAACATTTGTACTTGTTAAAATACTGCAAGTAAGCTCCTTGCAGTGGAATTCCTTTAAACCGTGATGCTTTTGAGAGTAATTTCATGAGACTTTGCTTTTTCCTTCAGCTGGTCCAGGTTGATGCATAAGGTGAGTTTGTCTCAGCCAGCCAGTTTTCACTAAAACCTTTCACTGGTCAGCACAGAGGAGGATGTTTGCTGAGAGCGTGTAGGGTTTTTGGCCATACAGAACATGTAGAATGTAACGCTCTAGAGTGTCTGGTTTTCAAAAGGACCTAATTAGTTGTTATTGAGTCTGCAGTAGCCTTTGCTAGAAGTATGAACTGATTAAACAGTTGTCTTAGCATTTTGCTTTTTACTATGGCATGTTCTTTGTTTTGTTTTAGGTTCCATTCTGAAACAAATTACCCTGCCAGGAAATAAAATTCTGTCGCTTCAAGCATCTCCTGTTCAGAAAGCTAAAATAAAAGAGAATGGAGCAACATCCTTCAGGTAAAAATAAACAATATCAGAAGCTTACTATAGGAAGGAACAAAAGGAACAGACAGCAAGTATAGAGGTGGGAATAGAGCCCAAATAAAAGCAGCTTTCTTTGGTAACCTGTTTATGATAGGTGGTTTTCATGTTATAATACTAATGGGCAAGGGGGAACCTAAAAATTTTGACCTCATAGCAGATGTTAATGATTCTTAATATAAGAAAACTGTCCTGATGAGGTTGGATTTTCATCATGCTATCACAAGAGTGTAATTATAAACAGTGTGCATCAGTGTGTATCAGTTTTTTCACTTGTAGAGGAGGCATATTGATCTCCATCCTATGAGTACTATGAACTAATCTAAAGCAAAATTACCTTGTATTAAAAGCTCTCTGTAGGATTAAAGCAGATATAACCTCTGTTTTTTACAGATGACTGGATAGCATTGAACTGTTGTTTGGACTAGCTGGTAACCTGTCTAAAGCTCTGTGCTGTATTTCGGAATCTTTTATTAGCTCCTCTTATTCCTTGTTGTTCCTATATGTGGAGGTGAAGGTCTTTGACTAGACCTCTAATTATGGCTTCTGGCATATTCTCTAGGCCTTTAGATTACAAGAGTGCTTAAAGCTTTTAGTCCTGGTAACTGATTAACTTTTCAAAAGCAGAAATTATTTTTGTAGATCTGAAATGTAATGTTGGAACAGAGGTACAGACTGCCATAAGCATTATTGGTCTTACGACTTTAAGGAAAGCTTGAAGTTGCTCTTGCCAGGGATAAAAGCAGATGTGACACCTTTGTCTTGTGGACCAGTTGACTTCTCATCTCTTGAAAGCTACAGCTTTGTGTGCACTGATATATAGAGAGAAGAGCTGTTGTTATTTACAGTAACATACAGTATACAGTGAACATTTAAAACATTGGTAGCCGGAAGTTGAAAAGCTGATGTTAAAGCAATAGCTCTGTTCAGCTGCCTCAAGCTCTTATGAAATATACTTCACAAGATAATTTTGGATGTAATTTTGGGTAGTGATGTTTTAAAAAAAGACAATCGCATCATAAATATGATAATTAAAAAACAAACAAACTCCTACAAAAAAAACCAAACCAGAAACAATTTTTTTCCTGTGATTTTCCAATTGGAATATATCAACTGTCTTACATGAAAAAGTTTGAAATCTTGAAGTTCCTTCCCTGAATTGTTACGTTCTTAGTGTATGAAAAATTCTCCTTTTACAGTGTGATCCAAGATGGATTTCTGTTCTTGCTTTTGGATTATGATTTTCAAAGTAGCTTAAGTCCCTAAGAATTCAGATTTGAAATCTCCCTAACTCACCCTAAATTTTTCTAGTAAGTCTCTTGTCTCTGAAGAATTTATATGGATACACCCCTGGTGCTTCTTCTATTCACTGCTATAACCAAACTTGCTGACTTTAAAAACTACGTATGAGAATCTTTGTATATCTGCACCTGGGCAGCGTGTACCTGAACTTTTGGCTTCTCTAAGTCAAGTATGTGTGTTCTCCGAGCAGGTCTAGCACCACATGGTGTTAATCTGGCCTGGGCAATAGATATTCCCCAGTAAGCCATGAAGTGGTTTGCTCTTTTCTGTCCTGACTTTCAGTATTCCCAGCACAGCTATTCTTTGTGACCTGTGATCCATCAACTGCTGATCATGTGTGAGGCAGAGAGAAGCACCATGGCCCCCTTTCAGGTTTTGTGATGAGATTCGTTACGGGCAGAGAGCATGTCTTGTAATTGATGTGATTGTACATGTGACACTTCGAACTGTGGTCTCTTGTTGCAGTATGTCATTGAGTCTGACTCCCTCTGCCATTATGTGACTAGGTTAGGTTAGGATTCGAGAACATAATACTCACTAAGCTGTACTTAACAAGCTGCAATTTGACCTTGTCTGCTCTTTAATGGGCTGTTTTGGGTTGCTTGAGATGAGCAGTAGAAAAAATGGCAATTCCCCCGCCCCCCAATTAAAAAAAAACTTCTAGAAAGTATTTCAGCTAAGTATGGGCATCGCTGGCACTTGATTGCCCCATGGCATGTATTGTAAAGGGCAGTCTGTTTTAAAAGCAGCAAGATTTTTTTTAAACTGCTCTACATACTTCTGCAAAGTATATGCTAGAGCACCCTGGAAAAAATAAGACACATATTTGCATCTTCAAATATTTGTTTTGCATCTGTTCTATTTAATAGAGGTGTTCTCCAAAGCACATAGAACTCTGACTTGTGCATTTTGTCTGGAAGGCACCAGCAATCTCAAATAGCAGACAAAGAGGAATGAGACAGCAGAGTGGAGAACATCTGGGCAGCTGCTCCTCCTGTCCCGTAGTGGTGGGGAGTGCTGGGCATTCCTGCTGCGCTGGAATTGTTCTGTCCCAAATAGTTGTCCGTGATGGTGCACGGAGGTTTGGGTTAAGCATGCTTTTCTAGTTTTCCCTTTGACTGTTGTATAAAATGGAGTAAATAAAAGATGGATTCAGAAGAAGACATGTGCGTTGGTCAAACACCAGAGGGTGCCACAGACTCACTTTTCAGCCAATACAGGGAAATTCATAGATGTGCGCTGTATCTGCCTTGCTTGGGCTTCTTTTCCAGTGGAATATTCAGTATAAATGTCAAACCTGACTTCATGCAGGGTAGCACTCAGAACTCTGTGTTCTGTTTTTCCACCTTGTCCTGATAAGCTTAAATCGCTGGAGACTTATAACAGCTGGGAGAGTTTTTCTTCTTGATTTCTGGGTATGACATGATCAAATGCAAAAAGCATTAAAGGAAGTGGTGTAGAAGAGGGGCTTTATGGAGAGATTGCTGATAATGAAAGCAAGTCCATATCCAACAGAAACGTCTGCATTTATACGCTGGAATATTTTAAATTTATCACTTTAGTAGAATGATTTTTATAGCTTACTCCAAGTACATGATACCTTACTTAAAATGATTGAGTTTTGTTTGAACAACAAGGAAAAAAAGAATAGTAAAAAGTACAAACGTAACACGGCTTCTGAAACTTGCATTAATCTTTAGTAAGCACTACTTTTAAGAAAATTTAATGATAGTTTCTTTGGGTTAAGTAAAATAAGTGCAGCAGTGTTTTCCTAGGTGCAAATTAATCTTTTATCAAGGCTAGTAACTTGGTGACTTAATGCAAACTTATATCCCACAGTGGAGAAGTTAGAACTAGTCCTTAAAAACAGTACAGGTAGACATGTCTATTTGCATATAAGTTCTTGTATGTGTGTACTCACAAGAGAGACTGTATGCATGGAAATATTAAAGAAAGTAGTAACCTGATAAAGGCTGGTTTTAGAGAATTGAAACTTGTGTATGTAGAAAGGTGGATAGATGTATAGTGTAGAAGTTTACCACCTCCTTGCTTGAGTATTTGGAGTATGTTGCCAGATTAAATGCTAAAATGGTTTACTGAAATTGTGTACTATACAGTTGTACCTGAGGTGCAAGCATCCTTACTTGGATTCCATAAACAGCTCCCTTGGGGTGATGTCAGGTTCCAGTATCTGCAGCTCTGATAGCTTGTGGTGTATGTTCTTGGTGCTAGTTGTGCTGATTTTGTAATCTCCTTTATCAGCAGATCCGTGGCAGTCACTGCACTTCGGGGGGATTCTTGTCTCTGCCAACAGCAAATACTTCTCTCTAGTGGTCATTAAGAAGAGGAAACTGGAGTGTACTTGTGAAGATCAGTTAGCACTCAATTAGCATGCAGCAAAGCTTCATTTACACACTTCTTGAAAGATCAGGGTCTCTGTTAGGCTGATAGAGCATGAGTATATGCTTGGAACTGCTCAGTTGCTGGTTGTGAAGGGGTAGGAGGAGGGAAGCTGTTCTGGCAGCGGTGACTTCAGCTTGAATCATAACTGTGGTCACTTAACCATTCTGACAATCCTAGGGTTTAACGCTTTTCTTAGCACGATGGATTTGGGGCACAAGTCTAGTCAGGAAGCTATGTCTAGTTAGACTTAATGAATGAAGCTGGTTTGAGACTATGTTGGGTATCCTTTTCCCTGAACAAATCACACAAACTCCTAGCCATGAGGGCACACAAACGAACAGCAGGAGGAGTAGGAGAAGGCTGGACTCCTTTCCTAGCCAGGCTTCTCTCTAGAAGTTTGTGGGAGAAGACTTGCGCCATAGAAACCTATTGAAGCCCAAAGGAGAAAATGCATCTATAGTTTAAGAAAAAATCCCAACGCTTTCTTGTCTTTTGAGTATTGCTCAAACCTAATCCATGTTCTAATAACTTCAGCTTCTACCTGTTGCCAGTCACAAGACAGCCTCCAAGAGATCCCATTTCACCTAAGAACGTCAAGTTTCTGACTAACCCCCCTTGTTCAAGAGTTAAGTAGGCCACACAGTATTTTCTGAAGATGAACTTTATCAAACCTTGCCAGTGAATACTTTTCGGGGGGGTGGGGGGGGGTGGGGTGGTGGTTTTGGTTTTTGCTTTCTTTTGTTTTCCAAATCAGAAGACCTGCAGATTGAGTGCTTCCATCTGTCTGTATTAATAAGGCCGACTTGTGTTCTGGTTCTAGACCCTTGAAGCCACCATTAGGGCCTTTGTCATTTTGTAAAGCAAAAAAGGCTTTCTTTTGATGATTTAAACTTAATTGAAAAGAACTTGGGTATTTTCATTGCTAAAGTCTTGCAAAAGCTTTTCCCATATATAAAATTCATTCAGTATTTTAACTGAAATGATCTTTTTTAAAAATAAAAAAGCTGAGGCACACAGGCTTTTTGCTTAACATGAGCTTCGCTGTGATTATAACTAGTCTTAGTTAAGTTAGCCCTAAGTATGCCAGGCTTGAGTTTTTATTTTGAACATGTAGACCAAAGCTGCTACAGCAGAATCCAGCTAACGGAGGGATGTTAAGAACTAGAGCTCTGCCGCGATTCTTCAGAAGCATAGCATCCTCCTTGCTACGTACACGAGTACTGTATGGTAGGACTGATTCAAAGGGCAAGGTCTGGTTGGTTAGGTATACTACTGACAAGGAGCGTTTGTATCTTATTTTTTAAGGGAACTCACTAAAACAAAAGTGAAGATCAGGTTTGTGCTAATACACTTGTCCTGTAAGCTTCAGTTCATAGGACAGGCATCTCAGTTAGAAAATAGGCTTGTTTATAAGTTCAATGAGTCAGTATTCAACACTTGGTTCTACCTGGTGAATTAAAGTTTTAGAACAAATTTCAGGCTGTAAGAGCAGTGGTGCAGGGTGGGGGGATTGTGGGGACTTTTAATCCAGGTTTACCTCAGTCCTTGTTTTCCGAGCTTGCTCAAAATTTCAGTTTCATGTAAAAGCTTTGCACGCCTAGCAACAGAGGCATTAGTCAAGCTAATGTTTGAGGCACTTCACTGAAGTGTGAAAGCTTTTAGGAGCAGTCTGTCCCTGTCCACGCCCACGCTAAACATCTATTGTATAGGGGTAGCCTCCAAGATACGTGAATGTGGCTGTTTGTTGATAGTCAGAGGCTTTTCCTGTGTATCCATTCTGAACGAAGCATAAAATGTTGGTTTTCTCTTTAGTAGAGATGAAGATGACATAAATGATGTGACTTGTATGGCTGGGGTCAATCTTAATGAGGAGAATGCGTGCATTTTGGCAACAAACTCTGAGCTCGTTGGTACAGTGGTCCGCTCTTGTGCAGATGAACCTTTTCTCTCCTCAGAAGCACTTCAGAAGAAGATCTTGAACATAGGTGAGAACAAAGCATATGTAACAGATATGTATGGATGAAGTATTTCCTTGCCTGTTTCATCAGCCAGCCTCCAATCTTTGAAGAAGGAGCTGGAACTATTAAAATCTGCCTTCTCAATTTATGTGTTTCTACCAAACTACACTGAGTTTTTACTTCCCTTTCTAGGAAATAACTGTTCTCTAATTTTTTTGCATGGAAATAGTCCGAAGCACAACCAGAAAAAAGAAATTGGTGCCACTTGTACATGTGAGAACTGAGCAACTTTATTACTTTAAAGTTAATGGAACACATAATAACCATATAGATGGTAGTGTCAAATCAAACACTTAAGCATGCTTTTCTGCAGCTCCTAACTTGATGCATTACACTGACTTTCCTAACAGCTTTTGCATTCTTCAGCCTGTTTCAGATATATGTACTCTATTGACCAACATTACAGATCCTGCCCATGTGATTAGGAGGAAGTTTCAAATTGTGGGTATGCACAGGGCAGACCTTTATGTATGACTCCCTCTATGGAAAAATCTTTCATTAATTTTATGTTAAAGAGATGTTAAAGCTGTTTGTATCAGTGAATAATACTGTGGAATGTATGTTGAATGGCTGAGACTAAACTGTAATAGGAAGTATTTAGTGTATGTATCATCTCAGCTGTTAGTTTCTGGGCAAAATAATAACTGTTGCTTAGCAATGTTGTATTATGTCAGAGCAGGGAGCATGCCTTTGTATAATACCACACTGATTGCTACCACTGCTGTCTACAGCAAACTGGATGAATGTTGCTCAACTCCTTGCTCCTGCTCTCTGCCTGGTAGCTTGCCATACTGGAACAGTGGGTTTTACAGCTGAGCATTCAGGAGGGCCTGCAGTTCATACATGCAGTCATTATTCTGTCACAGTGGTTTAACTCCATGATCACAAAGTCTTTCTACATGCAGCTTGTTCTTAGTCCAAACCTAAGCAGCTAGCCTGTGACGAGCATGTAACCTGCAAATGCTGTGTGCTACCTCAATACATCCCACACTAGTTAACCAGATGTGCCATCTGAGCTGTATTGGGCATAGTTGAGTGAAGTAAGTGCTGTGCTACTAGTGGAAAAGGGAAAAGACACATTGAAACTGGGGCCTAGAAGCTTTTCTCAAAATTCAGTAGAGGGTTAACCAGTCATCCATGGGAACTAGATATAAGGAGAAATAGAGAGCTCTACAAAAACATAAAGAGAAAGTACTTCTAGAATAATTGTCTGGTTTGGGGTGTGAAGACAACTCATTGAAAGATGGAGAATACAAGCCTGGCTGTTTCATGGCTGGTATGGCAGTTGTTCCACATTAATAATAATAATTCATGTCGTAAATGAAAAGCGTTTTGAGTGCAAAGAAAGGAATACTGTCAGGGAGTACAGCAATTCAGAAAATGAATGCTTCAGCTCTTGAACCGAGCCCTCTTAGGTTTAGGAAGTGTGTGTGTGTGTGTGGAGGCAGGTCTTGAGGTTTGGGGGGATTTTGTTTTGTCTTCAAGTTGACATTTCAGTATTCTGATCGTATAGTGGGAAACTGCTGAGGAAGTGTTGAAAGGTGCTTGAGCAAAATGAGCTTTGCACTCAGCTAAGGTACAGGCCAATGCTTACTGGCCGAGATCAAACAGTGGGAACGCTTTGATCGTATCTAGGAAAGCATTGTAGATTCTCCCTGTCTTGCGAGATTGTTATTCATTTTCAGTTAGAGTAGCAAAGGCAAATGAAATAGGTGATTAGTTTTTTTACAGTGTACTGTTTATCCGTTCTTAACACTCCACTTGGCAATAAATACTGAAATGGGTTTTGAAGGCGTGCTGTATATTGCATCATAAAGTATTACAGCCACTGTAAATGCAGTGAGGGGCGAGGAAAAGCGCTTCTGACGGGTACGGCGTACGAAGCGTGTGAAACTGCTGCCTGCCATGCCTACCAGGGAAAAGTTGCTGCTGTCCAGGTGTCTTGACGGAGTTGCATTCAGTGATCAATGGTGTCAGCCACAGGCAGGCTTCTCTGTCGGCAGCCTGCAGCCGCAGGAAGGTTGCGGAGGTGATGCCCAGCTCCGGGCACGGGGCTGGGACAGCTTTGCCTGGAGCTGTCGCCAGCCTTGGTCACAGCTGCTGAAACGGAGAGAGGCAGTGGCAGCCCGAGAGAAAAGGTTGAAGGTGATGGCACGATGACCCTGGCTGCACTTGATCTGTGTTGTCTGAGCTGCTGCCGTGGGATGGTTGGGTCTGCCTGCCCTGTGCCGGTCGGTCGAGGCAGGTGAGAGGGTCCTGTGTGCCTGGAGTGCACTGGAAAAACCATCCCCGCTCATCGAATAAATGTCATGAGTTGTTAACAAGCACGGTGTCAAGCAGGGCAAAATGTAATTCTCTATTTTTTTTTAATTACTGGAATTAACAGAATATGGCACTAATTTCTACAGCTACCGCTTCTCCCCCTCCCTGAACATGAAGCTTGATTTGTGTTCTTATTAACTTTGTCCTATAAATGACCTTGCAAGGAGAGTGGTTCTGGAGGCTAAGTGAAACAATGTCTATATTTTCTGAAGCTCCAGGCTAAGTTTTATTAATGTAATGTCTAAGATCTTTGAAGTTGTGACTTTACCAGGAAAATCATAATCTCCAAACCTTTATTCATAATGGGTATGACTTCCAGGGGGAACAGAATACCTGCTGTGCTAATTATTTCAATTATCAGCTACTACTAAAACACGTAATGGATTTTCTCTGCTTCCACAGGTAAAAGGCATGACATTATGGAACTTAACTCTGATGTTGTGAACTTGATCTCCCACGCTACACAGGAGAGATTACGAGGGCTCCTAGAAAAACTAACTGTAATTGCTCAGCACAGAGTATCAACCCACAAGGTAAAGGAAACCATTAAGCAAGTTTTGCACCAAAGTTTTCCTGCTTTGCAGCCTTGAAGGTAAACCTCTTCCGAGTAGAGGCACATCATATACAATATGTGCATTTTCAGTATCTACCGAAGGCTGGTTTTGTTTTAACTGCTTATAGCCTCTAACTATTCCTTACATTTTCCATTCGACTTGTTGGATAGGTGCTCTTAAAACCCAGCATAAGAGTAAATGCATGCGTTTCTCCTCTTCCATAGAAGTGGTGGCTGTTATACAAAAATCTGTCTTGGATGGTAAATGTAAAGCTATTTTTGAATGCTCTTGGTGGTCAGGTTGATTTAGGGGCTTGTGTTTGCTTTATGCATTTACTGTTGGTGGAACTGCAGTATTGGCTCAGTAAAAAGCCTTGGGAAACTGAATTGAGTATTTTATTTTTAGAAAGTGCTCCATGTGAAGGCAGAGACCCCTTTGATCTTAAAGTTTCCGGAACTTTTTTCCCGCCAGTGCTACTTAAGATTCCCTCCCCTCCCTCTTGTATTAGCTTCATTCAGTATAAATGGGTTATAATTTAATATTGGGTTCCAGTGAGCCAGTATCCCTTAAGATGCTTGTGTGGTACAAATGGGAAGCAATAACTTAGTAGTGGCCAAAATAGCTCTTTCAGGCTTTTTTTGGTCGTTCAATAATAAGATATTAGTCCTTACTGTTTTCAGTATCAAGCTGTTTTAGAAAAAAATTGTAAGTTAGATGCAGAGGTATCTGTCAACTCTTAAGTTCTTGTTTGTTTGGTTGTGGTTTTTTTTGGTTTTTTTTTTGTTTGTTTGTTTGTTTTTGGTTTGTTTTTTTTTTTTTTTACAGGAACTTTATACTTAATGAAATTTAACAAGAGCAACTAACTGATGGGGTAGGAGTTATTTTTGTACTGAACACTTTTTACAGGCTTTTAAGCACTGGAGAAGCAATAGTAAAGAGCAGGAACTATTTGGAAACTTCAGAGTATTTATAGTGATGTCTGGAGCAGTTGGCGTATGCTGTTCCTTGCCAGAAGATGCAGTAGAAAAAAAATCAATACAGAAAAAGTATAGAGTTTTTTTACGAGAAGTCTTTAGAAATCTACACACGTTCTGTGTTGTCTCTCCAAAGTGGGAGATCCAATAGAGCTCATGAGCAAAAGTGAGGTGGAAGCTGAAGTCCTGAGTAACCAGTAGGACTTAGTGTCTTGCAGACACCAAGGACACAAGGGACTGTTTTTGGACAGTAGGCTTGATAGGGCTGATTTCTTTCTCATTGAACTAGAGCAATAGAAAAACTGATAGGTTTTTGTCTGATTGAGTTGCCAGAAGCAATGATAAGATTGTAAGACTGCAATAAGCTTGCTTTCTCTTCCTCTTTTCTCAAAAACAGAACAAACAAACAAAAAACTGGTGGGCATAATAATCCTAAAGGCACAGGTACCCTCTTCCGTTAGGAAGATGGTATTACACTACAGAGGAGTGTCCTACAGGATTGCATTTGTGAGTAATTATTCTGAGAGATGCTGACAGGCTTTTAGAAATCTAAGTTCAAGAACAGAACACTACAGGGTTTTGGACCCCTGCTATGCGTTTATATATGTATTTACACAGCCCTGTATTCCATCTGCCCCGCTGCTTGTCCCTGTCCTCTTTTCCCTCTAGGCTATTGATAGGCACCAGTGTGCAATGTGGGCTCTGTGTATTTCAGAGAATTATCCAGAGCCTTTCCAAGAGGATTGGGTAGTTGCCCTGTAAGGCTTTGTATTGGCCTATCTTGATTACAAAAAGACAAACAGTAATAGGAGTAGGTGTGGTGAAACCAAGGTAACTTTGTTAGGGTAGAAGTTCATGTAAAAAGCCAGTAATTCATGGGCTCATACTCAGGAAACTCTTCTTCCTAGTTTGCTCAGCTCATGCCTAGCAGCTTACGTCTGATGGGTAGCCCTGCAGAGAGAGAGAGTTGGCAGGGTAAAAGCTTCATACCATACCACCATGTAGTCTTGCCAACTTTTGCCCTTTTTTGCTAAATTTAAGGAGGAAAAATTAAAGGCATATAATTGGAAGTTACTAACTTAATTAGGATAAAACTATCATGGTGGTCTCTATCTGAAGTAGGAATAGCCCTTCAGATTGTTGTTAAGCTGCTCTCTGTGCTGCAAGTCTTGTTTGCAGTGCCTTTAAAGAGCCTTGGTAAGACCATAAAGGCAATTAGCTAGCTGGTTTGGTTCCTCGGCTGCTTCCCTCCTATAATCTGGAGAACTGCTGAGGTATAAGAGTATGCATGTGACATAATATGATACCCAAGACCAGAATGAATAATGACAACTAAACGGTACAGTGATTAAAAAAAGTTTTTGATGTGGGTGGATTCAGCACAGCATGAGATGACTGCCGGGCTCCTGTGTTTGGAGCCCACGAGCACATGGCTTTGAGAGGCATAGTATGGTGCTGTGCTATAAACATTACTTCATGAAAACGTTTTCCCCATGTGCAGTAGCAGTAAAACACGGCAACCCTAAATTGCACGATCTGTAGGGCAGTATGGTGTGGCAGCTGCATTGGTTTAAGGGGTAAGCTCTAAATGTAGTGAAAGAGTGAGCACCCCTAAATGTAAAACCAGCCAGCCTCCTCCTACCCACCCCACGCTGCCATCAGACTGCAGAGTGCAGAAGTAACTTAGCAGAAGTTTTTCTGTTATTAACTTGGTTTAGGGGTTGACTATATAAAAGCCAAAGCTTAATAGGTTCCCACATAGTAGCTGAGCCTCTGCAGCTGCCTGTGTTCCTGCTCTGTCCTCAGCAAGGCTGTTCAATGTGACTTAAACTGTTCAGATTTCGTGGGAGAACTGGTCTTTGTGGGATTCTTCCAACTTCTTTCCTGATGGACTGAAGTGGAGCACAGCTTCCCTGTATGTGGGTTTTTCCTTTGTGCCCCTGGACATGCAATACATTCCCAGTGCTAAACTACAAGTGCCATAGTCAGGTTTCAGATTCATTTACAGGTATGTGACAATCTAGGAAGGAAGTTGCAAATCGCAGACAAGGCATATAGCTGTTCTTGAATTTGTTGCCAGCTCTCTTCTCACTAAAGACATACCTGGGAATGTTTCAAATACGTGTAAACCTAACATAAACATTTTGGCAGGAATTGGCTGTGCTTTAGAGTGCATCCGTGGAGAAGCCTTAAGTATATACATTTCTCTTGAAGGGAAAAAAAAAAAGCATGGAGGAATGAATTTCATAACAAGAATTGTATAGCTGCACCAATGTGCTATTGTTGTGTGAAAGCAATAGCTTCTTTCAGGACAGCAAAGCGAACTCCGGGTTAAATTTAGCTCAGTTAAAGTAAAAATGACTTTTTAACTCTCGGATATACAAGTTCAGCTTTGGTGCATACAAATCTAACCACATTCTGTACTGTGGTTACATGCTTTATTTATCACTAAGTTAAATTCTGTTCTTGATTACACTTGTAACTTTAGTTTTGTTGGGATTGTACACTGTTGTGGCTGGGGACAGTTTGGCCTTATGTGAGGAAGTTAAACTGTTACATGGACAAAAACTGAATCCAACTTTCCTCATCATAACAGTAATGGCTACAAGTTATGAATGGGTATACAATATAAAGTTTTCTGTCTAAGCAATTCAGTGCTAAATGATCACAGAGAACAAGTTTATTGAATAGGACAATATATAACTGCAGGCATTCCTCTTCTAAAAAGACCTGAAATAAGGTATCTTAAAATAGTTGTTGATGAGCTGAAGTACTGTTATGAGTGCACCCATTTCTTGTCCCATATAAGCTCATGGTAGTGCATTGGAGTGCTTCTGGTTGAGAGGCTTGCATGCTTAATTGGCATAGGGTCTTGGATTTGGCTTTAAAAACGTAAGTATCTAACTCTGACTTGGGGCATTCCAAAGTGAAACACTTCTAAACTTTGGAAAAAATAATCTTCTGGTAATATGGCTTTCTTCTTTGTCCCTTTAAAAGGATTGCAGCATGGTGGTGTATTGTTATAAACTGCTGCTTCAAAACAAATTGTACTAATGTACTGAGACTGACTCGAAGTAGCATATGTTTTGTGGGGAGCAGTAAAAAAAAAATCTTGAGCAGTAACAGAAGAGGGGGGAAAGGTTTGTTGCAGAGCCACAGACTCTGCTTGGGAAAGAAAGTCTCCTTGGTGGCAACACATGGTGTGGTGTGAGCCACAGTTGGTGATACATGACAATGTGGTGGCTATTGAAAAGGACCAAACTTAATAACAGAAGAGGGATTGATTTCATGCTCTGGCTGTGTTGTGAGAATTCAGATTGGGAGACAACGGTGCCCCACAAGAAGACTTTTACTTTCCTCCCAGCTTTTAAAAGTAGATGACTGGCTATGGGAAGATGAGTCTGAGTATAGCGTGTTTGAAAACTAAAAATTTAGCAACTCAAGTCGCTGATAGTCTGTATACTTAAAATATACCCTTGCCTAAAATACAGCGGTAAAATACAGTTGTGTGTCAAGGTCACTTCATTGAAGTGTGAGATTGGGGTAGGGTAGAAAGAAGGGTTGCTGAAAGTATATAGTGTGTTTGGCTGGTAAAAGCCCAAGGATAAATTTCTCAGGAAAAGACAAGTTCACAAAGTAACAGAGAAAGATGACGACTTGAGGATGTGCATTAGAGAGTGTACAAACAGGTGGCACAGACGTGCCTCATCTAGAATGGGCTCCCTGCCTAATGCCCTCTGACCAGTGCATGGCTTAAATAGCCTGTCTTTGGAAGAGCAAAATAGTAAAAACAAGCTTTTCATTGCCAGTTGACCACATTTTAGATCTTTCCTTTCTCTGTCTTCTTTCCTATCTGAAGTAAAACTAAACTCAGACTTTCCAGTGAGGGCAAAAATAGTATGAAAAATAAACTACTGATTGTTATTTTTTAGATCAAAAGGACCATAGTCTTGTTTCAATGCGTGCGTGTCCAGTCGTTGGAACTATTCATTCGTATTCACTGGCCCAGCTTTGCACAGGGGCTGGACCAGATCACTTTCACAGGTCACCTTTCAACATAAACTATTCTATGACTTGAGAGCATCCACTGAGGAAAAAATATGTATTCCTAAAGCTATAATAAACCATATATAATTTATGTCACTTTCCCCACCCCCAAGATTCATTATAACTAGTTCTAAACCACCCCTCTGCTCCATAAAACCTCTTTTTGGAAATACCAGGTGAGGCTTATTTCAAATTCTGGATTAAATGGCTGAAACTAGAACATCAAACACTAGAAACTTAAAATGTTAAATTTTATTTTTTTTCTTCACCCCTTTTCTTTAAAGGGGAAAGGATATGATATTCTGTTGCTTTACAATTTTTTTTTTCCATTTTAACCTGTCCAGAAGACAGTCTTGTACGTATGTTTACTGGATATGAAGTTGCTGTTTAAAACAAAATTTTAGCCTTTAGACTTAAAGATGTTATTGTTGTTATAGTCAATATAGACTAGATGTTATTAATGTCACTTGTTCAATAACCTCTTATTAGTCACAGATGCCAGGAAACATGCTTCAGCGCAGAGGAGCTGCGTAAATGACTACCTACCACCTGAAGTCTTTCCAAAACAGCCTTCACTTTTCAGCTTTGAAAAAATAGTGGTGTTCTTTTCAGGTTGTTCCCATTGGGTTTATTAGCTCTAGTGGAGTATATAAAAGTCTGGTTGTCTGTGACAAACTTCTCTTTCCAGGGGAGTGATAGGTACATCGTATCTAGTGACACCAGAGCACAGCTGAGATTTCTTGAAAAGCTTGATCACCTAGAAAAGCAGAGAAAGGATGAAGAGGAACGTGAAATGTTGCTTCGAGCAGCCAAGGTAAGAACTTTACTTCTTGCTTTCCAAGGAAGTCATGGTGTCCCTTAGACTGGTGAGCATCTTCAGGTTTCTCCTATTTCTGCTTTAAATGTAGTAACCATTAACCCTATAACTAGAAATCAGTAATGTTTAGGATAGCTTAGGCTATACAGAAAAGGATTTTAGCTTTTTACATTCTTTAAAAAAATCACAGGAGTTTTTTCAAATGTGTGGTGGGGTGAACTCTTCTTTTGAGATTATTCCTACTGGTCAAAATGAAACAAAATAAGTATTCACATAGCCATAAATGTCCTTCCTGGCTCTATTTCTGGCTCTGAAATTGGTATGTTTTTCTCCATATCCATGTATGGCACTGTTTGAAAGTATGGGTTCACTATGCTTGTTCAAGTTGGAGCCTGGTGAGATCCACCACCCTGCCAGATATATGTTTTCTGTAGTCAGATCAGAGGGCTAGCCTTGGAGCTGGTACCCTAGCATCTGCGAACTCCTGATGGAGCCACTGCTAGTGCAGAATAAGTACCCTTCTTCCCCCTTCCCTCCCCTCAAGAACAGGAGCAAAAAAAAAAAAATAAAAATCAGGAGATGTTGCTCCACCAGATGTGACTTGATCATTTTCTGTTTGTTGGGGTTTTTTTGTTTTGTTTCAAGCTGAATTCTGGAGCCCCTTGGGTGGAAGCCTAATCTAGATTTGAAAGAATTGTGTAGTACTTGCATGAGTATGACTCCCTTTCTTTCCTATACTTCCTGTCCTTTTTAAGTGTCTGCTGCTGACATGAACAACATCATGCCTAGACTGGACCTGACTGACACTGTTAGCATCATTTTCAGCTTAATCTTGCTTCAGGCTAGAGCAGAGGCAGCCGGCCCAGATGAGGAGGGGGTTGCGCGTATGTGCATGGAGGGGGAGGGAAGCCAGTCTGGATTGAGGCATTCACCCCTGGAGCTAAATCTTTCAATCACCATAGAAAATTGTCATTTATTAAATATTTAACGGATACGATGGTGTTTGGATGCCAGTAATTTCTATTCAGTCTTTTTCCTCTTCCTTTGGTAGAGCCGTTCCAATAAAGAAGATCCAGAGCAACTGCGGTTAAAGCAGAAAGCGAAAGAGGTAGGACTTTCCAGTTACCATGCTTGCCTTTGTGTGTTGAGAGAAGGTTGGCAGCCCTGTCCTGGCAATTAGGTCAGGGTTTATTTTGCTGCTGCATACCATTTGCAGAGGCCTTGGGGAAGGACAGGAACTGCCACAGGCAAGGGCAGTGCTTCAAATGAGGTCAATGAATTATGAGCTCTCTTTTTTAACATTTTATTTTTGTAGTTTCAGTCCTGTCTAGAAACGGTCCTTTGTAAACTGCAGCAGTACACTTGGTAGGAATATAATGTGGGATTAGAAAAAAAAAAAAGAAAAAAAAAAAAGAAACTTTGAGATTTAGCATCTGGGACTGTACAATAGGCTACATTTTTCCAGGGTAATTGTTCGTTTTGTAAATCTGATACTGCTTATAATTCTTTGGCTGGGAGGCGGTACTGGGATTTAGTTTTAAATGGAAAACGCCTCTGGCTTTTAATTTTCTGGGCCCAGCAGTTTTCTGTTCTGGAATGGAGCCCTTGTTTCACACAGTTCATGTTTAGCTGCAGGGGTTTTAGTTTATAGCTTAGACTGGTTAAGCTTTTACTCCCAGAGGCCTCTGCATAGCAACTGTAGAAATCAACAAATAAGTTCATTTATGTCTGCAGCCTCCTCTCAGTAGCTGACTTTTTACATTTCCCAATATCCATTTCCTGACTTTTCTAGCCTGAGAGAAAAAAGCTCCACTAATTGGAGCTTATTTTAATTGAGCCTTAATATTGGATCTCACTGGAGTTGCCCCCAGAGCTACTGGGAACAGAATGAAATGAAAGTACCTAAGGTTGAAGATGTGTGTGCGTGTGTATGTGTGTGTGAAATTTTTCACTTGACCTACAGATTCTTTTCCCTGCTGAATAAATCATCAAGCCTGTTCACATTTCTGATTAAGGATCTGACAGCAGACGATAATAAAGACAATTGAGGTGTGAGACGTGTGATACAGAGCTGAAGAAATTGGTTTCTATAGTTACTTGACTGATTTCATGCAATTTTTAAGGATCTTTGTGCTAAATGAGAGTGATTTTCTGAGCAACCTTTTTCCTTAACTGTGCCTCTTGAACTATGAAATTTGTTGTTGCTTAACATTGCTGCACTTGGCTCCTAGGTGCCAGCAGCAGCAGCAGGTTATTTATGAATGCTTTAGAGGCCCTTATTGTTTGGATTAATGTAGGAGCCCAGGCAAAACAAATGGAAATCCAGTAAAATAGTATTAGAATCAATGCTCTGGATTTGCACCGTAATAGAAGAAATTTGTAAAATAAGAGGAGAGAGGAGGAGTCTGCTTTACTATCTATCTTTTAATTCTTTTTTTCTGCTTATAACTTTTTCTTCATGCTTACAATCTGTGAGAACAAAGTTGCCCTAAAGCCCTTCCCAGTTTGCCTCTAGTGCCACCAGGATCAACAATCAGTGGGTGATGCTAATTTGTCTTGTTTTGTAGGTGGCTTTACCTCTGCATCATCTGGTCATTTCTAGAGGTTCTTTCTGTTCATAAAACACTGCAAAGCAATTCATTTATGCAGCTTCTTTTCTCTTTTCCTCTGAACAATAATGTGTAGGATCTTGAAAAGTATTCCGTGATTCAGATATTTAAAACAGAAAGAAGTTAGGTATGTGTTTTGGGTCTTTTTTTTTAGATTGGTTGATATTGTTAATGAGATCTCTTTTAAAAAGTGGCATATAGGTGTACAAAAAAAGGAGCCAACAGAGCGGAGAAGGCGTCTAAGTTTAGTGTTTGGTCTTCTACTAAGTGCTTGAGTTCACCTCCTTCAGTGCATCTTATCTTGTACCAGAGTAACACAGCCTTCATCACACTTGTCCTGCATATTTCTCCATGCTGTGCTGCTCCCAGAGTGACGGTCTCTAACTGCTTCACCAAAAGAAGAGGAGACAGATGTGCCTCTTGGGACAACACAGATCTTTGTATTGGTATTTCTTTGCCCTCTGTCCTGCTTCTTTGTTCTCCAGAGAATGAGGCAGCCAGAACTTCTCCAGGCTTCACGTGCCGCACAGTAAACCCACCTTCTGTTTCAGGGCTGCTTTCTTAGCTGTGAGACTCTCTCAAGCTATAGTGGAAATGAGCCCAAATGCAGCTGGTCAGTTTTGGCACTTTATTGACAGTTTGGAGATAAATGGTCACCACACTTTTGCATTAAAAAATGGAAACATGAGTAGAGCTGGAGTAAGAGCAAAATAAAAATCAACAAATACCCCAAGGCTGAAACTGGTAACGCAGAAGCACAGTATATACTGGGATGAAAGCCTGAAAAGGCTCACCATTGTCTGTCTGTCTTGTTATGTTGTGAGTGTAGCTTGCTCCTAAGAAACCACACTTGCGAATTTTGATACCTCTGTCAGCTGGGATCAGATCCTTTCTAGGCCACTATGGTTGAGTATCCACTGGAAAGCCTGATCTGATCCTCTTAAAGTTCTTCAAGAATAAATATGGGCCTTCCTTCCTCAAAGCTGTCTTTTATGTGTTGATTGTGACCCCCAGGAGAAGGAAGTGGGTGTTGGGTAATGGCACTGGAGAATGTTCTAAAGCAGTGTTTCCCAAAATGCAGAGTGTAAATCCTAACAATGAATACTTACAAATCCAGGATGTGCTGTCATCTAGCAGCTGGAGGCAACATCTCAACGTTGCTGGAAGTACATCCAGAGACTCAGCAGTGGATTCTTCTATCCAAAAGGCTATACATAATTGCGTGACCTTTTCATCCCTTTTTGCTTGACCTGTTGTCTCAAACTTCCCCTATGCTAAGTCATTTACTTTCCTGTATTCTTAGTCTATGTAGCTTGCTATGAATTAAGTCTTTATTTACTTCCCCCTTTCACCTGTTTCAGCAGATTTTAATACCTTCAGAAAGTGCACATTCCTTCTGAGACAGCTGCAAGGCTTGCCCCAAGCTGCTCCTTTGTGCACTCAAGAATTTTGTCCTTGCTCACCTCGTGGGCCAGCTCTTTATGCAAAGGTGTTCCCGAAGTCTGGTTAAATTTCCCCTGCTTTTCATTCAGCCTTATCTGCCCCTTCAAGCTGAGAGGATACAGTCTTCACATTGTCCCTGATGCTTGCACTTTTAAACCATAACTTTTTTAGGTGCATTTCTGCTATTTCCTGTTCTACTTCCAACTATACTTCCAGTTACAAAGAAAATGTTCAGTTGATGCAATTCTTATAGCTGTATTTACAGTTTATCTCTGGCTTCATCCCTTTTGTGAAATGAGCTTACTTAAATTGAGTAGGTGTAGGATACTGTGAAATGTGCAAGCATGCCATATGAACAGTGCATCCCAGAAGACCTGTAAAAATGTCAGTATTAATCAGTGTGTACTGTAAATTTAAATATAAACCCTGATCTTTTGTAGTTCTGTCTCTCGTCTTCAAAAGTGAGTGTGCTTGTAGTATGGCTTCAGAAGCTTAAGGCTGAGGGTGGGCAAACCTTTCAGATTGTATGTGTGCAAGATTGCTGCTTGGGGTTGAGCAGGTGAACAGGTATCGTACTGATAGCATCTTTGCTTATTCCGTAGTAGCTACCTTCCTCTCTGCTCTTACCTTGTGGCACCTTGCAGCATCTATCGGTGGATAAAGGTGAGCAGCCACATCTTGAACGAGGGGAGGGAGTGACGGACAGCAGACCTGCCTGCCCCATTCCTTGCTCTTCCAGCAGCTCTGTTCACTTACAACTGCACAGGTCTTCCCAGTCCCTTGTTCCTGCCTGCTTGAAGCACTTGTGCATTTTTCTGTTATGATTTTGACACAGATGTCACAAGACGACAGCAGATGAGATGCTGAGAAAATTCAATACCTTTAATATCAACTGATTGGGAGGAAAATAGCAAACCCTAGGTTTTTTGTAGAGGCAAAACGAACCCCATCAAAACCATCGAAATAAAAAGTCTGCATCATTCCAGTTAGTTCCTGGGTGTTATATAGTAATGACTGAAATTTAGTTGTTCTGTAGTATCTTTTTTCAAAAATCATCTTTTTTTTTTCTATTTCATGTGTCCATCCTAACTCTTTCCCTTATTTCCTCTTACATTCTTAGTTAACAAGTAACTGTAACCTGATTCTCTGTCTGCTGCTCTGCCTACTGTCTCCAACCCACATTTTCAAGCTGTTTGTTTCCTTTTTTCCCCACACCTCTTGTGCTGCTTCTGTACTTAGTCTTCTGGACCTAATGGCTCAAATTGTTTAAGACCTCTCTTGTGGCAGGGGAAAAGGAAACTCCCTAGTTAACCATAACCTCTCAAAAAAGCAAACAAGATGCTGCAAGGAAAATAAGATCTCATCACGATCAATTGGCTTTTTATGAGCCTTCAGTGACATCCTGAGAGCTTCTGCTTAATTATCTGATTTATATTATCTTTATTGTTCTGTAGTGTTTCTTACCTGCTTCTGCATGTTTTGAAAAAAAAAAAAGCATTATTATTGAACAGACATAACTTTTGTTACCTGCAGTGTAGCCCTACAAATAGCAAAGGGCTATCATCAGAGATTCGGTGTGTTACGAGTCTTGAAGAAAGTCAGGGATGGAAATCCTCTAAAGTGTTAGATTATTGAGCAAACTGAAAAGTGAACCAAATCCCTGTTTATATGGCATTCGTCTTGGTGTTTTGAAGGAGCGTAAGAAAAGAGCAGCTGAGATACTGTATCGGATGCCTTAAAACCAGCTGGCTGGAAGATGACAGCAACTATCTTTATCTAGTGAAAAACAAAAGCCCCCTCAAAACTCCATTAAGCCTGTTCTTGGATTTTCAAATAGCCTTTTCTAAGTTTCTCTGAGAAAGTATAATGGACATGTAACCAGCTGAAAGTATGGTCTTGGATTAGAAACTTGCTAATAGAGGAAATTTTAGGCCTAAAAGTACAACAGAAAGATTATAATGGAGAACCAGAGAGTTCTGTGCCAAGAATGAGTGTTGGGTGGACTGCACGATAAGATGGAGAAACCTGCAGGTGGAAGATGAGTCGTAAATATTCTCTAGCTTTGAGACCTCAAGAGTGAGTGAATGAATACACAGTGTTACAGCAGCTGAAAATCATACGAAATATCATGCGTTTGGAAGAACTCTTATTGGTTTTAAAGTAAAGTCTTGCAAGGGCTGGACACTGTCTTGTTGTGATAATGCAGGTCTGCTGATGGTCATTGAGTAGTCTTCGCACATGCGATAGCATCTGAAACAAAAACTACAGAATATATTGCTTTGATGTGGTGTGCTGTAGCCTTTTTTGGCCTTGCAACAAAAGTAGCCTGGGCTGTGTCTGAAAACACACATAAAGAGAGCTTGATGCTGGATGCTAGACACCCAGGAACTTCTCTGGGCCTCCAAGTAAGGCAAGCTGATGAGACTGCACTGGGGAAAGCACGCTCCAGGTGTTCTAGAATACACAGACATGCATCAATAATTGTTAAACAAAACAAAAAAAAAAGGACACACTCGTAAAAAGAAATACACACTCCACACTTGGGAAATTCTTAACAAGAATGGGCAAAATTAGGAGTCAAGAAGTCACTGTATCCTGGACTTCTTAAATTCTGTGGGGACCTAGTTATTTATATATTAGAGAATGTCAAATATCAACTGAAGGATTTTTTTTTTTTCTTTTTTCCTATGGGTAGATTACTTAATGGCTATCCTGGAAAAAACTTCTGTTGTTCTTCAAAACATCTCACTGCACCCTGTAGTTCTAGACAGACGAGGCACCTGGTCTTGGGGGACACAGCCATGGTAGGGGCTGTTCTGCCACTGAAGCGTGTATGTGGAATATTAACCTGAAAGAAACCTACAGTATTACATACAGCCCTATTATAAGTTAGGACTGCGTATCAAACCAGTGCACGCTATTCTGCCTTTCTGCTGTTAAATGTAAATTACAACAGAGGGAAAAGTCAGTGGAAACTAATTGTATGGCTAATTAAAACAGTTTGAAAGGAAGCAATTGCAAGAAGAGAAATTGCATTATAGGCAAGAGGAGAGGATGATAAATGTTTAAATATGCAGCCTTCAAATGTCAGTTTTCCTCAGAGAATGTCCCCCATATGAGAAGTCTGCTATTCAGCTGCATTCAACCTGTAGGGCAGAAAATTTTGTATGGGAAAGGTAGAGGCTGGAGGCAGTAATGCTCATTGAGCTTTATGACAACCAGTGCGAGAGGCTTGGGATTGAAAACAGATTTTTAAGGTTTATTTTTCATTTTCATCACAAGTTCCTTAAAATGCTTAAAGGGAATATGAAAAAATTGGAGTTCTTTTTTTCCAAAGACAATGAAAGGAGAAGCGACTGGGAGCAGTAGAAAACTTTCACAGCACTAAATGGAGGACACAATGAAACCCAGTGAAACTTTGAAAAAGGTAGTCAGAAAAAAGAGTGGATAGAAAGAAGAGAGAGAAGTCAGTTCAGTGGGAAAAGTGGCCCCACTTAAAAGGTACTTCAGTATTTAGTTCTTTAAAAATATACAGTAAAGGGCAAACGTAAAGACCCATGTAGGTGTTAACGTTCCTTTTTCACTGATGCAAGCTAGAAAAAAGTAAATGCTGATATTTGGTCACAGTTGCTTTGACTTACTTTGAATTTTAATATTAATTAATTTATTGTTTAATTTTTTTATTGTGGAAGCTGAAAGAATCAGGGGCTTCTGCCTCTTTTGTATGCTTATATTCCTTGCTTTTTTTCCCCCGCAAGTCTTATACAAAATCTTGTTCATCTACTTTAGTGCTTTTATTACTCCTGATGTACTTATTGCTGGATAGCACACATAACCCTTAGGCATACATTAACTTGTCTTCAGCCTTCCCCGGTTTCCTTTCCTGCCAGTTCTTCTGTTACTTTAAATATTTATTTAATCTGTCCCATACTCTGTCAGCCTACAATGTCATATGTGGAGACATCCCCACTTCTTTCTTGATATTAAACCCAGTATCTTGTACATATGCTTTTTAGTCTTTTCCTTATATTCATCATAAACAAGTCCAGAATTGTGGTGTTTAGCTTCCCCATCTGTCTTACCAGCATTTCTTCTGAGTTCATTTCCATCCATACGACTGTATTTATTTGTTATTGCATTGCCAAGACTATTTTGGGGTTTTTTTTTCTAAACATAAGTTCCTAGTACTTAAATCTGAGAAGTGAAGAAAAGAAATCTCTCTTCAGTTGTTTCCTTGTACTTTACATATTGAAGCTCCTGCAGAAGTGGGCAGTGGTATGAATGTCTTGAGATGCATGTCATCTGCCAGCATCGTGCTGGACAAGTGCCACTTATTTGGATTTTCTTTAACCTCAGACCTGTTACTGTTCTGTGAGCCCTGGCTAATACAGATGCTTAATTTGTTGTCCCTACCTTTAGAGAAAGCTTCCCTGGTAAAACTGTTCTTGAGGATCTAGAGAGTAAAGGTTTCACGTGCTTTGTCTTCTATGAAAGCTTATACCAAATACCCTGTTCTGCTTTGGGAACTTTGTGACGAGATGTGAGGGGTTTTTTTACTCCTTTTTGAAGGTGAACGTGTATTCAACTAGGTAGCTCTTCCATTTCCCCTCTTTGATAATACAGCCACCTGCTGCTGTGCACATCATGGATTAGCTGGTGTGAATTAGTTGACTTTATTTGTAGTAGAGTATACTTTTTCCTTTCTTCAGTTGCGTTTAAGGGATTCTTCCTTGCAGTGTTTAGGGAAAATCTTGTGAGATTTGCATAACTTGAATTATTGGAGCTGTGGTAATGCTAACAACCACATATCATGTACTTTGTAACTGAAAGGGTTTAAAACCAACTTGCAGTATTGCTTTAAAAAAAGTCTCATCATCTTATAGCTGAAGTACTTCTTGTCATCTTATGCAACTTGAAATTTAATTTTTAATATTAAAATGCCACCAAAATGTCATTGGTGTAGTAGTAAAAATAGATTTTGCATTTTTTCTGAAATGTGGAGTATGAGACATAAGTGAGATAGAATTTCTGTGAGCAGGAAAAGAAATATTTTTCTCAGTAGAGGACTGAATGAAGAACAGAGAGGTCAATTTTAAAACCTTTCATTTTGTGTGATTACAGCAGTGCTGCAAATGCCATTTCACTATAAGGGAGGACTTTAAAACATACCTTACTTCTTGATTTGTGCTGCAGGTCAGATTAACTAAAATGGTTATTGTGTCACCCTAGAGATTCCTGCTTGCTGCAAGACCAGACTTTAAACCCTATTTTTATTATTAAAAAGGCCAGCAGCAACAAAGACTATTTTACAAGTTCTGAGACGTTTTCATAGCAATTTGATCTTTATACACAGGTTTTAGAACTCTTTGTACTGCGATTCTTAGCATATGTAAAAATTGGAAAGGGGGGAGAAGGAGCATGAACATTCATTTGCCTCTTGCCTGGAGACTGTCCCCTCTCAGTGCCCTTCTTGAGGAATGAATTTTGAACAGAACATGTGTTGGACTCCTGTGTTGTGGTGGAACAGCAGCATCTTTCAGCAGATGAAGTAGGTCAGGTTGAGGGGAAACTGCTAGTTTGTGGGTCCGATGTATGGCACAGGTTCCTTCTCCTCCTCTTGAATTGCCATTACACACTTCTATCTTTAAGGGAAAAAAAATAATCTGTTTTCAAGATACAAAGCTGGGTATGACAGTTCCTATTTGTATCCTATTTTAGTCAGAGACACCAATATTAGTAAAACTGACCCCTAGAAGGGAAACAATACTAGATGCAGCTTCTCTATGTTATATTTTAATAAAGCATATATACTGCTTTTACTGTCTTTCACTTGCTGCAGTGATCTTTCTGCCCTAACTTGTGCACTGCAAAACTGTCTGTTAAAGAAAGATTTGACTCAACGTAGTTGCCTCTTGCTGTTTCCTAATCTTGTTTAGGAAAATCTGGCAGTAGTTAGCCAGCCAGTATCCTCAGGTATCCCTTGATGTTATCTGCCTGTCTTCTCCTTATCCTGTACTTTTAACTGCTCACACAATGTTTGGACATTTAATCTCACACTTTTTAATGGAACAAAACTTGATGAAAGATGATTTTGCTGGCTTCAGCAGGGTAATTTGGATGCCTGCCCATATCATTTAATGGGGATCTGTTGAGTCCATTATGGAGATTGAGTGTTTAAATTCATTTGTCTTAATTATGTTCTCAGAAAAATCCCCGAGATGTCTAGAATGCAACAAGACTATGGTTTCTTTTTTTCTTTTGCTCCGAAACCCTGGTGAGATTCTGCCTGATTTGAAAAATCCTTTGGTTACGAGGTGGAAAATGTATTGGGGAGAATAGATGATGGTTATGACCTGCATTTTCGGCATTGTCTTGGGAACTGCATGGTCAAAGATGCATCAGTTGTGTTTCTAGAAAGTACATCTTTTTCCTACCATCCACCAAGTGTCATCCCGTCCTTTGCATTGATGGGTTTTCCACCAGCACTGCCTCCAGCAGCAATGCTTGCTCCTGCAGGGCGTCTGTGTCAACAGCATGCTTTGTCAGCTTGAACTGCGTGGGGTAAATGGTGATGGTGCCCAGGCACTACCCAGTCCTCAGCCAGGGCAGCATTCTGGTGCTCCACCAAGAGGCACTCAAGCAACCTGGTCCCCTCCACCCCATGCTGATGCCAACCCAAAGCCACCTTGGAAATTTAATTCATAGCTCTGCCTCTTGTCCTTGGTTTTTACCATGGCTGCCCATCAACATCAGCTGTAAAAAGGAGAGGGGGTCTTATTTCAATACTGCTTCCAGCCAGTGACCAAATGTTCAGCAGCCACCTGTTTTTGACATGTCTAACTGCAGTGAAGCTGGTTTGTATGTGTTTTGTAGGGATAAGGGAGAGGGGGGGGATATGTTTTCTAATGACTCCTAGGGATGGAAACACAAGGTTAGGCTAATAAAGGCTTTTGGTTTGTTTTTTAAGTTTAATGGTTTTAAAAGTCCTTTTCATTTTAAGTGTAATGATTCTTAAGAGTAAAGCAAATCATCTTTCCCCTTCTGGTTTTCTTGGCCACTGGAGCCTTTTGGAATTTAATCTGCCCCCAGTGGGATGCCATGTGCATGGCATGTTGTAATGCCTCTTCTCATGGCAAGAAGACTGTGGTGTACATGCGGCCGCTGTGATGACTGAACTACATTGCTGGCAGGAAGGTGTACTTCTACAGGGATGCTCTGTCGCTGCCTGTAAGCGGGGCTGGCTCCAGGTGTCACCTGGTGGAGGCCTGGGCAGTTGGGGCTGGAAGTCAGCATGTGCCGATGCCAAAGAATCTCAGCGTTTTATTGCTCCCGATTAATCCAGGGAGTAATGAAGACATCCCATAAAAATAGTTTCTAAGCCTCAGTGTTTCACAAAGTTTGTGAAGTTTCAAGTTACTTTTTCAGATTTAGTCTTATTTCCCCCCATTCCTGATTGGTTGCAATGTGTTCCTGAATATAAACATACATATTGAAGATTGAGATTAAAAGGAAGTTTATCTTAAACATCTTACGCAAGTAGGCCAGCTGGAGGTAATGTCAGACAATGGCAGAACTGTAGTTTTCAAGTTTAAGGGACATAAAACCTTACAGTGTCTAAAATATTCTTGAAAGCAATACTATATCTTTGAAAAAGACAAAAAAAGACTCATTCAGAACTAAATTAATTCTGATAAATACAGTCATAAATGTTTACACTGCACACAAAAGCAAGAACAGTGTGTGTGGTAAGTGAATGATGGTATCTAGCGTTGAAGAAGTGCAACTACATTTCTGTAAGGAAAAGCATACATAGTGTGATCAAAGCTGACTTGCAAATGGTGTTTTCCTAACTGAATAGTTTGTCTCATCTTCCAGAAAAAAAAAACCAAAACCAAACCAACCACAACCCAACTACTCTCAACATATGTATGTCAAAGTCTTGCATTCCCTGATTTCTGTTGAAAAATCTTAAGGATGTGTATAGTTTGAGTCTTACAGAGCAGGATGTCCTTTTAGGAGTCTTGCACTGAAATACCATTTTTCTTTAAATAGCCTAGCTGGCTGCAATACTTGATGTGAAGCTGCCAGCATCACTAAAGTAAGAACGAGTCTACTGATCTGAAGTAAAATAATAGACTTGCCAAAAAAACCCCAAAACCAAAAAAAGGGCAATAAAACCAAACCCCCAAAACCAACCCAAACAAAAAACCAAACTCTCAACAACAAAAAAAAGCCACCGCCGCCCCCCCCCGCCCAACCCCACGGTATTTTTTTTAATGCTGTGTAGATACTACAAGCTTGGTTCTTAACCAGCTGCATTCCTCTTCTCCAAGTGGGATCTCTGAGAGCTGAAAAGCAAGCAAAAACATAGTGTATTACAAGCTTAGTAAGCAAAATACCTGTACTGACTGAATGAGGAATTCCAGTTAAGTTTTTTTTTTTTTAATGATTTGCGGGGTTGAGGGAAGGGAGGAGAGTTGGATGCTTTGCTACCGTGATATGGTGGTACTTTCTGTAAAGAGACATGGACATGCGTGAATGTAGAGAATTCCCATCCAAACAGATTTTGTAAGTCCTGGGGGTGGGGAGAGCATGGGCTAAGGAGCTGTTCTAGTTGCATGTCGGATCATTTAAGGATTAACATTAAACCTAGAAATTTGTGTTTAAGGACAAACTCAACATGAGTAAATAGAAAACCTTCTTCCTCTACAGAGAGAGAGAGCACTTTCCTCCAGCCGTGCTCCAAGTTGGACAGCTGGCGGATCTGAAAGCAGTGTGGTTGCATTAGCAAGGTGCCCAATCCAACCTAGTAAGTCTATTAGCAGACTTGACTGGGTTGAGCTCCAGAGCAGCTGGCATCTATAGGTATCGAATAGAATGAAATAGTATGTATGTTAAAATGCAGAGATAAAACTTTTATTTTTTTTTTAAATCCTCTTGACTATGGGTTTCTCTCCCACCCCAAGTTTACCTAACCCAGGTAGAGGTTGTTTCTAAGGATTTCTTTGTGTTGAATGGTTTCTGGAGGTGAGTGAAAATAAATATATGTAGTGTATCTCTAACTTGCTTCGGATATGCCTGAAGATTCAAATATGTACTGGGAAAAGAAAGAACATCAGTGAACTGACAGCATCCTGTTCAGTTGGATAAGATGATGTTTCAGAATGGCAATATTGAGTGCTGGGTTCAGGTAATACAGCATGAAGAAATTGAGTGTCTTACTTGTGCAGTCATGAATTGCGATTTTGAATTAAGAATATGCCCAGTTCACAAAACTCGGCAACTTCAACTTTTAATACTAATCCAGCTTCATAAACCAGTTCTGATCAATATTTTCTGTTAATCGGAAATGGGAAAGCTTATGAGCTGAGGAACCAGCAGCAAGGCTCCTGTTAAGGCTGTGATGATACCACAATGTGGTCTCCATAAAAAGTGTTACTTACACAGTGCTATCTATAGGGCTGTTACTGTTTCAGGGCTCTAAGTGTGACTGAGTATTGGAATCTGTCAAAAGTGTCCAGAAAGAGAGGAAAAGATGCTGTGAAATACATTGTTTCACTAGGGACTGCAGAGCTGTGGAAGGTGCCATAAAGAGAACAAGACCTTTAGGATACTGTATATCGTAATTAATGTAGGTGTTTTCTTTTTAAATTAGATGCAACAATTGGAGTTAGCACAAATGCAACAAAGAGAAGCCAACCTCACAGCTTTGGCAGCCATCGGACCAAGGAAGAAAAGACCATTGGATTCATCAAACGTTGGATCTGGGCTGGAGGTACGGAGATGACTTGCATGTTGTTGTATCTTCATACTGAATTATTTTATTCTTCCCTGTAGGAAGAAGTGAGAATTCTCTTAGACAAAATGGCTGGTTACGTACTGTAAGAAAACTAGTCCATGTGTTAGATACTTGAAAGGATTGTTTCTGGTAAATTTGTTGGGGACATTTAATTGTGTGTTATAGGAAGAACTGTGGATAAGAGCACTGTGTGTAAAGGACTGAATGAAATGATGGCTCAGAGAAACTTCCATCTGCAGTGGAGGGTAACGAAGCTGTGGTGGTCTTCCACAGCAGCTAGTTGTCATGGCCCCTCAGTTGAACTCACGATGGCTGTTCTGGATGGCTTTTGAAATGGCTCTTGCTTTGACATTTGGCTGTGGACTTTTTTCCATGCACAATACATAGGGACTCTTCAAATATACTGTGAGTTCACCTTGGCTAGATCCCCCCAAAAAGCAATAAATAAATAAATAAAGCTAGACCTTTCAGTTCCTGCAATGAGCCAGATCATCTTTTCTGGCTCATGCTGCGTTTTAAAAGTGCCTTGAAGGTGCTTTTAACAAATCTTGGTCTGAACAAATCTCTTAATGTTGTGCTGGAGATTAACTGTTTCTGGGACCTGGGAAGCTTACAGGGCAACAGAAGTTCTTTCCAAGGAGACTGACAGCCTACTTCTGTTAGAGATCATCATCTGGGCTGGAGATGGGAGAAATGTGTTCCGGACTGTCAATCAAGTGTTGTTGCCAGTTTTGCCCCTCTTTCTCATGAAGCCTCAACGTTGCTCATGTGAATGGCTGGTTGGCTTGTCACCCAAGCACAGTGAACAGAAGCCTGGAAAGTAACTCTTGTGTGGAAGAAGTGGTGGTAAAGTTGTCCTTTCTGATAAACCTTAAGTCTTTTTCATTCTGTTGGCCTAGGAAGCTTAAATAGATGCTGGATTGAAAATACTGGCGTTTTTGCATACTGGAGTCTGGAAGGACCTTACATAATGCTCAATTATTTGCAATGTAACTGAGACAGTGGTGGCATCTGTAGGTTTTCCCTCAGTCTGGACTGTGACAAGAGACCTCTCTAAGGAGGTGAGGTAGACTTGTTTCTTTGATTTTTTTTTTTTTTTTCCCCCTCCTTTTTTTCTGACGTGGAGACACAATTACCTCCTTGGACGCTCCCTGTTTACCGCAAGTGAAGTGAAGGAGTCTGTATCTAAACAAGCTGCAGAAAGCAGCATTCCCAGCTTTTGAGCAGCTATTCTTCATTTCTTTGTAGTTTTTTAATGCACTTTCACATGAAGCTGAAGGTATAGTTATTTTTTTTATAATACCACTGGAAAAACTTGAAAAAATGAGTCTAGCACAAGAACAGTTTTCCCCATCCTTTTCTCCTCTTCCCCCAAGCTTCTATCGAGTAACTATTCCTGTTCTTCGTAGTGGTTTTCTGTAATTATTGCCGGATTTGTTTCTGAATATTTAACAAGTCTGCCTGTTAGGTACTTTTCAGTTATTTCTCATCGTCTGCGGTGTGTCTGCTTTATTAAAAGCTTCATGAGATTGTGCCAAAGTGAGACAGGTAACAGTGTTGCTATTGAAAGGTGGTGATCTATTATTTACATTGCCAGTTTAAAAGAATGTGGACATAACGTGCCTAAAACTGTCCATAAACCTTGATAGTATTTCATTGTCATGAATCTACCTGCTGTATTTTAAGATGCTTCTCATATAGGTTGCCTTACTAGACTAAGTTGTAAGGGCAGTAGGTGAAAGTAATTCTGCTAGTGAAACAACTTCAGTTTCTCACATGCAATCTTGCATTCCAGTGCCTAGTACTTAGGCTGCATGCTACCAGAAAGCAATTCTCTGCCGACCTTTTTTCTTTTTTGTGAAATTATGCAGGATAACAAACTTGAGAAGGATGTTTAGACTTAAACGTTTAAGTGTCCCAATATATCTGAGCGGATTTATAAAAGGCTTAAGACTTCTCACGTAGAATAAAGAATGGTTTTGACAAACACTCTCTAGTTCAAGAAGCAGAACATTTGTAATACATTCACGATAACATGGCAAAACATCCTGAGCAGTAAACAACATTCCATTCTTCAGAGATGAAAGGAGGTCTTTGAAACTGAAAGCAAGTACAATATGGCCTCAGGCTGATACACATTTGGGCATCTTTAAAATCATCTTTTTGGGCAACCTGTCTGAGAATAATTTAAACAGTCAGGGTGTACTTTCTCATTTCAAATTGCAAATACAGACAGCTTTACTCTCAAGTAATCCGAAATGTCAGAACTTCCTGACTATGCAATGGCAAGGAGTAAATCTGTGCATAATACTCCTGTGACCATTTTTTTTTTCTTTTTAATTTAAAGCCTAATATCTTGGTAGACAGGTATGATGGAAGAAGTTATTCCTGAATATGAATGATCCTTCGGCAGTATTGAATGAAATCACTGATGCTAACTGCATTAAGTTTTTTAACTAAGACTTCAACTTTCCTTGGATAATGTTCTTTGTACAATGTTTGTATGTCTTATGTCTGTGTGAGAACACAGGTGACTCTGTTTAGCTTCTTTTTATCATTGCCTATTTCAACAATTAAATGAAATTAATTGTTTCAAGCCATTATTGATGTAAACTGAAGCCCTAAGGTATTTGGGGAGACAGGGAAGAAATAATCAGTTATAGTATGTATTAAAAAAGTGAAACTCTGTAAGGAAATTTGTTACATATTTGCCTTTCTTTATTCAGTACCAAAATGTAATGGGTACTGGAAGAGTGCAGCTCAGCAGACTGGGTTGGTATGGATCTGCTACCTTCCGTTGCAGTAACAGTAAGTGTGAACGGCTAAGAACAGCATTCTGTTAGCGTACCATGTTTCCTGTCTCCACAAATGAGCATCTGTGTTTAACTGGGATGGTTCTTCAGCCCTAGGTATATGTTTCTCCACACTCTGCCACCTGGCTTTGCACCTCTTCTGGAAAGTCTTTTTCCTGGGACGGTTGAGTGCCTGATTCCTGCACATTCATCCCATCTTGTCCTCTGAAATTCTGCTTTCTTTACTTGGTCTTTAAGGAGACCTATTATGGATTATTTTAATCTGGGAACTAGAACATGCGGTGACATGAGCACATGCTTTACAGCTAGAAGCCTACTTACCAGCAGCCATATCACCTCACAGTGTGGTTGGTAAGAAATAAAGAGGTTCTTGCCCGGAGGAGTGTCTGTCAACTCATTTGGACCTAAAAGCAATATATAAAGGGTAAACTATATCTTGCCGTGATTATACTTATGTATCGCTAAACTTGAAATAGCAGTAGGGGCAAATCCATGATGATCATGGAATGAAAAAATAAGGCTAATGCTCTAGGCCTAATTTAAAAAAAAAAAAAAAAAAAAGAAGGCATCAGTATAATGGGAATTCTTTTCCCCTTCTCATTGGAAACACTCATTTGGGTAGTTTTGCATGTTCTCTTCACTGCAACTTACCATTTGACTGGTATTGTTCAGAAAGAGTAATTTGAGAAAGCTCTGGTAAGAAAATCTCTCTATTGTGAAAATGTGTTAATTGGTGCTACTTGTATTCCAGAGGTGGCAATATCTTCATCTCTCTCATTCTGGTCCCTCTGGACACTTTCGGATACAATGAGGGGAAGAGGCCTTTGGATTTGATTCATATGTGTTTTCGGGTTTGTGTATTTGTTACCCACCTCTTCTCCTCCCCCAGTTTGGGGGCATGTGGTGAACAGTAATGAATCAAAGGGTGGGAAAAATTGAAAAATAAGTCATCTTGAGAAGGGAGAACATTTCTAAAACAAATCAGAAAAAAGTAAACTTGAAGCCACAGACTTATTTTCCCGATTCTGTGTTTTGTTTCATAGTTTTTATTGGTTGGTAACATGCCCCATAATGTTTTCAATGCTGAGAAATAGTCAAGGATTATTTTGGATTAAGTTTTACTGCTTTTCTGATGACAAAGCTATTTTGGAAACAGCTTTGTCTCATTCTCACTGTAACTGGAGTCTTAGAACTTTGAAAACCCTTGCAGATATTTGAAGCTTTTTTCTGTGAGGAAACAGGCTGCAGTTCTGAGTCCTTAAACTTTCTTTCCTTCTATACAAAGGTGTCCCAGGTCCAAGGTTGTCTTTGGCCTTGTACTGAGAGCAGTATATTTGTGCAGTATCACACAGCAGGGAGGGAAAAAAGTCCTACATATGTTTTTGAAAGCAGAGTTAGGAGACTGGCTGCTACTCTTATGGTCAGCTTCTGAAGACTGTGGTTGGACCATTCTTCTACTTCATACAGGAAAACTTAGTTGGATGCCTGCACTTCAGTGTAATTTTTTTTAGGAGACTGCTTGCTTCTCATCCGTTTTCTGGCTCAACGATAACACATCAACTACTTGGAAGTGATGTACTCTGTCTTGCCCTGAAGTACTGTTGGTGTGTCCTTCACTTGCCTCCTTCCAGGTTGGTCACATTGACTGACTCACGGGTAAATCTTGCGTCTTTTCATTCTTTTTGCCTGATCCAATGGCAAAGGAAATTCCCTTCTTCCAAATGCTGCTTGTGGCTGTTCTGTCCACCACCAAGACTGGCTGCTCTGTTCGTAAGTGTGGATCTTGCCTTGCCACCCGTAGTCTAGCTCTGCTGTGGAAGCTTAGGCTACTGCAAGTAGCTGCTACAGAAGTAAAAGATGCAGCTGCTATCCTGGGGTCAGTGCAGAGCTATTCAAGTACGTCCATTCTGTCAAACTCCTAGCTCTAGCCAACATGCATAAAATAATGTGATACTTCTGGGGTGATGCACATCTGCTAATACAGCAGTCCACAAACAAGCTTGTATTCTCCTTCTGGGAAGAAGTTTGGCAAGAAGAAATGGGAGAAATGTCTTGTTTACCACACGGGTCATTGTTCCATTTTTAGTATTGATTGTGGGTGGAGAAAACAAGCTTGTTGTCTCCTCTTTTAGGGCAAGGTCTCTGTCACATCTGATCATTGTTAGCAGAACTTAAACTTACCTTTCTTGCTTTACAGCTTAGGATGCCGGTATGCATGTTGATCAAACATATTCTGTATGTGGTGCATGTTTAAGCTTTGGAAATGCTCTTTAGGCTGACCTGGGAAGAACTAAGCTTTTAAGCAACAAGTCCTTTTCTGTAGAATGAAAGAAAACCCCAGCTCTTCCAAATGTTTGGGGAAGGGAGATGTTTTGGTTTTTCTACTGTGTAGGAATCAAATCACTCTCATTTTTTCGGCATTTGCGGGAGGGATGTGTGGTAGTTAAGGTGTATCTGGCTTTACACTCTTGTAAGTGGTAGCTGTAGAAGTTACTGCTGCCTTTCTGGCCATAAGCTCTTCTGATGAGGCGACACGCTAGCAAAATTAATCAACTTCAGTATTGGTGTTAAGGACATGACTGTGTCTAAATATGAATTAAATGCAGAAGTTGGCTCTGTAGCGAATGGATGATAGGTTTGCTGCTCCCTGTATATCCATGGGGCGCAGAAAGGCTGCTGGCTGGTGCTTGGCACTGGTACATGACAGTCTGCTAAAGCATTTTCTTAAAAGCTGCAGAAAATTAATTTAAAAGCAATCACTTTAAATTGGACCTTGTATGTAAGTAGGTGTTCAGAGCCAGGCTACAAAATCTATTTCTACAATTGAAGGGTTTCCCCCTCTTTCTTTGGTCTCTCTCTCTGTCTCTACCACTCCTTCCCCCAGCCCATTTTGTGATTTAGGTCTGAAGTGATATAGGAGGGTTTTTCTTTTTCTACTTTGCATATACTTAACATATGCAGACTCTTGATTTCAGTTTCTGGTTCTTATTCAGGCTGTCGGGACAATTGAAGAGTCTACAGCGTGGTCATACCTTTGGGGGAGAGGGGAGCTAAAAGTGTTACTGCAATTATAAAATGTGGCTTCGGCATCTTTCTTATCTGCTGCAAGACCTCAGCACAGCCCTGTCAGCTAGAGAGTTTCAATTTCAGCGCTGAATTTCCTGGCTGCTGTCAGTCCAGGCCATACACTTGATGTGAATTTTTTCCTATGTAAATAGGCAAAAATATTCTCGACTGCCATTCACACACTTTGGAAATACAGTTCATTGGCCCATATTGTGCCTTTTCTGTACCAGAGATGAACTTAATTCTTCTTATGTGTGAAAGATATCTACAATTTAAATGACTAATTGCATTATAGCTTTAGGCTGAACATATTGGTAACGTGCAAATGTTGATGACATGTGAAGGGTCAAGAGATTTATAATTTAGTTGACAATACATTGCTTAAAATGATGTGGCAAAGAGCCAGAAAATTTCAGCTTAATAATTGTCTATTAACTAACATGGCATATTTGTATAATATTCATTACCTCCAGGTACAGATTAAGCATCTCATGTAGCCATATGAAGTGACATGCGTACATGAATCTTGGGCATAATAGTGAATAAACTGACATTACGTTCGCAGTAATTTGTTTCAATATGTAAAACATGTTGTTGCCTACATTTGCAAGGACTTGTAGGAATGTTGCAATGAAATCTGAGGAAAAATGCATCGTTGAATAACGTTCTCTATTATATAGATCTGACAGCTTTGTGAGGCTTCTTTGTAGACTACAGATAACATCATAAATATACATGTTTGTTTTCAGCTGCATGAGAAGTGGCCTGGAAATAGAGATCTAAGCCTTTCAGACGTTGGCTTGATCTACACTAATGTGGGCTATAAGGTTAAAAAAAACCCAAACACCAAAAAACCCACCACCCAATGCCACCAACTTTATTGAAAAAAAAAAAAATCTTATTTATATAAATATTGAGAAACATAGTATTTTAGTATTGTGAATGTGGGAGTACTTCTAGCAGACTGAAGCTTGTTAGAATAGGCAGCATCAGTAGGCTGGCTTGTCACCAAAGTAATATCAACTTCTTTCACTTTGTTTTCTCTGGCCTAAATTATGCACTTATTTGTACAAGCAAAACTTCTACAGTTCTGACAGGGTCTCTTCCTTCCTCCTTGCTGCTGGGGGAGACCCAGGAAAGTGTTTGAGCACTCCACAGTCCATTAATGGCTTTCTAACCCTTTTTTTTCCTCCTGTGAGACAGGAATGTGTTCTGTGTATTACAGCTGGGAAACTAATGTACAGGGTACACTAGATATCACAGGCCTCCGTGTAACCACAGGTGACAAAGCTGGGGGTTGAACCTGGATGCTTTTACTCTGATTTGCTAAATGCTTTACCACCTTCCAACAATGTCTCTGCTGCACGCAGCTGTAATGATTCAGTGTTTGGAGATGTCATTGAAAACTGTCTCGTGACTTTGCTTCCTTCTGCTGTTGGTATTTTTATAATGCGCAGCGGAGCTGCAGTGGCAGTTTGCTGTCGTGGGATCTTGGCTCTCAGACTGGGATCTGTTTATGCCACACCAAAAATCGAAATGAGAACTCTTGGCTTGACTTTTTAACATTTGACTGAACGCTTTGCTTTCTTAAAGTGCTCCCCCACCTTAAGAGTTTAAAATTTTGAATGTGATTGGTATGAAGCCGTGGAATTTGAGAAAGGAGAGTGTACTCTGCCAGGAACAGCTCACTGAGGCTGACCTGGACTTGGTGGGAAGGAAGGTGTCCGCTGACCCCTCTGAGCTTTGTATCGGGGCCTGTAGACTAGCTCTGAGCAACTATGATATCCTTGTCAGTACCTGTGATCCAGACTTGTAGAGCACATGCTCCAGAGACCTTGGAGACTAGGAATAAGGTGGTGATGGTAGCTCGGGTAAAGGAAGAGCCTTGTTGTGAGCTGTGGCTCTGTATCAACTTCACTCTTGCCTTTTCAGAGAGAGTTGGTATTTAATTCTCGGTCCAGCCACTGGAGAGAGCTCTAGAGATCTTAAAACAGGTTTCGGGAGCAACCTCTCAACAAAACTAGTTGCACAACAGGCGTGGGACTAAGCAGGAGCTCCACAATGTCTTCTGCTGCCAAGATCAGTGAGAGTAATTGATCTCTCTCAGGTGTATGTAAAAGGCTCTGAGGATCAAGAAAGGGTGACTTTGGCAAAGTTGCTGATTTGACTTGATAGTCCTGCAGGACTGAAGCAGGACTGCAGCTGTTGTGGCCTCCTGGGGCTGCTTTTAAGCCAGCTGGTGGTCTCGGTACTGTGAAGGGTGGTTTCCAGTGGTGCAGAGCCACGTTGCTGCAGTACCTTACCTGGCTTATGAACAGGATCTGTCAGCTGTTGATACCCAGGTTGACTGGTAATATTTATGCCGGTAGTTACCCCTCCCGGGCTGCATGTCTCTGCATTGTTTCTCTTTTGGAAGGAAAGCGGGGTGCTGGGGGTTCAGTGAAAGGCAGGAACTTCAGGATATGGCTGACATCTTCCAGCCTCCCCTGTGGAGAAGAGGAGTGTTCCAAATTTAAAAAAAAAAAAGAGAGAGAAATGAAAAAAGAAAAAAGAAGTTGCTTGCTAGTTATGGCACTAATAATTAGGTGTTGCAGAAGGGGGATGCAGGCTGGTTGCAGTACCCTTTGCTAGAATTGGTTCTACAAGGATGCATTTTATATTCACTTATCTCTGTACTTGTCTGTAGCCCGGTTGAAAAGCAGCACTTTTCACTTCCCCTCAGAAGAGGCTCACAAAGCTGTCTTAGGATACGCTGAAGACTTCTGCAGTGAAGAATCCCCCAAAATAGCAAGATGCAAGTGGTTGCTGCCCAACTGGGAGGAAAGTAATAGGGGTGTCTGGGAGCAGGGAGTGGGCTGGTGTTGTTCTAACCAGGGTGTTGAGGTCTCAAAAGCAGTGTGGTGGAGTTTCTGTGCAGGAAGGGGTATATGAGATGTAAAGGAGAGGACTGCTGACTGTTGCCTACGGCCAGACAAGATCAACCTGCTACCCAAGAGGAGGCTCTGAGAACTGAGCAGCAGAGGACCCTCCCCTAAAGTGTCCCTTGTCTCAGCTGGAGAGCTCAAGAGTATGACGCTTCTTAAATAAGGTCTTGGACATTAACAGAGGCACCTGCGATGGTTCATTTTGATGCGCAGATGGCATCTTAACTTCAAGTGTTTTCACTTTTGGTTCTCTAAATGTTTTACAAAAAGACAGGCAGTACATCACCCTCCACTGCTTGGTCCAAAGTCCAAAACAAAACCATGAAAGACCAGTGTTTCGATGCAGCTATAGGGGACAGTAGCTAAAAGGAGTTAGTGCTCATCCCTGTATAAATTTAGTTCAGAGAGACTTCCCCAATGCAGTCCCAGTGTGGACTGCAATAACCTAGGCTGTCTGTTGGCTTCTTTAATTTTAAACCATCGTGCACTTTGAGAGAAGGACCTTTTCTTTTAACTTGGATGTGGTAGCAGCTGTTGGATTAAATATATTCAGTAACTAAAGAGTCTCTGGCCCCTGAAATGCTGTACTCAGTAGCTCTGATAAGCCGCTGTGATGCTACGTGAAACTTAAAAGTATGAACTGGCTGTCTTAGCAAACAGGAGTCCAGGATAAGCTTTGGCTTTGGATGTGATATTACAGCATAACATTGCTTTACGTCTCTGCACTGGGCATGATGGGTAAGAATTTAAGAATAAACAAATCCGTAACTGTCTCAAACGCAGGCAGCTTGGCGCTTCTGCCCTGTTATAGCATCTTGCAGCTCCAACAGCTTCCAAAGCAGGCTTGGGGATTTGTGCTGTCTGCCTCCTTTTTGTAAGGGAGTGAACAGGACTGAGGTGGCTGTTTGGTGTCTTTTTAAAGGTAAGACTTCTAGTCTAATGACTATTTAGAGAGAAAATACTTTCACCTCCATAAAGTTCTTTGAATTATAAAGGACATTGCTGCTGGGTTACTGAAAACCCTTGGGGTTTGTTTCATTTATAACACTGCCTCAGGCCTTCTGCTGCATCCTGTTGGATTGACCTCCTTTTCAACCCGTGCTGGCAGCTGCATTGCAGAGCTATCTTTTCCCTGGATCCTTCAGGGTTGTCATATGACAAACTTGAACTGTGACCCTTTTGTGTCTTACCAGGACAGCAGTGCCCTCTCTGTGCGATGTGGCCAGCAGTCTTCCCCACGCACGCATTTGTTCCAAGCCATTTAACAAACTGAAAGTTTCAAATGATGGCATTTCATAGTGTTTAATAGTATCGACTGTAAAGCAAATGAAATGGTGCTGAATACCCTGCATGCTGCTAGTAAGAAATACAGCTTCCATTTTTGCAATATGCCCTGGGTTTTCTGTGGTTAGTATGCGCGCACTCTCTTTTTTTTTTTTTTAACTGAATTTCAATGCTCCCCCCCAACAGCAGTAGCATTCACTGCTGTAGATAGTCCAGCACTGGTATTTGTTTCTAATATATGGGGTCGTTTAACCAGATTTCTGTAAGCAAAGTGGGCAAAGTTATTTTGCTGAAGTCTTGCAGAGACTGTTAGGATAAGAATTCATATAGTTAACATGGCATCCAAGCAACACCATCTCCAAGTGGTGTTGATGCTGGCAGGCATTGCCTTGCTGAAGTTACAGAGACTAAGCACTTGTATTTGTACAAATTGCATTCATTACCAAGAACCCTCCAGTAGTGATAAGAGACTGGCTGTGTAGCACAGATTGGCTCCAAGATAAGTAGCCAGTCTATTGTGCAGTTCATGGTAATCTTCCTCCTCCCACCCCTAATAATAAATCTTGGGGTATTTTGGAATGTGTGTGGGTTGCTCATTCCAGTAGCCTGAATGTGTAACTACTAAACATCATCATCTCCTACCACTTGTGCTTTCATAACCAAGCGAGGCAGCCGACTGAGATGGATAGGCTCGGGTACAGTGTTCTGAACACGTGGATGCTTCGACTGTGTGTGTCTGTTGCTCCCTTAAAGGACGATTCACAGGTGATGGCTGGGGTAAGAGTTTCTCCTGGTCGTGTTTCAAGGCTAGAGCCCACTCACAGTGATGGTTTTCTTCAAGAAGAGATGTGAACATCTGGAGCTTGGGTGTTTGCAAGTGGGAGTAAGAGCCTTGCGCAACCTGGGGCTCTGCACAGGAGCCATGGTAGTACCTACTTCATAGTTAGCTTGTCCTTTCTTGGTGCGAGTGTTTATGTAGTATGACTTCAGTGAAATGGCAGTTATTTATCTTACCATAATAATATAGCTTTTGAAAAAAATAGAATTTTTTTACTAAGAGTTTTTTCATTGTTTTGACTGAAATAAACCATTAACTGTCAAGTGCTTGCTTTGTCTTTTAAAGTATCTGATGTGCAAGCACTTCTGGATTGCTGGCTTTCAACATGTAAAGCTGAACATCAGCAGGCTAGTTTTATGCAAGTAGGCAGTATAATCCAACCAGTTTGGTTAAAAACTTGTATTTACATGGAATTCTCATGTTTTTTCTCTCTCCCTCCCCTATCTAGGATTTGAGAGGCAATGGAATCACTCCTGGATCATCAGGTTTTAGCCTTACGAAACAGCTGCTCTGTCCAAGAATAACCCGCGTCTGTCTCAGGGACTTGATATTCTGCATGGAACAAGAGAGGGAGTTGAAGCATTCTCTAACTTTGTACCGTGCTCTTCTGAAGTGATTTGAATTTTACATTTCAACTTGCTGTCTACTGCCAAAGAAAACACTGAAGCATTGTTGCACTGTCTTGAAATTCCAATTTCTGGAAAATGATCCGTTGTAAGGATAACTCTTGTTTACAGATAAACATTTTTATCAAATACCTAACTTAGCACCTGTAGGGTTTTTAATAATATTTGGCTTAAACCAGTCTGTAAACCAGTGAAAACACTGAGGTGCACACACAAGCACCTCACTACCTGCTTGCACTTAACTGTCTTGCAGGCTCTGAGGGCTTGATACGTGTCCCTAGTTTATGTATGTCGCTTGCTTCAGTACTCCAGTCTGCAACATCTGGTCTACGTGTGGTGCCTTCTTCTAATCCAACCTTATTTAGGGAAACAAATAACACTTTAAAGGCACTGCATAGCATGGCAACTGTATTTAATCATGAACCAGCAGTCAGTCAACATGCTAATGTATTGCCTATCTGACTCAGCATCTCCTTAAATTTTCTGGGTTTAGAATTACTACTGGATGCTTGTTTTTGGAGAGCAAAGTAGCAAGCAAATGGAATGAGGGGTGCTTTCTCACCCCCACCTTGCCTCAGTTGCTCTCCCCCTTTCCTCTGAGAAAGTGACTGAGGGAAGGTGAACACATTGGTCGTTCTTGTGATTGAAGTACATCAGACAGTGTAGTTAGGGCATACTTCAATGTTCAGGGAAAATTTGGAGTTCCTAGACTTGAATACAAGGAGTGAAAGAGCCTAAAAAAGAAGGGTAAACAGAAGAAACAGTTTATCTTTCTGTAGATATAAAAAATAGCATTGAACTTGAGCATAGACGTAGAAGGAAATGAACAAAAGCAACCTGTGCTGACTGCAAAAAAGGGAAAACTTGAGATGCATTGAAACTTTGCAGCTGGAGACTCTCTTAAGGAGAAGAGCAGTGTTTGCAAAGCACAGGATTCACTGCTTTATTTAGAATATTGATTTAATACCTTAATGTGGTATAACAGGGAAGCTTCCCAAATAGAAAGTATTTAGACAGTTGCCTGGTTTCCATTCAGTGAGGAGGAGGACTCCAGATTATTAACACTGCTAGAATAGATACAAAGATTTTCTGCTTGCTGGTAAAGACTGCCTTGTGGTGGCAGGAAAAAACTCCAGGTCGCCCTTCTCCCCAGCCTCCAAACATTTTGCCTCCCATGACACAGTGCTGTATAGCATGGCTGTTTCCCAGGACTGGTGGGAAGGGCACTGCCTGTATTGAATGGCTTCCTGCTGAAACTTTTTTCTTTTAAGGAGCAAGCTTCCTATGGTTATTTGGCATGCTACTTCAAAACTTGAAGCGATGATTCAAACGCCCTCCACCGTCAGAACCACTGCAGATAGTTACCAAATTAAATAAGTTTTGAATCGGTTATGTTTTTTGTGTTGGAACAGTAGTAAACAAATCTAGTAAATGAATGCTGTAAATTATTTATATATGTATATATAGCCTATATATATATATATAAAAGAAATGCAGTACTTTGACTAAGCTATAGTTTGCAAGATATTGATGGCATCAGGCAAAATTGTTTTGTATAATTAAATGCTTAGCTTTACTTTTTATGTAAAGTGCAGCATTTTCCATATTTGTGTACTGTATCTTATTGATCAGATGTTTAAAATTATTTTAAATACTGCATTAAAGCAATTATTTTATTAAAAATAATAAATTGGTAACTTTGTTTCCTAACCTGAGAAATTCAGCGTCTGAAGCTGTCATCACCATGACTAATGGCGTGGCTCTGAGAGCAAGCCCCGGCTATCTGCCCATCACAGTAATTGGCATGGTTGCCCCATGTGACGTATTAATGATAAACATCTATATTTTAAGGGTTTTTTTAAACAGAACTAGGTGACAGAGCAAAGAATTACTCGAAGGGGGGGGTGGGCAGGGAGAAAAAGCAACATCTTATTTGCCTGACTTCCCCCGGTCAGTCAGCACAGAGGCTGGGTGTGTTTTTTTTATTTAACAGCTGGGCAGAGGTGAGCGCTTTGCACGTGTTCTGGGAAGTAAAAACACAGGAACCGTCTCACGCTTCAGCAATGTGCAGTTGAAGCATTGTCCTAAATTGTTTTTAAAGCAACTCACAACTAATTAAGTGCAGGTTGGAGAACAAAGATGAGCATCTGCATATTGGCCGGCCTCTTTTATTTCTTTAAACCAATGTGATGCTTAAAGTGAAAGATGTTGGAGAAAATAACTTAATTGATAAATAGATACATAGGAAGTATGACAGATGATTCAAGTGTTTTTATGGCCTGCCTACGATGCAGACTGCATGCTTTCATTGCTGCTGCAGCAAGTTGTCTCTTTCACCAGTAGTTCCTCCCTGTGTGCCACCTCTTCCCACCCCAAACACACCCCAAATCCCAAAATTTTACTCTGTAAGGAGTAGCAGACATTTTCAGAAAGGTTTTTCAGCAGGTCTTTAGGCCTAATTTCAGACAGGGACAGACAAAGTCTTGGTGCAAAGGCTAAAAATACTTGTCTCCCTCCACCTGCCTCTCATTCGAGCTCAACTTCTTTTCTGAGAAGAACCAGTGTCCTCTAAAGTGGCATTTAGGAGACACTTGAGCTTTGCTCAGCCACACCAGGAGTTAAAGGAGAGATGACCAAGGGTTCACTTCCCACCTTTTCCCCCCTCTCATCACCCTTTATGGGAAGATGGACTGCTCTTTATGCAAACACTAAAAGCCCAGTCATAAGGTGACGAGGACCACCCCTGCCATCGTGCTGCCTTGCCTCTTAGTTCTCGGTATGCTCGTGTTCAAGCTTGGCGACCTAGCAGCAGAGCCGTCTATGCCACCGATGCTGCGAGGGCCCTAAGCTTACTCCAGGCACTTCTTGCTGTCCAGATGGCCTGCTAGCCTAGTGGCTATTTCTAATGCACTGAGCTGCCCGGGGAACTCTCTCTGCCACTCGAGTATTCTGCCTTTAGAGAAAATAGTATATACAGCTGGGGGGGGAAAGCTGTTGTTGCTGGCTCTTGACTACTACTATCTTAAAAGCATAGTATGCTGAGTTTTGTATGTTATGTGGTGACAAAAGGGGCCCTGTACTCTTTCTCCTGCAGCTGCTGCTTTTTCCCTTTATTGCCATTTTCAAGTTCTACCACTGAATCCAGCCCTTTGCACTGTCTTTGACTCCAGTTTTACTCTTCTCCCCTTGGGAAAGACTAGCTGGAGTGCACTAACACACCCCGCAGCTTTGTTCAGCTTTGTTCGAGGTTTAATGAGGAAGGTAGCGGGGGCCCGTGAGACATTACTAGATGATTCCTCAAAGCCATTGCACTCTCTTGGACACTTTGACACGAGTAGCTTAAGGCTACTGTTTGCATCAAGTTGTTCTAGGCCCGCTCTCTTGGAGGCACCTGTGTCCTGCCATGTGAGCGCACTGCTCGGCAAAAAGTGCTGTCAGCTGTTCTCTAGGTTCATCTCTTTGCTCTGTTCTTTGCTTTCCTCTTCATTTGTAATCACTGGGGTGAGGAAGGAAAGACTAAGGCAAACGAGGATGTCCTGAAGGGGCAGACAGTCCAAGTGATTGGACTTGATGAAATGGGCTTGCTCCCAGCAACTTTTCAAATGAGGGCTGCTGGGTTTCTGAGGCCAAGCGCTGCATACGCTTCCCTCTGCACGTAGCGCACATGATGTCTACACATCCTCCGAGAGCTGGATCCAGCGGTTGTTATCCAAAGTCCTACGGCTGGAGCCTGCAGCTCTGGAGATAACTGCAATCTGCAGTGAAGGCTTAACTCCTTTGATGAGTGAAGAATGTAGCACACCAGACCTCTCTGTTTTGCCACTTTCGGCACTGGGCGTGTTGCCACCTGTCAGTGGCTTGTCCTACCCTCATCTAGTAGGAAGGCTACCTGTCTGCAGGCCACAATGTCAGCGTTTCACTTGGTGCAGGCCCTTTGTAAGCTAGGCGAGCACCCTTTTTGGCTTTGTAATGCTTTGAAGGAATAGGCAAGAAAACTGGTCTTTTCCTTCCAGATACATCGATCCCTGTTCCTACCACCTCTTCTTTCCTCTTCTACTATAGGCATGAGCTGGTCACTCCTTGCTTGCTCTTTGTAGTTATTCTGGCGTGTTAAGCTGCTAACTTTGCTACCCAGTTTCTTCTCAGGATCCCCTGCTTCATAGTTCACAGGTTGCCCGCAGGTAGCCTGCTTTTGAAAGGGTTTTGGCTGTGAAGGAGGTAGGAAAAGGAGGATCTCCACCCTGGACTTGAAAGTTGAATGGCTCTTCTGGAGTGGAAGGAGGTGGTGGTGCAGGTCAGCTCACGTCAGCCCTGAGGCTGCTACTTTCTGTGCAGGGAGCAGAGTCTCGCAGGAAGTTTGTGTTTCATGGTGGTCAAGACTTCTACCGTGAAGTCCTACTTCAGTCAAGGGTTTTCTACAAGGTCGTTGCAGCAGTAGGTACTTCCCACCTTCCAAGGGATGTTTCCCTGGCAGGATTGTTTCTTCAGAGCCACCTAAGGCTCCCACTGCAGACCCCATCAGAGCTGGTCATCCATGGTCTTCCCCAAGCCCCATCTCACAGTCCCACAGCTCTTCCAGGTATCTCCTCTTCAGCCTCTTCCTGTCTCAGAAGTAGGAAAGGGTACAGCTATGTCTTGCGTGATTCAGCTGGACGTTGGGCAGTATCAGGAGCTGCGCTGAGGCCCCAGGTGGTGACAGTACGTGTTTCTCCAGAGCTCTGCCCATCAGTAGCGTCACTGAAAGACTGCTTCCCCTGGGGCTGTGCCCTGGTGGGAGGGAGCAAAGGCGCGGGGGTCTTCTGCGTGGGCACTGCTAAGGTAAAAAAGTCGTCTTCATCTCAGCAGCTCGGCATGCATGCTCCTGCTCCGCAGGCTTTCCTTGAAGAACTGCAGTTATTGGTAAGCAGTTACGCTCTCTACCAGATCACAGGGAATATTATTTTAAAATCTATTTGGAATGAAAAATTATCTGACAGATCATCTGTATCTGGTTTTGAGAGCTAATTCATAATTATGTGTAGTTCCCCAAGCTTCTTGAGATATGTGCACTTCCACTTTGAAGTGTTTAGCGTGACGGGGTTTATTATTTACAGTTATTTGAAGGTGTTTCTTACTTCTGTCCTTAGAAGCTGGAAGGGAGGAGGGGGAGCATTTTTTTCAAGTAATTATGTGTGAATATACATGTACTCTGTGTGTATAAGGATGGCTGAGTAACTTTTTAAAAGAAATACCCTACTTCTTGTAAGGGCTGAGTTATAACAGCTCCCAGGTGTGAAACTCCAGCAACAAGGAGAGAGGGAGGAAGGAGACAAATTCTTGAAGAGGTTGCAAGTTTTAATACGTTAAAATCCTTTGATACCTTTGTGCAAAATTGGGCAGAGAATAAAGGCTCCCTTGAAGAGCTGATCAGCGGGACTTCTCAAGAAGGGAGGATAGGAAAGGGAGAAGGCACTCAGAGGATCGAAGACAGAGCTCACTCCTCTCTCCAGGAGCTTCGGTGATACCTTTATGTGTGTTCTGGCAGAGGCTTTCATTTACAGAAATGACAGAAAAGGGCCTTTCTAGAAAAATAAGAATACATCAAAGTAGGTAGGTATGAGTATGCAGGCTATGTATTTAATGAAGCAGACTTAGTGAGTAATTTCTGTTTGGGAAGAAATCCTTAAATCGTTGCTTCCTGTTCAATGCAGTTTTCATTCTTAACTTCGTGTTTCCTAAAACTTGGAGAAACCCTCTGTAATAATTTCATCTCTCTTTGAAGGAGTGGCAGGAAGGATTATCGCCAGCTGCAGCCCGGTGCTGTGGTCCAGCCACAGAGCTGAAGTACTGCGGGATGCGGGAAGGGGGGACATGTGCTGTCCATGGGAGTCGGTGGCCTGACTGATGCTGAAAGAGAGAAGCTGGAATGAGCAGAAGCTGCGTAGATACAGCATGGGCTATTCAACATCTCAGAGCCAAAGCAGTTTTCCTCTACTGATGTGAATAAAACACGGATGGAGGCTTACAGCCCATGCGAGCATGTGCCTTGTGTCGAGCTGACATGGTAATCAGGGTTGCGCTACCTCTTGTCAAGGCCTGGGCTGTAATTTTCTGCACCCTGCCTTTAACCAGCCGATTCATTAGCCCTTTGCAGCATGGCTGACGGGCGGTGCGACCTCAAACAGGCCTCATCTCACAGAGCTCTCAGAGTCTTTGCTTCTAATTTGAAAGCTTTAGCCTTCTTTATTACAGGGGAAAAAAAATTGAAGGTGACCCAAGCTTCAGGTACAGAGGGCAAATATTAAAAGTAAGGTTGGTTTTTGCCTTTGAAATTCCTCGCTTCTTAGAGACTGTTGGTGAGTGATGCCCCAGAGCTGGGGAGGATGGCTCCAGAAAGAGATCCCCTCGAGTGTGCAATCAGCCCTTCACAGCAGTCTGCTGGGGATGCTGAAACAGAAATCAGTGTTTCGAGTTTTTTTTCCCATGCTGTAAAGAAGAACCTGTGGGAAGGTTCTGCCTGTGTCCTTACACAAAACCAGGATATCCAGTAATTAGTGAGAGATACCTCCAGGGCAAGCTCAAATTTTGCAACACTTCCCAAGGCAGAGAAAATGCCCTGGGCTAGGGCAGTCTTGGGAAGAGAGTGAGTCAGGAGGCTTTTTTTTTTGCCTTTTTTTTTTCTTTTGTTTTCTCTATAGTCTTGATCAAGTCAAAACTTAAGAAAACTTTGCAGGGACCCAACTCTTCCAGACCTCCCTATACCTGGGTGAGGCTCCTCCACCTCCTGAGGTAGACGGCTGCCTTTTCAGGCTTTTTCTCTATAACAGGCTAAACTTTTTGCAGTCCTGAGCCGCAGCTGAGCTTCTGGAGATGGCTGGGAGCAGGGAAGCTGAGCTGACCCCCAGGGGCAGGATCCCCCAAGGCAGAAAGCTGGAGAGGCGCGGCGCAGCCCAGCCCTTGCAGGGCGGCAGGGGCAGGGTGCTGCCTCTTTTGGTGATTTTTCCCCCCCAGAAACACAGGTTTCTGCTTGGGAAGAGATTTAAAACCCTGTATAGCTGTCGCCTGCCTTGGGCAGCGCTTCCGCACGTAGAAGAAGTCGAAGCGGCGTAGGGTTCGGGCAGGGTGGGTGGCAGAGGGGCAATGGGCGGCGGGGGCCGGCGGCAACTCGCCCACGGCTCCTGTGCGGGGACCGGTCCCCGGAGGGGTGCCGGGGCTGCGCTGGCGGAGCCGCCTTTGGGGAAGCCACCTGCTTGGCGGAGGGCCCGGAGGAGCCAGCACCACCCCGCCGCCCCGGGGCTGCCGGGCGTGCCCGGCCCGGCCCAGCCTGCCGGGGGCCCACGGAGCTGCTGCGGGACTGCCCTGCCCCTCGGCTGTGCGGGGCTGGCGTCCGGGGCTCTCGGCCAGAGGATGAGCTTGCGGGTGGGTGGGTGGGAGGCCGGGCTGCGGGGGCTTCGAGCTCCCGTTGGGCCGACCGATCCCCCCGGGCACCCCTTGATCTGCCGCAGCACCGTATGCTCAGCCTCCTCGGATGCACCCCACGCTGAGGAGGTCTCCTTGACATGAGGAGACTCCATGAGTCTCCCTCACAGGCCGTAAGCCGTACGTAAGGGGCTCAAGCTCCTGACATGGGGATGCGGCACAAATACTCCCTGGCTCTTTGAACACAGATCTCCAGACACGTCTGGCTGAGATGCGGGTCAGTGGCCAGCTCTGCTTTCCCACTCTTGCCTTTCATCCCCTCCACCTGGTTTCTGTGGTGTTGGGTCTCCTTCCCACCTCCCCTCCCCGGCCCCCGCTGCCTCAGTTTTGCATTTTGCCCCCATGCTCGTGCCTTGCAGCACGAACACGCTGCAGCACGGCCTGCCTTCCCTTGCTGGTCTCCTGGCTGCTGCCCTTTCTCAGTGTTTTAAGCCCCGGGAACGATTTGTAAACACGCAGTGAACCGTCCACTTCATCCAGGCTCCCTCTGGCCTGGCTTTAACTTCTGCGCTCAGGTGGAACCCGACTGAAACACTCACAGCCAAGCAATGTCCAGAGCGGGTGCTCCCACCCTCCTCCTGCACAGCTTGTTGGGCACTTCTGCTCCTCCCAAAAGCTTCCCTTCCTCTTCAGCTTCCATGGCTGCTCCAGTTCTTCTCCCCACCCCTCAAATAATTTGTTTCCCTTGGATGACTACAGTCCCTTCCCAGATGTCTTCAGGCTCGCTGCTTTGATTGCCTTCCATAGGAGACATCTCCTGCACAAACATCTCCTCAGCTGCCGCTTGTCTGGGCTAATGGCTCACAGATCTTGACTGCAAACCTGTTGTCCTCTGCACAGGCAGAAACTGTGAGCACCTGGAGACCCTCTGTGCATGCTGAGATGTTAAACCAAATTCAACAGGGCTAAAATAGGGCTCAGTTACTTTCTCTTCCCATGATCTTTGTTAATGACTAGGCAATGTTGCTCCTGTTGACTTGCCCTCTCAAGAGCTTCCAAATGTTGGATGTGACTTCTGGAGAGCCTTGAGGGCTGCTGGTTGCAAAGGTCTCCACCATCATCTCTGGCCTCCTGAGGTGTTGGGGATGCAGGCTCCCTTTTCCCCAGGGGAGGACAGCTGGGGTGGAGCAGTTTTCCTTTCCTAGACCCCTGTGTGCACCTACAGCAGAAAGGAGGCTGTCCCAGGCAGCTGCAGTGCTTTTAGGCTATTAAGCTGTTCCCTTTTGGACGTCTCCTTCGAGTTATGCTTTGCTGCGATGCCAATAAAAACTTGCTGTTGTTAGGCTTCTGCGGCATCACAGCGAACGCCGCGAGAAGGAAGTGCTCGCTTCTCGGCAGCTAAAGCCCTGTGTTGGGGATTTCCCTCCATCTAGTTTTGGTAGTTCCCCTTCTCGATGTGCCACCCTCTGAGGATCTCCTTGGCACATCGCTTGAGGCAGTGGAGTCCCAGGGCGGCAGGGGCTGTTTATACGTCCCTAATATTTACCACAACGAAGCCCTTTCCTGGAATTAGCTGAGAGTCCCAAAGCCACCAACAAGGCCACGTCTCGTAGCACCTCCCGCGCTTGGCCCGGCACGCTCAGAGCACGCTGCCGCCCAATTCGGGCGGGCACCCCACAAACCCTCTCCCTCGCAGTGGGGCTCCCTTTTGCTCCCTGACTGCTGCTCTGTCTTCAAGTGGGCAGGGATCCCTCGCAGGGAATGGAAAGCAGCCTCCACTCCCATGGGTGTGGGGTTTTGCCTTCTATTGTGCCAGCAGCGGGCTGTCTATGGGAGTACAAATGGTGCTCAGCACAGGCTTTGGATAATTAATGCTGTTTCTTTGAACGAAGGTAGCACTTATGCCCCTGATTGATATCTACGGTGATAAAGATACAGTCCCTGTCATGACTGGATGCAAAAAATATTTGAGAGGAAAAACCAGGATTTTTTGCTACCTGACTGAATATGCGTCCAAAACTCTTACACTTAATCTCCCAAAACACAACTATCCTCTTTTTGTGACCCCAGGAGAGGCCCTTAGATGCTCTCCGAGGGGCTTACGTGCCCGCGTGCACCCCAGACCTCCCTCCCCAGAGCATCTGATGGGGGCAGGAGCTCAGCTTTCCCACAGAAACACATGGGGACAGACGGGTCACGTCTACCACGGCAGTCCAGGGCTTGTCCACCACCCCCAGCGTGGCTGTGATGGGGGGACAGCATTTTCCCTGTGCTCCTTGAAGAGAGGAGCCCTCACGTAGTCTACCCCATCCCAAGGCAAAGCAAGAGCAGGGAGGAGTCGCTCCAACCTGCCGTGGTTATTTTAGACTATAAAGTTGTGGGGAATTTTTTTGTTGTTGTTGTTTAGTGAGCAGCTCACTGTGAATTTAATAGATGAGTTTTGCTATCGGTAACAACTCCCCTAACCCCCAAGCAGTTTATTTCATGTATACAAGAGCAAAAAAGGGAAAAGTAAGAACACCTCTGGGGAAAAATAAGGGGTTGGGAAATGGCTGTAAGTGCAAGCACAGGATTGCCAAACCCACACGTTCAAAAAGCATGAATCAGATCTCCAGGAATCACAAGACTGGTGGTCTGAATTTCAAATATGAAATCTGGGCAGTTTCTGAAGGGTATTTCCCTCTATGTTTTCAATGCTCTAGGGGAAGCTGCATGCCCTCTGTTTAGGAGGGAGCACTGACAGGCTGGAATCAAGGCTTACACACACTTATAGGAACCCATCCTCCCTATGCTGGAGCCCGAGACGGTCATCCCACCCTCCCAGTCCCCTAATCTTGCCACATTGCTCTACTCTCCCCTGCCGTGGGGCATTGCTGCCGCTTCCTCGCGCCCCTGCTGAGCTGCCCAGAGGGACGGCCAAGCCCTGGCACCCATCTTGCCACAGTGGGGAGCAACCACCGCTTTCACCAGGGTTGGTCTTCCCCCCGTGGATAAGATGGTGAGGAAGCAGTGTCTCTATTTCTGGCCCACAGACTTTAGTGAGATTTTAGTGAGAGAGAGCCACCACTTCAAATAGTTCAAAGATGTACGTAGCCTGGGCCATAAACCCAAAGCGGCACTGCCCGAGGTAGGGAGAGTTGCCTGTGACACCTGTTTTGGAGGGACATGAATTGCTTTCCACACTATGCAAGAGCTCAATATAAGACAGAGCTGAAGATATTTTATCTGAGGGTACAAATTAATACCTCCTCCCCCAGAGTCACCCAAAACGCCCCCAAAACCTGAGAAGGAGAGCACTGTGGCAAAATTCCCCAGTGCTAGACTAAGTTGCCCAATTTGTTGGCGCCTGAGCCCCTAGGCAGCGAGCAGCCTGCACCCACACCTCCAAATATGGATGTGCTGGCAGGAGAGGGAAGCTTCTTCCATCTCCTGCCTCACTTGAGGGCCTCTAGATCTATAGCTGATCTAAACTGCTGTTGCCCAACTCAGCCTTGCAGACTCAGCTTTGCTGCAAGTCCTTTCTTGTCTATCCCTCTGGAGTCCCTCAGCCACCTCCAGCGTGGTGATGTTGGTCCTTGCAAGCTCTTTGGTCATGCTACAGCTGCTCAGCTACAGCTGTCCACACTGGAGGACCAGCAGGGTGACCTCCATGGAAGAGGACTCCCAAGGATGATTGCCTACACAGCGCCATGAGATGGTCTTCCCAAGCCCATGCATGTTAGCATTGCCTCCCTGTGCTGGACCGACACCTCTTCTGCTTCAGCAGAAGCCACTCTCATCCTTGTGCATTGCCCCTTTGTCATTCTTACATCCCAGCTCACGGTTACAGGAGCGGACCCATCAGGACTCACTGGTGTGAAACGTGGGGAAATCCCAGGCTGCATGGCTCTTCCCGAGCTCCTGTCAAGTAGGCAAATTACCTGTCACAGGGAGAGGATTCAGGAGTCAGAGGGATTGCATGCAAATGGGAAGAGCAACCAAAGAGCCCGAGTTCTCCCAGACCTGCTGAGGCTGAAGTCTGCAGTTGGCAGTGCACCTGCTTCGGTGAAGGGTGGAGCTGCAGCCATGCAATGGGTAAAAGGCTGTGATCTTCAAAGCTGAGCATTGTATTTTGCTCCAAAGCACTTATACCATCCACCCATGGAAGAGAAATCCAGGTGACTTCCAACCCGGTGAGCAGGGACAGCAACCAGTGGGCAGTGAAACCACTCATCTCTTCCAGGAGCAGTAGCTCTTGCAACGGTAGCTCATGAGCAGGAGCTGGTCGGCTGCCAGGGCAGGAATGACTCACAGCCAGTTTATGGTTACCTGTGAGCCGTCATGCCCGGCTCCAGGCTCCCTGGGGCCTGGTGCAGCAACGTCTGCTTCCTGAGTTCGGTGGAAGGGAAAAGGTGCCTCATTCCCTATTGACGAGCGTGAATTAATCCACTTTTGCCCTAGGTTGGAGGTAATACCAATAGCACCACACACTCCCTCCTGCTAAATAACAAGCAAGTGTAGGAGTATCCTGGCCTGAAGGACCAAGCATATTAGCCTGACCCGTAAGTGAAGTGTCTACATCAAAGAAGAGGTGAGAATAACGCATACACGCACAGCCAGCGGCAGCAGCACCTCGTAAATGTGCCTGCTTGCCTCGTTTGAGGCTCTTTATCTGGTAGATGGTCTCATTTGCCAATATAAATACACACTTGCTAGTGGGAGACATACACGGCACGTGTAGCACAGGAGAAGCTGAAAGACCAAAGTGAGCCCAGCATATGTGGAGATCCCAGGAAAAAAGCACTGTAGGAGCCCAGGAGGACAGACCCGTCCATACCCCAGCATAGTTCTTGCTTCGGTTCCTCTTCTCCCAGTCTCTCTTCAACCACAGCTACCTGAGGGGGAGAGAGAAGACCAGGAGAAGTCCTTCTCAGTGCTCACTGGGGTCACACACAGTACATCACCCTACACTCTTGGTTGGAGCAAGGTGATGAGTCCTTTGGCTGCTCCCCGGCCGACTCTCTGCGGTGTAGTGTCTCCAGAGGAGGAAAGTTAGCTCTCTCTTCACTCTCAATCCACAGCTGGCCCTCACAACCCTCTCTTGCTTGCAGCAACAGAGCAGCCCATGTGGGCCACGCTTCCTAGGAGATCTGCCAACACAACGTGCGAGCCTCCTGGTCTCACAGTGCTGGCTCCAGGGACAGAGGACGTGGAGCTCCACAGCAAAGCCATCTCCAGCTGCTCCCTGCCAGGAAGAGCTGTGCTACAGCTGTGTCTCCATCTGAATGCTGCTCTAGGTCAACACAGTGAGCACCCTCCAGATCCGTATTGGGGTTCCCACTCTTCCTCAGGACCGGGAGTGCACTGTGCAGGGTGCAAGGCTTAGCCTCCCAAGCCTCTTGTCCACATTGCAAGCCTCGTGAGCAAATCCTACTTGCCCGGTTTCCTGATACGACTTTCCATGCCCAGATGCTGCCTGCACCCCGGCTGGCGAGCCGTTCCCTGCAGCCCCCTTGCACACTTCTCCCAGCTGCCTCTCCCCTGGGAGTCACACGCAGTGGTTATTTTGGGACTCAGAACATCAGCCTACGAGCAGCAAGTGAGCGCTTTTACTCACTCAAGCTCCCCATCAAGTTCTTCAGTGTGTGCAGGCTCTGGAAGAGCTCTCAGGCTGTTTCTATGAAGCAATACCCGTCTGGTTGTAGCTACGTGTGCCATCGGCCTGCTGAACTCTCCTTTGAAGGGGAGGGATTTCCCACCCTTCGCTGTGAACTTTCACTGCTCGCAAGGGTACTTTGGTCTGGGCAAGATGGCCTCGGAGGGGATGGCTCTGTTCTTGATTTCTGAATACTGCTGACTCTTCGAAAGACTGGGTTTGCTGCTGGGTCTTTGCCCTCGGAGCAGCAGCCCTTACCCAGCTAAATTCAGCTGGGGGAATTCCACCTGTAAGACGTGCAAGTAAGGGCAAAGACATCCTCTGCCTTGTCCCTGTCAAGTTTCTGCTCCCCAAGGCCTTGCTTTCTCTGTTGGTAGTTCCTGCATGCAGCAGCAAGTCTGCTTGCCATGTGTTTCGCTAAAGCCGAGATGCCCACACATTTTTTCCATTGTGAACCTGGCTACATCCCTGCCAGCTCACACAACCAGCTATTGTTAAGTAATTGTTTCAGTCATCCACTGAGCCCACGCCCAAGCAGGCTTTTCAGATTTGACACATGGGAGATTCACTACTGTTGGCGTGGCTTTGGGGTACTCTGCCTCCTGCCTCTGCCCGGGAGGGTGACAGCAACAGAGAGACTCCAGATGGGCTAAATGTGGCCATTTTCATGCCCATCCTTGGGTTCCCAGCTCCCAGCCACCACTGACCCTTTTCTCTCTGTAACAGAAACTTAATGCGATACAGAAGGTCCACCAGCTTACCCCCATGCAGGGGCTTGCATTTGCTTCCTGATGTTGCTTGAGATCAGAGGTCTCTGTTTCTCTCCCTGTTCCCACTGTCATTACCAGGTAATGCAGAGCAAATATCAGAGCTGCTTCCCCTACCAGTGATGATGCCTCCTCCTGATCCCTACTTGACATGTGGGATTTATAGTTCAATTTAAGTTTGGCATGGTTACTACTCCCCAACTCCAGCAATTAGAGGATTTGAGAAGTGCATTGTGGGGCCCTGATTTTTCATATGGTCATTCTGGCTGACAACACCCTTTATACCGCCTTTTTACATACACAGCCAAAATGCTCGGCACATTTTCAGAAGAGGGAAGATTAAAAACCCAACCAAAAAAAAGCCCAGAAAAAAACCCAAAGTGAATTACTAAAGTTTATAAGGCTAATACTTTATAGGGCTAGTATGCACAGGCCTGGGGCCTTCAAGATAATATAATCTAATACTCGGAGATCCCCTGATGAAAGGCACTATATATGCAAAGTGCTTTATAAACATTAATTAGTTAATGTTGAAAATTTTGCCCAGGGCAAAAAAAAAAAAAAACCCTACCAAAAATCCCCCTTCCCTCCCTCCCTCTAGTCCCTAACTATACAAAGTTAATGATTCTGTGTGTGCAAACTCAGAGCATATTTTAATTTCTGTTTACTTCTGGGGAGATGGAAGCACTGGAAGTACTTTCATATACATTATGCTTCTGCAAGCATTGGTAACATGGCTGCTTCTCCTGTCATGTGATTTAAGCTTCGTGAATGAGGACACCTCAACACCTACAGCATAATCTTGGCCACAGTGTTTGCAATAAAACTGCCCGAGCTCTACTAGCTCATCCCTTCATACTCTGTAATCACCAACCAACCAACCCACCCATGTGTGAAGGTCTTCACAACGATAGCTTTCATTCCAGGTCACCTTTCCAAACCTTGGGGAATCTTGAGCACAGGGCAGCTGGTTTCAGTGTCATCACCACGTAACGTATGCACAGAGAGCAATGGACAAAGTAATACACTTATTATTATCGCGAAAGGAGGGAAACTGGGCAGTCTGAAGGATAAAGTAGACCTTGCTTTTGTAGCTGGTTGCACGCAGGATGAGGTTGTGTTTCAAAGTAGCTGGTGTAAAAGGCAACAAGTTGTGCATTCAATGATATTTCCAGCAAGAAACATTTCATCTCTCCTTTGTAATCCTTGGCAGGGAAGCATTCAGCTTCTAGATCACGCTACAGGGGCTGCTTTCCCTGAAGACCACATCTGCTCTGGTCTGCTGGATGCTGTGTAAGACCCCCCGGCAGAGCAAGCAGAGCCCACTTTCAGAGCTCCTTTCAGAGCACCATGCTCACCTCCACACTTTGCAGAGCTTAGGGGCCCTTGTAGGCAATACTTTTCCCAAAAAAGACCCTTTGCATCCCCAGCAAGGCCCTTTCAGACTCTACTTAGTCCAAGCAAGTCTGCACCACACATACTATGCCACAAACCACCACACTGGCTTGCCTGGCTCTGACTTCTCCATAACACATCCATCAGCAAAAGACCAGCAGGTCCCTCGATCCATGGCCAGGATGGGTCACCACATCCCACCGCTCTCCTCTCCAGCTGCGAGGGTAGCAGACACTCTGAGGTAAGCAGGCAAACCACCTCCCTGAAAAGCTGCTGGTATCTTCTGGAACTCCTTTCCCACATCTGTCCTGTTTAAACCTCAAACTCGTGCCTGTCAGCCTGGACACTGGGATAACCGTGCTTGATGGGGCAGGAGAAACTTTAATGATGGAGTGGCAGAATGCAACCTGCTTGCAGCAGCGTGGTCTGGCCCAGCAGTGTTTTTCAGGGCTGGGTCACCCAGGTCCCCGTGGCAGCGCCTGGAGTTGGGGAGCCCCTTTGCTCTGCATCTGCCACCTTCCCTGCCAGCTGGGTTTCTGCATGTGCTTGCTCCTGCCCCAGCACCCAAAGCAGCCAGCGGTGCCTCCTCGACAGTGGACCTTTGGTGTGGAATGCTTTCCCTTCCCTCTTCTGGGTCCTGTGTGCCTCCAGGGCTGCTCTCAGCATTTTGGCTCCCCACCATGCCACCCTGTGAGATGTCCCTGTGCACCGACAGCAGGACACCCAGCCAGACATTTTCCATTTGCCCGGACTGTATCCATGAGAGGCAGCACCAAGGGATGAGAGCACTGTAAGGTACCACCATTGCCCTTAGCCTGAGACTTGGTAACTGCTATGAGCGAAGTCTTAATATGAATTGGCCAAATGACCACTGGCCGTGCTGCCGGTGGCTGCCTTGTGCCTCCAGCACAGCCTTCCCCAGCACTCCCTTGCTTCCCCATGCTGCCATGCAAAATCTGCACGTGCTGAAGCACCGTCCCTGGCTCAGCACACCTCCAATGGGTCTTTGAATGCAAACCCCACTTGCTGCCAATGCATCGAGTTTTGCTTTGGTGCTCCTACAACTTAAAAACCCCCACCATGCCACAGTCACTCACGGAGGTGCCTCTCGCCTGGCCAGGCTCCTCCAGCACTGGTGTCCCTGGGGCCTCTCGCACCACTGGAGAGCAGCACGCAGCGGCCAAGCAGGTGCGTGACCCGAGGACCCCTCTTTACCAACTCATGAAGAGGTGCGTTATCAAGCTTTAATGCTTGTTGCTGCACCACTGTGCTCAGCAGGTGAGATGACAGGGCCACGATTCCGATGCATTCCCAAGGACCTCAGCCTTAATGACAGCCCCCATTAGTACCAATGACAGCTATTGATGGGGTCTGTGGAGGTTTGCCCTGACCTAGTCCAGTCGCTGCCACCTCCGGGTATAGTTACGGTTCACGTGAACGTCCGACTCAGGCGAGCTGTCTCAGGGGAGTTTCGCCTGTACACAAATGCAAGATCAAGCTAGTGGAGAGCCATCACTTACACACGTATCTAATACAGGCATACCTGAATGAGCTAAGCTATACTTTCATCTCGTGCAGTTAAGGATGTTTAATTTTAATCCCGTGTCAATGGGGAGAGAAAAAAACGGTATGAAGTTCTAATAAATAAATCATGCTGCCGAGTGCTATCAGCGCATCCTTGCTAGAAGCAGTACAGAAAAAGCCGCCTTCCAGCACTGCAGACTGCTTTAAAACATCCCTTCAAATAGATGCTGTTGCAAGCCAGCGATACACCAGTGCTGTTGTGTTGACTTCAGATCAGGAAGCATTTGCCATTCTGAGGGCATGCAACACTGAGGAAGAAGAAAACTGTGAAATATTTAGTAGTTTTTGATGATCGACGTGAGAACTCTTGAAGACCTCCGATTTTCTGAAACCATTGTGCATCTGCTCTCAGCCAGCCTGGCTGCTTTCAGGTGCATCATGCTGGGAACCTGCCAAGGCAGCCACTGAAATCACGAGTCTGCTCGGAGAGTCTAGATGGGAGATTGCGATGGAGGAAACTGTCTACGCTGCTATTGCTGAAGTTACTGATTTTTACCTCCCCTGTTTTTAAATTACTTTGTGGCATTATTTGCTCTCAAGGAGACATCTGGAAATCTAAAGTGCGAGAAGCATCTTTTGTAGTGCAATAGGCAAAAGACTTGGTTCTCCTGGGATTTCTTGAGTGCTCCGACCCTGGTTAGGCTCCCATGAGAGCAACTAGCACGGGGAACTGTTGCGTCTCAGTCAGATGCTACCAATTTCACCAAAGCCGTCAGTCTGTGCCGCAGCAGAATATTTGCAATATGTATTAGGACGAAAGCTGTTTACCACCCACTGATGAGCTTTTATGTGTAAAACGTCCCTTTCACTCTGTGCTGAAGCAGACACTTGCTTTGATAGTTATATGAAAAAACCCCTTAACTTTGCTTCAGGATATTTATAACCAAAACATGCAGAATTATTGCAACATAAAGTCTGCTTCACTGGGTCTTGCTGATATAAAAAGGAAAAAAAAGGAAGAAAAAGAGGTTAATATAATAAAGAAAAAAAGACAGATGTGTACACGGAACGCAGTTCAGATCTACAGCACTATATTGTCCCAGCAATGCCACCAATTCAATTTAAATCCTAAGGAAAAAGCTAATGCTATTGAAGCACTGCAAATTAACAGCAGCCCTGGCCTTGTACATCACCCCTCCACAACAACCCGCACATCAAACACCTTCGCCGCTCTGCACGGAGACAGAGCAGAGGAAAAGTAGTATGAAAGTGAGATGGTTTCTCATCCTCTGCCCTGCCAGAGGCAAATGCCAGCTCTCGCTGTTGTAAACTGTAAGGCAAGGCAATCTACAGCGGTATGGAAAGAAAACGAATACCACGCTAGCAGGCAGGCAGGCAGGAAGGCAGGCAGAATGAGACAGAGATATTTTTAATTGATGCTAGACGAACATAAATAGATGAAGCTGGCATTAAGCAGCACAGCCCTTTTTCTCTCTCTGCCAGGTAGCATTTACCCAGGCTCGTAACCAAAGGCCAACATGACATCAGAAGCCCTATGGTGTTTTGCCTTTGGGCAACAGCCGGTAAAACTGGTTTCATTTGGCAGATGAGCGTGTGAGCTGAGGTAATTGGTGTGTTCTTTTCTGCTTCAGATTCCTTATCTCATCCTAAATATTCCCATAACCTCCCTTTTTCCAGCCCTTTTGTTTCTCAACAAAAAAAATATTTACATTGAAATAAACAGTGGGAGCTTCTAGATCGCATCGCGGGGAGACACAGGTGCCGGTAACGTCACCAACAAAGAGCAGCGCAATGACAGCTGCAGAAAAGATAAGCTGGAAATGGGGCACTTCTTCTAGTGGGACGTTTCCTACCGAACAGAGGGGGGTTGAACAGACACCATTTGACAAAGGAGCCTCGCTCAAAAACAGCTGCCGCTCCATTTTTCTTTCACTCCTGAGATAGGTTTGGATTATTTTTCTGCGGTGTTTTGCAACTGAAGAATAAAAAACATCTGAATGTGATGGGAGCACGATGTGGGAGTCTTTCTTTCTACACACCAAGGCTGGAAACAACCAGGGCTGCCTGTTTCCAGGGCTGCGTTAGCAGTGCTTTGCCAGCTCAGCCATCTCAGGTTATGCAGAGGTTGAGCGGGCTTCCTGCGGGCATCCCTCGCTTCAGTCCCTGCTTTGCTGGCTGAGGAGAGCAGGGTCACGGAATAAATCAGCAAAATTATATTTTCTAGCATATCACTGAATGTGCATTATGGGTTTTTTTTTGTTAGATCAGCTATGTGGATGAGTGGCTTCACCCATCATAGCTGCTGGTTAGGGATGGCCACACCATGTCTACAGGACACACATGCTCAGAAAACTACCATGGGGCAGCACCGCAGTCAGGTAATGTGTGAGTGTGTAAGCTGGGTGATGGGACAGACATTTCTGGCTTGTCTGAAACACGTGAACCTCTACAAGCTGCCCCTGGATAGAGGTTGGAAGGCAAAAAAGATTTTCTCCTTCCTTCCAAACATACTACTGATATAAATATAGCAGAAGGACTGGGCATGATGCCTAGCAGAGACTTGCTGGAGATAAGGTCCCTGCTCTGACACGTTGGATCAAACCAGGTAGGATGCTGCCTCCGTCATCTGTAACCTAAGGAAATATGGCCTGCTTTTCAGAAACGTTGTTCTTTCTACCTACAGGTGCCTCTGGAGCTGGGGGTGCTGGAAACGTGGAGTAGCTTGAGAAATCTGGCCATAGACAAACCCGGACACTTAGTTTTAGCCTCTCACATTGGAACATTTTGAATGTTTTCCCCCTGCTCCCATGGAAATCACTGGTGAAGCTTCCCACTGAAGTTGAGCTGGATCCCGAGTCTGTCAACCCTGGCCTAGATTAGGATGGAGAAGAGAATGCAGAACATAAGAGAAAAGGGAGCCTTCAACCTGCCGAACAAGGCTAAAACACAAATCTAGTGGTTATGTTAAACAGTCCAAATGAAAATTATCCAAATGTACAGGATTATAAGAGAAGAAAGAAAACAGACGACTGGAAAGAGATGATGAAAAATGGGTTAAGGGAGGAGGAAGATATAAAAGGTGGGAAAATGAATGAGAAAATGAACTCCGGGATGGGGGAGAGGCCAAAGAAGATGTGAAAGCAGGTGACAAGTGGAGGAACGTTGGTGTGAAACACAGGTGGTGCTGGGTGCAGGGACGGACACAGAGGCTTTGACATCAGGGTGTGAGCCCCGTCGGTGATGTGAAGAGACTCCCCCAAGGAGTACCGACACCTCCAGAGAGGCTGGAAAATGTCTGAGCTCTTTGTGGTCTCTATGGAAAAGACGTAGGGGTAATGGTACAGGGAAGGAACGGAGGGGGGTCCCCTTGTCCTGACCACCCTGCTGGATGTGCCCCAGGGACCGAGCCTGGGCAGGTGCTGCAGGAGCCCCTGCTTTTTCCTGAGGGGCTTCAGGGCTTCCTGCAGGACTGAGGAGCACAGGGCAGGGGTGTCCAGCACGACGGGCAGGGCAGACCCAGGTTGCTCCTCTGCCACGTCCCCCCTGCCCCAACACACACGTACACCCCTCTTCTTTGCAGCGCCCTGCTGCTCCCAGCCCGTGGGCCAGCAGCGGGGGGGTACCTGTGTCCTGCTGAGGGTACCTCAAGCACCAGGGGGTACACTGGGTGGCCAAGGGGCTGCATCACTGCTGCGGTGTGCCACTGCTACAGCCCTACATGGCACGTAGATATTTGGGAGCCAGGACGCGTGAGAGGTTGCTGAGCTAAGCCGGGAGGGTGGCTCTCCCCACAGACCCAGCCCCGTAACTGCCGGGCAGCTCAGTGATGGCACGCGATGCTCCTTGGCCACCAGGTTTTAAACCAGGGCCATCAATATGAAGCTGGGAGCGCAGTTTTGACCTCTCCTTCTGTTCCTGTCCTCTCTCCTGCGCTCGGAAATTTTTGGCCTCAGTTTGGCCAGGGTCTCGGCAGCAGAGCAACGTGCTCCCCCCCACCCCGCTTCCCTCTCCCTTCGGTGAAATACTCGCTAGACAAATACCTCAGGTTCAGAAAACACATTTTGGACTTTTAAGAACAGTGAAATGAGGCAGCTGCCCATTGTGGGCAATTTAGCTTAATGTGATACTGAATTCAGCTGTTTAATACACCCAGATGCTCCAGCAGTGAGTGTATTAAAAAAACTCTTCAATAAATAATGGAGATGTGAATAGGGTTTTTTTGTTTGTTTCCTTTTTTAATGAAAATGGCAAAACCAGTAATTTGCTACTGTACATCTGCATCGGTTATTTAACATGACATCTTGCTGTAGTAATAATCCATCAACATCCAGTATTACATATGGATTCATAAAAAGGTTTATGCTTGTGTTGGTGCATTTGCTGTCTGCCAAACTAATTATATACATTTTACAATAAATTATACATATTGAACTGAGAACCTGCTGTGTTAATTGCTCACATTTTTATAGGGGAAAAATGTGGTCACGGAGTGATTTTTCTTTTTAAGCATATTGAGAACATGGCAGAAGAAGATGCTATGTCTTCAGTTTTTCAGAGCTGAAAAATCAATATTTAGCCCTACAATCAGTAAAACAAACAAAAAAATCAGGAAGAACGAACTTTGGGGAAACTTTCTCTGGTGTCTTCTCGCTCCTCTTTCCTTTAGGCATCTGTGTCTTAGCTTGATGAGCTATGGAATTATATGCACAATTTCAGCACTGTGAGTGTCCCATTGAAATGAAGACTAAACTTCTACCGTACCGATGGCTAAGGACACCCTGAAATGCCTTCCCAAATCGGGGCCCCACAGGAGAGCTGTGAGGAGCACCGGCTCTACCTTTCTCGAAGCTCTGCTGTTCATTTGTTCATTCTTCAGCAACAATGTCGTGTAATTATGAGCTGCAGCTTCACTGTTCACAGACTTTCTATGAGTAATACTTTAAATATAGTTTATTACATCAAGCTCAGCGCTGGCACCCGATGGCTTTCAAACCCCAGTAGGACTGAATCCCCGTTCCGTTCCCTGCTGAAAAAAATGTTGTAAAAGATCTCTCTCGATTGAAAGAAATGAGAGGACAGAATTAAAACCCCAGATAATACTACACGGGGAGGAAAGCAGAACGAAGTGATGTCTTACTTTTAAGAGGATGCAAGACAATTGTGACGCTCCAGAAATAAACAGCGTAACTTAAGGGTGACACTTGGAGGAAGAAACGCATTTGTGGCCTCTTCGGATCTCTGAGAACGGCAAGGAAGCATGAAAGCCCTTTCCCTGCTGTTTTCTATTTTTGAGGCAACACATGCAGACTATTCTGTTTCCGATGCTGCTCGAAAGGCTCTGTTTTTATTTATGCTTGTTTCACGAGAGTTCCTAGTTGTCACCTGGGAGAAGAGCTCTTCCTGCAAGCGACTATCAACTTTATCCCACTGCGTGGAGAAGAGAAGTTCTCCTTTCCTGTGCTTCCCAAAGCGAACCTTTACTCAGGCTCTGCCCTGCCCAGGCTCTCTCAAAACACAATTAAATGCCAAGGTGGGGGAACAGACAGACACAGAGTGCATATGCATTTTTAAGAAAAACACTCATGTGTTAGTGTAAATAATGATCGTTTCTGAAGAAAATCTATATATTGTTTCTATTTCTTTTGATAAACTTTCTTACAGTCCATAGCACATGTTGAGCAAAACAGAATGAAGTGATAGGCAGGCAGAAGACTGACTTTGTAATTAATGTACGGATGGTGGCAGGAGAAAGTAAAAGACCATCATCTGCAACAAAACAGGCTTTTTTAGGATGTCTCTTCTTTTTTGCCCAGCATAAAGTGGCTGGTCTGTATTTTTTGTTGCAGTAACAGGTGTAACAGTTAAGTTTTTCTTCTTTAAAAAAATGAAAGCAATCAAGGTAACTTTCTCCTCCACATACTTTCACTCAAATTACTGTCCTTCTCTCACTCTGGCATGCTAAGGAAAAAGTATGTGCTAATCACTTCTCGCATGCACGTTTTACTTGCCCTCATCGTTTATCATTCCCACGTTTTGCCACCACTAACCTGGATTAACAAGTGGTATACAAAATAGCGACCTAATGCCAGAGTTGCCAGTGATCCTAAATACTTCAGCTGTGGCATCGCCGTTAACCATTTTTGATGACTTATAGCTTCGTTTTCCCACATTAAGACCCTTTCCTGTTTACACAGTGTTCTTCCTTCCATAGGCTGCTTCCGCCCCTGCAGAGCTGAGCTTGCGCTGCAGGGTGGCAGGACTGGGAGCCAGGGCACTGAGCCCTCCATCCAGCTAACTAACTGCTGAAGCATGCCCTGATTGTCACTCGGGGACACGGCTGGCCCATCCCAGTAATGCCCTGCTCACACCCTTACGCACTTCACCAGCACCCTCGGCCCCCGGCAGGCCCCAGCGCCTTTCCACGACAGACGTTAATGTCCTTCTCCAGCCTGCTTTCCCCGGTGTAATTTTTTTTTTAAACAAGTCTTGCTGGTTTATTCAAGGTGCTGGGAGCTTACAGTAACGCTGTTTCATGCAGATAGTGCTTTTCCTGGCCTGGCCACACACTTCTGTATCCAGCACTATTGCCTCTCTGGAAATTTTTTGCACTACTGGTGCGTCGCTCTGCAGAAAGAAGAGGACCTTGGCAGCAACAAGTACGGGGGTAGGGCCACATTTCTCTCCCTGACAAACCTTTCACATCTCAATCAGTCCAATCTCCCTGGGAACAACAGAAACACAGGGAGGCTGAGGTTGGAAGGGACCTCTGGAGATCATCTTGCCCATCCCCCCTGCTCAAGCAAGGACACCTCCAGCCGGTTGCCCAGGACTGTGTCCAGCCGGCTTTTGAGTATCTCCAGGGGATCCGGAGGGTTTGCCCGAGGGTGGAGCAGGGAGCTGGGCACCCAAGACACCCTGTTGCCGGCAGCACCCCTCCCACCCCTGCAGCCTGGGCAGTCCCTGTCGGCGGGTACGGGAGCTGCCCCAGCCTGCAGCCCTCCATCGCTGCTGGACGGTGACAGCCACGGCAACTTTTGGGTGGTTTCTCCTCACTGGTGCTGCTCTTGCAGCACTCGCTCTTGCGGCAAGGCCCAGCGAGCTGGGGAGGGCACCCTTACAAGGGGGCTCTTGGTTGTCCACGTCAATCGGCCACCGCATCTGCTGCGCGGAGCACCAGATGAGACTGGACCAGCTGAGACTGCTGCAATGAAAATAAAGCCAAGCCAAATACTGAGGACAAGTAAATGCCCTAATTTTTAACGACATGCATCAAAGGGGGCGGTTCGTCTTGTTTTGCAGCTGTTATCAGGCCAGTGAGAAAGACAACAAAAAAAAGCAACAACCAAGGATGTGGCTAAATCTCTCAAGTTTAAAAAATAGATGATGTTTTAAATGAAGGCATACTAGCTAAAAGATGCTAGAAAAAGACTGAAATAAAGAGTAACATTTACTACCAATACGCGCAGAAACATCTTGCTTCTCAGCTCCTCATCACAGTACAGCCCCATAGCATGTCTTTGATAGCTCTCATGGAAGAGACTAGAAAAGTCCCATACAAGAGGAAACAGGAAAGAAGCATTTCCTCAACACTTTGAGAAAGGCACTGTTTTTCCCTACCAAAACAAACTATATCCTACTCTGATTGATTTATTGTCTCAGCAGCGCCCTTCGGGCTCAGTGGATATATTAACATTAAGCAGGTAAAGACTTAAGAATAATTTAAAATAGAGCTTACAGCAGAGTTGCAGATGGGACTGATTTCTGCTGTTGTATGGTGAAAAAACCAGAAATGCTCTATTAAATCCAGGGAAAAAGAGAGTTGTGTTTAAAGGTGTCAGTGAGAAGGTGGGGAGACTACACGTGGCAGCGAATTCACTGCCAAGCCGGTGCATGAACAACATGGTGCCGCTGGTTTGGTCTCACGGAGAAGGTCCTCCTCTGAGCCTGACATTCATTCACTCTCCAAAGAGCGAGTGGAGGATTTTTCCCTTCCAGAAAGTGGCAGGTGAATCAGGAATGAACTTGAATGCATGAAACATGTTAAACCACCAAGTTACATGCACTGTATTTGATTTTTCTTAAACATTGTTTCTTTGTACTTCCTCGCTAGCCTTCAAAGTACTCCAAGTACTCTGCTCATGCAGTATCTGGTTTCAGGCAAACAGCATGGCAGTTTGCCTGAGCTGAGAAAATATTCTTGAAGTCTGCATTCACAAGCGGCTTCAACATCCTAAGGAAAATGCTTTGTTTTTGTAGCCTGAAAGTATGTCACAAACATGAATAGAATTATACGCTCGCTCTCCCTTGCCCTCAATCCTCTTTACCTTAGGAAAAAATTATACACTTCCAATTACAGGGCCAGTTAAAATCAATACAAAGGTGGGAGAAAACAGATCATTTTTCTTATGGAAGTAACTGTTTTCATTAATTTTTCATTAGTCCTGCTTTTGTTGTGCTATCCATCACTGAAGGAGCTGGTATGCAGTAGATTACATTTAGGTTATCTTACATGCTTCCAGGATTTAGTAGATATTGCCTGATAAAGCTGCGAGCTTTATGGCTTTAACTTACATCTATCAATAATGCATCAGAAGAGAATTTTTCTGCGGAACAGCTGTCCCTGAGCCAAGCAGCTTTCTCCTGGAATAGCTGCACTGGTTACGGCTGAGACGATAGCCCAGCTTTTAAACTACTCCTCTAAAGGCTACAACTGCGAGAAAGAGGAGCAGATGCTTAAGGAGGAAGATAATCCATGAGGGTTTGAGCCCTAGTTTCCCGCTGTTGTCATTTTTCTTTTGGAGTGTTTGAAGCCAGGAGCCAGCCATACCTTGCCCCATCTCAGCAACCCCACCTGAAAAACATTCCTGCCATCGACCATCCCGGCGTGTGCCAGGATTTTGTTGTGACCACTATATGGACAACCAAAGCTCTTTCGCAAATCGCACTGGACCTTTTTGTTGTTATTCCCACCCACCCATCCCCTGTAATGCCCGAGTTCTGTGGTAAGGGACCGAAACATCATAAACAGAAAGTTATAGTCACTACTGAAGAGCTGAGCCAGAGGAAGGAGATGAAGACATCAGTAGACTCTACTTAAAACATGAAAGGTGAAGGGAATTTTATTTCATTTATTTTTCTCTCACTTGGGAAGGAATTAGAAAAAAAATCCCAAAGGTATATCAAGCTTAACATGGTTGTAGTGTTACTTTTTAAGCTTATTAGACATCTCGGGGTCTGAAGTATTTGCTTGAATAGCCTGCAACTCTCAGCTTTAAAAACCACGTGCCATAGCACCTCACCAATTCCAGCCTCTTTCTATACTGCAAGAGGAGTTGTGAAAGAGGGTGGCAGCCGAGCGTGACTCTTGAAGTGCAGCTTACCACCCGGGTGGCTGGAAGTCGAGCCTCTTCAGCCTCCCCAGCTGCAAGATGAGCTTATTGCTACCTTCTTCCCTTACAGGTAGAGAGATGCTTAATTGAAGGTTTGTACAATGCTTTGAAGAGACCAAGCACTGCATTAGGGCCAAAACTATTACTCTTGAGCTGCCCAGGCAAAGCTCCAAGCAGAAGAAAAACAAGCCTCCCGAACTGGAGAAAGCAAGGGAAAGAAATGTTATTTATCTGCTAATAAATGTTTTTAATGTGAGCCACCCAGAGCTGAAGTATTTATTCAGAAGCAGCAGCAATTAGTGAAATCACGGCTACAGATCTTCAGAACTAGCGTTCACACTCTGGTTGTTTTGTCTTTTGTTTTTGCATTGAGTGTAATTGCTTGGAGGTTAATCAAATGAAGTATCAACCATCCATTGGTGATCCCCACTAAGCCTCCTGCTTTGAACGAAAGCCAGAATGAGTGCAGTACATGAGTTTTGGGGACTTCAGCATGTGTAGCCTTTTTTTTAAGTCAATGCCCAAAGCGAGGAGCGCACTCGACAGGTCACTGCCCTGCCCTTTAGGCTGCATCCTAACAGCGAGCAGGCAAGGCTAGGCATCCCACACTACGCACTTTCATCAGGAAAATTAATAACAACGCTGACAAGCTACATAATAGAACAGAAGCTAGAAGACCATTTGGGGTTGTAGATGAGATCATTTATCAGTCCAAACTCCGGAGTACAGAGACAAATCTCCCTCCCATCTCTCCCCAGACCAGGAAGCCAGAGCTGTGCTCCGAGGACCAAGGGATGGGGCTCGCTGGGCTGGGCAAGGGCACCAACACCCCATGGTCCCCGAAGGGTACAAACCCAGTCTGTTCACCCCAGCGACAGCCTCTCTGGAGAGAAGAGCTCCTGGACATACTGTTTCAATGGGGCTGAGAGAGAAAAGTCTGATCGAACCACTTTTCCTCTGACCTGCAGTGGAAAATACTATATTTTTTAGAAGCAACATGCAACAGAGACAATGTACAATTGCTGTCGATGCAACAGTATCAACAGCTGATCACCACGCCATGCCTCTTCTCATAATCCCTAAACTACACTAATCGGTAAGTCAGTTTATAACTTGGGTGTGGGGCAAGTTCACCATGAATACAGAAGGCAGAAGATGGGATCTGGCCCACAATATCTGACATCAGTTGAAAAATTATATACTTTCACTTATTTGAGGTGCACAGGACTCAGTAATGTATTAAGTCCCTAGTCAATAGACACGTGAAAAAAATCACAGACCCAAGGAAAAGTGAACTTTTCCCCATCTGTCAGAGGACACCTCCATTTCTGGAGCTCACACCCTTGTACAAACAGAGGATGCTTCAGCAGGTTGGCACTAGAGTTTCCCCCCAGCATGGACGTTACCATGCTGGTTACCAGCTAGCAGCGCTAGCTCACCTTACAAGGGGATGAATCATTGTGCTATGTGCCTGCATCTTTTATTGGAAGAGGAGTGGGGATCAAATTTTAGCAGTTTCAATCTCAAATAGAGGATCCCAAATGCTAAGTCAGTTTTGGGGTCTTCAATAACCAGATCAATGAGGTAGCAGCCAAAGCCCACACAGGGACCTGATGCAACATATTGATTTTTGGTGGTGGCAATCCCTCCAGACCCTCAAGAAATAATAAACCACTCAAACTGAAGACTGAGAAAAAGCAACTGGTCTACAGGCCCTGAGGATGTCTTGGTTTCATTTCCACTGTAAATAAACCTCAGGCAGCAAGAATGCCTACATACAAATACAAGTTGTCCCTAGAAATAATTCATAATATAGAACCCCACAGTCAAGAAATGACAGATGGAAATAAATGTTTTTATTTCTCTGGAAAAACTGACCATTGGTCAATAAAATTCTGTTCTCACCCCTCAAAATCAAACGCTTCCAAAATCAAATCCTTCCCCAAAAATGTGAATATTGAAGAAAAGCGCACTTGACAAGTCATTTGGGTGATGGTAAAAACCCTGTAATTAGTATAGCAATCAATTTTTAAAGGTTGCTGAAAAAAATTATACTCATGAACAAAATGTTTCTCTTCAAATTGAAATCAGTGCCTGTTTAGCATAAAGAAAAATAATTGAATGGGTGGCTCAACTTTCATGTTTTCAGAGGGTAGTAAGTTGTCCCCATTGGATTGTGTTATGGATTCCATCAGGCTTCCAAAAAAAATGCCTCAACTATACCTGCTTGTGCCAATCAAGCACTGAAATGATCAGCTTGCTTCTAGACACATGGCAATGGAGAAGAAAAACATTTGCTGGGCCAGACTACTTGGCCAGTAAGTACCTGGAGATAGAATAACTTAGCAGCGCCTATTTACAAGTAGTGCTTCTGGAAAGAGAGATTAACCTAGTGACTAAGCAGGACTTCACTTTCTCCGGAGCAGGGTAAATTAACTCAGTCTTCAATGGGACACTCACAGTTTAAAGCTTCATCCAAGCATGCCAAGATCCATACTTACGTTATGTAGCTGTTTGGTACATTAAGGAGGCAACAGGGGAAGAATTAAACCCTGGGTCAATGGTTATTGCAGAAATCCAGCGTTCACGTTACCAAAACAAAGGGTGAAGACCCAGTTCCTCTGCCTGTGTCTCATTGTGGGAAGGGGTGTTAGGTGGCATCTGCAGTCTCTGTACGTCCACAGCAGTTCTCCTGGCAGCTGCTTAACCAAGTTGCTGAAGTACAATGTTGGCAGCTACTGTTCACTGCAGCTCTTCCTCTTGTTATTAAATACAGCACCATTGACAGCATAAAATGGAGTCATAGTTTTCAATAAAAAATTAGATAAATTTAAACTATTGTACATGTCAAAATTACTAACCTCCAGAAAAGAGCTGACGGTAACCTGGTTGTCCTTGGTTCCCCCCAGTCTCCCCTTCCTGGATATATTGCTCATTTGTCTGTTGATCAGTTTTTCTAAACGTTTTAAAAACACATGGTTACAAGCCTCAATTGCAAACAGGACTAATCTTATTTGCTCTCTAAAATCTACATCTAGTTTATATTCCTGCATACATTTTTTATCAGCCATCGCTTTCTTTATTCATGACCTCTTACTCCATGACCACATCGTAATTGCAGCGACATTTACATTCAGGGTCTCGGCAGTGATTTTTGACTCCATCAACAACAAACATGGGCTCGGTGGGAGGGCGACCAGCCAGTTGGGGATTTGGGAGAACCACAAAGGTATCCTCGGTGTCATCGAGTGGGACAGGGACGCACTGAGCAAGCAAAACCGCCAGCTGAGCACAACCTGCTGGCTTCGGGAGCAAGGCAACGAAAAGCATTAATGGCAAAAGCTTCCCACCCTCCACACCCAGCCTGCGCAAAGGCTGCAGGAAGTGTGGGCGCTGCCAGCCCCGGGGCAGGCGCTGCGGGGCCGATTTTGGGTGGCCGCTGATGGTCCTGGCCAGGCAGGCTTGGGGTGCCTGCTGGCCAAGCGGTGGGGAGCAGGGAATGGAGCTGCAGCCCCCCAGCTCCAGCCTGCACCGGAGCACGTGCCTGTACGTAAACGTGGTGGCTAGCAGGGCAGGTCTGGATCTGAGCGTACCTTTGGGCTTAACAGACAGTGTAAACATATCCCCGGGTACACTGCAGAGGCCCCAGAAAATGAGGCTCCACCTGGAAACGCAGGGAGGGTTTCTGCATCAAACAGTCTCTGAAACGTCGCCTTGCACTTTTAAACCCTGTACTCTCAACCCATGGGGACTGGCATCTTTTCAACATCACAAATTTCATACCACTTCCAACAGCCTGAAGATCTGTTAAAAATATTTATTTCCCAGGATTTTAGCTTTCTGACTTCTATGCAAACTAACAACCAAATTGTGGGCAGTAAGAGCAAGCATTTGTTTATTTTGTAAGAGGACTACTTGCTGCTAATTGAAAACAAGCATTTTCAATGAGGCAGCTGTTTCAGTACTGTGAATAGACAGATCAGCATCACATTGAAGATCTAATAACCCGCTAATGAACCTTAATTTTTGGAGCCCCCTCCCTCACCCATTTCCACATTTCAATAATTTCAAAACCATTGATATGTGCTGCCAGAGAGTTAAGTATGCCCTCTGACATCTTTTAATAAAAGCCAGAAAAATGGTAGCTTTTTTTTTTTTGAGTTATCAGACTATATTAAAAACCTTGTTACATGTATTTAACAATTTCTTTTTTTTCTTTTCTTAAATAAATAGCAAAGTGTCACCAAAATGAATGGAACGCCGGCACCATTGCGTCGATAGAAACTTCCATACTAGGATGAATACACAGTCATATTCTGGAATATTGCATAAAAAGATACTTTGGAGGAAAGGCGGTGGTTGCTGGTGCATCTTAGGTGGTGAAAGCATCAACCCGTGAATGGTCCGTGCGGCGGTATCGTGATGTGGAGCCTTTGCAAAATCTCACCGGCCCGAACCAGGTGGCTGCAGAGGCGGCCTCGGTGAGACTCTGCAAGAGAACAACTCGCAGGACATCTACGCAGGACATCGACTTACCGCCCGCTATCAAGAGCAACGCAGCTGATGGCGTAACACGAGGGGCTGACTGTCTCATTCTCTAGGCAGAAGAACACTAGCTTGAAACAAGGGAAACGAACAATGTTAAAAACAAACAGGCTGACTAACACTCAGCAGGGCAAGGGCTTGGAGAGCTGAAGCTGCCAGCTCCTTGGTCAAGAGGGAAGGATGCAACTATTCACTGTTACATTGAAGGTTACAGGACCAGGCGTCATTTTCTGACGGGTTTCCCTGGGCTGAGCTGGTGTTATTTTTAAGTCTGACCAACAGCCTCTCTTCAAAGCGGCACACAGCTTAAAAGGACAGCGCTGAAGGAAGACCAGCGACGTGCGGCACACCAGAGAGATCCCGCAACGGCATCTGCTGCCTTTAACTCACTCCACCGTGCGCAGGCAGCGCTGCCCGCCCGCTGCCTGCCGGAGCGCAGTGAGCTAAATCCCACCTCTCTGCTTCTGTTGGCTTAAATCAGACCCTCGTTATTTTAAACAGAGTTTATTGTATTTAATACATTATAAAATTTGAAAAAATTGTAGGAAAGCAGCAGATTCAAACCAGAGCATCTCTACCAAATATTAATTATTCTGGCCCCCTCTGAAAAAACACAAAACAAAAACCAAACAAAAAAAAAAAAAAAACCTCATTCAAAAGAAAAGTTAACCTTTCACATCTGTGAGGGCGGACAAAAAGTGTGCGACTTCTGTACAAACTACATTTAAAATTTCAGCCGACTAGCTTTCGAATGCCATGGATGGTCGTCTCCTGAACACCTGCCCATCCACCTCTAAAAAAGACAGACATAAACCTCTATATGCCAATAAAGTTGAGTCAAGGTGTGTACACATTAAAAAGTGGATGGCTGTTTGGCAATGGAAAATGGGTGAAGAGTAGTCTATGTATCCCCCAATGGTAATGGCTTGTACACCGTTAAGTGGGCCCGAGTCAGGCCTAGGACACTTAATGGCCATCACAGCACCAACCTCATCTACCACTTCTTTGTTGTTGCATTTCCTACCCTTTGACATGTACATACATATATATATGTACATACATACATATACGTACATATTTTTAATATATGTGTGTGTGTGTTTTGTTTTACACCTTGAGGTTATTATTATTATTACTACTATTCCAAATGTTCCCATATTAATTCAGGTGTGGTCTCTATATTTGATATAAATGTGTCTTTTATTCAATTTTAGTTCCAGGACTTGTTTGGAGTCCAAACTGCACATGAAACGTCCCCCTTTTTTTTCTCCTCTCTCTTTTCCTTTTTTTTTTTTTTTTTTTTTTTTTTGCATAAAGAAACATGTCCATTTTAGTCCAGAGGCTCTTGCTTTATTCGAATGACGGAGGGTGCACGAGATGTCCTTCTGAGTTCTCGTCTCAGTACGTATTCACTGAATTGGGAAGAGTCCACCCCACCTCCACATGAGCCAACAATCTCAAACCCTCTTTGCTGTAACCTCTCAAGTACCTGCAAAAAAGAGGAAACAAACACAGATGTATAAGTAAATAAAGAGACTATTTGCTGTCTGAGGACAACAAATGCTGTTTTTAAATGGATCCAGCTAGGAAACAAAAATGGTTACACAGATCCGCTAACTGGTTCCCTCAGCTTCATTGTATTCAACTGATTTCTGCTGACTTTGGCCACTGAGCAATACGAAAAATAATGAAGAAAATAATATCTTATTTTTTTTACTCCTGTCAACAAATCCAATATTCTTCTAGCCACAGAAACATGCCTGGAAAAATGCATTCTCTGCTTCACAAAATTTATAATACAAAAGCTCAAATGCAGGATTGCACAGCAGATACCAGAGGATGCTGAGCAAACACCTCAACTAAATGGTGTCAATGCAGATACCACAGTCATAATTTCAGAGAAGTTACCATCATATTTTCTAGAGACTTAAAAACCAACTGTGATTACGAAGGTTTGTGGATAGTTACCTGTGGTAAAACCTGGGACCTTTTAACTTTAATTATGGGACTAACGAGTTCTGCCTATTCACCTTCTTCCCTCCCTTTTCACAACCTGAGTGTTGCTTCCAGTGGGAAATAGAATGGCAAAAAAGAAAAAAATTAAAAAAAAACACAAAGAAAAAAGAAGAGTCGGGCAGGGCTCTCGGAGTGGCAGGGGGATGTGCCCAACACAGCTCACCCAACAAACGATGGTGCAAAGACCTCAGCTCCCAGCACCAGCTCCAGGCTGCTAAGAACATGGTCTCCTTCCACACCACTATTCCACTATTTTCTTTTTTAACTACCCATGTTCATGCTGGTTTAATGTAACTGCAGGGCTGAGGCACTCTTTCCCATGTTTATACTCTTTGCCACTTTTATCATCATCTTCACCTGTTCTGCTGCCTGGGCTTCCTCCGCCTCACCTCTGGCCAGGGCTTCACCAGGGTCAGCTGTGATGGCCACCAGCCCCAAGGCGGGGGGGCTGGTGCTCCCGCACCCCACAGGACATGGGACCCTCTGTCCAGCACGACTGGACCTCACTGGGGTTGTGCTGGGAGCAGGTGCCTACCCAGTCCTTCCCAGCTGTTTCACCAGTTAGCAAATTGGTTTTGCATGTGTGCTGGGACAGCAAGGGCAAGCAGAGCAGCAGAAGGCTGCAGAGGACTGGGGTGGGGGGAGAAGCGAGCTGTGGTTTAAAAACGCTTAAAACAAGACATGGCACGTCTTTACATGTATTGCTTCAGGTCGGCAAATGTCTTTCCAAAATACCTGAGCATGGTTAATTGCACAGTAGACAAATCTCAAAAAGGAGGGGGTGGGAAAAGAGACTTGGAAGCAACCATCAAAACATCTGTGCAATTTTAGTTTACCCTGATCTTTAGCTTTTAACAACATAAGCCAAAATACCCCCAAAATGTCTCAGTGCAAGCCACTAAAAAAATAGTGCAGGAGAACTTAGGTCCTGAGAAAAAAATGCGGTGGAAGCAACCGGTCAGGAAACTAGCCCAGCCCTGGACAAACCATTTGGTCTGTACCTCATTCTCCAGGCCTATCGGCAGTCCCTGTCCCACCCCACAGTGTTATTAGGACTAGGGAGATGCTTACATCCCCCAGAAATGGAAGATGCAGCATTATCAACGTGGGATCATCATCCCTCTTGAAGCCTGTGCATATTTTGCCACTCTGACTCGGGTTTTTCACATCAGTAAATATGCTTGGCAATTCTTATTTGTGTGACAAAAATGTCAGCATCAGAATAAGCGATAAAGAGCTAAAGGATACAACTGCTTTGAGAACTATCATGTGACACGTGGCTAAATAACCCTCCTTGAAAGTCTTATCCCTTTTCAGTTGTAATCTTACCTCTAAGGCTGTTCTAAATTTGCATTAGTCACTACGACAAAACAACTTTGATGTTTCAGTATGACAGTAAAGGCCAGTAAGAGACAACTGTCCAAGCGTAACATGGGTTAACCATATCTCGATAGGTCTAGATAGGTCTGTCCAGTCCTGTGTTAAGTGCTAGCACATATGCAGTGCCTGGCAAGCCTTCAGTGCATACTGTGGCACTCGGCTCGCTTCCTCTGGGGAGGGAGCAGAGCAGAGCTTCTCTACCTGGACAGCAGGACCTGGCAGAGGGAAAGACGCCAAGCTCAGCTTGCAAGTCTCTTCTGTGTAAGAACTCACTCATGAGTCTGCAACATTTAGGAGGTGTATCTAAACCAAGCAGCAGCAATAGTGCTAGTGACAATTCCAGATGTGAAGAAGTGTTCTCACTCCAAAATGCTGGCTGTGCAGGATGTGCTAACCAGGTGGAGACAAGAGTGAGGTTGGTTGTTTTTAACCAACAAAGATAAAACAGATGACATTATAACTTATAAGTTTATTATAATTATTCCAGAAGTTACCTGCATTTGTCTCCCAGATTTTTTCTTATCCATTTCATAACAGCTACTGATTTTAGATATTGCTACATAGAATCATAGAATAGTTTGGGTTGGAAGTGACCTTTGCAATGAGCAGGGACATCTTCAACTGGATCAGGCTGCTCAGAGCCCCATCCAACCCGACCTTGAATGTTTCCAGGGATGGGGCATCTGCCATCTCTCTGGGCAACCTGTCCCAGTGCCTTACCACCCTCTTTGTGAAAAATTTCTTCCTTATATCTAGTCTAAACCTACACTCTCTTAGTTTAAAACAATTACCCCTGGTCCCATTGCTACAGGCCTCTACTATGTCATAAAAATTAGGAAAAACTGCTGAAAGTGAAAGAGGAGGGTCTTCCCGGAGACCACAGAAATGGATGGGTCCCTATTTGCAATAAGCAGTCATACCTTTGTTTTTGTTACCACAGCAAGGAGGAAAACCGAACATGTTTTCTTTGTCCAAAGTAAAAAGTATATGGTGATTTATTCAAGAAGTATTAGGGAGGTCTTTATCAAATGCAAAAGACCCGGGTAACGCTGCAAAAAGGACACACTAGTTTTTAACCACACCTGTGATAATTTCTCCCCGCTGTACCCTTCACATTACATGCCTTGCCTGATAGTCTCATTGAAGGGTCAAAGTCCTCCTAGGATGTCCCAGTTCGAAATATAGCAGAGGGGGCTGAGACAAAGTCCCCTCTATGAGAGTAGGACTCAACAGATGCCTTCTCCTGTGGCTGCAGGCTGCTCCCTTCTCCAGAAATACGGGGTCCTGTTTCAGGAGGGAGGACGAGGAAGGAGGAGGACGCTGGCTGTGTTGCCCCTCTGTGGAAGTGTGGCCCTCCTTTCAGTAGCTGGCCAATGCTACTGTCCCATCGTCTCCTTCTCACATTAATTCCCCTTTCCCCTCACTTCTCACTTGTTACACCCAGAATAAGAGACCGGGGCTTCACCTTTTTGCTCCTCCGTTCTTCCCATTTAGTTTGAGAGCTCCTGTGGACTCTGGCAAATCAGAGCATCTCCACTACCTTTCTCAGGTGAAGGGACAGCTCCCGATGCCCTCACAACAGGCTCTGTGGGGATGTGGCATCTTCCCTCCCTGGCTTGAGATGTCCCTGTACCCTCTCATCAAGCCAGAAAACAATTTATAACAAGCAGGGCAAGGGACTGGAAGCAGGCTTGAATGGTCACCCTATATTCAAATGTCAAAAAAAAGTTTCTCCAAATATGCAATGTCTTTATATTGAGGCAAACGTGTATCTCCTAAAGGAGGTTTTCAACACTACCGTAGTTTGCTTGCAAAGAGATTTGGTGATGACATGTGTGAATTAAGTCAAGAAAGCAGCCCTGACCCACAGAAGTAAATAACTAGCTCAAACCCTCCAGGTGATTTTGCTCACCAAAATGCCCCAGCGACAGGGAAAAGGGTCAACCCACTGGTACCTGGCCAGCAGGCTCCCTTCCAGAAAATGCATACGTGACTTCCTACCTGCACTGAGTTGAGGTGACAGTATCCGTTCAGTGGAAATCGGATGACATGTGTCGAGTCGTGATTCCAGCCGGCGTTGACAGAATTACACATCACGTCACCAATTTCTGGAAACACTTCTTCTATCAATGACTTATCACCACTCAGTGTGATCCTCTCTCCAAGATCTGGGGCAACTCGCACCACCAGGCACTCACAAGACTTTGAGAAGCGGCCACTCTCCCGGTCCTGTTTCCACCTTTCCATCTCTCCTAGCATGGGCTGAAGCTGGAAATACTTTGCTTCTTCATATAACAAACTGTAGTCCTGAAAGACACATATATTTACTGTGCACAATTAAGAAAGAGGCATTACTAATGGACCACTTAATGTATATGGTTATTCAGGCTAACGCCACCCTAGATCTGGAACCCTTCAGACATAGCTCATAATTACTGTGTAGGAAGGTGCAATAAAATAACAGTGCAAGCAAAAAAATAACCATCAGCCACTTGAAACAGACTGGGTATAGCAGCACTTGTGAAGGGAGGGGGAGGCTATGCTTGCTCAACTCCCTCCTGCTATGGAGTAATCCAGGCAAAAATCCCACTTTTCCCCGTATTTTATCCCCATAGTGATGTCATAGAATAATGACCTCATTGAACAGATGGAACAGAATTCAATCAGGATTCAGAAAATCCATCACTAGGATCCATCGCGTCTTACAGCAATCCTAGCAGGCATTGTAACAGGTATAAGAATGTAAATGAGGGAGCCTGCAATGGTTCTTAGTGTAAAATGATTCAGATATTTGCATAATGGATTGCACATATTACTGCATTTTAAAAATTAAGTATTTTTTAATACCTCCCCATTTTGCCAACAGTATTGTTTACTACATCGTCTCAAACGCCAGAGCAGAGAGAACGCATTTCTAAGCACAGCCAGTACAGAAGTAATTTAGAACTGATAATGTGGAGTCTGTCTACTGCCATTTTTTAAATTTAAAAAAAACCAAAACCCAACTTGTTTTTCTAGGTTTAAGAGCATAAGGAAAATATTTATACAGAGAAAAGCAATACATGAGAATTAGGGAAGAGAGGACCAGAATGATAACAAGAGAAGACTGCTAACCATCAGTATGGCCCTGAATTTGAGCTAGAAACCAAATACTTGATGAGAATGGGACACCAAAATCATGCTCAAAATACTGCTTACATTTAACGTGTAACAAAAAAGTCACCTAATCTATATATTTCTAAGAAACAAGGACCGCTGTTCATTTTAAGCATCAATCCTTTGGACACCTTAAAGCATAACTGGAAAGGACACCCCTTTGAACATCACATTGGTTGGGTGAACTTGCCAGGAGTTACGTTTTTAATTTCAGCACAGCTACAGTATATTTATGTGTTTAAAAGGCTCTGCATATATAACTTCTTAATATTGCATGGCAGGTGGCTTCTCCTTTTTCTGTATTTCTGATTACCTTCAGGACAAATGCCGAGAGCAGTACAAAGCCACGCTAAGGCTTCAAAAGAGGGATAAGGTGCTCACCGGCTAGTTCCAAACTCCCACGTTATTCAGGTAGGTCTACCCTTGTCACGCATGGGAGAAATATGCATGTGTCTACCGCAGATGATTCAAAGGTTGCTGCAATACGGCTTTTGAACTCAACCTCACACCTATTATGCCCCAAACACCTGAAAATCTGTCTCAGATGCAAGGAATAAAAGACTGCACACCAGTGTGAACTGCTCTAACTCTTCCCCATCACCTCTCCTATTCAATCTGAATTGCTGTATTTCCTACGGTGAACTAATGGCACTGCCAGCTACGCTGATGTGCATTCATTAAGTAACGATAAAGATCTGTTCTGATTGCAACCGCGGTCTCCAGTGCTCTCTTCGCTGACACCACATATACACCCACATACCTACAAGTGAATAAACACAGAACATCACATGGAGTCTGAAGCTCTACCTCTGTAGGCTAATGTCTAACATGGTGAACTACCATAAATTTAATTTGTTATTAAAAAGAAAAAAAAGCAGGCTCTTTAATAAAGTTTAAATAATAAACGTGGAACTATTCATCCCTGACTTCTCTAAAACTCCAAAATTAAACTTGCAGTACGCATTCAAGAGTCTGAGGGAGAAAATATTCTATGACTTAATGCTCAAATATCACCACGTGTGCAGTTTATTTTGTCAATACTATGATTCCCACACCATTCTCTGAATTTCAGCATGGGAGTGGAAGCTGGGGCTGCTGCAGTCAGAGGGGAAGCATAAAAGCAGATGAGAAGACAAGTAATCAGCAAAGCTCACGAGCAGTTGGTTCCAGATTGTATCATCCTTTCTGTCTCCATCAGTATCCTACGATATTTAATTTCCCTAGGTCAAACACAGCAAGGTTGCTCCATTAGGCTATAGCCAGCAGGGGAAAATTTAATATTGATGCCACTCTAGGAAGGGCTGATAGATGCCACTTTAGCAACCCCACGCTTACATTTGCCACGTACCTGAAATCAAGCACCGTACTCTACAAGTCCATCCCTGTCCCCCCGCTCCTTGTCTAGCACTCTGTTTTGACTACATGCCAGATACTTGCTTTACCAAGGTACATGCAAAACACCCAAGTCCCTTGAAATCTCACCTTGAAATCATCAGGAATGAGGAGTTTCGATGTCCTTAAAAAATTCAAGATATATCTGAACATCTGCCCATCTCTGTCGATGAAATAATGCTGCTTGAGACTGTCGAGGACGATGGGCTCCGTGCCATCGAAAAGCCGGCCGATTCTGGAGAGGAAACAAGAGGTGAGCAGCAGGGTCAGACCAAGCTCGGCTCAGCAGCCACTCACACGGCCCGACGCTGCCAAACCCCCTTGCACCAACTTCAGCGAAGCAGCTCTGCGGCTCCGCTTCATAAGAAAAGGGCTGGTTTCAAACCTCGATTTAAGCTGCATATTTTCCAGCATGGCCTCAGAAACTTCTAAGTAGCACAGCTGGGGAGGTGGAGGGTAAGCAGCCGGGGCAGGAGCCTCTTGCACCAGCCTTGCTGCCCAAATCCGTGTCTTGTGAGTGACACTCCCTCGATTATTTTGGACACCTCTCTTGATAGCCCCCATCAGCAGACCCCATCCCCCCAGATGCACCAACCCTCATGATTGACTCTATTCTACTTTCTGGGGGACTGCATGGTGAATCTGATTTAGTTTGGAAATTGCACTTGGGAAATGTTTTGTTGTTGTTTGCTTGGGCTTTGTTTTTAATCCCAGTTCATTTTTTGGATGCCATTTACTGCAACCAACACTTGGACAGGCACAGCTGAGGGAGCAGCACATTGTGGGATAAGTAGCTGGGGTTACAAAGGTTATAACGTTTCAATGCGAGATAACGATTTCACAGTAAAAATTAACTGTTTGTAGCAGGTATCAATTAGCACACTCTAAAATAACCAGGAAAAATGCCTCAGTTTTTGGAGACCACCCACCAACCACCAGAACCACACAGCCACCTAGAGAGCCTCCGCTTGCCAACAGTTCTTGCAACATCAACTGCTGGGCGCACACACGTTTCCTAGATGGGTGTCTCACAAACCAGCTTTAGTTAGAGCAGTAGGAAGGGCTGAAAACTCCAAACAAATCCCTTGCCAGTGTAACACGAAATATATGTTGTGTTTCTGCACCAGGGCGTTTGCAAAACGCTCCTGCGTCGCTGGTGGTTTCCCAATGAAATCAGCAGGAGCGACTGGTAGGTTTGATTTTGTGTGCCTGTTTATACATCTGTACGTGCAACGTGGAAGTACTTTTTGATTCTTTCCAACAACAGACCTGTAAACAACATGGTCTCGAAAAAGCTCGCTTGCCATACGTCACACGGACACTCCGTGTGAAACACCACCGACAATTTGGGATGCGACTTCAGAGCCTCATCACAACCTGTTACATTCTGCAATATTCTTCAGATTCTGCGTTTTCATTATTTTAATGAAAAGGCTCATTCGTATGTAGCTTTTGTTCCAATATAACCAATCTGTTTCAGGAACCAGCACAGTAAAACCTCTGCAGGTTACTAAAGAGCATACAACAGCACGGAGCCAGGGCACCAACAGGCACTTTTGTTCCCTGATCACACTCAGTTTGTGGCATAGGTAAGGTACAAATCTGTCTTCTCACGAAAAGTATACAGCAAGCAAAACAAACAGTCAGGGCACGCTATTTTTGTTATAAAAGCAGTGAAGAAACAACCATTCCCCACCACCAGTAGGAAAAAAAACCCCACCAAAAACTCAGAGGTGATCTGCACTCCTGGCTGCACGAAGCATCCCAGGCCAAGAGACACCCCCATGCATCAGCCAGGAGACGGGGATCTCCAGGAAAGTTTCAAGAGGCAAAAGACAGAAGCGGTTCCCAAAGAGGGGAAGATGGCAGGGCTCGCACCAGGGTCTCGGGGAACCGCAGAGGGACGGGGCTGCAGGTGACCACACGCCACTTCACACCCACAGCCATGCACCCTCCCTTTGAAAATGGCACAGCCAACCCAAACAGAGTTTGAAGGGATGCCTGTGCCCGCAGCAGGGACCTCAGTAGCACACCCAGTAATAGGTTGTGAACAGAACACAAGTCTCATCTACTCTTTCTGACCAGGAAAGAAATAAAACCCCATTAACCTCAGCTGGCCGTTTACAATTCTGTAGGAAATGCCTGAATCAATTCAAGTCACATGAAATCTGTAACATACAAGGAATTAAATACATTCTGCAGAATGATCAGGTACAAAGTATTTTTTTCAAAGCCATCCTTTAGAACAATTCAAGCTTTCTTCCTCGGATACTTGTTACTGCCTGCCCTGATGCTCAAAATTTAAGCTGCGTCAGGCCATATAATACAGGTTCCTGTTCACTAGGTGGATGAGCAACATTTACGTCTAATATGAATGCACTCGGCATTTAGAATTAATTTTCCCCTATACGCAAGCATGTCATCTTGGAATCTATCATGGAATTCACACACAAAACATATATATTTGGCCAAGTCAGTCATTACTAAAATGTATAATGGTAATTGGTTTCTGCAGTATTTTCCTAGTTCTAAATTACTACTATAATTACATATTTACTCCATTCAGCTCTGGGGCCTCCAACATAAGAAGGACATGGACCTGTTGGAGTGAGTCCAGAGGAGGGCCACAAAGATGATCCAAGGGCTGGAACACCTCTCCTGTGAAGACAGGCTGAGAGAGCTGGGGTTGTTCAGCCTGGAGAAGAGAAGGCTCCAGAGAGACCTGATTGCAGCCTTTCAATACTTAAAGGGGGCCTACAGGAAAGCTGGAGAGGGACTTTTTACAAGGGCATGTAGTGACAGGACAAGGGGTAATGGCTTTAAACTGAAAGAGGGTAGATTTAGATTAGATATAAGGAAGAAATTCTTCACTGTGAGGGTGGTGAGGCACTGGAACAGGGTGCCCAGAGAAGCTGTGGATGCCCCAGCCCTGGAAATGTTCAAGGTCAGGTTGGATGGGGCTTTGAGCAAGCTGGTCTAGTGAAAGGTGTCCCTGCCCATGGCAGTGGGGTTGGAACTAGATGATCTTTAAGGTCCCTTCCAACCCAAACCATTCTATGATTCCATGATTCTACGATTTTAAACCTTTAGGCTTTTTGTCTTCATTTTATTAATTGATTAGGAGAAGAACAAGATAGTATCAGAGGATGGAGCCTTCTGACAAAACCATAGGGCTGACAAGAGCACACAACCATCAGGAGTGCTACCTGGGACCTGAAAGCTGTTGGGTTTGGGCTGGAAGAGGTAACACAACGTATTGCCTTAGTGCACTGCTGCTTTGCAGCAGCAGAAAAACCCAAGGAATTGCAAAGTCCCAATTCCCCTCGAATCCACCAGGATCACTTTGCAATACACAACTGCACTTTCACATGTTAAAACAGCTTTGGAAGGGTAGACCCCCAGCAGAGAGACTTCTGTGAAACAAAATTAAAGCATTTTTGCTTTTCAGATGGAAAAATGTAGATTCCAGCTTCCTACACAAGGCAGCCTCCAGGGAAAGACTTGAGATAATATGGGACCCAAATCTGGTGGCATGGTCCTTCTCCTAAGCTGCATTTGCTATGCCAGGATCTGGGGAACCATCAAAGCCTTCACCCTCCAGCCTCACCCTGTACTCTTGGGTTCCTGGAAGCACAGCGGCAAGCTCTCTGCTGTGCCTCGCTTGGCAACTTTTCTATACAATAATATTTGAGTAACCATCCTCACTGTCACCCATAGCTCCGCTGTTACTTCTGCTTGGTCTTACACTGCAATTATAAAAGCTTAAGAGACATCAATCCTCTGGCACGAGAAGGGACTTCTAAGTCACGTTTATTATAACTTCACTTCCCAAGACAACCTGAAAGATGTTTTTCCCCATCTTATTCTTGACAACATTGGCCTATGACTGGCAAAGATAACTTTTTTTTAAAAAATGACAAACACGTAACAGCTGAACAGATTTCCGAACAGGAAAGTGCTTTGAAGGAGGCTTGCAAAACAAGCTGATAATTATATGCAGAATTAGCCAAATATCAAGGGTAAAGGATAAAAAAACTGTAGTCCATTTACAAGAAAATGTACTTCTGAAATATTTAATTAAAACTAACAGGCTGGAATTTTCGGTATATCAGGAAAATTAATGTCCCATGGGTTGAAAGTGTGACCTCCAATGGGTAATAATTAATGTCTGTGGCTTTAAGTATCATACTGCACTGTCAGAACTCAAATGCTTCAAGGGTTGAAAACATAACCAGTGGAAAACTCTGCTTCCATCAGAGAATTTGGTTTTACTTTAAGGACACAAAACAGGTACAGCCGCAAGCCTGGTTTTAGTGGGGAGAAAACAGGACATGGAAGAGATCAGTGTTTTAATTCCATAAAATACTACAGGGATGGACCCTTCTCCCCACAGACCAGCACTCTCATAGGAGCATTTCTAGACCAAAGAGCTAGCATGGGAAGATGACATTGCTTACAGGATTTCTCAAATTCTTCAGAGAAATCCTGTTTGTCAAGTATAAAAATATACTCAGTCTGCAGCAAAACTGTATACGTAGTGTGTTTATAACCTTGCTCTTTCAGTGTATAAATATTTATATATATTATTACACACATAAAGAGAAAGACTTCCCTTTAGTATATTCTGCCCCAGTTGAGAATTTGGGAAAGCAGCAAAAATTAGGAACAAGATGGCCAATATTAATTAAACAAGTCAACTATTGCACAACTTTCTTAACACTAAGAAAAATGACACGGTTCTGCAGATTGTTTTAGTGGCTTCAGTGGACAGAGCTAAAATTTATCCCTTTTGTAATCAAAGGGATACAAGGAACATGGCAAAGATGCAAGCTTTGATGTCTGCAAGCATGCAGAATATTGCACTACTTTCAATCTACGGTAGAAATAAACCTTTTTTTTTCTCTGAGAAAACACAGATTCCTTATTACTGAATATATTCAGAATATTATTTTTCATACAATTGTCATTATCAGAGGACACTAGGAACTGAAAACTAACTGAAAATCTTTTGCAATAAACTATTTTCAAGAGTTCTAAGCTGTCAGCTTTCCCTGCTCTCTGTGTCTTTTGCAGAACAACAAAAAAGGGAGGAAAACTCCTGGTGTGAAGCCCTTGTAATAACCCGGCAGAGGGAACCGTGCAGCAGCAGGAGCATCGGCGATGCCCTGGTACCTGCAATCCCGTGCTAACGGCAGGGCCGGTAACTGCCTGGGACTCCACCGAGGTCAGATGTTCAGTGGCTGGCAAGGGGCAAAGTGCTCATGAAAACACATCTGTCTCCCTCCAATAATGAATGACATGGCAAAGAAAAAGTATTCTAATTGAAATCTTACTCACCTGGTTGGAGCCACTGTGGCAAAGTGAGTAGGGGTTTGGCCCTTAAAAGGATAAGTGAATGCAAGTTTTATTATCACGTCATTATATTTATGTGGCTAATGGGAATGCTTATTTAATACTCTGGGGTGTGCGGAGAGTGAGCTGGAATAGGCTTTTACGTTTTTTTTCTCTGAGACTTTTTAGTCCACGTTGTCCTTATTAATTTCTTTTCATTTTCTTTTACTGAGTGCTCAAAGGCAATTTGCATAAGAGCCCATTATGAATTAGCTCTGTTTAATGGTATGCTCATCTCATGGCTATTTAATTTTACTTCCTCGTATGTCTAAATTATATAATTTTGCACTGTCCCCTAGAAGCTAGTACATTTGAAGAGGTATCCACACCAGGGACAAATGCTATCTTACCCAAATAGAGAATGACGAGGTTTCTATTCTTTTTTTCAGAGGCAGTAACAGTAATGACAGTATGACAGTAACAACCTGCTCTTCTTCTTTGAATACCTCACGTCATTTGGATCCACAGTAACTGAATACCTAGCAATCTTTATAACTCTGCATAACAAAAGTTGGCTCATAAACATGATATAACAGAATACATTTGCAATTTTCAGGAACATATATTATGAAAACCGCATTTTAACCAAATACCCTGTTGTAATCTCTTGCTCTCAGTGCTATTATAATTTGTTCTTATCTCTTCCTCCTTACATCTAATTTAAGGTTTCATGTCCATGAATCTCAGGAATTCCTTGGCACAGACAGTTCCTACATTATCAGAAGAGGCATGAATACAATGATTATAAAGCAAAGGTAACAGGGGGAAAAATGTATTAAAACCTAAAATCTCATTAAACCTTCTATAGAAAAGGTATTTATATAGGAGCCAAAATGACAGAGCAAGAAGCATGTACAGGAGGAGGTATTAAAACACCAGTTCTTATGAGATTTAAAAGAAAATGTTACATGGCATTTTAAAGAACAGATAAATCCCAGATACTGAGTAGAAGGATGTCAAACCTTTGTGGAAATATTTGCTAAATATTAAAGAACTGAATCATGTACATGGGGATCATTTCAAACATCTTAAGATTGTTATTTGAGCATGGAAGCAAAAGAAAAGGCACAGGCAAGCTCAGAGGGCTAATAAAACATTTAGAAGAAATTGAGATAGACAAGAAGTGGTGAATAGTCTTAAATGCAGAGTAAAGCTCGTGAGGACCAGATGGGAAGGATCTGAAATGATGAGTGAGGTGGTATTGTCAGGGAACGCATCAGAGACCAAAAAAAAGAAAAGAAACATGGGATTTGCTATAGCCTGCCTGATCAGAGGCAGCACCAGGAGCAGAGACGAGAGCAAATCAGACAAATTACAAAATGAACTAACAGTCATTGGATCTAACCCACATGGACAAACTGACACATTAACTGGAAAAGAATAAATTGCACAACACCATGTAGTCATGTTGCAGAAATGCTACTTACACGAGAGCAAACTATGGCTTTCTACGCCGCAGATGAGTGTAGAGATGATGAGATGTGTAACTAAGGGACAGCTGAACAAAAGAGGGTATGTGGGTCACAGGAAACATTGGGGTGAACTAAAAAATGGATGGCTAAGGCTCCAGAAGTCAATAGCAACACCCTAACTTCTGCTTGCCTGAAGAGGAAGTTTTTCCAAGAAAAACTAAAACCTGTATTTTCCCTGCTAAGCAGGTGATCTAGCTACCTAGGAGATTCACACCAGAAGTGATAATTACACTATGAAATACAGCTGGTAGAGGAACTCCCCCAAAGTACATAACATACTGGTTTACAGCTTTATGGTGGGTGCAGGCTACCCGAATGTCCCACAGAAGTAGGCCAAAAAATGTAGGCTCTGCCACAGCCTTCTCCCGGGATGTTCAAACCCCCATTCCCAAACTCAGGACCATCATCCACCCAGACCCAAATGGCACTTTTAGAAACGCTGACATTTTAGAAAAGAAGGGAATAAAAAGTTGGGATGGGATGTCAAGAGCTGGTGACTCACGGCCAGAAAACTATATATGTGGGCAGATGGAAACCATCAACCACATCGGACAACGGCAGCAAGGGTGAGGCCAGGAGAGCACTATCCCCAGACAGTGGATGATGGGTCAGGGAGTTTCTGTTTACCATATACCTTCTCCCTCTGCTCTGGTATACCAAAGAGATACAGACAGATAAGAGGAAGAGGCTGCAACCCAAATCTGCATCTTTTCACACAAGGCTGGGCAGGTAAGTATTTTAAAAGCAATTTCAATACCGTGGCAGCCAAACCTCCTGAACCTCTAGGTTGCGTTACAGGCTTCAGATGTGGCTGAGAGGGGTCTGTCCTCTGCTCTCCAGCTGTTCCCCCACCCCAAACCAGGATCCTCATCCCCACATTCCCCATCGCTTTTGACAAAGTGAGGTTCCTCCATCTGACAGACACTGAAGTTGCTGACACTCTCCAAGACATCCCATCTATCCCTGACCCTCACAGTTTTGCTTGTCTCCAGATACCAAGCAGTCCCTCAAGCCCTTTTGCTACCATACAGACGCCTCTCCAGAAAACTTGTCTTGCAGTCCCCAAACAGGCTGTTCCTTCAGCCAAACCACTACCTACAGAGTGGTTCCACAGCCCCTCTCTTCCTCTGGGACCCTGAGACACCTCTCCAACCAGCCGGCTCTCTGATCGACCCACCCCACGTGCCAAGTCAAGGAGACTCGGTGCAGGGGAGGAGGCTGCAGATACCTGCCACCGTCCCTCTCATCATGAGAGGCACTTCGCTTCAGCCATTTGTGAGGACATCAGGCAATGAGCAGCTACACACAACGGCTCACCTGCTGCTCCACAGCTGCAGCGTGACCACCCCTATTTTATGTTTTACAATGCCATCTCTCCTTGCTCTTTTTTTCCAGGCTCGCTCACGCACTGGATATACTGAAGAGCAGAGTGCAAGCCCTTAAGCCCCGCATCTCCTACAGTGTTTGGTATCTTGCAAATAAGTCCTTAAAAACTTTTTAGTTTTCCAGAGCACATCAAAACCACTTTTCCTAAAATCATTTAAACCAACGAAATGTTAAATCAATTATTCATGCAAATACTTTTTCCATCTCTGTTTTTTGTAACTAAGTTTTCTTGGCAATGATAACATTTCACAGAAAAATTAACAAATATTCTCTTGGCTTGCCAAGATAATTTTACTAAGCTTGAATCCGATTTCATTGAGGTATGTTATTTATGTTTTATCTTGAGGGAAGCTGCCTATTAAGTTAGTAGCAACCGTGTCCTTTTGCTTATGATATGGTTATTACCAAGTTATCAGGAGTACGTTTACGTTATTAGGGTGCAATGGCAAATTAAGTACTTTGCGTCATAATTAGCTAATAACTTTTGAATTATATTTTAATCATGTTTAAGATGGTCAGGTTTGCTGTGAGTACAGATAATGGAGGATAGGAGCACAACTGGAGTGTTTATCGTTCAATACCAAAAGCCAGAAAGTAGCTAAACCGGTGGATGCACAACATCCCAAAGGCCATGATAATCTATATATTCAGAACCCCTTCACAGGCAGCAATATAAAAAAAGTACAACTTGTGTCTCAGGATCATGTTTAAGTAAAAAGAAAAAATATATTAGCTCCAACCCACTCTCCTTTGAGCCTGTTAATTTGTCTTAAAAAAGACGTTAGCAATACCCATCTTCAAATCCCTATCAATAAACCTGTAAATGCAGATTCCACAAAGGGAGAACACTGTTAAAGCAACTTAGAAAAAGATACCAGAGCCATTTCCCTTTCATAAATCTGGATGTTGAAAAAAACCCAAACAACCAACAAAAAACCCCTTCTCAGAATGGGGGAAATTCTTTGTTGTATTCCTTCATACATCAAGTTTGCCCCTCAGCTTTCATGAATTTCACGCAAACCACTATTAGCTCTCAGTATTTCCTCTGTACCCTTCAGAAGACTCAGCATCAAAATTCCATGTACAAATCACTGGAAATTAGGAAATGCTCTGAGATTCTCCGGGAAACCCCTTAGAAAAGTAGCAGCAAAATGAGTTCTGGATCCAAAACCAACAGATACCCCAGTTAAGCATATATATGCTATGTAAGAAGCACTATGATACTTGCTAACTCTGCCCCTTTCCAGGATGTTACTTTGGGAACCAGGCATCACACTTCATATGCACGGAGCCTGTGCCCTTGTAAACGACAATCACTGCAATGAAACCATAAGGAAGCAAGCTTTCCAAGGTCTTCACAACTCTGACTACTTAGCCAGAAATCCTGTCTACGTTGTTTTGTTAACTGCTGCCTCCTCTAAGAGAAAGGACAACACATTTCCATAGACAGAACAAGAACGCACTTGCCCTTCCCTTTGCAGGAGCTGCACAAACTCTTCCTGCATTGCAGCCCATAAAGGCAAGAGATTCTACAACTAACCTCTGCGTGCTGTACGGGTGATCCTATGGGGACTGCTTCTCAAGAGAGAAAGAGGCCACTTCTACATTAAAGCCTAAGTAAAAGCTTCTCATGAATGAATAAAATTCAGAGAGAGAAAGTGCTTCTAAAATCTTCAGCTGTTAACTGTGACGAGCCTGTATCCCCAGGAAACACCGTCCTCCAGAGCCCAGAACAGAATCAAGTATTCCCAAACATCCTCGCTCCTCTGCTCTCAATAAATACCCGTGAAAGTCACTTGCAAAGTTCGTAACATCTTTCAAGTGCAGTTCACGCAGAGGACAACAATTTGCTACTGCTAGCTTGTGCAGCAGAAGCCTGTAAAACAGATTAACAGGTTTCAGCCCTGCTGCTGAACTTGGGCTCGGACTGTCACAAGACCAATTTGCCGGGGAAGGTGGAAAGGACGTTCAGCCTGCTTTTTTAAAGCTCTACAAGAATAGACAAAGGAAAAAAATACACATATAAAGAACGTTATTAAAGTAGTCAAAACAAGCATCACAAGTTAAGATACGTCAGATATTAGAGATGCTCCTGCAACTTTCATTTGCAAACTTCTCTCCGCACTTTAGACTTGGTCTTTAATGACCTACTGTTTTCCCACGGCACCCTCCATCCAGGCAGCACACAATCCGGGGAGAAGCCAGGGTTGTAGAGCGTATCCAACTGTTGCCCATGGGACCCCTGCTTCATCTGTTGGAGGAGTAGGAGAAGGTCTAACAGATAAGGAATGGGTTTCAGGGATGGAACGCAGGCAAGGCAGATGGGGGCTGCCCTGGAGAAATGAAGTCCGTCCAAGTGTGTGTCAGATTTCCTGCACAATGCTACCACAAAGCATGCCTGCCTTATTGTTTTGAGCTCCTCTGAATGAAGCAAGAAGGTACTAGACTAAAGAATGCTGCAAAGAAAGCATGCAAGAATGACTCTTCAGAAGAGGACTCGAATAATATGCAGAAAATACAGCCCAAGGACACATGCTGAACTGTGAGGAGGAACAGGAGCTGCTGATGACCTGTTTATTAATTAAGCACCACATTTCTCTGTACATAGCAGCAGGTAATAATGTATTGGAGATGATATTACTACACATACACCATGAAGACGACAAACTAAGGTCGTCCTGGCTACCCTAATAACGTTTTCCTATAAAGCCGACTTTAATTGCAATGAGAAAAGCTGCAAGGCCAGCTACACAATAACGCATTTATTATACTCCTCTCGAACATTTGTGTTTCTCTTTACTACATAGCTCACTTGCTTACAGATACCTCCACCTAGACTGAAAATGGTACTTACAGGCTAACATCCTAGATTATAAATTCTTTGAGAAAGGCAATCCAGATAGCATGAGAGCATACACAACAGAGGCAACGAAGATGTGGGTGTTATGAGCACAGAATTTAGTATGAGAAACACAGGACCGTAGACTGCTCTTGTTTTGATTAACTCTAACTTATATACATTACAATTACATTGCTGTGATTCCTAGTGTGGACACACACATGTGCCTACACAGAGAGACATGTTTATACCCGTATAACTCATTCTCATACATTTACATGTTTAACTGCTTCCATGCTAGAGGCTGAAATGATTTAAGCATTTCAGTAACCAGGAAGATCACACCACTAACCAAATCAGTTAATACAAAACCTGTGCGCTAATCAGTTAAGAGGACAGGAAAGTCCACCTAAAACAGCTTAGACAGTGGCTCTGAGCAATAAATAGTGCTTAATGCATAGGTTAGAAATGCCAAAGCCATGCCTGCACATTCTGCTGGTGGTGGGGGTGATAAAAAGCACACAGATAACATTATTTCCATTGACAAATTTTACATATACAAACCAGCAGCTTTATTGTTTATTAAATTAGATGCTGTCATGGTGTAATCATCCCTGCAGCCATACCAAACCCAACAGTATGTCAGATGTGTTTCTGTGGAGGAGGTAAAGAGAGAAGAAAGGAAAAGAACTGAGATAGAGTACAGAAGCGATACAGCCCCATAAACAGTGGTGTACGGAATAATTAATCCACCTATGTGAAAACAGACACTACAATTGCAGCCAGTGAAATCCTCAAAAACACCACATGACAAAACTAAATGTTACATCACGATGCTTTTAATACACAACAGCCAGGATGTGATTCAGCTGCCTGAACACAGCTGTCCGGTGCCACTTGCGATGCTCCAGGGCATCTCCGGGACTCCCGAAGGGCCGGGGTGGCACAGGGACACTACTGCAGACTCGCGCCCTCCGGGAGCAGCCACAGGAGTCCAGGCAGGAACCGTGCGCGGGCACCAGCTGCCCACGTTAAGGCAAACGTATCCTACTCGCAAAACGACCAGAAACTAACCGTACTGAAATCCATACATTAAACACTGTTTAACACTGTTCTTCCTAGATACTCATTTCAATAGAAAACTAGGCTTTATTAAATAAAAAAATAACAAATTTATATGATACGAAGTTGTGAGCAATAGTTTGCAGTGCTCCTAAAATGCGTAGGAATTTGTAACTTTTTTACTCTAAGCGCTATTTTACCCTGCAATTCAGGTTACCCTCACACAGAAGGGCTGACTGTTCTCTAGCTTCTTCCTGAGATGCAGCTTTACCAGAGGAAGTATAGAAAAGCGCCATCCAAAGTCATATGATACTGCAAGTACGTTAGGTTCCCCATTTCCTAAATGCAGGCAGTCAGCCTCAAGTATTTTAGCAGGGTGCTGAAGTGAGCTGACCCTAGGATGGAGCTACAGCCAGTGGACAGACACAGCCACCTATGGAGGGCAGTTCCAGCCCAGCCCACCTACGCGGGACTGGACCTCATTCCACGTACGCCTCGTGCACCGCTTCACTGGTGATCGCACAGCTGAAAGATTACGACAGCTCTGTCATGTAGCAACTAATAAATTCTGAATGCAGGCAAACAAGCGGGAAATGATCTGTGGAGAAACAGTCAAATAAGCATAACTCCATCAGTCTGGAGGATTTACAGTAGTGAGGATATAGATCTTACATCTGTTGTGATCTTCCTGGTAGAAACCAGCACAGCCCAACAGCCAAAATTTCCCTGCAGCAATGCCAGGCTGCTAATAAACAAGAAGTTGCCTACCAAGCTGAGCGCTGCTTTTAAATCAGCAGAAAGATGTTGATCATGGAGCAGCCTACTGCTTGAGTTTGTACATTTTCATTATTTCATTCACTTAATTTTGAAGCCTTTCTCTAAAAAGACAGAACTGAATTTAACTACAGTTCGATTAAAAAAGAAAAAAAAAAAGCCATTGCCTAAGGGTCTTTCTATACTGCATCTGCCCTTGCCCCCAGACACTGGAACCACTGCACAACTCTCGTATCAATAGATTAAGTTACAGCTTGCACTAACTAATGACTGGTACCGAAAAAACCCTGATCAACAACCAACGCACGTATGTATGCCAAAAGGCTATGACTCCCTTACCAACAAGAAGAAGAAAAAAAGCTAACAATTTAGTGAGAAAAATCCTGAATTTCAAAACTACATTTTTTCAGAATAATACAAGTTCCAATACGGGCATGTTCAGAGAAAGAAAACTGTTTCAAAAAGTTCTCTTCCTCTCTGTGCTTGCTGAAAATAAAACATGTTACGGCAACCTTGTATTACCCCCTCCACTTGTGTAGCTACTTAATACCAATACTTGTTGCTCTATATCTGAATGTAATAAAATTTTAATTTAGTAGAAATCCAGGTGTTTTGGTAGATTTCTGATTTTTTCTCTTGCATCACCAAAAGGCATAGATATAATTGTTTTCTACTATCTTTACAGGAGATCTACAGAACCACATTATCGAAAGGTGCAGAAGCCTGAAAATAGTTTGGGGTAATCAAAAGCTGCACTGTTTCATCAAAGCTCTCCACCCCCACCTCTCCAGAAGGCGCTGGTGTTACAATAAACAGTCTGGGGCTATGGGAATATTCTGATTATTTTCCGTTACCTTTCTAAAAACTACTTTTCGAGAGCTTACGGGCAGGCAGAAGCCAATTAACACAATGAAAGGAAGGGATCTGGAGAAAGATAATGTCTTAAAACAACCAACTCTGACTGTGGAGCCAGACCATCAAATATATTCTCTTGCTAAAACACCACATGCACTAAAGTCTGTATTTATTTGCATTAACCAAGCAGTCCCGCGATGGAAACCTACGGTGCAGTCCTTGGCCACTCACTTTTGCATAGCTTTTCTTCCCCCAGTGTATACCACAAAAAGCCTACCAAAAAAAATCACAGGAGGCAAAATGGCCCCAGGTGCCCAGTTCTGAAGCAGAAGGCAGAAACCAGCTTCGTGATGGGTTTTAACAGGAGGAAGAAGGCACCTGAGGTTAAACTGGGCTCTGATATTACCAGTGATCTAGCAGCAATACAGTCAATAGAAAAGCAGCAAAAGGACTGAGATTTGCCCGCAGCTACCGCTGCCAGATCCTTGCCCCGAGCCCTTCATAAGCCCCACTCCACGCCTGCATCCAGCAGCCCACGCAGAGCTCCAGGCACAGTGGGCAGCAGCGGTGCAAGCACACAAGGGACCTCTGCCACCCCTAATTGCCACCAGCTGATACCTACCTGCTTTGATGTTAAAAGACCTCTGGAAGGGATATGCCCCAGGAATTTACACTGCTGTAAGGAAGGAAGGAGCCTGCCACATCTGTGCCGGTAGCGCAAAAGGCAGTTAGGGACGGCTTTGCAGGGATCAGTGAGAAGTGTTGGCTAAGACTTGAGCCTCAGAACAGACTGTCAAAAGGAAGGGGTATTTCTCCACTGTCTTCAAGGGCTGGTTGATCTTCGTGGAAAATCCTCTCTAAACAATACTGAGACGTACAGAAACAGCCTGCGTAGGACTGTGGAGAGCAGCTCAGGCTTCTTTGCAGGATCAAAGTCAGACAAGACACGTTTGCTCCTTAGAGTCTGTGAACACGGGCAAAATTAAATTCCACATCTAATTTTGGGAGCACATCACTGGCTTATTATTTATTATCACCCGACACTTAGACAAGACAAAAAAGGGGTTTCACCTCAACCCCTGAAGCAGGGAAAGCTGACAAGACCACATTCCTGCCAGCTGAACCGTGCAGAATCGCTTTTTACCAGGGGGACCGGCTCTCCCCTGCGCTACCCACCCTCCCAGCCCGCTCCCTCACCGCCCTGCCACGCTGCTGCATGTGTTTTGTTACTACGGCACAATAATATTAGGACAGCGACGAGGAAAATAAACTCTGCTGTGATGGATGTGCCCTCGTTTCAGATGTACCTTTAGTCAGCAACGTGCTACAACAAACTTGACCTTTATTGGGACTAGATTTCACTGACCCTGTTTTTTTTTTTTGGACCTCACCCCATTTATTTTGTTCTGTCTGCAGCCTCTGCAATTTCCAGCTGACAAAGCTTTCATCATCGCTCACCTTTCCCAGTGGAAGCACACTGCAAAGAAAAATATTCAGGCATGCAAGGCCAAGGGACAGTGTCCTTCCTGCGGTCCTTCATAGCATCAGAAAGGGCCCTTGGAAGAAACGCTCCCAGAGGAGCCACAGCCAAGGTGTCCCGATCGGGAACAGCCCGGCATGCCCTGGCAGAGCTTCTGCAGGCTCGGGGACAGGTCTGGAGAACAACATGACTAATTTTTCTTCTTTGAATGAGAACTGCACTACCAGCTTTATGCTTTTTGCATGGTACAGAAGCCTGTTATGTGTTCTTCGTCACTCCCAGGGCCCTTCATGTTTGTCATGTTTTCAGAACTTCATTAATAAAGAGAAGGAAGAGGGACTCACACCTCTGATTTAACTACTTAGCATTTTAATAGGAAATAAAGTGACCCACATGGAAGCTAAATGCAACTGAAAGCCACAGCCATACAAGCTATTTCTATTTTGAAACCAATGCTTTGTGCCTTGTAACGATAGCAGACAAGCAGCAACTTCCAGCAGCATCCTTTTCACCCTTCCTTTTGTTGAGCCTACCGAAGAGAAGCGTGAAACATACCTGATTAGGGCTTTTATTTCTGCTTCCCAAGCAGGGAATTAAATGCTCACCTGGAACCAGACCTCTGCGGTCCAGAGAGCAGCATCCATTCAGTTTCGGAGAGCTACACCATTAACCCAAAGCGGAAGCGGGAAAGCGCAATTGTAGCTCTGCTGATGAGTTTATTGGGGTTAGCTACTAAGCAAGAAAAGGCCAGTATGAAAGGCATGGCCCAAGGCCCAGCTTTATGAGACAACAATATGAGAAACTGGGAAAATGAGAATGCCTGATAAAAAGCGGAGCCTCCAAATATGCTTTAGCTACAGAAAAGCAGCAGTTTTTCCCCTCTCCCTTTCCTGTGAGTTAGGTCTTCCATGGGGGAAATACAAGCAGGGAGGCATCCTTCCAGCCACCATTCCCCCAGCTTACGTCTTCCCAGAATAACATTTACCACCACTTCCCCGCTCGTGTATCTCCTTTGGACCAGAAAGACGGACACTGTCACGGGGTTTTCCCCTGCGGCAGCACGCTGGAGCCAGCGTGACTCCCTGCGGCAGGACTCAGCAGGGCTGCAAACTGCCACGAGCAGGGGTATGGCACAGCACCTTCGTCAGGTTTTGGAAGGCCAGAGGGAAGATTAACATTCAGGGGAGCTTATTCACAGGAGAAGCTAGTAAAGTAAAAATTAAACCTTAATATTCTACAAAGGATGAGGACATTCTTTTTGAGAATGTTAGCAAGACATGAGAAAAACCTATTTAAAAGTCAGACACTGGCATATCAGGAGCCAACCATGATGGGCAGCAAAATGTTTGGAAAAACTAGAAGAGAAAAATAAATACAATCCACATGTTTGAAAAGTATACATGCTAACTGTCTGTTTTTCATGTGCTTGATGGATGGTGACTTCAGTCATATTCAGCTGTATCCACAGCACTTGGAGAACAAGCAAATCATCTTACTGTTTCAAACAGAACACGAGCAGTTTCATGTGACAAGCTCCCAGTATAAAATTTAAAAAAATACATTTTTCTAAAGCTCTGAAATTATACTGCTACTAAACTAGAATTTAATAGCAACAGCGAACAAACAATAGCTTTTGAGGCTGGAGAAATTACCATCATGGTGTTATCTAATCTCTCCCCAGAAGTCAAGAATTATGACTAAACCCTTCCAACACAGATATAGCCTGAAATTCTATGTCAGAAGTATGTCCAATTGCATTTGGCAACCCTTAGTCAAGAGTAGAGGCTGACTATAATTGGATGAATATTTGCAGTGTTTCATTATTCATGTAGGAAGGCTAGGTAAAAAGTGTTTTGTAGTCCCAAGACACTGGAGGGTGTGCGTTATTGGGTAATAACCAATTAGGAATGTTGACAGCACTCTGCCTTTAGGATCACCCTGGCCAACAAAGCACCTGGGTGTATGTTGTTGTGCAAAGGCACACACCCACTGCCTACTGCTCAGTTTATTTAAGCAAACCTTGCACCAGAGGAAATGGAGGACACCCCAAAGGATGTGCACTTGACAACTCAGTTGCATTCAAAAATACTGCTTCCCTTTGCCCTCCAAAAATACATTTTTTCAATAGCACTTCTGAATTATTGATACTACTGGTTATTGGAAACACATCTGATTTCTTCTCTGTTTTGTTGCATATAAGCTACCAAAGAGCAACATCCTTATTATTTGCAGTAAGGAAACACTGACAGTGAAAGATCAGCTCCTAACCACATAATCTGGTAAAAAACACCACTATGCCATTAAGTAAATACTGCAAACTCAGAACAACAGAAATTAAAGATCTTCCTTTCATGCTAGTCTAAGACAAGCATACGAATCATTAGTACAGGCATACAAAAGATTTAGAAAAACTTCAGTGTTTAAAAACTAACAGTTCTGATACTTGCTCACAAGAACCAGAAATTCAGTACCAATTCAGCTCATGACAGAGCAGTCCTACCTCCCAAAACAAGGCTAGAATGCACTGATGGTACAAACACTGATTTTTTTCTCCCTCCTTTATTTTCTTTATCATTGTAATGCAAAAAAAAAAAATCTGAAAGATTGTATTCTGATCGAAAGCAAAGCAATTTTATACAAGATGCCCAACAGGGCTTTCATACCTACAAAAGAAACATTCAAAACTTTTCCTGAATGATTTGCTTGTTTCAAACATGTAAAATATGAATTCAATTTGTTATAAGGAGGAACATATCAGTTTTTCTGCAGCTCTCATTTTCTGGCTTGTATCATATTTAGCCTGTCCTGTGGCACTGAGAGTACTGCAGCATTTTCTCTGAATTCCCCCGATTGCCACCTCACCCTCTCCCCCATGTATCACAGACGATGATGTTTTGATGAAGCATTACGCACGGACCCTCAAGATAATGGATTCAATGGGATACACTTAAAAGATCATTTTTCTCCTTTGTATTGACTGCTTGTGCTGCTCTAAGACAGGAAGGGCTTTCATTTTTTATGTAAGCTGTAAGACCCCGAGGGCCCTCTAAACTGTTTAAGAGGGATCAATTTTCAGATGGGTAGAAGGGGCCCGGCAGACCTTCACGGTTTGGAACGCCTTCTTCCCCTCAGATCACCAACAAGTTTGGGCAAACCTAAAACCAGCTCCCAGCGGAGCTGCTCTCTGGCAGGGCAGTGCTTCCTACTGTTTAGGATTTGTGGTTAGCATTCACACAGAACTATAATTTATAGTCTGCATACAGGGAACAAAATAAGGAAAAAAAAAAAAGTTTTGCAGAAGCAAAATAATCACTACTGCTGATGGAGATAAACAGCAATAGAGCTGCTCAGCAAAGCAGTCTTTGGCATTGGTGTAGCAGCAGGAAACCATTACCCCGTGACAAGGGTTTAATACACTGACATTGCTGCAATTACATCCAGGCAACCTAACAAAACAAATTCATTGTATGGCAGAAAATATTTCCCATTCAACATTGCAACATTTATTTTTTAATTACAGCACAAAGACGACTTTTGGGGTGTGGAAGGACGTAATCCATCATTTGCTCTGAAGTGACACACTTATGGCAAATACTGCGTATTATAACTTTCTATGTCACAATAACTTACTACAAGCCATTTCTTAGGCAAGGAATGCAAAGGGTTTGGGTGTGGTCCTGGGAGATGCTGCTTATCCCTCCATCTCCCTCCGTGTCAGCGGGAGCCGAAGGCAAGGCGCATGTTGCTGCACTGGAACTTCAATCACGGCTCCTGTTGCACGCATGCGTCACTCAGCTTGTGACAGCCCTCTACCTGCAACGCGCCTTACATGAACAGAGTTTCTACCGTTCAGAATATGGCCTGCGTGAGAACACAAATACTACAATTCTTAATTAAAAGGAATGGTATTTTAATAGGTCATTTCAAGAACAATTATGTCTGCCATTTGACTGACAGGCATGTCACATTTTAACGTGAAAACCCCACTGGGGTTTAAGAGGTAGAATTAATCTTTATCTTTATGAATTGATGAACTACTGAAGTATACCCTGTTGCATTTAATACTGCTATGCTCAACCACCTCATCTTATGAGCAAAACCCCTGTAATCTTTCTATTACTTTCAACTTTTTAATCCTTCACAAACAGGAAGTTAATGCATGGAAACTGAATTGCCAGTTTTGCTCTCCTTCACCGAGTGCCTGTTCTGCAAAATGCAGCAGTGTGTAGAAATATAAAAGATAGGTCTTCAGTAATTAGCTTGGGTACCAGACGCAGCACAGCTGAGTTATCTGGAAGCAGGATAAACGAGTCCAGGTGGAGCATTGCACTATATTGCTTTGAGCATCTGAGCTAGCCCAAGTGTCTCCACACACGGCACTGCACAGTGGAAGGACTCGGTGGGAAGGTGACCGTGAGACCACTGCTTTCCTAAAGGTGTGCCCCTACAAAGCATGCCACAAGAAGTAGCTACAAGCTCAGCTTAAATGCTTTCAAACTGTTGCAGGAGCCCCTCGGTTCTCTGAAGCAGGCAGAAAGTGCCTTGAAAGTACCTAGAAAATTGTCCAAATGAGGTGTAGACACAACTGTGCTGGAAGAGTCCTACAGATCCAAGCTAAGTACACATCACAGTTGGAAACAGTTTATTTTTATTACCGATTCAAAGACTCGATGAAAGAGATCAACATCAATGAGTCTCAGAGCATCTCTTCAACTGGTGTCACTAAGTGTGAAAGCATCATCTGTAATATCTATAAAATATGCTGGCTGCGTAACTACTCAAAGACAGCTCACCATTAACAGAAGCCAGAAAACCAAGGATGTGTGGGGAGAAAGGGACAAGCAAGCAAGCAATGTACCTTGTCAGGTAAACATCACTTATGACCTTTGTGAGCTCTGACTCCTTCCGACAGAGATCGGAAAGTGTAGATGAAAAAGAAATTAAGACAAAGCAATGAGGGAATTCAGATGATAGAAGTAAGGTCAATGCTCAGAGCAGAATGGGGACAGAAAAAAAGATATTGAGGGGCAGGAGTCACAGATAGCAACATCGTGAGAGCTGTAGATTAAGGGGAAAGAAAGATCGAGAACAAATGATAAAGCTTGCCAGATGACAGTTGACTGGTTATGACATGACCATATTTGAATAAACGGCAAACCAGTTAAGTTAGAGGACACGTCCACGTAACAGGAACTGGTGATATTCCCCTGGCCAACACAGCATTTGAGTTATTTGCATTAAAACAAGTGCAGATAATCATTGGGTCCTAAGCAGTTTTCACCATTTCCTGTGCAACCTTTGCAAATACATCCCCAAATGGCAGACAGACTTGTATACGTGAAAGCCAGCCAGAAGGTTGATCTTTACCAGAAAGTAGTAAGCCAGAAATTGGAATCTATATCCTAAAGCTGCAAACACACCCAAGAGGTGGCCGGGTGTTGACGGTAAAACTGGAAGCCAAATGTTTACTTCTGCAATTACGTACATACTAGATGCCAATTTGCTTAGCAACTACATTGCAATTTATGAAAGACCAATGAAGTACAAACAGTTCATGTGGGAGCAGAATGAGAACCTAGTGCTAACATACAGAGATTCCTGAGTGCAAGGACTGAGTACAGCAAAAGGCAAAACAAATGACTGAACCTCAAGACTATGGTTCAAACCTGGACCCTATCAGAAATGACCGATAAGCAGAATACTTCAGTACCACCTCAGCTTCTAATGGGCTTTTCCTTAAGAGACCAGTAACAGCCATAGACTCAGCACTCCTTTTTTTCTTCCCAAGTATTTTCTTGGTCAGTTAGAATGAGAAATACTGCTTGGGTACCTTCAGCCTCATTTATGAAGCCATGCTACTGGGTAGAAGAGTGCAAACTCTACAACAACAAACTGTTCCCCACTGACAAATTTCCATCCACACAGCTGATATCAAGCAGCCTTTGCAATGAAGGGAATTCTCAGAGCACAGACCCTTCAACTAGTTATTGACAAACTCCCCTCTCCCTGACTTACAGGTTGATCCAACCCATAGAACCTCACACAAGCCTACTGGGAAAGGGATCTATGAGCCACACTGACAACATGGGTATGGATTATCTTCTTTCCCCTCAAGAAAAATGTTTGTTACTTCAGAGGACTACTAGCCTCAGAAATAAGGAGCTGAAGCTTTTAGCTTTGTAACTCTCCTGAATGTAGAAATTTATTCTCCTGAATATTTCCATCCACACTGTCATAGCCATGCAGCCACAGTTAAGCATGGCATGAACCCCTGCGATATAGTTCGCACATTTACTTTCTCTGGGTCTGTGTACGTGCAAAGAGTACTCTAACAATCCACTATCTTGATTTTGCTGTCATTTTACACATTTGAGTGCAAAAGCACTGAACAAACAGAAAACACTGCTTTTTATTCTCCAAATAAATAATACACAAAACCACTTATACTGACACTTAGAACAGGAAGACATCAACTCCATGGCCCCTTTCAGTGGTGACTCACCATCAGTTGCTACTGACCACATGATGCGAGAACCTGCTAATCCGATCGTGCTATTTCTTTCACCTAGTCACCAGCCACAAGCAACAGCAATGACTTGCTGACCTTGCAAGTTAGTGATATTACAGGACTAAGATTCACAAAATATTCACTTCTACAGAGACAGTGATGACTGACCTGTGGTGATCATTAATTGAGGCAAAATGAGGTCAATACATACACTGAGTTCAATATACACACCTAGAAATACAATTAATCTTGGTTCAGCCAGGACCAGAAAATAACCCTCTGAGCTCTTTATTGACAGATGTGTGTTACAAAAGATTTCTCTTTACAGTATCAGTTGTGTAAATTATCTGCATTTCTTAAAATAGGCATAAAGTACACTACCATTCACAGTTCTGTTTCTGCTTCCCCCCCAAGTTTGTATCTGTGGTTACACCAACCAGAATAACTGTACTGCCTAACTGTACTGAGAGTCTGGTCCTCATGAATCAACATTTCATTTTTTACTAATACATGCCACTGATGATACCAATGTCATCAACTGCTTCTATCTCAGTTACTGGGCTCTATGAATATTTATGCTTAGAGATAGTAATCTTTTACACTTTCAGTCATCATCCCAAAGCATTTTACAAAATGCTTTTTCGTTAACCTTGGTAGGAAGCAACCAAAGCTCAAAGTTAAATCAGTTATCTTGGGTCACAGAACGGGTCAGTGACAGAGTCAATGTATTTCCCTATCCCAAGCCCTCCCTTGCCCTTGCCACAACACCATGCAGCAATCAAATGGTGAAATATAAAAGGTGAATAACTAGATGAGCAAGCCAGGATAGGTAACAAAGATTAAACTGAGCCTCTGCCAACTTCTTCTGCCTATTCCCCCACCAGGAATGTTACAAAATATTAAAAAACTGCAACCTGGACCACTCACACTAACACAGCTGGCTGAGCTAGTGTATAATATTGGAAACTCTCAGGGAAGCTTGCTCTTTACAACTTGCAACACAACGTTTGCTCTCAAAAAGTGCAAGCCTGCTGTGGTCTTTAGCTACTGTAGTGTCATGGTTATTTAAGAACCACCACCTCATCGGGCTTTGATGTTGCTACTCTAGAAAGATCACCAAATACCTCCACAGATAGCGATGTGCCTTTCAGGAAGATGAATTCAAATAAGGAGAGTGCAAAGAAAGATGTGATAACACCCATTCTGTTAGCATTTGCTTAAAAAAAACCCTCAAACGCTCATTAGTTAGAAAACTTTAGATTTATTTCTTTAAACACTTAGCATCACATGGCAACAGTTTGAGAGGTACTATCCAAGGTGAGCAGGAAACGTGTGACGGGGCTGCTCTTGTGGAGACATTACAGAGGGAGTCCTACACAAAGTGAAGAACACCCCCACCACAACGGACCTCCTACCGAACCAGAAGTCTCCAGCATGGTGTTGCAGCCTGCAGAAGTTTGAACTAAGGGCCATGTCGGTGTCTTATTTTCGAACTGGGCACAGTCTACAGACAACAGAAACTGCCAAAGCTCTGAAACAGGTAAACAGTGCTAACCTGCCTAATTCATAGCATGTCCTTGGAGGTCCACCAAGGCTTGCTCACAAACTGTCAAAAAAGGCCAAGGACAGTCTGGACATTCTCCTAAGTAATTCTGTGCTCTTGATGCAAAAGAGCAACCTTAGCAACCAAAAAAATGCCAGTGTCCTAACTGGATCCAAGTGTGTGAAATTTAATTTCCCTGAGGGCTGAGAGGGAAGATTGGGTAAGAAAACTGGGACACGAATGGATTGGTTCATATGAAAACCTGAAACAGCCCTGGGCAGAAATTTGGAAGTATTGTGAAATACTGTATAAGAAGAATCCATCTTCATATGCAGGGAGTAACTCAAGATGGGAGATGTAGCAATGCAAACAGATACCCTGAAAGGTTCTACAAAGAAATATATACAAGGTTTTTAATGAAATCTTCCCATTCTGTGGTGGGAATACAGGATGTGGCAAGCCAATGCCATGGTGTTATGCAAATATTTGCACCAGATGACTTGGACAGAACAAATCAAAAGTCCAGGTGCTTTGAACCTATGAGATAGACAACACTGCTGATATTGCTGAGATCAGAGATATCAGACAAGCGATACTCATATGATCAAAGTTAAACATCTTCCCATTTAGTTCTGATAGTCAGCTGAGGTTGTCTTAGCCTGGTGCACAATAACTTTTGGTAGATACTGTACAGACAGCATTAAGGCTGAGAGATGTAGGAATGGTGACAGCAAGCAAAGGGTTCAATCCTACTGCAAGATGATAATGCACTGAAAGAAGGAGAGTAGGTGGCTCAGGTTCAAATACCAGAACTAATAGGCCTGTGCTTCCTCTACTTATAATCATAAATCCTAAAACTTCAACCCATTTTCCACAGACTCTCTGGCAATCATAGGGACCAATGGGACAGCATGCATGTGCCTCAGCTCTCGGGGGAGAAAGGCTCCGTTAGCAGGCCCTCATCTTGTATCTATCTTCCCTGACATAAAAAATCTGAGGTTTTTTCTGGGTGGTGAAAAGCAGACCCTTTTTTTTTTTAAAAAAAAAACCCCTTCATTTGCAAAAACAAAATAATAAAAAAAATTAGTGCACCCAAATCTTTAATAGATAACTTTGTGTTGCCAGATATCATCCTGCAGATCTGGTAACTTAAAGTAAACCAAAGGTTGTTGAGAAGAGGAGGGCATGACCTAGTTCAGAACAGAACTAATTCCAAAACAACAAAACTCCTCACAGAATAGAAACAATTTGTTTGGTTGATTCACATGGACATATGAATAACTATCGGTCAACAACTGAGAAACAGGAGGAACAATCTGTGTATGGGTGAATGCATCAAGGTCTACAGTCTTGGTGGAGAGAGCTGCACAAAAGGACACCTGCCCCCTCCTCAGGCATTTAAAGAAAATTACCATTTTTTTCAGCAGACTGACCTTATATTAGGTCTTCTTGGTAGATATACTGATTCAAATTGCCTTTTCTTGAAGCCTAAGTCTGGCAAGTTTTATTGTTTAGCTGCATGAGATCATATCTGAGGCATGGTCTCACTGGTGGCTTGGGAGAACCTGAAGCCTGTTGATGAGATAAAATAATCATATGGGATCTTCCTTGGGAAAAGAGCAGGTTCTCCCTGGTCTAAACTATAACTGGGGTCCTTTGAATTCTATACTGCTGGGGTTTTTAATGAATTTTGGGGTTTTTTTTAGCATTACTTGAGCTTCACAATTTAAAATTCTAGGATTACTCAATTCAAACCATCTATTAGATAAGCTGCTTATCTATTGGATTGCTTCACTGTGTCAGCCTTTGGCCAAAGCACAGAGAGGCTCTGATTCCTTGGGTTCTTCAATCACAAGGGCATTTGAGAGAAGCGCTCAATGGTCTTCCCATAGCCAAGGGCAGGGACTCAGCATCAGTAGCAAGGTGCTTTTATAGTCTCATCTGGGTTTCTTTGGAGGAATGAATGGATACTTGTCAGTGGACATTTTACATGTCAAGTCACAAACCAGTTTGGGGGATCTAACAAAAGAATTATGGAAAATGATCCCTGCGAGCTACAAGTCTTTACCTGATATCATTTAAGGAACCCTTTTTTAAAGTACTCTTTCCAATTCCTACTCTACTGTCCAAGAAGGAGAAAGTAGAGGCACAAGATGAGATGCTACTGAACCCAAAAGGAGAAGGAAGAATACACTTGCTCCAAAGCAGAGACTGCTCTATCAGGACAGGTCTCCTTCACACCAGCAGGTCACAGTGACTCCAAAGCTGCTGGTTTGGATATCACCCTTTCAATCTCGCAAAGAAAGATGACTCTGGTACCTGGCCCACAGATGAAAGATTCATTTTAGGCTTCTGGCCCTTAGACTACATGTAATACGAGTCAGAAGCCTAATGACTTTCATGTCTCAACCTGTTAGATGCTGGAACCTGCAACCTATGCCTTGACTCATCCCTGGAGCTGTGCTCTTTCAGGCAAGATAATCAAGACCTTATTTTTCACAGACAATACTTCATATGACACTAAGCCTTCAGGAGGCTTCAACTCACCCAAAGATATCTGTGAGACCCTACCTTAGTTTTGCTCTCATTCACACACGTGATATTGGTAGAAAAAGAAAACATACAAGCAATGTTGACCAAAACCTTGGATTAACTGACATTAAGAAAGTTAGACTGTAGATATAGACTGATCGGGTCAGGCTCCAAGGAACAATTTGTATTAAGGTCCAAATATTACTGGATAATTTGTACCCAGCACTCACCATACATATACATACACACGCACACACCCCTTGGAAAAAAAGGTTAAGGTAAAAATCTCACAGACAAAACGCAAACTACTATATCATGACTGCCAGCTTATTGCTTCATGCCATTGTCTTGACATCCAAACGAATTTAGTAATTGCTCTTTTGAAGCTGCTAATGTTAAAAAAAAATCTCAAGTTCTGGAAGTGGCTGGGAATTCCAGGTTCTAATAGCTACGCTGGAAATATTCACTCATCAAGGGGTTCAAAAGACACTGTCAGAAGTGAAACACAAGCGCATGTCAGAACGACTTGAAACAGAATGACTATAACTCACAATTTGGGTTTTCTTTAAATTACGTTTGAAGAGCTTTAAAATGTTTAATTTATTAAACTGACTTTGATACTACAGGCATAGCTTCCACTTTCAAGTGCTACAATGGCTCAATTGAACGCAGAATACATTAAGCTTTAATTCCACTGCCACCATACACACTTGTGAAAGATATTTTAGTGTTTCTTCACTTAAAAAAGTAATATGCTGTCCCAGTGAACTTGACAAGGAAACAGAAGCTGAATGTATTAATAGCAAAAGCCTCTCATACTGCACACACAACAGTTTCAGACACCATCACTATCCAACTACTGAAAAAAACGCTAAGTAATCACAACTCCTAGTAGCTGAACACAAGCAGGTCCTAAAAAAAGTTCCCCAAAACAATAGATTTGGTTTTCGAAGAACAGTTCAAGTTTTTCCAGACACTGCTTCAATCTCTCCTGGCAGGCTTGCGCTTTGGCATGGCTTCTACTATTTCCCTCCGCCTGGCTTTCCTTGAGGAGGCTGTCATAAGAAAGGCCATGTGCCCAGCTGTTTCTCTTTCATACGCCTTTATTTACTGTTCTCCTCCTCTAGCACTGTCAGCTCCTAGTGTCAGAATCGCTACTCCAGTCCCACCTAAAACTATGCAGGCGACGCTGCAGAGGCAGTAGTACCAGTGAAACCCATGCTTAGAACAAAATCACATCCCGTGAAGCGCGCCTTGTACCCTTTGGAAAGGCAAGTCAGAGTTGTGGGATCAAGAAACTCAAAAACTCCCCCCTCAAATGCTGGAAAGACCACGAAGGTAACATCACTTTCCCTCTAGAGCAGGATTGGGCAGTGAATGGCAAGGTATGGACTAATACTGTGGACACAATCAACACCTGCTAACCGATAACCAACTCTCAGAATTACAATACCACTACAGTGTTTATCTGCCACCACCACCATGTAATATCCACACACAGCGCTCAATGCACTGTTGTTTTCTTACAGCTGCACTCTTATTTCATCGACTCTACGTACACCACTTGCTCATGCACGCAGAAGTTTTCTAACTGCTTAATACCAGTAAGCTACCAGAGTCACAAATGTTTCATTTAGAAGGCACATGAGAGTTAAAAGTCTAATTATTTGAAAAGTCCTAAGATTCTATAAAAAGTATTCAGTTAATGCTGTCCTATATTTTGTTACATACAACCTCGCCCTTACCTCAAGTGACACATCCGAGATTACACATTGATATTACCGGAGAGCGGTTACTGCTCCAAAAGAAACAAAACAAATACCCAAACACCCCCACCTTTGAACTTAAATGCAGTATCGCTACAGTTTTTGAATGCAATAAACCACAGAACGGGTGCCCTGGCATAAAACCAGAATTCTAGGAGGTAGAAAGTAAGTGCTCTTTACCATCGACTTCGTTTTAGTACATACACATAGGGATTTGCAGCCGTGCCATTTGTCTGAAACAGTGGAGCAGGGAAAGAAAAGTCAGTCTCTAACCTCCTACGAACAAAGAAACCTAATTTAATTTTGAAACAAAAGAAACTAAATTTATCATTCTAAGACAGCCCCAGGACGTCCAAGCATGAAATGGAAGAAAAGGAGTTGCCAAAGACATGCAGAACAAGCTTTTTAAAGTTACCTGGAATCGGGATATTTTGTAAGCGTGGCCAAGCTGCTGGTATACATGTGCCCACCCACATCAATGTGAACTGGTGCGTTGGATTTTGTGAGCTGTGCTGGAGTGGGGATGCCTTGATTGTTCAATGGAGATGCAGGGGATCTAGTGATGAGAGGTCTTGACATATTGGGCCGACTGTCCTGTGAAGAGATAGACCTGGGTTAACGAACTCCTTAAAAACCTCACAGAAACCCACAGTCTCGAGTCAATAGCACTGTCTCATAGTCTCAGCTTATGATTTTCATCTTATTAAAGCACAGACAAATATTTGGCAGGTTTTAAAATCAATCCAGCTCTAAGAGTCTTAACTGGCTAAGTTTTAAATAAGTGGGGCAAAACGCAGTGATAAAACCCACAAAGTAGAAATCATGTTTGATAAAACAAGTTCTTCCTGAATCCTGCTCGTGACAGATAACCCATACCAAAAAAAAAAAAGCTCATTCTCGTATTTAAGAGCTGACAAAGGCTCTGAAAGAAAGAGCTGCAGACAGAAAGACCAAGAACAATTACTATTTTCCTTGATTAAGATGATGACCCCAGGTAGACTTTCTGTTCCTTCCCAAGCCCTCCGTCGCTGCCGTACAGTCAGAACAGAAATACAAACCCTCAACTCCTCCATCCTGCACACTCTTCTCTCGAATTCCCAATTCACATAGCACGGAAACAGAAGCAGAAACACCTGGACTAGTCAACTGCTCATGGACTGCAGACCACTGGACATCGACAGCCTTTGAGAAAGACATTTTCCATTTAAAAGTTATACGTATGGCGACAGATGCCCCCGCGTGCCCCGCATAGGCTGCAGGTCTGAGCGGCTTCCCGAGGCGGGCGAGCTGCGAGAGCGGAGCGGGAGCCGATGCCCTGCTGATGAAACCAACTTTTAGTCACAAAGGAAGAGATGTAACGCCAGCAAAGAGCAGACACAGCCTGCGCGCGCGGCGGGTGGGGCAGGGCAGGGCAGGGCGCTTTGCTGGAGCCAGGAAGGCAGGCTGCCTTCAAAGTTGGGGATTAAAATAGAAATGCATTCGAGAGCGGTTTTGAGACAGCCCCGCTTGCGACTGAAGGAAAGCTCCGTACGGGGTGGAATCTTATGGGGATGCCTTGAGAACTGAAAGCCCTTGCAAATTACTAAGTTTTACATTTAAAAGGTAAGCAAAGCAGCAAGAAGTTAGATACACCTCATCACAAAACTCTCTTTGTTCTTTCGACACGTCTTTCAGCCGTGAAAGGTAATGGATTCCTTGTAAACATCTCCACAGAGCCAGGCAGCAAGCCTCGCAGAGGCAGAGCGCAGCCGTGAGAGAGAGTTACAGGGCATTCGCACTAGCAAAGCCCTTCGCCGCCGAAAACATCATTTCTCCGTTTTTCACGGCTGTTAAAAGATTCAAACCATAAAGGCAACACAAGCCAGGTAAATGTTTAACTGAAATGATTTACAGGCCAGTGTTGCACAATAAATCCAAGTAACACGTAGCAAAAGGCATCTATAAACCACAAGGCACTTAACTAATTTTCTTTCATACGCAAAAGCAAGCTTAGGTCAAATACTGATAAAAATTAAGGGGATGAAGAAAAACATCTAGTTTAGATGTTGGGGGGGAGGGTTGGGTTTTCTTCTGTTTCTTTATAAGCAGAAGTTAATATAAATCTGCAGAAATACCATGCTTAATCACTACAGTTGCTTGAGGAGGTGCCTGCAGCACAATGAAGACAAGTCCAGACAAAATAAGGTACACACGCTATGCAAAACTAATGTCTGCTATAAATGCCATGTGGTACAACCACCACCCAAGATGCTACTGATCTGCAGTATGATATTCAGTAAAATAATGAAGAAAAAATTAAAACCAACAACTGGAAAGGTGAAAGTAAGAAGGCAAAGAGTGATACAAACTGGGGGGGGGGGGAGGCACATGTTGGATGATTAGCAGGAGGAAAGCAGCGGGTGTGAGGAAGGGAACACATTTCAGTGCTTAAAATCAGACAAACAGTTTAAAAAAAAAAATAAATCATCAACAAAGGCTGAGACTACAATGAAAAACAAATTCAGTAACTTGTATGAGACAGACACCACCACTTCCCCTAGCAGGATCCTCTCTGGCAGAAAAACACAGCCCTGTTGCAATTTAGCACACTGCAGCACCACCGAGTCTGTAATAGTTTTTCAATTGGACACATTCTCCTGTATACCCTGCCTGGGGCTGCTCGGGAGAAAATGAACAGATTTGCAGGGTTAATATTGTAGTTAGGCTGGGACCTCATTCAGCATAGCTGCGATAGCGCCGGCTGCATGAAACGGTAGAAGAATGTGTAGTATAAACATCACTACCAGGATGGGAGATAGGTCGAAGGACTGTGGGCATTTTACAAGGAAAAAAAAAAAAAAAAAAAACCATAAGAAAAGGGAACCAGTTTCCAAAAACAAAATGTAACCAAGCTGCCATTTACGCAGTTTACCTACTAAAACTCCCAAGAAATAAAACCACTTTATAATAAAACCTCTTGCTCTCTTATTTCACCCTCCCCCTTTTCAACATTCACCCTTCAAGTTACCTGCATTTATTGTGCCTCAAGAAACAACGCCCATCTGCTCAATGTTGAGATATTAAATACAATACTGCTAGCCTTGCTCCAGCCTTAGCTCACAAAGCACATTTCCCTGGATAAAACCAGTTCACTACTGTTTTGGAGACCACTTTGAAATTAGGCAGTAGTATTTCTACTGCAGTTGCCCCACAGAAATTAAAGCAGAAACGGGATTCGGAGAACTGGGTGCTTAAAAAACAGTTTCTTTCATGTGGCACAACGCACTAGCACAGCCACAGCACAGAAGATCACCCCCCAGTGGGTTACGGCATTAAGACCACTGACATTTGTTTAACAGATCAGAGTTAAATCACTGCACTAGTTAAATCGCTGTATTGGTTCAGCTATGGAAAGGATAACACAGCGGCAAAGCCTCTCTGAAGAAATACACTGCTTGCACTGGATTGTTGAAAGCATGGAAATGAACAGGCTTAGGTAAAAAGCGGTTAGAACAAGGCACTGCTGCTAAATTAAGCTTCTACTACCTAAAGTGTTTACAAATATAATTCCTTAGAAACAATTACAGGAGGAGAGAAGGAGTTGTAGAAACTAAACTCAATGGCATCTAGCAAGCTATCTAGAACAGCTGATGACAAAAAGGATCAAAAAGCTCCTCAGAAGACTTCCGTGGTACGCTTGGTGTCAGGCAGGAGAGACCCGCACCCAGGAAGGGTTTATAGCTCAGGCACGGCTGTTCCCACACGGGAGATCACAGAGGTTGTCGGCTGCCTCGGGAACCACACCAACTATTCACGAGTGGGACACAAAGCACAGCTAGAGCCTGCGCAGGCTGGATGGGCAGCGGCCTTCCTCATCTGGCAACAGTCTGTTTTTCACTTGGTACCTTTTCTTCTCAAACATTTTAATATTTACCCTACAAAAAATTAAATAAGAACAGGAAATCCCAGGTTTTACAATGCTTCCTGTGGACCAAAATACTTGAAATACCCTGTAAAACATTTATCATTATTAGTACTCAAAGATTTTTTCCCAACAGCTTTTCAAAATAATGAGTTCTGATGTCCAATCAGAATGACTTTATTACTGAAACTACATACTCAAAAGTTCTAAAAATCTATGTGCTGGCAGGTTAAAAGCATTCAGGTCACGTAAAACAACTCAGTTTTGGTTCAACATACAAAAACACTGCTCTATTAGAGCACTTTGGGGCTCCTCCACTTTCTTGCTGATATTTGAAGGAGTCTTTCAACAACAAGCAGTTGGTAGGCCCAGGTCTTTTGAGTATATCTGAACCTGCTTCTCATTTTCTGCCCTAGGCAAGCCCTCCTGTAGGCTCAACAGAAGCAAAAGCAGCCCTGCCTGAACTCCTCCTCCCTGGGATTTACAAAAATCCTTAGGATTTAGAAGTCTTTCTACCAAAGGGGACTGAGGATCATGGAGGAGAGCTTTCAGATCTCTTCTCCTCCGTGCCTTTTTCTTCTATACCACCTTTTCCCCAAATCCATTCAAAGAATATAGTTAAAGAATAAGCCTTTACATCTGGGTTGAAAAAACACAGTAGCTGTAGGGCTGGGATGTGCACCCATGCAACTGGTCTACCAAAGAGCAACACAGGAACCATGTCAACCTTCTGGTAGCAAGTGGAAGAAATACAAGATATCTGAAGAACGTGAGTTATTACAACATACTGCTAAGTGTACAAAAATCAAAGAGACCGGAGGCTTCCTCCTCCCCTCAAAATATTCACTCGTGTTAGACTGCTATGATTAGCAGTGGTTTCAGAAGTGTTATTTACACTCTGTGGTCTTGAGTAAAGTCATTCCAGTCCCCTTCTTAAGCCAGAAACCTTGAAAAAAACCATGCCACTACAAGACAGCCCGAGCTCACTCACAGGAGGACCGACATTCAAGTACAAAACATCTGCTTGATTCACTGAACTGTGGGGATCATTTTAGGTTGCAGGTCAAGGCATTGCTGGCTAGGGTTATTATAGCCAACATCTTCCCTGTGAGCCAGCCCAGCTCAAGCAGGAGCGTATGTGTGCTACTAAATATACTGTAGCTTTAGCCTTTGTATCAAATTCTAAAATTATCAGATGCTCCCTGTCACAGCCCAAGCAATTATCACTGCTGCAAAACTCAGAGTTACATATTTCAAACTCTCTTGGATTTTTTGGGGGAGGTGAGGACAAGCTTGTCTCATCTGGTCTGGACATTAGAAAAGATAATCATGAAGTAGTTTATTCTAAAGCATCAAATCTGTCTGTATTCATTATCCTTTTTTCGCAGCAGAAAGCCATGAGACAGACGTTTCTCCTCACAAAAGCTTGGTGCCCAGGAACAGCTGGCAACAGCAGTCAGCACACCCACATCAGCCACCTCCAGCAGAAGAGTCTCCTCTGAACACATACATCCCACTGTACGGGGAATGAATCCAAACAGTGAACAAACTTCAAAAGTTGGAGACAAATCCCTTTTCCTTCAATACAAAGCAGAAATCACTCAAGCATCATGGACAGCTATGCACCCGACTCCGAAATAAACAGTAGGCTGATGCTTAGGGGTGCTTGTGGGATGTGGGAAAGCCCAGTTCACATCACTCATCCAAACCAGGAACATTAGGACTACTCTCAGATTCGGCTCCCACACAAGTGTCCCCATTTTGAGGATGTACTTTTTCAAAACAAAAATTTCATTAAATATTAAAAAAAAAAATCATGATCATGTCTCACCACAACGCATAAACAAGTACCCCCCACTTTTTTTTCAATTCAGCAAAAACAGTCGCCACAACAAAGAGGCTGGAGAAAGCATTTATTCCATGTAAACAATATCAGTACAGTACAAACATCACTTGTGGAAGGTGTAGCAAGCAGGAAAAGATACAGAGCTACGTGTCCAGGAAGCCCAGATGCTCGTCCTGCTGGTAAGGGAAAGCCCCACGCGGGCACCGCTGTGGGCTGGCGATGTCCTCACACTGCATTATCTGGCGATGGCCATGGTACGCTGCATCCACAGATGACCCCAGGTTATGCTGGTCCCTCAGACAGAGCCCTGCAAGGTGGTCAAAGATGACCACGTGCACAGTGCAGAGCGTGCAAGCTGCGTTTCGATCTCTTAAGGCGTGTGTATGCCATTGCGGTGCCTTCTCTTCACCTTCGCTCTGAAGAGTGCAGAAGCACAAAGAAGTTTGCCAGATCTTTGGCAAAAAGTCTTTACATGTGAGCGCATCCATGCCCTTTCTGCTTCTTCACCCTTACGCTGATGGCCGGTAGCTCTCTGAGGAGATGGTTGGGCCGTACTGGTGCCACTGGGTCTGCAAAACAAAGAAATAGTGCATCATTTCCCCCAGCAAAAATATGCCAATTGCACTGTCATGTTTTGCCTTTCATCAATATAATCTGACTGCTCTTTCCCTTGCAGCTGTGAGCTTTAGGATTGCCGACTCGGAACATTACAAATTATGTTTATAAAGCAAAACTCCAAAACAATTGTGTTTGAGTCCTACATGAGAAACAAGCCCAGAACACTATCAGCTGCAATTTAGTGCCACAGTAAGCAGAGATACCAGGTCCCCTGAGACTCAGCGGTAGTACCAGAATTATTATTTTAGACCTCTGGAGGAAAAGCCTCATTTTAAATCCTGAATGTCTGTCAACATGTGACAGAGGGTCAAATTATCCTATACAAGACAGTCAAATACAATGGAGAGCTTGAGAATTTAGGAAGGTTTTCTTGAGATGCTGAAGCACCCAAGCACAGCAGAAGACCTACTGTGATACCAAGCAGCTGCTCACTTCTCCCACCACCAGTGCCATGTTTGCAGCACTAATATTTGCAAAAATACATGCAGCAATGCATGTTAGGAAGCTGGAGGATGCTACCAGGCTGCCAGAGAGAGGACAGAGATACCCAGAGGGGTCCATCAGAGCCAGGGTGTAAGGTATAGGCCATCATGAGACAAAGCCTTGGATGAAACCCTTTCCTGGAGGTGCCAGGAACTGTGTTAGGCTCTCTTCTGTATCCTGCAATAGCTCAAATACAGATCAAGCCTACAGAGGGAATGATGGACCTCTTGTCACACCAGAGTGGCTATAGCAGCGGTGACTGGAGCACTTACCTGTCAGAACAATTTTAACTGCTACATCCTCCTTGTCCCAAAGGCACTGGCCCTGGGGTGGAGCACCGATCCGGACCCTCGAGACGGGGGTCCCTTGCTCCACATCCCACACGCTGGCTGCTCACAGCCTCCTCCTCCTCCTCGAGATGCTGGCGCTGCTGAGCACGTACACCCGCTCGTTGCTGCAAGTGCTGGAGAGACCGTGGTTGCATTTCCTTGGTAAAACGAGCCTTGCAGGGATTTCATCAGAGCTGATCAGGACCTAGAATAAATGCCACAGGTGCAGAGAAGCAAATGCAAGGCAAGGGGCTGAGGGAACCGAGGTATCTGTGCTGGATAGAGAGAGCTGCCTACCTGGAGAGGCATGACAGTTTCAAATGCCCTTGGACAAGAGCTTGAAGACACTTTGAGAATCCCAGCACCCCGTAGCCGAGTCTGCAGCACACAACTAACTTCAGCAGAACAGCTCTCACCACACCTTCATCAGAAACTGGCCAATGAGAGCTTAAGAAAAATCTCTAACTGGAGAAAAAGGATTTAGGGATAAGGGCAGGAATCAAATGAGGACCTGTGCTTATACCAGTACAGCAGTAAAGGCGAGGCCAAAATCTGGAAAAGGACAAGTTTACAGAGACAGGATGTATCTTCTCAAGTGCTTATAAACTTCTCTGAAGATTCCCCTAAGCCTTGAAACTGCAGACAAAAGTTTAATACCTCCCTCAAGATATTCTATAAATTTGTACTCTTTATGGAGATTAACTCAGCCCCTTGCGTGTTTGGGTAAGCAGTGCTGAGGCCAGCCCAAATGTTTTCATTTATTACATTCAGGCCCTGCAAGTAAATCCCTGTTCTTCTGCACTGCCTACCCGTTTCTTGCTGTGCACACCCTCTATGCTTTGGTCAAGCAAGTGGTAAATGCGGCTGACACAGGACTTGACTTAAGCCCATAATGTAAGCAGGATCTTGGGCATACATCCAACCCATCGCACTATTAAAAAAAAAAATAAAAATCCACAGATAACTTGGGGGTCCAGCCCAGATTCACTACCCCCCAAACACACACACTTCCACGAGCCGCTTTGGCTTTCATAATGGCAGCAGATGACTTCTACGGTCTTCAGACGTGCTGCTGATTCGATTCTCGCTCAGTAGAAGCGGCCATTTAATTTACAAGCAAAACCGGATTTGAAAGCTGCTCTCAATTACTGCACAGCACACCACTGCCCACCCGACACCGTATAATCACAGGGTGTCTACCCCAGGATGCAGCAGGCAAAAACATCCCCTAACCATGCTGGAAGACGCAGTGTTTAGATGCAGGAGGACGTCAGACCAAAGGTCAACAGACCTGCTGTGCCGCTTCTAATGGCGTCCTATGATAGGGGCGGACTGGATACCTGGCATTTCAGGCCACTTGCTGCACCAGGAGCTCGTCTGTTCTGCACCGGCTTCTACTCAAACTAGCAATAAAATTGATTTAGGAGTGACCCAAAGGAAGCGTAATTCCCCAGCCTGAGCCTCCTCTAACTAGACGTGCCCAGCTCAAAATATTTCACAGGGTGCATAGCGAGGCACCTCAGTGACCTTCACTCAGCCTTCTTTATTCTCACAGGCAAAAGGGGGATCCTGCCAGATACTGCAGAAACTATTACAAGCCAGTAAGTACCAACAGAGAAAGGCTCGCAGCAGAGAAAGGCTGCAGTCATCGTGGACACTTTTTTAAAAAAAAAAAAGGAAATGCTATTAAAAAGATGAGCAGTCCCTGGGAAAGAGGCTGCCAGGTCTGAAGAGCCTTTAGCAGCCTGGCAGCCCTGCCCACAACACTACAGCAAAGACAAAAGTCTTTGCTTCTGCTGCCCCGAGGACAGTTTCATTTACTTTCCTTTAAACCTGGAAAATAGGTCGCTTTTCTTCTCTTACCTCTATCAAACCTCAGGTAGCAGAGACAACGTGAATTTACCTGTACCTCACAGGAAAGCAAGCACGCAAAGGGAGTTTCACCTCTTGGCAAAGGACAGAGACGACCGACCAGTTCTCCTCCATACAAGGCTTCATTCATGCCGGCGAGCAGCAGCATCAATCCAAACCCCTTGGACCACTTCATCCCTGCTGCAGGAGGTACGGCCTTTGCAGATGACATACCTACGTACTCTGGGGCAGCTCTCCCCGGTCACTGGGAATAGCCCAGCACAGAGCACCCAACAGCTCCTGCCACCTCCGTGAGGGATGGAGGATCTCCCAGCTCATCTCCTGCACCAGCGAGGACCGGCACCCAACAGCCACCCCCAGCCCACGCACGTATGTGGGGTTCAGATCAGGAATGGACGCGGGCAGGGACAGGGGAGCTCTGAACACTGGAATCCATCCTCCAACTGTTCCCAGGTGGACGCCTCATAGGTTGAGATATACTAATAACATAATTTTTGGTCAGACTTCTCACTCAAGTGTTGCCTTTTATCCACTTCTAGCAGGCACTCCGCACATATTTTGTAAGAGCCTTTACATAAGAAAAGGACAAGGAAAACAAAAAAAAAAAAACCAAACCACACTCCCTCCTGGGTTTAAAAGGGAAAGACTTCTGTTTGGCAGAGCCACACTGGTACATTTGAATGCAAAGTTAAACAAATCCTTAAAGATGGTTTCAAAATTTGAGTGGGAAAGAAACCAACTGGTTACATTCTTCTCGGACCGAGTTCGCAATTTGTCCAATAATCTTCTGGTGAGAAGCAACACCAAAAAACAAGCATTGCTAAAATCTGTTTTGTTTGTGAGTTAAGATCCTATCAGTAGTACATGAATAAAGATTAACATCTTGAATTGCAGTCATATCTGAAGATTTTAAAGACCCATAAAAATGCAGACTGCAGTGGGATAACTGGAAGATGGTCATGAACTGTCAGAATTTGAGAAATTGGTTTTTCTTCTTTAAATTTGACTCTCAAACTGAACAAAAATAAGCCCATACTGCCTTATTTGAAGTTAATTTACACTCCAGTTTGAATAGCACCTGCCCTTGGGTATGTTCCAGAAGAACATCTACCTTTCCACAAAGGGAGGCTAACACCCATTGTAAAACTTCCAGAGGCACATTAGATGTCTGTTCCCCCCCCAGCAATTTCACCCTTAGAAGTAGAAGGAACACTGCCAGTTACAGCCTGTGCTGAGGAAACACGAGTTATAATTTTACCCTGGGAAAATTGCTGAACTGGGAGCTTCTGGTGTGGCATAGGTCTTGCCTTCGCAATCCAATGGTTCTTTTGATTCAGAGAGGCTTTGAAAGGGTGGTGATGAAAAACATAGCCTCTCCCTTTGAATCAGCCAGCCGCCTGCTTTCCTTTGCACTTTTTAAATTTGGTTTATTAATTTGCCTAGGAGCAGAAAGAGATCATACTGACCCATCTAGAGAAGATACGTTTTTGGACATATCCAACAGAGCACTATCTACTTCAGATTGAACATGCAAACAACAACAATAAAAAAATCCACCTTCACAACTATCTGAAGAATTTTCTATCTGGAGTCACCTCTATTAAAAAGCCGCTATTAGCTCCTCCTGCCATATGAAGAGGCAAAAGGAAAGGGACAAATTATAAGGATCCAATAAAACTGTGTCTTTGAAATGCTGTAACAACACAAGAGCTCTAAGCACTCTCCAGATGTTTCTTGCAGCAACCAATAATAAAATATTCTGACTGAATCATAATTTTGAAGATGTTGCGTCCACTTAGTAATTACGAGACTACACAGTAAAACAGATAGCTTCATCTATAACCTAACTGCAGGGAAAAAAAAGGCACAAAAGGGCTTTAAAGCCATACATTCATAATTATCTAATTTATGATGAAGATGTAAACAGAACTGCAATTTTGACAGTTACAGTTCAGGCTGGTAGAGAGTTAGAAATACGGTGTGAAACTGTAATCTTAAATTATACATCCCTCACTCTAGCATCGACACAATGCAACATTATGGGCAAAAAAGACCGACTTTTAGGAGCCCTGGGTCATTGCTGGGTTCTCCTCCTCTCTCCCATCCACCTCCCCTCCCAGCAGGTCTCTGGAACTGAACTTAGCAAAGCAGCGACCCTATCTCTCACAAATGATCATCTCCTGAAACCCCACCAGAGGACAGAGACTGCCAAGAGGGAGGACAGTGCGAGGAAGGGTAAAAGCTGAACTTACTGAAACGACAGGCTTTTTGGAAGTCCTCGATAAGATGGACTGCAAGAGGGAGCGTTTACTCAGCTCCACCACGATCCCATGCATTTCCAGGGCTGGCTAGGAGTTTTTCCTCTCCTCTCGTAACTCCCATTAAAATTATCAGCCTACAGATTTCATAATAAGCAGGAGAATGAAAAAAAAGTCCAAAACACTATCACGAAAGAAATCATAGTATCATTAGCTATTTCAAAACGCACATGGGTTACTTAACACCTCGGGACAGGCGGCATGACACCACACAGGTGCTCCCAGTGCGGGGACAGGAAACAGGACCCTGCTAAAAATACATATACGAGGCGGCACGCAACGACCGGGGCCTCCCCAGAGCTCCCAAAATGGGCAATGCACCCGGCACATGGGACCCAAACCAAAAACCGTCAATGACCCAGATACTTCCCTACCCCTTCCCCATACTAAAATCAGACCATCTGTGGATCTTAAATCCCTCAGAGCAGTAGGAAGGCTTTTTGGTGGCTGGTAGGAAGGGGCTGAAGTCCTGAATTAAGGTAAATACAGCCATGGTTATATTCAAAAGGCCCCTTCAACGCAGTCACGCATGAAAGTTTTTTTAGTTCCGTTTACCTCTTTTCTGGTGTTTGGGATTTTCTTAGATGCTGGGAAAACATTTAGGGACAAAGGGAGAAAAGGAATGGTAGGCATATGACTACGGGGTCAAGCAGCAATTTTTTTGGTTAGCGTGAAGGGCAGGATTTGAGGAAAGGAGAACACAGGAGTCTGCTCTGGAAGGCAAGAAGAGTGCTTGGCAAGACGACGACCATATGGCATATGAACAAAGCATATTTTAGATTTGGTTCATTTGATTCCATTATGTGTAAAAGATACTTTAGGATCCAAGGCTAAGAAATACAATTTTGATTATTATTGTTTTCAGACCTGTAGGGATTTCTCCAAGTAGTCATTGTAGCTCGTATGATAAAAACATCAGTTTGGCAGCTAATTTTAGCCCACAAGGGTAGATTAACACCACATCTGTACAACCACGTGCTGTATGCTAACAGAAGCCATCATTGCCACCGCCAACCTCATGAAGCAGCAATCCATTACCTAGGTGTAGACAGAATCACCTCTGCTAACTAGCTCAGCAAACTCTTAGTTTTATATTAAAAGGCTTTTACTTGACCCAACACACAACAGACCACACACATAACCTTAGAATAGTGGATGAAATCTTATACAATATACATTTCTTTGGGTGGCATGGCCTGCTTCTAAGTCTGCGTTTGTGCTTCTTTGGTCATTACCAACACGCAAAGCACCAGTGCTTGGACAACAAAAGGACCTGAAAATGTTTAAAGAAGCAGAAAAGACTATGCCTGTCAATCAACAAGAAATGCCTATCTCACTTTCTCTAGCTGTTGGCTTTTATTGCCTCCAATGTACACCACATTTCAATAAAACTGAAAAGCGAGAAATAAAGACACATTAACATAAACTGATAGTACATATAGCTGTGTTATGACACCGAAGCCAACACCAGAGAAGAATCACATCATTAGATGATTCTGAGGGACAGCTTGAAATTAAAAAGGTAACCAGCAGCTTCACCAAGAAAATGAAAGCTAAACAAAGTACACAGTTATTTTATTTTTAAAACATATAGAACTTAAGTGAGACAACCCAGGACACATACTGCCACTTGCCACAGCTGGCCCAACCACCATAGGGTAAGCATTTAGGTATGAAATTTCTCTTTTGGTAGGTTGTTCTGTAACAGGGGTCTTGAAGCTGGCCCTTGACAAGAGGCTCAGCTAGGCTCATTTAACTACTGATGAGGCAGTAAGCTTTATGTGAAGTTATCCTCATTCAAAATAATACCTGAAGAAATCTTTTGTTGGGATAGGGGGGACTTCATCTAACTAAAGCTAGAGAAAACAAACCCACTGAATATCTTGAGTGATAATAACCAGTAAGACCATGCCAATAAGGGGAAACATCCTCTATAGGGCCAAACTGACAACTCTGAACTACACCTGGCTTCTGCAATAGAGAAAAAACAACTTTAAAGAAAGATCAGGACTATAAGATCTGGAAGTATCTTAAAAAAAAAAAAATCTTTAAAAGAGCAGTTTGAGTATCAAAAGTAAGAGAAGGTGCCAGGTAGACAACCACCAACTACAATGAAATAATAATTTTAAAAACCATGAGCAGAAAACCCACTACATTCCAATAGAGACCTGAAAAATGGAAGCAACCATCACAAGAGGAGGACTTGACAGGCAAAGGAGCAGATAAAGGGACAGTCGCACACAACGACACATCCCGAGTCTTTAAAAGACCAATTCCAGATAAAGTCTGGGAGATAACGTCTGCAAAGGATTTTACCTGGAACCAGGTAAGTTGAAGGGAAACATCAGGAAGGCCTTACAGCTTGTGTCTTAATTGATGCTTGTCTCCTGCCCAGAGGAGCAGTGCAGGAAACCATCACCTCCCTCCCCGGCATGGAAGGGGAGGAAAGCAAGAGAGAATGAAGCACCACTGTTCCTGCAAAAGGCAAGGAAAGGAGGCAACAGAGACACAAAGCACGTCTTGGGAGTGGGAAACTGAAGCATGCCCCGTTGGAACAACAAAGCCCTGCAAGAAAAAGAAAAGGGCAGGCAGAAGGAGGAGGAGGCATTTAATCAGTAAGAGTGTGGAGAAGGGTGGTGAAATCAAAAAAACAAAAACATCTGACAGGCTTTGGTCTCCCCTCTGGAACAAATACTCAAAAAGCTTGCCTTCAGGAGCAGATGAATTGCCATGCGAGAAATAAAAGAGCATTTGAAACGAACAGGAAAGCTTTCAGGGGTCTTGTGGTGATTGTCTAGTAGAGGGTAGCAGAAATCAACTTCACCAACAATTCCTAAATTACGGATTTGTCTCCTGGCAGCCATCTTCCGTCCCATTACAGACACACTCAACTGAGCACTTGATTTCTGCTGAACACCACCCTGGCGTTGAAGAACTGAAGGGGATTGGTTTGGGGAGAGGGGGTGGAGTGGAAGGATGCATAGTGAGATTGTTTTGGTTTTCAGCAGAAACGCTAAACCTCACGATTTCCACCCACGCTGCCTTGCACAGCGAACAGAGCTTCAATCCAAGGCAACGACGGGTGAGGGTATGAGTGTGCCTTATTCCACATATTTGACAAGCAGTGTGGAATGAGGCGTGGCGAGTGGAATTCGTAACTCCAGCCCTGTCCAGGAACAGTGGCTGGATGCCAACCACACCAAAAAGGTCCCGTCATCTAAACTTCAAGTAAGGTCCTGAGGATCCCGACATTTTCTCATATTGAGGTGTGCCACAGATACAGAAAAAAATTATATTGCAGTCACGGGGTTTGATAGCCACAGGACTCTTACCTGCCACACACTTGCTTTAACAAAACCTCTTAACCCGTCTCACAGTGACGAGCCTTAGGAAGTGCTCAGCACTGAATAGCTTCACTGAGAATAATACACCCCTGCCAACAGCAACTTCACTTGACCACGAGCGAGTCTGGAAGCTTCTAGGAGGCTGAAGCCGTGGAAACTGGTGGAAGGCATCTAGCAATAAAGATGGAGGTTCACCTAGTGGGGGCAAAACGAAGCGAACCAGGAGATTCATCCCCGGGACTACGAAACCCAGAAGAAATCCGAACACATGGCTGATCTTAAGCAGTAGCATTTACATTAGAAATGCTTTTAAACACAAAAAGGGAACTGAAGACAACCAGAGAAACTCTAATACTCACGTGCAAATTAGAATCAATGATGACAATTGATTTTTATAAAGGGTCTAATGATACAGTGCAAACCAATTCCTCCCGTCTGAAGCCTGGCACCATTTGGCACCTTTAATCCAGAAAAACCCTGAGTGCCTTTTTTCCTTCTTTTCCTTCTTCTGGCTCTTTTGCCATGCTGACGCTTGTTTGCATTACATCTATTTTGAGCTAAATTAAATAGGAGAAGCAGAGTTTTGATTCAGTAGTAGCAATAAATGAGGTTAGCCTGGCATCGATCTGTGTAAAGGGGCCAAAGCTAGGACTGCCAGAAGCAAAACGTGGTCAGTGAACTCTACAGCACCAAGAGTGACCCTGCAGCTGAATTCCTAGCCCTGATTACAACAGAAAGAGACTTGCTTTCCTGAACAAAGAGTATTTCGGGCAGCAGATTAGCCAGAGAAAGTCTACTTGCAATGGCAGACCGAGGAAACGGACCAAAAATAAGAACCACAGCACACTTCAGAGGATTTTTAGAAAGCTTCTGAACAGGGCAAAACAAATGCCTTTTTTGATCTATGTTTCTTGTAAGCCAGTGTTAGGTGCAAATGCTGAAGAAGCAGTATTTTTCTTTTGCACCTCAGTTAAATAGCCTCAGTAAGTAAGTGTGCAGCAGGAAAGATGAGCCAAAACCATGTTAAGGATAGCGCACTGAAAAAGTTACCTTGCAGACTAAGAACATTTGTCTTACAGCCCTAAAGAAAGGGAAATCATGTTTACTATATGAGGAAAGGCTCCTTTTATAAATCATGCTTAAAATTCAGCCAGCGAATTTATACAGGAGGAGAATTTCACAATCCTTAGGAAACACGGATCAAATTCGCTCGCTCTCTCGGCGTTTGTGCTGTTGTGCAATGCAAAACAGCGAGAGCACAGCAGTAAATCTAGCCTCATGACTATAGAGTTTAATCGCAGTGTATCTACGATGGAGAACAAAGTGCCTCTTATTCCCGCCGCACCGTGATCCCACCGAATCGCAGGCCAAGCAGGGTCGGCTCAGGCCAGCATTTGGATGAAGTCCGGCAGAGCACTGGAACTGGCCGCTCCACGGCTGAAGCGAGCCCACACCTCACTCCCAGCAAGGCCGCTTCACGCAGCAGGAGCGCACAAGGCGTTGGGCGCTTGCAGACATCCCCATCGGCACCTACAACCACTGCTCCCACCGCTTTGGCAGGTCCGCTGGCCATTCGCAAGTCCTGTATGCAACAAGAAGCTGTCGAGAAGCGCAGCCCTGCCAAGCAATCCGAGGCTGCTGAGCAGCACTGCTTCCTATCCTTGTTTTTTAATCTGGTACATTTGGGTGGCACCGGGCTGCATGTCCAGAGCTCAGCCTTGCTGGAAACCCTGAGATGGGCCAGTCAGCTGGTGGCGAGGCCTCATTCCTCTCGATGGCTTCACCAGGAGCAGTGGAGACCTCAGTCCCCCGGAGCAGCGAGAGAAAAACTCATGGTAATCACTCATCGTCACTGCTTTGACTTTTAACCTATTTCTTTTCCATATTTTACAATAAATGCTCATTAAGATGAGCGTTTCCTTAAAAACAAGGGTCACAAAATACTGAGCCATGTCAAATCCTTATGAACAAGCCATTAAAGGTCTTCAGCCCATTTTCCCCCCACAAAGTCCCATAATGGGTTTTTGCTTCCTGCTTTGCCAAGTAGCAAAAGGCAAGGTGAGGGCCCACAGAGGAAAGGGAAGGCGATTTAAAGAGTCTGTCAGTGTACTGACAGCCTGCAAAAAGTTAAGTCAGAAGTCTGCAAGACAGCACCCTGTTCTTTTAATGCTACTCATTTGACTTGCCACTCTTATTACGGGTTGATTGCACCCTTCGCTAGAGTTTTGCGGTGGCTGCAATGTCAGAGCATGGGACGTGGTTGTCACGACTGGGAACTTGCTGACTGATTTATGGGAACTTACAAACCCACAAAACCAAAAGATATTTGTTATTCACTTACATTCTGAATGTTCCTTTCACCTCTCATTGAGTAATTCTCAGGCAAGTGAAAGGTTATTTCTAGTTCAAAATTTGGTTTCCATTCTGTAGAAGGAAGCCTAAGTGTAATATACCTTTGCTATGGAAATCACCCCACAATATCCCCCCCGAACAGCTCGAGGTCAATATACCTACATCGGTAACAGCACATCCTGAAATTAAGTTGTCATTTTAACTGTTTAGCGGGCATTGAGACATCTCAAATAGATCGGTTCATTATTAAAAGCGGCAATTATTGTAAATTACACTCTTCACAAGAAGAGCAGCCTAAACTTTAAATACGCTATGATACCTGCCTGACCATTCTTTTTAAATGAGGATAGCTGAGGGCTCAGACTCCCCATCATGCAGCAAACAGCTATGCAATTTAGGACTGCTCTTTTTTTAACCACTCCTCTCCCCAAGGCTACCACCCCTGTAGCAGAGCTGGCAAAACAGACAGTATGCCCACGCCTCCCGTGTTCCAGTTCACAGACTAAACACGGCAACTCGAATTGCTGGTGACGATGACAGCACCCAAAAAATAATAATCCCTTGACCAAGGTTTGCTGTAGCCGCTGAAGCGCAGGCACACGGTACCTTTTGCTGACTCTGCAAGGGAGCAAAAGCCTTCCACAAAGGAGGAGGGCAGCCGAGGGCATAACATCAAGCTAAGATTTGCCAGGGCTTGCCTCTCAGAGGACGAAGTCTTGCATTTTAACCATTTTTGGCACATTCCACAGTCGGTATTTTCAGGAGCTTTCTAGGATGTTTATGAAACAACTGCAAGGTAGGCAACTAAATTGACGGTGGCACAAAGAATGCCTTCCCACATTCCTCTCCCATGCTCTACCATCGAAATAAATGAAGATGTAGTTTATGTTTCTGTAATTACAGTTTGTTAAAAGGAGAACAGGTTGTTAAGTTATGGTAAGGAGTCCGTGATCCTGTACCCTGCTTTGAATACCACAGCAATGTAGATTTTACTGAATAAATAGACCGGTCAAAACATTACTCAGAAGCAATCCATGCTCTGATATTGTCCAGCATAAAGTGATCTACCTTTAAACTAGTCACGTTAATCAAACCAATCAATTGGAAATTGTTCTTACGAGAGCTGTTTTAACGTAGGTGACATTCAGAACACTGTCAAGTTTCAGTCATTTAATATTAAAAACCAAAAGGGTAATATTACACATTTGGTTTATGACATTTTTGTACCATACATCATCTGCTGTTTGCTTTTAATCCTGCATTTCCCCCATTAAATACTTACAGTATTTATATAGCCTTGTAAAACTCCAGTACAAAAGAATAAGCAACAAGAACTTTTCCCCATACGTTACTTACCAACTTAATTATGTAATGTGATGTGAAAGGTTTACGCACACCAGCTGGATCTCATTACGGCTAAGCTTCTGTCTTTTTAAAGTGTACTTTATCTGGAATATGGAAGTCACTAAGAATTTCACTTAAAAATAGGTTGAGCTGGCATACGTGCAAGTTTATACTGCAGGACGCTAGCTCATTAAATAGGTTCACAACAAGTCAAGTTTGCGGACACTTATTTCTGAAGGTTAAAATGCATCAGCTAAATTTAAATATTTGAAGCCAAGTATGGATTATGAACTGAACAACAGCCTATTTTGGTCTTCACCTCCTAAGTATCACAGTAACCAGAGATATGCTACTCCCTGTACAATAAGAAAACTAGCAAGGAAAGCAAGAAAGGAAAAGTTTCAAGAGACCATTGGTACCACCTCCCTACTGATCAGTGCTAGGACTCCGAGGTGCGCCAGCTCTATATACTGACTAAGATGCATCTAAAGAGTAGGGGTTTCAGAGCTGTGAAGAGTTCAATAGTAAGACTTTCAAAGAGGTTACGGAATACTCAGCTGAACTAAAGCAAACTTGTCGCGCGCTTTGGTATCACCAATTGAGAGACTCCTGTTCAATCGTGAGGCAAGAATTGTGGTTTAATAAATGCAGAGAACAAAACCAAGCATAAAAAAAATCATGTGCAGTGATTTTATTTTTGTTGTATATTTGACTGTAATTACTGTCTTAAGTACTTTAATTGCCTGGCATCTCCTCAAGTGCCTTGCCTGTGGGGAGGGGAGGCAGGGCAGTTTATAGTTTGTTATTAATGAATAAAGTACAAACAAGTTTACCTTGTCTGTAATCAACATTCCTATCAAAACAGTTTGAGAGGAAAATGCAAAGGGGTCTGTTCATCCCACAGACCCAACGTGATTGTGTTAATATCTGCTTTTTAATGATTTACGTCCTTCTGCCATGACACTTACACCTCAGAGGGGGACCTGGCAAACATCTTTATAAGACCCACATGAAAAGCATCACCTACTTGCCCATTCCTATTCTCTTCTACAGACATCTGCTCTTGGCCACCGCTCTGGGGATGGAGTACGGGGACAGACAGCCCTCGGGTCTGGCCCCATATGACCTTTCTTGCATGCATTCTAGGTGAGAAAAGGGGGTGTGCACCGAGGGGAAATACATTCTGCTTTTTACAAGCAGAAGGGTCATTTACAGCTGCTCTGGAATGACACGCATCCAGCCCCTCTCAGCTGGAAATAATTTTTGCCTGGAGTGGAAATGGAGTGGAGGGAAACAAGAATGAGTGACAAAAAGAAGCCCATGCAGGAGAAAGTAAAATATGCTCGCCTGCTTCATTAAGAAATGATTAGACACAAGAAGCCATCAGTAAAAGTCAGCGCAGTTATACGAAGATGACGGTAAAGCCAGGAGGATGGAGAAGCAAACTGCTATTTTTCACGATTAGTGAAAAACACGGAGAGTACGAATTTGGCCATTAGTCTTGTTTTTCCACTTAAATTGTTACAGGAGTCCGCTACTTTTAGATAACATCGCATTCACAGCCCAGCAGACGATCCAGACAGCAAGTGCAGCACCAGCAGAGCAAGCTTTCCCGCACGGCCGTCAGCCCGTCCTGGTCCTGACGGTCAGGAGCTCACCTCTGGGGCTGGGGCGAGGGCAGCTCTTCCCCCCACGCCACTCAGGCTGCCAACAGGAGCGACAATCAGCGTCAGTTCTGGTGGCCTCCTCCGCTGTGAGGATACTTGTTCGCTAGGATCTGACCGAGACCACTAATTTTCACATAAGTCACAAAAAAAACCCCCCTGCTTTAAGAACAGCTAACAACTTTGTCACTACAGATGAGGACTTTCTTCGCCCACCCTCTTTTGGGCTAGAGTGCTGGTGCAACCAGACTAACTTCTCGTACCGGCTTTCTCAGCCATGTAGCCTGTCTCCTTATAGCCTTTAATCAGCTGGTACACCATCTCCAACACTGCCATCTCCTATCTCTTGAAGCACAACTTCTTACTCTCCACTGGCACGCAGGCGGCATGCTTCTCACTCCAGGGAGGCTTTATGTTTGCAGCCACTTCTTAGATACTTTTTTCCACAGTAAAACACAAAGCTTTTTCAAGTCACAACAAAACCAGCAAATTTATTTGACAGTGTCTCCAAAACAGAATACTGCTGCTTTTATAACAGTGCTCAAAGCATCCCCCTACCATTGCCAACCAGTAGATACTGCTGATCAGATGAATGCTTCTCCTTGAGTAAGTTTCTTATAAAGCGCATAACCATATATCTTGATATAGCTGCACGTATAAAGCACGGAAGCAGATGCTGTAAATACTGATCTGAGGTCGCCTACTCATTAAGATGCATAGGCAGAAACTTGATAGAAGAGAGATCTGAAAAGAGCCTGTATAGAAGTTTAAAATATATTTATGAAAGTGTGGAGTACAGTACGATAGCAGCTTAACTTCTTCTCAAGAATGGGTTGCTGAAAGCTAGCAGCCAGCCATCGACTACCAGAACCGACGAGAAATTCCTGACTTCTCAGAGCTGTGACCCTACATTTGTTTCCTTAGGGGGAAAAAAAAAAAATGTGTTTTGACCAAGCACACCACTGAGGCATTTAAGGTTGTCATATATAATATGAACTGACTACACAACAAAAAAAAACCCAGGCAGTAACATACAGAATAGACTGGCATACACAAGTCATGTTGGATGCAGACAGCTACTCATGGAAATAATTCAACATTCCTAGTATTGCACTAGGAAACGGCGAGTCAGATAAGCATGGGAAAAAACAAGACCCTCCAACTGTCTCCTCTCCTCTAGACGCCGTGAGCCTCCCGCGTGCCCTCCCGCCCCGCAGCAGAGCTGCTCTCTCTGCTTGGCATCCCGGGTGGGATGAAGCTGTCTTCGGAAGCAGGAGCCCACCGGGGTTCTTCTCAGGAATTTTATGAAGTAGCTTAAAGATTAATGGAGTAGATGACTAGTTTATACAGCGCTGTGATCAAAAACATGTTTTCCCAACTTCCTCAGTGAGTTTTAATAAGATGCGAATGAGAAATTGATCTGGACACTTTAGTTTACAAGGAGTATTTCAAGTAGCTTGAGGAAACTAGTTTATCGTCCAGTAGGCATAAAAACAAACACTGTGCTTATAGGCCACTTTACCACAGCACTGACAGTGGATTTCTTTTGGGATACATACTTGAGAACCAACACTTACTCAGACACAAAAGTCTATAGGAAACCACTGGTTTAAATGTCACATTTTTTTTAAGGAAAAAAAATCTTTAGATTTTCGTTTCCATAAGGGGCAATAATACAATGTATTTAATTTAAGTCATACTCATTTTCTTTTAACTAACTTTAAAGTTGAAGAAGACTTCCCCCTCTTCACTGTTCTTTTACATCTGCCTCTAGTATTTCTACTTTAAAGAAAAAAATGCACAATTCTTCTTTGCCATCCCTCTGGGTCTATCTTTTCCTTGATCAAATCTTGCTTCAGTGCACCTACTACATTTGTTATTTAGCATTAGGAGAGAAGGATTTTTTTTTTTAATCCTAATTTTCTCCTCCAATTTTAGTCCCTCTCCAAACAGAAGCATTATTTCCCACCCCTTGAATCCATTAAACTAATCCAGCAGAAGCGCACTGGTATACAGAAATTAATCTAGTTTCCAAACTGATGTGCTGCAACAAGATAGTTGGTAACATTTTCTCACCCTGCTTTCCCTCTCCTCCTTATTTTCCATTCCAACTTCTTTCCAGATCTTTTTCTTCTCACAAAATTCTCATGTCCTGCCTTCAAAATCCTGCTAGCACAGTTATTTAACCCCCGTTTTCTGACCTCCAGATAGGTCGGTAAGCTCATCTCTGCTCTCCTCCCCTCCTAAAAATCTAGTCCCTTCGGTTAAAGAAGGCAACAGCTATTTCAGATCACTGTCATTAACGTTAAAGAGAATAAAAGGTTTTCAGACTGGGGCTTGTTTTGGAGCTTTTCAGTTTTATGAAGAATTGGGGGTGGGGGGGGTGGGGTGGGGGTGTGTGTAAAAAACATTTTAGTTTTCCCTTACAGTGTTAGTTTCCTTTTTTGGAGGAAAGCCTGAGAAGACCCAAGGAGCCCAGAGCCGCGGGCTGCCAGCAGCGGTGCCCGGCATCCCTGCGGCGGGGCTGCACGGCCGCTGCTCAGGCGGCAGCGTGCTCGGAGCCCGAACCGACTCGCCGCAGGAAGGACGAGGCCACGGAGGAGTTGGCCACCCCACGCGCCAAGCGAGGGGCCGCTGCTGGGAAGGTGAGGGTAGCTGGGTAGTCGCTGCGGCTCTGTCACCAGAAATCTTCACAGAAGAATGCCAGAAAATCACCACACCTGAGCATTTTACAGCAACTAACATCGGTAAGATCACAACCCTGTAGCAAAAAAAAAGTGCCCAGCGGAATCAGTCCAGCACTTCACAGAAGCAGAAATGCCTTAACAAGTTAGAATATTCATCAGCTAAGTTAACAAGCATAAAAGGGGTGCTGTTTTGCATTTTTAGCAAAAATTTGGACATGGGCCTTGTGAAATCTAAAAAAAAAAAAAAAAAAAAAAGAAATTAATCATCAGCTATTATATTTTTTTCCTGAAAAGATATTGATTTGATTTGACCTGATGCTTTGGTATCTCTCAACAATTAAAACACCACACATAAGCTTCTGAAAGTGTCTGCCGTACGTTTTACATGACTGCAACAATTACTACCATATCATTATCCTGTACTGCAAATCTAGCCTACTATTATATTCATGATCCTGAATATATCTATTAGCAGTTTGGAAGTGAATATACCATACTGAGGAAAACTGACTGGTTAAAATTATACTTCAGCACAGGCATGAGGAAACCTTTCCTAATGAATTACCATAGGAAACTTTTTTAAAAAGTGTTGCTTTATCTTCCTCTATACCATGGGGATACTTTTGCCACTTACGTAGTGGTGTAGTGCTACTTCCATACACCAATGCATTAGCGTTTCAATTCATACTACGTTTAGTATTAGTATTCACTGTACATTTTAAACTCCATACCCATTTTGAGACATTTGTACTTGCTAGTTACAGTGAACCTGGCTTTTCCTTAGCTTTTTGTTGTTGTTGTTGGCATTCCTTACTTTTGATACTTTTAAATGCCTAAAAGTGAAGGGAACAGCTTATATCTAGAAGTACTTTCAATGGAAACATTTGTATCCAGGCCCTCATGAAGAGATATCAAAAAGCCTCACAATGTTTTATTTGAAACCAGCTGGCAAATGCAGGTGCATTTCAAAAATAATGCATTTAAAAAAATAAAAAACAAAAAGGTAACTTGCAAAGACTTCTAAAGGGATAAAACCAGAAATAAGGCTGCTTTGGAAGTGTGTCAAATACCCCAAAAGGAAGGCAAAACTACAAAGTTCTGACAGGACATTAAAGTTGTTTCTGCTTTTTTAAAAAAAAAGAAAAAAAAAAAATCAAACGGTAACTGAGTTACACATACTGCTTTGGATTGACAGCAGCTTCAGACAGCCAATTTTGAAGCAGTTTAAGTCTGACACTGAAACCATGTTAGTCCCACTCTGCCTGTTTCATTTTCAAACAGTACTTGCGCAAAAGAACCAGCGTCAAAGGCTGGGGGATTTGCATTGCCATCCCTGCTAAGGAATATAATTTTTTCAAGTGTTTGTGCTGGAAAGAAATCATATTCCTACCAACATCAGCCAGTTCTACAAAACTTTGTTCTCACGTGGCTTCACGGACCACAGAGCTTTGCATTACCCCTTCAGCCTCCAAGAACAGTTACTTCTCCACTCCCAAGTTTGCCAGTCACTGATTAGTGTGCATTTTCAGAGAGAGAGAGTGGGTTTTTTTTCAAAGAGAGATAATCAGCAAGATACATACTTCAGCATTACCAAATTAAAAGACAAGAGAAAGTGTAAAATATACTAAAAGGCTACACAGTTCTTTCTGAACTGGTTCTTTACCAAAAACCACATGCTTAGAGCATTTTATTATTTTTCTCCCCTCTAAAATGCATTTTAAAGAATCGAGCAGAAACGTGAACCTGGCCTTGCAACAGGCTAGGGAGAGCTTCCAGAAACTAGTGTTATGATGACAGGAAAAAGACAACATGTTTTCTAAACCCAAGATGGAAACCAGTACTGATAAACTTGATAAAAGCCTATACAAAGCATCATCTGCCGATCACCACAAACATGGTCTATAATAATCTTCTAGCTAACTCCTGTGATAAACAACTGCAGCCGGTATCGCTGTCGTATCTGAAACGAGGAGGAAGAGCACACAAGCATCCTTTATGTGAGCACTGCTAGTCATAAAGTTATCAGAACCACTGGGAAACCCTCAAAAAGGCAACCAATTCAAGCAGGTTCCCTCTTTATCTGACATTCACGCACTGTTCGTACTACAGCTGTAGGTTTGTCTGTCACAGCATCTGTGCTCCCATTTATACTTCCCAACTTGTCAACCTAACTCTCACAGTTAGGTCCTCCTAATTTGGCATCAAAACTATATGGGTATACAGCACTTCAGACAACTCGCATACTTCTGAACAGGGCAATTTCTATACGAGGGAAGGAATTTATCAGGCATGTCACAGGTAACAGCCAGCCCCTGTAAGAAGCCATGTAAGCCCACTTCACCTTCCTCGCTCCTCCTCTTCCCCACGTTTCGGGGAGAAAGGTCCCAACCCACCCCAAGCAGAACTGGGGTGAGGAGGGCAATGCAAGCGGATTTCCCCTTCTCTTTCGTGCTAAACCCACATACCCCGTGTTCACACCCCCACGTCGGCCAGACACACCACATGCTTCCGCTGCTTCTTCTCCAGGGGAGCTTTAAGCCAGAGGGTGCTCGGTAATTAACCACTGATGATTTCCTATTGCGCCCGAGAGTTTCGGTGCTGTTCCTTCGAGTGCACTGCAGACACCTCACCTGTGAAACAAGAGCTCACACCGGCAAGGCAATCACAGGCTTCGCAGCCCGTAACCCCAGATCAGAGTAAGAGCTCAGGATGACTACAGTGGACCTTAACAACTCAGAGCCAAAGCATCAGACACAGTATGCTCTCCTTACTCCAGACCAACCTCTCCCTGCCGCTTTTGAAGCCTACTAGAAACATATGGAGAAAAATAAAGAGCAGCGAAAGAAGCGGCTATATGTATCACTGTGGTGAGTAAAAGCTCAGGGTTCAGGTGAAGGGTGTTGAGAAATCGCTCTTGAAACATATCCAGCAATCCTTAATTTTAAACATACATAAATGGATGCACATAAAAAAAAAAAGCTTAAAATACAGTGGTGTTTTAGGAAAGTCATTCATTGATGCATTACATTTCTGACAGACGCAAAAGTAGTAATGGCATACACAGGCGCCAATTCGCAGGGAAGCCCGAGAGCTGTGGCTCCTTCTTTACAGCTACCAAGCACAAGAGTCCCAGCTACACAGCCTCCTCTTCCTCCCGCTGCCCATATCAAAAAACAAACTAAAACAAGTGACAGCATCATCAGACCCCATCCTGTGCACTTCAAGGAGGAGAGAGTGAAATGAAGCACTGTGCTAGAGATAAGCCCCAGCTCAGAAACCACCCCAGCACCTCCACGAGATCTTTGGGATAAGAAAACAGAAAGCAAGCCAAAAGTCACCCTTGCACCTCACCTCCCATAAGAGATTTCTGTCCTCCTCCTTTTGCAAAGAGAAGTGCTCCAGCATGTTACCTGAACAGCACCTACCAAACGACCTACCTACCCCCGTGAGCTGTGCGCTACTGAAAAAGCTACACTCAACCCCCTTCTCCTGCCCCCACCTTGGGGAAGCTTCACCAGGGGATTTCCAGTCCATGCTTCCCTGCAGGTGACATTGGCTTTGTCTTCCTGGGCTCCTCTTGCTCCCCAATGGAAAACCATGAGAGCATTACAGGAGAAGCATCGGTTTCATACTGCTGGTGCCGCTGTCCAAAGAGAAGCAATTACCCCGTGCCAAAAGCTACACGATAACGCGTTATCCAGGCTACACTACCCAGTTTAAGTACCAGAAACACTGCAAACCACATCAGCACAGTCCACCACTCAGGCCAGTACAAGAAGCGAGTCAGAAGTCCCCAGGAGGCACTAGCTCAAGTATCTACGCACAGGACTGTTATACCCAGCAGATGTGCCCTAAGCATACAGTGAAAAAAGTGTTTTCAGACATTGGTAAAGTGAATAGGGCTTAAAAATTTCACTCAGTTTCAATGTAATTAAAATGATCTGTCCTAGCTACAGAAGTGTACAGATGCATACAACAGGTAAGCATATCAGTTAACTAAGAATTTATTGGAAATTTATACACTGCATCTGTGCACTACAACTTTTAGTATTTCCCAAACTAAAGATGGCATTAAGAACACATCAAAGGCACTTGTCCTCATTAGGGATTAAGTCCTTAGCAAGTTTGAAGGTTTTCAGATCAACTAACGAAAACTGGCTGAGTGCAAAAGCATGTGAATTTCTAAAAGCCCAGAAGAGCCATTTTTCCTTGTGGATAATCCCCAAAAAACAACCAGAACAGAATTCAGTCATATGTCTTCCAATGTTACTTTTAGATCAAGGTATTATGAGAAGTTCCAATCCCTTCCTCACTCCCCCCTCAAATGCCTGGAAGAGCATTCCCTGGAAACATCATTATATATTTTTACTATCACAACACTAATAAATCTCTCCTACATCAGATAAAATGCAGTTACCAACACTTGTCCCTTGAATCCAAAATATGATAAAAAATTATCTTGCACGTACATATTTGGCTACATGCCCTTAACGATTTCCTTCTGAAAAGAAGGGTGCATTTACTGCTTCAGAAACAGAAAAGCAAGATAATAAGAAAGAAAGGACACGGGGAAAAAGATGAACAGAAGGGCTTCGAAAGTGACTGAAAATCTACAACATCGCTAATTAGGTTCCAGCTTCTAACACAATAGTGGGTGTACCATGGACTGTTATCAAGTTTATAGCCAAGGGCACAAGACAATACAACCCCACATTCAATTTAATTACAGCCTATGGCTTTTGCAGTAGTGGTGTGTTTCAAAGGGTTTAAGCACTCATTTATTTCTACACCACACATGAAATAAGGCAGCTCACTGTCATACAGACTCACCAATTAGACTGAACAGTTTCTGATCTCTTGCTCTCTAGAAGGAGAACAGTGGGCAATGGGAAATCTTTTACAGGATAATCACAGAAGACTTTTTGTTGAAAAAAAAAAGCTCTCTGCTGCCTTTAAGTTTGCGCATTTTATCTTTGATGTGCACAGAGGAAAAGTACCAACACAGTCATTTCAGATTCCATAGAATTAAAAAGTGTCAAAATACAGCGGCACTTCAATGGTGCTGTTTTTTCCTCCTAATTGTACTTAAAAGGTCATCTTCGTTTAAGTTATGCAAAACGGATCACCTCTTGCGTTCTTACCATCACTGAAGGCTGAACCAAGCAAGTCCTGTGACTAGCTCAAGATGCAACTAAATAAAAGCAGTCTAATTTCTAAAAAGTAAAAATATTTTGAAAATTAAAGTGATAGTGGAAGAAATCACCATCTGAAATAGTTACAAAATTTAATACCTCCAATATGTTGTGCAAATACAACTAAGAGGACCTACAAAGGCAGTATTGGACTTTAAACTCCACAACCACAATTCTGAATGCGTGTATTGAAACGCCATTCTCAGATGTTCTGTGAAATACTCTCCTGAGTCACCTTAAATCAACTGCCTCCCCAATAGCTGATCCAAAATGGACCAACTTCAGCTTAGGAAAGAAAAACCCGTTACCGTCATTCCTTTCAGTGCCCCCAAAGCTGTATAGGAGATCACTAAGCCTAATCTCTATTCTGCTTTTCCTGCACTCATCTTGGGAAACATTCACATGCCTACCAAACCTCATGTTAGTTATAAGGAACATAGCCTGGGATATCCTACTGTCTTCAAAAAAAAATAAAAAAACCAAACCCATCTCTGTTCAACGATCTTTAGAAGCATTCAGTTACAAACAACACTGACTTCCACTGAACAGAGCAATAGCCAGGATTCACGTGTTTCGCTCCAGAAATTGATAAGAAAGCTGTCTTTGGGGACCATATTTGACACCCCTGCTACCCTATCCCCCACCTCCCGAGGATTTCAGAGCAATTTTGATGACTGTCAGGTATAATAGGTCCCTTCTATGGTTAATCACTTCCCACATCTGTAAGATTAAAATCTTCCCCATTAAAAAAACACAAACAACCAAGAAGCAGTAGCCTCTGAGGTAGGCACAGTTTTTACAGTTCCTTTAATCTTCACACTTTTAAGATTTTAACCTCAGTGTTTCTTTTTAAAAAAAGACACCAAGCAAATCCTAGATTTTCTTGCAACCTGGGATAACCCATTAATTAAAGAGGATGGCACTAACCAGGCAGTAGGGCAGCCTCTGAAACCAGATCAACAGAAGTACTGCCACAAGAACTAACAAGGTATTTAGCAGTCATCAGTCTTAATAGCTGCTGTACTTTAAGCCTTTAAGATAGGGATATTGCCCCATCTATTATCTGTATAGAAATAAAGCCTAGCATCCTAACACCGCCATCCTAAGCATCCTTCCCTGAAGCTGTCTGATGAGTTCTCCTACCCTGTATACTCGGAAAGCACCTAGTGATGATTCTAGTCAGAGTACTACAAACATTTGTACAGAACAGAAGCCTTTTTTGTGGCCATTTTATGGAAACGTAGGATGTTCCCAGACCAAAGATCAAGCAGAAAGATTCTTATCCACCTCCAAGAAAAGCCCAAAGACTAAAAAGAGCTAGACTAACTTATTACTTTGATTTGTTCCCAGTTGTGCCTGCTGCCTACTTATATTCGTCATGTGCTACTGTTTTGCCTTCTTCTACAAAACCTGCAGTCAGAACCAGATTTCTGGTTCTGGTCAAAGTAAGCCCTTCAAAGAGAGCGTAAGGCAACGAAAAGACATGTGCCAGATCAAAAGAAAACAAAAACCCAGCTCTGGATTTAAAACGGGAGGAAAAACGGTTAAGGATTTCCTGGAACAGCCAAGACAAATGCACGTGGGTCATGTTTTAATGACTGCTTGGTAGATATCTTAATAGCTGATGAAACTCTTCACAAGCAGCCCAGTGAAACCCAACTGAGCTGGAGAACTGACATAACAGAAGCATTTTCAAGTGACACGCAACTCTCCTCACCCATGGCAGAAGCCAATCTATTTTCTTAGACTTATTTTGGGGTATTACTACTATAGTAAGTTCAGTGCGTACCAGATCTATAAATCTCAACAGCTACCACCACACTGTAGCATCAAAAGCTTAAACTTTAGCTATTGTTCATCTTTCAGTAACACACAAGAGGAACAACATCCAAATTACATCCCTCTGTCATCAACTTGAACTGAAGTACTGCTGTCAGTGGCAGGAAAATTGCTACACTTCAGAGCAAACAGGGACTGAAAAGAAAGTTGTGCCGTGATGGCACAGCGCTGTATGCTTAAAATACGCTCTATAAATGCTGCTCTCAAGGCTGCAACCTAAAGCAATAGTTGGATCAAGATGAACATTTAACATACCTTTCCCTAGCTCTGGAGGAGGCTCTCACAAACCCACCACTGAAAAGCCATCTTGGGGCTAAAACAAAAGATGGGAGCAACCACGATAGAAAAGCATAAAATTAACATCCTTGCTCAGATTCTTACACTTAAAAGTTTCTAGTCAGTGCAAATTGAAGACATCCCATTTAGTGCCTTTGTTTAGCCTTTTCCATACCTTGCTTGATGCTATCAATGCTATAAAAAAGACCATACATGCATGCTAAGAAACCCACTCATCACACCACCATTTATTCACCAGAGTATTGCACAAGTCTACGAGGGCAGCAGAATCTGTCCCCTGGAAGAATAATTACAAAGACGACCAATAAACCACAAAAGTATGACCTTCATGTTTTCAAGGAATCAGTAATATTTGTCAACAGCGGAATTTAGTGTCACTTTACTTGATGAGATGTATTCAGGAAAGAGGCCTGCAAAGTCTTTGTTTATAATTAAGCAGTAACGATTGAGGGCCAGGGCATTTCCTGGGGATTAATGACCGGCTGGGAGAGTCGATGGCTTGAGGCAATGCCTTGGGCCATTAACCCCGGCCAGTCATTAATTTCCCCAGGAAACGCCCTGGACCTCGATTAGTGTAACTATTATAAAAGGTAGCTAGGGAGAAAAAGTTTAGCATTAACATTCTCCCAAGGAAAGCTATTCCACAGCCAATATTTTTTCAGTTTGTCACATCCCAGAAGATGTGCATAAGTTAAAACTGACATAAGAAGAATCGGTGATTAAAAAAAAAAAAAAGAAGGCACTTTTCCTTCTCTGAAACACTTAAATTAATGAGTTTTGTAGCAAAGGCAAGATTCAGCTACAAAAGTGGCTGGGCAGCTTGTTTAGCTCATTAAATTGTGAATGGAGATGAACGTTTCCATATAATTACTGAAAAAAAGCCCCACACTGTCCAGTATCCTTGCTGATTGCTCATTTTCTTTCTTGATACACTTAAGAAAACAGCACATGCCTGTGTACTCTATCATCTATTTTAGATATTTCTCCCTTTCTCCCCAGAGCCCGCCACTAATGAGAATTACAGCTCCGAACGCTTCACGTAGGAAGCGCAGCTCTGCGACAAACAGTACAGCAGCTGGATTTCTCCTCACCTAAGCTTTATGCAAGTGTGGAGAGATTTGTGGGTGGGGGTAGAGACCCAGCTCTCCAGCCTGATGACTGAAGGTACCAAGACAGCTCATTTAACAGGTTAAAGACAGGCATACTCTGTTACCACTAACTGGATCAGAACTGCTCTGCCCGGTTCCCTCTTCCCCTTCCCGTACTCACGTGCGCTGCTGCTCTAAAAAAGCTAAACTATGCCTGAAGTTTCAAAATTCCTTTCAAGGTCATTAAAAGCAAGAGAAAGAAGAGTCTAGGGTTAAATACAGCAAAGAGCATTAGCTTATACCTGAAATAATGAGCTAGAACAAAAACATTATCTGCACATAATCAAGCCTCTAAGCCATTCAGAGACACCAGATACACACAGCAGGAGATCAAACTACAGTACTCCACTGAAGTGGTCAAAAAAAACCCACTCCTGCTGGAAAGGAGAGGTCACAGGTATTTTAAAGAACATAGATGCTTATGCAGGCATTCACTGGAAGCCCCTCTCTCCCTCCCTCTCTCCCCCCAATTAGCCTTCAGGCTGGTTGATTAGCTGGCAAACTCTTTGAAAGGGTCAGTCTGTCCAGAACTGGTATTTCCACTTGGGAAACAGCTCAGGCATGTCATATACCTGTGCTCACCCAGCACCGCGCTCTCCAGCCGACGGCTGCGATCCCTGTTATTACTTGACACAAGAATGTCAGAGGGGTTTTGTAATCGTGTAGGGCAGCCAGCAGTAAAGTTCCTGCCTGAAACACGGTATTTCATGGGGCACAACGTAACTGCATACACTTTTATAGGTTTAGTTAGAATGACTTCCAAACTTCAAGCCAATTGCAGAGGTGCAGCGAGTCTTTAATTGAAGTAATTTAGCTCCAGTGCTCAAACACCCAAAAGGAAAGTACTTTTGGAGGGGACGGGGAGCAGGCACCAGCACGTGCCAGCACGCAGCAGAGGGGGTTCACAAGGCACGCATTAAGGCACAGCTCAACAGCAGCTTTGACAAGACCGCTTTACCTCAACGAAACACATCTAATGAACTTGGGCTTGTTCCACAGTTAAGCTGCACCTAAACCCGTTTAATTGTGCTCTTACTGTATATTTCACCACTACGGCAACTAATGCAACTAAAGCCAACTTGCCTTATAAAAAAAAAAAAAAAAAAAAAAAAAGGAAAAAAGAAGAGGATCACTGCCAGGAAACAGAGCTATTTTAAATAAACAAGTACAAGACGAATGCAATTGCCATATTAACCCTCTTGTTAACTTCTGAAGTTTAAAATTACACCCTCATTACTAGTGTGTAATTGAGTATTCTCTTGGCTGTTTCCTGCATTTGAGGTTATTCAAATAGTTCATTAGCACATCAAGAACACCACACACACTAACGATACCTGACGCCCTTATCTACTATTTTGGTCCAACTTTCATAATGCACACCTCCCGCAAAAAGAGAAAGAAAAAAGGGGGGAAAGAAAGAAAAAGGAGGGAAATGGGGAGCCCGCAGGGCCGAGCCATCGGTGCTGCTGCCGAGGGGGAGCACGGCAGCACCCAGGCACCGCTCGCATCCAACCCGCTGGCACGCAGCGAGCGGCCCGCCGACCGGTGGCGGGGGTGAGGAACTTGGGGGGCGAAGTTGGATAACTCGCGTCCGGGCTCGTTGGGTGCCTGAACAGTGAAAGTCTCCCCGGGAGCCACCCTGGGGCTGGCAGGGGCTGGCAGTGTGCATTGGTGCCCAGCCTCAGGGGAGATGGGGAAGAAAGGAGGGGTGCAGTGGGGGCTATGTGGTGGGGTCGCCACCTTGCTTGCTTTTTTTTTTTTCCCTTTCTTTTTCCAGTTACCTGTGTGGGGGAAACAATAGCAGGTGAAACTACTGTGGGTGAGGTGGTGCTTCTGTGCCCATTGGCTTCAGGGAGGAGGTGAGGCAGGGGGTCGTGTTTCACTGAGACCACCACCACGGCAGGCGCGGCGGCATCCAGGGGCTCGGCGGGGCGGCGGCAGAGTCTTTTGGGGGAGGCAGAGGGCCCGCACGCATCGCCACCGGCCGCGGCCCCCGCCGGGAACACTGCCTCGTAGAGTGCCCGCTTGGCCGGGGCCACTGCAGCCGCTTCTGCCTTCACCGGCACGGCGTCACCGTCTTTGGGCAGCACGTAGGGGTTGGCGGCAGGCGGCCGGGGCCGCGGTCCACCATTGAGGGCGGCAGGGGTGTAGCAGCCCCCGCCAGCGGGGTGGTGGAGGAGGTGGTGGTGGTGATGGGGAGGGGGGTGGTGGTGCGGCGGCTGCGGTCCCCCCAGCTTGGTGCCGATGCCGGCGATGCTGTTGAGGGTGGCGATGGAGACGGCACCGATACAGTGGTTGGTGTAGGTCTTGGAGAGCTTGGCCGCCTTGGAGAGCATCTGCATGCGGGTACCCAGGAGGTTCTTGCCGATGGCCTTGTTCTCATACCAGGTGATGTCACCCTCACTGCAGTGGTCCCGCGGGCGCTGGAAGAAGGCCTTGCAGAGGGGGTTGCGCTTGGAGAGGTACTTGACGAAGCTGGCGTAGGGGCAGAACTCGGTGCCAGTCTCATACATGCGGGGCAGGTTCTCCTCGTCGCTGCTCTCCGCCCGCTTCTTGCTCCAGGAGGACGAGCGCGACTTGTGGTAGGGCCCCAGCGCCTTGAAGTAGACGAACTTGCGTCCGTCCTCATCCACGGCCAGCCCAAAGGAGTCCTCCTCCAGCTCCCGCTGGTTCTCCCGGCCCCGGGTGCAGAAGTACATGCAGGTCTCGAACCAGACCTTGTTGAGGAGCCCGAAGGGGCTCTGGGTGCTGAAGACGCTGCAGGTGTAGAGCTTGCGGAGGTCGGCGCGGGTGATGGCCTGCTTCTGCACCACCGGCCCGGCGCCCTGCTCCTCCAGCTTGCGGATGACGGCGGCCAGGGTGAGGTTGGCGGCGCGGAGCTCGGGGTCCTTGGTGAGGTCGAGGGTGCGGCAGTAGGGCGGCTCGTTGAGGTAGCGGTTGAGGGAGCTGCGGATGCTGATGAGGGAGGACTTGGAGTAGAGCTGCCCGCTCTTGGAGCGCGCCTCGGCGTAGAAGGAGCGCAGGACGCGGCAGAGCGCCCCCTTGTCCATCGTCTCGAAGTCGGGGCTCTGCGCCTTCTCGCTCAGGTACTCGCGGAAGATGCGCACGGCGTAGCGGGTGGCCAGCCGCGTGTTCTCGCTCAGCCGCGCCCGCTCCGGCCGCTGCAGCAGCAGGGCCGCCTCCAGCTCCGCGTCCTCCGCCGCCCCCCCGGGGCCGCCGCCGCCGCCCCCCGGGGCGGCCGCCGCGGCGCCCCCCGGGGCCGCCCCGACGCCGCTGCCGCCGCCGCCGCCGCCGCCGCCCGGCGTACGGCCCGGGGCGGGCGGCAGCGGCTCCGTCTCCTCCTCGCCGTCCCACTCCAGACCCATCTCCTCTTCCTCCTCCTCCTCCTCCTCGTCCAGCAGCAGCCCCCCATCGGCTCCGTCCTCCTCCTCCTCCTCGTCCCCCGTTATCTGCACCTCCTGGATCTCATCCTCCTCCTCGCCCTCCTCCTCCTCGCCGGCGCTGCAGTAGCGGTGCGGGCGGGGGGCGACGCCGCGGCCGCGGCCGGGCGGCCGGTCCCCCGCATTGTTCCCGCCGCCGCCGCCGCCGCCTCCCCCGCCGCCGCCGCTCCACTCTCCGCCGCCGCCGCCGCTGCCAGGCATTCTCGCCATATTGCCGTCTCCCTGCCAGTCCTCGGGCAGGGCGCATGCGCTATATTGGACCGCAGCGCTGGAGCGCTTTTGTGTTTTAATGACCTTCAGCTACCGGGAGGCAAAGCCGGGCTCTTAAAGGGGCCGCGCTCCCAGTGGCGGCGGCGGGGAAGGGGCGGGAGGGGTTGGGATGGATGGGGAGGAGGCTGAGCCGCGCAAAGGGGGTACCGCGGGGAAGGGAGCGGTACTTACCGCGCCCGCCGCTCACCTCGGGTCCGTCCCGTCGAGCGACGGAGATGGGCGCCGGCGGCGGGGGGGGGGGACGGCCAGGCCGGGGCGCTCGCCCCGGCGGTTCCCCCCCACCCCCGGCGCCCGTCCCGTCTCCCCATCCCCGAAAAAACCCACTCCGTGTGTGGAGCAGCTCTTTCAGTAGTGACGGACCGCCGCCAGGCAGCCGGGACGGAGGTCGCGCGCCTCGCACCTCCTCAACCATCGCACGTCCTCATTTGATAGTAACTTAAAAACAAACATGGGGGGGGGGAGGGGGGAAGAAAAAACCCACCCAACCCCAGACAGAAAAAAACACCCAAAAAGCTCGGGCTGTGCTTGCCCGGCAGAACGGCTCTGCTCTCGACGGGATGCTGGCGGGGCGGACCCGGTCCCCGCCTGCGGGACCCCCGCGGCATCGCCTGCCGCCGGCCTCGCACCTTTAGCCGGGCGCCTGGATTTCGGTCGAGGGGCTCGGGAGGAGATGGACGCTCGGGGCTTTGCATCCGTGCGGCTCGGAGCCCGCCCGGGAAAAGCCGGTTGGTGGCCGCGGCGCTCGCTTGGATTGCGGGAGCCCCGGCGAGGTTGGTTGCGGAGAGCGAGAAATAAGGACTGGGGGGCTGACGGGCGCCCGCCCCGGGCCGCCCTCCCGCTCGCTGGGGCTGCAGACTTTAGGGCAGCCGCAGGGCCCTCGGCCCCCTGTGCCGCCGCTGCCTCCCAGGGAGCCCGGCTCCTTCCTCAGCTGCCCCCTTCAGCGACGGGGCAAAACCCGAGGGGACTCCGCAGCCCACGCCAGAGAGCACGGGGGCCCGGAGCCGCCGGACCCGGCGAGGCCGCTCTGCGGAGGCTTTCACAGAGGGCAGCCCCCGGGCAGCCCAGCGCGGGCGGGGAGCGCAGCCTCGGCCCTGCCCTCCGCCGGCTCCGCGCTCCGCGCCCCCCGCCCCGTGCGCGCCGGGGGAGCGCCTGCCCGCCGCCCGGCTCTTTCCCGGGGAAGCCGTACCCGGCGGCGCCGCAGCCAGCCGCCTCGCTGCCCACTGCCTTACCCTTCCTTCCCCGGGAAGGGTCCTTTGCCGGGCCGGGCAGGGGGGCACAAGCCCTGCGGCCGCGCACCGCGGGCGAGGGAGCCTGTCCCGCCCAGGGACAGGAGAGGACGAGGCGGCCGTGCCCCACCAACCCCCCGCCGGTAGCACCCACGCCACACGCACCAAGCTACCCCACAACCCTCCCCATGCCGCCTAGCCGGGCGATTTCTTTTATTCGGTACGTTGAAATAAATATTCATTACGACTCCTGGCTACACCTGAAATTATAGCCTTAATTGCGGAGCTGCTGGCCTGAGTTACCACATTTGGTGCCTACTCATCCGTAGGCAATTCCTCAGCGCCGGGCCCCAGCCGTGGTGGTTACCTGTGGGGGGGCTCGGCGCCGGTACCGGAGGCGGGCAGCGCCGAGCCCCGCGGCCGCTCCCCCGGGGCGGAGGCCGGCGGCCACGGACGGGGCGTCGGGGACAGCCCCAGCCCTCGCCGTGCGGGCAAACGTGGGGTCCCGAAGAAGGGATGCGCAAAGCGTTGACCAAATTAGGCCAATTCGAAACAAATAAGCACTCCGGGAAGAGAACCTGCCACTCCCAGAAAATAATTGAAAAGAAACCCTGCACTGTTATATTGATGTAAGCCTGGAGTAATTACACCGAGGTCAAAGTTGTTGCATGCACTAAAGAGGTTGTACTAGCTCTGTAGTTTGAGTGCAGATTATGTTCCCTCTTAGTCGATGGCATATAGATATATTCTAGAGAATTTTTTTCCTATGCACATAAAGAGGATATAAATAACTTTTTTTTCCCCCTGTCATATGCTATCTGCAACCCAACCCTGCAACAAAGTCTCAAAGACCTTCCAATGATGGATCAGATGCTGAAACGGATAGCTAAAAGCAGCAAGACCATGTTGTGGTTAAAACCTAAATGCCCCAGACAAGCTGCTTTCAGGAGCTCTGACAACCCACCTTAGCAGACAGAGAACTGCAGGGCTTGCGGTGTATACCTTTTTATGGGGATCTTTTTTTTTTCCTTTATTGTTCCCATAAATCTTAAGAATTACATGATTGGCATTAACCTTTGGACTTGACTCTGTTTTAAGATCGTAGAAGAGATGAAGCCACTTTCTTTTTTAAGAAGAGGTTTTCAGAGCCACATGAGTGCAAAAGGTAATTGAACATTTGATTTTTTTAACTTTAAAAAAGATGAACACCAGGCTGACAGCTTCTGTACTTGGATGTTCATTTAATCACCATTTCCTGATTACAGGAGGTGAACTATGTTGACAGACTTGGAGATGAATATGGAGCCCCGTATACTAATAGTAAGTATAAAGGACATAAAAAACTTGCAGTGAGGTTGGAGGGGAAAAATATATATGGAGCATCCATATTACACACATCAGTTGGAAGCACCTCAGCAGCTAGGGGGGAATGCAGAGAGTAGCAAGTGAGGTGTTTAGAGTGCTGCAGGCATCCGTAATTGGGAAGACACCCATATAACATATATACCTGGATAACCTATATGTATAGATGCGTGTGCATGTGTATATATACATACCTAAGTTAATCACATATATATGTTATCTGTCTACATTCCTGAAGATAAGATTTACCCTAGTCAGTTGTATTCCAGAAGTTTAAATCCTATTGTTCAAGCTCTCAAGTTATACAAGGTAATCAAACTGCATTCCAAAACTGCCCAAGTTGCACAAGGCTGTCTAATGGAAGTTGGCATAATAACATTAAACTTAGATCCACTCCACCCTCCACGTCATTAATCAGAGTTTTATCCTGCCGAGAGCTCCGCACAGGCACAGACAGCATTCTCCCCTAGGACTCAAGGTTTGAGGCTGATTCTAATATACGTCCTGTCCACACTTGGAGGATACGTTTTATTACCGCTGTCAGTAAAGCAGATGTAATACCCACAGAACACTAATAATGCACCTGTCCCACTAAGGTTGCAACCCTAGACTGGATTATCCTTCCTTGTGTATACTTGGACATCAGTCCATATGCCACAGAATTAGCATGCCAGGTCAAAAACCAAAACCAAAAATCCTTCTCTATGAGTCAGTTGGTTTACAATAAAGGTAATGCTTGTAACCACGTTACCAAATAGTTTCAAGCCTTTCCTCGCTTCTTTTTTAAGCTACTCTTTCCCCTGGCCCCCGGTCTTGCTCCTGGCAGGCAGAGAACTTGCTAGAGCCACGCTCTTCAACAGTCCAACTATTGTGCTAAAGCTCTCCACAGCCTTATTCTCCTTCAGACTAACACAGGCTACTTCTCCTGTAGCCTTCGTAAGTGGTTATTTCACTTACAGCCACCTAAACCTTCCTGGTTTGGTGTTTCTTGGTAGGTGTTTCATCATGAAGCTTCACTAGGAACTAAACTGGAATATCGCCCAAAAGCCAAGAAGCAAAGAAAATCCATTGGGATCGTTTGCTCTCCAGGATCCAGTCTAGGCATCTAGGAAAGATTTTAAAAAACAGTGCTTAAAACAACCTTGTTGGTTAACTCTAAGGCTCACCACATGGCATCTTTTTAAGAAAATAACTTTTTCTCCACGTATACTTTTACTGTTAGTTTAAATGCAAGAAACATGTTCTTAAAATGTGTTAATATGTTTTCTAAACACAAGATATTTTTGCTGTAGAGGCAGGCTATGTGGAAATTGGTATGAGAAATCCATATTGACACTACAGAACTAGAAGGCAAATAACACTTGGGACTCTTGGAAAATTCACTTAGGGAAAAAGCATGTCCTAGAAATCCTTCTCCCACCCAGAAACATGCAGTTTTGAGATAAGCTTTTTTAGCATTTCAGAACTGTCACTTCAAAATGCTAATTCCATTTTTATTTTGTATATGTATTGTGTATATGATATTTCTAGTTGTTTCATTACTTCTTGATACTAGGGACAGCTGAGGCTGACATATAATGTGCTATAATAGATTTTAAATCTCTTTTATTTTAAATTTTCCTTTTTTAGATTAGCGTCTCCTGTCTGCGTGGCAATGAAACGGCTTTATATAACTCAACAAAGGAGACATTGATTTAGGAAAGTAATGATGTATCCATCAGCGCTAAGTTGCAGCTGTTCTTAATGAATTTTAAAATACAAAAGCTATTTCACCTCTTAGATTGTCATATTATGAAATGTTAGTGGTAGTTGTGCATATCAAAGCACCAGCTATTACCGACACGTTGTGAAACGTGAAGGCAGCATCAAACCAGCCCCCTCACGAAGCTCCATGGTGCCAATCGAAAGCGTATTTCCAAAGTACGCTCATATTTTTTTTTCCTGCAGGTATTTGCCGTTACTCACTTGACTGCTTTTTTTTCCTTTTACAAAAGCAATATTTTTGCTGCTGAGGCCACGATTTGTTTCCCGAGTGCTCCTTTTTCAAAACAAACCAGAGAAAACCTGAGCCATCATCTTTGTAAGAAAGCACGCGTTTAGTGCTTGGCAAATTAAAAGTCAAGACTTCGTGAATCATCGTTATTTTCAGCGGCAAGCAGCTGGAGCATTTTTGCTTCCAAAAATATAGAAGAGCTATGCTGTCAGTTCGGCGAGAGGCAGGTAATAAATTGCATTGCACTGCATAAAGGTTTTAAGGGTCTTTTAAAATGTGCTGGAGGTAAGTTGCCAGGAGATATATTAATGTTTTATTTAGCTGTGTTTCGGTTTATGTTTGTCTTTGCTTCTGTGGTGATGAGGGCACTTGAAACAAATTGGCTGGTCTGTGTGCACAGCAGTAGCTGGTTATAGTTGCTCTAGCAGTTGTCCGGTCCTGTCTGTGAACTACTGACACTGAGCAACCCACCATGTCAGTGGCATAACATTTCTCCCCTGTGGAGAGAAAGAGCTCTTTCCATCCAGGCTGATAATTTAAGTTAGTTTTTAGTCCTTCTCAACTGGGTCCATAAATTCGACATGAAGCTGAGGGAAATTTAGAAGGACCAAGCCAGTAACTCAAGAAAGGAACCTCCAAAGAGAGATCCCTTTGAAACCACAAAGCCTTGTTTATAGGTGTTGTAGGTCTGTGTTAAGTACAAGTTTTCACTTTACACAGTGTTTTTAGTACTATGTAATAGAGCATAAATTAATGCTCTATTATTAATTGTTTTCCATTCATAATCTTCCAATAAAAATTTATTTTGAACTAAAAGTTCAGGCTGGAAGTCACACGGGGCTGGATGAAGCCTAGAAATGCAAGGAGGGATGACTGGTTATATGACAACAGGGTCTGGATGAGAAGGCTCCTTAAACATTCCTTTAAGAAAAAAGGAAGAAAGAACCTGAGTCCTTACAATTTAACAAACAAAAATGTAATGTAATGAGACTCTGACGAAATGCACTTTCCACCTTGTGTCTGTACCGTATGGATTCTGTCTTGTTTACTTTCTCCATCCCCATTGCACGACCCGAAGTTTCTGTGTTGCCACGAGGTGTGCTGAGCACTGATTCCCACGCAGGGCCAGAGGTAGGGCTTTACACCCCACAAAACTTATTCACACCAGGCTTTTCTCAGAGCTGGGGGTCCTCAAGGGACAGGGCAACAGCTGGCCTTCAGCACAGCCTGGAAAAGGGAATCTTCCTCTGACTGTCAGCTAGTGGCTTTAACGCCTCTTTATACCATGAATTCACTGTCAATATACTTTTGTTTTGACTTAGTGACTGAAATAAACTGATTATTCCCCTTTTCCACCAGTATTATGTCTGTGTCATAGTGAATTTGGAAATTCCTTTTCAGGTATTTATGTAGCAAAAACCCCAGCACCAATGGCCTGTCTACTTAGATTTTCTTTTCTCAATTGAGTTACCTCAGCTGGGTCGACACAAACCCAGTTTAAGCAACTTCAAAACTGCGTGAGTTCAAATGAAGCCCACAGAGAGCATAACCATACTGTTAAATGCTGTCACAGCCCTGCTCAGGCTGTCACCCAGACCCACCTTTCTGTTGCTGAAACAGTAACTTACAATTAAACACAACTCTTCAATTTTTGTACGCCTCCTCTTCATTCTCCCCCATTTCGTTTGATATGATGTTGGCAAATCTGACCTGTGCAAATTTTGCATCTATTTTCTTTTAAACCATGATGGGGTCACAATGTTTTCTGGCCCTAATAATAGAATGCCACATTCCCTTCTCAATGTGAGAGATGCTAAAGTATTGCTAGTTATCCTATGAGATCTAAACATACAGGAACTGCCTAAATAACGTTTGCATCACAGATTACATGAACGGGTAAAGCAGCATTTGAATAGAAAGGAACAAATTCATGGATCATATGGAAGAAGAATACAGGGATAAAAAAGTATAGCACGTTCACCTCCAGCCCCCGTCACATCATTTATCAGACCATGATTTGATTCCTATCAAGAAAAAAGTTGTAGAATATGTGGCAGAATATTAATATATAAAGCAAATTTGCGTGCTTATTTTGAGTTGACTGATCCTTTATGCAAAAGCACTTTCATAAACTAAACTAAATGTTGCTAGCGTATGTGATTTCAGGTAAAAACTGGGGGAAAATCTTCATGATATTGTCAGGACTTTCATTTGAGGTTTAAAGCCAGAGGCCATGAAGTGAGAGAGACCTGAAGGTGCAGGCTGCAATAGAGTGCTGTATTTTAAGTTATAGAGGGTAAAGCTTGGAAAAGTAAAGAAACTGAATTGATTCAGAGATAAGATAAAGAAAGCTCACAAAGTTTAGTGAAAAAGACCGGATGCATTGGATGTACCTTTCTTGGTTTTTTCAGTATCAGGTAACACTAAAACAGCTGAAAAATACCTTCTAACAGCTGGTGAGCATCAGTATTTTCTTAGAGTTTCGCATTCTAAAAAAATTACATCTGCAGCTGTTGAGAATGCTTAAGTGTAAAACTTTTTTGTCCATCCCTGAGTTGTACCTTGCTTTGAATAGCCTTGCCTTTTTCTATCCATGAAAGATTAAGCTGTGCCCAATTCAAACTTTCCTTATTTGAAGATCAAGGCTAAAATTCGGTTTCTTTTCACAGAACTAAAGGTGTCATCAAATGAACAAAAATCATTTTAAAACCCCTCAGATTCATGGATTGAATTACTTAATTACAAGCAGGTAGTTATTTGCCAGTAAAGACCTTGGTTTTTAGGATCAATGAGCATTATTAAAATAAGCAAGAAAAAAATTGTAAGCTCTTCTTTTGCCTTGGACAAAACAAGGTCACATTTGCAATTTGCAGTGCACGATCTCTCCATGAGCAATCTTGGCAAAGGTTTATCAAGTTATTCTGAATAATTTCCTCCAAGTTATGACTGTGTCACTTGGCCTGTTCCGGACCTGTCCCTGCAGTTTACTCTGCTGTTTACCTGTGTATTGTCAGATTCATTCTTGCTGACTGGTGTCAAAGGAAAAAAAGCAGTTTTTAAAATCAAAGCTTCAGTGTGGAAGGATATAAAGTGTGAAATCTGGACCCATTGCTTTCATTCTGGCTTTAGTGATCATAGAAACCTGCTGTAGGGCAGGACTAATCTGCCAGAAAATTATTATTGAGCCCTGGTAACTCAGATATATGTGCAGACTTGAAAATGTTGTTCTTTGTGCCAACTCCAGGTCCTACAAGAACCTCACATGGTATCCTCCACCTGGCTCAGAAATATGCTGCATTCCACCGTAAAGAGGAGGAAGTTTGTTAATTCCCAGGCAGCTGTGAACAATTTAATCTCTTTCCAAACAGCCCGGCATCCTATTCCAATTGCGAAGTTTCTTGAGGGATGGATAGTTTGAAGAGCTGGTGAGAGATAATAGGGCCTTTACTTCAAGGTCATTCCTATGGATTTGGCCTTGACAGTAACATCTTGATAATAGGGTTGCCAAATCTCACAGCCTCATGATACTTAGTGGGTTTGGAGTTTTCTCCTCCATATGCTGGAATGGAGGGGTTGAAAATTAGTGTTTGGAAGGCAAGTTTGAAACCTTGAATTACTGCTCTGTAAAAACTTGGATATCAGGTGGAGAACCAGAGTTTTGTAACTTCAGGAAGAAGAAATCCCTGTGATTTTTAAGCTAGGCTTCTTATTCTGAAGACCGGTGGTTGGCACTCCTGGGATTTCCCAGATAAACTTGCCTATGAGAACTGAGCTGGTAACTTGACTTGGTTTTCTGGACAAGTCTCTAAATTTCTGACTTCTTTTCCTCTCAAGATTTCTTTATCAAAAGATCACCATCCAAATCCTACACAAGCCATTTTTGCCACCTCTTTGGCCATATGTTTAGAAGAGTCAAAGAATCACAAGGAACTACTTCAAGAAATTCATATCCAGATTTCTTTGAGTTCTCAGAACCAATAACTTTGTTCTGATTACTAGAAGGTCTCTGCATTCAAAAACTGTCGTATAGGTATTTAAGCCAGCTGTACTTTTAAACAGGCTTGCACCTGATATGGTTTCCATGGGAGCTGCTTCGTGCTTAGCCATTTGCAAACATGGCTGCTTATGTAGATAATTGAATTAGAGTTAGTGAACACAGTGTTCTTCTGAAAAGCTGACCTTCAGTCTTTCTGGCATACTGGTAGAAGAGTGAAGGAAAATATATCCCTTCTGTGCTTTACATATTCTGTACCACAATTTTTTTTCCTCTAAAACTAGCTAGATGTGACTTTCAGGATACTTCTACCAAAATCTCCTGCTATTTCACTGCATTTTCAGCAGTTACAGTTGGATTCTTCTGCCCAACTCTAAACACAGCATTTAATCAGCATAGTTGTTCTATTTTCACTGGAGTTCCCAAATTGTAAAGCTTTTCTTTTGTTCAGCAAGATATATTGGGCTTTGCTTACACTAAAATGTTTAGTAATATTCTCTAAAAGCTAGTTTTCTTCCATCAGAAAGTACTGGTGTTTAAGTACTTACGAATCTCAATCATACATAAAATGGAGAGGCAGAATTACAGGAGCTTTCTTTGTGAAGGGATCAAAGTATATGGATAATTTGTAGTTTTGGGGATGGGCACTGCATTTGAAAGGAAGCTCTAGATTCAGTTTGTTAACCCATCACTTCAAATGAGCTTGTCACATCCCAAACAAGGAGGGACAGGATTTTGTCTTCTGAATTCCAGTTTGGCCACTAGTGCATGGGCTGATTAGGGCCAAGTAGAAAGAACCCTACACGCTGCTGAATAAACTAGAAAAATCCTGATGTCCTACCAAGGTCAGCAGCACTAATTAGCACCTACAGACAGGAAATCTGCTTGAACCTGCCTGCCGCACTTCCTGGCTTTGGCCACATCCAAAATCTTATGGGAAAATGATTCTGATGCTATATCATGGCAGAAACACGTGGTGGGTTGCTCATGGGCTAACTTGTCCACCTAGGATTTTTATAATCATTCTCACCTACTGGGGTTGCTGAAATATTGTTGTATGGAGGGTACAAGCCCAGAGGCTTTTTGGCCACCCAACAGAACAGTAAGTTTGCCCTCTGCAGGGATACCTCTCTGCCCGGCTCTTAAGATCTGTGCGGTCCAAGAAGCCTGTTACCATTTTGGAAGTCATGGTGAGAGTTTCAGCTCTTTGCAGTAGTTATCAGTAACACACAGAAGCTACACAGCCACCCCCATGTTGAAGTCTGTCAGGTCTTCATTTCTTCATGCTTTCTGGCCACAAACTCTGAGCGTTCATGAAGGTTCTCCCTAATGCCATGGACAAACACCACTACCTCCCTTCCCTGTGCTGCTCAGAAGCCCAGCTGAGGGACAGGCTGCTGAATTCTGGTTTTGCACACACTCTCTGAAGGGCTGTCCTGTCTCTTAGGCTTTATCTAGAGCTCGGTGACCATTGTTAAAACAACAAATGTACCTAAACCCAATACTTTTTCAGTATTTTTGGATATGTTAGTGAAGTAACACCTGCAAGCTTATAGTATTTTTACTTTTTTATCTGCTGGTCAATAGGAGAATTTTGAAATAAAAAAGAAGACTTTTCACCCTCTGAAAGCCTCAGAAAAGTCAAACAACATTTTTCATCATAATTTGAACATAAGCACTGTGATATTTGTATTAGGCAAGTCTCCTCCAAATAGTACATCAGTAATAATACATTTTTTAATGAAAGGTGGTAAATACTGGCCCTAGAGTAGTTTCTCAAAGTCCTATGCATAAACGTTTGTTTTAATAGGCAGTAGGCAAGCTAGCACTTGCCTATATGAAAGGTTGACCCTTCATTTTAACCTCAGAGAGAGAAACATTCCTCTCAATTTCTTCTGCTTTGCAACAAGAACATGAAACAACCAAAAAAATGCTGTGAATGATCTACAACTTTGGATAAGTTTTAAAATAGGATGAAAACCCAAACCAAAACAAAAAACCACCTAAGCCTAAAATAGACTGATGTAAATAAAGAAACAAACAAAGCCAGGTAATAAAAATTCTGGCTTGGATGACACGAGCTTTACACAGTGCTAAAAGAGGATCTTTTCCCTCATGTCTATCTAAAATGTCACTGACTCAACAGAACAGTATGCAGAAATGGGCAGCAATTTTATTGTGTTGGCATAATTGGTTTGAAGACACTCCACGAGATAATGAAGAGGACACATGTATCATGTGGAAATTACTTATTACTGCAAAGCACCCATTACCTAATACTGCAAAACAAAGTATTTCAAGAAGCACCCCAAAAGCAAGAAAAGAGAAACCCCCAAATCTAAGACCACTAGTTGCACCTCTTCTTTCGCATCCTACCATGAAGAGTATCCTTGTGTTCTGGGCTGATGCAGTCTGGGTTGACTCTGTTGAATCTGCCAACAGACTATGGCTTAGCAAATAGACTGGGGAAAGGAGAATTCAGTCTCAGCTGTTTGCAGTCATGTGAGAGCTTGTGGTGATCCATGCCACACTGTTTGTGCTCGCTGCAAAACGTATACACCTTGAGGGAAAATGTTAGTAATCTGGGCACAAGAGCTAAAGACTTTCCGGTAGAATAATCTGCATCACTTATTTGGCTTAGTTTCCTCATGGAAGAAATAAGAAGCCCCCTTGCTCTGTGCAGTCAACCATCATTCAACTTACTATTATATTTTTAAAGGATATTCTCAGTTAACAGCAAGGGTGCCAAGACTGCTGCTGTGCCCTACTGATATACGTGAGGCCTTAATGTTCCCCTGTTAATAAGGAGCTCAGAGCCATTAAGATTTTCTAGGAGAGAGTGGGAACTCTCGAGAATCTCCCACCACGTTTGCAAAACCAGCAATATCAGGGGGAGCTCATCTTGGACTCATGACAACCAGTCTGACATATGATGACTTGCAAAGTCATAACAGATAGAAGTACAATTTCACCATGGACATTCCTCTTGAATAGCCCCCTCCCCCCCCAAATCCAGACCAAACAGATGGCTATTTCCTCCATTAGCATCCTGTCTTGCTCCTTTTGAACCACTGCCACAGCTGTATCAGAGAAGATCTGATACCAGGATGTCAGGGCTGGGCTGGGTTAACCAAGGAAAATAAGCTGGAGCAACGGTGAATGACAGGAAAAGGTGGGGGGCTGGAGTTGGACTACAAAAGAATATGAAATGGTTCTGCAATTACTCCCACTCAGGTTGTGCTTTCCTCCAACAATCCCTGCATGCCCCCTAAGTCTGTTGGCAATTATCCAAACCTTTACAGCCCTAAAGCCATCCTGTTGTCAAACTGTGTGCAATTCATCCTATACTTTTCGGAGAGGAACATTTAATAGAAGAAGATGTGGTCTGGCTGCCTGCAGTTTCTTTCCATCAGCAGTCCCAGTGGACAGAAAGAGTCACCGTGGGAGCATTCCTATAGCCCTGATCCATCTGTGATCCTTGGGCATGTACAGACATATTCATGAGCTCTATGCCCAGAACAGGTGAATGCTTCTCAGTAGCACAACTAAATTTGAACTCCGCTGTCCCAGTGAAGGGGCAGTGGTGGACAGGGTTCAGGGCCAGAGCACATTTGACACAGAAAAGGGAGGGGACAGATGTGACAGGGCCAGAAGAAGGGTGCTGTAGAGCCAGACTTCCTTCATCCCACAGCTGACAAGAGGTGGGATCTGACTCTTTCCCCTCCCAGCAGTGACCCCCTCTTGGTGAAGGCAGCAGCAGGAGCCAGTCTCATTTTCTAGGGCTCTGGCACAGACACAGAATTGGGGCCAGAGCTGGTTTGTTCCTCAAGGTAATCTGCTGCCCTCAGCAGCTTCTGCATTGCTAGAGCCTCAGGTCAGCTCTGCTCAAAACCTCCAGCAACCTTGTCTCAAGTCAAACTGCTGGTGTCACAACCAAAGCCTAAGTAAATTTGCTGTGTCTGCAGAGGCAAAAGAAGATTTCTCCTGGGACACTGATAAGGACTCTAGGCAGTGGTGCCAAGCGGCACACATCTTGCAAAGGTCACTCAAGTGTTGTCATTGGCAGACAGGGTCACTTCACCCTGAAGGTGGCTGAGAGTGAACAAGAAGTCTGGTTTTAAGACACACCAAGGCTTCTTGCATTTGCCTTTCTTGCAACCTCCAAAGGGGCACAAAACCTACTAGTTTCTCACTTTCCACTCTATTTAAAAGCAACTGTGGAGAAATTTATCTCAGACGCCTTCTCCTGCTTTTTTTCCTTTGATGCCATTCTCAGCAGTCCGGTCTCATGCTGGTAAAATTGGCTGATAAATGTCCTGGGCCTGGCGCTCTTCTTTCTGCTGTCACTCTTCTATGAGAAACTGCCTAGTTTTTCCCCTCTCCCTTGTGCATCACACCCAGGTAACGGAAATGCTGCACATCAGTCCCAGCTTGGACAATGCTTCCTCTCCTCATCTGTCCTCCACTCTCTCCAGATCACCTTGTTCTTTCTCCCATACCCTCTCCTTCACCACCTATTCTTCCTTCCGAATGAGCAGAGGTACACGCCCAGCTGCCTGAACTGTTTCCTGTATTTCTGTTGGTGGGGATCAGGAAGATGAAAGACAGGGAAAGGTGGGAGGGAAAATATGCTGAGCTGAAATGTAAAACTACCTTGAACATCTCTTCTACTATCTCCTCCTTCTGTTTTATCTCTTCTCCTTTGCAATCCTCTGAAAACTGGCAGGAAAAAACTGCATGCCTGTCAGCTTCAAAGCAGAAGAAGAAAAAACCCCTTCCTCTCTGAGCTGTGATTGTATCTCAGGGTGGACGACCTCCCAGACTTCGCTGGGAGAATCCCTGCCTGCTCCGTTGTTCCTATGGAGGCATACAAACAGCTGAACAGACAGCACTAGTATCTGTGGGAAAGACAGGCTGATCCTCCCCCTCCTTCTCCAAGTTCCTCCATTTTTGTACACCCCTGCCTCCTCCTCAAGAGGTTCCAACTTCTCACCTTGGCACGTGGCACAAAACAACTGTGATGCTCTACTCAAGGTGGTACCAAGCACTGCAGCAGTCTGCCAGTACTGATCTCCCTCACCATGCATAGAGGAATCTCCGTGCTTTCAGCCATGTGTCCTTGCAAGTCTTTGGGTACAACAGTGCCCAGTGCTTGCCAATCTCAAGTATTCGTGACCATAACATGTTCCCAAACAAAGCATGAAGAAAGAGAAAAAGCCTTGATTATTTTTTAAACAGTGTATCTGAGAGTATTCGCTTGACTTCTGGTTTTGAGTTTTCAGATTGCATTTGTTTTCAAGCCCTATTCTGCCTTTCTCTTCTCCCACTGCCCTATCCATTCACCCTCCATCCCAAACATAAGGGCTAAGGATGATTGTTTCTCCCTTTGAAATCTGAGAATCTCTTCATTCCTGGATATGAGGCACTGAGAAATATACTGGGAGGTGAGGTGGGGGAAGAGGCTTGGCAACCCAAGAAAGAATGCAATAAACCAGTCATTTCCTTCCAAAGCATTAAACTCCACACCCTAGAGTTAGTGGTCTTTATGACAGCCTAGTCAAATAGAAAAAGACTCAGAAAAGCGGAGGAGAAAGGTCCTACGTTTCCAAACTGATGCATGGACAAGGTGCCAAATGTTTGCATTTCTTTCATTTGCCACAAACTGGGTTAGCTTTGAGCTTGAAGGAGAGAGAATAGCAGGTTTTTAAGTACTGCTTCTGGGCCTGGCATCAACACTTCTGTTGCCATAATGAGTCAGACATCAGAGGCAATACACACGAAGGATGCAGGCCAATGCCTCGGCAAACAAAAGTGGGAAAGAAGGACTGAAAAATAAGTGCACATGGCAGGGAAGAAGGACGCCATCCTCACAAATGTTTTGAAATTATAACCTCAATTTCCTGCATTTCAGCAAATACAGTCACTTCAAAACAAAACCAATGAAAAAAACCCTCTAGAATTCTGTGCAAGGTTAATTTGCCAGAGGCAGATTTTGTTCTGTTAATTGCCATTTGCCATGTACCAAAGCCACAGACCCCAAATGCTCTTGCACATTTCCCATCAGGCAAGCACACACACGATTAAGAACGTTTGAGCAGTCATCCTTAGAACTGTGAAAAAGATAAGCCGTTAAATGAAGGGAGATTAGTCTTCTCAGCCACAGAAACCACGGCCCCAGATGCTCCTTCCCCTTGCCACCTACCAGGGCTCCTGAAGGGCGGTTGGATGACTGGGGTAGATAACTGGCTCTGGGGACAGACTATGGGATGGAAAGTGCATTGACGGAAAACATTTGAAACTTTGATTTGCACCTTACTTGGGGGCTCCACCGGGAACTCAGGGCAGTCTAGAGACACGTATTTGGCACTTCGCACCTACCCCAGCTGTCAAGTAACTCCCTGATTTGTTCTCTTCTGCCTCATACTTCCACTGTTTTTTTCTTCCTCTTCAGAGCATCCTTTCTTCTCTGCCTCCTCTTTCAACTTTTATCGCCATGACCTGAAGAACTTATATGCATTGCCTGGTGCTCTTCTTTACTTTCCCTTGTTCTCTCCAACACTTCATCAAACAAAATTGTCACAAAGAAAATATTTACTAGAAGAAATTGCAGCTATCTGCTAATCAACTAGTACAAAACGACCAACTGCAGACCTCCAAAAGACCTTCCAAGTCCCTTCCATTCTCTGTTACTAGGCTTCCTGTACCATTTCAGGACTTGCCTACCCTTGACAATTTTACTCATGTGACTGATTAATGGAAGAGTTTTCATTTTATTTTGAGCACAGTTGTACTGATAGAGTCTCATTGCCATTATCACAGCTGCATTGTTGTGAAGATGACCTACACAAGCCACCTTTCTGATGAGAACACCACCACCCAAGTGCTGTGCAGCTACAAATGATCGCTTCCTTGATCTTGGATACATCATGAAGCCTACCTTCCATCGTAGGAATTAGAGCTACAAACTTTTGTCTTTCTTACATAATTGTGTGACATTAAAAACCTCTACTAAAGCACACAGAATTCAACAACCATGTTTAAAAACCTCTGGTACCTCCATTTCCACAGCGTTAGACAGTGCTAACATGATACAAGCCAAAATGGTGAGGTCACTGCTCCAACGGGAACACAGTAATGAGGTCCAATATCCACAAAGAATTTGCATTCACATGCCATTGTTCTAGAGTCAGTTAATGATTAACACGGATTAACTCCTGTGCCTTATGGACATAATATCAGGGTTCCTCTAAAATACAGGAATACACAGATATACTATAAGGATTTTGAAATAGATGATATTCTTTAAGACTGCACAGTGGTAAAACGCAAAAATCATACAGAATATTAAAAATGTGTACAATTCCTGACTTTGCTGCCAAAGACCAGCCATTATTTTACATGTAGTGCCTTGGTATTTCAGGTCACGCCTGCCTTGTGTGATCCACGTGCATGCTGCAAATAAAGAGAATGTGATAAGGCAGCAGGAACATGATTTAGCTTTGATCTGAGGGTGGATCTTGACTCTATTATGTTGCTGAGAGCTTGTGGGCACCAAAGAGAATATGGTAAGTTTGCTCAGCAAACTAAGGGTGTGACGTTAATGCAAGTCACCCAACACTGGAGTCTTCCATACAGCCACATCTACAATAAAACCGTTTTCCTGCTAGTTAGATTAAACCCAGCATGGCTATGCTGCTTCTCCTACTGACACATTTTCTTTTGCACTTAGTGATCTAATCACATCCTCTTTTTTCTACAGGGCCTTTGCCTCATTCAGTGCCGAGGGTGGATGGGACTCATTGAATAGGCATCTGTAGTCTGACAGTTTGTCTGCAGATTTGCTGGAGCTGAAGATACATCCTTTGATTCTATCCCTGGCTCTGCCACAAAGTTCCTATGTTAAGATAGTGCACTAGTCACTTAAACCAAAGCAAAGTGGGCAGCAAGAGCCTCTTTTTTATGCTGTAGATGCCTGACTCGAATCACTTGAGATCTCATTTGTGAAAGAGCTAAGCACTCATTGCATGCAACTGGAGCAGAATGCTACAAAAATGCTAAATATTCTGAAAAAAGATAGACACTCAGCAGCTCAAACTTAAAATCAGTAGACATGATCTCCCTGGACTTCCTTTCCTTTATGCAAAATGCTTCTTGCAGCATGGGGACAGTGTGACAGTTACAACCGTGTCTTTGGGAAATGGTATTTCCTTTCCATAAGATGTTGAGGTTTCAAATCCCCATTAGGACAAAAAGAATACCACTCACAGTTCTGAGTGGGGGACCTCTCATACAGCTTCCAGGTGTTCAGGTTATCCCATGTAGTTGCTTGAATCAGCAGACTTTTGGCATTTCTAGGTCATTTGTACACTCAGTTTAACTGAGAAACCTTTCCTGGTGAGGATTTCATCAAAACGGATACATTCCAGCAAAAAGCTTCAGTTCTGACAGACCTTTTCTTGTCAGACAACTTCTTTGTACACGTTTCCTGTCTGGACTGCTGAGACTCTCTGGGAAGAGCGTACCAGTCCCACCGTACAAGTTTCTGTTTCCAAAGGTTGTTGCTTTGGATGAAGTCAAACTAGGCTTGCAAAGGCACCTCTTTCATCTGAACTCTGTGGTACCAATTACAGACGCTCCAGAGCTCCAGGGAAGCTCACCAGGCTCAGGTCATCATCCCACACTACCAAGGGTGACCAATGTCCTTGGAAAGCCCAGTAAACCTATTCAACCTGCAAGGCCTTCAGATTTGCTCAGAAGGGTACCCTGCTTCAGATTTAAAGTAGTCAATCAGTACAAGATTATAAACTATTTGAATGAAGCTGCAACCTATGTAAATATCAAAGGTTTATACCTTCTTCACATACATATGTCCCTGTCCCTGCTACATCTGAATCTCTTCATCTTTCAGGAATAGACAATCTCTCAGAAGAGAGATCACCTGTCCTTCAAGGCCAGTGTCCAAGGGCAGCAAGGAGCACCTTGAGTAGCCCTATTTACTAGGCACTACAAAAGCAGGTGTAATCAAAGCTGTTCCAATGAGAGAAGACAGTCATTCCATCCCTCTTGGACTCCGGCCAGGTATTACTATATCCTTTTTCAGCAAACCTTCCCACCCTTGGAAGATGACAAAATTTAGGCAAGACTATTAAAAGAGATGGAAAGATTTCAGGAGGTTGTGGGAGCAACTACAGGCTTTGCTGTCTGGGTTCTGTGCACATCACTTCTAACAGGGATCAGTGCAATCTGGCATTTAAATAACGTTAGTGTAGGAGCCTTTTTTTTTTGTGCAGCATGCTACAATTTCTTGTGCAGTGTCATATTTGGTATCATTTTGACATATGGTCCATGGCACTCATCCATCTGTTGTAACTGAGTAGGTGTTGGGTGGGGTTGGCAGGAGAGGCTTGTTTAAGTGTTTGTTTTCATCCTGTAGAGCAACTGCAGAGCCAACTCAGTAATTAATTAAATACTCATCTTTTAAAAAAAGTGCATACTAATATTCTAAAGAAATGGTGAATAAGGCAGCTGGTGCTTCTCACTGCTGAAATGCAGAGACTTTGTTCCCATTTTCCCTTGGTTCCATGTTGTTTTAAGAAGCCTTCCCCACCGGGCTGGCACTCCGGTTTCTATTCGTGACTCAGCCAAATGCCTCCTGGCTGAATTTGGATAGGTCACTCCATCTTCTGTGCAGCAGTCTCCCTCTCTGTAAAATGCATCCAAAGTTAAACACCTCTTTTTTAATAAACTTTGAAATCTGCTGATCAAAAATGCAACGGAAGAGGTGGCCATTATCATTACTATCATTATCTTGCTTTGTGGTTATTCTATTCAAATAGTCATCGTTTCAAATTACTCTTTGGTGTCATCTGCTCATAGCAAAAGAGAGGTTCTCCTAAGCACAGTGGAAACACGTCCACAATTTCCATGGCTGCCTCTCCAGGTAAATGTGTCCTTTGGGAACTTGTTTCTCTCATTTCTCTCAGAACAGAGCACAAAAGCACTTCTCTCTGTTTAACTGCCTACCCATAACATTTCATAAATGCATGGTGCACCAAGCAGCCCTTTCCTCCTCCGTGTGTGACTAGGGAATGCTCCACCTGCTCGGTTTTGACTTCTGGACAGACCCTGGTATTCATTTCTTTGCCCTGGGACAGTGACTCCTGCTGCTCAGTTTGCCAGTCTGGTGGGACATAGTTGCACTTTCTACCTAGCAATCAGTTTTACCCTGCTCTGTGATCAGTTTATGGATTGAAGAAGCTATTGACAGCACTTGTTAACGCCTTCAGCAGGACATTTATTTGCAAATGTAATAGTTAACCAAGGAAATGGGGGAACTCCCTCTGCACAGCTAAATATAGCAGGTTTTGTCCAGCGTGGCTCATCTTGTGAGTTTCTAACCACCTCCACGGAAACCCTGGCACAGCAAGGGATGCTCAGAGCAGCTTGCAGATTGCTATTTCGTGGCTGGCAGACATGAATGCCAAATTCATTAATAATCAGAATATATTTAAAGATGTGCACCCACCTATGGAGATTACACAATCTGCCCTTGAGAACAGAAAGGAAAACTGTGATCTGGCTGTTCTCTTTCCTCCCTTCCCCTTCTCACATACACATAGCAATAGGTGTTACCCTAGGAGTCTCTGTAACAGAATTTGTGGGAAGTTCATCACATATTTAATTCTACTTATTTTCTGGTGGCCCCTATAAGGCCTGGCATCTCAGCACTCTCACAGGTTAGCGATTTTGCACCTAAGTTTATCGGTCCTGTTAGACAAAACCAAAAGTCAAATACTGGGCTTTCAAATGCAGTTTCTTATAAAATACTCTGTAAGAGCAAGAACAGAAGCACCCACTGGGGACACTGATTAAGAAGGACAAAATGTGACCTTCCTTTTTTTTTTTTTTAGCTAAGTAACAAAAAAATTCAGTGTTGGCAATATCACCCCGAAGTCACCTACATTTTACCTATACTGTCACTCTTTACTGCCAGGGAAAGGTGGAGGAATTCAATTGATTTTATTTGTAGATCAGGTTAGGCAGAGAGGCTTTGTATTATTTCTTAGCTTGCAGATTAAAGCATGTACTGTATGTAGGAACAAAATTCATCTCCCGTTTCTCCACTGTGATTTGTGTCACAATAAACTTTCAGTTTTTTCTCTAAATTATTTCCCTCTCTGTAATTTCCTCTGGTGACTCTTGGACCCTGAAGTGCCACCAGCCGCAAAATTACAAAAAGGAGTATTTTGAACTCTGGTCATTCACAAGAAACTTGTCATCCTGACATGCCACAAATATTGTATTTGCTGTGAGATGAAAGGAGCTTACTCTGTGCTTTAATCATGTCTTATTCATTTCCATAAACTAGAATTTCTTCTCATTCAAGTATCTCCCCATTTCTTTCTTGCCCACCCCAGGACTGACAAAATTTCAAATAACCCGTACCAAACCGAACATTTTTTGCTAGTAATTTTGCAGCAGAACATGACCACCACAGGAGTCAGGGAAGGAAAATACACAAGAACAGTGAAAGGAACTTTTGAATTACACAATTTAGTAATTTTTACGGGCAAAAAATATGAAGGGACCAGTACAGTCCTCCTTAAAAGTGGATCACAGCTTTGTTGTAGGGCACTAATTCCAGTCTTTGCACAGCCTTCTCTCCTGTCTCTCTCCCTAGGACCAGCCCGAGTGAACCTCGCTGTGCCAGCCCATGCTGAGCAAAATGGTGTTCGCTCTTCATTATGTCCTGCATCAGGGAGTTTCCATTTGGTATCAAAATATAATTCCTCTTATCAGCTTTAGACTTGCTGGCTTTATGTTTTATTGTATTTCTGATCTTTGTGAGAACATTGGCCTGGCTATTTCAGTTTGCAAAGGTAGGGAAACACACAGAAAAGGGCAGGAGTGATGCTGCAGCCAGTTCTGGGCAGAAATTCAGAAAAGATGAGTCTTCCAGCAATAACACCAGTTTCTTTGTTACAAACTAACACTGCCACACAAACCTTTTCCTAATATTATGAAAGAGTAAAATGAAACATATAATTTATTTCTCAACTGTATTCTTTATATCATGTACCTTTGTCATATTCTCAGTCTTCTCTCTAAGCAAACGAGCTCGCCCACAGCCAGGTGGTGACTTTCCACGCCTCTGTGTTTTTGTACGTTTTGGGTCCCTTCTGTGTTTACTCTAACTCTTGTACAACCAGACCTGCTCACTCAGGTCAGAAGCTCTCTCCTTGCAGGCCAGGCTTTGTACCCCCCTGGTGCTGGGCAGCCCCCCAGCACAGGGCGAGGAGCCCGGCTGCGTTACGGGAGCCCCCTCTCCAGGTCCCGGCGCTGCTTGGAGTCTGCAGCTCTGCCTTCAGCAACCAGGCACCACAGTCTGCCCCTTCCACCGCTGCTTCACTCGCACATGACGTGCGAGGCTAAAATAAGGCTTTAAGAGGTTTTTCATAACCTGATGGTGTATGCAGAGAACTCAAAATCTTTACTCTCACATTTGTCACTGTCTGCGTTATGAAAGTAAAAAATGAATGTCATCTTCCTCTTCACATAACTGTTTGGGTCCCCAAGCTTTTCAGAGTCTTGTCTCGCCCTGGGTGACCAAGGGGCCAGACAATTTTGACAATGTTGTTACCTCCAAATGTCCCAGCTTATTGTTCTGATAATTAATCAAAGTTTTAAAGATCACCCCTAGGGTCTATCTGTGGGTATTCTACTGCCTTCCTTGCTAATCTTTCACTCTTCGTTCCTGCAACACTTGCTTTCTTTTGTAAAACAGAAGCTAAGGCAGAATTTTGCACCTCACCTCATGACTGCTAGATTTTCTTAACAGCATCTTTTGAGAAAAGTTATCAAAAAACCTTATGGAATTTCCTCTAAAATTTATATTAAATGCTGCTGCATAACCCATGGTTTCATTGAGATACTTCAAGGTTTTTTTAGGAAGTTAAAAAAACCATGCTTTTCTGTTAGGCTTTTTGTGATCAGTCATGCTTAGCACTAAGCTCGTGTGCAGATTTTATAACTCACTAACTTATATTTCAACCTTTCTTTCTTTTTCACGTGGTTGAGATGATCTTGATTTTAAAGTAAAATACATGCCGTGTTCCATTGATTTGGCATAGCAGAATAGTCTATTTTTAAGGGAAACTTGCATGATTTTGTTAACAGCTATCAGCCTTCATTGATGCCATCTGCTCTGGGGGGTTTGTTACTTTAGCATGTCAATCCTACAGCTTCTCTTCTGATACCTCAATGTTTGACAGGCCCCCATCTTTAGTAATTAAACAAAATGTGTAGAGAGTGAATGTATTTCCAATCAGTAAAGACTGATGGAAGGATATAATGTAGTCTCTGCAATACCCTTGTCATTTTTAACTGCCCCTTTGATCCAGCAAATCCACTAATTCTCTTTCAGATATTTATATTTCTCATTTGTTTACAGAAAGGTGTATGTTTGCACTTGAGATTTCCTCTCAGTCCTCCTGTTTCCCATCTTTCATTTTTCCTTGTCAGTTTACGTTCCTTTCTTTCAGGTTGGCCAGGGCTAGATTTCCTTTTCCCAAAGGTTACCTGTTTGGTTCATCATACTGTGTTTGTTTTTTCTTGCCTTCCTGCTTCCTTTTTGGTTTCGGGGTATGCATACCTTCTGTGATGCAATTATGGTATGCTTAAGTAGTTCCATGTTGAGGCTAAGGATTGTAATGTCTTCACTTCTGACTCATTTCCTTCTCTGTACCTCTTTCCAACCCTCTCCTCCCTCCAAATCCAAGAAATTTAAAGGATTATATTTTAATTGCAGTGCAGTTTAAGTGTTAGCTAGCTATTAGATTTCTATCTCCACCCTAGAAGGCTTTGTATGATGTTTTGCATTTCTTGTGTTTTACTGGGGTGGGGGGTATTTGCATTAGCTTCTTTATTTAAGACTGGCCCAGACCCAAGTCTCTGCACTTCTACATACTGCATGAAATGCAGTTGTGACACAAACAAGTGGCAAAGGCAATTTCAAATAAGGGTCCTGCCAAGACACTTTGAAGAGAAACGACAAATTCAGATTGGTCAGACTGTTTGATGCTGGAGCATGCTTCAGTAAGTTCAAGGGCACTAGCAGGGTTTTGGAAAAAAGCTGGATGTGTTATCAGGCTGGTGCTCTCCAGGAAGGGAGGAGTTGCTTTGCTTTTTTTACACCATGGTCCTGTCTAACCATGTTTGCTAAACAAGAAACTGGGAAAAGAGTAAGAAAAATCCTGGTTTAAAACCAAGAGACACACATGCTTTGCTTTAGCATCTCCCTGCCATGGTAGGAGAAACTGCTTTAATCGGTTTCAAAAACCATGCACAGCTCTGGAACCTAAAGGAAGAAAAGAGGCATTTAAGGGAAAATGCCAGGAGCACTGAGAAGGGGGGAAACGAGAGGATCAGGGAGAAAAGAAGTGGTATCTTGCCTTCTGCTGACACACGGAAAGCAGGAGTATGATCCATACAGGAGGTAAAAAGGGGGAAAAATAAGGAAAGGGTCAGGCAAGGCTCTGAATACAAACAAATGGTTTGCATATAGAGGCTGGCCATAAACGACACCAAATCACTGGACTGCAAAGCTGCAACCAAATCCACACAGGTCCAACTCAGAGCGGGGGATCTGGGAGTGTTTCAAATCTGGATGCCTGATCCAGTCCCACCCCAGCTCTTCTCTGGGCAAGAACCTGCTTCCCTTCCCCGTGAGCCGGCACGGCAGCCAGGTGGGAGCCGGTGCACCCTTCAAGCCATGTCCCCGGTTTGGAGGTCTTGGGAGCACAGCAGGCACGAGTGCCACCGCACTTGGCAGAGGTGGCTTCAGAAAGATGTCGTTGAGTTCAGCACAGTGGTATGGGGCCTATTTGGCTGTGGCTAACTGAAGTCAATGGCAAAAGCGTCCTTCCTGATGTAAGTGCAGGACTGAGACCTGCATGGGAGAGGAAGAAGCAACCTCCAGTTTTATATTAACTTCTCTGTGGCCTTGGCAGTAAGGCAACATTATGTTTTGCTTGAGTTCGACTTTAAAAGGAGATGTATAAAAGAAGAATAGCACAAACATATTTTTAGGGCACAGAAAATTAAAAATATATATATTTTGAAACTGACCCTTGACAGCCTGTTCAAAAGAGCTTGAAACTATCTGAACTACATAAAGAAAAAAAAAAAGGAAAGAAAAACATGCCCATGAGGGCTGAAAAATCACTTCAGTAATAGATGACTTTTAACTTTACATCAGAAAATGTTTGGCAGGCATGATTTTAAAGTGTTAGGGAAATGTGTGTGATAACTACTTGGGTGAAAGAGCAAATGTAGTCCACAGTGAGATTTATCAAATGTTCACATAAGCAATCAGAATCTGGCAGGGCCAGCTGCCCGTGGAGAGGGGCAAAGAGGATCACAGCTCTAAACTTTGAAAATTTAATGAAGCCCACTGATTTCTCACAGGAAATTTTTCTTTGAGCATGTTCAAGTGTCATGGGAATGCTAGCGAGCAGAAGGCTCTGACAAAATGCCAGCTATAAGGCATAAGGGAAACAAAACCCTCCAAGCCCCCCCCAAAGGCCAAACCACCCTTTTCCTCTTTTAAAGCTGCAAAGATTCTTGATGCACCAAACCCCTGAGCATCTTTATGTGTTATCCTTAATCACACAAACAGGCCTATTGACATGATTGGGGTTATCAGGAGAGTCTTGTAGGATTGGCCCCTTTTCAAAGAGACCAGAAGAGCACTGAACTTCCCAGGGCTTGGGCGGGAATGTGCGCAGAGGCTTGAGCCAGCCAGCAAAAGGAGCAGGCAGTGCCATCTGGGGTATTCATGGGAGCAGTGGCTGACTATCTGCTTACAAAAGGAAAGAGGAATATCAAGGCAAAAAAGGAGGTACAAGGCTAGGAGGATAACAAGCAGACAAAAAAAAGCAGTTTATACCACAATTTAGTTATCCTTAGTTTTACGTTACAAATATCTAAGCAGCTAGCTTTTGCTATTCTACTGGAGTAGCATCCTATCAAAAAAGTGTATTCTTTTAGCACCTTTTGTGGCACAAGATGTTTTAAAAACAGTAGGTTTTATAGTTCAGACACCTCAAAGATCTCCTATACCAGTGCTTGAGACATGACTGTTTTGCAGCAAGCGATGACATTCAGGAACGCATTTGCTCGTGAGATCCCTTGGAGCATGGGGCAGTGACAGCAGCGCACACCCAGCTGCAGTGTTGCAGGCTCCCGTGTGCCAGAAATGACGAGGCACCAAATGACACACCAAGGCAGCGAGGTGCCCCAGACCTGAAGTGCGCTTTTGGAGAGCGATAGAGGTGCTAGAAATATGTAACAGCCAGGCCTAGCTGCAAACGTCAGAGGAGGGAACCAGATGGGCGAGTCTTACGTTCCTTGTGAGAGTCTTGACAGGTTGTGGATAATTAGTTCATTTAGACTGGAGACAAGCCAGCAATACCTTAGTCTTGATCTCACATGTGCAAAGTATGAGTGGGAATGAGGGGCACCCAACGCCTCCCAGGAATGGGCCACATCCTACATGTAAAATGTCGGAATTTGATTCTGTTTTTCACTTTCGGCAGGACTGCGCTGGCTTTCCAAGTCCCCAAGGACGCATGAAAGCCATGTGTCTGTTTTGCCCAAATCGTTTGTAACTCATACTTTCCATATGAAGTTCACCGTAAAATAACAAAGAGAAATTACTTAATTGAATTTGTTTGGAACTCAATATCAGAGCAGTGTAACAAATACAAAACAGCCAAGCGCCATACAATCAAACAGTTAGGGAGAAGTTACAAATTTCAACACACATGCAGCTGCCTTGTGGAAAAACAATCGAAACTACTACATTTAATATGGCTGTGCTTCTATAACGATTTCCATCCAGGCGCGGAGAAACACTTAACATATTTTGCTTGAAATTTTCCCATACCATTTCCTGGGACTAAAAGGGAAACTGTGGATCTCTGCAGCTGAGTGATTAGCCCAAGGTCATAGGGCAGGAGATCTGGAAGCAAAACTTTGGACTCTTGGTGATGTACTTTAACCACAAGACCATCCTTCAGTCTCCTTCACGCTGATGACTTTGGAACTAGCTTTAAAAGATCCAGTGAGACGCAATGATGGGAGTGCTAGATAGCTACACTAGATAGCCGGAGGCAACAAAAATTATTAGAGACATGTGGGGGTATTTCTAAACAAAAAGATTAAGACCAGAACTATTTCATTTAGAAAGGAAAACAGTAAAAGATGATAGGATTGAGGTATATAAAATAATGAATGGTGTGAAGGAGAAATCAGATGCCCTTCATAAAACAAGAGGGCACCTAATGGAATTTAAAAAGGCATTAGCTTATAAATGGATAAGGATATCACTCTCCAGCTTATCTCTAAGCAACCCATGGAACTCCCAGTTGCAGGACATTGATGTAAATTGTTCAAGAAGATTAAGGAAAAAAGGAAAGATTGTATGTAGCCAGTAATAATACAACAGATTTTTGAGCTAAAGAAAATACTTCTTCAAAGCTACAGTTTCCCCCTAAAAGAACCACCTCTTTCCTTGAGAAAGAGCTAACTCTCTTTATTCCTGCTTGGGTCTCACCTGCCCAAGTGCAGAAGGCCCAGCAAAAACTGCAGCTGCTTTCTCATATGTCCCCAAACCGTGAACACCCCTGCCTACACATTTTTCAGGAAGCCTCAGAACAGCATCGACATCCTTAGAAATTCAGTCTTCTGCCAATAGCAGAAATCACGTCCTCATTTTGCCTCCAGGAATCCCAACCTGTCTTTGTACCACAGAAGCCACTGTAAGGAAAAGCTAGAGGGTAAGGAAGGTTGCACTGTCTTGTTCTTTGTCCCTCAGCCCACATCTGCAGCCACCTCCAAACTCCACTGCTTCTTTCCCTCTCTTTCTCTCTTTCTCCAGAGCCAAGCTGCAGATCCACGTAAGATCCCACCTGGATCTCATCAATGACCATCTCTTGGATGTCTAGGGTAAATCCATCAGCCTTTTGTTTGTCTACACAGAATGGAGCCCTAACTGTCCAGCTCTCCCTTTTGACTCTGAGTCCCTCCATTGGTGCTGCATCTGCCGATTTTCACCAATCTTCAAGGTTCTCCCTAATTTCCCCGCATCTGTGAGCTCCCTTTGATAATCAGGGTGTTAATTGTCCTCTGTCGACCTAGTCTGCCCTTTTCTCATTTTCTCCTATAATGGTCTTCATGCCTTCACCTACAGTCACCAGCTGGTACGGCTGCCTTGACATCACCCGTAGGGCCCCCTCCGATACAGATGGTAAGCCCGTCTAACCCCTTTCCCCTTTTGCCATACCACTTACAGCGAAACAGGCTGCTATAGATAAATGGTGTGAAATTTGCCTGTTACTGGCAAGCTAGGAAGGTCTGTTTACCTTGTGTGAGTGGTCTTTAGTGCATGGATTATCTCTCTTCAGTGTTTAGAAAAGTGTTTGGTATAATGGGTACATAATGGGCTACAGAAATGATAATGAGCCTCTGAATTATTCAGCACTGGTCCCCGGTGCTGAATGGATGGACCATCAATCTCTCTTAGGACATCTTAACTAAACCTCTAGGTGAGTCTTGGCTTATTTAGAAGGCAGTACACCTTGGGGAGACTGGCATCGGTATTTTAGTGAGAGACCCCCATTTCATTCCTTCCTCTGCATCTGGGCGACCACGCCGCTCCTGCCTCCCTCCCTTGATGGCTGTGCGATCATGCTGCTGGGCCTGCACTCCCTTTCTAAGACGTGATATGCACAGCACCTCTTCCATCTAATGCCACTGCCAAGTTCAGTTCACACGGGGAAATAAAGCCGGTTTTATTTCGTAAGAGCACTTTGCCTTAACTTTGAGCTACTTCAGCAGCCCCCGGATACTTTGGTTTCCAACAGTTATTTATATGTTCTCAGTGCCTGCCACTCCTCTCTTCCCGCTGCTCCTCTGGCAACACTGATAGCAGGAGCTATTATTAATTACTTGTTGAATACCTGCAGTGCCTGCTGCAGCAGGAGAGACGGTCCTCCCCCACCAGGATTTATAAGCTGGGTATACAAGTAAACTAGCATGCAGAAAGTTTGCCAGGTGATCGGATGATGAAGAGGATGTTTTTCAGTTAATGTTTGTAAGAAGGTGAGAAAAAGAGAAAAGGGCTCTTTGGTCATCTCTCTCTGTTAAATCTCTCCTCTCCTTGTTATAGAATATGATGAAAATAAAGTGAATGCCACTAAATAAATCAGAAGAAAGCGGTAAGCATTAAAGATCTAACTTGGAAAAAATGAAGAACTGTAGAAAGAGAAATAGTTCTGCAGCTGGAACCGAGAAGAAATGATGGATCCTATCTAAAGGGCAAATCAGAAATTCCTCCCACTGACAAACACTTACACAAAATTTTCACTGATCATCAAAACAGACATTGAGGATTTTTTTCTGTGAAAAATTCAGGTTATTTTTTTCATTTTTCTGTCAGATGGTCTTTTTCAAATTTCTGTCTAATGAAAATTCAAAATAAATAGTGTTTTTCAGGTATGAGAAAGGGCTGGTTTCAGTTTTGTAAAAGAATCTCAAATTGCTTTTTGACAGATTTTTGTAATATATATTAAAATGTATTTTTTCTTTAAAAAAACAAAACCTTTTCTCCACTGACAGAAATGTTGATGAAAAAACTTAGTCAACTGTAGCCTACTGGGACTGTGCAGCTAAGGTCACTGAGGTAAAGGGTTGGCAGTGCCTTTTTTGTAAATATTCTCCAAGTAGCCCAGGTTTTAAAGACATGCCCAAAGCAGAGTATTACCAACTTCAAGGTCCACTTTCAATGCTGAATCTTCTAGATATTGTATCAGAAAGCGTTCTTGGAAACTATTGCCCAAACAGGGCCAGTTTATATACACGTTTACTGTCCTTTACCTTGAACAGTTACTTCTCTCTGGGATTTACTACCTGTGTGTTTTTATATAGAATAGTCGTATCTCTTTCCAGACTACACTTTGCTAACATGAACATTCAAGCCTCTTCGAATCTCCTTTCACAAGACAGATACTCCATTCCCTGATCATCCTTCTAGCTGCAGTTCCAGCTTAAGTTCACTCTCCTCAAAGATGGATGCTCAGAGCTGCACACTGTGCTCTAGATTAAGTTTCGCCTGTGCCTTACACAGAATATTAACATTTCCCCACGTCTGCTGGAAATACCTCACCTGAGACAACCTCCCATCACTTCTGCCTGACCAAATCACAACGTGGCTTCACAGTTCTTGGGAGAGAACTCAAGGCTATGAGAGGTGAGGTCTGGCAAAACCTACTACAGCAGCAGGAGACACTTTTGTCCCCACACCAGCTGCCTGTTGGATAGAGGCAACCACACTCACACAGAGTCAGGAGCGGGGTGCACATGCCTGAGCCTACAGACTACCAATTACAGTCCTGCCTGTTAGCTATCCTGCAAATCATCCTGAATCACGCCAGTGAAAACGAAGGAAAACCCATAGATGCCTATACTGAACCTGAGGTTTGGGGCAGAACTGAGTCACCAGTGCTGGCTGAGGGGGAATGGCCACAATTGTAAAGGTCTTGTTTGAAAGACAGAAGCAGAGAAGCCACTAACCTGGGTGAGACGGAACTCGTTTCCCTATCATCTTGGGGCAACCCTGCTGTGCAGTGTTACTTCTTGGTTTTTTTAAAGGCTGTTCCTTACTCATGAGTGTTGGGCAAGGAAAACCAGTTGAGTAAAAGCCACTTAATAATTTGTCAGGATGAGTTGTCCTTTGCCCCAACAAGCGCTTCTAAGGTTTGTATCCCTCACCCGTAGACTTCGGCTACATACAAACCACCTGTAAAGCCACATCTGTGCTAACCTGCCAACCACATCAAACCGGTAACTTCCATTGCCAGTGGGGGTAGCCAGCCAGATGAAGAGCTATCAGCAAAAGGTTATCAGGTGAGCCATTCATTTCATAAACATGGCCTTACAACAACTGAACATGCAACAGCATCAACTTTGGTTCAGTTGGATATGGGATGCTGTTTATTTGACTTCTGGATCAAAAGCATGATTAAAATACACATTAGAGAACATGAGATTATTAAAGCTACAATATACATCATCAATATGGAATGTGCTAATGGCTTTCACATACGTTAAAATTTTTTGAAGGTATTATCAGCTAGTTGTTAGAAGATAGTAGTTACTCCCTCCTCCCACCTACAGATTTTCTCTAAATGTGTGTATATATATCCAGCTTAATTTACCAGAGAAGTAGTGACAGAAGAGGTACCTCTGCCTGCTCAAGTAGTGAAGCTGGACAAAATAAAAATGAAGATGTGCATTTTATATTTTTCTCCTTCAAACTGAAAAAAAATTAAATTGTATTCTGTGGAAAGTAAGACAACAGAAATTTGTATTTTCACACAGGAAGGCAAATTAATTCTTTGTGAAACAACACAGAAGTCAATGGCACCATACCAGAGATGAATTTTACCCAGGCTGTAAAAAGAAAACATAAGTGCAATACAGACGAACAGAAGATATTCCATTTAAAGTAAGAATTATGTTTCTGTCAGAAAAAAAACAACAACTAACTAAATTTGTTTCCTGGAAGGAGATCCAACTTGGCTCCGCTACAGCAGTGTAAGAGGATCCAAAATAAGTAACAGCAGGCATCTCCGCTAAAATTTGCTTCTGATCGACATTATTTTTCCTCTGGTACCAGACAAGAGCTGAACACAAGTGAGGCACAGTAGTTTACTGCTCAGAACATGAGAAAGGGGGCTAAAGCTCTGGCATTTAAAACTTGGCTCAGCCAGTGAGCCCGTACATAGTCTTAAACAAACCACATACACTCTGTGGGGCTAATTCCCACCTAAATGCTTTCTCTTTCAGAGACATATAAGCTCAAATTGGGGGGGCAGGGGGGAATATTCTTAATTACACCCATGTTCTATGTCAGCTTCCCTACTTGTTAGGATGTGGGGTCAGACCCTCATCGCAGGGGTGTTAGCAACACTGAGGGACTATCAGCTCCCTGAAGTATCGGCATCTTACTCAATCTAGCTGACGACTAGTTACACGAAAGCAGGAACTTTACATTATGCTTTAGTGGTGGCAGTTTGTATATACCAGCACACATTAATAAATGAACAGTAAAGCACCATAATCACAATCTGTGCATCTGTGCCTGTTTTATGGTATCCTGAAAATGTTTCTAAAGTAGTTGGAATACAGAAATTATCATTCCTTCCCAGCTGGGCTCATGTCAAATGCTGTCTGACTGTGACTGGCAGATTTGATATTTTGTTAATTGTGAGAGACCCCACTTTGAATAATGTACTCACATTTGTTATGATCAGTGAATATTTCCTTTCACATCGCATTTTCTCCATACATAAACTTATCATAATCCAATAAAAAGTCTATGTGCACAGTCTTCTACATGCAGCCTTTCCTCTATGCAGTGGAAAGGCTGGCTTTTTCGTATACGGTAGGCATGCAATTTTTCATTTCTGCCTGAGTGAGATCCACAATGAATGGAGTCTTCCTCATGCAAAATAATTTGTTCTGAGGTTGTTCTGACCTAAAACTGAAGGCTTCATTCAGAGACATGTAGTAAGAAGCGCTTCTCGGAAACCAGTAACAAAAGCTGCACTAGACGTGAGGAAATTGTTCATTAAAAAAAAAAATACTAAAAACCAACTAGGGAACCACGTGGATGTGACAGAGGAAACTGTAATGAGGGGAAAGAAAAAAGAAGAAGAATCAAGAGCCAACACAGTCCTAAAGTTTCACAGTAATTTGTCTTTTAAAAATTAGATGTACACCAAATATTCCCCCAAAAATCTTGCATGTAATTCAGTCATGTTCAAACTGGGATTTAGATGAAGGCAGTGTTTCTAAGGGACAGAGCAACACCTAAGGCCCGAATCTGACTTAAATCCAGAAGAATTCCAATGGTTACAGCAGTGCAAATCAGCAAGAGATCTAAATCTGTCCTAGCTGATTCCAGATCTATCTTTTATTTGCTATATGGCTTTAGGCAAGTCAGTGACCTTCTTTTTATTTCTCAGTTTCTCCATCCGTAAAATGGTGATAATACTGCTTGTAATACATGAAGATTGGGGGGACTAGTTAGTTCCATAACATGCTCTGGATATGAAAATGGCTGGGGATCAATCATTTTTAGTCGCCGCCATCATCTTTATTGACTCTTTATAATCTTAATAACTTGGCTTTTTGCTTGCTTGCATATTTCTCTTTTAAAAACCATGAGCCATAGCCTGGAATCCTTATTCAAGTTTTATGCTGTTTACTTCCACGGCAGGATTCACATGAGAAAAGCGAGTACGAAATTTGGAACTTGGCCCCAACAACAACAAACTGCGAGGATATTTCAAACAAAACTCGTAAATCACAGCATGAAATTAGTCCCGTTTAGATTCGTTTTTTAGAGCACAGAGGAATGTGCATATTAACTGACCCACTGATGCCCAAACAACAAGAGGCACAAACAGAAACGTCGCAAATCCTTCTTCACCCTTACTTGAATAACATATGCTGCACTGATATTTGCAGCAATAGTCAATGTTGTTCAAATAGTGAAACGGGGTGAGGGGAAAAAAAAAAAAAAAGAACATCCCAACCTGAAAACACCCTAGCGTCTGACAGCTCTGAGAGGGACCTCTAGTGTGTGCTAGAACATTTTGTGTTGTGCTTCGGGCGTAATTAATACACCAAAATCACCGCAGTCATTTTGAATAGGCGAGGGGAAGTTTCTCCAAGTGCCTCCGACCTGCGGGGCCAGCATCCTCGCACGGGCGCTGCTGAACCCATCCGGCACCAGTAGAACTTGTCACTTTTTTTTCCGGGCTCGCCGTGCGCAAGGCACCGACTTCCTCGGATCAGCCCGCAGTTCCCCCGCTGCGCCCGCCCGCCCGCAGCGCGCAGCCCCCGGCCGCGGCTCCCGGCCCCGGCCGCCTCCGCCAAGCCGTCCCCGGCGCTCGGGGCAAGATGAAGATGGAAAGTTTCGTTTCGGGCGCAGCCTTTCCACCGCGCTTGTGACAAGCCACCAGCCCCGAAGCGCCCGCACCCGCCCGCTGCCGTCCGTCCCCGCCCGCACACCGAGCGATGCTTGAGGTGCACCGAGCGGTTGTGCCCCTGCCCTCCCTCGCCAGCCGGCGGGAAGAGGCGGAGGTCTCTCGGCAGCCCCCGCCGCTGAGAAGGGAGAAGCGTTTCGCCCATTTTTCATTTGCCCGAGCAATCCGAGCGCGCTCGGTGCCCGCCGGGCATGGTCAAATAAACTTGTATCTCGCTGATTGGAAACAGGCGGCGAACGGCTTTTTTCTTTTTTTTTTTTTTTTGTTTTTAAGACGGCGGACGCGGCTCCCTCTCTTCCGGGCCGGCGTCGGACACCGGGGGAAGGGGCAGCGGCGGCCGGCCCCGGGGGGCAACCGCCGTCCCGCCGCCAACGGTCGCGGCGCCTCAGTCACCTCAGCCCCCGCGGCCGCGCGCGGCTGGCGGCAACGGCGGCGGCCCCTCAGCCGCCCCAGCCCCCGCGGCCGCGGGGGGCCAGCGGGCAGACAGCCGGCGCGGAGGAAGGGCGGCCGCTGCCCCGCGGGCCCGCCGCCGCGCCCCGCGAGCCCTGTGGGGGAAGGGCCGCGGGGCCGCCCTTCCCGTCGCCGCCCCGGCAACAAAGGGGGCCGCGGGGGGCTCCGGAGGGGGTGCGCCGCGGAGGGACGGCGGCGCGGGGGTGGGGTGGGGTGGGGTGGGGGGGAAGGTGCCTCCCGCTCGCTCTCTCACACACACACACACACACACACACACAATGGCGGCCCCCTCCTGCAGCCCGGCGGAGAACAATGCCAGCCGCGCAGCCCCCGCGCGAAAATACACAAATCGAAATTAAATACCCCCCGCGCACACCACCCCCAAGCCCCCCCTCGGAGAGGCGCTGGGGAAAGCGGGCGCCCGCCGCCCGCCCCCCCCCCCCCTCCGCCTCCCTCCCTCCCTCCCTCCCTCCCCGCCTCCCCGCGGCGCTGCGCGGGGGCGCGGGTTGCGCGGGGGAGCGCGGCGGGCGAGGCGGCCGCGCCGCGTCCCCGCGCGGGGTGCGAGCGCCCGGCACATGCGTGGAAGCGAGCGGCGCCCGAGTCCCTCCGCACCCTCCGCTGCAAACAACAACAATCCCGAGCAGCCCTTACCTGGAACATCGGAGCCGCAAAAGTGTCCCTCTTTTTTTCCCCCCCTCTTTTTTTTTTTCTTTCTCCCCTTTCCCCCCCCCCCACCTCACACTTCCGATATTTCTCTCTCCCGGCAGCGGTCTGCTCTCCTCGCTACACCAGAGAGAAATGCAATAGCTTGGCTAAGGTAGACAGAGCAAAATACAGAGAATAGTTGCTCCAGGGCTTTGAAACCCCTCAAGGCAAGGATCAGGATACAATTAGCTCATGTCTCTACCTCCAGTCTGAATCAATCTCCGAAATAAAAGTTAAATTAAATTAACTGATCACACGGGCATAAAATTGATCTCCTTCGAAACGTGCATATAGATAGATATATATATATCGCGTGTATTTTTTTTCGGATTTTTTTGGTGGAAAAAACAGTCTCATTCCAGCCTCCAACTTGCTTTTTACTCTCCTCTTGCACAGAAAAGCTGATTTTAATCGTTGTGATTAGTTTTGATGTAACGTTTCCGCGGGCGATTTCTGCAAATGGATGGAGTGTTTCTTTGCCAGAAGAGGGAAAAGCAGCAGATGATGATAATTATAAGGATTGTTGGTTGTTTCTTTCTTTCTGTCTGTCTCTCTCTTTCTTTTTATTTGTATTTAGATCTGTCTCTTCACTTTCCCGACTTGACCCGACGTTGCCATTGCACTAAGGTCGCACAACTTGTTGATTAGGATCACCTCCCGTTTTGATCGAGGGATATGTGATAATTTGGCAGTGGAGCAACACATTTTCTGTTCCCTTGGCTATATAACTTCCCAAATGACGTGTATAAAAATAAGCACATGGAGTCTGCTTTGCCCCAATCAAGTCTGAATCAATGCCTGGGGGTGATACACAAACTCATTTCAAATGTTCAACCATGCAGAATTGCAAAAAGATTGAAGGAGTTGCACTGCATTTTTTTATTTTTTTTTTTTTTTAAGCAGCAAAATTAAAAGAAAACAAATCCATGTAGGCAAATCCAGGACTTTACCACTTAGGTTCATGTGACATCGCTCACAAATGCTACTAACTTTCCTTCTCCAATTATCCAATGGAAATGGAGCCTTGCCTTTTTCCTTTTCTCCAGCCGGGAGCCTGCAGCTCCCTTCTCCTGAAGAAAACAAAACCGGGGATAACCAAATAATTTACAAGTCTTGTTCTGGATCAGGGTTCCCTTATTCTACCATTCTTCACCTCGCACTCCGCTGTATATTGCTTTGTTCAAAGCTACTGTGTACAGAAGCTGTACTAATGTGTTGTTGTTAGGGTGGGCTATTTTGCCATAAACCCATGGGTCACCTCCCGTTAGTGTCACATCCTCGCAGTATACTTTTGCGAAACGGTATGTTTCTAAGCACTTCGCAGTCCATTAATTCACAGACTTTGCTGACATTTCTTATGAAAAAGACCAGGCTGTGAGGCCAAAACTGCCCAATAAAGCCCCTGAATAGAACCAGACGTGTCCAGCGAACACCTACGATTAGCTTTTTATTATATGTTTCTAGTATTTTAAAGAAAGTAATGCAAAATATAACAATAGCCTTTTTCTCCTCAGGCAGTTGCTGCAGCCTAAGGAATGACTAATTCTCTTGCTTAAAAATACATCCAGCCCAATGCATTCTTTTTGTCCTTCCTCTTCTCTTTAAATGATAAGCACAATAACGTGGTAGGACTTCTCACGTAGGAATCACACCATTTGCACATGCTTTGTTATCGCGATATAACGAGCACAAATACGTCACGTTGATTAACCAGGAATGGCTGACAGAAATTAAAAGGAAAAACTTTAGGTAACCACACACTTACATGCCCCAAGAAACACTCAACATGGCTTCATCTTCAAATTTTGTTTTTAATATTCTTCCAAAAACTAGTAGCACACGAGAAGAAAAGCTCCGCTCAACCATTTATGCCTTCTCCAAGTGGGTTTGTGTGGAACAGGGTCATTACAACCCTCACTAACGTTATGCGGCTTTAGCAATAGAGTAATTTTTAAGCACTCAAAGCTGGTTTAATAACTTAAAGATTCTCATGGCTTGTGAATTAAAACACAGTAAAGAAAATTTTTGAAATTTGCCGTCCAGATGAAATGAACCCTTTACAACGTTCAGTAGAACTGTGTCTTGACCTAACTTTATTTCTGTCTTACGGTGTGTCACCACAAAAATTTTTATGGCTCTGTATGTGACTCTTTTAAATGCTTCACTGCTCTTCTCTTTCTAATAAATAAATAAAGCAATGCCAGCAGCCTGGCACTCATTAGCGACCTGCATAATACAGAGAAGAAAAATCAGTAAAGGAACAATTTTTAATTTTAAGCTTGCAAGTGGCTACTATGGAGAAAGGTGAACAAAAATAGCAATGTAAAATTTAAAAATGTGAAAAATATCCTTGTGCTGATATTTTACCTGCAGTGAAGAGTTTATCAAATGATGTCAGCACTAGACAAGAAAAGGTATGTTTTCGTAGGAAGTAAGAAAATGTAGTCATTACCTCGAGAAGGCTCATTTGGTAAAACTTTCACCTCTGAGTCGGATAATCATGGGCTGAAGTCTCACATCACGTTTGTGGGATAGGGCAAATGCCCACTGGGGTAGCTGCAAACCATTTTGGGTAGATATTGTTGCCTCTATTTGTCCGCTGTCATATCATGATGGGACTGCAGCCTGGTCCTTCCCTCTACATGGTGGTCAAAAATATAAAAGCGCATAAATAAAATGGAGGTATTCTCAAAGAACTCTATGTTAACTCTTACACTGAAGTACTATCTGCATCTCTTTTCGCATGCAAATTAAACATTTCCATAGTACTTTCCCAGGAGAGGAGAGGAGAGGAGAGGAAAGACCCTGGCTTTGCTTATTCTTCCTTCTCACAGCTTTTGGTATCCACAGCCTTCTTACCTTAACGCAGGCCTGAATTTACTACTGGTGTGGCCATGCTCTGATCTAGGGATGAATTTTTGTCATCGGGAGAGTTCACAAAAGATCAATATAACCCAAAGGGCTGTCACATATATCTAAATAAGTTAGCAAGGTTTACCTTTATTAACTGCTTGGAGGTAATTTGCATACAAAGGAGAACACATTAAACCAAATTCTGTTCTGTTTTACTCGGAGTTATCTTTTTTTAAACAGGTTTACATAAAACTACATTGTGTTTGTGCATTATGAATATTTTACTGATTCTGAATAGCAACCTTAATGAGCTCAAACTGAGCTCAATATTTGGTTTCTGAATTTTTCCTCAAATCATCACCTGTTCATAATTAGCCTCTGGAAAACTACAGTAGTTTTGCCATACCATTGTCAATGTTAACAGTTTGGAAAATTGCAGCTTTTGAAGATGCAGGTTTTCCAACTGCTGCGGATCATATGTGTCCACTTGCTAAAGGGCATTATTTCTCATTTAGCTGTAATCCTGTCTGGAAACAAGTACAGGGGCTCTTCTCAGGAAGGCCCTCATGTCAGCTCGACCTTCTTTTGAAAGTTCTCTGCTGCAGTTGCATAGGCTTTGTATGTGTTGCAATCTTGTTTCAAAAATATTAAGAAGAGCAGCTAGGTGTGGAAATAAAAGCTAGCAACAGTTGCCTGCATTAGATATTTTGTCAGTGCCTCTTTTTTCTTTTTAGAAAAGTAGGAAGGAATTTACATTGCATTTGAAGGGGGAGATTTATGAACACAGTTTCTCCAGATTTGTTTTCCCCAAGGAGTGTTAAAAATAATGTATTTTTTCTTTATTACCAGTAACATTTTGATTCAGTATTTGACGAAATAGATTTTGTTATTTAACTGTGAAATGGATTGAACAGTGCAAACCATAACAAACAGTGAAGTAGCCTAAGAAATAGCATCCCTTCTGCATTTGTGAGAATAACAGGGAATCAAGCCACAGGTCTACTATAGGAAGGTGGCAGAACTAATGCAGCAACAAGTACTTCCACCCTGTTTCTGTGTAGCCCTTATGTACCACGTGCACTTACACCACTTATGCCCTTTTGCTCTTAGTTAAAAAACGGAAGCTGAATAAAAGTATTTCCATATCCCACTACAGTTCCCAGTTGTGAGGTTGGCTCTGTGTTAGGCAATGCAAATGCATGCAGAAAGAGAAGTAGTGATGGATTTCCATGTGGATCTCTTAGCTCTGCCCTCAGCTGCCCAGATACGGCAGCTCTGCCTGCACTGTAAGAGGAGGTGATGTCTCTCTCTCACAGCACCAACATCTCTTGAACTCCAAGCTCACACAGTTATCTGCTTCAGAAAGTAAGACTAGGGTCTGTGGGCAGCTGATTTAAGGAGAAGCAGCGTCACTGGAGTGGGAGATGAAGGTCATTTATGCAATTTCATCATTGGTATGAAAACTCCCAGATTGAACTAGGTTCTTCTCCAGAAACATCAGTTTTTGGTTTACCAAAATCTCTTGGGAGTTTCTGGGTCCCTTGTGAAGATATGGATAAGCTTACAGACTGTTCGGGCAATCGAGGGACCACAGAGTAGTTTCACAGAAAGCCTCTGTTCAGGTTTTTGGGGCTCTTCCATGGGTGTCTTTCAGAAGCTTTTGGTGCCCCTAAATCCCTCTGCCAGCAATGGGAGCTGGAGATGCTAAGACCTCCACCAAATCATGACACTTGTGGAAAGGTAAAAATAAAAAGGGTTTAGAAGATTGTCTTTGAGCATGCAGGATTGAAAATGTGAATCCTGGTGTCATAGCTTCCTATGTGTATATGCATTTATAATGAACTTTGGGAAATTCTCTGCATTTCTCTGATGTTCTCTGCTTCCCTCTTCCCTCCCCAGTTATTCCTTTCCCTGAGAAGCAGCCCCTCTGCTTGCTCAGTGATTGCAGAGGCTTTCTGAGGGGCACAACATGGTAGTACCACACTGGCGTTTTTTCCTGCCTTCAGACATTTATTGCACAGAAAAGTCTGTCTGTCTGATCTGCTGCAAAACAGGTGGGAAAGGACCAATTCTGTACAATATGTGAAGGCAGAGAGCAAATCAGAGTTCACCTCTGCTCCTGCTCCCTACTACTTTGACTGGATTTCCCCTGTGCACATTTGAAACCTCTCCTCTCATTGCAAGCCGGATGTTTTATTCGGATTAGTCAGTATGCTTTACAAAAAGATTAATGCACCCTTATGGTCACTATAAGCTTTTCTGGGCTGGGTCATGTGAAATACCAGCAGGGTTGAACATGAAAGAAACTTCAGTTGGTCTAACTGTTCAGATAAAGCATGCAGAATTCAGGGCATAACTGATAATGTATCTCATGAGATTGTACAAATTGCTCTAAGATCGTTCCAATTTAACTGCTGAACTCATTCTAATTAAAGACTACACTGAGGAAAAGAGGGTAAAGTGTGCGTGTGCGTGTATGTGTGTGTATGTTGGGGAGGGGAATTGGTAAGGAGAAAAACAAGCATTTGATTAACTTGGTTTTGCTATTTTATATTCCCGTACCCTATAACAAAAAACACGGTTTCTAGAGGTACTATAATCTGCCTCATTCTCAGTTCATCTAGCCCAGAACCACTCAGCTTTGCTTCACAGTCCTATTGCCTGAGCCAGAACTGCTCACGAGAAGCCCTATAATACAATGGAAGTACCTTCAGGGCACCATAGAAATTTATGTTAGTGTATCTCTTTGCGCATCCTTTGGGTGTCAGAATCTCTCAGCTTTCCTACCTATAAAAATTATTCCCTGAGCACACCTATATACATAGAGACAATAAACAGAGGTATTTGGTGTTGTTAAATAACAAAACACACCAACAACCTTCCCTCACGGATTTTTAACATTAAAACCACCATTCTCAGAAGCATTACTCAACTGTACCATGAGTTTTCAGAGACAAAATTGACATTGATGGTACAGTACTCTCTTTCAATATAGCTATATTTCTGAGCACACTCTTCCAGAAAATGTGAGATACTAGCATAATATGGAAATACATTGAGATAGTTATTTGAAGTATGAATTTCTACCCAATAAACCATCCTATTCAACTGAGGAAATATTTCAGAGGGATACAAAACACAGCTTGAAGAGAAACTCAAGCTGTGAAATCTGGATTTTTACTTGTGTTTTGAATAGCCCAAAGTCTGGGAGTGCATATATTGGTCTGACCTGGATAAAGAAAGGGGCAGATGATTGCAGAATTTGAACAGGGCTGTTATTACATCCACCCTTCAGAAACAGTCTGTTCCAAGATTTCAGACCTACAAATAATGATTGTCATGAGTGATTCACAGATTTTGGAACCAGACTAATTTTCTAGACTCATTGTAGACCACATGTATCTTTGAAAAAGGATATTTGAAAGAGATACTACCCTTCTGCTGAAGAAGCAGCAACTGTCTGGAACGTTCCCTTTTGAAAATGAAAGTGTATTATAGTTTGTGTTATATTTCTGTGTGACAGAAACTACCCTATGCAGTCAATGCTATGCATGAACTTTGAAAAACTGATGTTGCTAGCATCTCCTTGCTCTCTCTTTGTAGAAACAGGAATCCGTGGAAAGCAGCTGTACTTTTCTGTTTGGAGTAATTTGAAGAAATCCACTTTTAAATCAATGATGTTTTTCTCCTAGCCACTTCCTGAAAAGCAGCAGTTTTTCACTTCATACCGATTTTACATCATTGTCATTTCCCAGGTTTGCAAGGAACTATAGGAGCTGGGCTGCTCTGGCCATACTTGATGGATGAGTTTATGCAAAGGAGGAAAGGCGCATAAGTGTTAAGCTACTACGTGCTTCGTTCTTCATTTGATATGTAGTGTATATATCACAGCTGCAGTTATAAGGATAATTTTCGTGTTTTAGTAATGTCCCAATACCTTGTTTCATACAAGAAACTTGTGAACACTGAGCAGTAATAGACAGCAGTGGGTTTTTGGGTAGTGATAGCAGGCAGGGGGGGTATGAACCTTGCAGCCGCATCAATATTCTTATTTGTTCATTTCCTTGTCGAAAACAGTGGCTTGCCAGAAGCTCATCAATATTTTAATCCATGCCCTGCTGGTCCTGTCACAGCTGCTAGGAGGACATGAAGAGACCTAGAAGTTTAAAGAGGATTTTAGTTGACTGCCTGTGAAAATAGACACAGTCATCTCCTAGGGCAGAGGCTGAAAATGTCTGCCAGGGAAAAACGCCCATCTGGCAAAACTCTCCCTCTCATGCCATAGTCACTGAAAATCGCTGTGCTAGTTCATGCAAAGGCAATACTCCCATATATACCTCCAGGCAACCTTTCTCCATCCTGACCAGCATAAGGCAGATGTTGAGAGAAGTCCTACCTTGTCAGCCAAGCTCCTGCTAGCCTGTTTTGGGTTTTGTTGTTGTATTTCTTCCAGTCTTCAGTCTTCTTGCAAGTGACTGAACCACGGAGTGTACATGCTAAAGGGGAGCCCCTAGAAAAGAAAGGACATGATGATCACCAAATATAAATCCAAAGACAGTTCAAGGAAGGTGGCATGAAAGAGGCATCTCACAAGTACACATCGGCAAGCGAGCGTTGCTGCCAAGGCCACGTCTATACTAGGAACACTCCCCTGACAGATATAATAGCAAACAGTGCTGGCAAGGAGTCAGTGGCTTGATGTAGCTGGCATAGTTGCTGGTGCAAAGAAAGGAATAGGGCTCTGTGTCAAGGCAACGGACTGCTTTCTTCTCTTTCTGCAACTACACTACCTGTGCACACAAATAGCTACTCCAAAGTGAAAAACGACTACTGCGGATGCACTCACACTGGCAAAACTGGCATATCCCTCCAAGTCCTGCACTTCTCTTCCCCAGCAGAAAATGCAGAGTTTTGCTAATGCAGCAGCAGCCACCTTTGCTCTCCTGACATCAGCCAACAGAGAAAAGCAGTATCCAAAATGATCAGGAAAGGTCACAAATACTGAGAAAATATTCATTGGCCTTCGCCTGGGGATTTGCTGCCATTTATCAATGGCTTGGCCATGATATTTTCTCTCTTGATTTATCTCTTAGTTTTAAAGAATGGTGTTCTCAATTTGCCTTTTTAACTCAATGGTCAGCTAAACCACCCACACCGATGCCTAGGACAGGAGCGATCCTCTCTCAGTTATTTCACTGTGCGCACATACAGATAGATGTGGACTGTGCAGCAAATTCAAGCCAAACTTAAAGTAAAATCAGTGAGGTCACAGAGAGAACCTTGCTAATGTTTATTACCTTATGCTCGTCCAAGATAAATTTCATTTGATCATCAATCACCCCCAAATTCAGGATACACCAATATTTTTTAAATTCATCTCAGGCTTCTCACAATGCTCTTCAACTGCACGGGACAATGAGTACCATCAGCAAGTGTCACTTACTCACTGTTTATTTTCCTCTGCCAGCTCACTAGTGCAAACATTTGTTGAGAGCGGTTTCCGCGTCCCCTTTGGGAGCGTTCCATTCTCCCTCCTTTCTCACCAGCAGCTAGACCCCAAAACCTGCAGGATGCCAAACACCCCCGGGGAGGTCCTGGGCTCCTTTGACAGCTGTGGCCAGGGAGTTGCTGTGTGCAGCCTTTTTTGGGAACAAGCTGAACTAAACCAGGTGTAGTCTGTGTCAAGGCTGGGTTCATTTTTCTTCTGGTATTTACTTTCTGTAGCATGCCTTAGAATTTATTGGTCATGACTTCCCAAGAAGCCGAGTGTCCCTGCTTCCCTGGGAGAATCGGGTCAATACTGTTTCAGCTGCTTTACAAACATTGACTAACTAATCCATGCAATACCCCTCAAGATAAGAAAACGAGGCAGAGAGATTATATGACTTGCCCAAAGCCACAGAAGGAATAAGTGTCAGGCTTATTATGAACAGGGCACATAGATCAAAGGAAATACAATGAGAACTCAGGAGTTCCTGTCTCCCAGTCTGCTTTTTACAACAGAGAATAACACTACTTTTCTACTGTACAGCTTTTACAGGGTTTTTTTAGTAAGGGATCTTGTCAAAAGCTTGAAGGAAATCCAGATAAATCATCTTAACTATCCTATATTGGTGCAGATGACTTACGTTTGTGAAAGGAACTTGCACGCTTGCCAGCTTTCAGTGAAAAGTGATGTCGTAAGATCACAAAGGCACAATCTCTTTCTCAAGTAAAGTTAATACAACAACTTGCCTCTATGGCCTTAGCTATACAGATGCAGGATTTTTTTTACCTATGTGTTTTAAATCTTCTATTCTTAACTAATTTAGTTGCAAAACTTTACTACCTGGAAGATTTAAGTTGCAAACTTCCTCGTAATGAATGCTTGCGTTTTTTAATCATAGCACTTCAGGGAATGAGGAACTTACAAATAGATGTGTGCCACACACCACCCTTCTGGATTTTTCAGAGAGTTACTTGGTGCACTTCAGTGATTTGTATGTCCCAAGAAAAAAAAATTTTCATGCCAGCTGTACTCCTTGTCAAACTGAAATCAACAGCAAAGTTCCTATAGATTTAAATACCCCAGGTTTGTACTTCTCATTTCTGTTTTGATGTCTAAATTCATTTTACTGTGGGGATCATATCACAGATCTAAAGTGTAAGCTTGGGGAAACAAACATACTGCAATTTCATATTACTTTTAGTACCGGTCACAAATGTACTGTGTTACATTTTTTTCAGGTTTTTAACATTACCTGGTTGTACAGGAACTCCTTTACAGGAGTAGTAGTACTGACTACTCTTCTGCATCTATCTATGTGTGTATATACACATACACATCTCTATCTGTGAGCAACAGACAGAGTCAAAGCTGTGCACAAACACCTTACCTCTGCATTTCCTAATCTGTAAATGATGAGCTATACAATCAGTGCTCTATTCAGAATGGCTTTCTCCTACTGAGTTTCCCAAAATAATTTCTTTTTTAGAGAAAAATGGGAAAATAGGAAAGACTGCTGGGCAGACTGTGGAGAGAATTACAGGAAGATGTCTAAATGCCATACTCTGAAATGGCTGGGTTGGATCACAGGCTAGCCAAGGCTCTCTCGAGGTCCAGGTGCCCGTCCCCCTGCTCAGCCATCGGGTGTTTCTGGGTGACTGCAGAGAGCAGCCATCCCTGGATGCAATGGGATCTCAGTGATGGGAGGTGACCTGTTTCCTAACTACCATTTGGAGACAATCTCATCTTCTCAAAGGGTGTTTCCTTAATTTGACTTGCTGGATTCTGCTGTGTGATGGTATTTGATTACTTTTTACAGTTTCTGTTTTGTATGGGAGTATGCCAGTCAGCTCCTCCTTTGAGAGGCCGCTTGTAATAGTGAAAGTCATTCACTGATTTTAAGAATTTTATTTTGCCCTTCAGCCTGCTAATTCCCTTGCACTCTTAAACTTTACACTCAGAAGTTTTTATTCAGCTAGATAGTATTTTCTGAAATCATATTATCAGTGGTCTGACTTAATCAGTGAACATTTACTCCTCAGTTCCTGTATTGAGTCACTGAACTAGCTAAACATTTAGGCAGAGACTTAAGTCTCATTAAGTGCAATGATACTTAAGCACATGTTTAAATGCTTTGATGAACTGAGGCCTAAAGCCTCCATATTGTTATTACACTAGATTAAGCTGGCAATTAAAATTTTCCATTTGGAAAAATGAGTTATTTCTGACATTATTGTTAGGATGAGCATTCATTTGAGCATACTTGCTACCATATGACTTGACAGAAATGCACGTTACGTTCCCCCAGCACAGAGTGAAAATAAACAGCAGCAAAAGGGAAAACTCTTGCTTGTGGGCATGCTGGTGTTTCCAGAATGTCTGGATCACAAGGTTTTGGAAAAATGTCTCTCCCAACCAGTCATGTCTGAACGGGCAAAATAAGCTGGGAGTAGGTAACATAGTTGCTGTCATGCCGTATTGAATTTTGTACCAGATTACCTTTGACTGTATAGAAAGCATTCCTCCTAATGTCACTTGCTACATCGTTTGAGCTCAGGGTTTGTAACACACCTAGATTCATAAATCTCTTAGCTATAGTGTTTAAATAAACACAATCCTTACCTGTGGGTTGGTTTTTTTTTTTCAGTTTCTTAGTGCCTGGTTATATCCTGTGCTTTCACAGGGTGAATGCTTAAACCCTCCAGTTTTATTTAGTTTTGGTTCTGCTGAGCTTCATTTCAGATTTGAGAGGAATCCAAAAGGTAGGCAACACTGTGCCGCCCCAGGCACATTTTGGCAGGTGTTGGCACAATTTCCAGGACTCCTGGGCCCTCAGATGCCCTGCAGACCTGGGCAGGCCTTTTGATCCTTTCCACCTCCCTGGGACGAGACGTTAGCTGGCTCACCTCGTTTCCTAGTCATGCTAATTCTTTGCTCTTCTGCTGTGCTTCCTATCTGGAGAGTGCTGGTTTTTCATTATTTAACCGAGCATCCTGAGCGGCAGTCGTTGCCTCCTTATGTTTACCTTGCCCCTGCTTACAAATGACATGAGCTGAAACCAGCTAAAAGGTGGACAAACAGATCTGAACCGTGTAGATACAGAGGTAAGACAGGTAGGTGTAAGAAGGAAAATTTTGCTCACCTTGGATGAATTTGATCAACACCTCTTGGTGTGCCTTTTGATTTGTTACTCTGACACCAAAGCCTTTAAGAGAGAAAAGAGGTCTCATCTGATTACGTCCAGCTGACTTCAGCCGTGATTTGTTTACTAAGTCGACAATACCTTTAATTTTGGATAACGTTTCCCTTGTAAATGAGATTAATACACCCGGTGTGAATGTGTAAGTAAGTAAGCATTGCTTCATTCCTCATTCCCTTACCGTTACAGCTGCGCTGATGATATCTTCCAGGAATCAACAAAATCATCGTGAACTCCCTGTGAAGGTTCACATGGCAGAGAGCTAACGCAGTGAAAGCAACAGCAGCATTAGTTGAACTCGAGGTCATTGTACATCCACAGACACTTTGCGTCCATGGAAATGTGTAAATAATGGTAAGATGTTTTTATTTTTCAGGATGCCAAAAATAAAAGTAAGATCTAACTACCTGGTAAATGCCCCAGAGTAATGGCGAGCACAGGATACAGTCCTGCAGGATGGAATAGCCTCACGGCTGGCTCACGTCAATGACAGCACAAGGTTATCAGCACCATCAGCTGTCACTCAGCACCAGCACGATCAAGCCAAAAAAGAAGGGATTCTTCTCCTGGTGTAAGAAAACAGCTCAATGTGCATCATGGAAGCTTGTCCCTATCAGATGCCTGCCACTTTTGATTGCCCATTTGCCTCATCGTCACAGATATTAAGGTTCAAGTATGGGTTCTCATTTGAGACTGACTGTGTGTAATGACAAAGACACAGTTATCTCAGCGACCAGGGAGTACGGCATCAGAAATGCAGGTTTACGGCTCATGTCAGAACAGAGCGGAAAGAGAAACCAGACTGGAAGTAAAACCTTGTAAACACAGAAAAATGCAATTAAGGTAAGCATTGCTTTGAGTTGAGCTGAAATCTCCGTTCCAAAGGTTTATAATCTTATAATCTAGTCATGCTTGAATTCTTAGTCCTGAACTATCTTTTAGTTTGTAGCACTGGACTGGGTGAAGTAGCTCACAACAAATTAAATGAAAAGTGTTATAAAACGATGGAGTTCCATAAGCTGCTCCTGCTCTTCTGGACCAAAACCTCAGGAGGCATCAGGCACCCTCTGTAAATTAAGCATTCATCATGGAGCTTGCTCTTACTTTTATTTTTGGCATCCTAATAAATAAAATCAATTTAACATTATTTACACAGGCATGCTGTAAATGAAATTATCTGGGCTGATTTATTTCATCTGAAGATCTGACCCATTACTATTTGTGTTAAAAAAATCCATGTGGAAAGAATCCTCACAATTCTTGAAATTTTGCCAAATGAACTTCAATTAGGAAAGGTGTATGTGAGAGGAATTACAGAAGAAAGGAAGAATGAGTATCTTGGTAATTGGTCTTGTCCCCCCCAACCTCAACCAGACAATCCTTAACTTTACTTCTTTTAGAAGATGCAATATTAAAAATCCCCCAAACCAGCCTGCCCTAATCATCCAGTGGAATTTACTGTACTGTGACTGTATAATTTTATAGTGGAATCTACAGTGGACCACAAACCAGCCTTGTTGTGTCCTAAATTTTACAGCACAAAGATTGCTTGGAGGAATAACCCCTTTTGTTTGGCACATTGGAGCCCAGATTGCCATGACTGTGGCTCATGTTTTGTTCATGTGTATACATATGTATATATTTTCACTTTCCGCTCTTTTTCATTTCTCTTGGAGCACTGAGGCTTGTGTATTCGCTAGTTTTAAATTTCTGCAGCAGGGGAGCTGAGGAGTTTGCTTTTTTTTTTTTTCCCCGTTTGTTCCCCAAACTCTTCTTGCAGTTTAACAAGTCAAATACAAAACACGGGGGGAATAAACATCCATATGATGGTACTGTGCGTGATATCGCATCATTGATTGGATATACTGCATTGGAACATCACACAAAAGAGCCTGTAACCAAAAAAATGCAGTTGCCTGGAGCTCTGAGCTTTCAAATTAGGGTAAAGAGGTTCCCCTGATAACCAGCAGTGTTGAAGCTTTCAGTATTATTTAGCTGCCCGGGCATCAGTAACAGTTTTCGGTTAGACGGGGCCGGAGAGCTAACACACTGGTGAGGTAACCCACCTGCCCACTCAATACTTTGGGATCAAAAAGCCTATCTAAAAATCTTCAGTTTATCAAGCATAACTGGAAGCGAATGCGACTCTTCTCCCTTCTTCAACACTATCTCCGTCTGTGCAGCCTATTTTGCATCAAAAGATCCATTTGAAAGTAGAGATCCCTTAGAGCTAAATATTCTAAACTGACAGAAGAATTTCTAGTGGCACACCAGCCTAAAGCCATATTTTTATGAGGACATCACTTTCTATTTCTAAGCTTCAGTATGCACTCATGCTTCCTCATCGCCAGGAGCCATGCCACATCAAGTTGCCTCCTCCCAGCTTTTATGTTTTTTTAATGGAGTCTGGTTTTCTGCCTAACTTATGGCTATCTCCCTGACAAATTGTCAGACACCTATGTCACTAGGACAGAGGTGTCCTGGTGCGGCACAAGATGGAAAGGACATCGTAGGTGTCGTTAAAAAGATAGGCGGGACATCCGTTTTTAAATCTGATTATTCTTGAAAGTTGGGAGGGATTGAAAAAAAAAACCAAAGCCATTAAAAAAGAGACAATATGCAGTATTTAGTCCTTAAGTATCAGATATGAACTAGAGAGAGACAAGACAGTTCTCTCCCCAGCAAGCTTCATGGGCCTGATTCTGTATTGCTTGCCACCTCCCAGCATTACTGCAAAGGGGAGCTGTGCTGGACCCTTGGCACCAGCAATGCTTTGCACGACTGCCCTTGGGTTGCAGTCTCCTTGGGGCAAGGCTCCTGACTCCTTGTACATCTTATTCAGCACTGAGCAGACTGCTTGCACTTAAACAAACTGCAATCGCTTCGGTGTCTGGCTAGAGCCTGACGTGTCATACTGCTGGGTTTAAAGAAACAATAATGGACCTTCCTCGATTTCATACCATGGGAAAGCACTGCTCTTACAGTAATGAAGCTCATTTTTTTTCCAGATGAAAAGGCATCAGGGTTTGGCTGCTCCCTTGCAGTGCCGGGAGTTTAACATTCGCTAAAATATTCTAAAGGACTAGCCCAGGATTTCAGTCCTAAAAATTCCGCATCCATCAAAGAAGGTGGGAATTTTTACATTAAAAGAAGAAAGATGTACTGTTATAAGTCAGCAACTTAAATGCCTTTATCTATACAGCCTGCAAGACATCTGCAGAACATTCAGCAATTAAATATGCCCCCAGCTGAACAATAATGTTGCTGCTTGGTCTGCATATAAATTAGAGTGAGTTAAGGGTGGGTGTTCAAGCTGGGCTCTGTTGTTGTCAATATCCTATGCCATAAGCTGCCCTTGAAAGCACCCTGGAGTCTGCAAAAGGCACTCATAAAGGTCCCAGCCACACATCTCTTCCCCCTCGCCCCAATAAAACAGAACACAGATCCTTGAAAGAGGGATAAGTACTAGTCGTTCATCATCTTAGATGGCTTAGATTGTCTCTCAGCCTGCCAAATATGCCCATTTGGGAGGGACAGAGGAAGAAGAAAGAGAGCATGGAGTATTTCACCTCCAGATCCCCGCTCCACGTGAGAACCAAGCCAGACTGGGAGCTTCTGGAGAATCTCACCTTCCACCCCAGCACCAGGGTTTTCCCAGAGGTACCACCATGCATAGAGGTTGGTTTTTAGGCTGCTGCACTCACTGCAGCTTCCCCTGCTTGGCAATTTTGGCTGAAGGGCCAACAGACTGTGTTTTCTCCCCCCAGCAAATGGCCAGCTGTGGTTTGGAGCTCCCAGGCATGTGTCTGTTGTGTGTGTGCACACTAGAGGGGCTGGAGAAAGCTGGCCAGAGAGGTGCTGCTTTTCTTCCACTGCATCGTTTCTGAGGGTGACTAAAGGATGTTGGCACATCCGGCTACCCGTGGAATTTTTATTACAAATATATCTTTTCTCTAGTCCCTTCTGTGTAAGGATCCCAAAGTATTCTGAGGATGTAAAGGTATTTCATGAAGCTGCTGTATTGCTCTAGTGAAACAGACAACCGGGGGAAGGAACTATAGGTGCCCACTCACATGTACAGCAGCAACAGCTGCAGTTGCTCAAGCGATAACAGCCCTTGCTCTGGTCACCGGCCCCTCTCCTCTGCCAGAGGTCATCACTTGCAGGAGCGGAGGCAGTGGGACAGATGCCTGCCCATGCCTCTGTGGCTCCTGTGGGGGCTGGTGCAACGGGGCACCTCCATCCTTGTCCCCCAGGGAAGCACAGGGAGCTGGGGCAGTGAGGGTGCTGGCACTCGACGCTTTCTGTGCCCCTGCTCAGAGGCAGGGACAGAGCATGGCTGGAGAGCTGGGGGCACAGACATCCACAGCGGCAGGGGCAAGATTTGCCAGAGCTCGTCTTTCAGAACCCCAGGGCATAAACTCCTCAAATGACTTACACCTTCCTTATGACTGTAGCACCTCTTTGCTTACATTAAATTGCCTCGAGATTAAAAAAGGGGGAAAAAAAAAAGAGCATTTAACTTTGCCTGTTGGGGCTTATCCTCCCACAGAGCAACAAAGGCCACATTTGTATCTGAGGAACAGAAACACTGACTTGCTCATTGCTCGCAGTAGGAACCTCGTGTGGATAACCTGGAGAGCACAAGAAAACACATAGCTACGTGGCACAGCACCTTGCATGTTAACTGGGTTCAGGCACGTTTGGTTTTATAGTAAAAATCCAGTTGGAGCTCTGTCTTCTGGGCAGAGCTTTCCATGTCACTTCTCAGCAGGAGAGCGCTACTTATTCTGTGCCTTGAATCTAATTTTAACAGCACCTTTCTTTATAAGCACTACAGAGTGTCTGTTTTCTTTCAGCAATTTTATGGCAACAAACAGCTTATATCTCTCTTTCTTTGTCAGCTTTTTTTTCTTTCTTTCTTTTTTTGGGCTATTTGAAAAGAAGCCCTGAATTTAGCCTGGTACAAACAGCACTTGACCTGTTAGACGTGATATAATGGGATAAAGGGACTTACAGCATGCAGGGTAACAGCTCTGCATGTCTTGCTAAGCATATGTGCTTCTGGGAGAAAGGTACAGAAATATCCAGAAGCAGTAAATATAGTAAGGTATGCATAGGGCAACTACAGACCATTAGCTAGGGACCCATAATGGAACATTGCCATCTTTAAAGGCATTTTTGTTTCTACAATTTTTATGACAGTTTTATGGCGATTCTGTAACTACTGTACTTCACTGCTTCACAGTGATTCCTTTTTACCTCTTGAGATTATTCCAGGATGTTAGGATGTAATATATGGAGAGAAGAGCAATCATTGCATAGCAAGCTACACATAAAAGAGTCATATAATCAATTGCTCTGATGTCATAAAAGTCACAGTCCACTGATCTGATGTCACCATGATGGATTGGGACTTTTAATGCTTCATTTATGGTGTTTAGAAAAAAGGGGAAAGGGTGGTTATGTCAAAACACATGCCATTCTTAATGTGGCATTAACAGAGCTAAATGGGATGCAGTGATACTTATTTATTTGACCGCAGAAGTGTGATCCAAGTTTAGCATTAACAGCATAAATGTGGCTACTTCTGTGTGCTTTCAGAAACCAGTGGGCGAGGGCCAGCAGCAGTGAATATTTACTCCAGCTGAGGATCTCCTCCGATGTTTTAATTAATAATAAGGGAACGAAGGGCTCAGCCGTGACTTTGCCCCAGGTCAGGGGCAGCACATGGCTGCGCTATCCAAGGAGCAGCCTGGGAGGCTGTGGCTGGTGGTGTTGCAGTCTGCTCCTGCTTCCCACATTCTTTGGCAAAGGAAAGACCCCCAACTTGCTCTTCCCTTGCTTGCAGTAACCAGCACGTGGGGAGAGGAGGAGGAGCGGGGGCTGGAACAAAGGTCTGCAAGTATTTTCATGGGCAGAGGTGAATGGACACAGCAGTCACACAGAGGTGGCTCTCCTCCCTTCACTGTGGTCTGTGGTCAGGAAAAGCTGTTTGAAGGGGAATATGTCATGGCCCTTGGTTTCCAGGTGAGACAGTGCAAGACGGGTCAAGTGGGACCATAAGGTTCAAGGCATCCATAGATCACATACTGTTAGGATTTAGAACTAGAAAACTGTCCTGTTTCAGTTTTTACACTCCTGAGGCAAGAGGGCCTTTGAAAGGGCATGGGCTGGTACCATTTTTGTGGTCACTGTGTGGTGAGGAGAGGGAATATATTACTTTTTCAAGGAAGGAGCTTGAGGCTGGCATTTCCCATCCTGGCAGTCAGCCATGGCCCTCTACTGAAACGTCAGGTGGCTGTTCCTGCTCAAACTTTTATCGTCCTGGTCCTTGAAAGTGTCACTGACAGGTTTCACGGTCTGTGCATGCTGAGGTCAGGCACATGTGCATGGCTAGGGACAGCTCGTGAGTCCCAGAAACTGCCCTAGGCCTGCAGGACTTGGCTTAATTTTGACTCATGCTTTTCTTTGCAACACAGAGAACTGCAAAAATGAAGTTACTCTAAAGAGTAAATGCCACAGCCATGAAATCACCGCATACATGGGTGTTACGTGTGAGACAACCACATGGGTGAGACTACCTCATTTTGTGATAGGCATTCATGTTTTTGCACCTGGCCAGGCTTATGTCTGGAAAAAAACAACTTGAGTCATTCCTGTGCAACAATCTCGCTCATCCTGGCTGCAGTTAAAAGATGATCCTTGTCACATTGCCAGACAGAGACATTATCACTCTTCTGCCAGTGCTGCTCTTCGCTCCCCTCACCTCCCCTGCTCTCCAGCCTCCGCTTTGCTTTCACTTCTTTGCCCATAAAGTCCCCTCAGCCTAAAAGTGTCCCTCTTGGCTCAGCAAAAGTGAACACTGTGCCCTTGGGAGCATTTCAAGCAGCCTCTCCAGGGCATATGAGCCCAACGCTGGAGAGGGCCCGTGGGGTCACAGCCAGGTAACACCAGGCGTCCCCTCCATGCCCAGCGCCTGCCAGCCTGGGAACAGAAGATGTCACTCACAGAGTGGGATCCTCTGACTTCACTTGGAAACCTATTGTGGGCTCCCTGGGCAAAAGCGAAGTGGTTTATCTTTGTGCTCTGGCACTGTGAATCCTCTGAGGCTCGGGAGCAGGGCTTTCGCTGCCACCAGAAACCCCTAATGAAATCACTGCCCTGCGCTGCTCTGCATCTTGCCCATTATCCAGCTCCTCGAAGGCAAAGTTGGAAGAGAAGCCAAGGGTTCCCTTCCAGATATCTGTACTAGTGCATATTTTTTTCACCATCATTTTTAAAGTATCATACAGTCCCCTTCCTTCATGTTGAAAGCAGAGTAAGAGAACTCCAATTTCATGCCCTCAGGCCTGAATAAAAGAATAAAAACAACACAACATTTGCATCTGTTTAACAGGCTCTGTTCTAGAAGTCTCCATGCAGGAAAAAAAAATGGGGGGAAAAGCCCCATCACTCCAGGTTAAATGGAGCTGTTCAGAGAGTACTGTAGGAAGGAAAGGCAGAGAATAAAATTATTGTCATAAATGACCTAAGAATTCATGGCCTTACGATTGCAAACACAAAGTCTAAAAAGGTTACATTCTCTTGCTTCTCTGCCTACCCCTGATATCAATGAACATCAGCTAAAGGTGGCTGAAGAACCAATTTCATGCATCTACTGTAGAAGGAAATGAACTGAGCCAAGGGCAAAAATAAAATTATACAAATGTTATTATAGACTAGCCTGCTTCTGTCCTAGTTTAATTCAAATTTCAGTGCTGCAGGCTTTGCTGCTGGCAGTAGCCTTCCTGAATAAATCAACATTTGCTTACATCTAAATTATTAGAGAAACATGTGACTTTGTTTATTGTATAAATTATACGCAAGGTTAAAGCATTAACTGTTCAACTGGCTTTGTGCAGCCACACAATTGCTCCCATCCCCCCCCAACCTTTCTCCCCCAAACACCATTTTGAGGACAAGCCATCCAGGGAGGGCTCTGTGGGGGCTGCCCGGCAGGAGCATGCCCAAAGGCACAATTTCAGGGCCTTTTTTTCCATTGCGCTGCCCCGAGGGAAATCATTTACTGCCAAGGAGAGCACACAGGGGATGTAAAGCACCACCGTGCTGACTGGGTAGCGCTTCAGACCTACTTTGCAGGAGTGTTTATGGCTGCAGGAGGTGATGGGGAGAGTGGCCTTCAGTGCCTAGGCACGTTTACAGGCAGGAGGAAGAAGCCTGCTGCTACCAGGGCTGTTGTGATGGCTGGAGGGGTCCCCTCTGCTAGGACCTGGCTCGCTGGGACCACAGCAACCCAGGGGCTGGGACCACAGAATCTCAGGGGCTCCAGCGAGCTCATGTGTGGATGAGCCCCAGAATCCCCATGGGTTTTCCAAGCTTCATGGTGACTGCTGCTGAATTTCAGGTGGGAAGATGCTCATTAAGAAACCCAAGCAGCTTCGTTGCTGTCGGCACGCATGTCCCAGCCCTGAAAGAGCCGGGGGCTGGTGGGGCAGCCCCCAGGGCAGCCGACGGCGCTGTGGCCAGAGCCCCGTCCCCCAGTTGCCAGCTCGGGGTCTGTGTAGTTACAACTGGTATGATCCCTCCCAGGGGGACTCCTTTTCCATAGCTGCTTTCCTTACTGCTCCCCAGTTGGTAAAAAAAGCAGTTTGCTTCCCCTTGGAAATACAATCCTATTGCGAAGAAAAGCACCGCTGTAACAGTCTGAAGCACTGCAGCAGTATAACTTCAAACTGCAATATCTGGGATTATTGCTACAAAGTATTGAAGGATCCTCTTTTCAAAAGAAAGCAAGCAAAAAACCCCAAGGAGCCCTTCTCCCCCAAAGCCAGCAGCATCTCACAGGCCAGTTGGTACTGTGCTTTTTGTCACAAGTATATCACCACATAGCAGCTGAGAAAATCTTCCCCACAAAGGTATCAGATGCTGCTAGCTCAGGGTCTAGGATATGGAAACCAAATATGTGTCTCCTGGGTTCCTGCACTGAAATACTATCAGGAGGTTTCTGTGGCCATACCGAACTGAATATTTTATTTACATTTCATTTACACTTACAAATTAATATATACTTTCAATGCTGTTAAAGAGCCATTGAAGAGAGCTGTAGTTTTATATTCAGCAACAGGACATAATTTCCCTATCAATAAAATTGTTGTTTGTTTTTCTCCGCACTCTATTATGGAAATTTCACAGTTTCTCAGCTACAGTGATGTCTAGTGAAATGAGCAGACCACAAGCATCTTTACTCTTTTCCATTTATGCTAATGTTATTTCATGCTAATAGCAGACTATATTTTGCTTTGATACTATTAAAACCTGGCTGGCTTGAGTAAAGGGAACATTTTTATAATGCTTTCTGGAAATGATCTAACACTGCAAAACCATCTCCATTAAGAGTGTGGTTTTGGAGGAGACGATGCTTCCCTGCCCTTCAATCCAAAAACTGAGAAATCCTTTAGACATAAATTAATTTCGCTGACTCTTTTTCCTATTTTTGTTCTTTGTAAATGATAACTTACTGTGTAATTTAGCTATGCTGCAAGGAGCTCTTCTTCCAAGAAGCATTCGGGAAGCATATATTGTTTATCTCAGCCTGTGAACATGAGGTTTACAAATCCCATTACCAAATAATGGGATTGGAATTCCTATTTCAATTTTTATGCATCCTCTTGCAAAATATGTGCCCTCCTTCTCCCTCCTGAATAGCTGAGATCTTCCTTTTCCATTAGACAGGGCTCTGTGTTGTGATAACTTGTCCTGGTTTCCTTCCTGAGGATTGCCACAAACCTCGGTGGGCTGTGCCCGCAGAGCCAGAGCATGATCTCCAAACACGAGAAATTCACTTTCAGCCTGAAATGTAAACTAAAGTGAACTCCAGCTCCATCGCCTGACATGTGTATCAGATCCGTGAGAGGGAACTACCCGATTGAAAAGACTCAGTGCAGAAAATGTAATTAATATTTAGGCATTTCTAACTACAGAGTAAGGCTGTCTTCTATAATCGCTCAGCTCGAGCCTGCCTTCGGAGCCTCCCACCCCAGTGGCACTGAAAATGGTGCCGAGGAAAACGGGCTCAGGTTCCCCGCACGCACCCCGCTGGGGAAGGTGCCTGCGAATCCCACGGCCGTTTTGGGGGAGATGTCCCAACGCAAGCGAAGTCTTCCTCAGCCCCACGCTGCTGCCTCCCAGCTCTGACACCAGGGATAAATCTGGCGCAGTGATGTCTTCCCTCAGTCGGAAAATTTGCCTCGTCTGACTGACAAGCCTGGGCGCCGAGGTCAGCTGGGAGGCCTGGCTGAACAGAAGGCTGTAATGAAGACATTTTCTCTCTCCTGGCTGACCTCCTACAGCCGACAGATTTGAATAGCCTCTTCCCCAGCTGACAAAATGAAGTACAGGCTAGCAGAGATCAAAAGCACTTACCATTTATCTATCCAGTTATTCATAAAGTCCCCCATCACCATGGTATCTGAAAGCCTCTGATGAACTGGGGAGAGTTCCCCAGGGCCAAGAGCCTCCAGTGCCTCCTCACAGCAATCAAAATTGCTTCCTGAGGGTTTTTTCTTTCTTTCCTTCTTTCTCCTACTCAGAATTTTTATCCATTACTGTGGATCATTGTGGGGATTAACGGGAAGATTGAATCAACTGGGCAAAAGGCTTTGGCTGAATTTGTATACAGTCTCGGCCAGCTCCGGTGTTCTAGCTTCTCATCAAAACACTCATTTTAAGCATAAAAAAGTGGCTGAAAAGAGGAATTAAAAGTTCCCAACCACAAAGTCCTATATAAGACAAAACTAACAGAGACAAAACTACCATTTTAAGACTGAAACTAGATGTGTTTTACACACTGAAAAGACAGGTAAGCGCATGGATGAAATATTTTTACAAAAAGATACAGAATTTCCCAGTGGGAGTTTTCTCCTTCCTTGTGATTTGCACAGTCCTTTGACCGCCGGTCATGCAAAGCCAGTTACTCAATGCCGTTAGTTAGGGAAACAAAATGCAGTGACTTGCCAAATGAGTCTCACTAGAGATGGAGGCAGTGGCAGGTGGATGTTGGCAGAGAAAGGCGGAAAGATCATCTGTTGTAACAAAGGATTTTAAACATTTTTGTTAGGAAAAAAAAATCTCTGAACATGTTTCTACTTGGTTAGATATTGTTCTGTTCTGTAGTCATCCAGCTTTCCCAAGTACGTCGGACCAAACAAGGGTTGTGTGTCGTGGTACAGGCAGACAACACTGGGCTTGACACATTTGTCTGAACACCAGGGGCTTGTGCCATGGGAAGCATGGAGGGCATCGCGTGGGCTCCCAGCTGATGCTCCACGCTCCTGCCGGCCGTACCTGCTGGTTGCCCCAGCCTCGTCTAACCCACTGGCATCTCGGGGGCATCAGCCCACTCTGCGCAGGCAACCACATCACACCACTGCCTCAGCAACTCCTCTCTCACCCAACTTTGGTGCCAGCTACGGTGAGCAAAACACAGGGAAGTTAACATCTGGGTGCTTGCCCACAGCATCAGCAGATCCTGATCTTCTCCTCTTATTCTGGGCATTGGGTTCATAGCTAGAGAAGACCTGCCAAGGCCAATAAGCAGCTTTGGAATCCAACCCTCTGTCTTGGCTCAAAAGCCAACAACTCAATATTATTGAAATTCTGTCTAAAATCTTCATGTTTGCCTACCACCAGGCTATATAAGGCATAATGCTTTAAGTTGCTAGACTTAATCCCCCTGCATAATCAATGCTATTGAATAAATACAGTACCAACTCTAGCAATTTTTTCCATGAGTTTTACAACATTGAGCATTTGTCTTAAAAACCCAGCTCCTGAAGACATTGTTGCATACAAATTTCAAGACTTTTTTAGAGCAGGTGTGAATAAAGAAAAAAATGAAAACAAAAAAGAGTATTTCTTTAAAAACATGCCTATAATTTTTACACTAACCTCATGACTTCTTAAAATCTGATTCATGATTTCTGAACCCTCACTGCTAGCATTACCAAAAATATCATGGCATAGATTTTTCCAAGCAGGGATTCCAGTTTCACACAAAAGCAAATACATGTTTGGTATCTGATATCAAAAGCCAAACTGCAAGCAAGTTTGGCTGTCGCTTTTCATCTGCAGCTTGCTCTTCTGTCTATAGTCTTTCAATCTAAACTAAAAACTAAACCCAGGACTGTTGAGGGACTGTAAAATGGTCATCAGGTAAGACCAACTGATAAACAGCCTACTATGCCTTGGCATTGATGCTACTAGTTTCTTTTGAGACTACAAGCAAGTTTTTTAATTGGTCTTTGCTCTGTTCTCTGTTTGTTAGCCTTTTTACATCACTCATCCACTTCTCTTTGGTATCATGAGACCAAATTCTTTATTGTTTGAGAGGTGCTGGGATACATCAGTGATGAACATCCTAGAGTTTCTATTAACAAACTGTGAAAAAATTTAGTCAAAGGATGCCAGTGCTTGCTTCTTCTGATTCACATTAAACAGCCAATGATTTATTAAGAACTTGTTAATTAATAATGTGGCCAACCTGATGATTAAAAAAAAGGCAACAGAGAGGAGAACCTCTACCAGATTATCTTATGGAAAACGCAATCAGGCTATAAAAGCAAGCTAAAAATAAAACTAATATCTTCTTCATTGACCCCAGGCAGTTGCAATTGGATAAAGCACTCTTCAGTTTGTTCCCAGCAGTTTTATGCGGTGTTGCTCTATGATAGGACTAGCAAGCACAGTCTGCTTGGAGGAAGATTCATTTTGGCTGTGTGTGGCGGGGGGAATTTTGAGTTCAAATGAAGCCTTAGAAGAATCATATTTCAGGTGCCTACAATTTTATAAGCACAGAGTCAGAGGGAAGTGGTTGCTGTCATGGAAGTACCTACTTACCCCTTTATTTAAACATCTGAATGGCATGAGCTATGGTACAGGTCATTAATGTGACAGGGCAGAAAAACCTGGTTTAAAATAAATCTGTCCTTTACTGTCCAGGCGGTGGCAGGCATCCCTTTATTTTGTAATTTGGCTGTATAGGAGACCGCGGTAGCGGAGTGCCATTTCAGTGGACCAGTTTGGGTTTTTACCACCGAATTTGTTTTGTCCTTATAAATACATAAAACTATTGTAAGTATAAGTTTACACTGAGAATCACTGCAGTAAATACATTAAAACTATACTATACCTGTCAAGGAAATAAATCTAATGTCCAGTGAAGTATCCTTTGCTGGCTTATTTGATAGTCTTTAGTGTCATAGTTGTTAATTTGCAAAAGTCAGTAATTCATAGTGGGGCTTCCACTAGCTAGCTCTAATTAACCAAATTCTGTCATATGTATAAAAGCTTATTGGAATGGTATTTTGAGCTCCAAACTGTTCTGCGCACATGGTATATCACATAAATCATGCACAGAGTGGTGCAAAGGGTAATAAGCTCCAGCGTCCTGTATGTATAAACAGTCTTGATTTTTTGGTTAGGAGCATAATGTTCTATCAGACGAGAAACCCGGGCTGTGGTGTTAACCTCACCTAGCTCAGAGTTTAGGAGCATCGCGGAGGTGATATTTTCAGCCTTGGAGGGATAATGTATCATACTTGAGCACCTTGTTCACAGCAGTGCTGCAGTCCTGAAATAGGCTATCATCACTTCTCGGGGCTGATGGCTTTGTGCTGCAAGGTAGCAGTGGCACCTAATACCGTGAGGTGAGGGGACGTGGGTGTGGAAGGACAGAATTTAATGAGGAGCAGTACTTTGCAGTAGTGCTTAAAATTCCTCTGGCTTTGTGTCAAAGTAACCTCTGGGTAAGCGAGGATAGGCACAAACAGCTTGGACTTTCACATTAAAAAAAAAAGAAAAAACTGTTTATATAGATTACAATTACGTAGGGATCATTCGGGGAGCTTTACTTGTAAGTGTCTGCAGTGACTGCTTCAGCGCTACACGATTACACACAGCCACCCCTAAAGCAAGGCCTGGCTTTTGCTCGAGCTGGCACACAAACCTAAACCCTGCCCTGCCCAGGACAGAGCAGACCAAGTTACAACACATTAAATACCTCAGCCCCTGAAGAGGTAAAACTGAAGATACACCCGTTTGCCCAGAGTTTTGTGCCACGTTGCGCTAAGCCTGAGGAGGCTGCAATTACATTGCAAGTGTATCGACTGCTTTGGCTTCTGTTGTGAGGTGCCTAGCTTTTGTCAAGCACTGCGTAGTTTGTTTTGACACAAACTTTTGCAGTGATCGGGCACTTAAAAGTTAGCCACTAGCAAAATAGCATCATGCTGCCAGAAGAAATTCAAGACATCTTTTGTGCCTCTAGATGTCAAGCTTGAAGCGGCCCATAAGAACGTGTTAAGAAATTGGTTCAGCACTGACAGAGAAGTGTGGTACCTGATATGCTGGCATTGCAAAGCTAAAAAGCTCAGCGTGATGCTGCAGTAACACAAACACAGCTTTCAGGCAAGCCGACTTGCAGGAGAGAACCATGTCTGTGCCCACCGATGACTCTGTCGTTTCAGGGGGGGATTCTACCCCAGGTGATCAGGAATGATTTTGCCTAGCTGGGAAAAATGACAAAATCCAAATACAAAACATTGTGACTATGAGAAAAATGATTGCATGGCTTCTGTGCCGGTCCACTTCGAGTGCTCGGCATCCCTTTTCCACTGCCATAAAAGTAGAAAGAGCAGAAGTGGATGCCAAATCTAGACATCTCCATTCTTGTTGTAGCTATAGAGCTTCTGAGATGTCCACAGGATGCAGGGACGGAGGTGTGTGTCAGAAGCACAGGTGGTAGATGTGATTAGGAAACAGAATGCATGTGCAAGGATGGTTTTGTACCTGCTGGTGGTGCTGCAGAGTGAAGCTATAGGTGCATGTTCCTTCTGCTGTGAACTGCACAGGTTGAAGATGTTCCTGTCCTAGTTGCTGGAAGTTACTACTCCTGCCAGAAGACATGATCCAGTCAGAGCTCCTGGGCAAGGCAGCTGGGTGAGGTTACACAGCTGAGGAAGGCAGTTTTGCTAACTGTCTGGCTTGAAGCAGATGAGGAAGGGCTTATGTGCCCTTTTCTTGGCAGAACTGAGGTGACAATGCTTTCTGGTAGGGGCATGGTAACCCCCAGTTAGGAATGATAGTCTTTGACAGGCACAGCTGTTTGCAGAATCCATGACCTAGTATGAAAACTTCAAGTGTCATTGGAAAATTAGCTAGACAGTGGCAAACATAATATTTACAGATGAGGAAAATCTAGCCAGGCTTTTAGGCATTAGAGGGCTATGGGACATGGTCCTGTGACAGCCCACAGGGTTGCAGGACTCCTGGCTCACATCTCCCTCCTCCAGCCTCTCCCCACTTCTGCCTTCCAGCCTCCTCCAGAGGCAGGGTCAGCTGGAGGGGTGGCCCAAGGGATGTCCTTCCCCATGCTGGCATCCAGCATGGTCTGTCCAGCAGCAGAGCTCCGATATGAAAGCTCCGATATGAAAGCAAGCACACACAGAGCCTGCAGTTCTGGCTGCCTGCAAAAGCAAGTGCTGGCCCTCAGCCCTGGCAGCTGGAATGCAGAAGTGCAAAGTGAAAGGAACAAAAGCACTGTTTCCTTTCCCTCCTCTTTATCTGTTTATTCAGTTAGTTAATCTAGTTTGGGATGCTGTCTGTTCTGTGGGCAGCCTGTGTCATCCCCAAGCTACTGTAACCTTGATTAAATCCAAGTACTTTAATAAGGAGAGAGCTATAGCTCTGCATGGTGGTCCCACACTGTGCAAACAGCAGTAAGGGAGTACGATTACACATAGTGACAGCTGCAGAGCACTAGCGTAGGTGTTAAACCCGCGTGCGGCTCACGACCCAACAGGGCTGGCTTAGCCCCATGGCTTTTCCAGGTGAATGGGCTGAAGAGCTGGAAGTTGACAGAGCGTGTGGGTCGTTCACGATAGGTCTTAAAACCTGAAGTCACAGCACCTGTTGTCTGAGTGGAGGTTTGCTTGGGAAAGGTCAGCAGTAATTTTTCCTTTCCTTTGTGGCCCTTCTTCCCAAAGGTGAGTCCTGGTTTTGTCATACTTTGGGCAAATTGTGCAAAAGGGATTTTGGTAAGAGCCCACTTCGGGTAGGTAAACAAAACAAAATGAAAGATGGCTTTAGCGCTGAATTTTGTACATCATCATGTTAAAACCCTTCGTAAGAGTTGAAGAGCTATCTTCCTGATTTCAGCTCTCCTTTTTTATAGCATCTTCATTCTGAGCAGATCCCTCACCGTTAGCAAGTCTGAGATCCGTAAACTTGAAAAGGATAGCAAGAAGGAGTGAGAGGAAGAGGGAGAGAAAATAAGCTCAGAGGTAATTTTTTAATCTCTTGATCAGAGTCTTTCCAAGGAGAGGCATACACAGGAGTTTCCACTGCATTGACCATGGTTAGTGAGACTGCAAGGGACTTTTCCTCAGCAGGTGACAAGTCCACTTTTGAGTGCTCAGCAGATGACATCAGTAGCATCACGTACTATTTCCAGCCTCAGCTACCTGCCTGCCTTTCAGAAGCTGGGCTCAGCAGCACTCTCCAGGATGGCAGCTATGGCACATGTTATGCTATGGCACATTTTAAGGGGCTCACCGTAGCTGAACAAGTCAGGTTTTTCTCTGAGGATCTGTGGCGTGCACACGAGGAGAATGGGGAGATATATGGGAGCTTTTAAGCTACAAGTGGTACAAAGAGTTTTACTGGCATAAGTACAGCTGTGGAAAACAGAGGGTTTATTGTTTAGCATGCCCGTGTTTCACGCTCAGCCAGGGAAGTGCTGATGAAGCAGTCACACTTGGGAGAAGGGGAGGAAAGAGGACTGTTTATTCAGTAGGGAAATTATAGAGCCACAGAAAAACATTGCTCATACTCTTCAAAAACTCACCACCGCTCAAAAGGCAACATCTGAGGTCATCTATTAATAGGATTTACGCTACTGAGCAAGCTGTCTGGAGAATACAATAGAAATTAGTTCCAGGGCACCTTTGCTTCCTGATACTTTTGCAATCCAAACAACAAACAAAAAAGTCAAGATTGCTATCTATATTTCTTTGAATGCAGAAACTTCTGTCTGAAATTTGGCTGAGGGTAGGCAAATGCCATCCAACTGCGTTTTTTCTTTCAGTCTGCTTAAAAAACAGCACGAAGAATTCCTCGTTGGCTTTAATAAGGGTAGAGGGAAGGGGGTAGAGGAAGGAGGAAGCAGCCTTCCAGCTACCTCAGCCAAGCAGCTGGCCGCTGCCCAGGGCTGTGAGGGGCAGGCGCAGTAGGTGAAGCCGTGGTAGGGTTCCCGGGATGCAGCGCTGTCTCCGACCCACCTCTTGAATTGCCTATGCTGCCTGGAATGCTGCAGCTCCCGCGCTGGAGCTGGAGTCAGGACGTTCCTCCTCGCTGTCCCTGCCCTCTTCACTCCCTACAGAAAAATGCTTCCATATAGACCTTTGCTACAGTTAAAGAGCTGCCAGGCACATCTCTCTGCTTAATTTTTTTCCCATCTGCTTAAGTGCATAAATTCTGGATTTCGACTTGACTGTCTCAGTATGCGCTGGAGGGGAAGGGGAGGCCACATGAAACAGCTCTGCTGTTTGTGCCCCGGGGGTATGTCTACACGGCCTCCAGCGGGCAGATGTGGGCTTGCTTTGCCCGTTTGCTGAGATCAACCAAACGCACACAGGAGTGTTACCCCGCTGCGTGTCTCGGCTGCCTCAGGCTATGCAGCTTCCTGTGAAGAACCCAGGGCGTGAACCCTCGCTCAAATGCAAGATTTGATACCTCCAACTGATCAGTCCCTTCTCAGTGGTACAGCTGTGTAAGGAGACCTCATCACTGACACTCTGAGTGGGTGAACAGAAGTTTTGAGGGAGATTTTAGGGCTGATTCTTTCCACCTAGGTGGAAGGAATTGGCGCGTAGCAGAAGGAACAGCTTCTGGACCTGCTGTATATGTGTTATTTTTGCCAAAGGACAGAAAAGGTTCCTGGATCGCAGCCTGAAGGCTCATGGAGAAAGTGCACAACTGGAAATACAAATTGCATGTCACATCACCCTGAAAAAGGTGTACCACAGACATTACAAAGGAGGAGGGTATAAACACAGCAAATCGGTGGTTTGTGACCAACAGGGGAAAGAAAACTAGGAGACACTAAAGATGATGTTCTTTAACATTTTCTTCAGTGGTCTGGAATAGCAACATCACTGCCGGCAAAATTTGCAGACAACTCCAAGTGATAAACAGCCATGGGGACAATTACGTAGTGATCGAAATCCCTTGGAAGGACAGGCCCATTTAAACAAAAGCATTTCCATGCTAAGAATACAAGCTGTACCTGAGGGGCATGGGAGGTGGTCCATAGGGTAAGGCAGGGGAGGCAGAGAGTGCTCAGAAAAGGGGCTGAAAACGAACTCCCAGAGGGGCTGTGTGGGTAGGAGCAGGGAAGGAATAGTCTCTTCGTGAAAGCCTTGATGAGACCCACAGGGGTGTGCTGCCGCAGTCCCGGTGTTCACACGGTAAAGGGGAGGTGGGAACAACTGAAAACAGCAGTGAAGAAAGTCACAGAAATAGTTGAGCTATGGTGTACAAGTATGAGGACTTTGAGAGGGAAAAAATACCGGCTACTAAAGGGCTCCTGAGTTACTGCTGGTGGCTGGAAGCTGAAACCGCACAAATTCACACAGGAAGTTAAGTGCAGGTTCTCAATACAGAGAGTGATTAAATGTGAAGTAAGGTAGGCAGGGAATTGGTGGAGTGTTTGTTTCTTGGTATCTTTAAATCAAGATAAATTGTGGAATAAATTACTTGAACAAATATATTTTTTCTTGTCTTCAATTTGATGAATCTTTGATCCTAGATGAGTCATCACAACTTGTGAGCATAATGGAATGTGCTGGTTTGTGCTTACTTGGAAAGACAGTGTATCTAGGGTTCAGGGTCTGTGTTGCTCCAGGTAGATGCACACAGACATTTTAATTTTGTAACGGGAAAAAGGCAGTTAAAGGATATAGGATATAAGATGATCATAACCCAAGTGTCACAGAATAGCACTGATTAAAATATTCTGATCTGGGTGTAATGGCAACAGCAGATTCTTCGTTATAAAGGTAATGCTGCTGAAACTTTTCATGTTTGCTGATTTCTCTTCAGAAAATGTGGGGCACTGAAAGCTTTCTGTTCGAGGAAAGGATCTATTTCAATTGCAGGGAAATAATCACTGCTTCACCACTTTCCTTGCCCTCTTTCGAGCTGCTGTGGTTTCTAGCACAGGTTTCTTGTGCCAATTCTGCCCAAGTCTGTTGTGATTTTTGATGCTGAAGAGATAACACTGCAGATGATCTTGAAGGTCAGGTGAAGGTAGGAGAACTGCAAAACAGCGTGACTTTGCACCCAACTGCAAGCTGACTGGGAAGAAAATCGTTGCAACTGGACAGCCTGTGGACTCCTAGGCTAAACCTCACGGGGACAAATGCCTTTCTTCATTTAAAGGGTTAGCATTGCTTATTGGAACTGTAGAAAGGAAAGAAATGAAAACCCCTTGTGTGATGAGATGTTCTATTAGCCTGTATTACCATCTTTGTTTATCCACTCCTATGCTACAAACCCTGAACATGTGCTACATGTCCTTAGGCACTCATTGGTTAATTTACTTGTGTGGAGTAAGGCAACAAAATAGTAATAATAAATTACAAAACATAGTACAACTGGAACAAAGATACTCTACAAAAATTCTTTCTGCTTTTTTTCCTTGGTATTTCCTCTCAGCCATAGATATAATATAAAACTACAGGTGAAAGTATGGCCTGACACATTAATAAATCTTATGAGAAAAACTAAATAATTCATTAAAACAAATTAACAAGTTAATAAGAGCAGAAGTGAGTTAAAATACAATAAAATATTATTAATACATCTCAGCCTGTATCCAGAGCCTGTTTAAAGTGAATCAATGCACAATTAATGGGAAGCTGAGCTCCAGTTTCTGTATGATTATGTATAGGGCATATCATGCAATAACATCCAATCTGCAAGCTGTTTAATCTCTTTAGCACTTCTGAAATGAAACTAAATGTGATCTGGACTTCAGGCTGCTCAGTTACTTCAGAGATGGAAATTTTAGAAATAGAGAAGTGGTAGTCAGAAAATAGCATATATTGTGCAGGAGGACTCTCCACAGCCCCCTCCTCCCCCAGCTGCAATTTTCTATCTTCATAATTTTTCAGTTTAAATAGAAACATTTGGTTTTGGACAAAAAAGCCAGAATTCTGTATTAAAAAATGACAATTTTAATTGCAAGATAATTGTCATACATTTGTTTTGAGTGGATTGTTAGACCTATTATAACTGCAGCATTGATTCATGAAGTTTTCATTTTTTTGTAATGGGATTTCTGTGGTAGCAAAAAATTTGAACAAAGGAGACTGTCTGGGAGAAAAAGCTAAAGGCAATTTTGGAGGCCAGGAAAATGAACTACAGTGCAACCCTTCTGAGATTTTGGGTGAGGGCAGAGCTTGAAGGCCTGCTGAGTGTCTTGGTTTAACCCCAGCTGGCGACTGAGCCCCACACAGCTGCTTGCTCACTCCCCCCCGGTGGGATGGGGGAGAGAATTAGAAGAGTAAAAGTGAGAAAACTCATGGGTTGAGATAAAGACAGTTTAATAATTGGAATAATAATAATAATAAAATGATAATAAAATACTAAAAATAATAAAAAGAGTGTACAAAGCAAGTGATGCACGATGCAATTGCTCACCACCTGCTGACCAATACCCAGCCAGTCCCTGAGCCCAGGCTGCCCCGGCCAGCTTTCCCCTAGTTTATGTACTGAACATGACATCGTATGGTATGGAATAGCCCTTTGGCCAGTTTGGGTCACCTGTCCTGGCTGTGCCCCCTCCCAGCTTCTTGTGCATCTCCAGCCTTCTCAGTCAGTAGAGCACGAGAAGCTGAAAAGTGTAAGCACTTTTAAAAGTGTAAGCTGATTTAGTGTAAGCACTACTTAGCAACAGCTAAAACATCAGTGTGTTATCAGCATTATTCTCATCCTAAATCCAAAACACAGCACTCTACCAGCTACTAGGAAGAAAACTAACTCTATCCCAGCTGAAACCAGGACACTGAGTCAGCCCATTTATGTGCTATCCAGGGAGCAATGATTTCACTGGGACTTTCCAGACTTGGCATTGAAGAAACAGTCCATCACTTTGAGCTTTTTGCATGGTAACAATTTGAAATGTTGACGTAGATACTGTGTTTTTTGTGTGACTTCAGTTTATCATGTGTTTTATCCTTACCACATAGGTAAATGATCCAAGAATTCAGAGAAATTCCTAATTTAAAAAGACATCATATACCTCATGTAGGGTAGAGTTTGTCTAAGTGAGAAAACTGCTGGATTTGTCTCTGAAAGGACTTACAGTCCATTCTTGAACCTTTATTTTGAGATAGGTGCTGCTCTTCTCAGGGGCAAGGCTGGCCTTTTGTATCTCCCCAGTGCTGTGCTCCCTGAGGACTCTTGTAAGAGGTAGTACTTGGATTTTCTTTTTACTTTGGTGGGTATTGTGGAGACCAAAAAGACAGTTGTGGCAGCAGAGAGAATTGAGATCGCTGAGTTTTCACTGCTGCGGAGGAAGCCACAACAGGAAGGAAAGCTGAGGCCAAATCTTGGTTTCAATGAAAGAGGGACATTTCCCTCTTCCACTGTAATAAGCAATGACAGCTGCAAAGGCATGCTCTGCCTTGCAATGTGATAACTTGTTTGCCTTTCCCCTAGCCATGAGCATGGTCCTCCCTGACTGCCTTATGTTAAATACGGGTAGCCCAGCCTGGAAGGAAGCACAGCAGACAGCTCTGGACATAACCTCTAAGAGAAACACGTGGACCAAGTTGGTGAGTTGTGAGAAACAGGCAGCTCCTGAGAGCAGAGATGTAGGGGTAGGGAGTGTGAGGGCAGGAGCGTATAACTCACTCGGTACATGTCACCAACACCTTCAGCACCAGAAAGGTAGTATCCCAGGCAGAGATGATTCAGAGGAAAACCAGGAGCAAGGATGCTCTCTAGAGCAATCTCCCAGCTCCCCTGGTTTTATGGGGTATGTTTCAGAGCGATGTCAGTAGATTTGCCATGACAAAGCCCCAGATGCTGCTCTGGGTGAAACTCATCTCTGTGGAAGCTGAAGTCAGAGGGAGGCCGTGTCTCTGGTGCACGGTCCACTTGTCACACTGGAAGGAACGAAGCCACCTTCTGGATAGGTGTCCACAATGGATGTGATAACTCTGCTCCGGATGTGCCCGGGTTCTCCATGTTGGCCATACAGAGACTTAGATTTCTGACTTTTGTATAGTTGAGGAAGTTACAGCCACCTGTCCCCAGCAGCCTGGAGATTTTTAATAGTGCCTCCCTCAAAAGTCTGGCTTTTCATCAAGGGCTTGCTCCTCATCATGCACGTTGAGTTGGGGCAAACAGAAAAACAAGCTGGGTGTTTGACCTGTCTTTTGTAATTTGATGTCTCTAGGGGACCTATATGTTCCACATTACAGTAGTACTTGAGTTCCTGGCTAACACTAAGATACAATGGGACCAGTTTGAAACTCTCTTTGGGTCACCTCATCATCAAAAGAACAGATTCTGCCTGAACGGAAAGACAGGAATCCCCCATGCAAAGGAAGACCTGGCGCCATGTAGAGGTGCTTTATGGTTTCCCTACTTGACTCACCCCTATGGAAACTTCCAGGGCTCTCCAGGCCCATGGAAGGGTCTCCCTTTTGGAGCTCAGCAGTTTGGGGCAGTAAGGGCAGGAAGAGCCACCAGAGGTGCGGGTCTCCCCGCTGTGGTGCTGACGGGGGCCAGCTTCATGGCAATTTTGTTTTTTCCTCCCATATTCAGTTTGAAACCTTTATCTGGGTTAGCCTTCGGTCCTGTGGTGCAGATGTTCAGCAGCCTGCATTCTTTTGAAAATAATGGGTTACTTGCAGGGCACTGATTGTCCCCATTTAAAAAAAATAACCCCTATCCTTGAAAATGAAAAAGTATGCCTCTCCTACTCTGTCATCTCTTCTAACGCATTGCACTGAGGGTTAAAGGCGTGTCTCCGTCTCCTCCCCAAATGTCTTTATTAATAGCTTTCAAATATTGGCCTCCTTAGGCCATGGGCAGATGCAGCTCTGGACATGCTAGAGGCTGCATAGCACTCAAGGAGATAAGACAGTTTAGTTTAACACAGCACGAATGATTCCAGCCTCAAGTCCCAATCAAAGAGATTTACAGCTGTTTTAAAAAGACAGTAATGTTGACTTGACTGGTGAAAGAATGCATGAAACCACTTTCAATAAAAGGCCTGGTTTTAACAAGTAAATAAATGTTGGAAGCACAACATACGTGACTTGATTATTATTTCGTTAAAAATTAGCATAGTAGCCTAATTATAACGCATCAGCAATATTTGTACTTTCGGAATTAACAGTCAGTACCCCACAAGAAAGACACATCCTTTAGTTAAAACAATTAATAAAACAGACAGTGAAACAGATCTCCTTTGTCACCATTTAGGAGCAATTTAATACACTCTGTCCCTAATATTTTACGATGCAGAAATCCTATTCTCTAATTTCCTTTTCAAGCCTCTACCCCAAAGGGCTATTAATCTGGTCTCTTCTACTTCTTTAATGTAAGAGACCTGGCTCAGCACCTCCCCGGATCAAGCCCTGGGAGAGGCATTGAGAGATCAGAACAAGCCAGCCATCCCCCTCTGCAAAGGGACAAAGGCGACCTCACGCCTCGTGAGGGGTGGCTCTGCCTCGATGCTAATGAAGTGACCATCTGCAATCTGCATCAAATAATTATAAGTTGCCTCCCCTGACTGCACTCCATGTGCTGGCACAGCCTGGTGGGAGGTGCACCGTGGGCTGCGGGCTGCTGGTGCCGCGGCCCGTGCACGGGGGCGGCGGGGGCTCGGGGGAGCGGATCATGTTTATCCCTTCACCACGAGGCACACAACCTGCTGAGCAGACAGGTGCTGGCTGTGCTGATGTCCATGGGCGATGAAGCCTGGTTGTCCTAGTAGCTGACATCTATATCTAGATCTATCTGGATTTTTAAACTGATACAACATGAAGAATGTCACTCTCTGTTACTGTATACGTGTGTCTTATGGATATCCTTTAAGCGCAATGCCTTGACCATGTCTGCCCTGCTTTCTTCAGCTGATGGATTTTGCCATTGTAGTGGGCTATTGTTTTCCACAGTTTTTTTAATTTATCCTTCAGTTCAAATGCTTCTGGACATGATTACAGTTAGACTCTTTCCCCAGTACTGTAACAACTCTATTGTTTCTAGTTATGCTTTTAAAAACTTTAAATTTCTTCTTAATTAAGCTCAGCTATTGAAACCAATGTAAACTCTGCCTTAACATATACAAAAGCTTTAGAAGGAGCCTACTGCGCTAAGCATGCTTAAATCCTATTGATGTCAGAGGGAACAGATTACATTGCATGTACTACAGCACTACAATAAGTTTAGTGCTTCCTTTTTTCTTCCTTTTTCTGCCTTGTAACTAGCTGCCTCTCTGCTGGTATTAAAAAGATTTTGTTGGCTTTGCTTCGTCCAAAGTTTAAGCGAACGCAAGTTTTTATAAAATCTACTTCTAAAAATATGTTCCCAAGATATTCTGTAAAAGGCAAGGATGACATATAATTTTACATCAATGTACTTTCTTTGGTAGTATTTGAGATCTTGCTACAATAGGACTAGAGCCAGTTAAAGAAAAAGACCGTGAACAGACAAGAAATCCATTTAATTGAGTCTTCACCCCTCTTGCTCACAAGAGGAAACAATTAAACTGTATGTTCAAAGGAGTTTCAAGAAAGCATTGTGGGCATCACCCAAGGCAAGATCAGCAAGATAACTCTTATCTAGGTTTTGGTCCATTTTAGGTAGGCAGCATCCTATAGCAAAGGCTTTTCTGTTACAGACCAGAGCTGAAGTCAGAAAAGGGAGGCAAGATGGTGTTTCAGGTTTAAGCCTGTTTCTGTTTAGCTGCAGTCCCCTGCAGTCCTGCTCCTCCGATCGCCTGGCCTGGAGACCTGGCTGGGGCACATTGGGGGTGCACCGTGGCTCCATTCTGTTCGCCATCTGCCTGTCCCCTCCTGGGAAAACCAAGGCAAGCATTTTCTAGCAATATTGGCAGTGGCAGCCTTCTAGCAACATGGATTGTGCTTTGCATGGAGGTAGTGAAGACTCGGCGTGCTCACCAGCACCTGCCAGCATAGGTTTATGGAGGATGAGGCTGATGGGACCGTCCTCCCCACTGCCAGCGCCTAGCAGGCACAGGAGAGGTGGTGACAGCTGTCATCCAGCTGTACAGCTTCCCTTCCTCCCACCCTCAGATCACGGCACAGCTGAATCCAGGCCCGAGTGTACCGCGGTTTTCTAGCAACATGCCTGCACACACAAGGAGGGGTAACTCCAGGCAAGTGTCCCTGGGAGATGATATCAGGCCCCTCGCTCAAAGCAGCTTTGTGCTGCGCATCCTCGCGTACAATCTGATACGTCAGTCTTGTGCTTGTGCTTGTCTTTCGTACCACACCCTAATTCTTCCCAAGTTTTCCCTTGCCCACAATATGGTATCTGGCTGACATACAGGGAATTACAGGAACAGAAATTGCTATGGTATGTAGGAATAGTAGGTAATCTGTTGGGATTATACAGACATTGTCACATGCCTTTAAAACTCAGTTTCATTTTTCTCCCTTTAGGCTGTTTTCAGCATCCTTGATACCCTCATAGATCAAGAAAGCTGGCAGGGAGACCACCTCAATAAGCAATGAATTTTTCATTTTTCTGGTAGCCCAGCTGACTCTGTGCAGGCTCATCCACATGTAGATGCTCAGGTAAGGGCTAAAACAGCTGTGAAGACCTTATGTTGGTCTTTGCAGTGGAAAAGGCCACTTTAAAATTGAAGCTAACTTAAGGCCTGGAGCACATTCTTCTGCCTCTAGGATTTCAGCTGTCTTCCTAGGGCTCCCTCCCTCGGGAACTGCTTTTAGGGCTCTTGAGCTTAGCCGATGCCGGAGCTGCATTACACCTGCGTCACAGCCCAGCCCTTACTGAGAACAAAGAGAAAAAGAGCATCTTTCCTTCAGAGGAGGTTTTAAAGTAAAATGAGTAGCTGAAACACTAGCAGGAGGCAGATCCTACAGACTCAGTCCCCTCATACCTGTCCAGCTGCGTCTTGCCTTCTTCCCTCCCACCATCAAGCAGATGGAGGCAGAGGGGTCGTGATCGAGAAAGGGGTGAGGAGAAGTCTTTGGGGAGGGTCCAGGTTGGTAGCCAACACTGGGACAGAGATGGAAATTTTGGACAGAAACTCAGCTATCCTTTGGGTTCTCCAGCCCCACTAAATGACTGGACACTGCTGCAACATCCCTTCTTCCCCACAGCGAGTCCCCTTATACCAGTATTACTCGAGGTCAGATCTACCATGAGCTAGGTGTGGGTTCTGCAGCCTGTCCTTACATGATCAAGAGTAAATGCCATGCTCATCAGTTCCCACAGTCCTCTTGTTCTCCCTTCCCCTCCACTTTCTTTCTTATAAATCCACCCCGTGACTACTCACAGCATAAGGCGTACCACCATTTTCAAGTAAAGATATTGAAATCTGTTGTTAAAGGTAGCTGTGCTTCAGTGTTACTCATCTTTTATGTGACTAGGTGCTAAGCAGTACTATTTTTTGCAAAAGTATCATTAACAATAATGTTTTTCAGCTGGAGCTGCTCATTTGGAGTGAGCATGACTGAAATAGGACAAGGAGTAATGGCTTTAAACTGAAAGAGGGTAGATTTAGATTAGATATAAGGAAGAAATTCTTCACTGTGAGGGTGGTGAGGCACTGGAACAGGTTGACCAGAGAAGTTGTGGATGCCCCATCCCTGGAAGTGTTCAAGGCCACATTGGATGGGGTTCGAGTAAGCTGGTCTAGTGGAAGGTGTCCCTGCCCATGGCAGGGGGGCTGGAATTAGATGATCTTCAAGGTCCCTTCCAACCCAAACCATTCTATGATTCTATGAAATCAGCAAAATAATTTTTACAATAAGATCTGAAAGTGGCATGTAAACCATGGATTGGTAGTCAGGGGATCAGGCTACCAAGGGTTCAGAAAGGATGGAGAAGTAACCCATAAAGTGATAGAATAAAGCTACCTAATATTAATTTTGAGATAAATATATAAACCTATAAATAGTTTGGCATCTCATACCCTATGTTCTACTTGTACATCAACCTAGGGGGAAGAACATATGGTGTCAATCAATTTAAAACATGAGGACTTAGCTTTCAAAGGTCATTTTTTTGGTTTTGGTTTTAAACAGATATGTATCATTATCATTAACAAAGGAACTATACTTGAATAGCAATAGCTGCCTCAAAGAATTGCAAGTCCTAATTCAATCCATTTGTATTAGTGGGAATATTTCCAGTGACTTCAGTATGCCATGGATTAGGTTTTTGTTACAATATGTGTCTGATCAAGAGCATCGTGCTTCAGGCACCACTGCAACAGCTAATCCTTATGTGGCCTTCTAGCAAACGGAATTATTATCCTAGTGCTGGGCTAGACAACGTAAATGTTGTGTGGAGGGGTAGCTGGTAATTTAGGGTACAAATCAACAGAAACCAGCCTAGCAGCATGCTTACGACTCTAAACCAGCCTATACTAGGTGGAAGCAAAATGCAGAGAAAATAGGCATGGACTGGACTTGTTACAAAATTGGTTCTTCTTCTGGGCAGTATGTACTTTTTTTTGCTTTGATCATAAAACATGAGCCCTGTCTTGGAGCTGGGTGTAGGATTAGCTGCTTAAGACACCCATATCTGGTCTTTCCAGCTTTGAAAAAAATGCAGGACTTTAGTTGAGTGTTTTCATCCTTTTTTGTCTTACAGAACTCTACAAATTTTTCATTGGCTCCAAAGTGAATGGAAACCTGTTGAGAAAAACTTGCCTTTTTGGTCATTTTTTCATGACTCCACTGAAGTAGTCCGCTGATATCTAGATGTCCAGGTCAGGTGCTAACCTACTGTCTAACACTATGTCCATTGGCATTGCCACTATTTTCCCCCCAGAACCGCTTCTGACCTAGCCTGCTTTCAGAAGAGGTTCAGGGACATAAATCCTGATGAAAAGAAATGGCTTTTTCTAACTTGGAATTAGCCACGTTCATCTCTGATCCTTTAAGCTCTGCTTTTGTCTCTTTGGTGCTTGCTACTCAGTCAGCTGAGTTTGTCCTGCTTACCAGGAACCGTTCCTTTAGTGGGGAGCCTGGACACCTACCTAGGGATTGGAGGTCTAATGGGGCACCTGAAAATAACAGAAAACAATTCTAAGTGTAAACCCTCCTGGTGAATTTTGTCTTCTAGACACTTAAGTTCTTAGTAAGGTTAGGTAGCAGCAGAACAGATTTTAAGAAAGTACACAGTGTCTTTAGATACTTAAGAGGCAAAACTAACTACTTTTTCAAACAGCTCAAAGCCACAGATCCAAAAATGTATTAAGTTATGTGTCATAAGAGATTATGGCTCTGTTAGATAGAGTAGCTATCCAGGATCATTCCTTTGGTCAAAATGGATTGCCGGCTGTGGTCTTGGAAATGGATTCTGCAGATGGATTATTTGGCAGCTGGTGGCTGCCCATGCACACATCTTTTTTTCAGAATGAGGCCTCCTATAACCTAGAATTTACTGGCACCTCGCTAGGGAAGTGTCTGCTGTGTTAGACAGCTCTTAACACCTGCAATGTCAAAAGAAAACCATTATGAATGGAGAATATGCATTCTGCAGTGAAAAAGCTTTTTATATAGCTAACTCGTTACTTATTTGGGGCACTTTAAGATGAAAAAACCCACAGTTAGAGAGAGTTCATTCCTTATAATGGACTGTCAAAGTTGTCAGAAGCTCTGTGGCAAACATAGCCAATAAAGAGAAAAAGCTCAGCAGGTTGAAAAAGAAAGTTAGCAGCTTTTCTACAGGGCTTTGGTTTTTTTCCCCAGCAGAAGTCAGAAATATACAACCAAACGTTCAGAAATAATTTTGATTGAGGATTTTGAGGATATCACTAATCTTTTCCACATCAACACATCCCAAAACCAGTTGTACCAATTAGTCAAGGTGAGTGCCTCAGATTTCTTCTGCTGAGCTGCAATATAATATCTGGCATTTACTAACAAACAGAAAATTAGCTTTCTGCTTTGTAGAGTATATTTGTCTAGAAATAGCAAGCTCAGTAACAGGACCATGAGGTCCAGCTGTAAATTCAATCCTAAAAATACTCTCCCCTTCTCTTAAAGTGAATTTAAATCTCGTGAAAAGTTAGGGAATTCCAATATAAAAGAACAAGAACATTTATTCACCTTCAGGTGCGACAGCAAAACAGCATCATCCCACATCGGCATAGCTGGTAGAGGATCCTTCCAGCCTGAATGAGCCAGTTTAGTATCACTTTCTCCACGATTACTCAATCTTTAGCTTGTCCAATGAGATGGACATTAAAGGTGCCCACTGAGCCAAATGTGTGTTTTGGGATTGCAAACATCTGCCTTCATCAGGTGGGTGGTGACTGTCAGTCATAACTGGCTCAATTCAGTGAACTCCAGGGGAATGTTTTATTCTTCTTAACACACAAGATCTCGTCATGACACCAAATATTGTCAAAGAACCCAACTGACATGCTCCTGAAATATCTTCAGTCACCTAAGCTATATGCATAGCTCTTCTATCCAGTGGGAAATACTGGCCATATAATAGTTTGCAGCTGTATCCCTTGACTTTGACATAACTGCAGGAGCTAGCAACTCATCTCCAGATGTCTAATCTGCTGTTGGTATTGATTGATTTCCCTACTACTGCTTCCTACAGTTTTATAAACATCCATTTCTCATCCACCCTCTCTGCTACTAAAATTTTATAAAATGTAGAAAAACAGCCTTGGTGTTTCATGAGCTGCAGTCACCGCACACCGAGCAGGAGTTTGTTAGCCAAGTCTGAGGTGTCAGTGCAATCCAGAGAGTGCCCACGCTGCACGCAAAGAGGCAGTGTCAGCTGGGATAACTGCAAATCAGACTGAGGCTTCTCTGCTGTGGCTAATAAATATCTCCTATCCACCTTCATAATAGCTTCTTCCCATTCTTGGAGGAACTTATGACCTTCACAGAAACAGATGAGAAACTGGCCTCAATTTCTTTCCACACATAGTTTTGCACGATGATGCAAGCTTGTTCTGCCATATTAGGAGCTGATATTTGGTGGGTACAAATTAGAAAGAAAAAAATCAGAGATGCCGTTTATCAAGGATAAGGGAGAAACTAGAAGCAACAGCAACAATAATCTTTTTTTCCTACATCACCATTTGCATTTTTTCTCTCCAGCAGATTTTGACAGAAAACATGTTATTGTGATGTGAGAATTGTCAATTTTTTTTGCCAAACTGTGGCTAAAAGTGAACCCAGCATCTTTCACAATGATTCCTTCCTGCCTGGCCATCAGTAACTCTGATAAACCATTCCGTGGTCAGGAAATGATTAAATCCAGGATGTGCTATCAGGGATACACAAGTTCTTATTTTCCTTCCAGACATTAAGAAGGGATCAACTAGGTCTATCTCAAAAGGTTTTCTTTCTGTGCTCACAGAGAATGATGGGTTTTAACCTTTCAAGTTTTTTTTCCTTTTTTGTTTCTTATCTATACTCAAAAACAATTAAGACACTGGCCATGGGGGAAAAAATCTGCAGTAACCACACGAACTCCTAATGACGGTAATAAAAGGAACAAGGGCTCACCCCTGGTTTACAGTTTCTTCTAATGAGGTACAATGTTGGGTAACTGGTGTCATGTATCGTGTCATAATGCATCATATTCATATGAGGGTCTGTCATGTCACAGAGGGTAATAGGAGATGACAGATACAATGAGAGACTGTCAGCCTAGAAATCTTTTTTGAAAATTTTTATGTATAAAGATTTAAAATGTATAAAACATGCTAGTGGTAAGTTAAAAGGACAAGGAAGGAAAGAGAGAAGGAGGAGGGAATGAAAAATAGTCTTTACAAGACAGAAAGCAGGGCAGGGCAAAAGGCTAAGTCTCAGAAACGTCACTCAGAAAGTCAGGCAAGCTGGATCCCTGTCACCTCAACCTGCAGGATTAGATTAGCAATAACATTGGAGGTGCTCAGAATTTGAACCCTAACTTTTGGGACTATTTAGAGTAGGTTCTAGTTCAAGCCATTATTTTTTGGTTCAGCCCACACCCTGGAAAATTGGATTCAGGTGTACATGCAGGTTGCTAATTCCCTGCAAGTTTAGGTCTCAGAGTCCAGCTTTGAACAAAAGATTTCGCGCTTCCCTGTGCCAGGCCAGAACTTGGCTCAGGAGAAGCTGTGGGCAAGGAAGGGCATGGAGTCATCCTTCCACACCTACCCAAGGGCCTGGGGCAGGTGAAGGGCTCGGCCAATGCAACTTGAGGCACCTTCACATCTGGCACATATTGTGGTTTCTGCGTATCCTGCGTTAAGCAGTCTGCAGCCCCTATTGCACGAGTACTGTGCACACAAGTATTAGCAACTGCTGACTAAGCTGCTGCCATGCCATACCGCCGTGTTTCGACACACGTGCCAAGGAAGTCTGGTCGGGTGCCCCACTGTGCATTGTTCTGCTGCTCTATGATGCCCTGGAGGGAGACAACACAAGCTGGGGACTGTGTTATATATCTCCCAGTGTTCCCCCAGTTTCATCCCACCATACATCTACTTCTTGTGAGGCAGTCAATGCCATTTTCCAAGTAGAGGAGACGCTGTTGAGTGTTGCAGTCCTCATGGTGACAAATACAGACAGGCATGGGTTAGCATAGCTACCCTCAGGCTGTGACTTGATGGCTCAGGACACCTCTGGCAATGCCTGAAATCAAGCAGATGTCCCTCTGGGATTTTTTTTCTGGGGAGCCCCAACTTCAGAGCCAAGCCAAGATATTGCTCTCTTGGTGCAGGATGCTATTGGTGACCCTCGTGGCCACAATGATGGAGCAGCCACCACAGGCTTCACTCCATGTGCCAGATGCACATGGCCATCCTTGCCTGGAAACTTGTCATACCACTCACAGCATAGCTGTTACTTCAGCCTTTTAGAGAGGACAAGCTTACTGTCTGGGTAAAGACCTCTCACAGCATCTTTGGATAGTAGCAAGGAGATTTTGCCATACTCACTGGTACCCAGAGGACTGAAGGACAGACTGAGGAGTCTGATGTTAAAGTTGATGGGTGGCAAGAAGTAGATGTGTGTCATTGCAATGGCTCATTTTGCTTTGCAGAGCTTTGGTAAGCCTAGGAGTGAGACTTTCTGTGCATCCAAGAAGGGAGGCTGGAGGAGGTGCTGAGTAACTAGAAAGGAGACTTTGATAAAATGTCACCACTGCTTAGGGGATACAGCTGGGGATGTGTTATGCTGCTATGTTACAGTTGATGATAACTGAGAACTATGCACGTTCCTTTGGTTTTGGCTTTAATCCTAAATCTGTTATATGTACTCTTTACGTGTAAGTTCAACAGTGCAGATATTATGGTTCATGTGGGAATTTTTGTTTACTTTGTCAGGGATTTTATTGCATTAAAGGCTGGTGTTTTAATGAACTGCTTAGAATGTGGAACCATAATTGTAAAGATGTTTTCAAAGGTGTTTTAACTATAAATAAAACTATATGTTGTGAGCAGTAGAAAATATGAGAAAGAGATAACAAGGCAAAGTTGAAAACTATCATTTTTTTACTAAAGATTTCAACATGATTATTTTTATTTTAAGCTAGACAATGCAGAGAAGCAAACACTTTCAAGGTTAAAGATATGTCTGTGGAGGATGCTCAGGAAGTCCTCTGTTTCTTGAGGTTTGGGGATAATGGGAGAAGGACCTGTCTCTTCTGGTAGAGGGAGTAAAATCCCTCTCAATCATACTCAAAATTGTATAGGTTGTTTTTTTTTTTTTTTACACTGTGCAGCTTGCAAATAACCTATTCCTGGTCACTGTGGCAGGAAAGGTTCACCCTAGTCTCTGGAGACATCCAAAACAGGGGATGGAGCGCAAGGAGTTTGTGGCAAAGAACTTGACTGAACGTGAAGAAACATCACAGGTTCTGTCTTAACATAGAAATTACAGTCTGGACAAAAGGGACATTGTCTTTTTCTTCTCATTTTTCCCTGCTAGCATCTGCGGTATGGTGGGTGCTAGTGCTGATTTAACACCTGTCTCCATCCTTGACCGGATGAAAGGGGACTCAAGAGATGACATGTCCGAGGAATTCGCCCCTGCATTCCAGGGGCTGCTCTCACAGTGGTGGAGAGGCTGCCAAATCACCAGGCAGGGGGCCTGGGCAGGATAATGCCTCTGGTCTCTGAGCCCCAGGCGTGGGGGGTGCTGCAGAAAGCCGGGCTCTTGGAGCATCTTTGCCTTCAACACTCCGTTTGCAGCACTTCTGCATCAACACAACGTGCACAGTATGCTGCGGTAACCCAGAAGAGCAGGGTGGGTGATTGTGAAATTATTTAAAGTCCTTCAAAACAGGTTTGGAAGAAAGAGGGGAAATATTGTTATGGAATAGTCAGGTCTCATAACATTTCACATTAGCTCAAAGCTGAGGGAACTAGTGAAGCTGTGAGACACAGAAATGATCTCAGTGCTTTTACTTTTCTGCACCTATTGCTACAACAGAAGTTCTTTCCTTTCAAATTCCTAATTAGTCTGCATGATGCCATTGTTTTTGCTAGAAGTGGACTTGGCACAAACCAGTTGAAAAATAGAACAGGAGAGACACAGTCCAAAATTATCATCAAAGGGTGTATTACTGTGCGTTGTTGCTGACACTGCAAACTCACTCAGCTATGGTATGATAGTTTGGAGAAGAAATAGATGGAGAATATATTTACTCTCTGCATTTTGAACTACATGTATTGAAAGCATAGTAGTTAGGAAGAGGCTAAATCAACATGGCAGCATGCTGGCTGTTCCCTGGAATAAGGTGTTCCTGTCCCCTGCAGCTATAATGCATCAATATAATACTACGCAATCAATAGCACAGGCCTGTAACTGTAGATCTAGTTAAGGCGGTATTTGTATTAAACATTTTACTATTACTAAATTTTACTATTACTGCTCTAAACTCTGAGGCAAACTTCTACTACTCTGCTATTTATGTCAGCTGAACTCTCCATGACCGGTAGCCCAGTTAACTCCTTTTCATATTTCCCGTGTCACTGACAAAAAGCTTTCTTGTTCTATGGTATGAATAACCATTCTTGGTACGTATTTTCCCAGTTTATATATTTATTTGTTACTTTAAGGAAAATGGAAGAAGATTGTCCTACCACTTGTTATCATGCGTGCTATTGTGTTATTCTTCCCCTTCTGCTTATAAAATAAGGAGATGGAAATCCAGAAGCAGTTTAGGATTTTTGTAGTCAATAAATGGGGTATACACTTTGGTAGATAATCCTTCTGTTGAGTGAACCTGTCCCTTTCTCAGCTGGTGTGGCACTTGTATTGAAACCAAGACATGAGAATATGATAACTTTGTTGTTCTAATTAGTAGTGGTCTTTCATGTTTCATAAACTGAGCTGAGTCTGAGTCCCCCTTCCTCCTTCTATTTAAACTGATTTTTAATAGTCAACAAAATATATAATAGGACATAGATCCCCATAAAGCTTGGGTTTATTTGGGATTCAGGTAATGCCTCTGGCTGTGACTTCAGGTGTTCACAGGGAATTTCTGGGTTCCTGTAGGCCCTAAAGTTAGTCAGGGATTACTGTTTTCAAGAATTGGCTACACAAAGGCTTTAGCAGCTGGGTTACATCTTATGAGGGTGTCCCTGGCACAGCAGAGGATACGCTGACAGCCTGTTAGGTCCCGTAAGTACTTAACAAAGCATTGCAGGACAGTGGTGGGAAGCTAGAGCTGGCAGTGGAAAAGCATGTCTTCACACTTGTTTTGCAGAGAGCAGCTCATACCTCCAAAGCAACCACCACCAGCACCATCCACTTCAGAAGTCCAGGCCTCTGGAGTAGAAGATTTCCTGATGCTCAGCTGCCTAGACAGAGCAACTGTAATGTTCGGTGTTTCATCTAGGGCACAAAACCTATTCATCTATTGCAGCTTTTTGGAAGGCATAATATATCAGAAAGACCTGCAACTGTATGTTCAGCTCACATGTTCAGCCTCACTAGAATCAGATACTTCTATGGAACCCACTTGTTTAGATGGGTAAGGATACCAGTTACACTCTTGACAGGAAAGATACTCCTTTCAGAGTATGAAATGGCTGACATTTTTTTGATGATGCCCTAGTTAGCTCTGGAAGAACATTTCCTTTACAAGAAAGAATGGCAGTTCCCTTTTGTTGCGCCAAGACAAGAGAAAAACTACTTGTATGGAGAAGTGGGTAAACCACGTGCTCACTGAGATTTTAGACCCACACATTTGCAGAATGATGTGTAAATAGCTAGGCAAGCATTATCACTCCAAGGCAAAGCTGTGGTCCATGACACTGTTCTTCAATTGCTTTCTTCTTGTTCACTTGTGTGGAGAGTTTATTTTGGCAGACAGCAGGTGGTATAGGCCATTGTAACATCCTTATCCTTTCCATCGCTGTCGCCTTGTCAGAGGTTGTGAGAAAGAAGTGGAACCAGCCACAAGTTTGATCTATGCATTTGCCTCTGAACTCTGGGGCACACAGTACTGTAATAAATACCTCACACGGCTAGCGAAAATTGTCATACCATAGCAACACACATCAGGAAGACTACTTGTTCTAGCAGGAGATTTCCAATGAAACTGAGAAATAAATTCAGTGGAATCGACTGGCAGTATTGCAACTAGAGCAGCAAACCCTGCCCAAGGGGACCTGGACATCAGAGCCATCAAGGGATGGGTTGGTTTTGAAGGGCAGATTCTTCACTTAGTCGTCCTCCCCCAAAAGCATTTTAGTAAAGAGAAAATGTGGCTGACTGATAGACATTGGTTTGGGTATTTTGTCACTGTTCAGCCAAGAAAGAGAAAATATGAATCAATCAGAGAAAGTGCTTTAGAAAGACATACACGTTTATGAATAAGCCTAGTTCCTGCTTTGGACTGATTGCACTGCAAGAGTCAGTGATCTAAATCAGAATATCAACTTCAGAACAAATCAGTTTAGTAAACCAAATTGTATAATTGTTCTCTGTCTGTTTTTCCTTCTTTCTCTCTTTTAACATTCTGGCTAAAATATGTTAAAGTTAATTGTCTTAACTTATCCGTACCAAACAAGGATTTCAAACCATCTGGAGTTTACTCTTGGATTCTGTTTGGGGAGAAATGTTTAACTTTCCTATAAGTTTATACAGCCAGAGACAGTACCTTTCTCTTAACTGTTTAGATATGAAGTATACATTCAGTCAATTAAACTTTAGACCAGATCTTTAAGTGTTATAATTCAGTATACTTTCACTAAGGATATAATAGTTTATTCCAGTGAAGTATCTAATGCATTGGCCAGTCATCTTTGAGATAAATCCATTGGCACTATACTTTTGTTAAGATTACACATTGAGTCTAAGGTGGGCAGAAGAGCATTGCATTGATTAATAATTTGCAATGTATTATAGATCTTGTTCTGGAGGGTGTTCGGCCTGATCACTCTGCTCCCATCTGCCAAACATGAATCACTGCTCCGCGGTGGAAGTGCTTGTGGGAGCCAAGAGTTGTGTATGTTGAAATGAAGAATAGACTATCTATCTTAGACACTTTCATAAATTCTCTCTTTGTGCCATAGCACCTAAATATGTTTAATATATTTATCCTTGCCAACACCCTGGAAGGTAGGAGAGTGTTATCTTTACTTTATGGGTGAAGAACTGAGGAGTAGTGATAGCAAGGAAACATTCAGGAAATCTAAGATGGAGAGCAATTAAATCCCTGTCTCCTGGGCACATTCCAGAGCCAGGTACCCTCTCCTAACTATCCTAACATCCTTAATGGGTCACATTGCTTTTAGGAGCAAAACTGCAATAACTTTATATGATCCATCTGCTTTTTATGGGAAGAAAGAGCTTCATAATTAACATGTATTCACTAGATTTTTCTGTGGCTTTTTTGCAGGTGGGAGAAACATTTGTTTAAATGAGATTCAGATTATTGATGGAGCCAATGAATATGTACTTTTCCACCAGTTCACAAAAAGGTATTGCCGTTGAAAAATGTGGATTTTTCTCTGTTGTCTCTGAATTATCTAACACAAGAGAATTAATTTGAATCATTCACGTTTCTAACAGCCTATGTTAAAGCAGGTGCAAACCTTACCCTTTTCTGGAAAATCTTCCTGCTAGGAAAAAACCAAAAGTTAGCATTTCCAGCAGCTTTCCTACTGCTGCCTGGCAGAGGGCAAGCAGAGCAACTTTCCATTCACTGGTTATTTGCTGAGCTGCACCCTCCAACAGTACAGGATCTATGCTTTGGCTCTTCCTCTCTCATCTCATGTTTTGAGTAATACGGCCTATCACCAAGTCCTCCTACTCAGTTATTGGCAGCTTGGTCTCCTGGAGTATTGCTGTCATCGATCTTTGGAGCAGAACCTCAGTCTGAGGCTCTTGTATTGTAATACACTTCCTATTTTATAACCACACTATCATGAGAAAAGGGAGAGAGAGACAGAGAGAGAACAGGAAAGGTTTTGTGCAACTCAAGACATTTCCTTCCAAGAAACAGTGAATACATGGGCAGATTAATCATGGATTAACATGAAAGTTATGTGATACAGCAAGAATATATCTTGACATTAACTATATATTCTATTTCTCTGTTACACAGTAATAGTTTACCAGTCCATTTTTTAAGAATTTCATGTCCATATAAAAGGTATGGGGAAAAAAGTAGCAGCTACATTGTGGAAATCAAGCTTATCTCACCTGGAAATTGCAGTGGCAAATGTATGGATACCACATGCGCTTTCTGGAAGACTTCCCTTGTAAATACATGAGTTCTGCACCACCAAGGAAGAAGAAGATCCTCTCCCCCTCCTTATCTGAATGGGCTAACTGAGTCACAACAGTGATTTCAGCTACTAGAAAAGAAGCACAGTCATGCCATTATTCTCTATGCAAAGGAAAATTTTTTCCAGAATTTGGGATATTTTTCCAAGGAGGTGATTCTGACTGCTAACATCACTCAGACAAACATATATAGGCATATATTTAAAAGAGCTTTTGTCTAACATATTTTCTTAGCCTGTGCTTGCTAATTGGTTGACAGATTAAAGAACAAGAGAAAAAGAAAGACTTCATGAAACTGAGTATGCAACATGCATGACCAAGCCTGGGTTTGTCCAGCTAGAGAAGCTGAACTTGCCTTAGGTTGTTTAGTTTAGCATTATCTTTTTCATTCAATTGACAGAGTTGTCAGGCTTTTGTAAGAATAGATGCCCTGAATTAATTTATATTGTGATGCCCAAGAAGACATTATAGTGTTCAGTTTATTTGTGAAGTTCCTTGCAAGACAGAGGAACTGATACATGTCTATCTATGCGTGCATCTATCTAATAGCCTATCTATGAATTCATCTAACCACCTATCCACCTATCTATCTATCTATCTATCTATCTATCTATCTATCTATCTATCTATCTATCTATTCCATGCTGTTTATGGAGAAACGCCACAGACTTACTAATGAAGGGGAAAAAAAGACAGGATTCTTCAAATTAGCAAAGCAAAACAAGAAATGCAGTGTGATTTTCTTTGACAGACAAGATAGATCGATAGATAGATAGGTGGAAAGAAATAAAGAACAACCTGAATGTAGGGGGCTTCAGCTGTTTTTTTTTTTTTTAATCCTGTTCAATGTTTCAATGGAAAGTATGGCAGCATTTTGGTGACCAAACATGTCCTAATCCCCCTTTAAGAAAAATAGCCCAGTGACAGTCCCATTGAGCCTAAAAAGAGTTTTGCCTTTGACTTTCAACCAAACCATGCTTAGGTTCAAATTAAATACTTCCTAGGTTGCCAGGTTTTGCTAGGTTGCCAGCCTAATTTTGCTGTCATTGGTGTCAGCATCAAAATTAGCATACACTTTACTGTAAGAAATGCAGTTCAAAGGTTGAAATGGAGAGCTTCCAAGTAAATCAGTACTTTTCCCATTAAACGTACTTTAAGAGCTACATTAGGTGTTCCTACAGCTTTGTATAGAAGAAACTGGAAAGGGCTAATTTATAGTGCAGAGACATAATAGGAGAGTACCACTGCTTTTTTTCTGCTTTGTGATGTACAAATTATACCTACTCACCCTCAGTGCTTTTCCACATGGGAAAGTTAATGCACAGTAATGGTACAATGGACATACTAGGCTCCAAGGTGGTCCTTAATGACTTCTGCTTTGAAAGCAGAGGAAGGTACAGGTGGTACTAGTTGAAATGATGAATTGACAACATAATCGTTTCCAGGTCAGTCATTGCCTGTTTATTTGCTCCTTTTTGAACCCCACTGGCCTCTGCAACATCTTATTGTGATTTCCACAGTACCATTATGTCTTCTGAGGTAAAATGTATTTCTATCAGTTTGCTTTAAATCTGCCATCTGACCATTGCTCAGGGCGTTTCATAGAAAATATTGAATAATCATTCCCTGTTTGCCTTCTCTGTACCATTCATTATTTTCTACATCATAATTAAACTGATCGAGTATTCAGATTTGACCATTTATTCCCCTTTACTTCTTTGCCCTTATCTTTTCCCATCATATATGCCTATGTAACTTCATTCTTTGACCTTTCCCAAATAAAGCCCATCCATCAGCTCCCCCCTCCTTCTTTGAAGTGTAACTTTCTGTCCCCTCACCAAGTCCTTGCATGCCAGTGCCCAAAAAAGCCAGTCCTGGGCTTGTACGAGCTGCCAGAAATAACTCCTCACTGCCCAGCAGAACTTCGAAGGAGCCTCTTCAAAAACATCTGAACTCCTCTTGAAACCAGGATCTCCCCTTCCTCCTTGCTCTTTGCACTGCAGGGAGAAGGATAACTTCCATCCCACACCACCCTTAGCATCCTGGCTCCTGGAAGCCTGGCATTGCAGCTGCCCTGCCTAGCCTGGTCTCTGGCCAGAGGTAGGTGTTTAGCTCTGAGCTCATGCAGTGGACCCCAGCCTGAGCTGAATCCTTTCGTTCTGCTTGCTTCTCGTCTCCACAGTGCTACAAGGCAAACGTTACGTCTCAAACAGCTGCCACAAAGGAAAAGCAAATTACTGTGGACAAGAGAGGTGGAGAGAGACAGAAGTTATATGGAGTTTTCCTAGAGTTTCTGTCAGCCCCTAGGAGGTATTTATTACTCCCCTCTCCTGCTCCCATTAGAGAGGTCCATTCCTACTGTTTGCTTTGCCATATGCCCGCTCCATTGTCTCTTTTTCTGCATAGAAATGTCCTGACCTATTTACTCTCCCTCATTTCCCTGTAATTCTTCTCAGTATCTTTCCTAATGTTAGCATATCCTTTTGAAAAAGAGGTAACTAAAATTACCAGTAGTACTCAAGACGCAGACACACCATGCATTTATATAATGCTACAAGGATGCTATCTGTTTTATTTTCGGTTCCTTCCCTAATAATTCCCAATGCACTATTTGCCACTTCACTGCCATGGAGCTGACTTTTCAAAGCACTATCTGTAATGACTCCCAGATTTCTTGCTAGATTGGTAACAGCTAATTCTCCTAGCTAATAGCTAATTTAGAGTTCATCACTGTGTATATAGTCATACAGATAGTTGTTTTTTCTCCTTCATGCGTCTTACTTGCATTTATTGACATTTCATTTGTGATTTTCATTGAATTTCATCTGTGATTTTATTGCCTCATCACTCAGTATTGTGAGATCCTTCCATAGCTGTTTGCAGTCAATTGCACATTTCGCTATCCCAAATAATTTTGTGTCTTCTGCAGGCTTCCTTGCCTAATTTTTAACCTTCTTGTCCAGATTCCCTTTGACAATTTTGAAAAGCACACATCCCAGTACGGATCTTGTGGGACCGCCCTGGTAACCCATCCATCATGAAGCATCGTATTTTATCCTTGCTCTTTTTTTCCTATTTTTCAGACAGCTATTTATCCATGTCAGGACAAATCGACTTTTTTCATTAGCTCAGTTTATTTGAACCCTTGGTGATGGGCTCTCCCAACAGACATCTCCATTATATCTTTCCAGCTGTCCTTGAGCTATATCTAGTAAACCTGTACCCTGTGGCACTTAGGCCAAGTCCCTGGGCCTCCTTGATCTCTGGAGAGATGTAATGGTTGAAGAAGACCATGAGCTGTCATGGGGAAGACTCTCTGGAGTCTCAGCATCATAGTGATATTGCAGGGTCACAGTGCCACCATACAATGCCACAAAGAGACCATGAGGCCCACAGGGATTAGATCCTGATATCTCTCCATCCCCAAGCACTTATCTACACTGTGAAGAACTGACTGGCTTTTGGAACAGGGTACCAGCAAATTTTGTTTTGGATGTGGCTGGTGTATTGGAGAGTGCTGCTGTTAGAGCAAGCAGCAATAGGTAATTCTAAGTCTTAATTTGTAGCTTGTGAGGATTCACTGATCTCCTGAAACCTTTTGTTCAGTATACAAGGACCTGATAGAAATAAGTCTGTAAGACTGAGGGGAAAAAAATAATTTATTAGGTCCCTATGTTGTATTCAGGTACAAGTAAATATGTGACTTTTTGAGTATTTATTTTAGAGCACAAGAAAAGCTCTGCATCTATGCTGTCAACATATTTTCCTTGCACAAATGCCATACTTTTTTCCTTCTACTGATGAACTACAGCCCAGATCAGTCTTTTCTGAATTCTTTGTACCATCAATATGAGATTCAACTGTACAAAAGTCAACACAGTCTAGAAGGAAGATAAATTATTGCATGTGTTGAGAACAATTGTAAGGCAATGTGAATTATACATTCTAGCTGCTTTGGACCTCTTTGCCAATCTGCATGATTCTGAAGAAACAGCAAGTTTTAAATCCTGGTAGGATTAGTCTATTATTTTAATGCCTATTAACTTTTCCCTCTCAGTACGACTGATTAGTTGTTGTCCCTTTTCCAAAGCAAAAAATTATTTAATCCAAAATCTGGCACATTAAAAATCCCATCCCAAACATAGTCTCCCACCCTGCCTCAGCTTGTCATCCATGTAAGGCTTCATAAGTATAAACATGTTTAAATGTTTAAGTGAAACAGGACAATAAAGGACATTTGTCCAAACTTCTAGGGCATATAAACCCAAATATGGGACTTCTGGATAGAAAAAAACAATGGTTATATTTCACTTAACTTGACCTTTTAAGCTGCCAACCTTTTTATATATAAAACATCTTTATATGGTGGAGCTATTCTCACTGTGCCTTTCTAACATGTGTAACGTTTTAAGTGAGATCCTAGATGAAGGCCTGGAACAAGTAAACATCTACAGCACAATCTGAATGCAACAACATGCCACATGTCTTCACAAAAATGTCCAACAATGATTTTAGATTAGGCTGGAATTCCTAACCCATTTAGATTAATCACAATTGCATGCAATTGTATTAGCAAGGAAACCTCCCTTCTAGATAAAATGCAACTGCATGTTCTGGCCTGGTAACCTTTCCTCCAAAAGTACTGGTACAGCTCAACCCTTCCTCGAAATGGCATAGTTTTCCATAGCTCCTTTCCCTCTGGGATCAGCGGGGTCAAAAGTGGTTGGAAATGTACTGAAAATGCTATTAGTTTATTTTTCTAAGGGGGAAAGCGGTCGGTGATGCCAGGATATGACTCCATTAGTGGTTTTTTTTCCCATATGCCTCCAGAGACACATGCCCAAATGATATTCTACACAACCATCTTCTGAATTTTGTCGCAAACGCAACATAAGCATGGAGGATGAATAACAGTTTCAGTAGCAAAAAACATGCCTTGGCTATTTGTGCACCGGACCCAGCTGTACATCCAGTGAAGGCAATGGGAAACCTTCTATTAACACTAGGGCAAGCAGCTCAGGCCTCAGAGTAATTCCTAATACCAAGGTGAATTAAATACTACCTAGTATTAGTAATAAAGAAACATGTGGCTCTTGGGGAAAATTCCCAATGCCTTTACTCCAATTTATAGCCCTCTCATCAACAAGCAACTGATCGTAGAGAGGAGCTCATCTGGAGTTTCAGTGGCTGCCTGAAGCAGCTACTGATTTCTGAGGAACGCTGGCGTTGAAGATATCTTGTATAGGAAGAAGGGAGATAATTTTCACAGGCTTTGATTTGTCTGCACCTGTGTTTTGATGTATCTAACTGGCTCAGAATCAAACAAATCTGGGGCTGAACTGCTGGAAAATTGAACCTAACTCCCTTGAGTCCAATGCCCTGCCTAAGAGGCTGGTTTTCATCGCATCAGTGAGAACTTTGTGTCCTCTGGGTTTGACTCCACATAACAATTTCATTCCATATAAGTTTCTTGCTAGAGTTCTATGCCTGATTTAACTTAGTGCTCCATTCTCACATTTCTACAGCTGATGTATACTGGGATGTATGCTAAACAGCTGTCCCCATATGTGCATACAGCATCAGTGGCTGTACAGGTAATTAGCACTTGCAATTATGCTGCATTTTATGCTATGGGGACATGTAGAGAAAAAGGGCAGTGACCTGGCCTGTCTTTGGCATGCAGTGTATGAAGAAAATGTAAGAGTAGGACAAACAGGGCTCCTGGCTTCAGGACGGATAGGTTACTCTGGGTCTCAGGTTGTGCATCAACCACTACAGGTTTCCTTCTTCCCGCAGTTCCTCTTCTCCTGCATCACTTTGTTGCTCCTGCTGAGGCCTGAACTTTTTAAAGTAAGAGAAGAAACAAAGTAGGCTTTTGTTGAGAATGTCCTTGGAAATAGTAGTCAGAAAAAAATTACATTTAAAAATATGTTCCAGATGTCTAGCATTTGGCCAAGTTAAAAGCTAGCCTGGGCCCCAGAGACCTTTCTCTTTTTAGTCACACAAATACTACCAACAACTATGTTGGAACTATTTGTGTGAATTAATGCAATAGAGAGCTATCTCAAGCTCAACCTATCTCAAGCTATACTTTAACAGGTTGCTCCCTCTATATGTATGTGTATGCACTGTATACCTTTCAACTTGTGTTACTGTTGTTGCTATAAATAGATTAATATAAACTCACCATCTTGGTGCAAAAGACTTCACCTTTCCAGTCCATTGCAATACTTTTGCCTGCAGCTTCCTGCCTTGCTGATTCCTGCTTCCTTCCCATATTTTATTAAAAAACTACTTACTTTTTTCCCCCTTTGCTTATAGCTTTTAATTTCTCTCTATTATTTAATGCTGTAACTGTTGAATTTTGCTGGATGTTGCAAATCATACAGCATAAAAACCTTCTGTGAAGTTTGGACTAATAATTTATTGTCATCCTCAGGGATACTTGTGTTTTTCCTTCCTGTAAATGAATAAAAAACTTTTTTTCCTCCTTTCATGTAAAAGGCAACATTCTTTGGTGGATAAGACCTGGGAAATTAAGGAGACTTAAACTTCTTTCTAAGTCATTAACTTGCTCTGACCTTGGGTGAGTCATCTGGGCATTGTGTGCTTCTATTATCCCAGTGGTCAAAAGTGAATATAAAACCCACATGTATCCAACTCTTCATATGATTGAGATATGTGGATGGAAAGCATTAGGCAAGTGCTTTGGGTGTCTACTAATTTACTTTTAAAATCTGGTTTATTACAGGAATAAACAGTCTTATTTTAAAAACATTTAAGAAGGGATTAAAGAGAAAAAAATGGAGGACAGAAACTGAAGGCCACCCAAGTCAATGGGGAGGTGCACCCAGATTTCAGCAGGTTTGAAGCAGGCTATCAGTGCCAAGTGTCTTAAACAGATGCTGCTGTAGGTCAAACATTCTATATTACAATATCCACAGTCCACATTACTGTAGGACTTGTATGATCCCAAGTAAATGGCCTGGCTGAGTCCTTTTTCTGCATATATCTTCACTGAATTCATGGAGGGTGGGAACCACCTGTGCATCTCTTTTCAGGATCAGGACTCTATTTTCCTTCTGACACACTGGTTGGAGGAATGCCTCTTTGGAAGAATCTGAGTGTTTAAATATCCCAAAAAGTGGAAATACTGTAATTCAGAGACCCATTGTTTTAATTAGCAAAGCACTGAAGAGCACATTGCATCCCCCTTTAGCTGAGCTATTCTTTGGCTCTTTGTTCAATTCTCTGGATGTTCAGTCTATGAACATTATAAGCATGTGTGTCCTTATCCTTACTTTAAAAGCTTGTTTGTGGTTCATTATGAGCTATTAGGGAGCACACATCAAGCAATAGTTTTGGCAGGGGTACAGGAATTGTTTCACATTCTGGCAGGAACAATTATCTCCTACCGAACATGAGGCTTCATGGTCAGATCTGCTACTGCCTCCCTCCTCCTGATCATGCTTACATTAGGAGAGCACCTCTTTGAAGGAGAATATGGCAAGGAGTCAGTCTCAAAGGGTCAACTGTAGCTTTAATGTGCAAGGTATTTTTCCCTTATCCCACATTTCCAAAAATCATAGAATCATAGAACAGTTTGGGTTGTACTAGATGACCATTTTAAAGGTCATCTAGTACAAGCCCCCTGCCACAGGCAGGGACACCTTCAACTGGATCAGGTTGCTCAGAGCCCCGTCCAACCTGACCTTGAATGTTTCCAGGGATGGGGCATCTGCCACCTCTCTGGGCAACCTGTTCCAATGTTTCACCACCCTCTTTGTAAAAAATTTCTTCCTTATGTCTAGTCTGAATCTACCCCTTTTTAGTTTAAAACCATTACCCCTTGTCCTATCGCAGCAGGCCCTGGTAGAAAGTTTGTCCCCATCTTTCTTATAAGCCCCCTTTAAGTATTGAAAGGCTGCAATAAGGTCTCCCCGGAGCCTTCTCTTCTCCAGGCTGAAGAACCCCAACTCTCTCAGCCTTTCTTCATAGGAGAGGTGCTCCAGCCCTCAGATCATCTTCGTGGCCCTCCTCTGGACCCGCTCCAACAGCTCCATGTCTTTCCTGTGCTGAGGGCTCCAGAGCTGGACGCAGCACTGCAGGTGGGCTCTCACCAGAGCAGAGTAGAGGGGTGGAATCACCTCCCTTGACCTGCTGGCCACGCTTCTTTTGATGCAGCCCAGGATATAGTTGGCTGCCTGGGCTGTGAGCGCACATTGTTGGCTCATGTCCAGCTTTTCATCTATCAGTACCCTCAGTCCTTCTCTGCAGGACTGCTCTCAATCCCTTCATCCCCCAGCCTGTATTGATACCAGAGGTTGCCCTGACCCTGGTGCAGGACCTTGCACTTGGCCTTGTTGAACCTCCTGAGGTTCACAGGGGCCCACTTCTTGAGGTTGTCCAGGTCCCTTCTGTATGTCCCTCAGGCGTGTCAACTGCACCACTCAGCTTGGTGTCATCTGGAAACTTGCTGAGGGTGCACTCAATCCCACTGTCTATGTCATTGATGAAGATATTAAACAGTACTGGTCCCAGTACAGACCCCTGAGGGACACCACTTGTTACCAATCTCAATCTGGACATTGAGTCCTTGACCACTACCCTCTGGATGCAACCATCCAACCAGTTCCTCATCCACCAAACAGTCCACCCATCAAATCCACATCTCTCCAATTTAGAGAGAAGGATGTTGTGGGGGACCATGTCAAAGGCCTTCCTGAAGTCCAGATAGAAGACATCCCTAGCTCTTCCTTCGTCCACTGATGTAGTCACTCCATCATAGAAGGCCATTAGGTTGGTCAGGCAGGACTTGCCCTTGGTGAAGCCATGCTGGCTGTCTCAAATCACCTCCCTGTCCTCCATGTGCCTTAGCATAGCTTCTAGGAGGATTTGTTCCATGATCTTCCCAGGCACAGAGGTGAGGCTGACAGGTCGGCAGTTCCCAGGGTCTTCCTTTCTACCCTTTTTAAAAATGGGTGCAATGCTTCCCTTTTTCCAGTCTCTGGGGACTTCACCTGACTGCCGTGACTTTTCAAATATCATGGAGAGTGGCTTGGCAACTACATCATCCAGTTCCCTCAGGACTCTGGGATGCATCTCATCAGGTCCCATAGACTTAGGTATGTTCAGGTTCCTCAGGTGGTCATGAACCTGATCTTCTCTTACAGTGGGAGGGACTGTGCTCCCCCAGTCCCTGTCTTGCAGTCCATCTACTCAAGAGGTGTGGGAAGAGAGGTTGCCAGTGAAGACTGAGGCAAAGAAGTTGCTGAGTACCTCAGCCTTCTCCTCGTCCGCCGTTACCAGTTTGCCAGTCTTGCTCATCAGGGAGGGTACGCTTTCTTTGACCTTCCTTGTCTGGCTGACATACCTGTAGAAGCCCTTCTTAGTATTCTTTGCACCCCTTGCCGAGTTCAGCTCCAGCTGTGCCTTGGTCTTCCTGACCCCCTCCCTACACAACCAGGCAGCGTCCCTATACTCTTCCCAGGACACCTGTCCCTGCTTCCACTGCCTGTGCATTTCCTTCTGGCCCTTTAGTTTGACCAGCAGGTCTCAACTCATCCATGCCAGTCTCTTGCCTTCCTTGCCCGATTTCTTACACCTGGGGATCGAGAGCTCTTGTACTTTATGGAGAGCGTCCTTAAAGATCTGCCAGCTCTGTTCTGCTCCCCTGTCCCTGAGGGCAGTTTCCCAGGGGGTCCTGTTGACTAACTCCTTGAAGAGTTGGAATTTTGCTTTCCTAAATGTCCTGACTCTACTCTTTGCCTGACCCATACCCCTCAGGACTGCAAACTCCACCAATGCATGATCACTGCAGCCCAGGCTGCCTCCAACCTTGATGTCTCCGATTAGCTCATTTGCGTTGGTGACCAACAGGTCCAGTATCGCATCCCCTCTGGTAGGGCTGTCTATTACCTGGCATAAGAAGTTATCCTCAATGCATTGCAGGAGTCTCCTGGATTGCCTACAGCTCGTTTTGCTACTTTTCCAGCAGATGTCGGGGTGGCTGAAGTCCCCCAGCAGGACGAGAGCCTGCGAGCGTGATGCCTCCTGTAGTTGGAGTAAGAAGGCTTCGTGAATAGGCTCCCCTTGGTCAGGCAGCCTGTAGTAGACACCGACCACAAAGTTCCCTTTGTTGCCTCGGTCTCTGATTGTTACCCATAAGCTTTCAACCTGCTCGTGGCTATTATTCAGAGACAGCTCTTCACACTCTATCCATTTCTTGATGTAGAGGGCAACACCTCTGCCCCTCCTTCCTTGCCTGTCCCTTCTCAACAGCCGGTAGCTGTCGATAGCTGCACTCCAGTCATGGGATTTGTCCCACCAAGTTTCAGTAATGGCAACTATGTCATAGCTTTCTAGCAGCACGGTGACTTCCAACTCCTCCTGTTTGTTGCCTAAATAACAGCACAAAAACCACTTCAGCACATCAGAAACTCAAGAACTGGAGAGAGGCGTAGGTATTAGGATGTTTTGCAGTAAAGTTGTTGTTAGCAACCTCCAGGCTTGGGAGAAGGGCTGGCTGAAAAACATTACAAGTGCAGTGTTAGGAAGCTTATATGTGGAGTTTGTAAGTTAGAAATTTGCAGACAGGATCTCCCATAATACAGTGCTTCTCAGACTGACAGTGGGTAGACATGAACAGACACCAACATAAGCACTAAGTTATGCAAAAGCAGTTGTTGCAGTTCTTACATGCTTCTTCACCTCTTGCAAATTGGACAAGCTCCAAAAAGCATGGATTTTTGTCAGAGAACTGCCATAAAATCTTATGAGCTTTGGCTCTGGTAACTGCTACTTTTTTGGCTAATATAACCCACTCAGAGTGTAGATACCTTCCAGATCTCTCCATATTCCCCCAAATGAATTCCTTTTTTGGTTATTCTCCCCGTGTCCCAGGCAGAGGCTGTAGTTCCCCACTCTGAAGGTGGTATGATGTGAAAGACAACCCTGGCAAAGGAGAAAAACACCATGCTCCCTTTCTAATCATAAAATCATAATCATAAAATTACCCAGCAGAAAACAGTAGAAGTATATGAAGTAGTCCTGGTTTAAATTCTTGACAGTGAGTTTCCTGAGGGCAGAGATGCTACCAGTGCTATATGTATGTCCGGTGGCCAGCCCAGGAGAGAGCTGATTCTCCACTGGGATCCTCTAGCAAAGCAATAACTTCTTGGAAGGCACCAGACCATAACACTGCTGCTCCTAGAAAGTGTTCATCTCAATCCCCTTGGCTAAGGAGGAGGCTGAGGATGTGGGGGACGCTGTTTGAGACACCCGTTGCAGCACTGGCAATGAGGCTGTGGGTAACCACCAGCTGGAGCGGGGCGAGAAGCCCCCCAGGGCAGCCCAGGGCTTGGGACAGGCTAATGCCGCCCGGCTGCTCACCGACCCTCTCTGATGGTGGAGGGCAAAAAGGGGAATGGGGACAAGGTCTTTTCTGCTGCCCCATGATGTGCTGTGCCTGGGGAGTTCACACCTCATGCCGCAGGAGTTGAACTGGCTGGTGGTGTGAAAACCGTGCCTGTGACTGCAGCGGTGGTTTCTGCGCGCTGCTTCCCCACCTGGGGAGCAGTGGTGGGGCTGGCTGCTGTTTCACAAAACCATCTTGGCTGGGGACCCTCAGCTGCTATAGCTCAGACAACCACGTAATAATGTAATAAATGCAGGTAATTCCGAGCAACTTTTTGAAATCCCCAGACCTTGACTGAAACTCACTTAAGCCAGTTCCTATTAACTTCAGCCAGATTTGAAGCAGGCATTGGGATATTATTTTTAAACCTATAAGAAAGTCATTTCAGCCTTAATGTTGTTATAGTCACAACAGAGAAAGGCACTAATGCCTTCAAAATCTCCCAGGCAGTTTACAGAAGCTGCGACCAAGGCAAGGAGCTGAGCACTGAGAAACAAATCTGATAACTTGATGCAATACAGGTTTGTATCTGTTAATCCAGCGTTCATGAACTGCTGCACTTTGTCCAGGGATGACTTCTGTGCAAAGCCCATCTGCTGCTCTCCCTTGTTTCTTTGCACTGGAAAATGTTGCAAAAGCTACATACAGACTATTCCCTCCACACACAGGCGATTTCTGTGACCAGTTCAAACTCTGGCTTTGTCCCGTGGCTACGTCTCAAGCGTAGAATTAGTTTAAATTGGTCTAATCTTCCCTTTGCACAGTTTCTGGTCATTTTGAGCCACTCCGTTCTGGGAAGCTGTTGAAAGGAGCCTTGTTCCCTGCCCTGAGGCAACCTGGCGGTTGGAAAAAGGGGGTTTCAAAGGAGGGCAGCACCCATTCAGGGTCAGGCACCCGCAGAGTATTTTGGCATGGCAAATATTTGGTTCAAATTAAAAAAAAACCCGAACGACCCAAACAGCAGGCAGTTTACCAACAGGACAAAAGGAAACTCAAATCTGCTTGAAGAGGTGTGTTTAGATGAAGTCCTGTATCACACTGGTAATTGCACAGACCCTGTTATCACAGTAACCCACTGCCAGGTGAGAAATCCCATGTAAAATAATTACGCTTAAGCCCACATACTTACGTAAGGCAAGGCAGTAGTAGCAAACGCTTCATCCTTCCATCTCAGAGGGTCAAACTGCTCTGTACTAAGGTAAAAATGAAGATTAAAATAAAGTAAGCCAGGCATTCACATACGCAAGCCTAGTCTGAGTAAGTATGAAGCAGGGATTGCAACCCATTGCTAACTGGAAACAGCTATGCATAGAAAACAAGCATAAATGCTTTAAATATGTGTGTGGACTTAATAAGGTAGAGCCAGAAACTAGATAGTAGGGGAGGGGGGTGGGCTTCAGGTAAATAGGCTTATCAGGAGATTAATTATCTGCCAAACCACACTGATCCTTGTTTACAGTAAACAGCCAGTGCTTAGTATTCAAGTCATTCCATTTGCAAGAAGACCTCCACTTTCAGCCTAGTGGTGGCAGGCACTAGAACCTCCCAAGCTGCTGGCTGTTTTTTTCAAGTTCTTATTTTTGCCACCACTTGGACAGAGATAAACGTAAACAGCAGGCAGAAACGGCTCTCTCTCCAAAACAGTAATGTTCTCAAGGAATAGCTGCAGAACACATATATTGCCTGTATTACTGGAAGAACACAAGGTAGGAATCTGGCCCTCCCTTTCTGCAGTTTTCCCCAGAAGAAACTTAGCCACAGAATTAACACACAACATCTCTTCAGATAATTTCGTAGGTGCAAGGAAATGGTGCAGGGAAATGGGGAAAGCCTCAGTAAGTATCTGCAACTGTTCCATTTAGCAACCCTTGAAAGACAGGAGCAGAAAGTCCACTTTGATACAAGGTATTAGAGTCCGATAATTAGCCTCCTTCCCAAAACACATGACAAAATTTGCTATGTGGCCTGTGTGGAAATAAGCATTTAGTTTTGGTGTTTATTTACTGACCAGGGAAGTAGCTGGTTTGTGGGCTCACCTGCTGAGTTTGCACACCGAACAGAGATGCTCACCAACTGCATACACAACCAGTGACCTCTGCATCTCTCTGTTCCCAGGCGAGCCTGCAACTGATGGGCAAGCAGCACTGGAGGAAGCTACTCATCAGTCCGCTTCTACAAGCATGGCTACCACCAGCTCTGCTTCACTGCCGCATTGTTCAGCTTCTTTCTTCTTTTGTTCTTCACATCTCTCAGTATTCAGATGCTCACTATCAATTTGACCTCGAGTCATTCCATGGAGGCCATCAGGTCTGCACACAAGAGGTGATACATTCAAACTGCTCATCCAGCTGTAAAACCTCTCTGTGCACCAAGGTTGCCAAATGGTGTACTTTCACAGTGTCATGACTTTGGAGAAATGATACTTCATTGCAATGTGCAAACAAATTCTTTGTGTCTGAAGATTTCAGACCAAAATCTTCTTGATTCGAAACAATGCTTGAGCCACTAGATGCTGCTGTTGGTCACCATCAGTCAAGACAGCACTGCTCAAACTACTACCAGCTCTTTTAGTACTATACAGGGCAGAAGGATGCTAGCTGTGGTGTCAAAGTGGAAGGTCCTACCCATTCGCCTTCAGCTCCTGGAGGCCAGCAGTGGTAACAACGAAAAGGAAGGTGTGCCTCATGCCTTGTCACAGTTTACAGACTATTGCACTTTCTTCTGCCAGCCTGTCTTGCTAGTGCAAAGGTAGTAGAGAAGATGGAGTTTCGTAAGACTGGAGGCAGAGGTAATATGAAACAGCTTGATCCCAACAGTGTTAGGGGGCAGTGCCCGAACAGGGAAAACACCCCAGCCCTCCACAAAGAATCAGAGAATCTCTTCGCTCTGTTTCTGGTTGATTTTACTGCAAATTAGAAAAGGGTAATGCAGGAGTTAAAAAATAATAGTAATACAGATGAAAAAAATATATGAGGTTTCAAAAGAAAGTACGATGACCCCAGAGGATCCTTTGAGTGTATATCCTGAGTTTTCAACCTGCAAGCTTTGCAGCATTGATATTCCATTAGCAGGTCTCTAAGCTTTCTAGCTGCTTAATCCCAGCTAATCAATGTCCAAATTCTCTGGAGTAGCTCAGAAAGCACATGTTTTTGGTGAGGTAAAGGATATCTTTATCCCAGTTTCCTTTCTCCTGGAGGGAGCAGTGTAGTTGGAAAGAGGCACAGGTAAGACTTTGTGTGAATATCTCAGAGCAAAAACATTTAAATGGAGACTGAAGATAGCAGTAAGTGGTTTGCTTGCAGTTAGCATATGGTGTGCCCAATCACTGCCTCATGATGCACCATGATTCAGGATATAATATATCCATGTGTACTTCACCAAGCCAATGCTACCCTTTACCAGTGCTACCACTTAATAAAGCTGGACCACAGAGCTCCTCAGGTGGAAATCTAGTGGCAGCCAAAGAGAAGCTGACTCAGGAAACGAGGCAGTGGTTGCTGCAGGCTGTAGCATCTTCATCTCTGCCTTTGTTGCCGAGATGAGATTTTTTCAAAGTAGGGCAGCAAAGCTTCAGGATGAAGCCAACATCAAATAAGCACATGGAGAGTTGCTTTCTTCTACCACTGATCAAAGAACAGTGTCAGAAGATGGAGAAACAGCACTGCTGCTGAAACAACTTTGTCTCCGTGCCCCATCCCCAAGCCTTGGTACAAATCCTTCCCTGCTCCTTTTAACCCCTCGCTTCCTGAAAGGGTTTCCAGGAAACAGGCTGGAAGGTCCCATCTGGAGATCAGATGCACAGCAAAGATCCGGCTTCTCTATTCTGCATGCTCCATTTGACACTTCTCATCCAAAACAGGAGAGACTGGGGAGCTGCTGAGCAGGAGGACCTGGAAATGTGGTGCAGAGCTCAGCAGCTGTTACTGAAGCTGCGGCGTTTTGCTGCGGGCAGAGTTCCCTGGGTCCTGCATGCTGGCTGACGGACCTCAGGGGAGCATGTCTTGCAAAACAAACACCAGAGTTACTCCCTAAGGACCTTTATTAAAAAAAAAAGAAGACCTCTGTGTAAATGAAATGCTTGTTTAGAGCATAGTCCTACAACTCTGTGCTAAGTTTCATAGCCTTACTGGGTTATAATAATAGCTATATTATAGATACACATGATATAGAAGTTACAGAAGATACAGAAGATATAGATAATACAGATAATATAGATAACAAAGATAATAACACTCACTCACCAAGATTTTACAAACAGTCGCCCTGATATTTAATTTTGTGTTATGCTTCCAAAATACAGAACTCAGCAAAAATTAAGTCAAGGTACAAGTGTAGTAGCTGTACAAAATAAAGCCAAGGTGTGCTCCTAATCTGTTACATTACTGCTTCTTAATTACCCCAAATGTTTCATCTACTAAGAGTGACAATACTGCAAGTGTATCTAAGTCTTTGCATCTGTTGTCACATCTTAGATGTAGAAACTGTCTTCTCTATACACATAAAGGGATGGGTAGCCATAACTGGACTTATATAACTTAATATTTATAGAGAGTTTAAAGATGATCTGAGAAGTGCCTGAGAACAGCCAAGAACCTGGATTTAAAAGTATAAAACAAGCATTTAGAGCAGTTTAACGAAGGGAAGAACAAGTCAAAGAATACCCTGCTCTCCAACTGGCCTTGATGAAAAAAGCAGAATGAAAAGCAGGTACATAACAGAGGATTTCTGGGCATGATTTCCACTTGTGATGCTCTGAGAGGGACCCATGGAAGGAGGAAAGGGACACTGACTGCAGGATGTCAACAAGGACCTTGGAAGAAACTGCTCCCCAGCCATTGTATCTCCAAGCCATTTCATCATCTGTCCTTACCTATAGCACTTTCTCTTTCTTGTGCATTACAATTTTGTTTCTGCAGGCCCCAGGGCAAGGCTTGTGATTATGCACAGATAAGTGAAACTTTCTTAAAGTTATTTCCAGTGCAAAGAAGAGAGAAGTCTGAAGCTGGAAATCAACAGAGTTTGTATTTACAGAATGCTCATTTGCCTTATACAGAGGGGATCAGTCTGGCTAATATTTGGGTTTCTGCAGATGTTTCACCATCCTCCTGGGTTCAAAGTTGGCACATTGGCATGGCAGGAGTCGAAAAGATGTTATTTAAATTAAAGAAACCAAACCAATGCAAACAGCATGCAAACCCAGTTTCATTTTGCTACAAAAGCAAAAAACAGGCCAAAAATGCATTAAAGTATACAGTACTGAGTGATGCACTGCAACTGATTATGAGGATACATTGGCATTTTACTGAGAGGGTGGGAGGAAGAAAAGTCACCATTCAAACTGTCACCTTAGCTGAAAAAGTCTAATGTAACTGTGCAACATTCAAAACTTTTGAACTGAAAAGGTTTTTTTAAAGTGATTTAATCTATAACATTAGTTTCTAAACCAACTGTTCCATGAAAAACATGCAATGTCTAGGACTTCAGGTAACAAAGAGGTTTTGCTCCAGTCTGTAACATGCCATTAAGAGTCTTGTAAAATATCAGGTTTTCCCCAATGACAGAGGAATTGTGCTATTTACTGAATAGGAACACCTCATCATTGTGGGAGTTTCTGGAATGCTTTTGAAATTTCCTCTGAAATACTTATGCGAAGACAATATATCTTTTTAATCAACAGGAGGCTCATGCCTACCCTGGGCTTTACAGTCTGCCAAAATAGACTGCTGCTTCTCCCTGCCATGGTACCCAGCAGAACTCAGAGCTTTCCACACCCTTGCACAATGCTGTGGTGCTGAGTCATCCCTGTTTCCCTCCATCTCCTGTTTCAGTAATATCCTGCCCTCAAACTCTTCCATCTGAAAGCCATTCATCTGGTGTTCTCACCTACTACTTTGCAAATTTTCCATGTGTTACATTTCTTTTTCTGTGGGCCTCAGAAAGAAACTTGTAAATAAACACAGTTTCACCTCCCTATTTCCCTCTCTTTTCCCAGCGTGCTCACCAGCTTGCTACTTAGTAAAAGGAAACCCCTTTGCACTCAAAAGAAAAGGGCACCATCATAGCTGTTGGACATCAAATTACCATGATGCTGGATGACTATTAAAAAACAGTCATATCAAGATAGCCATATAATCAGTGCCCATGTATACTCAGATGTTTTAAAGGGAGACAGGATAAGCCACTGAGATGATAGAAACATCAGAGTCTCAATAATTATCAGCTCTCCAAATGATCCCCAAACCTATAGGTGAATAGATCCCTCTCACAAAGTCATGCAGATATACGCTGTGTCCTAAAGTGGGTGGTGGAGGGGGGACAAAGATTTTTGTGAGACACATGCCTTTGACAAAGGTTCCTTCGTATTTCTAAGAAGACGTGTTTTGCTACCCAGGCATCTCTCCATTACAGCTGTAGAACTTTATAAATTTACTGGAGCCCCGATTGAAATGGTGTCTACAAATGGGATTTCATGCTCTCTTTCTCTTAAAATTAATTTCATATGGAAGTTGCCCTTAATTTCAACAGAATCAAGATTTTATCCCAACTGCTACTTACTTACAAGAAACCATTCACTAAATGGTTTCACTAAAGTCAGGGTAAACTGACTTTATTTTAAAATAGTAGACCACAGTGTCCTAGAAATAAATATCTTTTCTTCTGTCAAGAAGCTGAAAATCAGGGGATGTTTCAGCTTACAAGCATGCATGCTACTATTGTTGAGTAGCCAAATCCAAATTAAACTCATTTGCCACCTAGCTTAAGCAGGTGGGGCAAGAAGGTGGAGGAATCAGAAAGAATTATCTTCCCTAATTTGTCAGTTATGTGCACCTACATATAGGTACTGAAACACCATACTTAGCCCCAAGACCCAGCTTATATCACTCTTTGAGGCACGTAACAGAGAAGAAAAGTGAAGAAAATTACCACATAACAAACAGAAGCCAACTTTCCGGAGCTCCTAAAGGCTGTAGCTGAGGATCCAGCAGAATTAGTTCCAAGCCGTTATGCACTAGCTGCACTTTTGCTTACATTAAGCCAATCAACACTTTGGAGAATAATATACTTCTATCAGTCATTCATAGCACCATAATGGCAGTAATTTAACTCCTTTGGGGTTTCTGTAAGAACTCTGCAAAAAGCAAGTGGAATAAAGTCTATGGCTGCTGCCTTAAGCCTTCTGTGGGTGTTAAATACATGTAGGCAAATAGCTGACAAACCACATATTCAAACTAGCATATGCCTATTCATCCATTTTACTCAGGTTTGCGTAGGACTGGTTTTAACTTGGTCAAGGAAAAGTGTTCTCCCTTCTTCCTTCTGTTAGTCCTACCACTATTTATTGTAAGAAAGTAACACCCTAAACTGTACTTGGTGGATGTGGCCTAAAGAATGATGAGAAGGAGAGGAGGAACATACATACCTACTGTGTGTATGTACCTCTTGTAGGGTCAGTTCCCCAGCGTGTCTCCTCTGCACCTGGTGCTTTTTAGCCCAGGAAAAGATTACTGTTTTCAGCAACTTCCCCTACAGCATCTCTTTATTCTCACATTAGCTTCTGTAGTAAAATCCTCTCAAAGACAGTGGAGATGGGTGGCCACTGTCAGTGGGGAGACTGAAATACAAGGCAGTTAGCAGCAGAACTGCAGTCTCTGCACCGGGATCTTTCCAGGAGTACAGCAGAAAGGAGAGCTCCTGCACACCCAGCTCCCTGCAGGAGCGGGTGGTCACCACAGGTAGCCCTGAGATGGGAGACGGGGCCACAGCTTTGGAAGCAAGCATGGAAGAGATCAAGCCTCATGATCATGTGGTAGACTCTCAGGCCATTTTTGTCATCTCTCCGCAACTATCTTATGCTCACATAGCATCACGATGATAAACCATCAGAAGTATAGGGGGCTGGAAAGGTAAAGGACTCTCCCTCCATCCCCAAGGAATCAGGAACAAGGCCAAAATAACTTAAAACTACTGGACTGTACTTCTCAAGTTCACATGTTCAGGAGTCCTACCTGGACTGAGAGCAGACGAAGGTGAAAGTTGGTTTTGTCCAACTGGAGACAAGAAAGGAGCCCTGGCTCCTACTCTTCATTCTCACCTTTTCAGGAAGGTTTTAATTCACTAGATAGTTGGCATTTGTGGTACCTTGTTTCACTCTTTCCTTCCGTATCTCCCCTGGGCTTATTCCAGGACCCAGGCAGCACTAATAGCCAGGACTCAGGTATATTTGCCCCATTTTATTGTGTGCTGAGAAGGGCTCTGCAGGACACCCTGCTCCTGCTTGCACTGGATGTGATCAGCAGTCTTTCCAGCTCTCCAGGCTAGTGGTGACCTGTGCCACCTTGCTGCCTGCTGCAGTGGTGAGAACAGCTCCTGCCTCCGTTAGATTTAATCAAGTCAGACTTGTTCTTACCTCCCTGCTGCTGCTCCTTAGCTGCTCCCTCTTTCTTGTTGACCCCAGCTGGCCCTGTTCATCTTCAGCAGGGACCTCCTCACTGTCGCCTTCTCCTTTTCTTCTGTTCCCAGCCCTCCCTTTCCCCAGTCCCTCCCCTCTTCTACAATTCTGCTCCAAAGTATGGTTAGCTGTATACATACAGAAACGAAGATAGCATTTCCTTTTGTCTAGCATTTGTCTACCTTTCAACTGATGTTATCTTTTCAAAGAGGGCTACTGAGTATTATGTATAACACATACCATTACTTCTAACCCACATAGAACATCTAACACAAAGGATCCTCAAAATAAGATGTGACCTGTTGCTGCCTGTTTAATATAAGCAAGCCTTTAATAATTATTGAGCACTTTTGACACTGGAATAATTTTATCAACGTTTTTCCCCATCCCTTGTATTTATATATATACACACACACATATATATATATAGGAAACACAGGGCCAAACGTTTTTTTCCAGGTGCAGCCTCTTTGCCGGGTAGAAAATCAATCCTGCTAGTGGCCAAAGCTTATTCTTGGCTTCTGTGGATGTTTCTTAAACTTATTTTTTTCCAGTATCTCTTTCAAGTGATTGGATTAATCATCATGAACTTTCTTAAGACTTTCTACTTCCGATTCTTTAATTGGCTCTCTCCCCTGATATATTCCATGAAACTTGCAGTAACTTCTGTTCGCAGTGGCCTTCCTGCTGTGTTCCTGCCTACCACTCCAGTAAGGGTTGTTCAGCAGAGGTCTTCTCAGATCTGGAGAGTGTATACAGCAGTCAAGGTCTGCTGCGTGCTTACTGCCTTGTACTGGCACCCAACCAGAACCTGTGGTGCTCACAGCTGCTGCACCTTTTTTGCCTGCAGCACATTCTGAATTAGCATGTACTGAAAATATTCATTTCACAGATGTTCAGCTTCACATTCCACTGTTTGGAAGACAGAGTCTATTAGAAAAAGAGCAGATTTTAAGGAAAGAGTCTGCCCATGGACAAGTGGAACTTTCCACCAAAGCTCTTACTTTGCTTTCTTTTTGGAGTAGTCTTTGACAGAAAAATGTCATTACCTGGAAAAGTTTATTTAATTCATATTAATTGTTGCTCTGTGTGTCTTACGTTATGCTTACACTTGCACTCAGTCTACCAGCCCTGAACTAATTAGATCAGCCACTGTAGGATCTGAGCAGGGTCACCCACCTATATCACAGCCCATATATTAGATTTAGGATTGCTGTGGTGGGATGGCTACTGATACCCATATTCTGTATCCTCAGTCTCTTGATGCCCTTCTGGTATAAAATCCTAAAATAACTGAATTAAATGGATTTTTGCCATCGATTTCAATGGAATCAGGATTTCACTTCTAGTTTTTGCTTTGCCTTTGGTGCAAGGCTACAAAATCTCAAAGTAGTCTGAAGATGTCTTTTTCCTTTCTGTTGCACAGCATAAATTTTACTTTTACCTTCATCACCAGGACAGACATTACCAGGAGCTATCCTTTGGACAGAAGGAACATGAAAAGAACTGCAAAATTCTAGCTTGATGAATGCTTGCAAAGAATATTTTCAAATGTATTTTTCCTCAAGGTTGCTGCTTCTGTGTGCAATGGTTGTTCATTTAATTTAGACAGCACCTGTCTCTTGTCATTATTTTTTCAAGAGTTCTAGTAATCCATAAACTTAATCTAGAAAAGAAAATGTCCTGTTGCTAAAATACTCTAGTGGAATCACACTCCTGTTTTCATTGCTCCTTACTAAGGTGCACACACTGAAACATTTTCTTCACTAGACATATATAGTCTTTTCTGTGCCTTGCTGTGGTCTCCTTTCCCCCTTCTCCTTGTTTTGTAGGTACTTTTTCTTTCGCTGCTTCAGAATTGCCTTACTGTTCTTATGGTGAAAATTCCTCTAATATCAGCAGCTAATACGAGCAGCCTGGAGTTTAAGGCCACCCCAGGAGCAGAAATTCCAGAACTTCTTATTGCTGTAGACTATAGGAAGCATCATGAAAACCACAGCTAACATGGTGCCCTTTTATTTAAGGCCTTGTCCCAGTTTGGATTGTGTCTCTGAATGCCATGGGGCACTGTGGATGGGTAGGCACATAATGCTGAATTTCCTCTATGTCTGAAATTAAAAATGGTTTATGTTTGTCTTCTGCTGATGGCTTTTATACTCTCCAACAACACGCTACATGTGCCACTAAGATTGGTGCTATTTCCCAGCTTTTTGGTGGTGAGTATTTGCCATGTAAAGGGCACTTGACTACTCCAGAAATGAAAAACGCACACAAAAACTCCCTTTCTCTTTTAATTAGGAATGCTGGTACGGACCTGTTGACCTCTGCTTCCAGTGTTTCTTCTGCCTACTGGGGCGATCACTGGAGTTGGGAGTTGGGTCTCTGTCTCAGCCATGGTGTCCTCAAAGGCAGTGGCCTTCCTTTCTCTTCTCTGGGACAGCATGTCCAGCACCATCAGAGGAACAAGAGGACTCTCACGAGTCTTCTTGGTTTCCTCCTATTTTCTCCCTGTCCTGTGGGAGAGGAGGGTAAGCAGGTTCTGGCTGGGTGCCAATACAAGGCAGTAGGTACGCAGCAGACCTTGACTGCTGTATACACTCTCCAGACCTGAGAGGCCATCTGCTGATCAGTCCTTACTGGACTGACAGGCAGGAACACAGCAGGAAGGCCACTCGGAGCAAAAGTGACTGCAAATTTCTCAGAGCATAATATCAGGGGAGAGATCCAATTAAAGAGGGGACTGAGCGAGCAGCTGTGTGGGTGTTTGGCTGTTGGCCAGGGTCAACCCACCAAAATGGTGGTGTGAATAGCACCTCGGTGCTATTGTATGATGTGTAGGTAACAAAAACTACTTTATGTTTTCACTCGTTTGGGTTAAGGAGAAGTTTTTATGCCTTGGACTGTCTTCTGACTGAACTTATAATGAATTACAAAAACTCATGGGAAAAACAACAAAAGAAATCCTCTTATTATATGTGGAACAGCAACCCTTCAGCTGTGTTTCCATACATAATAGGATTCACTTATTTTGTTATTACTGAACCTTCAGTTCTTAGGACAGACGAGATACACAGCTATGAGTAGAATATACTGCAATATATTAAAAACCAGAATATTTTGATTCCTTACTTTTATGAAATGTTCTGGTGTGCTCAAAAGTAGCAAAGTTTCTGCTGTTAAAACACTATGAACTGGCCAAATCACTACTGGAGACTGAAATAATTTTATATATATATATATGTACACATACACACAATTTTCCAATGAAAGGTCTCCTCCCTGCAGCTAATAGGGAGGAAAAAAAAATGTGAGAAGAAAATTTTCATGAGTTAAGCAGAGTTGTAAGACAATAAAAGAAATTGCTTTCATCATATTTAGCAATTAGATGACAGTTTGCTCAGAACTACTGAGACCAGAAAGCAGTTTTCCACCTGAGCAAAAAGCTGAATATTTAAGTTCTCTCTTTAGAAACGCAGCACTCCCGTAACTGCAAGTGCTGAGCTGCACTTCACTGCTTACAGCCTGGGACACTGTGGGAGAATTTCAGCCTAATGACTCATTTAGCTGTGACCTGTGATGGCTAAGGAATGGGCTCACCCTCCTTTTTGCCACACCTTACACAACATGGTGTAGTCTACTACAGAAAGATGTGGTGGGCTGCTGGAAGCAGTAGTTAAGTACTGCAGCTAAAAAGACCTGAGATCAACTATTATCACCCATTAAATTTCAGTGCTAAAGTTGCAAATCTCGAAGAAGTAAGTGTCATAAGCACACAGACAAGCAGTATTTCCTGAGCTCTGAATGTAATTTTCCTTTCAACACTCCTACAGTCCTGGCATTTATAATGTTTCTTTTGGTACTGAAGTTGTGGATAGAAGAATGCAAGAACGTCTGTGCATATTTAAGATATTAATCCCAGATTATTTTAAAAAGTCATCACTTACGTATCATTAAAGAAGAAAGAACTAATGAAGTGGTTTGGTTTTGGTTTTTCTGGTCATGAACTAATCATGCAGTGTTTGCGTTTCTCCTCTTAAGGATGGTGATTCTTTTACAAAGGGCAGAGACAAAATAATCCAATCCTTTAAATATGAGATAATTTTATAGATTTGCGCTCTAATTTACATGTAGCTCAAGTTCAGTATTTGCATTGGCTGAAATGATGGGTAATGCACTGTATTAGCAAAAGCTTTGAAAAACAAAATGGCCCACCATCTTTCTCACCTGATACAATAGCTCTCTTACAGTGTTTTTAAGAACTAGGGCATTTTTAAAAGTCATACCTCTAATAGAGTTGAAGCAGAAGTTATCTCTAAGTACAAAAAAACAACAGCATCTATTTCACTGAATCCAGCCAAGTACTGATTGCAGTTAATTCAGTTATGCTGACAGACTGATCCCTGACAGCTTTCAAACTCCACAAATAAAAAGCATTAACTTGCCTCTGAAGCCTCTGAACTTGTCTGAAACCTGTTCTCTTGCCATTACCCAAGTGAGGGCCCCCTCAACGTCTTACAGTGTCAGGAGTGCTGTACTGGGCCCACCTTTGTCCCCCAAGTGAAGCTGCAGTCACTGAGATCTTCAAAGAGAGTTCCCCAGTATGGGGGTTCCCCAATACAGGGGACAGTGGGAGAATCAGGATTTCCTGAAATTAGTTCCCTTGACACTCCAGAAATGCAAAGGAGTCTCTTCCTCAGAATGGTGTAAGAAGGTGACACCTCCGTCCCTAAGGAGGGTGTAACACTCTTTTTCTCTTCCCACCTCTATTGCTTTCTGCATAAATCACCTGTTTCTCCCCTGTGAAGGCCCAGGCACAAGCATATAAGAATACTTTTCATTTTCTTTGGCCTTGCTCCACTGCTTCAAGTCCTTTTGCAGGTTTTATTGCGAAGCTCGCACTTGACTGATGTCTCTCTATTACTGTTCTTCCTGTATGAAATTGTTCTTGTAGGAGTGGTCGGCAGGCACTGGGTGCCTGGATAGCTCTGAATTGTTTGATACTAGAGGTAGTGGGTATTAAACATAATTAATCTCCCTTCCTCCATCAGCCTTTCCCTTTTACCCATCTAATCGCACTGGTGTTGTATTTCTGTAATTCAGTTACACAGTCCCTGCTATGTATCTTTGTAAGCTGGTGTCTGGATGAGGCACCATCAGAAAGGGCTATTCAGTCAACCAGGAGACCACAGTGGGCAATCACTGTCCCTGGCCAGACAAACAGCAGAGTTGCAGCTCTGCTGAACACTGATGCTGACAAAGGTTCAGCTGGGTTACAGCAATTTTTGCCCTAATCAGGATGCTAACTCTAAGGTTTCCCTAGCAACAGGAGCCGTAAGTCGAAAGTGACATCTTATTTCTACTAATCTTTTATTTCATTTTCAGTAGGTAATTGCAGGTAAATCCTCCAGCAGCTGTTCCAAAGCAGGATGAAGTGGTCAATACATTTCATTCTGCTGCCTGCAAATAGGAGTATATTAGGGAATGGTGTCAACAGACTTTTATCTGAGCCACTTAATCTGTGTATTAATAAATATTATCTGAATAGGTAGGTGCTCTTTCTTTGCAAAATTATGACATACACCAGCAATGAAATATCAGTCTTTTCAGTTATGTGACTAAACAGAAGCACAGCTCACATTACTGAGGCTGAGGTTTATCATTTAGATAAGAGACCTGAAAATCAAATTCTTATCATGTGTCTCAGTAGCACTGTGGACTTCCCTGTCACTCAAGTGGTTTCATCCCTGTTACTATTAGCAGAAAGAACAAAAGTAAAAGGACTATTTAATTCCCCTTTTCTTTCTTGCCAGCACCCTCAATCTTTGAATGCTGTAAAAAGTCTGGAAGGAACAGTTAACATTAGATAGGAGACTTACAGAGCATTTGCAAACATCTGGCAATAATTGCAGGAGTGAGTTGTTGTAAAGTAAAGCACAGCACTGCTCATTCCACATTAGATCAGCTCTCTGTCATGCAGTTGCTTTGCAAAGGGAGCACTTTACAATATCTGCACTGGCTCCAATTAGTTTCTTGGGAAGTGTCAGATATAGATTGAAAGACTGTGTCGTGCTCTCTGGGTGATAGCAAGCAGTTGTGATTAGCAGCTGTGCTAGGGCTAAAAATCTTAACAGACATGTGAAAAGGGAGTAGGAAATTTTTCCTGTGTTGTCCTTAGCACTGGAACTCCTGTTTCTTGCTAGGACTAACAAAGCTTGGCTTTGTCTGGGGGATTTGAATTTGGTAAGGCAGAGGAAGCTTTCATGAGGAAATGACTTAAAAGACACATGATGGTCTGGTGTAAGCAGTTGTTACTTTTCAGAGTGTTGAATAAGCATGCCTTTTCTTTTTTATGAGAGAGGGGTTTGGTTTTGAAAGGGCAAATTAATCTTGATAGACTTTATACTTCTTTTATATTCTCATTTTGTAGATTTTTCCAAGGAGTAGAAGCCTTGGTGAGTGATTTAAAAACTGAATCTAAAGACAAAGAGACAGAGAAGCAGGAGAAATCTTAGTATTCATCTTACCACTAACTAAAATGAGGAGTTTGTCCAAAACCAGCCTCTGCTAATTTAGTTAGCAAAGGACAAAAGAACAATCTTGCTTTATTGGTCACTGGCTTGCAATTAAGGATGAGTTTTGAAATTCCTGAATGCTATTCAAGGGGATGGAGGAGGAGCAGGGGGTAAAGAAGAGAGGGCAGGGAGTAAAGGACACAGAGCTTGTGTTTCTGATCATCATGGTCTTCCAGGAATAGAAGTAGCACATTTCAAGCTGCTTGCCGGTTGCTTTCAGCGGTGGGAGTCCCCTCCGGCATTTAGGTCTCAAACACTCCCTTTGGCTGCTCAGCCTGAGACTTAATAAGCAAGGACACAAGCTACTAACAAAAGAAGAAACGTTCCACTTACTATTCAATCTTAGAGCAATACTTAGAGCACTTTCTTTGTTTATTTAACACAGGTAAATGTAGTGCAGGCAAAGCCAAAACAGCAGATACATCAATCCCACCCACAGAACATTTTTCATACAACTCTCAGGCATACACGCGGGTCTTAGCATAACCAGTGAGTAGCTGCCTGGAGTCTCCCCTGCTAAGGATTCAGACAGTCTGTTTAGTTGGTCTGAAGCTGCCCAGACTTCCTCTACCCATCTTTTTTTTCCTACACATTCGGATTCCCTCTACATATCTGTTTCCTGACTAACTTAAGCCTCTAGAAAAAGCATGCAAACCCAACCCATGGTTTTCTATCAAAGAGCATAGAACAGAAAAGCATCGTGCTGGGAAGGACATCAAAAAGTCATCTGGTCCTTTCCCCTATCCAAGACAGGATCAACTGCCGTTTCTGACAGATCTTTCTCTAACTTGTTCCTGAAGATCTCCAAGGATATCTACTTGGAAAACTCTCCAATCAATACATTCTTAATCCTTATGATTTCCAAACTTTTCCTAGTAGTCTATATGAATTTTTGATTGAAATGAAATCCATTATCTCCTAACCTTTCTATCACAAAGGACCCTGTTTTCCATATCTGTCAGTATCCTCTTCCAGGCCTCTCTTCTGGAGACTAAGAATTATTTAGGTCAGTCAGCTATCAGGTCAGTCTTTCCAGCATCCAGTTTTCTAGACCTCTGATTTGAGGGGATTGTTGCTTTCCTATGGACTATCTCCAGTTGGCCTACCTTGTCCTTGAAGTTCAGTGCCCAAACCTCACAGTACTCTGAGTAGAATGGAAAAACAAGTCTCCATCAAGTTTTATTTTTCAGGATTATCATGAAGAAGCTTTCTCCTAGTTGCTCAAAATCACCTTTTCCTAGAGGATGCTGCAGCTGGACTCCAGTGGGAAGCAGTCTGCAGGGTCAACGCGCTCACAGAGCTTGGTCTGTGGGGCCCTCTGCAGAAACTAACAGACCCTGCAGGAGTCAGGTAGGGTGGCTAATGGTCCCTAACGTAGCCAGTGAAATTTGCAGTCTATTATATATATCGGCACTGATGCCAAGCTATACTCATTTTACAGTGCCCTGCTTAATTGTGTTAGCTAGAGAGCCATCACAGTAAGAGCAGAGCAAATGCCCATGATGGGCACAGTGAGGAGGCAGAGGAGAGGGGAAGCCAAGCATATTCCTTGTTTCTGAGTGCTCCCAGGGACAGAACTGCATACAGGAGAGCCTTTTCCTCAGGGCAGCTGGTCTTGCTTTCAACCATGTGAAATTCAGGGACAAAATAACTGGTCTGTCAAGAAATTTAGCCAGTGGTAGTGCAGGCAAGCAGCTACCAAAGGACCTTTGTACTCTCTAAGGTCATCGGTAGAGTCAGACTTTTCTCACAAAATTGTTTGTACATCCATGTCTCATTTGGGCAGAAAAGGCAAACATTCCAGTCTGAAGGAACAAAGACTTTATTTGATTTGCTGGTTGCTGTCTTGAAAGGCTCTTGTCAGCCTGACTTTTGCCTAGGGGGAGAGAATTGCCATGGTGTGAGGCTTCCAGGCAGATGGCTGGAAGCAAGCGCCAGGCTCAGCACCTCCCCGTCAGCCCAGCTGTAGCTTCCAGATTGGAAGGATCTCACACTCTTTGCCTCGAGGTAAAAAACGTGAATGATAACAGCCTGCCAGAAATGTCAGCTCCCAGCTGTGTGACAATTCCTCCCCAATACAAATTTAAAATAAGAGTCAGGTAAAATTGGAAATTTTCAAAGAAATATTATCTGATGGACAGTTATTAAAAGAGCATTTTCAGCAGAAAAGAATGACATCCTTTCCATCCTGACAGGAAACTGCCAACCATTTCTACTCGCTGATGCGTCAAAGCCTTCCATTTCTTTTCCAGATGCTCTTTTCTCATCAATGAGCTGTTGGCTCTGATTCCCTCTTGCAACCCCTCTCACAGCCTCTCCTATGAGCCTCACCCTGCTCACTCCACCTGCCCATTTTCCTTGTTACCCTTTCCCCTCTCGCCAGTGCCCCTCTGCTTTTCCAGCAAGGGAAAAAAGGGAGCAAACAGCAGAACTTAGCAATCCAATGTACCTTGACATTAGTGTTTGCAAACGATAGCACTGCCAGCTCAGTGACGCCAGCTTTCGTGTTTCTTTCTTAATTCTTTTGCTCCATTCAGACTTAAAATTTGTTAGGTCGCTTATACTCCATATTTATACAACGTCTTGCATTTTGACATTTTGGCTTCAGCAGGAGTCTCTAAATCCACATGTAGCTGCACAAAGGGAAACCGGGGAGGGAAGGCAAGGAGAAGAGGGAACCGTAAGAAAGCTGCAGCTCCCCACTGCTTCTGTCCCGGCGGTATATGTTTCCATGGCTGATACAGTCACAGCTGCACAAGCTCTCCATCAACGCACATTGGTACTGGATCTTGCTGTTCCTAGATGACATAATTCTATTAAAAGCCACCTAACAGCCATTTTTCTGAAATGGCCTGCCCTTTCCCTCTGCCACATTCCCTGGGAAGCACATTCCCAGCCCCCAGACCTGTTAGAGGTACAGTTCTGGGGTAACCTCCCCACTGCCAGAATGTGCTCACTGCTGGGACATCGGGGTTCTTCCATCACAGCTACACCCTCCTGGGGACTCTGTCTTGCTTGGCTGTAATTCACTGCCAAAACCATGGGCAACCTGCTGTCTACTGACTTCACGTCACTGTTCGCATCCATTTACAATTATTGATCGGCACTTAGGTAGATCCCGAACTCCAGTGCTGTCCCATCGACTCACCAGGAACTCGGCTAGCATCCTGAGATACCATAGCATTCATCACCTGCACCGGCGCATCTGCCTGCTTTTTGCAATGCTTTCCAGCACTAACACTCCTGGAGTGGAACCCCTCTTCAGTAGGGTGAGAAATAAAAACCCAAGTCCTATACCTCGCCTCCCTGGTTGCAGGCAGAGTGGGGTGCCATACTTTTCCTTCAGATTCCCTGTAAATCTAAGTCAGCTTCTCTGAGCTCCCTGCTGACATCTTCAGTAGGAATTTTTAATGTGTGCACTGCAGGCCTCACCTTCTGTACCTCTACATCTGCATGTGTATTTATGTGAGGTCAAGTAATGTGACATTCAGCTGGGGACTCAAGTGCCGAACACAAATAGTGTGTCGGCTGGCTCTCGCTCGGGGCTGGGAGGGGTGAGCAAAGCCAGCACAAGAGCATCGTTTCCTCCCCTTATACATCCAGCTTCCTGCAAACAATCGACTGCAGAAGTCACCGCTCTCTGCCAGCTAGCAATACCCTGTTACCAGTAATTGCAAAAGCCATTAATAAAAGAGGGGAGGGGGGAAGCAAGACACAAAAGGGAATAAATACTGTACATAGCCGGAAGGCCTTTCCCTCCCACACATATGATTCACTGTTGTTCCTTGCCTCACATGGGAAAATGTTGTCCTGCTGAATATGTACCTTAAAGGCAACTCTGCCTCAGAGACATCACATATGCATATTGATAACATGCACTTTGTAGTGCCTAGAGATGTTTTTAACGAGGCTTGCTGAAATGTACCAACAACTTTCTCTCTTCTCCTTCTCTGTGCCACAGATGATTTTTAAATGTGTTTCCTGGTGGTCTTTATCCCCTGTGAGAAAGCAAAAGGATGGCACAGACAATAATTCAGGATGGCAGGAGAGGGGAGAAATGGCTTTCCATTCTCCCCAGTCGTGCAGGCTGGCATGGGCCCGGGGACCCCAGTTCCCTTGAAACCTTCACATAAGCTCTTGGGGTTTTCCACACAGCGACTAGAGAAAGACACCGAGCACTGCTTAACTACAGGGAGAAGGCCAGGAGAGAGGCCACTCTGCCAGCAGCGGGGTGGGTGTAGAACTACTCCGTGCAGGTCACCCCGGGGGCTCACACCCCATTAAACTCCACCTGCCCCCGCGCCTCTCGCTAACCTTTCTGCACGACTGGCAGAAGTCAGGTGAAGCTTTCGTGTGATCTCAAGGTGGTGGGAAGAGCAGTGGCGTGTACACCGAGTCCTTCCAAGCCTAAGTTTCCAGTCTCCCTTTGCGTAGCCCTTTTTAACTAACACTATTAAATTAATATAATTTATTTTCAATAGCTGCCTCATGGTGTCACAAGCAATTAAAATGGAGATTCAAAGCCATTAGAAGCACGGCCACAGAAACACTGAAATCCCGCACACCCTATTCTGTCCTCTGTGGAATAACTGGTACTGTTGTACCCATAAGATACCTTTCTGGTCCCTTTCTACCACTGGAAAGCACCTATAGTTGTAACTCCACTGCATTCGTGCTCTGCCAAAGTTACGCAGATGCAGTGCCTGCTCCAAAGTCTGTGCCTCCAGAGAGCAAACCTGTAGTGCCCACCAGCACACTGCTGTGGACATTGGCTGCTCAAAGCTACTGAGAAAAGCATGCTTGGTGACAGGCAGGCAGCAGGTCACACCTGAAAACAGGGGGAGGATGACTTTCCTTGCCCAGGACTGCATTCAAAGGAGGGCAAATGCACGGCATGAGCCACACACCTTAATGACCAGCTAGCTGGGGGGTATGCTGCCAGTCATCACCAGTAGTGCACCACATGCTTAATCTACCCCTTCACATACCTAAAGCAAACAGTCTGTCTATACTGCACTTTAAAGCATGATGTAACGATATATGAGCCAGCTTTAAATAACTTTGTTCAGGCACAGGGATCAGCTGTTGGCAGTGGGATAATTTCACAACAGTGCTGCTGTTAGACTGTCCCCATCATCTGAGGCAGCTCGGTTAAAACTTGTTGCTGTGTCCCTCCATCAGGGCAGCCAGGACAGAGATGGCGGAGAGGTGGAGGGACTGTGTGTGGCCTCATCTCTCCCTCATCAAGAGAGACAGTTACGCTGGGCAATGCTAATGGGATGCTGTGAAGCCTCCTCGTTCCCTTAGTTATCCACAGAAAATCTATCCCACACGCTTTCTTAAAATCTTGGTCTGTTCTTGCTTTTAACTGCTGAACCAATGCGCAGGTAGGGTGCTTTAATCATCTTACACACAGCTGCTGTGATGGCTCATAGATTATGATATCATTCCTGGTTTGTGGTAGAAACCAGAGAACTTGCTTAGTGATAGTTCCAGAACTTAAATATAACGATCCACTCTTGCCTGAACCCCCCTACTTTCATAAAATCAGTTGCTATACATTCTACAGCTTTTCATTGTGGGGCACAATCAGATTTATCTGTCCATTATAGCAGGGTATTTTCCTCTTATCTGAGAAATTGTCTTCATGTTGAGCCAGTTTAGAAATCTAGAAAATTTCAAATTCAGTTTAAAATACTTCTGAAAGACAATATCCTTCCTTCCTTCCTTTTTTCCTTTTTTCCTTCCTTCCTTCTTTCCTTCCTTCCTTCCTTCCTTCCTTCCTTCCTTCCTTCCTTCCTTCCTTCCTTCCTTCCTTCCTTCCTTCCTTCCTTCCTTCCTCTTCCTTCCTTCCTTCCTTCTTCCTTCCATCTCTCCTTTCTCTCCTCTACAAAATTAAGAAATACTTTCCTCTACTGAAATAGATTTTTGGATTTCCACTTTCTATTGACATGTGATTGCAGATGACACTTTGCGTTCTAGGTGTACCCAAATCCACAGAATTCATTACTAAAAGAAAGGAAATTTGTAGGTAACCTCAGAAAAATTATCATAGTCAGCATCATGTATGTACACAGATCCATTATAATACGATTTTCACAGCAAAATGTCTTTGGGGCAAAGCAGATCCTTGCTTGAAACGAGCATACACAAGTGGAACACACACAGAGAGGCACGTTCCAGCCTTCGTCGGGTGTAAAAACACAGAGACTGCTTCTAGTAAAAATACAAAATTAGATGTTGATTAATCTACAAAATTTGGTGAAGTTTGTGAGGCACCGTACCACCACACAGGTTTGATCACAGGAGACATCATCTCTCTGGGCCAGGACTCTGAATGACTATGATGTTTTATAGAGAGGAGAACGCTCTGTGGATATCAACACAAACAAGGAGCTCCCTGGGAACTTGTCAGTGGTGTGAATGGTTGAGGAAGTGGAGCCAACGCAGTGCTCCAGCACAACCGCAATGCCCAGGTATCCTCACTGTGTACTCCCCACCTTGGTACATTTTCAAGCGCCATTTACACCTAAATTGCCTCTGCTTTCTTCCGTTTAAATTGGGGAGAATTACAAAGGATGGTTTTCTCCATGATATTGTTAAGAGGAGATAGGTGCTTAGCTTCGATTTTGGATAAAGTCCTTTAGTAGACTATGTATGCATATTCTGCAAAATATACTTCAACTCTCATAGAACATATTCATTTGAGTGTTATCCAGTATCAGCTCATTTATATCCCTGCAGTTATATGGAGAGTTTCCCAGCCTTGAAAGCAAAAATCAAGAGACTAGAATTGGCAGCTATTGGCACTCATTTGGGTGAGAGCTTTTGCTGTTTCTTGCACAGGTCTATATTATTTTTATCCTTTTAGGATTCATTCTTTTATTTTGGGGACTGCTGGAGGGGAAGCTAAGGAAGAAAACCAGAAGCCTTAAGGTAATGACTCAAGTAAGAGTGTTCACACCTTCATTTTCTATGTATGTGTGTTAAAACAAGAAGGAAAGAATGAAGGCAGGCAAATGCAGTCTGGGAAACTAGTAAATGTTCACCGAGAGCCGCTGGCAACAAGGTGAGAGCAGGGTGAGAAGCTTCCTGGCTGAGACACAGCCCCTTCCTTTTGTCACTGGGGTCACCAGTGGTTGTCACACAGGTCTGATCCCAGGGAAGGAGAGGGGTGAAGGGCTGTGCTTTGTGGGTGAAGGATGGCACCCCCAGGTAGCAGGTGTACAGGCAGGGTGTGGGGGAAGGCAACCGAGAGGACGACTCAAGGATGAAGAAGGAGTTTCATTGAGAAGGACGGGGAGGGTATGACGAAACAGAAGGAAGAAGAGGTATTGTAAACCAAGGTCTGTTGGTAAAGGACAGGTGAGTGTAAGCTAGCCATGAATAAATTCAGGCTGGAAATTAAGAGAAGTTTTCTAGCTTTGAGACCTGTAAGCTCTGGAGCAACCTTCCAATTAGAGCAGCTATAGAAAAACTGCTTATCGTAACGTTAAGAAAGGTTGATGTGTTGGGTAGAAAGCATTATGTTTTATGGGTACCGGAGACAGTAAAGGACTGGGCCCTGTAGCCTACAAGACCCTTTCCTGGTCTGCATTCCTAATTAAATGAAGCATTTATTTGCTGCATATCAAGCCCGGGGTATGTGAAGAAACATCTCAAAGGCACAGAAACCTTTCTGTTCCTCCTAGAGCTTCCCCACCAGCGGTCTCTTCCACAGCACAAACCTTACTGTAAACAGTAAAACAAATGCGAGGCTTGAAGAACAAACAAGGATGCACCAGAGGGTGTGCTTGTTCTGGCTGGCATAGAGTTAATTTTTTTTGTAGTAGCGAGTATGGGGCTATGTTTTGGATTTGTGCTGAAAACAGTTTTGAATGGTAGCACAGAGATGTTTTAGTTGTTGCTAAGCAGTGCTTACACTAAATCAAGGACTTTACAGCTTCCCATGCTCTGCCAGGAGCACAAGAGGTTGGGAGGGGACAGAGCTGGGACAGCTGACCCCAACTGGCCAAAGGGACATTCCATACCATATGACGCCGTGCTCAGCATCTAAAGCTGGGGGAAGAAGAAGGAAGTGGGGGACGTTCGGAGTGATGGCGTTTGTCTTCCCAAGTCACCGTTATGTGTGATGGAGCCCTGCTTTCCTGGAGATGGCTGAACACCTGCCTGCCCATGGGAAGGAGTGAATGAATTCCTTGTTTGGCTTTGCTTGTGCACATGGCTTCTGCTTTCCCTATTAAACTGTCTTTATCTCAGCCCACGAGTTTTCTTACTTTTGCTCTTCTGAATCTCTCCCCCATCCCACCAGAAGGGGAGTAAGCAAGTGGCTGTGTGGGGCTTAGTTGCTGGCTTGGGTTAAACCACGGCAGGGGAATGATGTTAAACAGTGAAACTCTCAACTGCTTCTGTTCAGGTTAACAAGAAGGGCCGCATTCTGACATCCTCGCTCCCTGTCTACCAGAAAAAGCATTTCTTCTGACATAGAAAACTGTAACTTGGTGATGGAAGCTGACTTAATTATGAAATTCCTGTCAAATCATCAAACAGAAAGTACAAAAGGAACATTTAAGGGTCATTGAACTGTGTTCCCAAGAGCTGGGCAGAAGTGGTGTAACAGTACACAGCATCACCTTACGCACCTCATTTCTAAGGCAAGCAGAGCCAAGATAATTGTCACATTTCAGATAGCTTTATCATAGTTTCTTAGCACCATTCCAGTGGGTTTTGGTTCAGTTGAAATCCAAAGTGAGCCTGAAGGTTAGTTTCTAGTTTCTAAAGACTGCTTCACCTTTTTGTAGTAATGTCGTGGTTGAACCCCGGCTGGCAACTAAGCCCCACACAGCCACTTGCTCACTCCCCTTCTGGTGGGATGGGGGAGAGAATCAGAAGAGCAAAAGTGAGAAAACTTGTGGGTTCAGATAAAGACAGTTTCATAGGGAAAGCAAAAGCCATGTGCACAAGCAAAGCGAAACAAGGAATTCATTCACTCCTTCCCATGGGCAGGCAGGTGTTCAGCCGTCTCCAGGAAAGCAGGGCTCCATCACGCGTAATGGTGACTTGGGAAGACAAACGCCATCACTCCAAACATCCCCCCTTTCCTTCTTCTTCCCCCAGCTTTACATGCTGAGCATGATGCCATATGGTATGGAATGTCCCTTTGGTCAGTTGGGGTCAGCTGTCCCAGCTGTGTCCCCTCCCAGCTTCTTGTGCACCCCCAGCCTACTCGCTGGTGGGGTGAGAAGCAGAAAAGGCCTTGACTCTGTGTAAGCGCTGCTCAGCAGTAACAAAAACATCCCTGTGTTATCATTAACACTGTTTTCAGCACAAATCCAAAACATAGCCCCATACTAGCTACTATGAAGAAAATTAACTCTATGCCAGCCAAAACCAGCACAAGTAAATATCATCGATCTCCATGTCAATAATCAGAGGTATTGGAACTGCTTGATTATTATGCTATTATAATGAAGGACAGATTTTAGGAAGATTAACTGCAGCAGAATAAGCTGCAGCAGAAGCTGCCTGATTGACAGAAAAAGCGTTTAGACTGTTTTCTTATTTGTTTTTTTTTTTTAATGTTAAGGTGAATGGGCATGCTGAAGTAAACATAAAAGGCAGTGAGCCAGAGGGAAAGTAGAAACACAAATACATTGCAGTCAGAAATACCAGGGTGTGCGTGCATGGCTCCTGGGCACCATTATGAACCTGCACCCCAGGACGACAGGTCATCCCAGGAATAGTCTGTGCTAGGAGCATGCAGGGTCATCGGCGAGGACTCACACGTACCACAATGTGGTGCCAGGTTTTATTCTGATGGAGAAGCCAGCAGCCTGGCAGGGGAATGCATTTATTTTCCTCACGCACATGAGGTTAGGTCAGCTTTGGAAGTGGAAACTTGAAGCGGTCGGAGTATATTGGATCTCCAAGGCTGACCAGAAAATTGGGGAAAGGTAGAGTTTGCCACATGCCTCTTTTTTTCGACAGTGCCAAGTCATTGAAGTAAAAGACATTAATGCCACAGTTGTAACTCTTGCCTTGAGCTCTCAGGGATTTCTGTGTGCTTTTAAATATACAATGAGCAGAGGGGCGATATCAAATAAGCAAGATCGATGTGGCTGTTCTGATACAAGAGAGGTGACAGGATGAGCTGTATGACTCCCAGAGTACTCCAACTATGATTTCGTGGGTTGGAAAATGCCATGAGACTGGGAGCATCCTCAGTGAGCAGAGGAGGAGGGTCCTGCTGGGAATGCAGAGGAGCTGAACGGGGGTGCTCCAGGGGGGTGGCGGCGGGGGGGAGGTTTGAGAAGTAACGAGGGCAAAACATCGGAGGAGAACAAGGTACCAGAAGCAGAGGGAGAGGAAGCCATGGGAACACACCCTTCAAAACAGGTCCAATGATAGAATATTGACAAAATAATGGCAATACTTTAGTCATCCTCTTACTCAAAATGCTGTAGTAATACAGAGGAACATGCGCCGAGCCTGGCTTGCAATGGAGCCAGTACAGAAACGTTTAGTCAACTAACTTGGTGTCATCTGTTAAATGCAGTGCTTTTAACCAACAATCCTCTTTCACTTTACATATGTACATATGAAAGCCACACATGTCATCAGCAGACGCTAAACCTGGTGACATTTAGCCTCTCTTTTAGCTTTGTTCACTATTTCCTCTTCTTTGGCAGATGGAGCACTGCTTGATGCTCTGGACACGAAGCTACAAGCCTGTTTTCTAAACATGCCACAGCATAAAGAGTTAATACTTTCTTCCCACGTCTCTTTTAGCAGGGAAAAGAAAAAAGAGAACAACAAAAAATCAAAGCAACCCCATCTCCCCCCGCAACACCACTGTGCAAAACAGAGAGAGAAAGCAACTGGTGTTGCCATAAGAGGGCACACTGCAGCTGTAGCTTCAATACAGCCCAGCAAATCTCTCCCAGGAATGAGAAGCGCCAGTTGCTTCCCCTCTGAGAGTGTACAGTGTTTGTGTACTGAAAAAAGTGCAGGAGGCTTTCTATTACTTTTCCCACATGTTTGTTTGTCTGCTGGCTTCTCCCTCCGCACCCTGCCTCTCACCCTTGCAGTCTTTCTTTGGATTGCTTTTAAGTAAAAGTTTCAAAGCTTGCAGAACTGTTGCACTTCAAGTTAGTATTTCTGGCCACAGTTTTAATGAATCTCTAATTTCTCGGGCTTAGTGTATTACAGCCAGGGAAGACAGAGCACTGCTTTGGAGACTTTGTACTGTAAGAAGCGAGCAGAAGACAGCAGGTACATGCAAAGATATCCTATCTTGGGGTGAAGAGATGTAGAACTCCCAGTGTGTATCACAGGAGCCACAGCAGCAGCATTTTTACAATGAGTCCCAGGCCTAAAAAGATTCTGACAATATCCATATCAGGAGTATGGACAAAAATAAGAAAAATGATCAATGAGCTGAAGGGATCAAAGTGTAAAACAAGAACACTAGGTGTTCTTTGATTAAAATCATATTAACAAAAAACCACGACACTTGAAGGCCATGGAATTACTGGATAGAGAGAAACTATGTAGCTCAATAGAAACGGGGTATAGGAAAACAGAAATAAGCAGAGGCTACTACAAATCTTCTCCTGACTTTCAGAGCAAGAACAGCAAAGTCCTTTTGCAGGTAGGGTGGAAAAGTATTAATACATGAACTGTGGGAAACAATCTGTCCCTGACAGAGGGGTACCTTGGATGTACTTAGCATTTTTTTCCTTACTTAGTGACTCTGATAAGTACACAGGGAAGAGATTAAGGATGAATTACCTTTGTATTCAAATGGTACTTAGCATAATGATAAAGGATAACTTTTTTTGCAGCTGAAAGCCCAAACATATTCTGTGTCATTCCCTTTCCTTTTTTAAAAAGTCTGGAAACATACCAAATTCTGATGTGTGTCCGTAACATACACATTGAAGCTAGAGTAGAAGTTCAATCTGTTGGAAGATTTCTTGTATCAGTGAGGCATTTCAGAAACTTGAAGAGAATCTCCTGCAGCTCACACCTGGTTTGATGTGAGCGTTGTCTTCCTGGCTGCCTCTGCATTGTTTCATGTTCCCTTCGTTCCCCAGCCCTCTAGTTGGAGTGCCAGGCTTCTGGACAGGGATCATTTCTTTGTTATACTTGCACACTTTCTAGCACAGTGAAGCCCTGACCTCCAGGTTATCATACCACAGCTAACTCCTAATAATGATAATCTGACCTGCTGGTACAGAATGACATGTAATAAAAAGTAATAAACATCTATGTCAAGGAGCAAAACTCACAGCCTTCCTAAATAAGTTGACAAGACTATTATCACATCTCTGCTAGAAATGCCACAACTCCTGTATATTGTTGTCAGCCTGATCGTTGTCAAGAAGATGAAACTATCTACTTTCAAGTATTATGGCACTAGTGTTCTATACCAGGAGTCCCCTAAAAATACTTGGAGAACACTTACTGCCTGCAGACATCGCATGCTCTTAGCACACACTGCATGTTGCTTTTTTATCCAGCTGACTGTGGCAACGGTCAGACATCCTCGTGAAGAAGAGTCTAAGAGTTATGGGCATCACCACTGTCTTATCCCTTTGCTACCTCCTGAGCAAAGCTCCTAGGACTGACCATGTAAATGGTCTTCAAATGTGTCAGTGCAAACTCTGTCAGCTCTGTATAAATAATTGTCATAGACAGCTTAACCAAGGTTGCTTTCCACTGAGGAGCACTCACTTGCTCTTTTCCAGGTTCTGTGGGAGATGGGTAATCTGGAGCAAAGTGAAGGAACAGGATAGTAATACCCAAATCTACTCCCACTAGAACTCTGCAAACATGTCCAGCTGTATGCTGAAGTCCCTTAGCAGCAACTGCCGCTCCTATGAACACTGGAACTATTTCAATCTCTGGCACAGCAAGTGCACTCAACAGCAGCATACAGAAAGAGAAAAGGCTTAAAACCAGTGTCTAGAAACCCATGCAGGTGAGCATGGATTGTACCTATGCTTGTGAGAAGGTCAGTCATTGAAAACACACATGTGGACAATTTCTTCTCAGGATCCCACAGCCTTTGCCAGTGTCAATGACAGAGGAAAGGACTTGCAGACCTTTGGGTCCAGAGCCCTGACACCTAGATTCGAGAGGTTTGCTTCCTCCAGGGAGCTCGGATGCTTCATGGCGCACACTTCAATTGGCTATCATAATCTTGTTGTTTGAATACTTTCTTTTTGCTGTCACTGGACAGGATACTGACTTATCCTCGCAGCACAACGTTACAGCTTTGTTTCCATACATTAGTTTGACTGAGTAGGTGACATCCTGCAGAAAAAGGAGATCTCATTTCTTAACAGAGATTAGAACAACTTATTGCTGCCTCTGGGACTGTGAGCTCATCTTCTAGTTGGCCTTACTAATTAGCAACATAAACTCCTGCTTCCCTTATGAGATTGGTTTGCAACTGGATCTTGACAAAAGCTCTGAGGGTCAGGTAAGGAATGTTCTGAGGGACTCCTCGGGATGATAAATTAAAGAAAAAGTACTAAAATACAGTGCAATTTCTAATGTGAAACACTTAATGTGAGATATTGCTTGCTGTGAAATGTCTTTTGAAGTGCCTACTTTCATGCTCTTTATTTCACCATGTATTTTTAAAACAAATTTTATTCTTAACACAAACATTTTTCCCATAGTCGCTTTGAATTTATGTTAGCAGGGATACACTGCACAGAGCACACCACTACCACTGCTGCAGCATCTCTGGCAATTTATGTTAACCATTGCCTGAGACAGCTTCCAAGCCATCTGAGGCCACCTCCTATTATGCAGTCCAAGACTTCTGGTATCAACAGATTTAGCCCCGTCCAGAGATTTTTCGAGCTCCCCCGCGCTGCTGTGAGAGGAACGACCGCCCTAATCCCCTGACAGCATTTAATCCCGGAGTCATTTCCAGTGGAGATACTTTGCCTGCTTCATTTGTTACAGAACCACAGCATCATTAAAAAGGAAGGGCTAATGCAAGTGTATAACACCATTGCTACTCATAAATTGCTTCATTATCAGCCTGGGTGTATTCTTTAAACCCTGGAATCTCAGATCATGATATTTCCAGCTCTCACAGTTGTAACAGATGGTCACATAAGGTTTAAAAAACCAGACAAACAAAATGTTTTTAATTTAAAACTCGTCTGACTTTAAAAAGACAATACTGTGATTCTGAGTCCTACCACACAACTGGTAATATTTTGGATTTGGCACACCAGTTATTGTAAAGTTTGTCTTCTTGTCTTGTTTTCACCAAATAGACAGCACAAACCAAACCAAACCAAGACAAACTTAACCTTCCCTCTATTTAACAGCAGCTGTATGTCCCCAAGTACTCATTAACAATCTTTTTCAACCCCAAACTCAAATTTGTGGGTCTGGGGCAGCTGAAGAATATCAGACCACCCACTGCAGCCTTTTCAGTCAGGAGAGCTGGCAGTTGTGAGCAAGGGGAAGGGAGCTGTCTCCCATCAGCCAAAAAGTCACACCTGTGACTGAGCAGGTTTTTACAGCCCTGCTACTGCCTTTAAGGAGGGACAGGAGATGCACAGCCACAATGTAAATGTATATGATCAAGACTATACTTTTGGTACTGCCCTTCCTTTAGGTTGCTATGTAGGTCTGTAGAAGAAAAAATAGCTGACCTACAGAAATCATCATGCCTGGGTTATACAGATGTCTCTCAGGCACCAACCTCACTAGTAAAGTTTGGTCTGTAAAAAATGGAATTTAAAATATCCCTGTAGTTATTTTTGTCAATGGATTATCACCACCAGAGGTGCTCCAAGCAGACAGAAGGATCCACACACAAAAAAAAAGAAGAAAAAAAAAAAGAAGTGTTTGTATTAGATAGTTCAGTTGTTGTTCTGAAAGAAAGGACCTGGTAAGACCTACAGCCATGGCTGGAAACGAACTGGCTGATCTTCAGGACTTCCTGACCTGATTTGCCTTCAAGAAGGTACAAAGAAGGCAAGAGAAAACCATCATGTTTCAGCAAAAGCAAGTTGTACCACGTTTACTCAGTGCAGGTGTAATGATTTGGTACTTACAGAGAGCATTCGTAGCTTCATGTTAAATCACACTACAGGACAATGCTGTCCATTAACAACCATGAGAGCAGACATGGCCTCCCCTTTTCAGATTTATCCACAGAATAAACACTTTATGTTGTCTGGAGAAATGTTAACACTCATAAGAGAGGAAATACCAATGTTCAGAAAAGAAGAATGGGAGTCAGGTTACCTATGTTATCTTTCCAGTTAAAGTTTACTATTAAATCTGTGGGGTAACCAGAGCACTTCAAATCTGCTTAACCATTTGTAATATATGCACACACAACACATATGTGTGTGTGTATATATAAACATGTATAAATATATATAATATCTATATTAGATAAAAATATATCCATATATGTAAATGTAAATATTAAAATTATATATACCTATAGGCATATATAAATGTAGTTGTAAAAATAGTTTTAACCATTTCCTAGAACTGTAGGGCTCAGTACTTGAAAGCTGCTTTAGCTATAGGGTTTCCTTCTGGGAACTGGAAAGCTTAATGTTATTTAGGTCCTTCTACCACATCCTTTCCTGGAGGTGGAGGTAAGAACTCTGTTTGCATGACTCTACAGGAGATGTCTGGGGAGCAGCCCAGTGCAACACAGCTCATTTCTTGATTTGCCAAGGGCTCATCCCCTTCTCTGCCTGCCCTCAGCTTGCCTCCTCGTCGACTCCGGCCATGTGTGACCCTATATCTATTTTTCCACTGTTGCATTAAACCCACACATGAGTTCAGACACATGAAGTCCTGCTCACTCTGAATCTTCTGCCCGTGGAGACACTCTGAAGAGAAAGTACTTCTGGTCTTGGTGATGGCAAAGGAACCTTCAAATACTTAGTAGATGTATCCTCTGAGCTGATTCAGCCCCAAATTATACAAGGCAAATTTTATACATGACAAATCAATTGGGAGCCCTTTCCAGGGCTGAGGGATATGATGTGGATTTCCCATCCTCTGACTGCAAAACTGGAAATTAGTATCTAGGTTTTCACCTCAAGTTGTTAGGATTATACATTTCTCGGTTAGCCCTGAAAACTATGAGATGTTTCACTGTTGACTAAAGTTTGTGTTTGCAGGGATATAAAATGACAACTTTTCAGGCTCCTTCCAGCACCTAAGACTCCAGCTATGCCATATATAACTGCCAGGATGTGACTTTTCTCCCTTTACACAATGTTTACATGTTGTTGGCACAAAAACTACTGGCCCTTCAGACACTGAAAATGAGAAACAAATGGAAGGGAATATAAGAAACACAAATATTTATTTAAGCAATTGTCTCAAATATGGAGGTTTTAATGATAAATTCTAAATAATTAGCAAAATGTTGAGAAAATGGATAAAAAAGGGCTGGACTCAGAAGAAAAATTTAGGTCCATCATGAAATAAAGTTCATGGAAACTGTGTATGTTTTATCACAAAAAATACCACCTGAAGTGAAAATGAAGAATCTGAATCAGAAATTCAGATGCTTGGAGCTTCATTGTAAAAACCTCAGCAGTCCCCATAGAGTCCCAAATTCATTGAAGGTACAGCTGTCTATGCAGGAAATATAGACAAATGGAGACCATGTGGTGGAGGGTGCCATCAAATCCTGCAGAGCAAAGGCATCAAACAGCCAGAAAAGTTAAAGCATCCTCAAGTGACATTCTTTGACAAAGGAAAAAAAAAAAAGATAGTGAAAGACTTTGCCAGCTGAGAAAATGAATTGTTCTATTTAATTCCATGAAATGTTTGAGGATTCAACCTGTAGAAAAGATAAAATAAAGTGTGCAGAACCTGAAAGAAACAGAGCTCTGTAAGAAGAAAAAAGACCAAACTCCCCCCCCCCCCCAACAAACACACAAAGCAATTTTTCTAACTGGGAAGAGAATAAAATCATTTCGCTTTGACCTTTTCCTCACCACTCAGACACAATAGCAATAGCTGCTATATATAAACCTTAGATGTTCTTCAGCTGCTCTCAACCAAAGGATATTTATTTTAACTCAGAAAGGCTAGTGGTAAAAGAAGTTGGGGGATGTTTTATTTACACAGTGATAAATTAACCTATGGATCGTTTCTCTAAGGATGGCTCTAGGAATGACTAGGATGCAGAGGGATCCAGATGGACTTTTTGACCTCCTTTGTTAAAGCTCCCTCCATGGTATTTGCTGGGCTCTTTCAAACTAAAAGGTTGAAGGACACAAAGCTTTATTCTCACATTTTAGTCTTGAGGCTAGAGAATCTTCTGCATTTATGCCCTAGCAATGTTTGCCTCCGGTAAATCTGAAGTATGCTGGGCAGCTGTGGAAGGAGGGAGAAAAACAAAAAAGCCTTGTGTCTGAAACATTTGTGTTTGTATGCATCCTACCCTGTACAGCTGGTCTGACTCAGCTCTGAGAAGATGCTGTGCAGCTGTTTCTCTGGAGCAATACCTGTGGGCAAACAGCAGCAGAATCCAACATTTATGTACATCTTCCTGATCTCCAGAGTTCATTTTGTCCCTACTCTGTCATCTTTAATCATGAAGCATTAGGCTTTTTCTTACTGGATGTTCATGTGCATATGTTCAGAACTTACAGGGCAAATCGACCATTGTTCCAGTTTTCCTGTTGATGTTTTTCTTGAAAATCAGAGCCTAGAGACTTGCCACAAGGCCAAATCCCATCTTTTCAAAATCGATTACTTCTTTGCTGGGACACTGCTTACTCTACTGCAATTGTCTAAGACTGGGTTCAGCTGGTGCAAACCAACTTCATCTCTTCTGTGAAGCTAAGGCAGGATTTAGCCTGTGTACTGTACAGCTCTGGCAAGTCAAGGCAGATGAGATGCCCCCTCTCGGGTAACTCTGCTGCTGCCTAGAGAAAGTGGCCCCAAGTCCAAAGTGGCAGTAGCAGCGTGAAGAAGCTCAGAGAAGGAGGCTCTAGAGACTAAACCATCTCATTCCAGCTCTGATGAGCTCATTCAGCGGGAAAGGCAGGGAATAAAGCAAAATAAAACAAAATAAGCATGCATTCCAGTCTGAAGATGGGGCCACTAGGCAGCTAGGCACTGAGATACCATGCAAATGGAAATAATTAAGCACTGGAACAGAATAGTGCAGATATCACTGGAATTATCAAAGGGATTTTTTGACGAAAAATGAATGAATCCCCAATGCCTTGAGATTTGCTCTTCCAAAGTAAAGCAATAATCCCACAGAATAAAATGGAACTAACCCTAAGGTAGGATGGGATAATGGTAAAATATTTCTTATGCTAGAAGGTTCCAAAATGTGTAAGGTAATCAATTTTTAAATGGTTCAAGTGTGGAAAAAAAAAAGCCTTATGGCAAATGAACCTTGAGAGGAAGAGCAGCAGAACCCAATTGGCTCTTTGGCAGTAGGAGACAGCTGTGACCGCTCTTCAAGCTGAAAGCCATATGGCTTAGAATAAGAGGAAATAAATAACCAAGTCATTAGGATCCCAGCGGGGCATGCAGCAATCTCAAATGGCAGCTGATCTCCCATGGTCTTACCACTGAAGTTGTCCACTGCTAGAAAGGAGTAAATCCAATGGCTGTGCAAAGTTGTGCATTTCTGTGTGCCTTTCACACACACGTGTGTGCACACATGAAGTCTATTCATACAAACTTTTAGACATATTGTGAATTCCAGAGCTTTTTATGAAGATTCATATCAAAAGTGAAGTAGAGACGAAGCATCACAGGAACATCATGCACATTGCTGTGCGTGAGTGGAGAAGAGCCACAGAAAGCCTCTGCCTATCACACATGGCAAGGTGAGAGACAAATAATATAAGCTCCTTTCGCCTTTCAAAAGAACCTTGTGATTGCTTTTTTAGCTAGATTATTCCACAGTCTTTGTACTTGTAAGGATTGCTTTTCTAATGAGGGAAGAAAGGTCAAAAGAAATTAATAGTCAAGATAACAGTTATCAGTCTGATATAAATAAAGCGGCTTATAACGCTTGCAATATGCCACAATCTGCTACAGATAAAGGAGTCTAAAGCCAAAGGAAGGATCAAAAGGAAGCTGATATTGGGAATATTTACACTCTAAGTTCTCTTTTTAAGCAGATGACTGGGCCACAGTTGCTGTTTGCAGTTGTCGCTGCTGAAGCCAGTGTTGCCACTGAAGCTTAGAGTAAGGACATCGCTCACCCGGCACGGCTCAGCCTCTCCCATTCAGTGGCTCAGATGTGATCCCGCAAACCTATGTGCACGTCCTCATACAACAGGGACCACGTTTTTATCCTGTAAATGATACCACAGTGCCAGCAAACACTGTGTAAGAGGTACACTTACAAAGCTCTCCCTTGCCTGCACTGTTGCTCTCCTGTTCTTCCCAGGACCCTGCTGCATCTTAACCCTGGAGACAGCTAGATCACTACTTGTTTGCCTTTCTAACTCTCCAGACACCTAGATTCCTGTTTGTGAGTCTCCCAAAATATCCAAGTGGCTCCTACCTTATGTGTTTGTGACCCCAAAATAATTTTACTAGTTCTGCCTAAATTCCCTTGGGAACCTCTTTCAGTAAGGTACAGATCGTGTGTATGGTTAAGATACATGTCACGCACACAGCCGCACACCTAAGCCTCTTGAGAGGTGCCTCTGGAGCTTGGATATGAAGAAGCTGAAGGCAAGAGCCGAACCTCTGCGAGGGGTGAGTTTCAGGTACAAGTCTGCTCTCAGCTCTTCCTGCTGATTAGATGCTACCCCAGGTGATGGGTTTTCATATTAATAATTTTCAGGATCCTAATTTCCTCCATGAATGCCATACGTGTCTTAGGAGCTGAAATTCGCATTCCAAGCAAGGAGCGAGACAACCAGAAATGTAATTGCTACAGGACCTGATTTCTATTGCTGAAGTTCCTCATGGGAGCTTGGTCTCGCAAGCTATGCTTTAGCGAAAGGACTCTGAAGTGCCAGTGTCACTGCTACCACTTTTGCAAAACCTTAGCTCTCCACTAGTCCTATGTGTTTTAAGACCTTCTAGCAAAATTGGTGATGTACATGTACCAGCATAACTTCTGCTCTAATTGGTTTAGCTTGTTTCCATACAGATATTAAATCTCTTCCACAATCACCTCTCTTCACTGACAAATATTTTTCCACAGTAAATCATTCATTCTGACCTGCACACACTTCCAGACTCTTCTTAGACATGTTCTATTGGCTGGATTGGGTTTTTTCCTTATATTTCAGTCCTGAGCTTTAGGATCATTAAAGGTTTCCAGTGACCACATGATGCCTTTTTTTTTAACAGATAATTTATTTGCAACAGTAGTGTGAGATACAGTAGAATACAAGTGGGAACCAGATAATCATGTATTATTTTATAGTGTATATTTCAGTAGATTATTCCAAATGTAACATATGGAAATTTTAAGTCCTATAACATTAGTTCTGATATCATGGTGAGTAAGCATTTCAACAATAAGCAGTCTTGTGGAAAAATTCATGTAGTTTGCTTTACCTCATTTGTCCTAAATTACAGACTGCATCAGTATGATTTAGATCATATAAGTGGGTAACAAATAGTTCAGTCTATATTTGCATCTTGTCTATTTAGTAAGTCCTTGAGAAACTCAGATACACACAGGTTGATTTGAGATACAAAAAATTGTGCATGGTGTTTTCATCTCTCACCTTGAAAAGAAAGGTTCACAATGTAAATTCTCACACATTTTATTTAGATTAAAAATACTGGATGTTGTATCATATCCTGAATGTGTTACACAGACTGCAGATAAAATGTTACAGAGCACAGCAGCGACTGCTCTGCCACCAAGCACTAGAAAGGTGGAAATTTGAAGGCCGTCTAGCTTTCTAAGCAGATACTGTGGCAATTATTAATAATCAGAAATAAAGCGCATTTTGAAGAGCTCATATGCAAATACACGTGATAAGCCTAAACACTGCATGAGATGAGTCTCGCTCCTGCTTCCACTGAATGAATGAAAGATACAGCTCCCAAATACTTCAACAGGAGAAGGGTTATGATGACAACTGAAATGCTGCAGGGTTTAATTTTTCTTTTCTTTTTTTTTTTTTTTTTTTCCTCAGAATAGTTAGAATTTGGCTGATAAACTCCTCAGAGTTCATGCAACCCAAAATGTATTTGTGTGCCTCAGGGTAACCACCCTTAGCTTCCATCCCTTCTTTTCTGAAATCCAGTGATTAAATATTTTGAATGGGTTTGTTAAAGTGCAAATATAGTGTTGTAAACAATCGTGCCATCATGGAGGAGTGAGAGACTCATTCATGGTTTTTTTAGGACCCCAGAATGACAACATGCTTGGCAGACTTCCTGTGATATCCATCCATCATCATAAACAAAAGACATTTACCGTTTCCCACCCCAACCAATGAATACTTTAAGAGGATGCCACATGATGTTATGAGGTGCAATTTAAGAGCTGAAGGCCTTTAGAACATAAATCTCAAACAGTATTAAAGTACATATTTTAAAATCATATTAAGGCAGAAGTATATCCAATCCATAAAAAGGTCATGCTAGTCTATTATTTAACCAAATGTGACTATTGCAGAGTGATGATACAACTGCAAAACAACGTAGAGAAGCACACATCCCTGCAGGTCAAAGCTAAATCAAGTCCTAAGGGATGCTGAAGAGTGACGTTCCCTTACATGGATGGTGATCTCTTGTAGTGGGGCAGAACTGGCTGTGATGACAGCCACTCCTAAGGATTTACTTTAGGGTGGGTCATAAACATCAAGTCAAACACATATCCTTCCACAATTAAGTATCTTGCTGAACAACCCTGATTTTGGATAAAAACACAGTGAAGTGCAAGACAGAAGCCATCAGGCCGCAAAAAAGCTCAGGAACATTTCCACTGTAGTCACTGACAAACTCTTCTATGAGTCTCATTCTGTGGGAGCAGGAGCAGACCTACCATATCTTGCTTTCCTACTAATGTCCAATGGCATGGAAACATCCTTTACTGTCTAGTGGTCTTTTTATTTTGGCTTCCCTTCTTTCCCCTAACCTTTTCAGGAGCCTCAGTATCTTATATCCGATACTCTCTTTGAGCGAGGAGTTCTCCTAGGACTGGTTCTGAGTGTTTGCCACACTTCACTAATAGAAAGTGTTTCAAGGAAAGAATCCTCCTAGCTGAGGTGTCTGGTGCTATGCCCGTGCTATGCTCCCTCAGCAGCAGAATCAGGCTGGCTGAGGAAAATCAAGCCAGTTGTGTAAAGGACCCTTAAGCATAAAACAAATCACAGCTTCTTATTTAAAAAACACAGTACCATGCAAAATTCACAAATTAAGAGCTTCTAAGGAGTGTCTTTAAATACAAAAATGCAAACCTTTGCTTAAAAATCCACCAGTGCTATGTGTATTACTCTTTACTTTACCTGTTTAAGCCATGCAAAAGGTTTAATCAAAGTGTCCCTTTAACAAATACAGCATTTGAAGAAAAGAAAAAAGCCAGAACAAATGCCTAGACAAAAAAAACCCCACAAGTTTTGATCTTTCTCATTGAATCTATTCAGCATGGTATTTACTCATCTGAGCAGATGTACGCAGGGGTCTAAACATCACATCTGTGTTGCCCTTCCCCAGGAGACTTAGTCCTTGCTGTGGGAAGGAGCTCTTATCTGCGATTTGACATTGTCCCTTGCAGGTCCCTCAGCATGCTCATGCCCTTGAACCATGATGCTGTCACTGTGTCAGGGCACAGCTAAGGGCAAGTATCAGCTGTTTCACCAGACTCCACAGGCAGCCGCTGCCGTGATGCTGCAACAGGTATGCGATGGGGAGTGTGTCTGGTGGAAGACCTCATGCGTCGGGAGCGGGGCTGTAGCTGGGTCACCCAAGGAAGCCCTGTCCTGCGCCCGCGTGTGCTACATGCTGTGCCTGGGTGGAATAAGGGAGAGATTACGGCCCAACTGCAAATGCATGAAGGAGTCATGAATCTCATGCTCAGTGCAGGGAGCCTGCGCCATACTAACAGGGTTTAAGACAAGAAAAGTGTGAAACTAGGAAAATGAGTACGGCAGGACACGCTGGGACTATACAGTGCTGCAAGTTGGGATAGTAGAATTGCCCTTGGATCATAGTGCACAGATTTGAGGGTAGCAGTGGTTTATTATCTCATTAGAAACATCTAATTCCCTGTAATAAAGATTGCATGTAGAGTATGTCAAAGAACAGACAAGGCTATTACAGCTCACAGTCAGGACTAATGCTTTTTTTCCCCTTTTATTGCTAAATAGGCAGGAGTAGCTTTTCAATTTCAAAATAAAAACTATATAATTACCGTAATAATACCATGCTCCTGACTGCTCTGCAGCTGCATATTGTAAAACTCAAAGCCACTGATCAGAAACAAAAGCAGTAAGTCAGTAACAGCTTTAGAGAAATGTTCTGCTGGGGTGATCATGTCCATCAAAATACTTCTATAAGGGAAAGACTGATTACTGAACTTATTTCATGTCCCTTTCCCCCTAAAAAACCCTGCAAGTGCTTGCATCTTTTCCTAAAAACAGATAAAGAAACCTTTGCCAGAGGTATAACTGAGGCTATACGAACACTGCAACAAGCATGGATCCCGTTCAAATAGTTAGGCATCAGTTACAACAAAAAGCCAGAAGCAGTCGTATTTTTATAATCTGTTATAAAAAAATATTTCCCAATCAGTGTTTCAATACAGGTAAAAGTTAAAAACCCTCTAGATTACTAATAAATTAAAAACCCCATATCTCCAACCATCTTGTAAGAAAGTAGGTAAGTAATTTAAACCTTTAGTTTACATAAATTAGCACAGAAATGTGTATTTGAACAAGTGCACTGAAAACAGATATGCCTTCTTTTCTTCTGATATCTCTTATTTGAGTTATTAAGTAACAGGAAAGCCTTTATATTCTTTACATGACCTTGGAAGTCTGCTAACACTAAATGGTCAATAGTCAAACCCCAGGAGAATGTTTCACCAGATAGACAATGACAAGAGGGAGCATGAAGTACAGTCAAATGCTTTGCAGCCTTATTACAGTAGACTTCAACATTCAATTTCAGCGTATGTACTCTTGGGAAGGGATGAAGGTAATACATTTATACCGCAAATCACATGAATGAAATTTGATGGGTTGACAGAATGTGGTTTTTTTTTAAAATCTATTAAAGTATCATTTTTTCAGAGGTAGCTTGCAAGGCAATAGTGATGTACCTGAGTGGAAACAATACTCCTTTGCTTGACTGTGGATAAAACTCTTAAATGCTGTTGGTGCTGTCCCTGAACCTCGCAGAGAACGTTTAATGGATAAGATGTTCTAATCGGAGCTGACAACAGCCAATTAAGTGTCAGAAGAACAATCTGATAAGTAGGTCTTCATGTCTATAGGCATTTCCTGATACGTCTTAACTGTCAATCTGAATGTTAAACATCTCGATCTTTATCTCATTATTGACTGATTTATTAAAGGAGAATGCTTCATCTCTTTTTTTGACTTTGGGGTTGCTCCAGAAAGAAGGAAAGGAAAATACTAGGAAAAACTCTTAATTTGGAATAACAGATGGGGAATCCTGATTATAGCAAAGTCCTAATCTTCCAACGGAGCAAGCATATGGTTTGGTGACACCACTACCATGCAGCTGCCCACACCATACCTTTTAAGAAATGGCAGACGCTCAGTCTAGAGGAGATCTGTTTCTTTAATAGGTGGAAGGGTATCTGTGAACGTGCTAGCAGGCTGCTCTCTGCTTTCAGTGCTTCTTGCTAGTCATACAGAAGACAACACCTCGCTGGATGGATCTCTTCCCTTCTTGTCCTCACCCCTGTCGATATCAATCACATGAACTATGCCAGGCTTCAGGATCAGGTCATCGGTCTCTACGTGGCTCCTGTTGTCGTCCACCTCGATGTACTTCCCTTTGGTCGGCTGGGTAGCCTTACTGAAGACATCTTTAAAACGGCGCTTGAGTTCAACGTCTGGGCAATAGACGTACTCATAAAGAGCACCAGCAAGGACTGCTCCTATTATTGGTCCCACCCAATATACCTGCAAAAAGAGGTGGAAAAAAGACAGGCATTAAGCTCTAGAGCAAATAAAGAAGCCAGGGTCTCAGAGAAAAGCATGTCACTACAGACTTCACCCAGAAAAGTTTCTGAAAAATGCCCTGGCCCAATTGTTAAAACCAACTCTCCAGAAATGCATGGTCACATAGTTCCCTGGCTTTCATGACCTGGGATGAAATCTGCCATCCTACCATAGGTTTCACAGATGGTGACCTGGAGCTCAGCAATTAAGTGACTGCTCTAAAATCACATATGAAGTTAGTCAAAAGGCAGTCTCTTAGGCAGTTAACGGCATTAGTCCTAGGTGAATTTCTTTTTCTTCTGCCTCCTCCCAGTCTCTCTGCCTTACATATATTTCACCCCCTTCAGAAATACTCCCTAGTCACTTTGAATCCAGTCATCTAAACCACCTTGCATCCATGGGTGCGGCTCTTCCCTAAAAACTCCTCTCGTGCCGGCGTTTAGGGAATGACCAGGCAGCGGACCCCATGGAGCAGAGGAGAGGGACCTATGCTGACACGGCAGTGAGGTACAGTTACTACTCCCCTGATGCCTGAAAAAGATTTCAGTCTACATGTCTGGTTACCAATGTTCTGGGGCAGACCGGCTGAACGGCAGTGAAGCCACAGACACCTCCCATGGACAGGCAGGCAGGCATCCTCTCTGGCTGCCCTACCTTCTCCTGTTAATAGAAAGCAGCTTTTTTCCCCTCTTTATGGGAGATTTAACTTATTTTTTTAAACTTTGTCCAATAAGAAAAAAGTACGGGTTCTTCATCATCCTTATTCGGATCAACCATAGCTATAACATTTCTTGAGACAAAAAAGGCCAGAGATCCTGGTGGAGTCACATATGACTTGTCAAATACAGCTCTGTCGTCGCATACAACAAATAGTTGCTCTGGCACAGGTTTGCTTTTAAACTAGCAGGAGTAAGATGATTGAGAAGCAGTCCCACATCTTCAAAGAGAAATAGTTTTGTTAAGTTTTATCGATCCATCTCTTTCCAAGAGGCCTCCCTATAAATTTTCATTGCTCATTGCCAGCTGTAGACAACACATACAGACTGTTTGCAAGATGGCACACAAAATAAACACCAATGTAGAAAAATTATTTTCTTTCTGCATTTTCACCCAAGGTGACAACGAACTTTTAAGGAAACAAAGCCTTTCCTAGTGTATACACAAACAGATCTACTTCAGTATTTCAGACTCACATTTCCAAAATAATCCAAATTTGGCTTCTGATCCTGCAGATCAGAAGCCCTGGTGCAGAAGCCCACAGGCTTCTGTCAATGGCATGCCAATGTCACTGCTCTGGAGGAGGAGAAAAGGTCGTCTTTCCAAGTGACCAGGACAGTAGCTAAGCTTCTCTTACAAGTTTCTCCATAGCACATTTGTTTATTGTTTATAGCTTTAGTTATAAATTACAGGCTTCCTCAGAGTATGGATAATTAATCTGGTGAAAAACTACAGTAGTTTTTCGTATGAACAAGCCATTCACTGATAACTGGGTAAATCTGCCTCAATAGGATAACTCTTGGGAACAAAGTTACACATGGCATCGTGTTTGCAGAATTGGAGCCTTAGGGCCTGAAGACAATGCTATTTCTGTTATTAGCTGCAGTGGGAGCAATGTGGGCTTCATACTTTAAAAATCAAGAAAATCCTTATATGCACTGTAATATTGAGCTCTTACAGTTAGCATTGAAAGTGTCCCTAGAAGTGCTTTCCCTGTCTTTAATTAGGTGAAGCTGAGCTGCAATCCATTCTCCCTTATAAAACGTGAATTGGTTTTTAATAAGTTTAGTAGTGGGATACTATAGAAAATGACTGCATCATTCACAATCTGTTTATCAAATTGTTTCCTGCGCAAATACTCCTAGTTAGGCTGACGCTTTCGAATTGAAGCAGGTAACATCTGGTCTGGTCTGCAAAGACCAGACTGCAACCCCTTCATCTCTCACTGCGGGCATTTGCCGAGGCAGGTTCTCCCCTGGGAACCAGATCACAGAGGGTCCCTGCTCTCATTTTACACGTCTGCCCCAGTTTGCTGCAGAACCAGGTGAAACGTGAAGCTGACAGAATTACTTCCATAACTTCTCACCAGCGTGACCAGGGGGTTTGCAATCTGCCTCGGAGGATTTTTCTTTCTAGCAGTTCAATTCTTTCAGTCTCGCTGGATTGCTTTTTTTGTTTTGAACTTTTTGTATGATTTCCTTTCTACCCCAGCTACTACCTCCACAAAACGGCCCCTGAATAGCAAAACGCTATTCCAACGAACTGCATACTGCACCACAGTCCGAGGCTAGGAGCATAATTATACCAAAGCTTGTGGCAGGTCAGCGCCTGTCTTCCTCAGTGATGGTCTCTATGCGACGTACTGGGATAGATAACTAAAAGCAAATGATGTATGAAAAATCCCGATAGCTGTTTGTCGCTATGGTGAAGGAAGCATGAAAGCAGAGTTACCCATTGGTTTTCCCATCTCCCCATGATCACAGCAGGTCCAAATGATCGAGCAGGGTTCATACTGGCACCGGTGTAATTGATCTAAAGCAGAGACAAAATGTTACCCGTTATTAAAGTCTTGAAGATAGTTACTCAGTTTCTGCTAGTCCTTGTACTATGGGGACACCCTGGTTTTGCATGGCTTCTAATCTTGACAGCAAGTATTGCCACTCTGCTGAGTCTTATCAAAAAATTAACAAAGTCATCACATAAACAGGCAGAAAACCTCTGATGCAACACCTGACCCAAGGGGACCCTCCTGCTACTCCAAAGCGTTTTGGTGTGGATCCATAAAGAATATAGCAGCTTTACAGCTATAGCAGCTATAAAGGCCACAGAAGTTTCCATTTACTTCTGAAGTAGTCATAAAGGGAAAAGGAGTCTATTTTTTAAAGAGAAGCCATTAACTTACAGCAAATAAATGTCCAATTGCAACAGAAAATCCAATTGCTAAAGCTACTGAACCAGTGACATCACTTCGTTTTGAATCACAGCTGGCAAAAATAGTAAAAACCAGCTGGAATGTAATTATCAACTCCACCAGGAGTCCATGGCCAGCGGAAAGATCCCTGTGTACCTGGAAGAAGGGAAAGAAACACCGGAGATGAAACAAAGGTGATTTTGTAGATCAGAAAGCCACCACATATATTAATTGTGTTTCAATGAAAGGTATTTCTAAATGGTACAACAATGAAATTTAGAGGTACAAGTTCCCCTCCTTCATAACTTTTTTTTTTTTTAAATTTTTTTTTTTATTTTGAGAGCCATGGAGAATTACTGCTGGACTGAGAACAGAAGGCTTAACAGTAACATCCAACAAGAACTTCAAAGTTAGACTGCAGAAGCATAGTTTATTTTTACACAGGGATTTGCAAATGCTGCACTTCCCCTTCACCATTTTTTTTCTTGGGAACACTGTAATTTACTATTCAATTATAAATTCATTAATTAGCCCTGACTTAATTAATTTAAATTTCAATTAAAAATTAAGCAGTGTACAGCTCAAGTGCATTTTTAATAAGTCCTGCAACAGGGCTAACTGATGGCATTCCTTATTAGTTTAGAACAAAGCTGAAATCTAAGCCACAACCTATTTCAAAAGTATGTCATTTTAAATTGATGTTTTTTCAATCCCCATCATAATGGCATAGAATTCATTTTCCCCTCCCCAGCCCATATGAAAATGGCATTTCACGCATATATTATTTAAATTTTGTATGTAAATTAACATTACCTGCTGTCATCAGATTTGGGGAAGTTCTAAGAAAGAGAACTTCTATAAAAAGAACAGCTATAGCTATTACGCTGCATAAAGCCATCCTAAGGAGAGCTTTCAGCCCTGTCTAGATGTTGTAAATAAACCAGGAAGCTCTTAAAATCTCTACTTGAGCTCTCTTTATTCTGCGTGACACTGATTATATTTTATTAGGCTCTACGCTAGTCTAGTTCAAGAGCCGGAGGAGAGGTGATTACCGCAGTGACTCCCAGGCCTCCTACCACGCTTGGTGGTGTGACGAGGTAAAGGATGCCTGCGCCCACGATGGCTCCCAGGCACTGGGCTAGAATGTAGAAGACGGACTTGGCGAGGCTGATCTTCCTTGTGCAGACCATTGCCACGGTCACAGCAGGGTTAATGTGGCCTCCGCTGATGTGTCCAAAGCATTGCACCATGGTCGCAATGCTGAGTCCAAAGCAGAGGGAGATAAGGACCATGTCTACAGGCAAGGGCTTCTCTGCTCCACCCCAGTTGATCGTGGAGCCGAGGCTGAGCAGGACGAAAATGAGCATGGCCAAAAATTCTGCCGAAACGGCTTTCCAGAAGGGCTGCGTCCAGACTCCTTTAAACGCCACCATGATGCTCTCACACTTACACAGACGTCCACACTTACTGAAAAGGAAAACAAAGCTTCATTAGAAGTCACCAAATAAGCCTTATACTCTCTTGTTAGGGGGTTGCTATCCAGCAGACTTTGGAGAGAAGGCAGCAATGCGGAGTATCCTTGGGCTGCGACAGCCACAGACTGCACTCTCAGAGCAGACTGTCCTTAAAACATGACCAGTGTTTGAGTGTCCGCAGGACACAGGGTAATTAATCACCCCTTGCAGTAAGTCTGTCTGTATAGCTTCAGTTCACAAAAAGCAACCTCTGTATCTCTTGAAATAAGTGAGCGTGAAAGTATGTGAATTTGTCTACACTAGCTGACCTCTGCCTGACTTAGAGACTGCACAGCCCTACCACTTCCAGTGGCCTGTTGACCATCATGCTCATTAAATCACTGGGTATCCTCTTTTTCTAAGCAAATCTGTACTTTTCACAAAGCAGGTACGACAATTCAATAAAAAGGAGTCTCTCAGTCAAACCCTAATAGTTTTGATAACCGTGTAGTGTTGGGAGGTTGCCCTGGGAGCTGTAAGAGAAAGTCTATTTGTTTGAACACTCACACAGACCAGTATTTCAATTTGTATTTATGCAAAGAGCAATTTCTTCACTGTGGATGTAGGGTAAAAATTGAATTCAGCCAGGAGAATAGATGCAATCCTAAATTCTGACCTTTAAATCAATCATGCAATCAATAAAGTGCTTTCTTTTGGGCTAAGGGTGCCAAGTAAGCTGTGGAATAGAGCAATATTTTCTGTATGTGTGGTGTGTAGAACTCTGGCAAAGAAAGAAGTGTCTTGATTTTCCTCTCTGTCTGAAGATGCTATTTATTAGTCTACACTGCCTTCCTGATGAGTTACAATTTTGCTAGATGTTCAGATACCTATGAAAGTGGGTCACCAAAGAAAAGTTATTTGTGGTATTAATAAATTAGGAGAATAAGCCAAAAGGGAAGCATTTTAATGAGTTTCTAAGGAATGCTAACAAGACTCTTCTCTAAAAACAAAAGCAAAAAAACCTACAACCCCTCCAAAAAGTAGAAAACAAAAGAAAGAATATTCAGCTGCTACATTTGGGAACAGAATTTCAAGTGGAAGATGGATGAATTTATGCTCTGTTATCTAAGGTAACTGAGCTACAATGCATATTTAATACCACTTACATCAGAAAGAAGCATAAAAGGCATGTCTGCCCTTTTCAAGTTATTGCAAGAGGAATGGCCCATGAATTTCTTAATAGTTGCAGTGAGTTAGGGAAAGGCAATTTAATCCTGTGACTGGAGCAAATAATTTGTTTCCCTGTCTCATTTCTTATGCTAATTTACTGTGTATTTTGGATAGGTCATTCAAACTCTATCTCAGTTCTCTAGACTCTCAGATGAGAATAAGAATTACATTATCTCCTGCAAATGCCTGTTGCAAAGTGCTTGTGAAGTGATCTGAGAGACTTGAGTGGGACTTGCTCTGCTACAGAAGAATTTAAGCCAGAACCTCAAAAGAGAATAAAGTCACCCTCAAAATCTTCTGATTTTGGGTCAAACTCGAGACAAATGGAAAGATGTTTTTGTAAGATCTCATATTAACAGTCAGTTAATGACCAACTACCTAGACTAGACTTTTTGTTCAAAATGGCTCCAAAATCATTGCCTACCCCAATGCTGAAGCTCACAGGTATTTGGTTGTCCTTACCTTTGAACCCTATACCCAGTTTCTCACTGAAACCTAAAGGCTTACCTCTGACACCCGTACTACTTCCTCACTAATAATTTATTTTAGTGGCCTGAGTAAGACACAGGTGCTATATTCTTAACGAGAAAAGCTCATTTTCCCAGGGCATGTCTCAGGTGAACATTTCACATAGGGATGAAGCATATCCTGAAGCCCATGGAAAAGAAACCTGGATGCACAGACTAGGGAAGCGGCACTCATCCACCCTTTCACCCCCAGCTCAGCTGGGATGCAACCTGGATTTCCCTGAGCTTTTGCTTGCTAAGCAAAATGCAAGGCCTGGTGTTATATTCCAGACATCTGCAAAATTTCCAACCACCAAAGGCACTATGGGGGGAATGTAGGTTTCTGGAGCATGGAAGAGAGGGGTATGGTGAATCCTGACTTCTTTGTCCGAGTGTGCCTGACCATCTCTTTCTGTACGCAGAGAATAGTGAGATCTGCAAATTAATTGCATTCCTTCATCCTGTAGAAGTAGACAGAAAAGGGTGTTTGTATTTGGTATTAAAATTGTGCAGTTAGCTTCCCTCTAGTTGTGGAACATCTTGGAAGAACATATTAAGAGTGAGTGTGTGTGCATGTGCACGCACGTCTGCAAGAGAGAGACAGGGAAGATCTGGAAGATCACACCTTCTACTGAACCGCTGATGGGCCTGTCTAGAAGGAGGCTACCACTTATGAAGGGCAGATCTCATACTGCTTCTCCAGCTGAGACCACGTCCAGCCAATTCAGTCAGTATTGTTTATAGCCCTGAAAATGCAAAAACGCTGCATGCAAGCCAAAAGCATAACTAACTCAAACACAGAAGCTTGCTCACCAACATAAAGTTTCTGCTCTTCTAAACCAGCATGCTACATGGAAGAAAATCAAAATGGTAGAACTACACTGTCAGCCATACTTTGATAGTTAATGATCTAAAGATCTATTTTTAATGCACACATGTTTTTCTGAAGCAGTCTGTTTTTCTGTGATTTCAACACCCAGCAAAATGCCCAGCTGTCACGGCCAAATTTTTCTTTCAAACCGCACACCTTTCTTCCCCACAGCAAAAAACCCCTACAAATGTTAATACAAGCTTAATACTGTGTTTGAGCCCTGAGTCCAGGTTTTCACTTAAATCCAAAAGCTATCAACAACTTAGAAATCAACACCATCTCCAACATCCACTATTTTTTCAGCATGCAGTTAAAGGCTTGAGAAGAGACAGAGTGATGGCTGTGCCAGGTCTGAAACCAAAATGGGACTTTCCAGCAGCTAAGATTTCCCATCAAAGTTGCAAAATAATTTTCGGAGTAGTTGTTGTTCATGGTTGTCTTTGATAAATACTAAATGCAACAGAAAAACAGAAAGACACTTTGATGTTATGGTCACACCTTAATTTCATGTGTGGCCACACTTGAAATTCTCTGGTCTGGACTACAAGATTACACAGTGGACTGTGCCGGATAGGATGCAAGGTGGGTTTTTACAGGTCATGCTGCCATCAGGGCTGCAGGCATGATTATGGCTTCAAAGCCGTAACAATAGAAATAATAACAAAGCCTTCAGTACAGAAGTCAAACGTTATTTTTAGAATTCTTCCTTTTCTAACTAGTACCGTTTCAAGGAGCAGAGCAGCCTGGACGGACGTGGGCTTGCAGCCAGCCACTCCACACAACAGTACTGTCACACAGAAGTTTTGGGCGTGTGGCAGCTATTTACAGTGGCATCTCCGCAGCAAACTCAGATACTCCCCGACCTGTGCTGGCACAGCCGCGGTACCTCAACTGGGCATTGGGGACCCGCTTGCCAACTTGGGGGGAGGAGGGAGACAGGCTACTGTTGCAAACCAAATGCGCTATCGCAGGGCTTGCTTATAACCATTTCGCCTCATTTTCCAATAGGATGTGGAATGGGCGACCGACACGGCTATCTACAGGAGGTGGGAAGGGGAGGCTTGGGAGCCCCGTACCGCAGCTTTCTGGCTGTGCGGGAGCTGGGCTTTCCGCACACGCTTCTCTCCGTCGCAGGACCGCAAGTGGCGACAAAACAAAGTTTTAGGGTGCGGAAAAGGAGGGGGTGCCCCCCTTCGCACCGCTGGTGTCAAAACCCAAGGACGACCGAAAGGCTCCGGTAGTGCCTTCGGGGAGGGGGAGCCCGGTGCCCTGGGAGCCACCCCTCGGTGCAAAACGCCGGGGGACGGCAGCTCGCAGCACCCCCGAGCGCCCCGCCGGCGCAGCGAGGGGGACCCGGGGCCGGACGAGCGGAGGGGGGGTCTCCGCGGGCGCGGAGAAGGGGCGCCCCTCCCGCAGCCGCGCACCCCGCTCCCCTCTTCCCCGAGCTTTCCTCCAAAGCCTCCTTCGGTTTGGGTGGGGGGCCCCCTTCCTCCCTCCCTCCCTCCGCGCCCCGCGGAGGGCCGCGCACTCACCCGCGGCGCGGAGCGGCCGCTCCGTCGCTCATGCCTCCCCGGCGGGCGCGGAGCCGCGGCAGCGCGGGCGCGGGCGAGCGGCGCTCGCCGGGGTGAGCTCGGGGCGCGGGGCGGGGGGGTGGCACGGCTCCCAACCATGCGGCTGGCCAGCGCCGCGGGCCCCTACCTGCTGCTCCGCGCGGGCCGAGGGGACTTGCGAAACTGCCGCCGGAGCACCGGCTGCGGGTCACTTGCGATCATGTGAATACGCAGATTAATTCGGGGGGTTCGCGGCGGCCGGTTAAAAGAAGCAGCCAAGGCCGAAGCGAGCCCCCTGTGCTTCTGCGGCGGGGGCCGCGCGGCGTTGGGAAGGACTCGAAGGTTTCTCGGCTTCTTCTGTGCCACGCACCGTATTGAAGGAAATAAAGTCTAAGCTACTCTGCAGTCAGGGAGCTTTACCCATCTAAAATACCCATTGGTTCATTACCAGAACTCTGCGGGTTACAAAAGAGGCAAAGTGTTTAATTTGTTGGAAGTTGCTACGTTCAACAAAGTTTTGCCTAGTGTGGAAAGCCGATGGAGGCCACTGGAAAGAACTGTTGATATTAGACCATGATGCTGTTGAGGAAATTCAGATGGTGCTCACCTTGAGAAGAACCCATTGAATCTACAGCATGCAAACAACCCAATGAAAAAACAGCCCTTTGCGTAATAAGAAAAAATCAAAGTCGCCTAAGTTGCCAGGCACAATTATTTTGTTAGAGAATGCACAGAAACCGTCGCTTGAAGAAGGCAGGGGTGAAAATGGAACAAAGTATCTAGAAAACCCGGTTTTTCCCCAGTGGCTTAGACCTTTGCATGCAGTGCAAGAATCTGTGCCTAAGTCATATACAAAACATCTGAAGGGACATGTTCAAGTGTTAAACGAAGTTAAAATAGCATGCACAGAAAAACTACATCTGCTGCCATGCATCCATGAGATGAGAATGAGTCTCATCTCAGAGAGAAAGAATCATGACAGAGAAAGAATCAAAATTGGCATGATGATCAGCCAGCCTGGACGGGGGACACTGGACCAGATAATCTTTCTGACCATTAGAAAACAGTGCAAGAGCTGAAGAGCTACTTTGGGCATGGAAACCGTGGACAGAAAGTCCTCTCTTAGCTTCTGCTAGGAGATTGTAGGCAATAATTTACACCCGTGAAAAGCGAGTATAATGTATAACACTATCAGTTCAGGATGCCCTCGACCAATTTGTACACACAGCAATAAAAAAAAGTCATGCCCGTGTGTTAAATACTTACTGAACAGAGTTTATGGTAAATGCAAGGTGATCATAAAGTACAAATGTAGGTGTTTCTCTCACGTTTGCCTGCTCTTCCCCTAAAGCTGTGTCATAAAGGATACCAAGAGACATTCACAATGTGATGGCAAAACAGCTGGCTGGATGTTTGCCTTTCTTGTTTTCAAGCTTTGCTTCATTTGCTTATGTCTTGAGCTTAGCCAAGAAGGGGTGCAGTCGTCATTACACCGCTCTGCTCTTTCATTTGGTGCATCTGATTTTTCAATCTATGCCCTTCACAACCTGCTACAGTGATTCCAGAAACTTCAAGTCCTAACACTGTCTTACTGACACATAAGCCCATCGTATACTTCGTATACTCACAGACCAACTTTTTATGTCAAGGCTGCAGGAGGAGTTCCTCACAGTGAAAGGCTTCCAGTTAGGATGTTCCTCTGCATAGGATTTTTTTACCCCTATGTCCTTTTCCCCCTCTGCCAGGAATTACTGTACAAAAAGCTCCTTTTTAGTGCTCTGTTTCAAACACCTGTGGATTCCCTTGATGTAGCTTGAACATACCACATCTTTTCCCACCTGCAGTTGGTGAAGTCATTATCTGATCCTTTCAGCCTTTTACGCCACGGCTACTTCTGTCATACAAATCCTTTTCTCTGTTGTTCCAAAAGCTACAAAAGACACATTTACAAAACTCAATTTTCTTTCCAGTTTTGGAGCTGGCTGTTTGAAACCAGAGCTGAGGTTGCTTTCATAGCTTTGTCCCGACAACACGCTTGTTCTTTGGCACCTTGCAGACTCAGCTCCTGCAAGCTGTTTCTTTGTTCACAAACAAAATTTGCTTAGCAAACCCAATAATTTCTTTTCCTTTTGTTGCAGATAGTGCATATCTGCTCTTTTTGATCTGCAGAGCAGGTCACTGCCACATAGAGAAGCCAGAACATTAATAGCTTCTGTCACTGCTACCATTCTAATTGCGATAGATCTTCTGGAGGATTAGACAAAGGTTGTGGCCACATAAACAGAGAAAGGCAATGCTTCGGGCACAAACCTGGAGCAAACTGCACTGTGCCAGCTCTGATCAAACACACAGACTATGTTCTGTTGAAAGCACAGAAGGCAAGGAAGACAGCCCTTGAGATGGCACTGAAACACAGAGGAAAGCTGCCCCAGTTTGTCAGGGATAAATTTTTCAATGCTGGGAGTTGGGACCACATAGATTCCTTTTTTTTTTTTTTGCTTATGTATTTTCATCTTTATAAAACCTGGGTTAACTTGTTTGGGATCTCTGCCCAAGGATGAAATATTCCTCCTGCTGCTGTGCTTAACACAGTTAAGGAAATAACTTACAAAAGAATATATATGAAAAATTTAGAAATGGTGTTAATGTTCAATCCATGTCTGAGGGGGGGGAAATGTGCAGTGGAATCTTGCTGTGCCTCTGCTTCTCCTTCACTGAACATTAAGTCTGAGTTTCTACAGTCATTTTTAGGGCACCATGAATTAAAGATCTCCGTAGGAATGTAAGCCATGGTGAGAAGATGCTGCAACACGTAAGACATGTCCCCATTCTGAACAAGGACTTCCCAGACAGTTGAAGCGTTCTGGATCTGGGCTTTCAGTTTGGTCTGTTATGGAGGAGAGGGCACACTGCCAAGTAGGAGAGGAATGTGCAAACAGCTAATTCCAGCTAAAACAATATGAGGGAGAGAGGCAGAAAAACTCCTAGCACTAGATTCTGTCACCTCACTGAATAGCGGTGTGGGAAGAGTCCCTTTGCTCCTATGGTGAGTCTCGTAGATACCTATCCATGCTGGGCAACTCTGTCAGATCTGCCTCATGGGGTTTGTCAGCTAAGACTGAAGCAGAGAAAAGAAAGACCACCCTCCCCCCCCACCAAAGGACATAATTCAGAAACACTGTGTGTTTTCTCAGTAGTCCTTTTCCACTTGTACCCAGAGGATCTGGACTGTTCTCCCTTACGTTGCTGCTGTTAAGCTCCTCAGCTCCTTTGGCTCCTCTCTCAGCACCACTTCAGGCTCTCAGTTTCCAAAAGAAACGAGACTGACACGCATGTGCTTTCTCTGTCCCCCCCTCTTTCTCTGGGTGTTCCTGCCCTTTCCAACAGATCTTGAACCCAACACCCAATTTCAGCGACAAGTGATGGAGGATCAGAAATCCCAAAGCTGTTCAGCTCGCTGCCAGCCCCATGCACATGAGTGGCCAGGGAGGGCTGCAGGTATCCATAGCAGGAGAGGCTCCAGGAGGATTTTCAGAAGTGCCTGAGTGATGGAGGGACTTAGCTGCTGTTTTCAAAGTGGTGCAGACTCCTAGGAGACTAAATTCCTTTGACCTTCCTTGGCTCCTGTCGACAAGAGCGTCTGAAAGCAGGCTGTAAGCCTTTCAGAAACCATTGACGCTTGCAGAAACTCTCAGACTTTCTTTTCTGACTGATTGAAAGTTTCATTCTGTTGCCACTAATAAATCCCCCTCCCCTCACCAATTTATGTTTTATAAGTTTGGGTTAAGCTTTGTCCACTAAAAGGATCTTACATAAAACACCGCTTACTGAAATGTGATCTTTGCACATTTCTGAAGTTATAATTTTCCTGCGGTGTAATCTTGTTACTTAGGTCATTCATTTTGTCACGCCTTGGTATCAGTCTGGTCCAGGTTTGGCTGCAGGGCTATGTTCTCCTGACATTTAGAGCAAGAATTCCCTGGGAAATCAGTCAAGAGATTTGACATTGCTGCTGGCCAGGCTCCAGTGGGTTTAGTTTTACTCTCCTTCTCTATTTATTGTGGAATCTGTCTGTCCACAAGCTGCACATTGAGTTCCATGCTAGAGAAGGAGAACTGAAAGGGACAAAATGGCCATTCATTTTGGGGGATTCATTCAGGCTTTTCAGAAAGGTTTTACAAGAAGCGGTGCACTTAGATGACTGCTGAGCTTCCTTAACCCTGCTCTATTGCCTCCCTCATGAGACAATTGGGATTGACTGCTTTTTCTTTGCTCTCTCCCTCCACCGCAATAAGCAGCAATTACAGTTAGAAAAGCAAAATTAAGATCTAGGTAGTATAGGAACCACCTGGAGGCTTTTCATGTTTAGAAACAGTTCAATTTCAACATGGCACGGACAGGCCCTTTGCTGGGAATATGGAAAAAATGTCCTTTTTCTCCCCTTGTACCATAAACTGCTGCAACTCCCATTGCAAAAAGCTGCCTCAGTGGCAGAGACAGCAGGATGAGAAGAACTGGGGGCGAGGAGCAGGAAAGCAGCCCTGGGCACTCAGGGGGGGGTATGGGAGAGTTGGGGGAGAATCCCAGGTCAGCTGGAAATGGGGGAGAGAAGTGGCTCTCTTGTGGGGGGGCAATGACATGCAGCAGCACAGGGCAGGGTGCAGGAGGGTCTGCATGTGCCAGGAGGCAAAACCAGCCTGAAATTTAACTGAATAACTGAAAACTGAATAACTGAATAACTGAAATTCGGTTAAGTGCTCACAGATTTTATCAGCCACAGAAAATGTAGTACTCCACTTCATATATACCACTGTTGTATGCTCTTTAACATCCAGCCGTGCTTTCCTGACTGATCTGAGTTGTGTTCCCTTACAGTCCTGCTGCTGTTTCTAAGCTCCTCACCTCTAAATGCTCAGCCTCTTCCCTCAGCACTACGTCAGGCCTTCAGTTTCCTACGGAAAAGAAGCTCAGTAAAAGAATCATGGAATTTAAGACTAGACGGCAACAAAACATTTTCTAGTTAACTTTATATATCATAGACCATTACATTTTACCTCATGACACATTTCATGAGTTCAATAACTTATATTTGGTTAAATATGTTTTACAAAAAGCATCCTTGCTTGATTTGAAAACTCATGGGATAGAAAATCCACCCATTCCCTTGGTAGTTTATTCCCAAGACTAATCATTTCCATCACCAAAAATGGTCTTTGTCTCTAAATGAGTTTGTATGAATTCATCTGCCATATAGTGGTTCTTATTATGCTGTTCTCTCACAGATTAAAAAGCCTCTTGTACTTCTACTGTCTCGCCATGAGGATACTTATATAATGTGAGCCAGTCATCTCTTCATCATCCTTTTGATAAGCTAAGCAGACTGAGCTCTCGAAGTCTCTCACTCTAAAGAAATTTCTCTAACTTCTTTTTCAGCTCTTGTTTGTGCCTTCACCACTTTTTCAACATGCTTTTTAAAATGCATTTTTAATATCAGACTCCCAGCAGGCATATTCTGAAGTAAAAGCATTTCTTGTAGCACACCTAGGAATTGAATTAGCCATTCTTACTGCAGCATCACATCGAGGGAGCATTCTTCCTTGCTTCTCCACAAGAACTCCTCAGACCGTCTCAGGATATAGCCCTCATTCTGTAGGTAAGTCTTGTTTCACTCCAAGACATGAGATTTCGTGGACATTCTGTCTGACAGGGATCACGCTAGAGAACAATCCAGTCTGCTGTGTTTGGCCATCCTTTTCTCAACCTACTAATGTAAGTCATGTTCAAACTATATTGGCAGTGATTCTATATTTACTTCCAGATTTACTCACTGAGGAAAACCCTGAAGCACATGAGGCCTCACAGCGATCCCTTCCGATCTCTGCCAACTGCTGCCATGACTAGTCCATTAAGTACTTTTAGAGATCTGTCAGCCAGGTCTGAATCCCTTTACCACTCCATGGCAAACATACAGTGGTAATGCTTTAAACAAATGTCACTTGCTATTGTGGTAAAGCCTCTAGAAACACTCAAACACATTGCTCCGTACAGCTACCTCTGGCAACCAATGTGTAATTTTAAAAATTAAATCTGCTCTGTGTTGTTGTTGGTTTTCTTTGTTTTTTGGCAAAACTGAGCCTCAGTGGCACAGTATATTTGATGCGTGGCCCAATACTAGGAATTTGTTCTTTGTCCAAGCCTTCTGCTGTATGTAATACAATGATAATATATATAAAACATATATAGCTTCATATTCGTAGGATTTATACACCTAGTGGAAATGTATGCCATGAATGGGCTTATGCAGCATGTTCTAAGAAAGACAATTTTGCTTCAGATCATTCAGGCTGTCTTTGCAGATTACAATAGTAACTGTCTTCTTAATACTATGTATTTTACAGGGTTTTTCTTCCCTCTCAACATTAATACCTTCTAAAAGCTAAAACCTCAGGCCATAGAAGTGAAGATGTTGATCTTTTTTCTGTGCAAAGGTTCATCTTTCATTGAACTAACTGAAAAGCAGGGTCTGACTATGAATATTTACAAGTTCAAGCTCTTTTGTCCATAAGCTTCTAAAGAAAATATGACAGCATGTTTTTCTCGACATCCTTTGTAGAACATTAGTTTCATTTCTGACAGTTTTTCATGTTTACAGCTTGGAAAAAAATTAGATGAAGCCTAATAACTTGTGATACAGGTGCCGCATTTTTACTGGACTAGGAGAAAGGTTTTAAACTCGGAAATGGCAATTGGAGTTGTTCAGTCAGTTTTATGGCAGAAGCTGCACTGCTTTGGAGATTCTTGTGTTGGCTCAGTTGTCAACAAAGGTAATAGAGATTAATACAAAGAAACAAACACTTCTTGCTGCCATCTTCAGCTTTACTGATACCAGCTTATAGCCACTGCATGGGTGGATGGACGGTTGGTTGGTGACCATATGAGAACTGATCAGTTAACGATGTTTTGTCTTCAGCTACTGAACTCCAGTGACCATGCTCTGGGAGCACATGCAGCCACAGAAAACAGTCTTTTGAGGCCCACAGCTCTAGTCCAGTATTCCTGGCACGTTTCCTGGCACCCCACAGGGCTGGAGGGTGAGTGGCGGATGCAATCCGCAAAGACTGGATGAAATCAAGCACAGGGCCAGAGGGCTCTCCTGCTTTATGTTACTTTCACATCTCATGTTTCTTTGTAAGCAACATTTTCTAATCTAACCTCCACAACTGCCTTCTATGGGCACTTACAGATTGGCTTTTGCAAAGCCAACTGAGGGAAAAAAAGCTGTGAGCTGTCTGAATAGTTAAAAACAATACCAAAGGACATTTATTCCAGGAGACTTTGGGGATAATAAGTACTCTTTTGACTTGTTTGCAGACTTATTAATACAGAGCAACTCGTCTGAGACCATTCTTCATGACTTACCTCTTTAGACTCATCAGTCTTCTCTTTTCCTTCATCCACGATTTGGATAGATGGTAGATAGCCCTGCTATAAGTTGCTGTTTACAGTGGATTTTGTGAGTTTTGTGGAAAGAACTGTTTTTGTGAAGACAGGTATTGTGTTAAATTAGTGTTAAAAAAGGAGGCAGGTATGGCTAATGATACCTCTTCAAGCATACAGGCCAAAAAAGTCCTACCCCTGTTAAAAATAGATCTACCTGTATAAGAATGCACGCAGAGAAAGGGAAATTTCCAAGAGATTTATGGTTTCACGTGTCCCTTTTTGTAGAAGCGAAACATCTACAATACCCATCTGATTTTCAGTTTCACCCTGCATACTTGACTGACATGAGCACATTTCCCTTACCAGCAGCACGGCAGAACCAACACGCCAGTGAAAGGGATTCTTTTCAGCTACACGCCTCACCGGCACCGTTATCGGTGAGGCTCCCGCCGCGGCGTGGCCGGTCCTCAGGGTGTCAGAGGGGGCAGAAAACCACCCAGCCTGGTCCTCAGTGTTGCAGGGTGGAGTTTGCAGAATGGGCTCTTAGAAAACGATTTTTCACTTGTAAACGGAACCTATTTGGTACGAAAGGCACAGAAGAGCACTTCCACACAGTCTCACAATGCAATTTTTGCTGTCCAGTTTCAGAAACTTGGAATTCATCCTTAAAAGGTCAGCCTGATCCCAACTGCTTTGTCTCAAAGAGCTGACAGTGTACCTGAGAAATTGTAGATATTTCCAAGTTTCCAAGGCCGTGAAGAGGCATAAAATGTATATGAAGTCCTAGCAGCCTGTAGCCAAGAAAGCTCTTTTATTTTTTATTATTTTATCTTATTTTATTCCATTCCATTCTATGAATTTAATTTTATTTATTTATTTTTCTTTAATTTTTTACTCAAGTGAGGATGCTCAACTGAGTCTTGGAGGGAAAAATAATCACCTGAGTAACAGGCAAGTGTAATTTATTGGAAAAAATTGGACAATTTAAGCCACATACAGAAAACAAAGTGAATGTAAAGCAATAGGGATCATAGTGTATCCCAAATATCAAACAATTGGAAAATGTGTCAGAGATTTCTCCAGAGCAAGGAACTTCTAGACAGGAGACCATCCTGATTAAATAATGAATAAATAAAATGCACGTATTTCCCCACTGTTTCTTTGTGTGTTGGAGATACTGAAAGTCCTAGACCATGTCAGAAGTTTGGGCATACCATTGATTCACTTGGGTTTTGTGATGAGGCCAAAAAGAAAAAGGAAAAAAAAAAAAAAAGATCCTGGGAAACCCTTTAACTGTCCAGTCTCAGTGGTTTTGTTACTGCGCCAAAATAAGGGGTCAGGCCATAATAGCACTAGAAAAGCTCACTTGCTGTAGATTTTACATAACAAGTTCCCAGCTTCTCTCATTCAGCCTGTGCCCAGTTCTGCAACCAAGACAGCACAGAGAGCAGATTTCAGCTATAAAGATGCCAGTGGGAGAGCTTGTTTTTCTTTGGTAAATTGCAATAAATTAAAGAAATACCTTGGCGCTTGTGGAGCCGGACGGACGGACAGACAGAAAGCAGAACTGAAAATGCTAAAAAGAATCTCTCAAAATGTCCCAAAATATTCCCTCTCCTTCTCCACGGCTTGCTGAGAAAGGTATGGGTTTGGCAAAGTAGCCTCTGTTGCTTCCAGTTAAAGTATGTTTAGGGTTATCTTTTTATACTGAAAAGCTGTTAGGCACAGTTTCCTAAGAACCGGGTTCTTCAGCCACACTTAGGAGTCTCCCTTGGGGCCACCTGCTTTTCAGAGGTGGCCCTTGCAGCTCCTATCGATGTGCCTGGCACCAGTGGTTGCTCAGCCCACCTGAAAAGTTTTGCCTGCTGTCTCCAACTGCTGACTTGCAGATTGAGTAGCCCAATGTATATCAGCTGAAGCTGGGAATTTCAGTCTTAGCAGCACTTTTAAGTAAAACAAGGCAGAAAACAAATCGTGAGCCAGACTCTGCCTGGTAACAGCACTTCCATTAGGGGAATTTCTGTGTGCAGAGGCAGCGCAGCGTCCTGGACTCACTGCAGCCACTTGGCTGGAGACAGCAGAAAAGATGCAGGGAGAAATGGGAGAAGGGAATTTGTTGGCAGCATGGCTGAGACACAGAACAATTTCATCTAACTTTGGTTCTGTGTTTCTGTTTTCCCTTCTATTCGGGAGGACCTGCAGGGATCACGAGGATTTAGAGAAACATCATCCTCCCTCGGAGCTGAGCTTTTGCTGTGCTGCAGTCTTAGGGTACTTTCATCGGAGGTACAATAGCAAAGCAGCAATTTCTTATTGCGCACTGTCACCTGCAGCCACAATTAACATTTCCCCTTCTCATTAGAGGTTTTCCCTCTGTCCCTTTTCTGTTTTGCCTTTTTTTGTTTGTTTGTTTTTAGGTGACAGCTGGTGTCTATGGCTTGGAGTGCATTATAGGTGGTAACACCATAACTTCCTTGAAAGCAGAGAGATGCTGCAAACTCTTGCCCACTTCCCCCCCTCCCAGGTTCCCCACCAAGGAACCTCCCCCCAAAACCTGTAGCCATACCCATAATCAGAAGCAGGTGCAGCTGCCCAAACTGCAGACCCATAGACCTGGCAGCATCCTGTCCCAGGCAAGCTAAAGAAGCAAAAAGAAAACCTGTGCAAGAGGTAAACTTGCAGTCCCTGCAAGTAGCTTAGGTTCATTTGGAATAACGGTTGTGGCTCTGCAACGTGCTGATAAAATGTTTACGTGCCGATACAGCATATACAATGCTACCACATTCATTCTCTGCTATAGCCAGAGATAAAAACAGAGTTAATCTAAGTTCTGTCTGTACATCCTGAGTGATGGGAACTCTGTTTCTTTAGAGAGTATATATCTTAATACACAATTAAGATCTTTAAAGTCAAATGCAGGACTTAAGCTAAGTAGCTCCCACTACCCTTGTTGAGAAACATTTGGCTGAACGTTATGAGACTCATGTACATATATTGTGTGTGTGCATGTGCATTTATAAAACATGTGCATGCATACATGCATTTGTGCAAGTTTGTAGGGAGGGAACTGCTATGTAGGTGAACTCAGCTCTCTGAACACACATTGTTTCTAAGATTAATTGTAACTCATTATCATTCCTAAAACTTAAAAATCTGTTTCTGTGTGTGTCTGCTTTTATCAAGAATGAGATAATTCAATAGGTAGGTGCTAGTCTGCCTACATCCAGTTTTTACACCCAAGTAACTAGCTTGGGAAAATTAAACCTTTAGCATTTAATATCCTACTGACATGTACTTACAATCCACTGAGTGTTGATTTACATCTCTGTGTGCTGAAATGCCTAGATAAACCTGCTCTGCTCCTACACCTTATGTCTCAGAATGCTGTTTCTTGAATGCAAATTATATGGGACAGTTCAAATCTGCAAATCTTGGGAAATGAGCAGTATTGGGAGGTTCTGTGGAAACTGGTTTCTGGAAGGAATTTGAGAAAAAAAAAAAACGAGATAGGAGGAATTTCTACATGACAAGGACAAGACAGATACGTGTGCACAGATGGTGACTGACAGTACCATACTCTCAGGCAGGCTTATTAGTGCAGCCTCAGTGCCATGATAACATAGATGTGCTGGACTGGAGCTGGCTTACACTTGACAGCTGAGCGTGAACCAGCAATTGGTCTCACCCATTTGTACTGACATACTTAAAAGAGTGCGGGAAATTTTATGTGAGAAGACAGTGGAAAGGAAGCAACAATTACATACACTAAAAAAAAAGTTATGGTCGTGGCCTTGACATATTTCCCTTTACTTTTGTAAGGCCTCTTTCCCCTCTCTCAGGGTTGTTAATCATATCACTTTCTGAAGACAAATAGGAGAAAGCAACATAGTCTGTATCAATACAGCCTCCATGTTATTAGTAGCCTCCACAGAGCCATAGAAAAAGTGGCTATGTTAGTAGGAGATAAATCCTGAAGTCTCTAGCAGCCAGGTAAACTGTAGATTGTCACAAGTGTTGGCAGGACCTCAGGAAGGGATGGGGGAACATGGCCCTGGGTACTGGGTAATACAGCCTGGTGTTTGGGAGAAGGAAGCAGTTTGCATACGTGGATGGGATCCACTAATGTCACTTACTGCACTCAGATCTCTTTTCTGCTGCTGCAAAACTCTCTAGTTGAGCATCACTTTATTTAGGGCTACTGCACCAAAATAAAATAGCTTCTCTTTATTTGGACTCGGAATAAAATGAGACAGCAAGATTCTCACCCTGTCTCTGTCTGCTCTCCTCTGTACAAAAGGCACCGGAGGGGCACTTTCCCTTGGTCAGACAACCTGGCACTGGTTTTATGCTGAGGCACTGCCTGGGCAGGCTCGACAGATGCACAGTGTTTTGAAACAGAGCTTGCATTCTTAAGGCTGCCAACTGCCCAGAACAGAGCTGAATGGTGCACTTCTCGGCTGCAACAAAGCTGGGAAGTCCCCAGCTTCCTCCGAGCCATTGGAAATAACACATAAAGAAAGGGCATGAACATCCTATGAGTTCAATTCCATACTAACACCTAATTTCTAACCACAGCTACTTATCCACATAGTTCAATGATTTTAGGAGAAGGAATATGGTATAATTACCTTCCATTTACAGGACCACTTTACCAGTGGGGAAACAGAGGCAGAGCAGTTCAAGTTTGTCCAACAAGTCCATGAAGTTACAGAACCTGGAGGAAGATCCAGGTCTCTGAAGTCTAAGTCTGTTACTCCAGCCACAAGCAGAGCTACTTCTAACATACAAGAAACCTGTGGGACTCACTGCAATTAGCTACAGCACCAAGAGCTCAGCAGTTCTCCCCCCAAATAGATATTTTTATGAATACCAAATTTACTCTAAGACATTCTCATTAAACTAAATAATATGACTGTTTCCTCCACCACTCCCCCCCCCACCCCCATATACACATTTCAGAAGGCAAATCAGTCCCAGGTATCTGGTGTTATGGACTGATCCCCTCTGCTGAGTCAGTGACACCCCCCACTACTCTGTGTTCCTGCCCTGCCCTCTGAACTGTAAATGAATTGGTGATACAGGACAGGCGCATCTGTATTTTTTATGAAGTGTAATAATTTATGGTCTGATTTCGGACATTAGGTTCTGAGGCCAAATTCGTTTAGTTTTGAAAGCTTCACAGCAGATTACACAGTTGATAAACTAGCATTAACACTACAGTTAAAAATACTTATCTGAAGCATTGTTAGCCTGAAGGCATGTACAGCAAAGACTTTTATATAGAACCTACATACACAATACAAAGCTCTAGTAAAGTATTTTCCTCTCAGACTTTTGCTAAGTGTCATATTGTAATTTTCATTTAAATTTAAACTACCTTTAAAATTAAACTGGTGATCTCCAATGACACATCACCAAGATAGAACAGCCCGAGGCAGGAGCAGCTCCAATAAATTTGGCCTTTTGGGGGAGTTACACCAGAGGACATTTCAAGAAGATGTGCCATGTTTGACTGCACTGTGGCTGCACACCTCCGATTTCCAGCAAGCAACAGTTTACCAGCAGTTTTAGAAGAGATGGATGTAATGGCTGTGTCTGAGCTTTGCAAGCCAAATCCTACATGGAGAGAGGAAACTGCCTTATGTGGGCAAATATATCAGAATTTGAGAATGCACACCTATGCAGGTTTTTTAAAATTTTAATTTATTTATTAATTAAAAATACTTTTACTTTATTATTAAATAAAATAATTTAATTTTATTTAATACTGATTCATTTTAGAAGAAAGGCAAATATGGAACATTATTTTCCAAAAATCAAGTTTTTGTTTCAGGAGGGAAGCACAACTGTCTGGTGTTTGGAATCATACAATCATAGACTTACTTAGGTTGGAAAAGAGCTTTAAGATCATCGAGTCCAACCATTAACCTAGCACTGCCAAGTCCACCACTAAACCATGTCCCTAAGCACTACATCTACATGTCTTTGAAATACTTCCAGGGATGGTCACTCAACCACTTCCCTGGGCAGCCTGTTCCAATGCTTGACAACACTTTTGGTGAAGCCATTTTTCCTAATATCCAATCTAAACCTCCCCGGTGCAACTTGAGGCCATTTCCTCTTGTCCTATCACTTGTTACCTGGGAGAAGAGACCAACACCCACCTGGCTACAACCTCCTGTCAGGTAGCTGTAGAGAGCGATAAGGTCTCCCCTCAGCCTCCTTTTCTCCAGGCTAAACAGCCCCAGTTCCCTCAGCCGCTCCCCATCAGCCTTGTGCTCCAGACCCTTCACCAGCTTCGTTGCCCTTCTCTGCACACGCCCCAGCACCTCAATGTCCCTCTTGTAGTGAGGGGCCCAAAACTGAACACAGCATTCGAGGTGCGGCCTCACCAGTGCCGAGTACAGGGGCACGATCACTTCCCTACTCCTGCTGGCCACACTGTTTCTGATACAAGCCAGGATGCTATTGGCCTTTTTGGCCACCTGGGCACACTGCTGGCTCATATTCAGGCGGCTGTCAACCAACACCCCCAGGTCCTTTTCCACCGGGCAGCTTTCCAGCCACTCTTCCCCAAGCCTGTAGCGTTGCATGGGGTTGCTGTGGCCCAAGTGCAGGACCTTGCACTTGGCCTTGTTGAACCTCATACAATTGGCCTCGGCCCATCGATCCAGCCTGTCCAGATCCCTCTGCAGAGCCTTCCTACCCTCAAGCAGATCAGCACTCCTGCCCAGCTTGGTGTCATCTGCAAACTTACTGAGGGTGCACTCGATCCCCTTATCCAGATCATTGATAAAGATATTAAACAGAACTGGCCCCAACACCAAGCCCAGGGGAACACCACTTGTGACCACTCACCTCTTGTGAGAGCACTCTCCTCCAGCTCCAGCCCTCCCTTGGACTCACTGTAATCCCTTTACAGCACATCTGACTTGCCCTGACAACTGACCTGCATTAGAGAAATGCTTAGAGATCTTCAGATGAAGAAATGTTCATAACTAAAAAGCATTTACTGTAATGAAGCCCTCAGAAGAGGCTCTGCGTGCTACAACTGATCTTTAGTGTAAATGTAATTGCAGCGAATGTTGTGGAGTGTGTTTTCATTCCTCTTCTGCATACATTCAATATCATTTTCTGAGTAAAACAAACATCTGTGCACAGTTGTGGAGGTGGAATTTTACAAATTTTACACTAGTTACAGTGGATGACCTTCAGTTTTTGTTTTTGCCTAGCAGTTTACAAAATATAAGCCAAGTTACAAGCCAACCTCACACTTTGACCTTTTAAAATTTGCTTTTAAAAATAGAGGTTATCTTTTATGCTGCAAATTATGCCTTTATAATCCCATAAGTCAGATATCACAGTCCCACTTCAATTATGCTAAACTCTTATGTTAATTTTAAATCATGTAACTTAATTCCTGGCAAAGCAGGCTGGTGATTTTCAAAATGTGGTTAATGAGGCAAAGTACAATCTAGATTCTGCTACTGAGATCATCTGAATCCCTTAGGTCGCTGAATATGACTATGGAGAGGCTCTTCTTTGCAAAAGTCTGGGTTAGATTTTCAAAAAATGAATTTTAAGTGCAGTTAGGAGCTATGAAATTTGAAGTTGAGCATACAAAGAAGTTAAATTACTTTCACTAGAGCCATAGAACAACAGTGCGGCTAAAACAATTACGCTTCTGTGCACATACATGCTTTAAAGGCCTTAACTAGTGTCCTCCCCTTTTAAATCACAAATGCAAACTGTACCAGATTTTCAAGACGACAATCCAGGGACCTGATGTCTATGTCCACGGATGCATGCAAATCAATGTAATTTTCCCTCTCATTTGCAGAAGCCAAACATTTGCTAATAACTTCTTTCACCCCCCCTTGACTCAAACAGTAGCTTTATCTAAGACCAGTTAGTAGATGAAATCTTATGAGACTGTATGGCTTTTTCAATACAATTACATCACCCCCACCCCCAAATCTCTGTCATTCCCTGATCAGATAGGCTGAAAGTTTGTCACTAAAGCTCTTCAGAGACTTTGTCATTTACTACTATTTATTTCTCTGAATTAAAGAATTCATAAAAAACTCACATATAAATTGGCCTACATTCTTTATTAGCATGTTAAACTTTTTTCCCTCATGTTTTTTGGAAAATATTGGTACATGAGCCATTTTTTTGGTCTGTAAATTAACAATAAACACATATCCACAACAGACAAGACAAAGCAAATATATAGACTCCAAAGGTTGTTGTACATTTATTTTTTATTTAACATTTTCAATGGCCTCCCTACAAGGCAAGAGAGATTCATTCAGGATTTGAGGTGGGAATCAATACTTACAAGAGCAGAGGATCTAAAGAGCTCTGCTGCATCTGCGGAAAAAGACGCTTTTTACACCAAGGTCAAATCCAAGTGAAATCTAAGGCAGTTTTCACATGAGTTAGGTGGTTGGATGACACAAAATCAAAACTCTGGCAGGAGCTGCTCTTTAATATCCTAATGCATAGTCCCACTTGAGAGCAACACTCATTAAAGTGCATGGCCAAATTAAAAAAAAAAAAATCATGCTGGGTAAAGACATACGGGAACTCAATAACAGCCATTAACTGGCATGGTGCACAACACTGGAGTAGCAGCGTACTGGTGTCCAGCATGACAGCGGCTGCAAGGAACCAGCTCTCCAGCATGGTGGCCTGGGGGCCAAGCCCTCGTCCATGGGGCAGCTGCGCTCCCCATGGTGCCCCAGGCAGGGCGGTGCAGCTCTGGTGCTCCCTGCTCTGGGACAGAGCCCGCAGGAAACTCGGGAAGGATTTCTGCCAGGGAAGGTGGGAGTCAAACACCATCTTGAGTCTAAAGGGGGAGATTTAGGGACACACTGTTCACCTGAGGAAAGGCATGCACTGGGGCCGTTCAACGGTTCGACATCCCATCCCAGACACTTCTGGTGTTAACACCTATGGGTTAACACCTACAGCAACAGCAAGTAACAGTGTGTGCCTTTACCTGTCCAAGGCATCCCTGCACCTCCTCGTTGGTGCTGAACACCTGCACCTCTCCACACCTCATGGTGATGATGGCTTGTGGGCTTTTTCCTTCTCCTCCTCTTGCTCCATGGCCCCAGGGAACAGGCTGGCTTTGGCTATGGGTGCTGCTAGTCACATACAGCACCACCTCCGATTTGGGCTGCCCAGTATGCTTTTACCTTCCCCCCTAGAGCGGCTCATCCTGCCACGAGGGGAGACGCGCAGAGCCTGCTTGGTTACACACTGGCACCGTGGAGGCTGGAGGTGGCTTTTTATGTCTTCTGAGGAGAAAACTGAGGGAGAAACAAGCAGCGAGGGTAGGTAGGAAATGGTCTCTCCTTTCAGCAGGGACCCACAGTTACTCCTGTGGAAGGACTGAAGCCTGCATTTGCCTGAGATGAGGGAAAGGACAGCAGTAGCGCTAGTTGTGAACAGTGGAACAGAGGAAAAGGACATTTTACTTGCATCAGTTTCAGGCCAGGCTGTTTCCTTATTCTACAACTTGCTATATCAAGTCACTGGAGCAAGATGCCCCAAACCACTCCAGGAAGCAAAGAATAGGTGTCATCTTTATTTTGGAAGGGCAGAGGGATTTATCCCTACCCATTTTCCAGAGATTTCTCCTCCTCCTGGGACACCCTGGCCACCCATCCTACGATGCGATGTGCAACTGCAGGTTGCAGGAACCACTGCATGCATTGGTCAGACAGCACTTGAGGGAGGAGAGGGAAGAGGAGGAGAGAAGGTACATTTTCCTTTTAGAACCAGGACTGTGGGACTCTGGACAGAACTACCTCTAGGACGAATCACCAATACCCATCCCACCACATAACACTGCAGCATCCACCCCACCCCTGGGGTTTGCTAGCTGCTGACAAGGCAGGAAGGACAGCAAAACACAGGTGACTTCAGGAGGCTGTGGGGACAATACCAGTCCATGGGTTTGGGAGGCAATGGGCATACACACCTTCTGTGTAACAAATTGCTGAGAGCTGGGCTGATATCACTGGCAGGCCAAGAGCGGTCACAGCAGTTGCAATGAAGTTGCTTCTCAGTACAGACCTTATAATGTCCCATAGCTACCACACTAAGACCTTCCCCTATCACCAAAGATGAAGACTGTCTTGAATATTGGGACCACAGTACGCATCATGTGGTTGACTCCACTGTAAACTAAAATGTTAATTTTAATGTATGTGCCAGTTCTCTGAAAGGAGGGTCATGTTTGTCAACTCTGGTGCATCAATCAAAATGGGGTAGTGGACTGGGACTTCAGATCACAGGCTTACCCCAATTTACTCTGCTCAACAGTTGAGCTGCTGTGTTATTTGTACTTTTATGCATAGGTATTCAAGAGCATCCTTCAATAAAATACACACAGGTCTAAAAACAGCTACAGTCTAATGGTAATCAAACAACCAAGCCTTGCAACTGAGAACACTGCAAACATTTTAGAAAATTAGCCAATGCTTCTTTATTAATAAGTGACAGAAAGTAAAAAATACATTCAAAAATAGTTTCAAAAACAATTTCTAAAGCAGGCACACCAAAAAAGAATCATGCTACTCTGAATGCTTTTTTCTTAAACCATTAAAAGAACATAAGGTAAGCTAATGCAACAGCTGGCTGCACTACTGCTTCCACAGTATAATCCATAATGGTAAAAACAGCTTTTTTCAGGCATTTTAGTGCAATTTATGCTGTTTACAGGTCTTTTTTTTTGTGCATTCTCCTATAATTTAATGTCAATTGAAGTCACTCTAGCTTATAAAATCCCCACTAAGTCAAGACAATTCCACTTAGCAGTAAGTTTATTTCCTTTCAGGGCTAATATCAAAGTAGTTGTTTTGAATCCCAAAATGATAAATATCTAATAGAAGCCTGAAGCTATTCTGGTGCTATACAATTGGTGATGTATAATTGAACATTAAGTAATCCAAGGAATAGAAGTCGTAGGTCAGCTGTCTCTCCTCCTTAGACAATTCCTTTAAGTACTGTCTCACTACTTCTGCACTTGTTCTCTCATCAGAGGAATGTCTGTCTTTGAATTTAGGAAACTTCAGCTCAGCTGGAGCACCTACCAGCTGCAAAAAGTAATTGGCATCTTCTTCCAGGGTTTCAAACTTTCCTATAAAATCATAGTTGATGAGGCAGGGATAGCAGAGCTTACTGACTTGCTCCCAATGAATGTCCATTCCTACTGGGCGATGGGAATCTAATAAATATTGGATAAACTCCTTGAACTTAACTCCCGATCCTGTTTTCAATGCCTCTTCATTTGCGTTATGTCTATACTTCTTAATTATTGCCTTCCCAAATACTGGATGGTAATAGCTGTTTGGATGTTCGAACTTATCCCTGAAGGCAGATACCAGTCTTTCCATAGGATCACGTACAAATATAGTCTTGGTGTACGTGTTCAAGCGTGTGTATATCCCTTTTAGGTCATAACTGTCCAGTTTCCTTAGATGCTTTCCATAGTGCACATCGTCATGGGAAATGTTGTGTGCTGAAGCGGCGAGTCCGTTGAGCACCATGAGGACCCTTTTCCAGTTGGAGCAGCCTGCTTTCGGCACTTCACAGTACAGGACCTTGTGCCTGTCCTCCACGTAAATTCTTGACACCAGGTGCATGAGGTGGGTTCGCAGCTTCTTTCTGCTGTTGTATTTCTTACAGAAGTCATGCAGGAAGGACCTGCGCTTTTCCTGGGCGCTATCCACATCCTTCCACTTGCCACCCTTGACTAATGTCTTCTTTAAAGGGTGCAGTGCAGGAGGTAAATACACCCCTCTGAAATGTCTGAGAGGTGACTCGCTCATCTTCTGCTGGTCAGACAGTTGGCTCACCAAGGTGGCAGCCACCACACCAAAAGGGTCAGCCTTGCCCTGCCAGTGCCTGCCATCCGAGACGGCCATTTCGTGCTTACTGAGGCCAGGAGCAGTGCTCCTGCTCCACGCTGCTCTCCTCGGCATCCCTGGAGGCGGGAGTGTGAAATCCTGCAAACATGGAAAGGAGCAGAGCTTACAACGCAGCGACAGCCCAGTCCGGCCCATTCACATTGCAACAGCAGTAAGGATGGTGTGCATGCTCACGACCAAGCCACATTTAGTACTGCAAGGTCTCTTTTGAACCACTTGATCGATACATCTAATTTAGCAACAAGCTGGGCTAATTATTGAAATATATGCTTCTGAAGCTTACCTGTTAGCACACAGTAGGTCTTCCTACAAAAATAAATAGCTTAAGCCACACCTTTTAAGAAATCAGAAGAGGTTCACACAGGGAAGCTGGTAGTCCTGGCAGGGGTGGCCAGGTGCTTTTCTCTACCAAACACGTTTTCCCCTGTGACAGCACTGGTTGAGTTGCACAGCCACTAACAGTTCTCTGGAGCGCGCTGGCACAGTCACGCTAACAGCTGCTGGATCTGCTTCCACCGCTGTGACTTGGAGCAGGCCTTGTCCCCCAGTGGTGGTAGAGGACGAACCTAGGGCTCCTAAATAGCTGACATCAGTGGGTTTGAGTGGGATACGGTGACAGATGAAATCTTCCCTCCAAAAAGGTCCTATTCCTGTACCCCTACTGATAGATCATGGAAGTGGGACGCATTGGACTGCATGCACATACAGGTGTTTGCAACACAGATGCCTGCACCTGAGCTAGCTGCTTTTACAGCTCATATGGCAAAATAGGTGCCTTTAGAGCCTATTCCATCTGACTTATTTAAACATCAACATTAATGACATCAACTAACTAAACATCAACTAGTGACCCTGCAAAGAATGTGAAAAGATGAGACTTTCCTCCCAAACATCTCTTTTAATGTCCCTAGCCACCGTGCAATTCACAAGCTGTAGAAATAGCAAAGCTTCGATCTGTGTTTTGCCATCAAATTCTTCAGGGTTTTGTATCATGCAGGTTGACTGAGGAGTTTCTTGCAGTTTGGGTATTTCTGCTCTCTCATCCCCGAGTGGATTGTTGTGTGTCTACTAAGGCTTGCGGATTTTTTCTCCTGTCAGTAGGCAAGTCTGCTGCATTGGGACATCTATACAGCTGCCTATTTTCATTACACTTCTGGAGAGGGGGGATGCTGGTCAACAGGTTTTTAAACATCCTGTTGCAAATACCAGATAGCCAAATGGTTACATGGACACACATGCACAGACTGCCTGACTGCTTTTGTAAGTCTAACTTTTTTGGAAACCTACATAAAAAGACTCTTCTGCCATAAACTGATTAAACATTTACTGGAAAGTTGATTTGTGGACTGCCAGACCATAAGTGTGGATTTGGGGGGATGGGAAAGTTCATAGGCCACCTCAAATAAGGCTGTTCAAAATTCAGAGGAATAACATAAGAAATGGTAATGCATGGAACACAATTTGAATTCCAGTTTGAAATAAAGCCTACAGAAAAACAAGCAGTTCCAAGAAAAGTTAGCCTATCTTGCAGTATAATAATTTCCAATGACAAAAACAAAACCGGGGGATCAGGCTATTCTGTATTGCTGCAAACCACTGACAATCAGGTCTTTGTTTTCACTGAACTATGTAAAATGATTTTTGTATTGGTGAAAGCAAATAAAAGAACAGAGCCATGCAGGACTTGTACGTCTGTGAGAGAGGGCATGTTGGTGTTTTCAGAGATGCAAGAGGATACTTGAATTCTTTCAGTTTGACGTGGTCAGTTTTTCTAATATCACTTGGTTTTTTTAATTCTGTTGTCTAATATTTCATTCTTTAAAACAAATGAAACACATGTGCCTAGAGATTTATCCCTTCTGCCCAAGGACGGAAAGAATTCAGGAGCATAGGTAGTATGTAAAAACAGAAGGTAGTACTAGTGGTAAAACAGGGGATGACTATGAGCCTAATGGGAATTTCAGCATCGCAGTGAATGGCGACTTACAAGTGCTACTGCAGAACCACAGACTTACAAATAAATTAAATGCTTTGACCTTAAAAGGAAAACCTGGAACTTAAAAAGGTGAAAATGAAAAATATGGGATACACAGAAATCAATCACACAATACCAGGCTCAAGAGAAGTACGAATAAAGTTATACTACAATGCTAAAGTAACCAAAGACTGTAAACTCATCGGTGTGGCTCTGGGGAATTTTATAATTTAGAAGACAGTCTCCAGTGATATGTTCTATGTGGTGTTCCCCAATGCAGAGAAAATTCAGGAGAGGGCAGCAGTACCTTATGACTTCCTATGGTACGTAATCTGAATTTAGCAGTCTATTTCTGGAGATATTTCAGTGCAAAGACACTTAAACCATCTGAATTTCAAAATAAAGCCACTAGAATGAGCCCTACACTTCAGAGGAAAGTTCAGCCTTCTGATTTCAGCCTGCCATGCTGAACTAGTGCAAGATACCTCGGTTCCACCAGGCCAGGAAGGAAAAGGACAGACTGAAAGGTGTGTGGTCTTGATTTTGTTCCATTTCAAGCAGTCCGCCTGGGATCCAGGACCAACCTCAGGGGATAACCCAAGGAGATACCAGAAAAGGATTGCATTTCAGTCTCAGAAACTGTGAATGCAGTGGTAGGAACCACTACTGAAGGATTTTTCAAGGGATTAAAGACTTCAGAGAAGGATGGGAAGAACTATTCAGAGAAATCTCAGGTAACACCCTAAAGGAACAACATATGCACAGTGGGAGTCACTTGAAAGGGGCTCCCTCCAAGCGAGATGAGGCAAAAGAAGAAAGAATCTCTCAGGAAAAAAAGGCCCAAACAGAAGGAAAAAAAAAAAAGACCTAGGGGAAAACAATGACACGGGAAGTTCTGAGGACAAAAAAATTATCTAAGTCTGTAAAATACTATTAGTTGCTTCCCCTCTCCACTTCCTCTTCTTATTGAGACACATATCCCGTAGTGAATACAAGAGTATTGGCTAATAAATGTTATTATAAGCTCCACAAGGGATAGTATGCTTGCAGTAAATGCTGGCTGTAACTTCCACTATCTAAGAATGGAAATGGATAGTGATAATTTTCAAAGGCATAAATGGCTGTTATATTGCCATGGAAGTTTTCCAACTCAAAAATAAAAGAGATCAAACCTTCGTATAAACTCGCCTGAGTAACTAGGTTAGTAGCTAGTAAAGGTGAGATGAATGAAGGGATGAATCAAGCTTTACTTTTGATGAGAAATGTTTAACTAGAAATAGTTAAACTAGAAAGTTTTCTTGGGAAACTAACAGAAATTGTTGAATAGATAGTGCCATATTTCTTAAGCAAAACTACCTGTCAGTCTGGCATATTTAGCTGCTACCACTCTTATGTGCATGAGAGAGCTGAAAGCCACACACTCTGAAAGGATTTTAATGTTTTATGATACTAGGCACAAAGTGAGGTGCCTTTGGCTTCCTCCTGGTGCCAGTGACTTTTCAATGCCCATTTTATGACACTTTAAAGATCTGAACATCTCCATGTTATGCTGATTTTCTTCACAGCAGGAACAGGAAAAGAAGAAACTTGCAAAAGCAATAAACATTTAAAAAAAAAAACTTGTCTGTTATATCTATGTTCCTAACAGTCCACCCCACAAGCTGCTGAGCACCATTATTTTGGAAAACACCTGAACATACACCAACAACAGGCAGCACACAGGTAGAATCAGAATCAGAATCAGAATCGTATAGGTTGGAAAAGACCTTTAAGGTCATCGAGTCCAACCGTAAACCTAACACTACCAAGACTACCACTATACCATGTCCCTAAGCACCTCATCCAAACGTCCTTTAAATACCTCCAGGGATGGCGACTCAACCACTTCCCTGGGCAGCCTGTTCCAATGCTTGACAGCCCTTTCTGTGAAGCAAAATTTCCTAATATCCAGTCTAAACCTCCCCTGGCACAACTTGAGGCCATTTCCTCTTGTCCTATCACTTGTTACTTGGGAGAAGAGACCGACCCCCACCTCTCTACAACCTCCTGTCAGGTAGTTGTAGAGAGCGATGAGGTCTCCCCTCAGCCTCCTTTTCTCCAGGCTAAACAGCCCCAGTTCCCTCAGCCGCTCCCCATAAGCCTTGTGCTCCAGACCCTTCACCAGCTTCGTTGCCCTTCTCTGGACACGCCCCAGCACCTCAATGTCTCTCTTGTAGTGAGGGGCCCAAAACTGAACACAGTATTCGAGGTGCAGCCTCACCAGTGCCGAGTACAGGGGCACGATCACTTCCCTAGTCCTGCTGGCCACACTGTTTTTGATACCAGCCAGGATGCTGTTGGCCTTCTTGGCCACCTGGGCACACTGCTGGCTCATATTCAGGCGGCTGTTAACCAACATGCCCAGGTCCTTTTCTGCCTGGCAGCTTTCCAGCCACTCTTCCCCAAGCCTGTAGCATTGCATGGGGTTGCTGTGGCCCAAGTGCAGGACCTTGCACTTGGCCTTGTTGAACCTCATACAATTGGCCTCGGCCCATCGATCCAGCCTGTCCGGGTCCCTCTGCAGAGCCTTCCTACCCTCAAGCAGATCAGCACTCCTGCCCAGCTTGGTGTCATCTGCAAACTTACTGAGGGTGCACTCGATCCCCTCATCCAGATCATTGATAAAGATATTAAACAGAACTGGCCCCAACACCAAGCCCTGGGGAACACCACTTGTCACTGGCCACCAACTGGAGTAAATCCCGTATCAGTCACTAACTCTGGATCCAGATCCTCCCATGCAAACAGTCCCTCCCAAACTCTTGAGCCAAGTGTCCAAGTGTAGGGATAACCATTCATGGCTTTCCAAAGAGCTGCTAAATTTGGGAACCAGCTGCCTGGCATGGGAGATGGGCTCCACAGTCACCTTGGACAGATGCAAGGCTGTCCTTGAGACATACTGACAACCTATGAAGCAGGTTGTGTACAATTCATCCGAGAATTAAAATTCAGTGAAGTGTTGCACCCTTGCCAGTAATTATGCAGAGTGCCTTGTTCTCTGTTTGCATTAACACATTTGAAAGGAAGTTAAGAAATGGCCATGAGTCCAATTTAGAAGAATATGCACATTGCCTCTGTCTCTCTTTAGCTAGGCAGGAACTGAGGACAGGTTTAAAAATTCATTTAAATACAAGGAAAAAAGGAATTTAACAGAGTGTTAGCATGGTGTTTGGCTACTGGCAGGCAACTCAGTGAAGCTCCTGAAACAAAAGGCATTTCTGCGTCGTTAATGGGCTCATGGATTTCTTTGGACGTTTTTATTGCTGGAGATTCCCTGCTCCTCTCCATCCACAAAAGGATTTCTCCTTGCTGTAAAAATAAGTAGCCAATACCTTCTTTTACACACATTGAAGCTGTCCTTTCCTTTAATACCTTCACAAGCCACTGGGGTAGAAGAGATTGACTACTGCCAAGAATGGTTAAGACTCATCCAATTACCCTTTGTGGTGGTTTTACAATGCACGGGTGGGATCTCATCTAGACAGTTTGCAATTAGAGCAACCTGCCATGCAAAAAGATAATGATGTATTGGAAAGGATGATATTCCAGGGCTGATTTACAAAGATTTAATGACCTGCTGTGCAGACAGTGCTGTGTTTCCTAAGTGCTTTAGCGCTGGATCTTCATTTTTACTAATGAGAATAATAAAATTAAGTGAGCCCAACAGAAAAGGTAGGACAAAAAATAGTGGAGGAAAGAAATATTCTGTTTTATCGTGCTTTTCTGTGCTGCCAAATAACTACATTGTAAGTATTAGTAATGTATGGTTTGGTTCTCAACATCTAGCTAATATGTCTTCTGTCCTAAAACATGCTTCCTGAAATAGTCCTCTAAGATGCTTCTTAGGAGCAACTGCATGAATCACCTGGGAGCCCACTGTGCTCTGCTTTTCACTGTGGCTTGCATTTGCAAGGTTTGAGTTGCAGGTTTGAGACCGTTGCAGGTTTGAGTGCCCTGAGCACTCTCTCAGCAGTATTATACTAAATAGCTAATACGGGTGCTCTGCAAACACATGGATATTCAAAGATGATAAAAACTTGATTCCTTAAGACAAAAACAGGTTGAAATTGTTTTTTAGATGAAACTTATGAAAAACAATTATTTAGAAAGACAGAGCATTTGTGTTTTCTCATCAACCCAGGCAGGGGTTCTGCAGTACATACTCACAGAAACTTACCCATGAGAAGAAGCGAAGGCCCCCCAGTGATGAAATGACAGGATTTTGAAATACATGCTTGGAGTATATTGTATCTTTGCTTACATCCCAGTCCTTTGGTACTAGATGTGTTCAGCAGTGCCGAAGTTCAGCATGAACTGAGAGCACTAGATACTTTATTTCACTCTATAAATGTTTTTCTTTATGTTGCTTCTTATGGGAGGATTGTATTATAACGACCTTATAATTTCAAGACCTGACTTGTTTACCTAGGATCTCTCTGTAGAAAACAGACAGAGAAAGGCTTTTCTGAGACAAGATTCATTTTCCAATTCACTCTCTGATTCTATATTGATCAGGGAGCCATAGAGATCAGTCTCTTAATTTAGGTATTTAGATGAAGGCAGCTTGAATACTGGAGGGCTATAAAACAAACATCCTCTTACTTGGACTGTAGGTACGTGTGAGTCTTTGAAAAGGTAATATATAGTTTCAGCCTAAACCTCATTTGCTTAAAATACCGAGTTTTTCACATAATTGGGCACAGTTAGAAGGATTTCTTCAGCAGAAGTCCAAAATTGTGGCAGATGGTTCAGAATTGATATGTAGTTGAAATATGAGGAAAAGTTTGCATGACTCCTATCTTCAGCAAGCCAGTGAAGCCTGGAGCTATTACCACCTCACTTTACCTGTAAAAACATATAGAACTATACTTACACATGTATGTGCAAGTTTTGTTAAGCCTGCCAAATGGAGGGATTATCCTTAACTTTTTTGCGCTAGAAGACTATTTGCAAAGCATAATTCAGAATGGCCAGACTCCTCAACTACTATGCTACCTAAGCTAACATGTAAATATGCTCACAACTTTCTCATATCCTAGCAGCTGTGTAGTGCAATGTTGGTGAGCTAAGCAAATCCCTACAGGACTCCCCAGTGGAGAGACTACCCAGGCTGGCCACAAGTGACAGGAAATATTTGCTGATGAGGTGCTTCACCTTCTGTGCAGTGGAGATAAACCTCTTGATTCATCGCTTGTGCTTAAAACAGCTACTCCAGAGAGAGGCACTACTAACCCCTCAGCTCCCAGTGGAGTCATGAATTTTTGGCTTATCTAATTTATTCAGGGCAAATCACCACTGCTACATTCCTCACAAGCCAGAGTTGACATATGTATTCCTTGTGAACACTGCAAGTTTAGCAGAGGTACTTCTGTCAGAGATACCTTGTGGCTCATACACAATTCCATTATGGAAGAGGAAGAATGAAACAACCGTGCTTTGAACTTTCATAGTTCTCTGTGCCCCTAAAGTTCTCAAAAAAACACAAAATAGCAGCAAGCTTATCTTTCCTCTGGATTAAGATCCAGGAATATTTTGTATGTGGAGTCATCAGTCGTGACAGGCAAAACCTTACTATAACAGACACCATATTTTCCTATGAGATATGTATGCCTAAAACACATGTACTTGTACCAAGCATCTCTAAGATTACTAAAGGAGTTGGGGGAAAAAAAGAAAAAAAGAAATGAGTATATGAGGTGTTCAGAGCTTCCTGCAGAGACTAAGAGGCAAACTTTATAGTTTGTAGCTCAAATACAATTAGGTTCAAGGGAGGTACTTGTGAACACTGAGCCAGACACAAATGAGAATAACTGATCATAGTAAGAAAAAAAAAATACTGCAGGTAAATTTTAATTAACAGATACCAGTCATTTTAAATACTGCTTTTCAAAACACAGCTTTGCGAATCAGTGACTATTGCCCCTTGAATCTGTTAGCAGAAAGTTCGGCATCTCACTGCAGGGTGACTTGGAGTTATGGCAAGGGCACAGACAAAGCGAGTGAAGATGGAAAGGGCAGAGGGAAAGAGATTTTTTTTGTTTTAATGCAGTGTGGCCAAGTGTCAGTGAATGAGCTGGTGTGGAAAAATTTGAAAGGAGACCACCAATCCAGAGCTGGTTTTGGAGGAGAACAGTCCAGGCCCGCAGGCAATGGGGCAAGTGGAGAGGCCCAACGGGGTAAGATAAACAGTAACGTTATCAGGATTATAGTAGTAGTCCCGTCCCCATTTAATAAGGGGACAGGAGGAACCCATTTGTCTTTGCCTGAGACCCTCACAGATACATGACTTCTGGCTTTGCACAGGGCTCCCCTGCTCTCCCTGCCCCCTGCCTTCATCTACAGAAAGCACAAAGTCACCCATGCTAACGAGGCAAGACAGTCTGCAGGAGCCACTTCCACAAGCTGATTCATATGGTCAGCAACTTGGATGAAGGAAATTAATCTCTAATTTTACTTGCCAATTCTTCTTCAAATCTGGAATTAACTCCCTCCTGTTTCTGCCCTCACAGTCAAAACACCTGGTTTCTCCAAAACATGCTCAGAATGGGAAGGATAAGAAAGATCAAGGCACAGTTAATAGAAAAAGTAGCAATAAAAAATGCTATTATTATCAGAAACTAAGTAACATGTAAGTTTGGGTGACAGATTAAAGATTCACCAAGACAACTGCAACCAAGTATTGAAATAAAAACAAGCACCCTACCCCCTTATTACTAATCAAGAAATAATTGTCAAGGTCGACCGATGGTAATGATAAATTGGCTTCTGAATAGTGCAATGCTGATGCTGCTTCTCTAGTTTTCTGATAACAGTTTCACGGGGCTGGCTCTTTGCAGTGTAACTTACAGACTTGTAAATAAGCACAGAGCCATTGCAGCCCAGACAGCTTGTGTTTGGACAGAGCCTGCATCCACTTTGCACGTAGTGCTTGTCTCTAGACGTGTAGCTAAGATGCACTGTTAATAAAAGGCAACTTTCAAATCATGGACCACTTAACAGTTGTCTGTATTTAGCACAACCTCCTTCCTATGCAGTCACACTCGTTTTGGATACAGGTAAACCAGTATGTTCAAACAGCATTTAATTCTGAGCTCAGTCCTCCTCCTCTGTGTATACTCTGTTAATAAAACCTAAGTAAGTCAGCCACTGCAGTCAGTGGCCAGAAGTCTTCATCAGCACTCACTCTTATTTCTGTACAGAACAATGTCATAGCAAAGCAGCTTAAACAACCTGAAATTCAAAATGAACTCAAACTAAGCACGCAATACTCATTTTATGAAGAATCATATTAGAAAAAGACTCTCGGGTTCCACTGACTGGTAGGTTTACTCTATGTATACAGGGAGTTTAAATCTGAAGATGACACTTTCGGGTAATCTCTGTATATTACATATTGGTCTCTTATTTGAGTTCATTAAATAATGTTAACGTGCCTACTTTTTCATAACTTAAAGCACAGAAGCAAGTCAAATAACCTAAACAGTTCCCTCTGTTGACAAATGCAATTCTCAAAATTGTTACTTCCAAGTGCATGGTAATTCATACATACAGTCATTTTATGAAGAAGAAAATAAATAATGCCTCTTGCATGTTCACAACTCAAGACAGGCAGGCATTTTTTAGCACATTTCATATTTTAAACATAATCTATTTTCCTCTCTAAAGACAAGGGCTGATGCCTGAGGCTAGATGCCAACATCTTTTTATCCAGAGATATTAGGGACCATGTCTTGGCACTTGCCGATGAACGCCCACCCTGCACAGGGGAGACCCGGTCCCCATAGCCCTGTCTGCATGAGTAGACATATTTCCCGGGAGGGTGGTCTAACTTCTGGGCATTACCCTGGAGGTTAACTAACCCTGCATGCTGGGACTGAAACCCTGGCTCCCCTCTCCCAGGGAGTGTTGTAACCACCAGACATCGGACGAGCCTCTCTCTCTCTCTCTAGTTCACTTTTATATACAGGAGAGATATAACATGGGTCTTTCAGGTAGCAGAAGTTGTAGGCTTGAATCTGCTTGGACAGAGGAAGAAAATGAACCTGGACTTCCCTATTTCAGGGAATCACTGACTTAGTTTTCACAGATATCCCAACACCATGTTAAGAAGACCACCCGGCATACCTGTACCTCATGCGGTCCAACCTGGCAGGTGTGAGCTTTCCCGGTGAGATGGCTGTTTCCAGGTTTCCACCACACTGAGACAAGAAGTGCCTGGGTTGGATCAGTCCTGCCAACACTGGGGCACACCTGTACCCGCAGAGGAACAAGCCTATGAGGCTCAGCTGCCTCCTCGGGGAGGTGATGAACAAGCAGAGGTTGTTGCAGATCTGGACTTGAGTTGAATTTAGGCACTACAGTTTCCTTCCAAACCTGCCCCCCGTGAACTACAATGAAGGCAGAGCTACTGAAATAGTTGCTTAGATGTTTGCTCTGAGTAGCCAAATGTGGACCTTGGATGCCCATTAAGATATTTGGAATAAAAATGAGGCAAAGAGCATGTGTTATAAGGGGAAACAATGTGATTCTAAGCCCAAAAGGTTTTGAGTCAGGTACCAAATCCTTTCCTCAATTACTTTAAAAGGAATTACTTCAGCTGCAAACATCAAGCTACAAACAAGCTGTTCAACAAGATGTTCTTACAAGCGGTGACACAAGTGGTAGCCTAGTTTTGGAGGAGTTTCAATCACGTTTCCCCATCCCATCTCTCCCTGGCCAGCACTTCCAGTTCCTGCCCATACCCAACTGGCAGCACTGGGCAACACGGTGGCTCACCACCTGCATTCATGCTCGCCGGCCAGCCCTCCATCCTCTCCTGAAAGGGATATAGAGCTGGGATACCAACGACTGCCTTTTCCCCAGCGAGGACAAAATTTCCCCTCTGACCAGCCATCGCTCTTCACATTGCTGAGCTCTTCTCTTACAACTGTGTCAAAGTTGGCTAAAATTGTCCCCGGCTTCAAATGTTACTGCAGGAGGACTGAGAGGGAGATGGCCTGGCAGCATGACTGGACAGGTCTCCATAGGGCACCCAGGGCATTTACAACCAGCAAAATGTAAAAATGAAGATGATAAACAACTGTATTCCTTCCCCACAAACCCCACCATCCCCTTTGAGAAGAGAGGTCTGTAATGTAATGCTCTGCTTCTGCATACACGGCAGTATTTCTCACATTAGTGGCTGTGGTAGGATCCACAAGGATTTTTTGCTGGTAAACAGAATCCATTTCTATGTTGTCTGCAGGTAAACACACTTATCTTCCAGCATAAATGAGACATCTTGCTCTTTTAGAAATAGTAAGAAAAGTTTCAAATGAAACTGGGTTCAGCTGAAGAGTATGTAGGCATAAGCTGTAGAATAAGTAGGCACATTAATATTATTTAGTGAACTCAAATAAGAGACCAATATGTAATATATAGAGATTGCTTGAAAGTGTCATCTTCAGATTTAAACTCCCTGTATACATAGAATGAAGCTGAAGAATCAACTCAGGAGGACCACAAAGATGTCATGAGGTTATGCAGGGAGAAAATTAGAAGGGCTAAAGCCCAACTAGAACTTAATCTGGCTGCTGCCATAAGAGACAATAAAAAATGTTTTTATAAATACATTAGCAGCAAAAGGAGGGCTAAGGAGAATCTCCATCCTTTATTGGACGGGGAGGGGAAACAGAGTGACAAAGGATGAGGAAAAGGCTGAGGTACTTAATGCCTTCTTTGCCTCAGTCTTTAACAGTAAGACCAGTTGTTCTCCAGGTACCCAGCCCCCTGAGCTGGAAGACAGGGTCAGGGAGCAGAATGAAATGCCCAAAATCCAAGGGGAAATGGTTAGCGACCTGCTACACCACTTAGACACACACAAGTCTATGGGGCCGGATGGGATCCACCCAAGGGTACTGAGGGAGCTGGTGGAAGTGCTCACCAAGCCACTTTCCATTCTTTATCAGCAGTGCTGGCTAACTGGGGAGGTCCCAGTTGATGGGAGGTTAGCACATGTGATGCCCATCTACAAGAAGGGCCAGAAGGAGGATCCAAGGAACTACAGGCCTGTCAGTCTGACCTCAGTGCCGGGGAAGCTGATGGAGCAGATCCGCTTGAGTGCCATCACACGGCACGTACAGGACAGCCAGGTGATCAGGCCCAGACAGCATGGGTTTATGAAAGGTAGGTCCTGCTTGACCAACCTGATCTCCTTCTATGACAAGGTGACCCGCCTAATGTATGAGGAGAAGGCTGTTGATGTTGTCTACCTAGACTTTAGTAAAGCCTTTGACACCGTTTCCCACAGCATTCTCCTGGAGAAACTGGCTGCTCGTGGCTTGGACAGGCGTACGCTTCCCTGAGTAAGAAACTGGCTGGATGGCTGGGCCCAAAGAGTTGTGGTGAATGGAGCTAAATCCACTTGGCAGCCGGTCACAAGTGGTGTTCCCCAGGGCTCGGTGTTGGGGCCAGTTCTGTTTAATATCTTTATCAATGATCTCGATGAAGGGATCGAGTGCACCCTCAGTAAGTTTGCAGATGACACCAAGCTGGGCAGGAGTGTTGATCTGCTTGAGGGTAGGAGGGCTCTGCAGAGGGATCTGGACAGGCTGGATCGATGGGCCGAGGCCAATTGTATGAGGTTCAACAAGGCCAAGTGCTGGGTCCTGCACTTGGACCACAGCAACCCCATGCAACGCTACAGGCTTGGGGAAGAGTGGCTGGAAAGCTGCCCAGCAGAGAAGGACCTGGGAGTGTTGGTTGACAGTCAGCTGAACACGAGCCAGCAGTGTGCCCAGGTGGCCAAGAAGGCCAACAGCATCCTGGCTTGTATCAGAAACAGTGTGGCCAGCAGGACTAGGGAAGTGATTGTCCCCCTGTACTCGGCACTGGTGAGGCCGCACCTCGAATACTGTGTTCAGTTTTGGGCCCCTCACTACAAGAGGGACATTGAGGTGCTGGGGCGTGTCCAGAGAAGGGCAACGAAGCTGGTGAAGGGTCTGGAGCACAAGGCTTATGGGGAGCGGCTGAGGGAACTGGGGTTGTTTAGCCTGGAGAAAAGGAGGCTGAGGGGAGACCTTATCGCTCTCTACAGCTACCTGAAAGGAGGTTGTAGAGAGGTGGGTGTTGGTCTCTTCTCCCAAGTAACAAGCGATAGGACAAGAGGAAATGGCCTCAAGTTGTGCCAGGGGAGGTTTAGATTGGGTATCAGGAAAAATTTCTTCACCGAAAGGGTTGTCCAGCATTGGAACAGGCTGCCCAGGGAAGTGGTTGAGTCACCACCTTTGGATGTATTTAAAAGATGTGTGTGTAGATGTGGTGCTTAGGGACATGGTTTAGTGGTAGACCTGGCAGTGCTAGGTTAATGGTTGGACTTGATGATCTTAAAGCTCTTTTCCAACCTAAACGAGTCTATGACTCTGTGATTCCATAATATTAATGTACATTCAGGCCTGAAGAATTCACTTTCACCCAAATTGCTTTCGAAGAGACAGTAAGATCTCTAGAGGTCTCAAAGCATTTTCCCCTCAATCAAAATTAGCATTTAATTCAGTTTAGATTTCTTTATTGGTAAATAAAAAATAAATAGAAATGTATAATGCACTCTAAGTTGGAAAATATCTCAAATCTGTGTTTGCCTACATTCATACACTTTTAAACAAATTCCTGTGTTCAATTTTACAAAAAAGTATTAATACTTGAGAATTGATTGCCTTCATAAATTACTGTGGGACAAAATAGGCTGTGAATTTACAAAGGGGATTATCCACTGCACACTCCCTCCTCACACTGACTGAAAGGTAGCATACCCTATTTTCACTGGAGGGGACTAACTCGTGTTTATCACAGGTAAATGAAAATACCCTAGTTTATTCTGTAGCTGGTTTTTTGTATAGCTATCCACTTGGTATGCATTAATCTGCAAGCAGTGCCACAGATGATCAGTGTGCCATCCAAACACTAACTAGTTCAAGCACTACCCCTCCTTGAAGCAGAGGAATAATGAGAAAGAACGGTGCTGTCGTTAAGGGTAGGCACACCGGCCAGAACCACAGTGTTTGGTTTTGTAACTTTGAGCAAGTCCCTTGACCTTCACACTTCATTTTTCCATGTCTGCAAAACAAGGAAAGATAATAATTGCCTACCCCATGTGAATATTGTGATTCCTAATTTCTGATTAACACTGGTAGAAAATCCTTGCCATTTTACAGAGCAAGAAGGGACACTCAGAAATCTGAGTATCAGGACTGCAACGCAACTTCCCAGCCCGTACTGCCTTTCATTGCTCAAACCTCACAATATTTCTTTCAATACTTCTGTTGAACGTCAGTCTTCTTAGTCTGTTGCATACTCTAATGCTTGTTTTTTTCACAAGAAGAATAATTCTTCATAAAATTGAAGGTATTTTTATCTTCACACACTGCATGTATGTTCCTGAGAAATTGTCTCCTCCAAAAGGGTACTGAAAAGGTTCTCAAATAAAAGAGTCTGCTGTTCTTATTTGAATAATACTTCCTCCTGCATTTTTCTGAGATTCACCATCTCAGTACTATATATTACTTAATCAGTGAAGGACTGTTATGTTATCTGAACTTGAAGGGGGCAGAGGATGGTATCAGGAGCAGCCCTGATCAGCCTGGAAGAAAGAAAATGTTACGTGTAGGGCAAACCTGAACAATTTTTCCTGTCCGATTTTCCTATCTGATCAGGTATCACATAATGAATGGAAAACTAATTTTTAAAAAATGCAGCTTCTGCTTACTGGTAAACAAAATGTGCAGGGGGAGCAGGAGGGATCTCATAGTCACCAGACAGGGCTCAGAGATGCCCACTTCAAGCGTATGCATGTGAACAAGTGAGTACCTACAGGACAGCATGATGGGGGAAGCTCTCATACCTTCTCTGGGAAACCAGCACGGCCGGGTGCCTCTCCACAGTGCCTGTGCACTATCGCATGCTGGACAGGAAGCAAACAAGAGGAATTAGAGGTCTGTGTGCAGTCTCACTGGGATCAGAGAGACGTGGTGGGACAGCTCACAGGACTGGAGAGCTGCCATGGATGGATACAGGCTCTTCAGGAAGGGCAGGCTGGGACAGCAAAGCAAGGAGTCACCCTTTCAGTCAGAGAGCAGCGGGGACACATGGAGCTCTGCCTTCGGACAGATGAGAGTCAGTGGAGTGCTTGTGGGTCACAACTAGAAGGCAGACCAACATGACTAACACTGTGGTGAGTGTCTGTGACAGAGCCCCTGATCAAGAAGTAGTAGATGAGGTCTTCTGCAGACAACTGGAAGAAGCCTCGCGTTCACAGACTCTGGTCTTCACAGGGGAGTTTAACCACCCCAATATCTGCTGGAGGAGCAGCAGAGCAGGGCAGCAGAGCAGGCAGCACAAGCAGACCAGGTTTGGGGAGCGCATTGATGACAAATTCCTAACAAAAGTGATCAAAGAGCCAACAATGAGAGGTTGGCTGCTGGACCTCACACTTACAAGCATGGAAGGACTGGTTGGAGATGTGAAGGTCAGGGTGATGGCAGTTGCCAAGAGAAGGCAGAGTTCAGGATCCTGAAAAGAGGGAACAAGGCAAAAAGCAGGATCACAGCCCTGGGCTTCAGGAGAGCAGACTTTAGGGTGTTCAGGGACCTGCTTAGAGGAAACTCATGGCATACAGCCCTGGAGAGGAGAGGGGTCCAGGACATCTGGGTGAAGTTCAAGGATCACCTCCTCCAAACTCAAGAATGGTTCATCCCCATGAGAAGGAAATCAAGCAAAGGTAGCAGGTGTCTGCATGTGTGAAAAAGGAGCTTCTGAAAAAAATTAAACATAAAAAGGAAGCATACCAGAGGTGGAAGCTGGGACAGGTGACTTGGGGGAATATAGAGACACTGTCTGATCATGCAGGAATGGGGTTAGGAAAGCCAAAACCCACCTGGGAGGGATGTGAAAGGCAACAAAAAAGGCTTCCACAGGTCTATCCACAGCAAAAGGAAGACTAGGAAAAATGTGGGCCCACTGCTGAATGGGGTAGGGAGCTGGTGCCAGATGACATGGAAAAGGCTGAGATACCTGACTTCTTCATTGCCTTGGTCTTTACTAGTAAGACTGGCCTTCAGCAGTCCTGTGCCCCTGAGACCTATGGGAAAGTCTGGAGCAAGGAAGACTTCCCCTGGTGGAGGAGGATCAGGTTAGGGAGTATTTAAACAAACTGGACATAAACAAGTCCATAGGACCTGATGGGATGCACCCATGAGTGCTGAGGGAGCTGAAGGATGTCACTGTGAGCCTATTCTTGATTATCTTTGAAAGGTCGTGGTGATGGGGGAAGGTTCCTGAGAACTGGAAGAAAGCAAATGTCAATCCTATCTTCATGGAGGGCTAGTGGGAGCATTGAGGAAACTACAGACTGGTCAGCTTCACCTCAACTGCTGGGAGCGTGAATGAGCAGGGGATTATTCCTCCCCAGGTGCGTATCACTTTGCTGAACTTCATGAGGTTCCTCTTTGTCTGTTTCTCTACCCTGTTGAGGTCCGTCTGAATGGTAGCACACCCATCTGGTGTTTCAACTACTCCTCCCGGTTTTGTATCCTCTGACAACTTGCAGAGGGTACACTCCGTCCCATCATCCTGGTATGCAATGAAGAAGTTAAACAGTATTTTATTCAGCTGTGACCCCTGGGGTACTCCACTGGTGACTGGCCTCCAGCTGGACTTCGTGCTGCATAGATTTATGAAGGGGAAATCATGCCTGACCAGTCTGATAGCCCTGTACAATGAGATGACCAGCTCAGTGGGTGAGGGGAGAGTACTGGACGTTGTTTATCTCAAATTTAGTAAGGTTTTTGGCACTGTCTCCCATAACGTCCTCATGAAGTACAGGCTAGATAAGTGTTCAGTGAGTTGGACTGAAAACCAGCTGAACTGCTTAGGCTCAAACGGTTGTGCACAAAATCCAGCTGGAGGCCAATCACTAGTGCCCCAGGGTCGATGGTGGGTCCAAAACTGTTTCACATCTTCATTACTGACCTGGATGATGGGACAGAGTGTACCCTCACCACATGTGCAGACAATACAAAACTGGGAGGAATGGCTGGTACACCAGAGGGTTATGCTGCCATTCAGAGGGACCTCAACAGACTCGAGAAATGGGTAAACTGGAACTTCATGAAATTTGACAAAGGGGAATGCAAAGTTCTGCACCTGGGGAAGAACAGCACCAGGCACCAGTACAGGCTGGGGGCTGGACAGCTGGAAAGCAGCTTCATAGGAAAGGACCTGCGGGTCCTGGAGAACACGCCAGCAATGTGCCCTCACGGCAAAAAAGGCCAACAGTCTCCTGGGCTGCATTACGCAAAGCATTTCCAGCAGATCAGGAGAGGTGATCCTTCACCTTTGCTCAGCCCTGGTGAGACACACCGGGAGTGCTGTGTCCAGTTTGGGACAGGGGTTTCCTGGGACAGGACACAGACATACTGGAGTGAGTCTAGTGAAGGGCCACAAAGATATTTAAGGGACAGGAGCATCTGACATACAAGCAGTGGCCAAGAGAGCTGGTACTGTTCAGCCTGGAGAAGAGAAGGCTCAGAGGGATCTTATCAATGTATATCAATACCTGATGGGGGAAGGTGGGGAGAGTAAAGAAGACACTCTTCTCAGTGGTGTCCAGTGACAGGACAAGAGGCAGTGGGCACTAACTGAAACATAAAGAATTCCATCTAAATATAAGAAAATACTTTTCTACTGTGTGAGTATTGAGCAGTGGCACAGGTTGCCCAGAGGTTGTCGAGTCCCCATTCTTTGAGGTACTCAAAATCCAGCTGGATGTGATCCTGGGCAACCTTCTCTAGCTGACCCTGCTTTGCGTAAGGGGGTTAGACTAGATGATCTCCAGAGGTGCCTTCCAACCTCAACCATTATGTGATTCTATGAAGCACATGAAAGTGAAATAATAGTTCAGTTTGTTAAGTGGGCTAAATGTATTAGCTCTCTTGAAGATTTTCAAACTCCTGATTTTGGGGGAACGAAGTAAGTAACACTGAGGAATATGACCCCAAACTGAGAAAATAGGAGCAAGGGACATACCTATTAGATAACCTCAAAGTAGCAGCACCTGGAAGCTGGCATACATGGACTGAACTTTTCCTACCTAGGTCATGTGAGAGGATGAAGGGGATAGAGGAGAGTACTGAAGTAAACTACAGCAGTGCACAAGGAAAACCAAGGAGTTTGGACTGAACTGTGAAGTTTTTGCTCATATTAATATAGGTTTATTACACCATGTGCATACCTGAAGCATCCTTCAGGTCATAAGTCATTCTCCAACGTGGTCTGTGCAACAAACTCACATTGTCATTTCATAGAGGTTTGAGTTTTCTTTCACCTCTTTACTTTGGCAGAAGGTGTATACATACTGACAGTACATCAGAGCTGCATTATCCCTAGTCCAAGCCTAGCTCTAGCAAGTACATTGCTTCATCCAGTCCTTCCTGTGTTACTGTTTCCCCAATCCCATGTGCAGAAAGGGAAATGCTCCCTGACAGATATGTTAAAAGACTAAGAGATGGTTATGCCACTGCAAGAGAGTCTGCCTTGAGGGAAGAGCTCCTCAGGGACAGAACAGTGGGACAGATATTGTGGAGCACGCTCACCAGCCTCCTGACCCAACTTGCAGCTTCACTGCAGAAGGGACAGGCTCAAGTCTGAGCTCAAACACAGCTGGGATTTTAACCAAAAAGTCTGACTGTGCAAACAACTTCAGCTTCTAAATGCAAGTATGCATATTCTTGTTAGTCCTTCAGAGCTTCTGAGAGGCACTGGGCAAAACCACATGTAGGAGTATACATTAAGACTACAACACAGACAAATCTGAGTGGTAAGGATGAAACATAAAGGACTGTCTTCAGACACATTTTGATTGGTGGTCTGTAATGTGTTTTTTAGCCAAAGCTGTTACACAGTTAGAAGCAGAAGGTTTGTTCTTGTTTCCTTGCATTTCCCTTAGCAAGAGTTAACATGCTACAGCTAATCAGGCTGTACGTCAGTGCCAGGATTTACCCTGAAGTTGCAAAGGTAGTTCAAAACAGGTACTGGAAAGCAGAGTGCATACCATTTCTGGATGTCTCTGCTCAGGCAGAGTGCTAGATGACTGGTGCTGTTAAATGAACGTGCATACCTATACACATAAATGATAACAAAGGTGCTCAAGGAAAACCAGCAAATGCCCTATGATCAAAGGGAGCAAGAGCCAGTGAAGATGATAACTGTAGTCAAAGGTTTTTGGAAGCAGATATTACCTTGGTGTTTTATCTATGTCATATTTCACCAAACTTTGCTTAGGCTTTAGAAAGAGCTAAGAACCACAAAGAAACAACAGTAGTCTTCAAGATGTGAGAGGTCCCAGATCCCCACAGACAGTGAGGGGTTTACCTAGCAGGAGATCACAGGACAGCAGCCTTATAATTTCCCCATCCCCTCTCTGTTTCAGTCACCTCTCAACAAGACATTTCCTGCACTTTGCCCCTTTGCACTCCAGCTCCTGGTCAAGTTGTAACATCATCCATCTTCTGCAGAGCCACTTCTCCCTCACTTAAATTTCTGGCAGCCAGTTTAACTCAGTGGTGTTGGACTGACTCAAACGGGACTACAGGATCTTAAGCCAGATAAGTATCTTATACTGCATATAAAATTTCAAGTTCAGTATTGAAAATAAACAGAATCCTTCTATGGGAGATACTCCATTAGGATCAGCCCCAGTGCAAATCTTTTTATTGAAGTAATATTACTACAAATCAAATATGCAGTGCCTCTGCAATGGTGCCTTAAATTATAGATTTGAAAATGCAATTGATTTCTAATTTGAAACATTCTTCCATTTTTTGAAAGTCCAAAGGAAGTTAGTATGGAATGGGCTATCACCAGCTTCACTAGTATCCATTTAAAAGTGAGTGTTTACCATTTGTCCCCAAATGAACTTTTTACAGATTTATTTAGATACACCTTCCACATATCAAGAAAATGCAATTTTCCTGCAAAATTAGATGTTCTTAAGTTAACTGCATAGAGAGGGAGCAGGTGAGCAATTCGAGGAGGGCAAGGCAGCAGCATACAGGAAAAGACCAAGACTGGATACACAAAGTAGGGTTACCTAATCCACCTTTTGCAACTGTGACAAATATCCTTTTTATCACAATACGCTCGTCCTCAGAAAAGGGCAATGTCATCCACAGAGCTGATTTTGTCACTCAGAAAGTGTGCAGAATTAGGTCTCCAATCAGCCATTTACAGCCCTGTCACTGCAGCCTCAGGTTGTGTTTTAAAAATACAACTGCCCCCCCTTCTGGCCAATAAGGACTCCAAAAAGTGGTTTTGCAAGACATTTCAGGCTAATTTTCAAATGCAGTTTAGTTTTTACAAGTTAATTAGGCTTGTTTTAGGATATAAACGCGCAGCCAAAGCACAGAACTTCCATTAAGTTTCAAAACATTTCTACGCTTACTTAGAAAAAGTGAAGATTTTCTTTTGCTTACGTAATGCCATATTCTGGGCTAAATATGTTCGTTCATCGATTACTCAAGATAACAGGAAGGTTGCAACAACTCTGATGGAAAAAACCTCTTGGTCTTATTTGGTGTCTCAGGACCAGCTTCCCGTAAGCTTCCAGACCTGCAAAAGCTTACTCAGTCAGGAGCGGTGCCAGCTCAGGCCACTGGAAGTGACACAGTGACATCTGTGCCGTGCTCTACCACGGCAGGGGAAATGCTATTAGACCCAAACCGCGCTGCCTTAGGTGGTCAGTCACCTGGCACGTTAGTCCTCCATCTAGATGATCAATTCACATGTAACAGTGATGTAATAACACCAATGTCTCGATTTATAGCTTGGAAGGAAGACTACCTAAAGCAGAGTAATTGCTGGAATACAAACATTTTAATGACTGCTTTTTAAGTGACATTTCAAAATAAATCTCACAAACAATACGGATACCCATTTATATGCCATCTGGATAACAGCATTCAGTAAGAGGACAAGAAGCCAAGAACGAGAAGCAACACAATGCTTCTGTACAAGTCAGGTCCTTTCAATCCAGAAGAGCATGTAATTTAAGAAAGCAAACTCTGGGCTTCCTCCTCTCTTTCTGGTTAGGGGAAATTTTTTTCAGTATAGTTCCTATATCTTTTTCCTGATGCTGAAATGCTAATTTGCAATACATAAAGGTTTTTTTCTAAATAATTACTCCTAACTGATACAGTAATAAAGACAGAAAACGCCTCCACAAGCAATGTCACAGTTTAGTGAAACCTCAACGAAAATTCATGGCAGAAATGAAAACCTAAACAACACTGAAAGACACCAATTACATGTGCTGTACACGTATTTCATATTGATAGCTTCCTGTTTTTTAAAAGGAATACTAGCAAATGAGAATTTTAAATTTAAAATTTAAATTTAATTTTTTTAAAAAGCATAATTCTATGCTACAAAATTTGATACCGATGAAAAAATCACCTCTAGGCTTTGTCCTCACCATCAACACATTGAGAAGTAGATGAACTAAATTGCTTAAATAGCAAATCTTAGGTTTAAATAAAAATGATGGCTACTCTTGTGAATTCAACACATCTGCAGAACCAGGCAGTTGTCTGATATCATAGAATCATAGGATGGTTTGGGTTGGAAGGGACATTAAAGATCATCTAGTTCCAACTCCACCATGGGCAGGGACACCTTCCACTAGACCAGCTTGCTCAAAGCCCCATCCAACCTGGCCTTGAACACTTCCAGGGATGGGGCATCCACAGCTTCTCTGGGCAACCTGTTCCAGTGCCTCACCACCCTCACAGTGAAGAATTTCTTCCTTATACCTAATCTAAATCTACCGTCTTTCAGTTTAAAGCCATTACTCCTTGTCCTATCACTACACGCCCTTATAAAAAGTCCCTCTCCAGCTTTCTCGTAGGCCCCCTTCAGGTATGGGAAGGCCACAATAAGGTCTCCCCGGAGCCTTCTCTTCTCTGGGCTGAACAACCCCCACTCTCTCAGCCTGTCCTCATAGGAAAGGTGCTCCACCCCTCTGATCATCTTCATGGCCCTCCTCTGGACCAATCCAACAGGTCCATGTCCTTCTTATGTTGGGGGCCCCAGAGCTGGACACAGTACTCCAGGTGGGGTCTCACAAGAGTGGAGTAGAGGGGGAGAATCACCTCCCTCAACCTGCTGGTCACACTTCTTCCGATGCAGCCTAGGATACGGTTGGCTTTCTGGGCTGCAAGCGTACATTGCCAGGTCATGTTGAGCTTCTCATCAACCAACACCCCCAAGTCCTTCTCCTCAGGGCTGCTCCCAATCCATTCTCTGCCCAGCTTGTATTTGTGCTTGGGATTGCCCCTTGGGACCGCAGTGCAGGACCTTGCACTTGGCCTTGTTGAACTTCATGAGGTTTGCACAGGCCCACCTTTCAAGCCTGTCAAGGTCCCTCTGGGTGGCATCCCTTCCCTCCAGCGTGTCGACTGCACCACACAGCTTGGTGCCATTGGCAAACTTGCTGAGGGTGCACTCAATCCCATGGTCCATCTCACCCACAAAGATGTTAAACAGCACTGGTCCCAATACCAACCCCTTATATGTGGTCCTTAATGTACCTATATAGTTAATATTAGCCTGTCCTGTGAAGTTCTCCTCTTTGTAATTGCTACAATTCTTCTACATGAAAAATTAAGTAACAAAAAGTATGAAAGTGCCAAAATACCTGATTAATTATCTGTTGTTGCAATTTTTCTCCAGACTCTGAAAGAGAAAGAAAATAATTAGTTTGTACATATTTTAATGAATATGATCATGCACATACAGAATAAAAAACAGTGAATTCAGAAAAAAATAAATCAAACCTTATAATTAAGAAATTGAACTTAACATGTACAAATGACTTGAAACTCCAAAATGGAAATCCACCTAACGTAAAAGAACACAAGCACCTCTTAATCAAGATGTGACAAAAAGAAGATTGAGATAGGTAGCCAATCTTGCTAACCTGGAACCCCACAAGGAATTACAACATTCGAAGTGAAGACAACAAATTTCAAATATGTGCTATGAAGCATCTTAGTGTTGCGAGATGTATTGCTGCATGTATATGTGCCTGGGAGACTGGTAGCATCCAGCTCAGGATTTGACCATGGAGGAGAAAAGCAGCTTCTGCCATTACCCTAAAATAAAATTACGTGCCTGTGTCAAGACTGAGGTTAGGCACCAGCTGGCTCAAGGGAGAAATTCTATCCTGATAACATCCACAAAGTGGCACGTTGAATTATGGTCTTGCTTCCTTATTCTGGCTGCCTTCTGCAGTGTCCTTCAGTGTGCTCCTGAAGACATGATCAAAGCCTAGACAGAACTCTGCTTTTCTACTGCCATCTGGGACCCCAGCAGCAATGACACCTCAAACCTATTCTTTCCTTTTAGATCAAAAGGGACAGTAATTTTGCCTCATTTACTGTTCCCATGCACTAGTTGTCAAAAGGGCAGCTGGTATCAATTACCCTCCCTTTGCTACTGGAGACCATCCACATATATTGGGGAAAGTCAGGAATGTCACACTTACCTATCCAGCTAGGCTACATGTACTCAGTGGGTTTTTTTTAAGTAATAACGATAGGACACTGTTTACAACCTGTCAGTATCACTATTAACTGTCAGGGGAGCCTGTTTCTGCCTAGCACGGGTGGCTGCCTCATCCAGCGCTGGAAATGATAGTCCCTTTCAACAGAATTTTTTCATACTGGTATGTGTGGCACAAGACAGAATTTTTAAAATGAGGTGAAAATATTTGAAGTGTTAAAATACAGTATAAAGACTCTATTAACTAAGGGAAAATGATCTTCCCTGCTTGTCCCTGAGAATGCTCCTCTTCTCAAGGAAAACATTTTAGATAATTCAGATAAAGATACTCACTTTAGGCTATATTATAAGATTGCCTCTCATGATAATTATTTCCTGCATGCTTGTGTTGTGTTTTTATTTGCTAAATATGAAAATTATGCTTTTTTGGCTAAAAAAAACCCCACAAAAGCCTAACTGGCATTTAGGGGAGACTTCTGAAAATGTATTCCCTTGTTCACTGAGTTCATCTTTGGGAGAAACAGAATTTATTCTTGTAACTAATATTTTAACCAAATAGATTGTTGGTAATACAAGATTAAAGGAGTATGTGTTTTTAGCATTCTGTAATGATATACAAGTTGCTAGGAAAGCAGTGTTTGAAATCTCTGGTTAGATCAACACTATTTTGCTCAAAGGTTTGTGGACTTTGAATACTGATGCTTTCCTGTTTCCCAGTACATTTGTTTTTAGGCTATTTTGATTCACTTTAAAGGAATTTTAATAACTTTCTGTTGACAGCATGGACAGCTGGTCTTGAGAATTAGTGAAAATTCACTTGCTGACTGAGGAAGGAAGTGACATCAATGAGTTTCTAAAGTCAGCCCAGGGGGAAAAGTGCGCTCCGCCAGAGTAGCCTTTCATGCCATTGTATTTCCAGTGATGCCTCGAGATGCAAATTGCATTATCAATCAAACTTGTGGTTTCTACCTTGGACAAATATAAAAATGAACAGGAAGACTGGGAAAGACCTTTGTGGCCATTCCTGACACTGTTAAGGAAAAGGTGAAGAAGAATTTATGGTAGTTCTTTCCTTGTTCACTCTTAGTTCTTTCTTTTGGTGATTTAAATACTATAGTATCAAAGAAAAGGCAGTTGCAGAAGTGTCTGTATGATAGACCAGTAACGATGACATGGGTTAAACGGGACAGAGATTGACTAGGCTGTTTAGAATAGAAGAGAGATCAAATTCAAGGTCACTAGCAAATTGAATACTGTGTTCTCCATTTATTTGCTAGATGATCCTTGTCCTCATCACAGAACAACTACGTGAATTTGGCATAGTCAGCAGTTGTGCTCAGAAAAGGCCAAGGTCTGTAATAACAGGGATGCTGCAAATTAGGGTGGAAATACATTGGCACCATTATATAGGGAAACCTGCAAAGTCCCTGTGTGTACTGTACTTTTATTTTAAGGAGAAAAGCTACAAAAAGCAGTGAAAAAACATGAACACGTGAAATGACACCTTCTTTCTTAGCCTGAATAGAATAGTCTCTTATATCCCTCTTCCTCACTGCTAAGAGATCATCATTAAGTTAAAAAGAGAAATTCTTTCAAAACCAGCAACTACCAAATAAAAATGCCCCTCCAGAATTCAGCTTAAAGAGAGAAAGCATTTTAAAAGGCACAAGAATGGTATGCTGTGACAACACCTACAGCGCTGAAAAGGGGGTTCAGTTTCCAGCTGATGGCTAACAGTAGGGCAGTAGAAGGCTTCATCATTGAAAGTAACCAGAATTTTGTTTGTCCTACCCTTTTTATTTTTTTTAAATCCCCAGAATTCTCTTACAGTGACTAGTCACTAATCCGTGTTTTATTTATAGCACCCTCAATTTCAAAAAGGATGTTTCTGTTTAGGTGCCTTGTGATCACTCGTGGTGACCACCAGCATTCACTAGAGGGATTCAAGAAGCACCACTAGAGCGAGAGCTCCAAATTCAAAGGATAGGAGGCAACAGGACACTGATAAAACCAGAACTGTCAGAACATGTTGGCCAGTCCCACAGGCAACACCTGCGTTAGTCTCATGAAACGCAGGTAATTCTTGAGACTTGCCAGAAATTTTGTTACCGGTAGACCTACACATGCTAAATTCAAAATTTATGACAGTTTTTCCAGAGCCACTGCAATGAGGTAGCAGCTTATGCAAGATGAATGGATGCATGAACATCAAACTAACTGGGAAATTTAACCTGCCATCTGGAAATGTATATGGAAGCTGCCCAGCAGGTAGCTGGTATAGTCCAAGAGACACACTTTCTGCAACTCAGACTGCATGTGAATGGCTTGTTCTTCTCCTATATTTCTCCTGAAACTTCCTTTTTCTACCTGTCATCTGGCAAACCGTTCCTAAATGGGCTCAATAGTGCCATCTGACCAGCCTTGAAAACACAAGCAAGTCAAAAGGCCATAATCATAGACAACTACACTTCACTGATACTTTGAGTCAAAAGATGTATTTACCAGTACAAACTACAATTCTTATTTGCTGAGGTTCTGCTCTCCTGCTGCTCTGAGGCTAAACTGGTGCAACTGGATTCCAACAACGGTTTTATATCAGGACTGGAGAAACAGACCTCCCCCAATTCATTTTTACTGATTTTCTCTTTTCTCTCCAGATGCAAAAAGTGTACAACAATACCTTTATGTGGTTTTCGATGGCTGAGATAAATGGCCTTCTTGCATTGACCTCAAGCTATATCGTTTTAGAAAAAAAAAAAATTACAGCAAACATTCTTTAAACGATTTCTCTGTATTTTCATACACCAATTAGTATACTAATTCCTGTTTCCAGGGCAAGTTGGGTTTTTCAGGTTTTTTTTTGCTTGCTTGTTCTTGTTATAAGGAAGATTACCTTCCTAAGAGGAATAATGTATGTTTTCCAATGTAACTGACCACTGCAAGACACAAGAGCGTGCCATAATTGACGCTGTCACGAGGAACTGCAACACTGACTCCTCAGCCTTACGCACAAAACCTACACAGAGAACAACACGTAATTATGCACACTATGCCCTGCTTACCTCCATACAAAGGAATGGGATATTTGTGCAGGTTTACAGATTAATCTGCTGTAATTCCTTTTAATGTTAAACTACTTCTAGCTCAAATATAATTAAGATCACCAGGTGCAAAAGATTCAGACTGGAAATATGAGCACACTCCAACGGAACAAATAACAGCTTGATGCTGTTTCTTATATTCAAATAGTTGGATACATTAAGGATTTTGACAGCATGTTTGTTCCCTAAGTATGTAGCAAAAGAAAAAAAAGGTTTCATTTCAAAAGGCAAAAGACTACTACTGCATTTAATTAGAGTGTAAAATCCCTTAAATACACAGATCTGCCAATTTATGTGACGTGACTGCTACAAGGCCTAGCAACAAAGGATTTCTTTTTTTTTTCCTCTCTCTCCAAAAAATAAAATCCTAATTTATACTTCAAGCAACCATCATCAACATCAATAAAATGAAGGCTTTGGAATAAAAAGTTTGTTTCCTTAAGTCTTTGGATAATCCTACTAATATTTGTGGCAGGGCAGCAAGGCAGGTGTCGAACAGAAATTCTGGATCGGTCTCCCTTTTCCCAAGTGCCTGAGGGTTTCCAAGCAGACTGAGAAAAGTTGGGAGAATCTCAGGGGGCAAAGGGGACCCTCAGCCTTGCTCTGAAACAGCCATATGCATAGTCTGAAACAGCCATATTCGCCTAACTTCAACTGGGAACGGCACTACTAGGAAATCAGTTTTGAAGATGGAATTCGATATTCTAATATCAGTTTAATTTTGTTTTTCCAGTTTGTGACAGAAATACTAACAGCTTTGGATTTTACTTTATTTTTGTAGACCTAAATAAACACGTATGCAACCTATTCAGTTATGACCCACCCCACTTTCATTACTAGTTTCCTAAACTACCAGAGCAGATTCTGAGAAGTTAAAGGAAACCAAAGCACTCGTTCGTGACAAACTTTTGCAGCAATTTCCCATGGCACCAGAGCCTGAGGAAGAAACACTTTCGTGGTTCAACCCCACTCGGCAACTAAACTCCACGCAGCCGCCTGCTCACCCTCCCCGCTCCCGGTGGGATGGGGGAGAGAATCGGAAGAGCACAAGTAATAAAACTCGTGGGCTGAGATAAGAACAGTTTAATAATTGAAATAAAATAATAATACTAATAATAAATTGTATTGAAAAGGAAAATAACGAGAGAGAGAGAGAGAGACAGAAGAACAAAACCCACGGAAAAACAAAAAAACAAGGGATGCAACTGCTCACCACCTGCTAACCGATGCCCATCCCATCCCCGAGCAGCGATCGCTGCCCCCGGCCAACTCCCCCCAGTTTCTATACTGAGCATGACATCATATGGTATGGAATAGCCCTTTGGCCAGTTGGGGCCAGCTGTTCTGGCTGTGCCCCCTCCCAGCTTCTTGTGCACCTGGCAGAGCATGGGAAGCTGAAAAGTCCTTGACCAGTGTAAGCACTACTTAGCAACAACTAAAACATCAGTGTGCTATCAACGTTATTCTCATCCTAAATCCAAAACACAGCACTCTACCAGCTACTAGGAAGAAAATTAACTCTACCCAGCCAAAACCAGGACAAACACTCAGATTTGTTTTTCAGATTACAACTGAGAAGGCGTGACACTAACAGATTATCTTCTGTGAAAGCCTGTAACTTGGCACACAAAGATTAAAATATTTAGGACAGAACCATACATTTGCTATAAATTATCCACAGAATCTCCGAGATCTGTAGGCAACCGTGCTGGTTTTGGCTGGGATAGAGTTAATTTTCTTCGCAGTAGCTAGTATGGGGCTATGTTTTGGATTTGTGCTGGAAACAGTGTTAATGATAACACAGGGATGCTCTCATTATTGCTGAGCAGTGCTTACACAGAGTCAAGGCCTTTTCTGCTCCTCACCCCACCCCACCAGCGAGTAGGCTGGGGGGGCACAAGAAGCTGGGAGGGGACACAGCTGGGACAGCTGACCCCAACTGGCCAAAGGGCTATTCCATACCATATGGCGTCATGCTCAGCATGTAAAGCTGGGGAAGAAGGAAGGGGGGGATGTTTGGAGTGATGGCGTTTGTCCTCCCAAGTAACCATTACATGTGATGGAGCCCTGCTTTCCTGGAGATGGCTGAACACCTGCCTGCCCATGGGAAGGAGTGAATGAATCCCTTGCTTTGCTTTGCTTGTGTGGTGCGGCTTTTGCTTTCCCTATTAAAGTGTCTTTATCTCAACCCACGAGTTTTCTCACTTTTACTCTTCTGATTCTCTCCCCCATCCCACCCAGGGGGAGCGAGCGAGCAGCTGTGTGGGGCTTAGTTGCCAGCTGGGGTTAAACCACAACAGCAACACAGCTCCTGCAGATGTGCATAGCATTTTCCTCCCCCTTCTCACAAGGAAATCAGAAGACAGAAACTGCTCATTTATAGCACTGCCTTAAAAACCTAGTTTAGCTCACTTTTGCACCTCTGTGATAATTATGCAACTGAATATAATTACAGTGGCCTAAAATGTATTAATCACATCTTCACGGTATTGCATAATCCTCCTCAGTTGTCACAATGCCAGCTCATAAGTTGCCCTGGCAGTAGGAAACATAAAAAGAAACCCAAGTTGATACTGATTGAAGCAAATGAAGGAAAGTTGGCCATCTCAAAACACTGAAACTCTCACAGCATTCCAAGGTTTCCCTAGCTAATTTTTCATGATTACTTTTGATATGAAAACAGACCTTTAATTGTCAGTCTCTAATAAGGATGCAGAACTGTTCCGTGGGAGGTTCAATGGACCCTGGGAAACTAAACATTTACGAAGGCTCAAGTAGCCAAACGCCTTGTCTTGATTAACATACACCATTCAGTTTCCACCTAACAAAGTCATAACAAGAAGAAACCCCAAAGGAAAAAAAAAAAACCTGGACTGACAAAGAAACATCAGTCTTAATAGGACTGAGGGCCCTCATTCATTAATTCTGTTGTGTGTAAAAAGCGGGGGGGGGGGGGGATTCCTGGACCAAATCCTGCATTGACTAACATTGTGTAACTGTACTTACAGCAAGGAGATGTTAGAATATAAGTTAATTAAAAATGGAAGTTTTACCCACCTTCTGTCTCATCTGCATTGATAAATATTTTCAAATGAGCCAGAATTGCCAGGATGCGCACTAACAGAATTAGGCAGGCTTGTTTGCCAGTTTTCTGCTAGAAGGTTGTGCTTTATGTATCTGGCAAAAGGGAAAGCAAAGATTTGTCACCTTTTTCCTTTAAGGATGGAAGATTTGAGATAATGGGAACATGCCAGACAGCATATTTGGTTTTAACATCAACACAATATTGATATCGTGGTTTGGATGTTTTCCAGCTGAACGTTGTGTATATTTTCAATGCCTACTTGGCATTCATCCTGTATCCAACAACAAGAATAGTTTGTTTCAATTTTGTTTTACAGCTCACTATGCAACTGCTTTGAAGTGCTTTTTCCTTTTATCCAGCTACTTCACGACCTTTTCAGATTCCTGCTGTCTTAGGGAACTGAATGGAGCAAATCACGGATTCCCACTCACCTGCAATTAGGCAGGCAAAGATCAGTTAATTATGGCTTAGCAGATGCATTTCCTCAAACTCTATCACAATGTGATCCAAATCCTAAGGAAGAAACAGCCTCAGTTCTCACACTGCAAGGGCTATTGCTTTTTCATTTGAAATCACATGGACCACCAGCCTCCACTTCCACGTTGCTAGTTATGTATGGTGCTTTATGTTATGCTCGTCTAGAGGACAGGTCACATAATCTGTTAAAATGCCTTTTTGACTACGCTCCAGTGTTGAGCTCAATTGCTTATGCGGTTATCTTCCACAAAATAGGTTTCTGGGCTTTGACACAAAAGAATCTATTTCCACCCGTCAGTTGGTCCATTGCAGTTTCCTATATCAAGGTTCTTAGTATGTGTTAAATGAGGGATGGTTGACCCTGATTTTTTTCCGCTGAAGGAAAACTATCTGGTGTTTACTCTAAGAACAGCATGGTAAGAACCGTCATGATGGAAAAGACCACGGAGAGCAACTAGAGCTTGAATCTACGTACTCAGACCCCACACAGAAATAAAGCCATGGACATACAGCTATCTCTTTAATATAAGCTGTTATGGTCTTAGGCAGCTGAAGCTTTGCATCGTACTCACAGTAGAGCTGAAACATTGCAGTAGTTTGGCTTTGGTTTTGGTTCCTGCTTCGTTTCTGTCCATATTAAAAACATATGGTTGCCCCCACCCAGACAAGGAATGTGACTGCAGTCGAAATTTGCAGTCAGATTAACCATGGCAAAGCCACACGGAATCATGACCACCCAATCTGGCATATCCTAAAGAAGGTCAGCTGTTGGTCTTTCACTTGTAGTGAAGATGAGTTGATATCCAGCTCTGAAGCACACCATCCCCCTATAATCTTTATTAGAATACCCTGGAAACGGCAGATGAAGGCACCAGTATCAATGGAAAGCAGCACACAAGCTCCTACAGGGTTATGCCCATAGAACCTTATTTTGACTCACCTGCTAGGACAACTGCACCACAAACAGCTGAGCTACAAAGCTTCTCTGGTGTGAATCAGAAGCAGTGGTGTACAAGATGAGCACGCAGCAAGCCCAAACAGGGGTGGAAAAATCCAGCTTCTTGGCACTAATTACAAAGTAGAGTCCCACAGCAAAGTCTCCATGGGAAGCCTTAGTCTACAGTTTCTGTATTTCAGAAATAAAAAGGAGATGAATTGTCTATACAACATAAGGCCAGGAAGTGACCAGTGGTGATGAGAGCAAATATTCTTTCAATTTACTACTCATTCTGAGTTATGCCTACATAAATAAACTGTACTTGTTTGAATCTGCCATATTTCTTTGTTTAAGGTCTAAATGTGCCACTGTAAGGCATGCTCTTAGCATGCTGGCCTCAAATAACTTCTCTGAAATTATTCCATTTGGAAGTAAAATATTCCCCAATGAGAATGTGAGACTCACAGAAAGACACCACTCACGTTTACAAGGAAGATTACATGCACGAGAATCTGCAATTAATCCACTAGTAAAGAACAGAGGGGAAAAGGAAAAGGTGAAATAGGAGCCCTTTGAACCTTAACACCTGGAAAACTCAAAAAATTCTCTAAACAGGATAATTTTATAGTGAAAGAAAACTAGGAGCAGAAAGGCAAAGAGAAACAAAGCTAGAACATAACCTTTCCTAATGCATGGCTCTGAATGAAGATTGGTCAGATACAAACCAAAAACCTACAGCAATCAGTTGCTGCAGGGACTACAAATTTATCTACATTTTGTATAACTAGAGTATGACCTTTCGCGACCAACTCTTATGCTTGAATTCAGCCTTAGTTATTGGAAGTCATTTGTAAAAGGTCATCCATGACTGAGAATATAATATGAATCCAAGATGCACAAGGGTTCATGTTTGTGCTACCCAAAAGAAATTGGGGAAAGAGAAGGGGGGTGGGAAGCTCAACCACTGCTACAGATTTGGTTCTCAAATTGATTTGGATAGTTTGACAAGAGTATTTAATCTAAGTAGGCAATTTCTGATATGTGAATGTGAATTATTAGAGAATACACAGTTTTCACGTTTGTCATTGATATGTTACCAAAGGAGGTTATATTACCAAATAAGGCTACCTATTTGCTTATTGTTATTTGAGTCAATTTTTGATGTCTAGTGCACTGTAAAACCTCTTTTTCCCACTGTTTCTCCATTCTAAGAAAATATTATGGACGCTCAGTTTTTACTGTTATAAAGAAATAAGGTTCTCAGGTAAAGATGGGAGTTTATAGCCATATTAAACATCTATACCTGTCTTTCTGCAAACACAATTTTAGTACTGTTTTGTTTTTTTTCTTTTTTTCCAAAACAGTACTAAATGGGTGATACTTTAAGGATCTCGTTAAAAGAAGAGCCTGTAACAATGTACAAGCAATCCTCAACAAGAAAAGTTCAATAGACATATAAAAACATTTTAGTCATGTTCTCTGAATGTGTTCTTTGAACATCAGAAAATTCAGACTGGATCCTCCATACTGACAAGGTAGTTGACTAGGAAAAAAAAAAGGGTACAATAATTTATGGGTAGAAATAAAAGAAAATTGATTTAAGGGAGAACTGACAGTAGTTATTTAATCAAGATCTTATGAGAGCACCTCCCTAAAAATCCAAAATCAACTCCGTAGGCCAGTCTGCAAAAGATTCACCGCCACTATATGAGAGCACGTTTAAGCTTTTACAAAAAAAGTTCTTGTATACTTAATGTCTTTAAAGTCAAAACTGCAGCTCAAGCTTGTAATCTGCCCTACCACTAACTTCGGCTAGCTGAGTAGCAACGGAGTGTATATTGCACATACTGCGGCTAATTGCAACCGCCTCCTTTCCCCCAGGTGAAACACCCTGATGCTGCAAGCCTCACAAACAGCACCATACTCTGCTTTTGGCAGGAGCCCTTTGCCTACTTTAGACATGTCCGTTGTGCCTCCCTCCATGTGCCGTCCTTGCTACACCAACTTGGATATTGGCAGTGCTCAAAAGTGGAAAGCGGCAGGGGTGATGAAGCAAGTTCAGCTGGAGAAATCATTATGAGAACTGAACTCACATATGTCACTGAAAACACGGTTAAATGTTTCCTTTTAATTAAACTTAGACTGAAAATAACAGCAGTAAGGTGGTATCCAGTACCCAGAAACTGCAAAGTACCCCAATGCCAAGAGCATAAATGATGCACTGTATCAGTTTGATGGCTCGGGCAGAGCCCAAGTAGATGTTCTCAGGTACAGCGCACCTTTTCCATGCACAGAGGGTAAATTGTCAAATGGGCTTTAAAGCCACACCTGCAGGTTTTGTACACACAAGCATTTTCTGCCCACAAAATATACTGCTGCTGCTTGCAAAGGACCACATGTACGTACCAAAAGCTGGTACCTAGGTACAATTTGCATCCATAAAATGTGCAGGTGCAGTTTTATGGAGACCTACGAGAAGAACGTGACCATACAGCACACAACTACCATTTACATAGCAGCCTTCAGACAATGAGCTAAGTAATCTTCCCGCAGGATGTACCATGCCAGGCACAACAAGGGGAGGCAGAATTTTACAGCTGAAGTCGCAGCCATGTTCATGGTTGGCAGACTGATTTAAGAGACAAGTCTACCCAGTCCTGGTTTTACAAACCATGGGTGTGTACTAATACTGGTAGCGATGATGATACCCCAGACTGAGGGTAAGATTAAAGTGTCTTCTGCAAAGCTGAAAAAGGAATTCTGAGGATCCTTAGCACCAGGTGATTCAAAATATTTTTTTATGACTGAAAAAAACCCCACCTTGTTTATTCCTCCCCAGTGAACTGTATTCTTTTTCAGGCATTAAAAAAATAATCCTGCATGCCTGACATTAATTGGCACGTGAATTACTGACCAAGTTAACTTCAGTAGGTACTAAGTGACATAGTCATAATATGGTGCCTTTATTCACATGTAAATTACTAATTTCTACTGAACTGAGCACTCAGGATGAGACATTTCTCTTTTCTTCTGTCAGGGGAACACTGTATCTGATTATCAACAAAACTTAACATGTTATTGGCTTCTTGCTAACTGCAGGGGAAAGGTCTTCACATATTTCCACAGATTAAGGTGAAAAGGCATATTTCCATTTAGCTTATTATTAGTATTTATTTATAAATGACACAATTCTGCATATGAAATCTAATTAAAGAATGTGAAAAGAAACACAAAGGACACGTGGAAAAATTCTCTTCAGATTAGGAGGTATTTTGGGCTAAAGCCACAACAATTGCTATTACTTAAATAACTAATTGAAGAGTAAAAAACCCAGTTTGACAGGACCGAATTTCCTGCCTTCTGAGGGATCTAAAAAAGAAAATGTGATAATTGAGCATCCACCCCCCCACAACTTTTGGCCATCACTAACTTATTGACCTATTGCTATAATTAAAGTGATTTGTGTACTTTGGATTGTTTACAATATAAAGGCTAGGACAAATTATGGCAAGTATATGAGAAGGAAATCTTCAGAAAAATTAATTTTACATCTTGATGTTGCTGGCAGGGAGTGAAAGGAGTGGCCAGCATTTTTAAATGGACGGTTAATTAGATGTACAGCCAGAGCCTCCGGAAGAGCAGAACTGCAAACAGCTCAGGGTTTCAGATTTCTGTTGTTCATACAAACATATCAGTAATATCCTTACTTTCAAAAATACTTTTTGTCCCTTTGGATTACAGATAGCTAGCTCCCAGGATCACAGTAAAAAAAAAAATGGAAAACCTGCTGTTTGCTACTGCATAGCATCAAACTTAAGCTAAACATAGCAACAAACCCACTGGAAAAATGGCAGATAGGCTTATAGATCATAGGACAAAGCCACACGGACACAAAGAAAATAAGTCATAAAAGAAATCCTTCAATTTTTAATTCTCATTTCTGAAAATTGAATAGACCAATGCTATTAATGCAACGTGGACTCCTATTTCTTTGCTGGAAAACAAATGGCATCGTGCAACCACCTACTCATACTCAACACCCAAATAATAGCTAAAAATGCCACTTCAGACAAGCTACGGACACACAACTTCTCTTAGGGTTTGGTTTCATGATTGGCTTAAGCTGCTCAGTGCCTGGCAAAAACGGACAGGCCAGCTCTTGCCATAGCGTAGTGACATGCTCGTCTTCCTCCTCCCCCCTTGTGCCAGCACTAGCGCAGCTGCATCGCGTGGTCAAGACACATCACAGTCCTGATTCAGCTAAAAATTCCCATCTTGCTCAATAGGCTGATTTTCAACTGTATCAGCTCAGATCAGCCACATCAGCTGTGCAGATGGAGACATGTGGCTAGGAACAACAGTGGGGACAAGAAGTCCCCTTCTGGGGAAGCTCGCATGTGGATCAGTATAAACCTGCTGTAAATCCACATCCTCAGAGCCCTCATCTGCTCAGCTGCTACTGAACCATCAGCACCAGAATACCAAGATTTGTCACAAATGACTGAATAGTTCAGATGAGCAACAATAACAAGTGTCTCGACTGCCTGCTATTTTCTTTCAGGGCTTGCATTGTATGGGACTCCATTTTTTTAATACTCAAATACGTTGTCTATTTGGCTTTCCAAAAGGTATTTGATAACATCTCTCTCACAAGATTTCTTAAGGAAACTTAACAGGTGCAGAATTAGAGGGAACATCTTTGCATAGATTTACAAAAGAAAATGTTTAAAAGATAGGAAACAGAGCATAGGAATATGAGAGAGAACAGTCAATTCTCACCATGGAAGAAAGTCACCAGTGGAGCCCTGCTCCCTCATGTTGAGGACCCATGCTCTTCAACATGTTCTAAAAATCACCCGAGAAAGGGACCAAACGGAGATGACAACGTTTGCTGATGATATTAATTTGTTTGGGGTAGAAAGGATGGAGGCTAAAGAACTTTTTACAAGAGTAAGTTGAAATGACATGTGAAGTGCAATTTATGCAAAGTGATTCCAGGAAACTTCTGGGGGAAAACGTTTAATTTAAACTTAAAAGTGGCGGACTCTGAACTGAGTTCTGAGCTTACTGCTACTCAGGACTGAGACCTTGGGGTGGTAAAACTTCTGTGTAAACATCATCTACTGTGTTCACAAGTTAGAGAAAGCAAATTGAACACTAGAGGAAAAACAAAAAAACCCCATTGTGTTTCTGTATATACACACACTTGCATCTTAAATATTACATCCAATTCTGATCCTTCCACTCAGGTGCAGAACTGGAGAAGAACAAAGGAGGGTAAGGTGGTGGACTGAAAGTACAGACTGGCTTACAAGGAGCAACAGCTACGAAACCTGGCAAAGCAATGATCCAGAGGAGATATGATAGAGATCTGTAAAATCATAAGTGACATGGAAGGGGTGAATCAGAACTGACTGTTTGCTGCCTCTTCTAACACAAGGCCGGGGGCATCAGATGAAGCAGGCAGATGGCAGGTTCAAAACAAACATGAGGAAGCAGCTCTCCACGCAACAGGGAAAGGAAACTCGGGAACTCTTCACCAGGGGATGTTACGGCTGCTGAAACTTTACATGGATTCAGGGGACAACTGAACAAGCTGAGATGGGAAATCCTTTGGGGGTTGATAAGCAAACAGAAACCACCTCTGGCGCAGGAAGTCCCTGAAACACAAACTGCTGGAGTTTGGGAAAGTCACGTGAGGAGGTTGCACTTTGCTGCTAGGATATTGAGCGAGACAGAGCTCTGGCCTCATCCAGTATTGCTGCTGTTATGTGCAACAACACAAGACGCTACAAAAGAGGCCCCAGTTCAAAATACTTCAGAGTCTGGACACCGTCAATAACTACATCCACCACAGCTTACTGACAGGGCCCGCTGGTGGCAGGCAGGCAAGGGAAGAGTAAAGTTGTGTTCTTTACCTCGCACTGCTCTGAAAAGCAGGGGGTACATCAGACAACCGGTGAAATCATTCTCAGTTCTTGACCTCCGGGCACACAAAGTGTTTACTATGGTGTTTTCCACCACTCAGATTCTTTGCACATGTAAAAGCTGTCTTCTGGTCATGCCAAGGACCCCTCAACCCTGGCAGTGCTGAGCAGTGAAGCAGCCTGTTTATATCTAAGCTCCTCCAGGTATCACAAATGAAATGTTTCCCCTTTTCTTGTTGTGCTTTCAGGGACCGCACTAGAGGGAGGTCTCCGAGCAATGCTCTTTTTTAATCCTACAGTTTTGTTGTTAGAGCACATGTGGGAGACCTTAAACAAGGGAGGGCGTGTTTTCCTGCTTTGCCGAAGGGGCACAGCGATGTCCTCCTGCTCTGGGGGATGTCCTACCTACCAGGGTGTCGTACAGGATGCTGTTGACCTTTCCTGTTGAGCTGATACCCACGCCTCCAACCACAGGAGACTGACTAGTGCTTAAATAAATTTCCAAGGAAAAGGAAGAACAGACTTACTGAATATTAAAAGTATTAGGCTCTGTGTGCAACAAAAAATAAACACACGCAATGACCTCGGTGACTTCCAAAGTTACCTAGAAAGTGTACGAAGAGCAAGGGATTGACCTGCAGTATCCTAAGCCACATGGTAACACCAGACCATTCTTCCATGCCACAGGCTGGAAACGCCGGTTTAGACGGTATTACAGGAATTTTTTACCAACTGTCAATTTGCTGGTTTTCTGGTTTTGCTCCCTTGGAACTGCACAAAAATCACTAGAGAAATAAAACGAGCCTTTTTGAGAACTGAGCTGTGTTGGATTTTTGTTCATAAAGCAGATATTCATTTAAAGAATACAAATAGCCCAACAGCCATTAAAATGAACTCTTAAGCACTATTTCTAATTATACTGCATTGATTAAATACAATTATATTTTAATTAAGCTTTGTTCATATAGTAGTCCTCCTATGGTTTTCCTCCTTCTAGTGGAGGAAATTAATCTCTTCCAGAGTTTCATTTTCATAGCAAATAATGCTTATCATTTCATTTATTTTAAAAGTGAAAACGAAATCTGCACAAGACCCTAAATATCTCAGTTGTGTTAGGCAAAATCAGCTGTCAGCTTTAAAGTTCACCTGCATAGAGAACCCCCAAGTCAATGCCTGCACTATTTTCATTGCTGATTCTTAAGTCCTACCAGGACGCCCACTTTTAGCAATCTAAGATGTTACAACTCCAACTGCTGAGTTGTGTTAACAGATTGTGTGAGTGCTCCCAGTCTATACCGATGTAAAATCAGGTTACCTACAATCATGGCTGAAGACCAGCCAAGTGATTTACCCAGCACTGGTACAATGGAGAAGATATCCTGAACGTTAGCACCTACTGCCCTCTACCTGCTTCACTTAAAACGTCTAAGCAGCAAAAACACAGAGAAAACTTCACTTTCCAATTTTTTAAATTCTCAGTCTTATCATTAAGATGGTCAAACCCACTCTGATTATAACTAATTTTTAATCTATTTCTTTTTGATTACAAGAATAAGAAGTGTTATTCCCCTCTAGGTTGCAAGCTACATGAGGAAATGCCATTACAAAATGTGCAGATATTTATTTCTTGCATAATTTTATCCTGTTTTCATAAAACCTAATTTTAAATTTCCCTTAACAACATTCAGTGGGACTGTGAATTCAGATGTCCACCTTATCTTTCCAGGAAATGTGGTGGGAGCTGCACTGCAGTGAAGTTCATCATGACAGACGGAGAAAAAAGAATTTCAGCTTGTAAATCTTTGTCGTGCAATACGATCCATGCAGTGAAATACTTAAACAGGCCATCTGAGCACCTGGCACATACTACAGAAGGGCAGACCTTGATGCCTGCACAGATAAGACTGCACCATAGAGGACAAAGTTCTTATAAGCCATAGCAGATAGCCAGCACCATGAATGGGGACCCAGGAAAAGTTTGTCTCGATAGTATTGACCTGCCATCCAGCCTAAGCGATGCTACTGTAATCCACAGTTATCATGTCTGACTTGTATTGTAAATTCTCAGTTCTGCTCAAGAGAATTGTTTGAAATTCCTTAGCTATAGAGAATCGACAGGAAATCTATTCTCTTGGGTTTTGTTACAGGGTGCACATACGCACTAACCTCTGGACTTTAATGCTGCTTCCCTCTGACCTACAGAATAGAAAATATTGCCATGTCCATTTGTGGAGTGACAAAAGCCATGCAGAGGGCACTCAGAGAGCCAGAGCCGGCCTCAAGTCCGCGAATGCAAAGGCAATGCTGTAGCTGTGGGTATATATGTCCATTAATCATGAGCAACGGTTCTAAAACCAAAGATACAGGAAATCATGGCAAGCTGTTACAATTTTATTATCCCACCTCCAGGTCTTCCAAAATGCACCACATTAGCATTCCCTCCATGTGAGGCAGGAGATACAGGGAAATATAAATGCCCGCTTAGATATGTAGCTACTTGAACCTGTGTTTTTGAAACTGTTTAAATTTCCAAGCTTCAATATGCTTCCAACAAAGACTTAATCTGAGGCAATTCAGTTTAAAGAAAAAAAAAACAACTAACAAACAAACAAACAACATATGCTTCAAGCATGTTAAGTCCTTGTCACTGCTGCTTCTTCTTCCCAAGTTCTGTAACCAGTGTTCTGGCAGTTACCATCCCTTCCCATTCCCAGACTCATTCAGGTTCACACCTGGAATATTCACCCCTGGCTCCACCCTCTCACTACAGCTGATGAATTTGATAACTAACCTGTCAGACTGCCCAGACAGCTAAAAAGCCCCCAGGTAACACTGGACTGAGGCCTTCTATGGCAAGCTTTGGTCAGAAGCTGAGGACAACACTGACAAACAGATACACTACAACTGCATGCCATGCTTGCTGAAAGTATGTGTAAACTAATACTTGCATTCTGCATGCCTCAGCGTTAAGTTGGTCTGGCAGACACAGTCCCTGAATGCCTTATTTACTCTCTGTGATTGGCAGTAACAGCCAGGAAAAAAATACAGCAAACCCCACCTGCTTGGGACACCCCTTGGTTCACTCTCCAGCCCACCGTGATTGTTCATCCATCAGAGGGGTACGGAGAAAAGAGGTCCCACGGCAAATTCTCACAGCCATGCAGCCAGTAGGTAAAATGCATTATTTCTCAACACAAAGACAGCTTTACAGGTGTACCGAGAGCTGCCAATATGCCCGTGTGCGGCCAGGCTGCCAGCAAACCTTAAGCATCCCATCAGAAGATCATTGGGATACAGTGGGGTCGGGCAAAACAAACCACCGGAGCATAATGAATCTAGACGCTACGCAACGAAGTGTCAAGTATTTTAAACCCTTTTATAAAAAAGTGCACTCCACTTGGTATCTTGGGTGCTTCATGATTGGTATGCGTAAATGAGGGCTCTGGTTTTGTTTAACAACAGGAGTTTTTGCATTTGTAAAATTATAGCAGAGAGATTTTGATACTCAAGAAATGTATCTGTGTTTGTGATTATTTCCCCCTGCTGCTAAATATGATAATTTGTTCCACTTCAGGTTTTATTAATTAAATTAATACTAATTGAGCAGCCTTTTGGTATATTTTTAGCCTGAGTGGTTTTTGTGCTCAAGCCTGTACACTGCAGCCTCTCCTTAGCCTTCCCTCTTCATCCCCTGTCCCAGAGGAAATGTTTCACTGCAGATCACTGCCCTGAAACTCTTCTGTGTTTGCAGATATTTATAGCTATACACGCATACTCTTGAATCAATAATTAAAAAAAAAAAATAGAGATATTTTTAGAAGATATTTTAAAGAAAGAAGCTTTAACAAAAAAAACCCCAACCCAAACGCGGCTAATTTTGTGTGACTAAGTGCCCCCTAGTGACAAAGTCCAACTCCAAATAACTTCCACAGCCACTTCCAAGCCTTACACAGTTTTGGTTCTCAGTATCTTAAACATCTTTTCTGGGTTGTTTGTTTGTTTGTTTTTTTGTTTAAAGACAACGAAGCAAAACAGCCAACCAAACTCTATCTCAAAAAAAAAACCAACCCAAACCCAAAAAAACCCCACTGTTAGCCTAAAATCAGCCTTATTTATTGAAATATGACTCCAAATGCTTCAGTCTTTTCCTGCATAGGTAGCAATGTGAATATTCCTACAACTCAAGAGAGATGCATAGTCAGCTTTGTGGTGGGTTGTTTAAATTACACAACATCCAACGAACTGATACACTTCTGTTGCTTCTAAGAGCTGTCTGCCACTGAATGGTGATGCTGCAAAAGCAGAAGAGAGAATTAACTCTGGGCCAGCCCTGCAACCTTTGCCTCTTGCTACAAATCCCTCGCCCCACACTGAAGCCCACCTCAAATCAGCCATTCCTTCCCCACAGCAGCCCACCCACGTGCTGCAGCAAATACATCTAAAGGGCGCGCACGTAGCTAAATCTGCTCAGTTATCTTCTCCAAAGATGTAAGTGGAAAACATGTACTTAGGGAAGCTTGGCTTACAAATGAGCTCTTGGAAAACAAAAACACCTCCAAAAGCAAAAATCCTATTTTTTTTTGTCCGTCAAACATTTTAAATTTGTGAAATTAAAGAAATCCTAGAAAACATACCAACGTCTTTACTTTGTACCGCTACTTATTAAGGTGGAAGCTGAAGATTCACAAACTATTCTTAATACAGAAAAAAACTCTGTGTGCAGATCTGTGATCAGATCTGTGGATGCCACTTTAAAACTATTCATTGCTCTTCTGTAAATAGGAGTTCTCCCATTTTTTTCAAATGTGGTCTTTGGCTTTTTAATGTGGAGGATCTCCCACTGACAATTACACTTTAGTTAGTAAAACAGCTCTGGGTCATTTTTTAAAAGACCAGCAATGACTACTTTAAGTAATACTGTTGTTTGTTATGCATTTTTTTTTAAAGACGATGTCACTTCAGTGAAAACATATTTTTTTGTCTCCACACTTAATGAGCATGAATTATATTTTCCAGTTTTTCTAATGAAGTAATAACCTTACCACATTAATTTTCTTTGCTGCACTCACTGTCTTTGCACTATTATAATCAACGATGTTAGCTAGAAAAGCAGTTCGCCTATGTGCTCGCAAGTTACTATAAAACTGGGGTTTTAGTCAGAAGTACTCCTATATTCATCTGGAATGTTAAATTGAAGGCTTAAAATACAGCTTTTCAGTAAGCAATTTCTTACAGAAGATAAAGAACAGCTCATAAAACAAAAAAGACATGGCAAAAGACACATTGTTCAAATGCAGATGACACAAAAATGCACTGAAGTAAGTTCAAATCTCATAAGGAAATTTTGCTTCCTTAAAAACAACAAACAGCAATACTAAGATGCTCTAAATTGCAATTTGACCTTTCAAATTACTGTCAAAAAAGGTACAGTTTTATTGTTAGTACCCGTTCTCAAGTTTTAGCAGAGTACTTACATTGCTGTCTCTCTGTTTATATTCAACATTAGCTAATATTGGTTAGAATCGACATACAATACCAAGGACTGTAAACGCAGACTAACTATCTACCCAGAGGAAGGAATAAACCACCCTTTAGTATTTTCTCAATCATGACAGAAAAATCCGGTACCTTCTTAAGGCTAATAAATGTAGACAAGAAACATGTTACTCTTACACTTTCATGAGACATAAAGCTCTGCAGTTCAGTGTCTGTGGAAATTTCTTCTGAACATATTAAAATGATCCTAGGGCTCTACAGAAACCCTGCTCATAAAACAAAAAAGCTAGGGTAGTTAAAATTAATCCATCATAAATAAAACATGCATTTCAGTATATATTAAGTGACAGGTCTCAGAAACTCCACCGCCACGCACACGTTCACAAAGCAGCAAGAACACACGCAATTCATTAAACCCACTCAAGTGTGCTAGTTCTTCCTGGCATTATTCATAATTGAAACATTTCAATTTTAGTTAACAGAAAAAAAAACTAATTTAAAAGTAAAACAAGGAAATTAGTTCTGTGTTTCTGGATTACAATCCCATAGTGCCTTCAACTAGCCACATTTAGCCTCAGGGGGTTTAATTAAAAAAAGTTTCTTTTTAAAAAAAAGAGGCAATGTAGCCCACTCAAACAGAAACCTTTGCCGACACAGATCTCTTAAATATTTCTTCCAGTATGTCATACAAAGCCAGGCAGAAAAACAATTTACAAAGTCTCAATTTATTTTTTAACTATATACCTTGAAAATGTCATTCCTTAAATAGGAATGCTCTTAAATAGGCATAAGGAACAGACTCTCCCACAGATGGGCTTCAGGTCAGGTCCTCACAGAGGAATATCCACTGCTCGTAGCAAAAAGCAGAGTAAGAGCAGTGTACCCTGCAGGATATAGTACTGAGGGGACAAACGACAGGATGGGGGTGACAGTCGCCCCCCACTTGTTCGCCTGCTTTAACCACAAAAGCTCCCTGCCAAGCACCTCCACGGTCCCTGTGTGGTCAGGACACCTCATCTGGGCAGCCTATACGAAAGGAGACAAAGCACCCTGAACGAAATGGATTGGTTTATTACAATGAACATTAATGGCTGAGATTTAGATTTTACATCTCAGACTCAATATTCACAGGTGCGCACATCACAAGCTCTGACCCAGGTCCGCTGTTACTCAACATTTCATCTGATTTGATTTTGTTCAGAGATGAGCGCAGACAAAGTTTCCCTATTCTTGGTCTGTTTTAGTGGCTCACTGGGGCTCCACGTTGCTGTCCTCAGACACAGATGCGCCCTCTGAAATGAAAAAAATCACACCAAGATACAGAAGACCCCATGTGAAACACAGGCAGACCCTGCGAGACTAGACTCTATAACGCCCATAAGTCTCATCTCACTGTATATTTTACACCACTGCCCAGGGCACCAGCACTTTGTAGGCAGAGCTGCCTGCACCTTTCCTAAAGCCCTGCTACATTTCAGTGCCATTCCCAGAAACACCATCAACTTTCCTCCATGCTGGGCCCTCTAAAGAACAAAGATAATTTTTTTTTTTTTAAGTTATTCTGAAATCTCATTAGAGTACCACCTAAGTGGAACTGGGAGAGCCCTGGGGGAAGGGACCACAAATTTTTGCTTTATTCCTGCATTCTTCCCTTGCAATCCGCTTTTGGTTACCTGCTGGAGACCAGATAACTGTACTCAGCAGATTTTCCATCTGGCCCCATGAGGCCCATTATCGTTGGGCAAACAAGCAACCAAATTATGTCTTGCTTATATAAAATCATGTGAAAGCTATTCCAGTGCAACACCAGATGCAGGAGGAGACCATTATTCCGGGCTGCAGCTGATGAATTCCTGAAATGTAGCTTTGCGTTGTTTCCGTTACCTTTTGTCGAGGTATAAAAACAAGGAAGGAAAAACCCAGTAAGTTCCTTGTGAAGATCCCAGTTTCCCTAAAAACCTGGTCTAGCTTCTTTATCATCTCTGTTAATTAGTATTTTCATGATTTGTACAGTGAGGCAAAAGAGCTGTATACACTTTTCTATTTGCATGATAAAGAATTCAGTTCACCTGAAAGTAGGGTTGTAGTAACACTTGATCTCATCAGTCACATGGGGCCAGGAAAAAACCCACAGTTACCATGTTAAACAATTCCAGCTTTTAAGTTTTGGAAAATTAATTATTATTATTATTATCTCTTAATACAGCAATATCAGTAAATCTTTACCAAAATGTCTACGAGCCTTTTTGATTTTTCATTTGGGAGAATAAATCCTTCTGAAAAACAAGACAGCTAAAATAGTTATCATGCCATTGTTTAAATAGCTCCCACCACAAATACAAACATGCTGACAAGTCTACACATGTCCAAGGTCTGCGCCTGTGTAAATCAAAAAGACACGTGAAAGTCATTCTATTCATTTACTAGTCACACAGTATAAGAAAGGAAACAAACCCCTATACTCTTAAATTTTGCTCTGTCTCTCCATATAATCATCCTCATGAATTCAAATAGCAAGCAGTTTACCACTGGAAAGCCGGGTAAGTATCTAAGTGCCATGACTACAACACACCAGCAAGGGGAGTAGTAACACTTCGAGAACTTCTGTCTTTAGCAATAGTAAACTATACATAAATGTAATAACGTATAAAATATTGATGCTGGGCTCTATAGACAGTGGAAGGTCTATAGAGCCCGGTCTAAATGTCCATAGACATGGACATTTATTCTACTGAAAGACTGAGAAATTAAAAAAAAAAACAACCAACCAACCCAGAGTCTTGCAACTCCATTTGTTTTTGAAAAGAAGGTGGAAACACGCATAAACAGTCTCAGATCAGCCCAATATATGGGGATTGCCATATACTGGCATCCCCCAACATAAAACCCAGGGCAGCAAGATAAAACCCTCTCAAATCTGAGACTGTTATTTCTAATATATTTCCTCCTTTTAAACACCAATGACTACGTATTCCTATGGGACGGAGAGACACTTTCTAGCTTCCTAAGAAAATAAATGTGTGGCACTGCTGGGGCTGGTAGGTAGGAGGGTGGAGGCATGCTCAAGCCTGAATTGCAACCCCTGCTACGGAAAGTAGATTTAAATTTCTTAAAGCAGGCTTTCACACAGGATTTCTTAGTTGGGGGCAGATAACTGGCACTTTCATAGAGGAATACATTTTATAACTGCTGGTAGACTGATCTTTCACATGCTCATGCCCACAGCACTGACACAGACCTGCCCATGGCGGTGGTACGAAAGGAAAAGCCAGAGATCCCTGAGCTCCCACCACAACGGGAGAAGAGGGAGCACCGACACTGCCTCTTCGTGGCATCATGCCCACTCTTCCCTTTCAACCCTATACTACTGTAAGGTATAGATACCTCTGAGCAGTGGCACTGCCCAGCACAACTACAGCCCAGTAGCGGAGCAGAGGACCTCAGGTCCCAAGCAGGGAAATGCTGCACTAGAGAAGCCAAGCTGAGAAAAAAAGCTGCTGCCTGCACCTGGTTCATCACTGCAGCCAAGGTTCCCACATTCATACCTTTTCTACACCTCTGTGACATTTTCAGAAAGACAGGAAAACCCCTCTCCCTCCAAAATGCTGCAACTTTGTAACAACTGCTACCCAAGCAGGTAACCAAGACATTTAATCAAGTTGTGAATACCCAAGTGTGAAGACATCCTAAGTACTAATCATGAAATTACTATGCATGACAAAACTCAGAATACTGTTTTGCTGTAATTGTGCATAATTTAACTCAAAAAAGCAAGAGGAGTTATATTTGGATACAGAAGAAAGAGGTCCATTTGATGAGGGGGAAAAATGCTGCCATTTTTACTAGTCTGATAGAGGAATTCTTCATCCAGTGTAAGAATTTTAGGATGGTGCTTCTCCAATGTGATGCCAGGGGGACAAGCCATCAACAAGGGAGCATCTAATAGAAGAAGTAGTGTTTCAGAGCCACATTTTTAACAAAAGAAATCCACCTCTGTTACCTTAAAGTACACTTATAAACTGCTGTGTGCTTCAGCCATTAGAGGCAGACAGAGACCTGTACCTTACAATCTTAGAGTACAGCTGTTACAATAAAGCAATATAAAGTTTTCCTTCCTTCTGATAAGAAGGAATGGAAATATTAAATAAAAAACCCCAGATGGTCTCAGCAATTTCCTAATGATTTCCTAACGTTTCTGAACACTGGCCTCAGTAAATTTCCTAATTTTGAATTTGTAAGCGGATGTTGATGGGGTCAACTCCAGGCCTGGCTTAGACAGATTCTTGTTTTTCTCCAACGGGGAAGATGTGGGACACAAGGTGGCATCCATCCTTGATGCACTGTAACTGAGTCAGGAGAGGCTGCGTGACCTACGCAGAGCCTCCCAGCACCGGTTTTCAGCTACCCAGACAGAGTCTCTTCTGGCCGAGGGGCTGTTCAGCTAAGCAAGACCAGATTGATATGAATTGCCAAGACCAGATGAAGGGACGTGGGGACAGAGGAGGAGTCTGAAGGTCTGCCCACCCCTGTCAGGTCAGCCTGTGTCCTCCTGAACTCTGTTAACAGGGCACCAGCCACGAAGAAGAGTCATGGGCCTCCTCCAGCAACACTCAAATGCAGACTTTGCCCTCCTTTTGTACCCTTCCCTTCGTTTGTGCCAACCCAAAACACAATTACATCAAATCCCTTTATCTGGCAGAAAGCCAGCAGAGAAAAATGAGCTGGCGTCCAACCTCAGGACCTGCATGACAGAAAAGGGAGGGAAACCTCAGCATGAAGTGCCCTCCACCAGGAAGAACTTGCCCCACTGCATAGGTCCAAGCAGCCTAATCTATGTTCTCTGACACTATCCTGAGGATATCACTCCTTAGGGCATAATTTTGGGGACAAAAGAATACAAGAAAATTGATGTCCTAATATCAGGAATAAGTGCCTTTTCCAAGTAACCAAGCTCAAAAAGGGTGCGGAGAGCACAGAAGCTATTGTAAGAAACTGTCTTGATGCTAATGAAAATGGTCCTGGTTTCTTCCAAGTAGACACTAGCACTTGACCTTTAACACAACTTTCCAAGAAAATATTCTTAATTAAATCACAATCAAAATTCCTTTAGATTTATTTAAAATAAGACAAGTAAATTGCATTAGTGTAAACACATCTCCATCTTAAGAGGCAGACTCCTTGATAGGTAGCTTTCAATGCACATAGATTGCAAAAATATGAGGATGGCTTTAAAGACCAGTTTCCAGACTTGCCTAGATTGCAGCTGGGTTGGTAACTCTTCTAAAAGTAGTAAGATACATGTATTTTTCCACTGAAGGTGTAGACCTTTTCAGCTTTTGGGGACTAAAAATGTAATTCATTGATTTCGAAGACCTCTGGAAAAATAATCCATTTTGGTTTATTTGGAAAAAGTACTAACACAATATCTTTTCAAGCAACAAGTATGTGTAAATGCAAAGTTCTCTATGCAGGCATGATATATACCACAGCCCTGCCTCAGGTCTCACCTGCAGTCTGTATAGACTTCATTCATAAAGTAAAATAGATCCCATAATATTCATGTAATCACAAAGGTTTGCTTTTTCCCTGAAAGGATGGTGGCTTTTGACATTGTGCTAAGTGATTTTACCTGCACATTAACAGCCCCATCATAGACAATTCACTTCCTTTTGCAAATACCAGTTTGGACCCCTCTGGCCATGGGCCTTGCTGGGTCAGCCCAGCACAGACAAGCCCAGGCAATTCCACACCTCTGGATGGGAAATGCAGGGCATGACTCCAGATCCAAATCTGCTAATCCTTCTTTTTGTCCATTTCTATCTTCCCAATTTGCAGTCTTTGTATCACAAACAGGCTCATGGTGATCCAGTTTTCCCCTGTGTTCCTCTTCCTTATGTAAGTAAGCCTGAAAGCATAATTTAATTTGCAAAAAGAGAACAAACACTCAAACCCATAAAAAAGACCAGACGCTGGACAGAAATGCTCTGGGATGAAGCTATAATATGAAAATGAGCACAGTCATGGCTGGCTTTTTGTCTTTCCATCACCATAAGAAGACCGACCCCTCTCTTTCAGAGCCTCCTAGCTCTGGAGTTTGCATATACGCGCCTTATCTTCCTCCTCCCTCTTTAAGGTAGCAGAAGATTTTGTCTCTAATCTCCTTCTCATCTGCTAGACAAAAATCCAGATTCAGTGTCTTAATTTATTTTAAAAAAAATGTATTATCATAAAAAATGTTCCTAATTATCAGTTACCTTGAGAGCTAAGAAACACTTTTCCTATCCTGGGAAAATATTTGGTGTTTTTCAAAAACTTTTCTGCTCCAGATCAGGAAGAGGAGTCCAAGATTACAATGATTTTATAACAAAAAAAGCACTTTTGACTAGCTGAAACTTCCAAATAATTTCAAAACATTTTGTCCTTTTTCGTGGGCTGTGGACTCTGACAAATTCAGAATAACTAAGAAAGGATCCTTTTATTCAGGAGATGTCAAAACAATAATGTCACCATTCTCCAAAGAAATGAATTTGAATAGAAAATTCATTTGAAACTTTCTTTCCCACACACTGTTTCACAGTTGCACTGAACCAGCATTTCTTTCTGAAGGAGAATATTTTGTCAGAAAGATCCCTGACTTGCTCCAGGGTTCTGTGCTTACTTGTGTTTTACCAACAGGAGAATCAAGGCCTGAAAAGATGTTTTTCTACAGTAAGTACAGTAACACTCCTCCTTGGGGTGCAGCTGCCTGTGATCCCAGACCCAAGGCCGGTACGGCCCAGCTGTGCAACCTTGGCTCAGATTTCTGAGAAAACCGCTAAGTTGTGAGGCAGGGATGTGAGGAAGCACGTGGGCTAGAGCCCTGCAAGATAAGAATGGCAGAACTGCAGACAGAGGTACGGTTATTGAGCTGGGGATGGATGCCGCTACGGGATTCAAGAGAAAAAACACCGACATGAAAAGGTATAAAGTACTTAGGGGGGTGCAAGAAAAATACAGCATCTTACCTGCTTCCTTTCTGTTCTCTAATTTCCTGAACTAATGAGTATTTAAAAAGAAAATGCACAAAAGAAAACTAAACTGACTGCAGTGAAAGCTCAATTATAGTCTAAAATATTAGTTCATCTGTATAATTTTAACTCATTTCCCATTGCTAAAGCAGATATTCACTATATATAAACGTACAAAACAGTATTCAGTATTACCCTGAAATAATCTTTCAGTATCATACTTAATTTTTTAGCTTCATGCTTCTATGTATCAAGGGTCTAGCCTTACCTGATTATTTCTCATTTTACTGCATTATTTATCCTATATCCTCATTTCATAGCTTGGAATGAATTATGGTAAATCTGTACATCTAGTGGCTTCCTGATAAAACACATTTTCCAATATTATTTTTAAGCACTCACAATACACTGTGGCTAGGGGCACTATGTGACAGATGCTATGGAATCACCGAACATTTGAGGATAACTGCATTAATTTTATAAGAAGTGTTATACGTATCTGCATGGGCTTGTTAGTGATTGTATTACTGCCTAAGTGGTTAGAGAAGATGAGTTACTGCAGAAACAAGTGATCAGTGGAGGCTGTGGATACTGATACCAGAAAAAGCAGCTTCTACACCATACCCAGAGTAGTCTACAACAAGGACATGCATTATTTAATATGTATTAATTAATTATCCCACTGTAGGAGACAGGTGACCTGCTCTTGACTAAGCATACACATAGCCTATTTAGAACATGTTTTTCATTTACAGTATGTTTTCTGAATAAACTCTTTTTTGCTTTAGGAAAGCCTACTGGTCACCACATAAACCTGTCATTTCCAAACCTGGTTTAATATAAGGGAAGATGGGGCAGGAGAGGCAAATGGGTCAATTACCACCACACGATCCGGTCACAAGATATCTAGATTTATCTGGGAGAGCACAGTTTGTGGGGCTCAGTGGGAGAGGCTGTTTCTGGCCAGGGCTCTGTAGCATGTTCTGCAAGGAAAGAGATACTTCAAGGATGTCCAGGGAATAAGGCACCTTCCAGATGACCAAAAGCAGATCAAGTGAAAGGTTTACACCAGAGCCATGACATTCATCAGGGCTGTGGCCCTGCACCAACGTAAAAAAATGATTCCATTTGCTCTCATAGCTTTAGTTCAAGCAACAGGATTGTTCTTCTGTTGGATGTTCTGACCTCTCATTTAGTAGGCAAGACCAAAATGAACACAGCCAGTTCATTTTACTTAACACTGAGCTGGGAGGACTTTTTCCAAAGCACTTTCGAGAAAACAGGCAGTCCTCATTGACGACTGGTGGTTGTATGCCACAACTCCAGCTGATCTCAAATAGCATCTCATCCACAAGCCTCTCTAGCCTTAAAGAGATAACTAGCCTATGCATTAATGTACACTCGAGTTTCCTCAGAAACTATAAATACGGGGCTTCATTTGCTGGACAGCATCATAGACAATATAGTGGGGTACCAAATTTGTAAGACACAGCAGTCATTTTCTCCTGAATTCAAAAAGATGGAAGGGTTAGACATACAACAGGACCACATCAGTTACACTCTGCTGTTGGTCTGACAGTGGATGATAATTGGCTTAATATCCATGAAAAAGAAAGCAAAATGTTCATGCTAATTTATTGAATTAGACACCAAGTTGTTTGCATTACAAAGTCATCGAACAACTGCTTCTAATGGTGCCAATGTAAATTATCACAAAACAAATCATTTGTTTCACAACTGAAATTGTAGAAGTGTACAGTACTACCAGATATACTTCCAATACAAAAGAGTTGTCACTGTCTGCCAGTCTTTCAAACTAATTATTTAGTTTCCTTGTAGCATTATAGCGATGCATAATCTATACGCAATTCACATCTTTTACTATTCTAATTGTATTTTCTTCCTTTTTCTAAATTCAAGCTATACACAAAACTCAAGCCATATTTTCACATCTGATTAATTTCATAATCATTTTCTTAAGTCTGCTGCAACTCAACTTAAAAAGATGTGGAGGAAAACAGTTTTGTTTTTCTTTTAGCTGAGATTTAGATTTAAGAAGACAAGCAGCAGCAGCGCGAGACACATATAATAGGGCTTAATTACATCTCATACAGGCTTAATTACAAGAAGTGGCAGAAAGGACCTGTACCATTTCATTGCTAGAGAAAAGTGATCAACCATGTTTCCCAAACTTTTTCATATAGAAGTGCTATTAATTGCTTACTGCCTGCATACTGGATTCATATTTGCTATTCAGGCTGATATACATATCACAACAGCCACAAGAAATGGATAGCAAAATTAGTTTGATGAACTTTGTAATAATAAACCCAGAATTTCCTCAAGATGCTTAGGGAATTGAAAGCCTGTGTTTACAAGTTCAGATTTCCACAGCAACTGCTTTGCCCTTTTTTCATCTTAAATTCAGAATAAAATATTGCTATTGTTCTGTCCTTTGATATCCTTGTTTAATTCCCAATGCATAGACAAGATATTCTATACGCCAACTTAAGTACAACAGTCATTTCAGAACTAGTTGAAATACACAATTTCATTCACAGTGGAAACTTTAAACAAGATGGTTACTTGGCATGGAAACTGAGTAGAAATAAAAAAAATCTCCATAGTATCTCATACAACAATTTTAAGAAAATTTTTATTGCCAACTTCTATTTTCCGTTATTTCATGACACATCAATTGCAGTTATACACATTTATTTAGGTGCAAGTGATAACCTTTCATTACAACCCAGGAGGGACAGATTTAGGTGAAAAAAGCCAGTACTGTGTTGATTATTTGTATCATTGACAGATTCACACAGGCTTTTTTCTAGACCATTTGTAACACACCATTATGTGTTCACCTTATGTTATGCATAATGTGATTTATAAGGGAATTATTAGCTATTGCCTAATAATATTTTGAAGATACAAACAAGTTCCAGAAAAATTGAAATAATTATTTCAACACACTGTGGCAATCTGTCAAAAAACCCCAAATTCCAGCAGTGCTGATTTTAACAAGAAAAGCACTTTCCACTGAAAATAGCCTGCAAAAAAATTCAGAGCAGGCCTAATCCATTCCTGCCTGCTTTGATGGTATTTAGTATGGGATCATTTTGTAGACATTCTGCTATATTATTGTTGTTAACATCTTTGAGCAACAGCACTCCAAAACTGGTTATTCAGCCTAAGCTATTTCCTGGTCATTCTTCATAACGCAGCTGAACACTTTTGCTGTGCTGCAGAGAGCGTGAATGAAATGCTAACTACGCGCTGACATTTGCAGTTTCATTCCATGTCTTCAAGAAAGAAGGTGTAAACACCAGGGGAAGACCACCAAATATCTGGCTCTGCTATAGGGCGTCACACCCAGCGGCATCAGAGTCGATACAGAGGACAGGACTGTTGAGGGGTGGGAGCTGGGGTGCAGGTAACACTTGCTATATAGGACATGGTTGACCAGCTATCTGTGGGTTAGACCTGTAGACAAAGGCTATAAAGAGACAGAAGTTCTCTTTATTCACACCATCTTCCTTCACTCAGCACGTTTTATTGCCTTTTTTTTTTTTTTCCCAGTGCAGCATGGGATGTCTCAAGCAGCAAAGCTTTAAGTAACTTTCTTCAGGAAGCTGTTCAATAACTTGCGACACATCCCTGACAGAAAACTAAACTCCCTTTAATTTAAGGCTTCCTGGAACCCATCTGGACACTGCTGCTACTCCTCAGTCAGCCAGTCATTTCATCCATTATCCACTACACCTTTCTATGGCTATCAGCATTAGTTGCAAGTTCAGTCCCTCCTCTTGAAACAAAAAACCAACCAAACAAAAAAAGTGTTCTTTAGCTTCTAAGGTCTGAGCATTTCTAATAAATACTTGATTTTGTCTTCTGCCCAGGGCTAATCCCAGTAGGTGCCAATATTTTACTTATCTGCCTCATTGGCATTTTTAACAAGGGGGGAAATCAACAGCATGCTGAAAAGATGTTGTAATGAAGATGTTAAAGACTAAAAACTTGGGCTTAAATCCTGACTCCTGCAGAGCCTCATTAGTATAATAGGGCCTGTCAATTCATCACTGCTCATTATTTACAGTCCTTCAACTCATCTACAGTCTGTATGACCATGTTTCTATCCAAGCCAACATGTATTAGTTATTCATGTACACTTTAGTGAGATGATATCAAAAGGTTTACTAAAATGCATGTATTATATCACTTGCCTTTCATCTGCTTATTTTCTAATCTTATCAGAAAGGTAAAAAAGCAATCTGGCTAGAATTTATCCTTTCTAAGCCTATTTGTCTTATTGCTTACGGTTCCATTATTAAAGCTGAGGAAAATAATCTTCTTTACTCCACCTCTCAATGCATTTATCATTTGCCTGCTTTTTATGGTTCTAATTTCACTAGCTCTTCCAGTTAGTCACAAAACACTCTCAAAAATGGACCCTGCCATGGGGAAAAAAAAAGTCTGCACAATGGGGATAAGGTTTGTGGAAAGAAGCCCAGAAATAGAAGCCAAGATGTAGCAAATTTTGTTCCTAAGTCTGCCTCTTCTGACCTTAATAAACTGTGTGCTAAAACTCAGTTCTGCAGCAAGGAGCACAAATCAACCAGCCAGAGCACTTCAGCACTCCCTTAACTTTAACCACATGAGAAGTCCCTCTTGACTTCAGGGTCTACTTAAGTGTCACAAGCTAAGCACAAGCTTCACAGAAGGGGGGGGGGCGGGGGGGAATCAACTACAGTAAATCACAAGTCTCATCTGTTAGCTCTGAGGGCCTACCTCCTGCAGATGGGGGAAGCAAGAACACAAAGCAGGGATGTTGGTGCTGCTGAGGAGCTCTGACGTCCGCACCTGGCTCTGCACAAGCCAGTTCTTCTCATGCCTTTTTCTGTTATGCTAGCATTCATTCATATTCCTCATTCTTTGTTATTCATTGTTGGGTTCTTGAGCTTAGTTTTTGCAATTCCCTGGTAGGACCTGTTGTATGACTGCCCTGTTACACTCTCCCCTTGCTACTAAGTTCACATGCACACAATCCCCCTCTGCACCTGCACATGGCAGAAGTGGTTTGAGATGTTATCCTCTACACTGCAGACCAAATAGAGGTTCTTCAGTCACCAAAAAACCAACCAAAAGTAGAGGAACTGGGGGCCTCTGTCTGTTTTAAATGTCATGTCATGTTTTAAATGGCATGTCAACTTTGTCCACAGAACATTTACTCAAATGGGGCAGACAGTTAAGAACTGTATTTTTTTTTATGGCATTTTGCAAGTCCCACTAGACTTTAAGACTTACTGAGTACAGCTAGAGCATTTTTCCTTAAGTATATTTTCCTTGATCCAAAACATGCCTTCCCAGCAAAAAACCAAGCCCCCTCTGCAAAAAAAAAAAAAACCCAACAAAAAACCAAAACCAAAACCAAACCAAAACCAAACCAACCCTGCTAAAACCCCCAGACCCAGCCCAGTAGTCCAGGAGAACACCTACCCACCACTACCACACTATAGTAATATGATGCCACCACACCATAGTAATACGATGCTGCTTCTCAAATGGCCAAGGAAAAATAAAGAAAATAAATCAATTGTTATAAACTGAAAGAGTAACAACATCTGTCAATTCAGTTTCACATTAGAAAATAGCTTCTCCTCTTGGCAGTGGAAGGATGATCTTGTTGTAGGCCAGCTGGAGAATCTCTGACCAAGATTTTCAGCAACAAGAGCAAATGATTGGAAGTGTTCAGAAAAAGAAATGTGTGAACGCAGTTGGGGAGGGAAGAGGAGAAAGAAGACTGAAGAGATGAAGTCAAAAGAGATCTGACTCTTAATATTAAGACATTAAAAAAAATCATGATATTAAAGATAATCATGATAGTGACTGATCTAGAAGAAAATACACCCAAATAAGAGGCAATATAGCGCAGGAACAGTTGAAATCAAGGAATACTAAAGCAAATGCTGATGAACAAGCAGCAACAAAAGAGGAACAGCAATGTTCATCCTGAATTGGATGTGTAAGCAATTTGAACCATTGTATTTACTTACTTTCTCTCTCTTCTGTTTTTTCTTTTTCTTTTATTAAATAAACCACTTCTGCTTACTCCAAGGAAAAAGAAACAAACATTTAACATTTCAGACATCTGTGAAACTGAAAACTCTGCAAGACCATCCAGAAACACTGTGGATATGTTGAACAGGATTCAGTGAACAAAATGGATTTGCTCAGACTTCTGTGAATGTCATTGACCTCCACAAGAATGAAAATATTAAGATTAATGATTGCATCGTAAGTGTTATACCATCAAATAGATCTAGTGGACCCTTGAACAGGATGAGGAAATGAGCAGTTCTAATTCTGTCTTCTGCTACTTAAGACACATGGTGTGGGGTCATGCTACCCAGTAACAAGCAATTTAAGAAGATGATCTCGTGGCTGGTGCAATACCTCCTCACAGTATAGGGATCCTGAGGGCATTTTGCAACGCAGCAGTTGCCAACTGAAACACGGGGACACCTGTTTCACTGATGGAAGTACAGAGCACTTCAGTGCTAGTCAGAGAGACACGCTGAAGTGTTTGGGGAGTTGAGGTAGGGGACAGAGAGGGGCAAAGCACACACATGCACACGCTCTGAGAATGCAAAAAATCCCACTCGTAATTCCTTCTACAAGTCTCCTCACGCTTTTCAGTTCTGTAAGAAAAAAGACACACAACTATGATTCACGCAAAAAGGCAGAAACGATGCAGCTTCACACAGTTACCATTTTGCCTCAAAATTCAGGTAAGATTTACAGCACCTTCAAAAAGAGGTTCCTATGAAGTGTCTCAGTTGAGTTACAAAAGAGATAGAGACATTCCAGGGCACACATGACTTCTGGAAATTTAGATTAGGTAATGCGTAATAAACATGTAATTACTCTTTCATTAGTAGTTACTCAGGGGGGCATAAAACTTAATTACAGTGTATTTCATTAACTATTATTGCATCCACCTATTCAGATACAATGGGTTGTGGAGAAGAACCACACAAACATTTTCATATCTGGCTTTAGTCAACATGAAGCCATATATATTTTTTTCTAAACACAAGTAATTTTTAATTTCAGAACTGTTTTGCTTGCATAGGCATGCTATATTTCAGAACTGCATTATACAACAAAATCTTATGCATTTGCAAAATTGTAGTGCACAGCTGTTTTGTTACTTATACTCCATCTTAAAATTGACTGGTTGGAAAACGAAGTTTGTCTGAAAACAATAACTTCTGATCTCATTTAAGTTTAGAGAAACCCCTTTGAAAATCTCTCTTCTTTGAGCTGAAAATGTGATTCACCGGCAAAATAAATGCTGCCCTGAAACTGAAGTCCAGAAAGAAAGGGGGATTTTAGTTTCATTCTTTTCTTGCTTGGTGGTTTTCAACCAAAAACCTACAAACGTATTTAAGGGCAGAAGACCTAAGCAAACACAGCTGACTCAAACTAGAAGGTCAGTAAAGCTGGGAAACAGCTACATGAATAGCTTGTGCTGACCAGAAGCTGTAATTCTCAGAAAATAAATAATTACCTGAGATGCAAGTCAAACTAGTTCTGTGAACAGTCTTTGCTGAATGCTGTTTTTAAAGAAGTAAAAGCATCAAAAGTTGTTCGCATAACTAGTTAGAATCATAGAATCGTTTAGATTGGAAAAGACCTTTAAGAGCATCAAGTCCAACTGCTAACCTAGCACTGCCAAGCCCACCACTAAACCATGTCCCTAAGCACCACATCTACACATCTTTTAAATACCTCCAGGGATGGGGACTCCACCACTTCCCTGGGCAGCCTGTTCCAATGCTTGACAACCTTTTTGGTGAAGATGTTTTTCCTAATATCCAGTCTAAACCTCCCCTGGCGCAACTTGAGGCCACTTCCTCTTGTCCTATCGCTTGTTACCTGGGAGAAGAGACCAACACCCACCTGGCTACACCCTCCTTTCAGGTAGCTGTAGAGAGCAATAAGGTCTCCCCTCAGCCTCCTTTTCTCCAGGCTAAACAGCCCCAGTTCCCTCAGCTGCTCCCCATAAGCCTTGTGCTCCAGACCCTTCACCAGCTTCGTTGCCCTTCTCTGGACACGCCCCAGCACTTCAATGTCTCTTGTAGTGAGGGGCCCAAAACTGAACACAGCATTCGAGGTGCAGCCTCACCAGTGCCGAGTACAGGGGGACAATCACTTCCCTAGTCCTGCTGGCCATGCTATTTTTGATACAAGCCAGGATGCCATTGGCTTTCTTGGCCGCCTGGGCACACTGCTGGCTCATATTCAGGCAGCTGTTGACCAACACCCCCAGGTCCTTCTCTGCTGGGCAGCTTTCCAGCCACTCTTCCCCAAGCCTGTAGCATTGCATGGGGTTGCTGTGGCCCAAGTGCAGGACCTTGCACTTGGCCTTGTTGAACCTCATACAATTGGCCTTGACCCATTGATCCAGCCTGTCCAGGTCCCTCTGCAGAGCCTTCCTACCCTCAAGCAGATCAGCACTCCTGCCCAGCTTGGTGTCATCTGCAAACTTACTGGGGGTGCACTCGATCCCCTTGTCCAGATGATTGATAAAGATATTAAACAGAACTGGCCCCAATACTGAACCCTGGGGATAGCCCTTAGGATAGGTTACAAACAGAGATCTAAAGATATTTCATTCAACAGAACTAGAGAAATAAGGGCATCATCTTATCTCAGGTAAATTAGTGGCACAGCTTACAGTAATTTCAAAAAGAGGAGTCTCAGACCTCAAGGACAGTATTTGTTTCCTTACCAGGAATACTTCTCTCTACCAATACTAGAGACATGTTAGAGAAATCCCTTCAAAAATTATGCATTTGGTGTTTCTTTAAATGAAGAAAGAAAAACTAAAGACATGCCTTTATACCTATGTCATTACCATGCTGTCAGCCCACATCCTTATGTACAATACGCTGAATACCAGGCAACAAATTAATGCCTGCCATGCAATAGGGAGCTGTAGGTGACTGATAAAAGTTCCATATTCAAGAAAGCACAAGGAGTAATACTAGGCAGCATTTAATAGTATTTTGCCCCATAATTTAGTCCTGTGATGTAAATTGACAGTTACCAGCTACAAGCCTGATGGTGACAAACCAAACAGACCTACTCTCCCATCAGGGTCCTGTCATGCGTCCTGCTGCCCACTCCAGCCATGATGGCTGAGGAGCTGCAGAGCCACTAAGTGACAAATTCACAAGGGGGTAAGAGGAGATGTAGCAGGTGGTACAGGGGACGGTACCACTGTTGGTCTCAGCCAAGTCCCAAATGGATTCAGGTGAAGATCAAAAGGTGAAAGAGGGAACATCAGTTAACCAAGAAAGGAGTACAAGATAAGGCTACAGCCAAATTTTGGGGAGAAATCTTACAGAAGGGAAGTTTTGCACCAGAGAACGTCATCAGCTCTAACAGCAGCCAAATACTGGGGCCTGACATGTTGCAGGAGGGCATTTCAGCTAATGAGGGGCAACCCCCTGAGGTATGAGGCAGAGATCCCCCGCTACACCCCTAAAACACCATAAGACACCAACATCTTTGCACAATAACTGGGTGTGGCAGCTGGTACAGAAATAAGCAGCAACTTTCCTTTGAAAAGAGTCAGGACTTAAACAGACCTACTTGCTAATTCAGAAGAACAATCATACTTTGACAGTAGGCTACCAAATATGAACAAAAAAGGAAATTTCTTGTTAAATGCAGAAAATCTTCCCTCTCTGTTTCAGCAACAAAACCTGGAATGCCACTAGGCATTCTAAGGCCACTAAGGAATTAAACTGTGTAAAGGAAAAAAATAAGTGAAGACTGAAATGATTGCTGGTGGATATTAGCCCATGAAAATGCATCAAGACAGTTACAAGGAGCACTGTCAACAGTTAACCTTTCACAGTATTTCCCCTACAACTTCTGTAATACACCAAAACGTTCACTTTATCATTGAACAGCAAATAACAAATATATACCAACCTATGAACTGAAAAAAACTTCTCTACTGATTTCGCACAGAAGATAGTGCATGATCAGTATAATTAAGTAATTTGAAAATAGAAAAAAGCAGGTTCTGCAGGTTTTGAAGTGCAGGACAGAAATCTGTGCTTCTGCATTGTAATAGGTTATTTCTGCTCTAAAGGCAAATGTTTATGATTTTATGCCAGTCCACAGGATTGTCTCAAGATAACTAGATCTTCTACATTCAGCACATAAATATATTACTCCATTTTATTCCTATACAAACAACAATTTCCCACTATCACAAAATGAACATACAATGAATCCCAGACTCACCCTACTCCCACAGTGCCTCTTCTTTATGCAGAATGAATACAAATTGGGGAAGAATTAAGCTTCTGTGGCCAACTCATATTCTAACAGCTTTTGAGTGCTTGAAAAGTAAATATCTCCAATCTTTTATAAATACATAAAATTCAAAAACATACAAGTAAAATTCAAATTCCTTTTATTTATAGATATATACACAAAGTTTTAAGGAAAAGCTAAACAATACAGTATCATTTAACACAGAATGTCCATAGTAACTCCCCCTTCTTTTCTCTGCTAGAAAACTTTCATTATAAACTTAGTGCCATATCCCATGTTTTTTACACTTTTTAAGTACAGCACTCAGTACAAAAGTCCATTTCAGGCCTAAAAACACTGGTATGGTACTATAAAGCCATTAACTGCATATTAAATTATACTACATTTCATTTATACTACATTTCATTTTAGCTGTGATGGGCCAGTAATTACTACTGATTGTTTCTGATCTCTCACATATGAAAAAGCATGGCTGGTAAATTAGTGATGATAACCAATAATGAGAAGCAAGGGCATTTATACTTTCTCTTAGTACACCATTTAATTGTTATTAAAAAAATCCATTATGCTCTGTATTTTACTCCATAAGGCAGATCCAACCCATTAAATATATCTTTTATTTTCTCTCGGTTTTTTAACAAAGATCACAAGATATTATCATATTACCTTTTCTCTCTCACTGCACTGCCAGACTCTGGCCAACCAATTCTGAATTTGCTTTCACTTTCAGACATTTATCTGCATACAGTTAGGTGAAAGGTATTATTAATCATATCGTGTTGCTAGGCTACCTGGAGATGTTCATTTAAGCTTAATGTTTCTCTTTGTTAAAAAGTGCCACGAGGAACACACAGATTTGAGACAAGAAAAATACCTTGCAGAAGCTGCTTTTAAAAAAATCAAGACTCTCATAACAGAATATGCATTAACAAGAAAACTAATTTTTAAAAAAACTAGTCTACAGTTTGCATAGTACAGCTTCATTTGGAACGCGGACCTTTTGGATAACTGAGATGCACAATAAGAATTAAAATCGAGGTTCAACGTTCAGCCTCATAGCTGATGGAAGAGCTTTAAAGACACTACCATGTCTTTTTTTAGAAACAGTTCAGCAATAAGAGCATTATCTAACATTCAGTGAAATGAACAGAAACATATTTACTACATATAATTTGAAGAAAAATACCATATATGCCTAAGTAAATTAGCATACTGTTTGTAAGTTTATTGGTATAAGCCTATGTGAACTTACACCTCTGCATATAAATTCATATTCATTCTATGCCTTTACTACATCGTAAACAAGATACTCATTTCACAAACACTTTTCATCAAGGAAAACAACTTGATGAAATCCCACCAGCCATACCCACCAGTCCACGTTCACCCACTGAGCGGTACCATGTAAGTGTAGCCATTCATTCCTGCAGACATCCTGCTCGCATATCTGCCACATCTAGGAAGAGTTACCAAGGACTTGAAACGGATTTAAGTTACATGTGACAAAGTTCTGTGTAACAAAATAGGTTAAGGAGCACAAGAATGGATGTGACTTAAATGGCTCCTTTCACTTAGTGAGTATCAGTTGTCCAGCTAAACTGGAAAACCTGAAGCAAAATCCTAGCAGAGATAAGGCCACACATAATTTTACTCCAAGATAGCAGGATGAAGTCCTCCGACTCTCTCAAGGTCTTTAATACAACCTGCCCTCTCATTTAAAAATCTGCAAAAGGCATTGTCTATGTTACAGCTTAAATCACATTAGTGAACAGGCCACATTGTTTCCCTTCCACTCTGCCCCAGCTTGTCTATGCAGAATTAAAGGCCAATTAACTTACACTGTGAAGCTGGTGGACATAGCTGAAATACATTCTCACTCAGAGGACTGGCTAAAAAAAAAAGGACCTACTTGAATGACTTTCCAAGAATTTTGGAGTACCGATACCCATTTTAATTCAAGTGGATGAGAATAAATCCCATCTCTGTAGGATCCCTTTCCATCACTGAAGACAGAAAGCATCAGCTTTGAGAGTATCAATATTTAGTACACACACACATCTGGAAATTTGGGTTGTAGCCCTTAAAAACATATAAGCAAGCAGCACCCTCTCAACACAGTGGGCACTCATAACATCCTAATTCATACATTCTGCTGAAATGCAAACATTCTGAATGTCAGCATAGACTGGCAAATCTTCTCTTTCTGGGGAAAGTAAGCCTTTTTCTGAAGTTTTTCCCTGAAAACGAACACAGCACTTTGACAAAGTGACAGTAAGCAGTGCTACAGAGTTTTCAATACAGATACCTGGCTTGGATACTGGTTATCACAGGAAACACACATGGGTGCAGACAGTACCATCAACACCATAATGAAAGTAGTCTTCTCTCCTTCCAGAATTAAGAAACCAAAAATGACCTTCAGAGACCAGCAGTGACATTGTACTCTTTTTTTTTTTTTTTTTAAACTTCTGCTACCCAATGTTTTGATGCCTTCCAAATAACAACGGCAAACAGTTCTCTTCCTGATTCTTCTTCATGTGAAAATGGATACAAAATACTTTTGGAAGACATTACTGCGGTGCATTCATGTCTCGCCAAAAAACAGTACAAAAATGTCTGTAGTATGGAAGAGTAAGTGATTTTTCAAAGTTTCCTTTTTTGAAGAAATTATTTCCAATTAACTTTCATTTCTGCCCTAACTTTATAGGCATAGAGAAGTTTGCATTCAGCATTTTAAGAATCCAGTGCTTGGTACTTCTGAAGTGCCTAAGTAGAGATATTTTTTTTTAAAAGCTGGGTTTATGTCGTTTGGGTTTTGAAGTGTCTACTGGTTAATTTAAAAAGAGTTTGTTTCAATTAATATTCAATTCTATTTATTCTTCCTGGAAAAAGACAAGAAAATGTTGTTGTCCAAAATGAACCTAAAAGCCTGCAGGCATGTTTCCGGCACCAATTCTGGTCTAAGATTCCTAATTCCAGTCACATTTTCCTTTGAGAAGGCTGAGATGAAGCCAAACAGGCAATGCTGGGGACTAAGCTAGTGCTGGTGATGTCATCATAAGAATTTTGACTGTTTGATCAAGGACAAATTACTTCATGCCTTTAAGAGCAGCAAATATGAGGACAAAAGTCAGCTAAGAACTTGTCGCACCAGAAGCCTTCTCCCACTTGGGTTTGGAGAGGTCCAAAACACGACTGCATCTGCTCTTGCAGAATAAGTAGAATCATAGTGAACAAAGCTGGGAAGAGAACGTCCTGGACATGACAGCATAAGCTCTCTAGTCTAAGAGGAAGAGAGCTTTAGAAACCTTGGCCAGTTTACAGACACTCAAATTGAGCATTGGAAGCATGAGGCTGGTGTCTTGTTCCCAGTACTCATCTGTTGTCTTAGGCTATGTCTAGTGCCTAATGTTAGAGAGGTATTCGCATCATCCCATGGTCAAATTCTCAGATGCAAATAGCATGAAAAACACAAAAAGAGGTAGTACTTCTTACTTTGGATACTGACATTCAAAAATGTTGAATGAAAACATGCAACATCTGCACAAAGCTAAGACTGGAACTGTTTCTCTCCCACACTGCAGAAGTGGCCAGAAGGACAGAAGCCATGTCAGTTTAGGGAAGGAGACCAAATGATGTCCTATTAAGTTTTTTAGGAAAAGATGAAGAGAATGCAATACAGGCTCGGTAACTTATGACACGTTGGTTGTCTTGAACAGGGGAAAAAATTCTGGCAGCTCAAAAATCCTTCTGCTTGGTATACACACAGGTGGAACAGCAATTTCAAAAGACTGAAAGATTACACTAGAGTTGAATCATGCCTACCACATAGTTAGGGAAGCAGGGTAACTCATGAGCCCTGAATTATTTCATGCCGCAGCAAGACTGCTACTTAGGCACAAATTACCTAGCTTGAAGCTAGCCCAAGGTGTCTCCAACATAGTGAAGTCGCTATTTGTGGATGCAATTTAGAGCAGAGTAGTTGCCAAGGATCTAGTTCCAAACAACCTGGTTGTTGCTTTGCACCCTTCATATGTATTTAAATAAGTTTTGCAGCCCGAAGTAACACAAATGTATACAAACCGTGTAAGTGACTTGCCCCATATAAAAACTATTTTACATACAAATATAAAGGTATCACTACTTAGATTTAAAAAAATAAGTTAGATTTGATTTCAAAAGTGGAACATGCCAACTTCAAAATGCTTTATCGATCAAACACTTATATACATCATTGCTGACATTGTACTAAAAGTCATATTGATGAAGACCTGTACCTCTGGCATTGGTTTTTATGGTAAGTGTACCAGATAGCTATTTCATCAATGAAGCCTATTCAGTTTAAAATCTTGCAACTAAATTGTTCTGTCACTACAGCATTTTTATAAAATTCATTCAAGGAAGAAGAGGTTCAATTTCATTCAGAAGATCAAGCATTTCTTCAGAGAAAAACAGCTAGAACAAATGTGGCACTGCTTTAATTTTACAGGGCTATGCTTTCTGGTTTGGCAGTTCTGCTTTAATAATACTTTGTAGCAGTACTAACTCCACATTGCTACCCAAGTTATTTTTCCCTTGTACTTCAGATTTCAGGTGCGTGGGGGAGGAAAAAAAAAAACCCAAAACAAAACAACAAAACATCCTTTCTTGATATGACATACGATTAGATAAAAGCCTTAATTTTAAATTTATCATAGTCAGTTTTAATACAGGAAAAGTATACCAAACCATCCCACTTATAAGAGTTAAAAAGGATAGCTGTGTATGTATAATCTAGTTTTAGTTTTGAAGCTGGCAACAAATACATTCTGGTAATTACAACTCACCAGAAGGAAAATAAAAAAAAAAATTAAAAATCTTGCTGTGCTTGGTGGTCTGATAACCACAGCTGCCACACTCATCATGTGAAACACACCTCTCCACATGTCCTGATGCCTCAATCAAGAGCATAGATAAAGATCTATCTTTAAAGATCTACATCGTGGCAAAAGCAGCATTAAGGTTCCAGGGCAGGAAAGTAATGATGGAGTAATGTACTAACACTGCCTGACATTATGCAGGAAAAAGAAAAAAAGAAGCTGTCATGAGACTACCACTAGGAAATATGAGAACTAAGATACTATCCCACATCTGGTCTGGTAGCATCTAAGAGGAACAAGTATTGGGTGCTTCTGTACAGCACAGAGAAACCCTTACAGTATCGATAACAAATATACTGTTTAATTTCACACTCTCTTCCTGGGTTTCCACTCCCACTTTGTCTTTAGAGAAAACTACTTGATAGCTTACCCCTCTTTTTTGGCCTGTCCTTCCTTTCCTGAATTGCCTCATCCATTGATCCCACAGATTGTACTGGAGAGGTCAGCTGAGCTTTAAAAAGCCCAAGAACAATTTGGTCTTCCTCCCAGTAACAGTGGGCAACTAGCCTGGATCCAGGCTAAAACTTTGTAAAGTTTTACAGTGCTAAGTTGGTGGCTGCTCTCCCACACTTCAGTAGCACTGTGCTTAATGGGTGGGAAGACCTAAACATGGCTTTTATTGGAAAGGATTTACTGGTTTGGAGAAAGGAACCCTAAGATTTTGCATGCAGATTTTTATCTCATTCACTAAATTTAGGTTTCCTGCTACCATACTCTCCTATAAGTGTTGGTAGCTGTCTCAGCAGTAAGACATTAGGATGGCAGAGGTAGAGAGGACATGAGCACTTCAAAGAGTAGGTACAGTGAAGCCCAAGTTGTTTTCCCAGGAAGCATCAGTTTGTCAAAAGGCAGCACCGTCAAAGCAGCAAGGGATCGGACTAGACAAGAGACCTGGATCCTGTTCTGTTTAATACCTGCTCTGCTTTAAGTGCTTGAAAAAAAAAAACCAATTGTCATCTGTCCCCTCTATTATTTGTATGACAGCATTTGGAACTGTGGCAGTATTTTAAACAAGTAACATCCTGTTGTGAGGAACCCTAACTAAAGCACGCAGGGCAAATTCAGTAAAGGACACATTTGCTGCAGCCTCAGCATCCCCAAATACAATAGAGAGAAAGCAGTGGATAGTTTCCTCCCCAGCCAGAAGATAACTTCCTCTCATCCTGCAGTCCCCAACATGTGGATGACCCCAGTGAAGTGCTGCTGAAGGCAGTATCACATGGAGTCTTCTGTAGCCCATGAACGTTACAGTAACCTGTACAGCCCTCCACAACTGCTCAATTTATGGCCAGCGGCTCCTCAAAAAAGTACCCTCAATCAGGTGTCTGTGAGTGATTTAAAGCTAACTGAAATTACTTTCTCTCCTAATGAGCAGCTAGTTCTTCAAGAACCTAAACACACCACACCTACTATTTCACTTAATGAGATGACTCACTAATGCGATTAGTGAGTAATCCCACTACCGCTGGTATTTTGAATGACCAGACTTGACTTGGATTTCTACAGACTCAGCTATGTGGTACGAACCTCTTTATACTACCATGCTGAGTATGCAGGTTTAGTGCTCACTTCTACAATTTAATGTCCTACCTGCAAGTACTCAGTTCTGTGGTAACACCTAGCGCGTTGAGGTTCTCCACATAAGTAACGATGCCTTATTTGCATGACACACTTCTCATCTTACAACTTATATTCAACTTTTTGCCGTTCAGCTAAACATGCTGACTTGCCCTTTTCTAAAGGCCAAGAACAGTTTTTGTTTCACAGACATCACCAGACATCTTTCCGACTTCGCTGCTCTTTATACTCCTCATTTAACCAATCAAACAAAATCTGCTTCCTGTAACAGTGCATTCACTGAAGCCCTTTCTTTGTGTGTAAGCTTTGTCTAAAAGATTCTCATTTCTTCTATAGTACGCTTCAGGTCTATTCCCTTCGGGGTTTCCTCAGATATACAAAAAAGCCTCAACGTCTCCTGTCTTCCTAGCTCTGTGCACGCAGCTCAACAACTCAAAAAGTTCCAGGTTCCTGCAACAGGAGTAAGATTTCAGATAATACAAGTGTATTTTCCAGAGCTATGCTCTATGCCCATCTTACAGCAACATCCAGATGTCTTGGCATGCTCCAAGTTTGAGAAGTGGTTCTTTTCTTCTACTTTAATTGAAAATGAGTTCTCTCAGATACAGTTTGTCCTTCTCAACCTTTGTTATCTTAATCCCTCATGAAATACGTCTCCTCATCTGGAAAACTCATTCCACTTGAATTCCACTCTGGTTCCACCTGACAGCATCCCTCTGTACTTTCTGTCCAAACAACCCCTGTTCCACTGGTTCCAGAGATCTGGTCTCGAGATACTGCATTTGAGCTCTGATGACCATATACTACTGTTCCTACCAGAATAATTGCAGTCTGAACTGAAAATTATAATTTAAGCCACAAATATTTGTTATTATGAGGTAGAAGACTATAACAGATCTCTTCCGCATAGTAAAATAAATGCAAAAAGATTTTTATCTTTGGAGTACTCTACAAGCATACAAGTTTTAGGGCATGCTTTGAAACATTCCTTCGATTCAATTATTGTTAATTGCAAAACATGAAGGTCATGGTATGGACTATGCATCTTCAAAATGTTTATTAAAGTAGCACTGATGACTAACTTAATTAGTCATATCTGCAGTGCTATTTTTCTCCTGCTACCTTCCCTCTCTTCATAGCTTTTCAGATTCACAGCACATTTTTTTTCCAGTATTCCTCTGAAGCAATTCTATACCTCATTAAGAGAAATTACAACACAGAAAGAGCAAAGGGTTTCAATTTTTCTAGGAAATACTGAGCTATAACAACATCCAACTATCAGTGCACCTATTAAGTGAAAAACATCAAAATAGGACTCAGTCTGATTAAAAGTACCTTTTTAAGCAAATTTCAAGAATCATCATTTATGTTGTTAATACCTGCCTTAATGTAATGTTTGAAATACTGCTGAAAATCAAATATGCCAGTTGTAGGTAGATGTTGTCATCAAGCTCTAATAGTGTCCTGCAGCTTCTTCCAAGCCAAGAGTTTATTGCTGCTATAGAAAAACCCCAAAAATCTAGAAGAACAAACAACTCTGAAAAATGAAGTACTGCAAAAAGACAACTGTAAAAACTTGTATATATAAATTAGAAGCAAACTTTCCAATGCAGGTAGTCTCCTACAGACTATCCAAGCCATGCCAATAAATAAGATCACAGAATCATACAACAGTTTCAGTTGAAAGACACATTTAAAGGTCATCTCGTCCAACCCCCCTGCAAGAGCAGGGACATCTTCAACTGGATCAGGTTGCTCAGAGCCCCATCCAACCTGACCTTGAATGTTCCCAGGGATGGGGCATCTGCCACCTCTCTGGGCAACCTGTTCCAATGTTTCACCACCCTCTTTGTGAAAAATTTCTTCCTTATATCTAGTCTAAATCTACCCTCTTTCAGCTTAAAACCATTACCCCTTGTCCTATCACTACAGGCCCTGCTAAAAAGTTTTTCTCCATCTTTCTTATAAGCCCCCTTTAAGTATTGAAAGGCAGCAATAAGGTCTCCCCGGAGCCTTCTCTTCTCCAGGCTGAACAACCCCCACTCTCTCAGCCTGTCTTCATAGGAGAGGTGCTCCAGCCCTCAGATCATCTTCATGGCCCTCCTCTGGACCCGTTCCAACAGCTCCGTGTGCTGTTGCTTTCCTGTGCTGAGGGCTCCAGAGCTGGACGCAGTACTGCACGTGGGCTCTCACCAGAGCAGAATCACCTCCCTTGACCTGCTGGCCACACTTCTTTTGATGCAGCCCAGGATACAGTTGTCTTTCTGGGCTGCAAGCACACGTTGCTGGCTCATATCCAGTTTTTCATCCACCAGTACCCTCAGTCCCTCTCCGCAGGGCTGCTCTCAATCCCTTCATCCCCCAGCCTGTATTGATACCAGAGGTTGCCCAGACCCCAGTGCAGGACCCTGCACTTGGCCTTGTTGAACCTCACGAGGTTCACAGGGGCCCACTTCTTGAGCTTGTCCAGGTCCCTTCTGGATGACATCTTGTCCCTCAGGCATGTCAACCGCACCACTCAGCTTGGTGTCATCTGGAAACTTGCTGAGGGTGCACTCAATCCCACTGTCTATGTCATTGATGAAGATATTAAACAGTACTGGTCCCAGTACAGACCCCTGAGGGACACCACTTGTTACCAATCTCAATCTGGACATTGAGTCCTTGACCACTACCCTCTGGATGCAACCATCCAACCAGTTCCTCATCCACCAAACAGTCCACCCATCAAATCCACATCTCGCCAATTTAGAGAGAAGGATGTTGTGGGGGACCATGTCAAAGGCCTTCCTGAAGTCCAGATAGATGACATCCCTAGCTCTTCCTTCGTCCACTGATGTAGTCACTCCATCATAGAAGGCCATTAGGTTGGTCAGGCAGGACTTGCCCTTGGTGAAGCTATGCTGGCTGTCTCAAATCACCTCCCTGTCCTCCATGTGCCTTAGCATAGCTTCTAGGAGGATCTGTTCCATGATCTTCCCAGGCACAGAGGTGAGGCTGACAGGTCGGCAGTTCCCAGGGTCTTCCTTTCTACCCTTTTTAAAAATGGGTGCAATGCTTCCCTTTATCCAGTCTCTGGGGACTTCACCTGACTGCCATGACGTTTCAAATATTATGGAGAGTGGCTTGGCAACTACATCAGCCAGTTCCCTCAGGACTCTGGGATGCATCTCATCAGGTCCCATAGACTTAGGTATGTTCAAGTTCCTCAAGTGGTCATGAACCTGATCTTCTCTTACAGTGGGAGGGACTGTGTTCCCCCAGTCCCCGTCTTGCGGTCCATCCACTCAAGAGGTGTGGGAAGAGAGGTTGCCAGTGAAGACTGCGGCAAAGAAGTTGCTGAGTACCTCAGCCTTCTCCTTGTCTGCTGTTACCAGTTTGCCAGTCTTGCTCATCAGGGAAGGTACGCTTTCTTTGACCTTCCTTGTCTGGCTGACATACCTGTAGAAGCCCTTCTTAGTATTCTTTGCACCCCTTGCTGAGTTCAGCTCCAGCTGTGCCTTGGCCTTTCTGACCGCCTCCCTACACAACCGGGCAGCGTCCCTATACTCTTCCCAGGACACCTGTCCCTGCTTCCACTGCCTGTGCATTTCCTTCTTGCCTTTAGTTTGACCACCAGGTCTTGACTCATCCATGCCAGTCTCTTGCCTTCCTTGCCTGATTTCTTACACCTGGGGATCGAGAGCTCTTGTGCTCTATGGAGAGCGTCCTTAAAGATCTGCCAGCTCTGTTCTGCTCCCTTGTCCCTGAGGGCAGTTTCCCAGGGGGTCCTGTTGACTAACTCCTTGAAGAGATGGAATTTTGCTTTCCTAAAATTCAGGGTCCTGACTTTACTCTTCGCCTGACCCATACCCCTCAGGACTACGAACTCCACCAGTGCATGATCACTGCAGCCCAGGCCGCCTCCAATCTTGATGTCACCAATTAGCTCATTTGCGTTGGTGACCAACAGGTCCAGTATCGCATCCCCTCTGGTAGGGCTGTCTATTACCTGGCATAAGAAGTTATCCTCAATGCATTGCAGGAGTCTCCTGGATTGCCTACAGCTCGTTTTGCTACTTTTCCAGCAGATGTCGGGGTGGCTGAAGTCCCCCAGCAGAACGAGAGCCTGCGAGCGTGATGCCTCCTGTAGCTGGAGTAAGAAGGGTTCGCCAATAGGCTCCCTTGGTCAGGCAGCCTGTAGTAGTCACTGACCACAAAGCTCCCTTTGTTGCCTCAGTCTCTGATTGTTACCCATAAGCTTTCAACCTGCTCGTGGCTATTATTCAGAGACAGCTCTTCACACTCTATCTATTTCTTGCTGTAGAGGGCAAGATGGGCTGCGGGGGGAAACAAACACACCCCCCCCCAAACAACTGAACATCAGGAAAGCCAGCTTTATACTACAGCTTAGATGTTCCCGAGAAAAGGAAAGGGGTGTGCCACCATCTTCTGAGGAAAAGAAAGGGGGAGACTTAAAACCCCATTTGTATTATGAGGTTTCAACATCCAGCGAGGAATTTAATGATCTAACAACTTCACGTTCCATGTATAGGAAAACATGAACTTTGTTGTTTTTTGCCTCTTAGGTTTCTTTTAAACACAGGGATAATTTTTAAGATGATTTATATCTCAAATATCATGGAAAGCTTGAATCACTACTAAGACGTTTTACCCAAATTATATATTTTTAAGATGCCAAAACACTGAATGCATAAACCATTTACGTTTGGAGACACAAAAAGAATAAGACTAGCACTTTAATTGCTTTGTTTCTATATACCCTCACACTCATGCTCCTATGAAGTTGCAGAGAAGCTCAGTAACCCATGAAGAATGCAGTATAATATAACAAAGCATCTGTGGATAACTCCATCCCCATTTTTTGCTCTTTGCTCTTATAAGGACTCACAAAAATACTTCATTATTTCCTCATTATTTTTGTAGCACCTATGAGCAAAGTGTACTCTGTTTTTTTATGTCAGCCAACCAACCACTAAACTACCAGAAGTTTAATCTTTTAATATTCAGTGTCTTCTTACATTCAGTTCCTCCTCCTCCATATATATAAAACAAGGGTGTGGGAGAACAGATCCTGCAATTACTAGCCAGAAGGAACAAAGCATATTTCTGTCTGCCAACATCTAACTCTTATATCACTTGCAATACTTCATAAGTTCTGTTTTTTATAAAAGTTAAAAGCATGGCTGAAGCTATCTAACTCTTGATAAGGAATAAACACTTTCCTTCATTAAGCAGGACAAGATAATGAACTATACCCACTTGTATATAAAAGTAATAAAAATAAAATAAATCATTGAACAGCTTTAAGTTATGGATGCACCAGAGCAGAGAAAATAAACCACAAACATTTTGTGCTAAACCCATGCTGATCTGGAAAGAAAAGTCCAAAAAAGCTGGAAAAGGGAAAAAAAAGTTATCTGTATCTCATCTACTTACAAAAAGATACTCTCTTCCCAATACCCCAAGATCCTACTGCATATACAGGTTAAAGGGACAAGAAATAGTGTAGAAAATAACAGTGTATATATATATATATAAAGAAATCCTGGTACCAAATGCAAGAGGAAAAATACAGCCCAGAGATTTTTACTTTCTTATGTTTCAAACAGCTAATGGAATTCTTCCGTTACCCAGAATTAAATGCTCTTGCTGTTTGCTCATTTTCTGAATTAGGACAATTAGTTTTCCTTCTGTTTCCTACTGTGGACTCAAAATGTGCAAGACTTCTGACATGCTGTTCCATTTAGTGACCCTGTTCCTGTCTCGCCACATTTCTTTCCAAAATGAGAAGTGCAGGGATTACCTGCAGAAAATGCTGAGCTATTGAGGTCTCTCTGAACAAGCAAAAAAGGTGGTTTTGTAGGAATGACATCTCCACTTTGTCCACATGAGATGGAGCCATTTGCTAGGCTCCTAGTGCCTTTCTGTACTGCTGCTCATTTGTGAGGACAATAGAGACCTTCAAAATTATAAAACAGCTGTACATCCCAGAGACCTCAAGCCAGGCATCAAATGGCTGGTCTTAGAAAAAGGTAGAACAATACTCAAAGCAAAACCCCACTCTACTTCTAATTAAGGTCTGTGTATGTAAATCCTCAGTATCATTTCATGCTCTGTAACTTAACGAGTAAATTTATCCTGGTAATAGTTTCTAGGTACAGATTTCTTTGGACCTTCAGTGCCTATGGATAGTGGGCATTAAAATCCATAGTTCCAGCTAGCAAGAAACCAAAAGCCCTGAAGGCCTTCCACCTTACATCACCAAGCTAACCAGATACGGAACTAGCATCCAAAGCAGTAAATAATAGGAAACCAGCTTCAGAGGTCAAATACCATTTACTTTTAATTTAAGGACATAGTTGTCCTTAATTGTTGTCCTTTCAAAAAAATTGCTGTTGCAAGAAATAAGGTCTTTACGATGACAGTACTTTGGACAGAACAAGATACATATAAATAGCCATGCTTTGTATTTTTGACCACTAGTAAGAACATAGTTTTCTCCAACTCTGATTATTGGTATAACTGGACTCCTTTTTCACTTTAGCTTATATTGTAAACATTTTCTTTTAAAGTATTTTTGGTACAAAAGAACATCCTAGCAATAAAATGTTACATTTATGTAAAAGGAGGAGGTAGTTTGAGGTTCTTGGGTGCAGATAAGAAAAGCAAAGGAAGTTAATGTGCTTAAGCTAACTTGCTCTTCTTTATTCATTGGTGCCTATTGGTTCTGAATATTTTTGCTTCTCCTACTTTATTATTATTATTAGTATTATATATAGCTGTTGGAATTAAAAATATAAGAAAAGAACATTCTGCCTGAGGGATTGAAAGAGAAATGGGAGAACAAAAATAAGCAGCGAATCTGTCAAGCTCAGATAAAAAGAATACTCAAAGAATTATGGGGGATAGTTTGGATATTGCACAAGAAATTTAACAACTTTGTCTTGAGAAGGTATATTATTGATAATAAGAAGCATCTGTAGCCATGTCCAGTTGAGGTGTTAAACACCACAAATTATCGTCTCCACCACTGCAAGGTGTGTTTTCCACCATCTTTGCTCCGCTCTTTGCCCCTTTAGAACAATCCTTCTTTCAAGTTACCTGTTTACAGCTCAAGTGTGTAGAAAATGTGAACAAATCCATACATTTTTCTATATTAGACTCAAAAAACCATCAAAACTACATCTACTTTGCTTTTGATAATGAGAGGCAACAGAAAGGGAAATAGAACATGGTAAAAACTTATTATATAAAGAAGTAGTCAGAGTCTATTAGGACTTAATCTACCTGAGGCAAAATGTTTAAACATTAACATATTAGCATTGCGGGTGGGGGTGGGGAGAGGGCAAAGTAAACATACAATACAGACCTATGATATGTAAAGAAGAATATATCTGGCATATGAAAGAACTCTTGGTTAGACCACTGTGATCAACATTAATGCCTTTAAAATAAACAGCACTGAAACATCTTCCACCACCACTTCTTTGGAGGGAGTGGATGCTGAAATACAAAACTATAACCTTTGTATGTGTTTCTAGTTTAAACGGTTAGTGAACTGTAAATTGTATTTTTCCCCTTAATTTGGTCCTTAAATGTGTGAATACTCAAGTTATACACAACTGCCTTACAGATACTGACATAATATTTATTGAAAGTCTAACTGTGAAGTTATTAGAGTGTGTTTTAAATTAATGTTTTATTTATTATTTATTTTTTTTTATTTAATGTTTTAATTAAGTGTTTAATATTTCAAACCAAGCAATGCACAATGTTTGTTGAGGTTTATTTTTTTTTTTTTTTTAATTTTGCTTTATTGGGCCAAATTTACAAGGACATACAGAACCAGAAAATTTGAGATGGTGAACAGAATTGGCTTCTAAATGCAGTCAACTAAATATTCATACTGACATACCAGTTACCAACAGTTCTTAAACTAGGATAAGTACTTGTACAATTCACACTTTATGCGCCACCTGTCCACTTTGCGATGCCAGCTACTGAGCCTGTATACAGTGGCAATTATCATTTACAATAAATCATTTCATCTGACTAGATAATACATTTTGATAAGATAAATTAATTTGTTATAAGAACTTTGTAAGCAATGAAAGCAGAGCATAAATCTTGAGGAACGGCAAAATCTTATCTCAGGATTTAATTCATAATGACTCCAGGTTTTCAGAGTTTCTAAGAAGAAATGGAATAAACAGAATTTCATCTTTCTGTGAGGAATGTTCTCTTTCCTTTGTAAGCAAGGGTCTCGAAGCACACAGAACATGAAAAACACCTTTGTTGAGCCTAAGTTGATATGTTCCTGTTAGTAGGGGATCCAAATACCAGAGGATACCTGCAAAGTAGGACCTGGCATCAATCCCGCTTTGTAGACAGGGAATTGGGGCAGAAGAGTTTTCTGTATTGTTGAAAGTTTCTTAAGAAATCTATGGTGAGTTCAGACAGAATGCATTATCTTCCACCTTATCTAGAACCGCAGTTAAGAGCTCACCCTTCCTCCCACAGGAAAGGGAGGCAAAAGAGTTCGATGCCATAAATATCTGAATTTCTGTTTGAGGTAAGCACACTGCACATCAGGGGAAAGCCACCTACCTTTGTAAAACATAAAGCAACTTCCTGAATGTATAATGGCTGAGAGAGGATGCAGCACAGTATATAAACTTCTCCTTGCAGCATTTCATGTTGCGGATCTATTTTGCATTATTTTTCACTTCCTGTATTCACAGAGGAGCATCTGGTTGATTAGCACCTGAACTTAAAAATGTTAACTTGAACTTACAACATAGAAAGGGTTAACTAAGCTGAATAACCACAGAAGAACCTGGCAAACCTTTGCAGTTTTATATAACGTAGCAACATGAAACCCCTTTCTATTCTTGGCTAGATTTCCTTTGCACACCCTCTTTAAAATGTTTATATATAAAACGAACACAAACTGTAGTACGTCTAGAAGGTATTCACAAGGCTAATTTTAGCCAGAGGAAACCAGCCTCTTTCTAGATTCTCTCTTAAGCCCCTGAAAAGACAGTGGCTCCACAGGAGATGTTCAGAAAAGGATAATTAAACTAGATTTGTAATTGCAACCAGCAAACAAGAAAAAAACCCATTGTTATTTTTAAGCTTCAAACCAGTAACCCACCTGCATCTGTACCTGCCTGCTCTCAATGCATTTCCAGCTTCACCCAGACAGATGTTCCTCTTCTTCCCAGTCTGCCCATGCTCCAAACAACAAATACTACCAAGTCTCTGGTCCACCCTTACTCCAAACCAATGTGTGACACCAACCTCACTGACGCTACACTGCAGGAGAGACTGAGACCTGAAGTTATCTTGGAGGGCAAAAGGAAGCACCCCCCCTCTCCACTAACTGCAGTGGTCAGGAAGATTAGTCTACTGACCCTAACATTTCTTTTCCAAACTCCCTCCTACACATCTTGTCTCCTCCTTTCTCCTATATTTCATGACTCATGTGCCTAGGCTTAAGATGCAAATCATGCTTTGAAATTTCTTCACATCTTCCTTGATGAATCTCCATACACAATTTACAAAGCCTTCCCTAAGTCCCCTTAGACCAATACAAAACTTTTCCCTTATTCATGCGTCACCACCATGGTTTACTTAAGAGAGTATGGAAAATCTTATCTCGATCTTCTGCAACTAAATTGGGGGTCAAATGAGACTACAAGCACGATCTACTGATGTTCCAGGCTAAAAAACTACAGCAAATCTCAATTTTAATTTTTTTAACTTAGGACCTGTAAGAGGAACAGCATGTACCCAAGCAGGGGCAGGAGAGCAGCACCATCCACTGCAAGGCTATTTACACCCAAGGGCATCCAGAGAGACTCATTTTGGGATTCTACAATCAAGGGCTGAAAGCGTTCAGGTGTCTTGGTGGCAACAGCCATGGCATGTTCAATACCATGTGGGAAACATCTTACAATGCTTTATTGTTCAAATCCAAAATACCTCAAACTTTTCAGACCAAAAGCGAGCTATGAAAGTGGTCTTGTTTGCTTAAAGCATGAAATGCATAACACTGAAGTAAGCTGACATTACTCTCATTTCCATAAACCACTGCAACTACTGACTGACATTTTGCAATTTAAGCAAGAGGGGAGTCAAATTTATACTGGCATTTCTACTGTCAGGCAAAATGTATGAAGCATGCATAAACCTGCACTCCCATCTACAGCTTGTCACTGTATCAATGAAAAGCAAGTGCATATGTCACTTTCTCCTATCCATTTGCATTACACGAAGAAGGCACAATGCTCTGTATCTTCTCAAATACTGTTTTATATTCAACAGTGAGCCTTTACTGTTTCAGTATAGTACCCACTAGGACGGGCTGTTTAATAGAAACTACCAGGTTAGAAGTCTTCCTCAAAACAGTTGCCATGTGCTTAGGCAGCAGCTAGACTTTTTTTTTTTAACTGAACAAAGTGTTTGAACTTCTTCAGCAGAGATTCAGCAGTCTGAAATATGTATTCTTGCATCTCTTAACTGGACAGTTACTAAAAGTAGACTTCTTCCCCAAGAAAAGCTACTCTTGAAGAAGGGTAAGTTTTATTACAAACACAAGGTTTCTCCAAACAACAAATGCATAACAGAAAGGAAAAAGAGTGAGAGGGCTTATATTACTTTCTGAAAGCTTTAAAATATTTGATCAGTTCTGCTTTGGAGATTATTTAATCTGTGATTGAATGTTGCCTTTTTCTTACTTTCAGGAATTGAATTAAAAGGAATGCAACCTTTATCTAACAGTTCCAACAAAAGACAGTAGAGTTTCTATCAGAAAATGTAACTTAGTAGAATTAAAATAAAGCCCCCACAAGTTCAATGAATGATGGACAAAACTGATTTCTCTATCAGGCTTTCCAGCTCATGCTTCAATAAACTGCACAAGCAGACTTTGGTCACAAAATTCTGAGGTCTCTTCATCTCAAATCAAAACTTAATCGATTGCTGTTGCAAAGTCTCTTTATGAGAACTCATTCTTTAGACGATAGACCGCAAAACATTTCCTAATAGTCTATGAAGTACTGTAGCTAATTAAACAAAGTACATTTGTCAAATGAATTAAGCGATACATTATCATTTGCCTTCTCACTCTTCAATTCAAACACAGTAATCTATAATGCATCTCCAATATATCAGCATGAGTTTAAGGGGCCTTTGTTACAGCTAGTAAAAACCTCAATTACTCTTCTGAAGGAAAGTCTGACATTCTAATTTTTTCTTCCATTTTTAACAGGACATTGAATTTAAGCTACATATCATATAGTGCTTTGAATCAAACAGTTTCTTAAAAAGCAAACCGAGATATTAAATAATGTAATTTTAATTTTTATTACATTTTTCTTTGAAGTAACCAAGAAAGAGCCTCTAATTTTTTTATTTGTATTTAGTTTCTACTTTGCTAAACCTGTATTTTCCAGTAAAAATCATTCTGACAGATTTTCAGATAACTTTAGCCTTAATTTACTTAATCATTATTCTTCTGGGATGCAAAGAAAAACAGATCCTTACAAAATTCTAAAAAAGTCTTTACAATTTCATTTTCCAATTATTTTTTTTTCAAAGTGCAAACTCTTCTCAGGAAAATAAGTGAAAATTTTTATGAAAGTTAATGTAGTTACATGCATCTATTTAGTGGTAAGCATAATTTCTCTTAGAGCCTTTCTTTGACCCACCTAGGCTTGTGGGTTTTTTTCCCCTCAAAAAAATTGTGGTTATTGGTGGTTAGCTAAATTGCTTCAAATTAGTTACTTTTTTCCATTCATGCATCCCTAATATCCGAAAATTTCATTCAGCGGTGACCATTTGACACTACTGTCACCTTCCTCATTAATGGTAGGCTAAGACAAGAAAATTGAATTTTTGTCTGCTAAAGTTTAGGCAGCAGTTTCATAGCTAAACCACCCTCAGTTGCTGTCAGATGCTCAGTTTCTCTCGGCTGAAGAAGTGAATTGGCATACCTATACCCGCTAATGACAGACAGCTCTTCTGAGATGAAATGGCAGCAGGTCAGTTCCTCTAAGCACTCGAAAGGGCGATGGCAATAGCTTCACAAACACTGTTTAATCATTATTCTGTTCCCAAAGGTGTTGCAGCTGATTGATACACTAAAATTTCATTCTAGATGGTGATAAAAAAAACCCAAGCTATCCTACTATTCTATTTGCTATCCATACCCAGCAAATGTTTTGCCCAACTCAGACTGTCAGCTCCGTTTCTAATCACGGTACAAGCAACATTAAGCAAATGTGGCATTCAGAACACTTGATACAAAACCCACAGAAATCCTCACTTACTTCTCTCTCTCTCAATCTTGGGCACCAAGAGACCCGTTTTGTCAAAAGCATGGAAAAAATACCCATCTAATCAATATACCAATATATTGGTATATTTATACTAATATATACTAATCAAATATATATACTAATCAAATACCCATCATTATTTCAGTCATGTGTCATGGTTTAACTCCAGCACATCATGTTACTGACCTCATTGGCAGAGAAGTGCACTTCTACCTGTTATTCATTTTTTAACAATGTTAGTCCTCCTCTTACAGAGAAAGTGCTTTATGCCCAACCCCCTCTCCCCCAAAACATCTATCAGATCTCTGACCTGTTCTTATCAAAATCTCTCTCCTTGAAAGACAGTTTATTTACGCACATGGGAAGTCAATCCCAGAAGTACAGTTAAATAGATATCTCCCCCCTGCTTTTTAAAAAATAATTGGAAAACATTCTCCAAATTACTGTCAATTCTTTGATAGGTACAAAGCTGAGGTGATACAAGCAATCATTCCTGACCTATAGTTTTTGCTAGACAAAAGCACAGAAAAGTGCCAGGAATGTAAAAAAACTAGCCAGGATGTTCTGCTGAGCCAACCACCCATTAGTCACTTTTTTATTTTACAATCAGTAAATGACATTCTTACTGGGACAGAAGGTGGAAAATCTGTTTTAGTGATCCAATGATATCACGATCTGGTGAGTATTTCCACAGAATTAAACTGCATCATATAAAACAATGCTACTAGGAGTCTCCAGTACACTCAAGCTGGCCACTCCTCAGCAGAGGAATCCCAGAGGTAAGGCATCAGTCAAGACGACACTGTACAAATTGATGGAAGAAGGAACACTCCTGGGCTACTGAACACTTGTCCAACCCAGGAAGCCTCTAAATTATAATATCACAAAGGGCAAAGAAAATTCTCTGAATTATTAGTATAAACTTGCCTTATTTTTACATAGTCTGCTCTAGGCACTGTTGCAGAGACAATATGCTAAGCTTGAGAGACATTTGGACCTGACCTGATTTAGTTTTTCTTCTTCTCTGCCAAAGAAAATTGGTGTCATAAGTCTCTGCTTGAGATACTTGAAGACAGAGGTGACCTGACATGTCTTACATGGCAGAGGGTGATCACCTCGCTACCATACTACCCTCTGCTTGGCTCAAGCAGCATTTCTCTTTGAAACTCATGCTTTTAGGTTTGTAGCAGCCTGAATGCCTCCCCCCACTGGTATTCATGGCCGTCCAATATTTTAAGACTAAGTCATTGTGTCCTGTAAACATTCCTCATTTAAAAGACTACTTATGATCCACTTGATTAAACTGTCCTGTTCAGAAAAGAAAACTCATAGGAGTCCAATTTGGGCTTTTTGCTTTTCTTGGACCCACCTAGTTTGTCAGTCCCTGGCATTTTTTTCCCCCAAGGGCTGAATGTCACACCACCAAACCTATTTTACCTCCCTTTCAGGCTCTGCCTTCCCTCCCTTCCACCGTTCCACCTTCCCCCGCTCACAGCACCATTACAAGGCAGTGCCTCCACACACAAATGCTTACTGTTACTTTCCATTAGATGTTTAGACATCAGATTAGGCCTCCTTCCCTCACAACAAATATTTTGTTTTATTAGTGGCTGGAAAACATCCCTAGATAGGTGTAGTTTCAAGTGAACATTTTTGATGATAGAGTATTTGGCAATACATCAAATGCAAACATATTTATTTGCTCAGTTTTATTGCTATTTATTTAAGAACAAAATGTGACTGTCTGTAGCAATATAACTACCTGAAACATTACCTCTACGCCACAAATACTTGTTGCGCAAGTATATTATCACATCAGAGGAAAACAACAAAAGGCAAAGAAAAACAATATTTAGAAAGAAGGCTAGGGACTTTGCAGGAACAGACACTTACGTACTTTCAATTGGTCAAACTTCAGTGTTCCTTGCACAAAAAAAATCCTTGTTAATTCTACTGATCACTTGTATAATCAGTAGAAGCATCATCATTCTCTGAAGCACAGACCTTTTCGGCACAGGGTGATCTTAACATGAGGAAGATATTTTTACTTCTCACTGTAAAAAAAGATGATACTGCTACACATGGACCATTGTAAGCCTTTACAAACTGCAATCACATTCACTTCTTCCAGGTATGTGGAGGGCAGGCAAAGAAATAACAGTGGGAACTGGAGTTCTGGAAAAATCTGAAACATTGGAAGTTTTTGTCAAGGCAAAACCACAGTTTTGGCCAGGTTAGTCAAAATGCACCTGCAATATTAATTCTACATTTCCTACTCTTCAGAATGGCTAACTGCATGATGATAGCCTTCTTTTAGCAGTGTCACTGGAATATGATTTACTGATAGAGAATTTAACTAATGATTGGTATGTGAGAAACAGCCTAGTCAAAGGCCAAAAATATTTTAGTAATAGGAACTGACAAGAAATAGTTGGACCAAAGTAATATGTAATCATGAAAAACATACTATTACATATTTATTGTACATGTTAAAGTAAGTTTAGCACATTTCTCATAACAGAAGTTAGAATTAAACAACTGTACTATCTGGCTGTACTTACCTTCCTTTCCTTTCATCGAGGAGCAAGAAACCATTCACTTTTCTCTGCCATCTTTTTAATCTCTCTCATTTTTCTATGGCTTACCTCAGGTAGTAAACAGTAACAAAGTACATTTGTTAGTGAATGTGTCAACTTTAAGAAACACATTACTGAACAGGCTGAACTAGCCTTTTTGATCCTTTCTTGGCTCTTTGGCCATTGTAGAGGGGATGAAACCAAAGAAGTGCTGTGCTACCAGCTCTGGCATTAGATACTCTGGCAGTCCTCTGACCCAAAGGAAATACCTGGTCTTCAGGCACAAACGAATGCTGAAAGGATAGCAAAAATTTGCTAAATAAACAGATGACCTCCCAAGTAATTAATATGACTGCCTTAAGTGGATACTAGTCCATGGGGATTAACCCATTTAACATACCAAGATTAACCTCTGGCTTTCTTGAAAGTTGATTATTTATTTGTAGCGTGGCATTGGTCATCACAGACTAGTCTTTGCTTAAATTGACTCCCAACGGTCATTCAGCTATGTTTTATTTGCAGCATATTAATGCCAGCCACACAATATGCATATTTTGGTAGCTGGAGAGGCAAGGCTGACTCTACTTGCTTCGAGTACTGTGAACCCACCCATCAGTCACAGCATCTGGCAGTTTTATATGTATATCAGTCCTAAACCTGATGCCAATAGAGTTTCATTATATTGCATGATCAATCATAACTTAAGAGGTAGCACACCTCAGCTATTTGCAGGTTAATTCTACCAGAAAGGAATTTCTGCTCAAAGGTTAAATAAATCATGAAGTATTTATACCTCACTGCAACTACCTCAGCCTACATAAGCCCAGTCTCATCTGCCTGTTCATCTTCAAAATAGACACACTGAAGTGAAAAATTGCAACAGAAAAGAAGTAGGGTGAAATTAATTTTGCCATCTGTAAGAGGATAAAGCAAATTAAAAAAAAATCTAAGAAGTACAATAATAATGTCCATATTATTCCTTATATTTCACATATACTTTGTGTTGCCTTCCCCTCCCCCCCAAATCCAATGAAACCAATTTGAAAGTCAGGGGCAAAATCAGGTTTTTTTGAGACACGTTTATCATCTCCTCCTCTCTGCCACCAGTCCCAAGACTGCAACAGCAAAACTTTGACATAAGATCAAACAGAGGAAGAAGAAAAAAAAAATCATCAAATAGTTCTTGTGAAAATACATTTGTTTTACATTTTGTTGCTTCATTGGATATCACTTAATCAGGAGCTAGTCAGCCAACTCTCACTCTAATGATTTTGCTCCTACAAGTAATTTCTTTACTGATCAGGAGTCTATTAATATCAAATGGACTTTATTATTGCATTAGTAATTCAGCAACTCCCACAGCAAAAGAGTAAAAAAGAGAAAAACATCCAAGTAAATGCCAGTCCCTCTACCAACCTTCCTGCCCTGTTTCTTTCCCTCCCATCATAAAACATGACAGATTTGTTTCTTCCCCAGTGTCAGGATTTTTTCAATGACCTCTTAGAGGACTGCTAGTGGGCAGAAAAGATTAGACAACTTGAGGATCTTATATTCCTATGGAAATTTCCATTTCTAAGGAAAACAAATTTCTGTCACCTTTATTAATAAACTCTTCCATGGAGCTGCTCAGCTTCAGTGTTTCTAAATGGCTTATAAATCAAGCCAAAGTTCATGACAAGTCTTGATTCTTTGGCCCTACATCAAGAACAGAGCTGCAGATCTTTCTGGAATGTGTACCGTAATTCTTGACTGCAATTACAGAATCATCTTAAAATAATTACATTTAATGAGTTATGTACGTAACATTTTTAAAGTAACAGGCTACATTTTACACACAATTCAAGCATCATGACCTGTGTCAACAGATTGTAACCCATTAGTTCTCAGTAGTGGACAAGGCATACTGTACATTAATCTTTAATGATAGCAAGAAAGAGCCAGAAACAAAGAAAAACAAAATGAATACATCTACATGTGTTTTCTTCATTTATCTTGCCATACTTCACCTGAAAAGTGTACTGTAATACTTTAATATACTGTAGTATGGGGTTTTTTTTTTAATACAACAACACTATTGCAACACAGATTCCACTGCATTATTTGGCCACTAAATGTTTTTCCAGGAAAAAAGAAGTAATTTTGCATAGATTAGCGGAGCAAAAAGTAAAATTCTATTGACCCAGCTTTATTAAGTTTTCACTAACTAAGCCTCTCTTTCGACTGCCACTGTCATGAGGCCAAAGTCAGGAAGAATAAATTTTAAAAATAACAAGGCTCAAGGGTATTTGGTGGAAGAAACCAAAAGCTTCCATGACTAGTAGCCATCCTTTAACAAAAGAGCTACAGCTTGTCTTACTCCACTGTTATCTCCAAAGCCCTCTACAAATGACAAAGCTGGTGGCCTTTCCCATCAAACCCCATCAATAACAGCTTTTTGGCACTCTACTGACTGTTTGTGTCCCTCAAGAGCATGGACTTGAAGTTGTGCCCCCTCCAGTGAAGCAGCTGACCCTCCCACAAAGTTTGCATAGCATGCACGCTGCTCTATTTTCATTCCCTCTGAAATGCTGCCAAGAGCGGCCACAGCAGACAGCGTCCCAAGCAAAGAGGAACAGTGGGAATCACGCCGCAATTCACAGCTACGCAGACAAAACACCGTTTGCGCATCACAGCAAATGCGTCTCTTCACTGGAGATCCATGGTCCCCATCCCAACCCAAGAAAGCAAGACCCTTGTTCACGTTGAGGCTTGCACGGATATGTGTTTGGGAACCATCAACTGCTGCATGAGAGCAGGAACGCACTTTTCTTTTTAAACATAACTATCTCCTATCTATACCATTCTCTGAAAACACAGTATGGTTATACAAAGTCAAAGTAACCTCTCATAACATACAGCTCTGAACAACAGGAAAAACTATGAGGTTTTGCCAAGAAAAAGAAGAATTCAGAAACAACTGTGCTTCCTTCTCTTCCCAGGGTCTGTCTGCTCTTTTTAAAAGTTTAAGCAAGAATATAAAGTATGAACAAAAGTCAGAGAGAAAACTGCCTTTGTACACAATTTTTACTATATTTACTATTTCCTATTAGACATATTTTCTTTCCTTAACAGAGCTATTTTGTGGATGAATGGTGAAACACCAGGCACTGATATTTTCCTGTTTCTATTTAATACAACTGAATGCTTCCAGCTGCAGCTAACAGAACTCACACACCCCGTCTCCCTAGTTGATCATAATTAAAACCAAAAATCTCCAAACCCTCTTTTCTCTTGCAAATAATTTACCAAGAGGCAATATGCACATACCTAGGGCACAACTGCATGACTCTAAATAACCCCAAGTTCACATGAGCTGTTTCTAAGTGCATGCTTGTATTAAGCCTAGATTATAATATATCTGCAGCAGAAAGTATTACAAACCTTTAACAGCTTCTTCCTCCATCTATGCCCTTACACATATATGTACAAGCTGGGCAAGTTCTTCTATTGCTAGATTATAATTGGTACTGAAATGACCTGCTCCATTCCAATCACATTAAATATAAAATCAATTAACACCTCCTCTTCTTTCACCTGGCATTTGCTCACAGTGAAATTTAATATTGATTCTGATTATTCTTAACCTTAGGCTGCTGATCTTCAGTTACTTTTCTGGATGTTACCCAGTGTCCATGACATGCAGAAGCCATCCCTGAGGTGCATGTCAAATTTTGTGGCTATTAGGCCATCATCCATTACGTTCTAGGGCAATGACATTCTTTGCCAGGAGGCAAGTATTGCCTTGCTATCTCTGTTTCTCAAGAAACTCAATTTTCCAAACCTCACAACTTTCTTTGAGTCGTGTCCCCCCCCCCCTTGTCTGCTTGGCTCACAGCAGGTTTTGTGTGTGTGAACTGAACTCCTTACAACGCCTGCCTCAACACCAGTTACCCCGTATCCCACCCCTGCCATTCCAGGAGCTTCTGAGCTGCAGCATCCCTAGGCCCCCCCCCCAAAAAAAAAGTGAAAAAGTAAATTTCAGTCAGCTGTCTCTACATCCCTTTCCTCTATTATTAGTTTGGAAAGGGCTAGCTTTGACCATGTCCTGCTTTTTTTCTTAGAACATTACAGAACTGTAACCAGGAAAATTATTATTAAATAGGTGATGGGAAGTCTTGAATCTTCTTTGCTTAGCATCCTTAATCACCTCAAAAAAAAAAAAAAAAGGAAGATTTCTATCATTCCTCAGATATTTTGATATCTCGTGTCATTGTCCCTTGCGGATGGTGCTAAGTGTAGCTCATAGGAAGCTGGAGGATTAAGAGACCAAAAAATGTGCCTATTCAGTCCGATTTTGCTAGAGCTATGCACTGTGAATTTCTGCCAGGACTGTGTGATAGAAAGCTGCATGGTCAATATAAACAAAATCATTTGAAACAACAAAGCTGTGAGGGACAAATCGTATTTACTAGCAGGTATCACACAGGTTTAATAGAGGTCAATGATACTCTTGGATGTTGTTACCATGGGGAGGCTCTCAATGTGGTAAGGAAACAATCGTTTTTGGTGGATATGAGTGGCACTGGAAGGAGTGGGAGTTCCTAAAGAACTACTGTAGGGGTTGCAAAATACTGTTGCCACTTACTGCCAACTACATCTTCACTAATCAAGATCAAAACAATCAAAATCCAAAGCAAATGGATGTGTGTGATATTTTATTCCCCATCGCTTTACATCAAGTGAGGCTCATACACACCTGGGAACAGTTTCATCTATATACAGGGCAATGCTTAAAATAAAGGATATTTTGCAGTTCTCAAGTAATGAATATTTACAGTTTTACAAAAAGAAGAGCCTTTAAGCTGATTTGGTCATTGACCCTGACTTTGGACAGAAATGAACAAACTTTGGAAGGTTTTTTGTTTGGTGGGTTGGTTTTTTTTGTGGTTTTTTTTGGTTTTTTTTTTTTTTTTTTTTTTTTTCCTGTTTAGACATAGCATTTGATAGTACCCAACTAACTCTCCCTTGTGGCTGATGACAGGAACATTCACTCCCACAGATACAGCCACAAGGCTCAAGGTTGGAGGAGCTGGGAAGGAAAACACTATATGCTGATGTGACATGAATCTTCCCAGTTTCAAACTGACAGTTATGAAATGCCTTCCACAGAAATACTGTAAAAATGTAGAAACATTCTTTTTCTTTGTATATGCCATTAACATAAATACAACCAAAAAAATACAAGAAGTGAGACAGTTGTCTGAGGCAGCAGGGACCCGAACTTGAAAGCCCAGCCAATCTCCATGCTGCCATGCAATAATGATTACCTTTAAAAATACAAAAGAACCAAAAATAAAACCAGTTTTTCCACGTAAAAAGAAAAAGTTAAAGGAAATTTTGTTCTTCCTTGAACCTTTTGCTCCGAGATGTACATCACTTTTTTTCCCAGCTAAATCATACACGTGATCTGTAGGACATAAATCCCTTGTACGCTGAAATGGCTCCCATTACTTGTAACCTGTCAGCCTCCTGACCTTTAAATGCTTATTTCACAGATGTTGCAAGATGATCAAGAAATATCCCTAATTTATAGCAATAACCTGTTTACAGTAACACCAGATGAGTAAAATGGAAGCAAAAAGACAGAAACAAAGGCTCTCGAGACTGAACACCAAAAGAGTTCTTCCCTATAAACTGATCCCCATGTATCCAAATATCTGACTGCAGTGAGAAGATAGGTTTCTGTCTGAAATATTTCTCCTACCAGCAGTCCCTACTCCCACACAAAGAAAGGAAATACAGAGTAAATATACACATATACATATATGTATATACACACACTAAAAACAAATACCAGAATTTCTAATTTAATTCTAGTAAGAAATCAAAGGTTTCCCTTGGAATTTTGCAGGGACCACATCACATGCTCTAACAGGGCTGTTTGTAATCAAGTGACATATCAAAGCAGTTCAACATCAGACACAGAGGTAAGCAGCCTTAAATGTACGCCAGCAGCAACCACTTGCTATTCTGAAAACGTGCAGCACGCCTAAGGAAAACAGAACAAGTCAGGAACAGAGAAACTTTTCTCTCAAAGTTTTTCCACTATTACTTCTAAATAATGACCTGCCAGGTAAAAATTACCTCTCCAGCCTTCTTGCTTTGTAAGGCTATCTGTACGTCTTAAATGGTACTGCATCATACAATCAGTGCACCGAAGAGACAAAACTGCAGGGCTTCACTGCCTGAATGATCAGCTTGTAAGGAAAGAGCTTTGTGGAACTGAAGAGGTGCTATGAACTGAAAGTTATTAAAAGCAACAACAATGGTAAACAATAACTGAAAACTGACCACTTCACTCAATGACAGCACATCTGTTAGAAAATTATACAAAAGTTGAGTAACCCATATATAATGTAAAAAAAGTATGGCTACTTAACAGAAAGAATGATTGCTAAGGGCTCCATGTAAAATCACATTTACAAATGTCATCTAGATGTTCTGCTCCAAGGATCTGAGTAACTGGAAAACAGTGTAAAGACTGCCCATACATGTTTCGTATCCACTTCAAAAGAGCATTTTGAAGACAGCGTGACTGACACTCAGCCTTCCCAGGAAAGAGGACACCCCACTTCGTAAGTGTTCCAATATCAAGCCAAAAACACCTCCAGCAGTAGTTACAATAGAAATTCTGAAGTGAGTTGAGTTACACACCTACAGATATAAGAAAGTTACAGCAGCCTCTTTTGAAAGTCCTGTTTGAAAACAGGCAAGAAAGATTATGTTCAGGTTACCTCAGTACAATTAAGATATGTGCTACACCTTTCTAGAAGTAGACCTCTGTGGTCTAGGCATGAACAAGGTTGGGTGGGTTGTCAAAAGCTTATACACAATAATAAACGACATGTCATCAGCTTCTGCTCAAAACATGTTCTTGATTATATAGCTGAGAGGAGCCCCCAAAAACTCATCTCATTTAGTTTCTTTCACACCACTGGTACATGGAAGCTAAACATCAAAGGATTAAAACATACCACCAACTCAGAAACGCTCTTCCACAATACCCTCAAGAAAAGAGCATGGCAGGAATTTCTTTTAAGAAAGAAGGATTTCTAAAAATAGATGCAATTTAGCTATAGGAATGATAAAAGTAAAATGAATGAGATGCAAGACTGAGGGCTGGTAAGCATCCAGACCTAGGAAAAAACTCCTCACAGACAAATACAGCCTTAAATGTTACTGTGCTGCAATATGAAGTTTTAACTTCTTTTTCTTAAAGCTTCTGGGTTGCGTGACTGCTGAAGATAGGGTGAGACTCTACAATCAATAACTCTGAAAAACATAATTTCTTCTATTTCGCTTTTACTTGTGGTTTTAGATCATTATGGTTTGACAAAGTATCAGTCTCTACCTGTTTCTTCATAGAATTTTTTGTGGAAAGACAACTGTTCTCTCCCTACAGCTTGCATCCACTTAAAGGGGGGAAAAAAGGAAACCCATTTTATGTTATATGGTGAAACTCACCTAATAAAATCTTGTAGTATTTCTGGGATGTCAACAACTCTCTAACTGCTCACCAAGCAGCATTTACTGATCCTATTAAATTCTCTTTCTTTTGTACTTCAAGCCAATAACAAGGCAGATTTTAAAGAAAACAAAGAAACAAAAACACTTTACACAGAGAAAACAGCATATTCCTGACCACCCCCAGCCTCATTAGAACAGCCCAACATTAATAGTTGGGCATTGCAACCAGGAAAATTTGCATTGCCATACCAGTGGCATTCTCCAGCCGAATTTACAAGACTCCCATAAGCTACCCAAGAGTTCTACAACAGAAATATTTCAAGGTTACTAAAAGAACTAAATTCTTCATTATTAATAACCATTATTGAGCAGTGCCCTTTTCACCTTTATTTATGAACCTAGTTTCTGCAAATATATTAGTTTATTGTATTTAATGAAGACTGTCTGGCAAAACTATGACTTCTGTGTAAACAGTTGCCTTACAATTCATTGCATGTGAACTGTCCTTTAAGGCACATGAATGTTTCTCCATTTAGACAAGGTTTAATTAAAAATCAACTCACACAAACAGCAAAGACCACATATTACTGTGTGTATGCACACATTCATTTGCTACTTACAGTGTCAAGATAAGGAAGAAGGCTCCATGGACTCAAAATATCTCACCAGGTTACCAAAGGACCTAAAAGATCCCCTTGAATTACTAAGTCTGGCAAAGTGGGGGAAAAAGCCCACCTGCTTACGCCGATTAGTGGATACAGCCTGGGTAGCTACAGCAATAGCAAACTAAATTGAGAAAGCTCATGCCAGTTCATGGAATTTCAAACTTTTCTTAAAATGGGATTTTTATCTGAATTTTTATTCTGATTATTCACAAAAACAAGAGCTGTGGCCTGAAGAATGGGAACGAGGTCTGTGTGATGAAGCTACTCAGGAGCTGGATGCACGAAACTGCATGAAAGCACATAGCCTGCAGAAGGATGCCTGGGCACCCACAGGCTACTACAAAACTGGTACCCTGCAAAGGAAGGAGAAAGCTTGCAGAAAAAAACCAGTATCCTTAAGGTGAGATACAAAGCTGCTGAGAAGGAGAAGCGGCAGGCTTTCCTACCCTCAGGAACCAGAAATCTATGGGAGGACAGAGGCAGGGCAGCCTTCTTCACATTAATGAGTGGTCATACTGCACCCTGTGAAACACTGAAGTAGTCCTTCATAATCATGAATTTACTAGGCATACTTCACAAAAAAGAATTACATAAACTTTAAGAGGAGGGAAAATAAAACCACCCACAACAAAACCCCACACAACAAGCCCAGTATACAGATCTATTGACAAAGACACTCTCAGATTATTTTGTAGTAATCAGTCACACTACATCATATCGCCCCCCAAAAAAAAGAAGAGTTTTAAAGTACAAAATTAGAATCCCTAACTTAAAACTCCAATTCACATCTATAACATAGCAATGTCAAAATTACCACCCCAAAATGCAAATGTCCTTTGCACCCCAAAACCCTCCTAATTCAGGTGATTCATGGTATAAAACTCAACATCAACATCATGGTATAAAACTCAACAAACTGATGGGTCTGGAAGAACCAGTTTGGGTCAGAATGGGTCTGAAGAATCAGAATGGGTCTGGAATCAGTTTGCTTCCTCTGTGTAAGATTATTACATGCTTAGTAATTTCCAGCACTGTTAAATAGTAATTGCTTTTTAATCAGTGCCACAATATTTGATGCTTTCACTGAAGAATGCAAAACCATATGGAGAACTGTCAAGTAAAGCTGTAGGATTTCAAAGAATCACAGAATCGTATAGGTTGGAAAAGACCTTTAAGGTCATCGAGTCCAACTGTAAACCTAACACTACCAAGACCACCACTACACCATGTCCCTAAGCACCTCATCCAAACGTCCTTTAAATAACTCCAGGGATGGCGACTCAACCACTTCCCTGGGCAGCCTGTTCCAATGCTTGACAGGCCTTTCAGTGAAGAAAAATTTCCTAATATCCAGTCTAAACCTCCCCTGGTGCAACTTGAGGCCATTTCCTCTCGTCCTATCACTTGTTACTGGGGAGAAGAGACCGACCCCCACCTCTCTACAGCCTCCTGTCAGGTAGTTGTAGAGAGCAATAAGGTCTCCCCTCAGCCTCCTTTTCTCCAGGCTAAACAATCCCAGCTCCCTCAGCTGCTCCCCATCAGCCTTGTGCTCCAGACCCTTCACCAGCTTCGTTGCCCTTCTCTGGACACGCTCCAGCACCTCAATGTCTCTCTTGTAGTGGGGGGCCCAAAACTGAACACAGCATTCGAGGTGCGGCCTCACCAGTGCCGAGTACAGGGGCACGATCACTTCCCTAGTCCTGCTGGCCACACTGTTTTTGATACAAGCCAGGATGCCATTGGCCTTCTTGGCCACCTGGGCACACTGCTGGCTCATACTCAGGCAGCTGTCAACCAACACCCCCAGGTCCTTTTCTGCCTGGCAGCTTTCCAGCCACTCTTCCCCAAGCCTGTAGCGTTGCATGGGGTTGCTGTGGCCCAAGTGCAGGACCTTGCACTTGGCCTTGTTGAACCTCATACAATTGACCTCGGCCCATCGATCCAGCCTGTCCAGGTCCCTCTGCAGAGCCTTCCTACCCTCAAGCAGACCAACACTCCTGCCCAGCTTGGTGTCATCTGCAAACTTACTGAGGGTGCACTCGATCCCTTCGTCCAGATCATTGATAAAGATATTAAACAGAACTGGCCCCAACACAGAGCCCTGGGGAACACCACTTGTGACCAGCCACCAACCGGAGTAAACTCCATTCACCACCACTCTTTGGGCCCAGCCATGCAGCCAGTTCTTTACCCAGTGAAGAGTACACCCGTCCAAGCCATGAGCAGCCAGTTTCTCCAGGAGAATGCTGTGGGAAACCATGTCAAAGGCTTTACTGAAGTCTAGATAGACAACATCCACAGCCTTCCCCTCATCCACTAGGCGGGTCACCTTGTCGTAGAAGGAGATCAGGCTGGTCAAGCAGGACCTGCCTTTCCTGAACGCATGCTGGCTGGGCTTGATCCCTTGGTTATTCTCTACATGCCGTGTGATGGCACTCAGGATGATCTGCTCCATCAGCTTCCCCAGCACTGAGGTCAGGCTGACAGGCCTGTAGTTCCCCGGGTCCTCCTTCCGGCCCTTCTTGAAGATGGGCGTCACATTAGCTAATCTCCAGTCAGCAGGGACCTCCCCAGTTAGCCAGGACTGCTGGTAAATGATGGAGAGGGGCTTGGTGAGCACATCTGCCAGTTCCTTCAGTACTCTCGGGTGGTACTTCAGTACTCATCAGGCCCCATAGACTTGTGAGTGTCTAAGTGGTGCAGCAGGTCACTAACCATTTCCCTCTGGGTTATGGGAGAAATTAGTTGAATTCACATCAAGCTTCATTTATATATATGAATTTATACATAAGTGAATATCTTTATATATGGAGAACCTAAAGTGCTCCATATATATTATACTATCAACGTTGATGTCAATGAAGTTTTCAGCCAGATAAAGTCTGTATGTGTCATCACTCATGTCGGACTATTCTCAACAAGTCTGTTCCTTACTACTCCAGAAGTGAACTGAAGACACCCAGCAGAAGGGCTCTGCTACATCTAAGTAAGGATATATCATCCTGTCTTTATATGCTCCATGTACAGAGCCAAACCAAGAAACTCACCTGTTCTCTCAGTCTGCTAATGTCCCTGAAAAGCCATCAGAGAGGACCACCATGTAGCTAGCAGCTGTTTCTTAGACATCTCTAAATGAAAGATTTTCTCTTTTTTAAGGTATAGGGATGATGAACGCAATGAGAAATATTCTGAAGAGTCCAAGCACAGTGGGAGGGAGCAGAAGACATGGCTGCGCTGAGAGACACATCCAGCTGCCGAGCCTGCGGGTGCATCTGAAGTAGACGGACAGGATGAAAGATTAGGGAAGGTGTTCCTGGGCTGGATAAATTTGAGTGATGAGAGAAGTTTGCAAAAGTAAATCAGAAAAAAACATGCTTAGATAAGATCAGGTCTAGAGGAAAATAAGACAAACAGGGGAATCAAATCACAGTTGAGATCTCAGAGATGTGAAGAGCAAGTAGAAAGAAAAGAGCCAAAAAGACAGAAAGAAGTCAAACTATGAAAGAAAAGCAGCATTAGGTCTAGTGTGAAAAATTAAGAACAGCTAGGGAAGAGAAAAGGTGGCAATGAGAATGGTGAGTGTGAAAGCAAATAGTCTGACTTTAATACAGTAGGACAAATACTAATAAGGAAATTGTATATTGCCATACAATTTTCCAGTTTCCCACAAAACCTAAATCTGATTGGGAATCATTCACACCACAGCTAGGAGAGCCTGAGAAATAAGTATGAACATTACAAACAACAATCAAGTAAAATGTAGTGTCTCTTCCAGGGATTGTCATTTATAAAGGCTCCGAGTCAGATACTCAGAGAAAATGGGTGGTAAGCAGCAGCACCTCACTGGTGCAAAACAGATACTTTCCTAAACTCAAATGCAGCCAACTTTCCATCCTTCAGCAACCAAATGCAAACGCGAATGCTGTAGGTCTTGAGCAGGGCACTGTGGAAGATAAAAATAGTTCTGCCTACAAGAAACGCTTGTCTCTACAGGCTCATAGCACAGCAGTTGAGAAGCACGAGGCGCGCTTTCCACTTCTTAATAGAACATCAAATCACACGCTCAGCCACTTGCAGATTAAAACTAGCTGTCTTACAGCTGTGCGACTAGTGATACGATTACAGGAGCACATAAAATCCTTGTAAAGATACTTGTCAATTTGGGATTCTCCAGACACAGCTCATCCCCAAAAAAGCCACAGCGCACAACACATGGCAATATGAACAACACAGCAGAAGAGAGGGGAAAAAAGACTGCAAACTGCCCATAGCTAAACTAATGTACATTGTGAATATGCAAATGTTTTATTTTGTATCAACTCTTAAGCAGCATACAGCGGGGGAACATGAGAGAATTGAGCTGCAGAAGGTTTAGGAGAGATACAGGTGTTTGAAATAAAAAAGAATGGCTCTCTACATGTTAAAGTGGAAGAAGAAGAGGCAAGAGCAGACACCAAAAAATGGGTTTTCGCCATGCTCTTTCCAACATGCATGACCTAGCAACTGTAGGGAATGCCAAAATTCATTTTTTTGGATCTTGCTGAAGTGCTGTCAACAGCAGTCCAGTGAGATAAAAGGGCACTTAAAACTGCAGTCACACTTTAAGCTTACTAACCATTCTGTTATTCTCTGATAGTTTTCATTTTATTATGGAAATGTTTTCACATGGAAATGACTTATATGTACAAGGAGAAGCCTCTCTCCCGAAGAAGATTATGGCAATACATCAAAGAAAACCCCAAAGAAAGCATCTGGTTGCCCAAAAGAGCACAGTATATTCTAATTCGCCCTTTATTATATTTTTTCTGTTTCTTTTTAATGGTAGATACATACAGACAAAAGAAAGGAGTGGAAAAAACGCAGTGAGAAATAGTAACAAGGAGCACTGCAAGGAAAGAAAGGTTAATTACAGCACAAGAAAAGATGCAAGGAATGTGAAGAATGTCAGCAAGTAAATAAATCAATAATCTACAGTCATCATCTACATTCCTGAACTACCTTGAAAGCACGGATATCTGCCCTTAACATTCCTGACAAAAGTAGGGATTTTCAAGGAAGACTCCCCCCAGCCCCCCGCAGCAGCTCTGTTTCTGCCAGCACCCTTGTGTCAACAGCTGATTACAAGGGAACCTTTCCAAAAGGAGCCTGTACTACCTCTTTTAACAGTTTTGTTCCTACAAGCTTGTAAATACCTTGGACCAGCCGAAACATTAACAAGCCAAAATTAGCGTTGTGATCATTGCACTTAGTTGAAAAAAACCTCAAGGTCAGTGTCAAAAAACTGCAGGAATAATGCACTAGATCCCCCCTCACCACCACCACCTCTGCTCTCTAAAACATATCCGAGCCCAGCAGCTCATACAGAATAAAAGCACAGATCAATAAAGCCAGAAGACTAATGTGGTTTTACAGATGTATTTCTTCACAATGGTATCAATATAATATAAAGTAAGAGTCTTACAGAGGAAATAGAAGCTGAGCAAGAGACAAGAGGACATAAAAGTCAGGACTTCTTAACAAGTTAGGAACATTCCGTATTGTTAATGGGGGGAAAAAACCCCTAAAAACCAACCAAACAAAACTCCAAACCAACAAAACAAAACAAGTATACAACTAAAATCAAGGATATGCCATCAAGTAACATGGCACAACAGAAGTGGATCTGCAGAGCAAAATAGTGGGTGTTAAGAACCTTACTGACATCCACCCTGTACACATTTCAGGGAGGGTTACTTCAGACTAACTCTAGACTGGTCCTGTGAACTCAGCATCCACTAGAGGTTGAGGTAAATAGCCTGGTTTACTTTCATCCATAAAGGAATCTAGATCAACCTGTGGTACAAACCAGAATACGGTAAATGGAGAACAACAGAAATTCAACTAAGAAGTGTAATCCTGAGCCAATGCTAACACAGATTTACCTGAAGTTGCAACATGACTTGGATGCTATATAAAGTCTTGTAAGTCCAGTATCTAACTACCTCAAACAAACAACAACAAAAAAAGGGATAGGATGATTCCACATGAGCATTATTGCTTAGAAGACCACTTTTGTCTACAAGACATAGCAGTAATTCTCCAAAAATTGCTTTGTCACACAAAATAAAATGTACAAAACCCACAGAAAATCAGCATACAGAGTTATTTCCAAACTGAACTTGCTTGGCTTCATGCATGCACAATATGCTTTTGCAACACTTGCTTTTGCAAATGAAGCCGATACAATACGATTAGGTAGCTGGAAGCATCTTTTCATGTGACTCAAGAAATTTCTTAATGCTTATATGAAGTGTAGCAATTAAAACAAGTCTGTTTTCAATGCCATTCTACTGCCAAACAGGGGGACTCCCCCCAACTGTCCACATGTATTCAACAGACTTTACAATCATCTTTGATGGATTCACTTACACTGGATACACTTACATACTGGATGCAATGGATGCACTTACATTAAAAAAAAAAGAAAGAAAGAAAGAAAGAAAACCTACTGTACCTGTATGTTGTTCTTCAATCCAAGCTTGCAGATACATGAAGAGGAGTAGACCAGCTACTCCAAACATCAGTACAGACACAAAGACTTGTCTTAGGTTCATGACCCTATCAGAGGGCTACTCTTCAGCTTTCAGAAGGATGCATAGCTCACTTTCCTGAAGTTTTCAGTGTGCCTTCATCTTCTTCAGTATCTTCCCTGAGACACCGACCTGGAATAACAAGAGATGGAGCTAGTTCTCATGTTACATTTTTATTCTTCACCAGAGACTGTGTAAACAGCATACTACATACAAGCTGGAGCTCTTACAAGCTATTACTTTCAATGCTTAGATTTCTGTTCATAATCTCAACGATCTTTCTATCCCTGGATGAGTTCCAAGCCGAAGTGTTTCTCGAAGTGGCTGCAGAGACCATTCCACCTCCACATCGCCAAACATCACCTGCTGCTGTAACGGTGGGAGGTGACACCCCAAACGAGATACCCGAGTGTCACACCAGTACACCACTGCCCATCAACTGTCACAGCTGAGAAGCTACGGCAGCAGCTGGAGGCCCCCCAGGTGGCCAGGTTGCACCCCAGTGCTGCCAACCCCCTGTGATGGACAACCCTGAGCCTCTGCTTCTGGACCACAAGACCCTGTGCGCCCGAGGAAGCATGCCTGCAGTCACCCCCACAACACAACAACTCCGCTCGCAGTGCCTTGGCATCAGTTCAGCCTATGCTTTGGCAAGTCATACTCTGATGTTTACCCTCAAACGTGAATCCAAGTCGAGTTTTGCAGGGTTAGGGAACGTCAGCATAAGATGATATCAGTAACGCAGCAGAAAGGGAATTAATGGATCATCTTTTTACTCAGCTATTTTGCAACATAGGACAGACTTATCAAGAATTCTTGCCGCTAAGGTCAATGGAAATGAGATCAAATGTAAAACCTTACCAAAGAGATTACTTTCTTGCACAGCAGGGAGGCCAGAAAAAGGAAGTAATTTACCTGATACCCTACACCTGCCACAACAGGGCCATAAAATTCATTTTATAACAACAGAACATGGAAGACACTCTGGATTCTAAAAAAGCCAACTCCTTAAACTGAACCAGAATGCATTCACTTTGAAAGAGTGTTACTAGAACCTGAAGAGCAGCTGTTGAAACTGGCCTGCACAGCAAAAGAAAAAGTGTTAAAATTCACCACAATGGACACCCTTGTAAGTGCATATCTGATAGAAGTGTCTGGTAAACTACCACAAAGAATGCAAAGAAAAATTCAAGCTTTTAAAGGAAGACAGGCTACTGAAAAATATTTGAAAGACAAATCTTTTGAAAGAACAGAGCTAAAGTACATGTGCATCCAAATAAACAGAAAAAGAAAACGCAGGCATTTAACAGTTACTCTGAAATGTACATGTACTGCGTGTTCCACAAGTTTGTATTTTTAAATAACTCAGCACTGTTACATCTATAATTGCTGAGTTTCTAAAAATACACATACATGTAAGGCTTAGCAGGAACTCCCATTAAAAATAGCTGTTGAATGAACAAAGTAACTATGTCAGAAAGAGACAAAAGATTTCAAGAACAACAAAACTGTGTTCAGAACTTTACAGAATTTTTTTTCCAATTCTGTGCCATTAAAACTATACACTTCTCTGAAGCAAAAACTTGCCTGCAGAAAATGTAAACCAGAGTTTAAATATTAATCATTTTATATGTAATTGTTCTGTACAAGACAGATAGCTAGACATTAACAGAATGTAAGTTCTGTCTGAAGTCTTTTTTGTATGGGTCATGAAGTATCTGGTTCAAACCTGGAACACGGAAGGAAGGCGAGTAGGTACTTTATTCCATCTAGTTCTTTCTGCCTTGATTCTGCAGAGCTGGAATTTCGTACACGTTATGTACATGTACCTGTTCACAGCTATTGTGATGATGCACAGGATTGGAAGGAAGCAGTGAAGATTGGACAAAAACAAAGAAAATGCTTGGGAAATTCTCTGTGAAATGACTTTTGCAAGGGTGCGGGTAGTGGAGCCTCCTTTCAGCCAGCTCTTCATTAGCTGTTATCACTTGCACCTTTTCCTACAGTGCCCTCAGCATTGTCAGACTTGCAGTCTTCCTTATCTACACTAAAAGGTTTACTCAGGTCTTTGCACCTAACTTCAGTCCTGCAGCAAATGCGCTGTTTGCATCTCTTCAGAAATCACTCTGCTGACAAGACAGAAGCTTCCCAGCATAAGCAGTCCTTCAAGAACCATTAGTCAAAGGACCAACGAATACAAACCTCTTCTGTTTTCCCCCAGACAGAAGCTGTGTTGTTCATGTAACAGGACATTGACAGCATCTGGATTAGGAAAAAAAGAAAGCCAAATAAATAAGACATGAAGGTCTGAATGAGTATCTTTGAAAGAAACAAATTAAATCGCAGGTACTAGAAAGCAGGAATCAGTTTCTTTTCCAAAAGTTGTTGGGGATTCATGACTTTTTCTCATAATAAAAAAGTGAGAAATCCAGACATACACAATGAATAGTGGCATGCTTCCAAATAAGCCCGCTTTTGTGGCTTTGTCACTTGTTTCCATCTCTGACTACACAAAACTCTCACAATTTCAGCCCTCCTTTCTGAAAACCAGTCTCCTCGAGTGGGCAAGAAAAGCTTTCTCAGGCCACATGGATGATGCTGAAAGCAAAGTATCTCACACCGCATCTCCACGAACATTTCCGATACATGTAGGCTGGCACTGCTTCTCTCTCCAGGCACTTGCTCTCATCATCCCTGCCTGCCCAGCTCTTGCTGCCACCAAGAGGGCTTACACACCTGCACAGTACCATTCAGAAAGCTCATCCAGCTAAAAACCGCTCCAGAAAGAAGGAATGGGTACCTTACTGCCAAAGGAAGTCAGGAAACACTGGTTTAATCAAACTACAGCCCACAAAGGATTTACCCAAGGAATAGTGCTGATGGTTTTTCCTTTAGCAATGCCAGCCATCACACACATCCATGATGCATGATGGAATAGGATATACAGCTGACCTTGCCCAAACACCATCATGGTTGCATGCAGCACCGTCTACAAGCTCTGCATCATCACCTTTCAGATGCACAGTAAAATCAGGAGCACTTCCAAGCAATTTAGTCTGTGAATAAGAAAACAGATGTTTTTCTACTAAGGTAGTTTCAGTTTTGAGTGGGCAAAATTTCCTAAAAGGAAACAGCAGTTCAAGGTGCATTTCTTTTTAAACTACCACACACCCCCTAAAGCCAATTTACTCCACCATCACGGTCACTACAGTTATCTTTGTATCAAGAGTTTTCATGCTGCTTGCAATTAGCTTAATTTATTTAAATTTAATTTATATGAAACTGTATTCTTTGTTTATGTGTTGGCTAAGTTTTAAGATTCGTTTTAAACAAGAGTAACATTAGTTTTAATTAAGACTACCTATTTAAGCACAGGTTAGATTCTAAATACCTCAAACCCATCCAAAATCTGAGGCTGTTCTGCTACCTTACAGGATTTTTAAAGGCTTTTCAGCTTGAATAAGTAGTTTAATTTATTCAACATAGTGATTTGTAACCCACATATGAAAAAATGATAGCGACATTAAAAAAAAAGTCTGTGTCTACAAGTCTTCTACTAGAACTTGAAAAATGGCCACACAACACTGACAAATTTGCTCCTTTAGTATTAAAAAGCAATGGTCACGGATAACACTCTCTAGCGTCCTGGCAAAGAGAAAATGCCTGCAAATATTCTTTAATCAAGATGAATACTCTCTTGAGGCTGTGAAGGAAGAGCCAACAAGCAATTACTTTCAACCTAAGTATTTTCAAAAGAGATCAGCTGTATCCAGACAGAGGTTCAACATCCCTAGTTAAGCTGTAAATCTTTCTCTGCTCCCGGACCTGGGCAACATGGCTCCACTGAGCGATAGCTTGACCATCCTGCTGGATAGGATGTTTGCTACAGGGAAACAAAGAAATCGCTGTGTCCCTCTCACCTATGCTGAACTCGATTCTTTCTTTAGCCTAACCTCCCCCCCATCTCTTTGGGAAGTATGGACCCCAATGTCCCATCCAGTTCAACTCAACTTCATAGTGACCCACGCACCCCAAAATTTCAAGTCCTTTTGAGTACTGGAGAGAGATTATTACATATTGTTCTTATCCATCATGGAGAAACAGCTAATCTGGCAGACAAAAACACTACGTGCCTTAGATGACAACACAGACCTCTTTGCAGCAAAAATGTAGAAACTTGACAATTTTATAATCATTCACTTCTGAGGCCAAATCGTTTAACACCATTGTCAAATTTAAGAGTTTCAGGAATCCACATTCCACTAATGTAAAATCCTTGCATTTTTCCCATTGTGTTTTGGGTCCAGTTCAAAGAGGCACGTTCCCATACAGGGCCAACACAAGCAATTGAAATAGCACAGCCACCCAAAACCAGGGAAGAGTGCATCTCCTGCTTTTGGCATGATTCCTCATTTCAGTACATCATCTCCCTTTCTCGTCCTGGTGAGCAGATACACCTGCGGCTGAGGAGAGGCACCTCCAGCACTCGGGTACTATTCGTGGCTTCCTCCTATTCCAGACCACACAAAACCAATGGCATCTGGTCGCAGTATGTTTGGCTAACTTAAGATTCCCTTACCGCTATTACCCTCACCATCACCTAGTTCCAAAATCAAAAACATACACAAGCAAAACATTAGATCGCCTCAAACTATTTATAAACCTTTCTTTTTAATTCCCCTCTACCTTTTTTCCTTCACCTGAAGGAAAAAAAAAAAAAAAAAGATTATCAAGATGAGTGGTTAGCCAGCAGAATACTGATGAAAAAAAAAAACAGGTGCTCTTTATAATGGTCAAAGCATTCATATTACTGTGGGTTACCACAAATTCCCACCCGCTCAGCATCTCCTTAGACACAACTGAATTAATGAAAGCAAAATGAGAAAAAGGACACAGAAAGCTACTGCAACCCCACATGGTTTTTTTTTCTTCCCTCCTTCCTTCCTTACCCCCAGAAGCAATACATTTTCTGATGCCTCCACTGGTGTATCATGGCAAGACAATTTTGCACCGAGGAATGTCCTGCTGGACACTGGCCCAGGCTACTTTCAGCTCAGTCAGCAGGAAGAGGCAAGGATATCTTCTCAATTCAATACCCCCCTCCTCCCTCACTTCTCATCTGTTAGCTTGTGTCCTACTTCACGCGTAGGTGATCCTCCAGGATCGCCTTTCCACTGTCCACATCTCAACTCTCTGGCTTCACAACAACTAACATGAGGCACAGCTCCAGCTCTTAACAATGCTTGCACAGTTCCTCATATCAACCAGTGCTACTCTTTGTTCTGGTTTCTTCCAGTGGTTGCTAGGAATAATCATACAACAATTGCCATTTTCCCTCTCCAGCAAGTTACACTGAGTATTATGGTTGGGTGAAGTCAAACTCTTTACAGCAATGTGAATTAAGTGCGTAACCAGATCATGATAGCCACACTCGGTGCTGCTGAGAAAGTTTGTAGAAATAAAAAAATAAAAACATCCAAACAAAAAACCAAACCAAAATTCCCATAATGTAGCCCTTCCTGTCTGCAGGAATCTAATGGGGGGATCGGGGGGGGAATGGTTAGGAATCTGGCAGGCCTCTTGTACAGGCTGAGCTTCCAGAGAGCGCAGCACAGTGATGAGTTTCTCTCCCGCCCCATGACAAACAGTATTTCAGTACCTGGTGCCAAAAAGGGCGATACCCAGCATCCAGGTCCACTGGTACATCAGTCCTTTGCGGACACCAGTTGCGGACACCTCAGCAACTTCTTCACCTGAAGAGCTGCTTATGAGAAGGTTGTGTTGAAGTGTAACTGAAGACACCATCTGGCCTGCACAGCTTTTATCCCTGACAATAACAGAAGATTACTACCTACCAACCTTGCAAATCAAGTTAAAAGAATTTTGTTAGACTTCCGTAAGACAAAAATAATAAAATGTTTTGTATGAAATACATAGGGATTTATTTTCAAAGGAGAGAGCTGTTTAAACAAAGTTAGCATCCTTCACTCACCCACTGAAAATCCTGAAACAATAAAGCCCCTTTAAAAAAACAGAGCTTAAAAATTTAAAATTTCAAGAGCAGTCAGGAAATTCCAAACATCAACATCACCAAAGTAACTTCCCACCCAGCCAAGTTGCACATATTTAACATTTTTCTACTTCACTCTCCCTTGTTACATAGCAGACCACAATGTTGTTATAGCAATTACGTTTTGTTATTAACGCACTTTATAGCGTACAACATGTTATACAAAATTAATAACCTGGCAAAGAAAATATGGTTTGCATTTGATTTGGCCATTTTAATCTATTAAAGTCAAGAGTGCCTCATTATCCTTTCAATATATTTCCAAAGAAAAACTTCTTGTAAAGAAGCACTAGATGTAAACAAGACTCGTTCCAGTAAAGAAGCATATATTGGTTTCTGATGCCATTAAATCTTTTCATAGAAATTGTACTAGGTGACTGAAAGCAGTCCACAGCACCTGCATTGCTTCTGAGAACATGCACAAATACAACCACTTACCTGGTCCTGCTCCTCAACCATAAATCCTACTGAACTTCAGACCATATTAGTTTAATCCACACAGCAACCCTCAGCCACTTGTAGGTTAATTTAAAGCTGCAGTTCTAATAATTATTCTTTATAAAGAAAGAAACAAAAGCTATACTTGTGTTAACAACAGATAAATGCAGAGTTGTCCTACCCATGAGTATGTAGGTTAACACATCAGCCCCATGAAAAGTTTTGCTTGGTTAAAGAGAACAGAGAAGACACTGCAGTACTGAAAGTGATGGGTTTGGAACTTTACCAGTTTACCAGAATATTCAATACCAAGGGTTTCATTCTACAGCTGCAGGACATCTTGCTTCAAAAAGGAAAAAGCATTATTATTCTTCGTAACAGTTCCCAGTCAGGACTGGGGGACCCTACTGCACCTCAGCAGACAAAAGACAGGTTTGGCACGCTTAGCTCTTACCTGCCTGAAGCACTGCTTGAAGTCAGCGAGCAGTCCCATGGAAGTCACCTGGATTTTGGGAAGTTAAACAGCAACAGGGCTCACCAGACAGCAAGCAACTTGATAGCTCTCAGTCTTCTAGCAGGATTGGAAGTGGACTTTCTTCCCCCGTCTTAGGATGGGTGAGATTAGGAAAACGTCTGTGTCAATACAAGATCTTCCCTTTTTTAAATCGGTGAAATTACACGATCTTGTGTATCGACTGCAGTGAACCGAATTGTTATCAGCATGCCAAGTAGACTTGCGGTCTGCCCCAATCATTCACTCTACTGCTTGAAAACACACAGGCAATACTAGCCAATTTTTTATTTCGGAGACGTGCCCCGAATGCCCGATTCCCGTTGTGTGACGATGGGGGGTGTGGGGGGGTGAGGAGTCAGCAGAAAAGTTGGTCCTTCTGCAGAGCGCTGCCTCAGGCGGTGCCGCAGCGGGGCTCAGCATTCCCCTCAACTTTTGGGGGACGCTCCGGAGCCCCGGGCTCCCAAGACGAGCCGCAGCCCCCTCTCAGAGCGGAGACGACCCTCGGCGGCCGGTCCCGGGGCTGGGAGTCCCTTGCCACGGACGCGCCGGAGAGCCAGAGGCGGGCGAAGCAGGCGCTCGCCCCGGGCCACCCCGGTTCCCCAGGGGCGGTCAGCGAAGACATACCGGGGCGGCCGCGCTGCCTCCTCCCGCTCCCGCCGGCGTGGAACTCCCGGCACCCCGGGGCTGGGCGGTGCCGGCGGGGCTGCGCCGGGGAAGCCGCTGCTTGCGGGGCCGGGAAGAAACCCCGCAGCAAACCCGCCCCGGGTGTGGGCCCCCGCCCCGCCGCGCCTGCCCCCGCCGCAGCCCCTCACCTGCCCGCCGGGCGCCTCTGCAGCAGCGCCGACACGCAAACTTTCGCCGCCAAACTTTGGGGCCGGCCGGGCCGGGGAGGGGCCCCCGCCTGAACGGGACACCCTCCCCCCCCGCCGGTGCCGGGCGGGCGGGTCCTCGGCGGGGGCAGGTAAATGCAAGGTTTGCTCGCCCGCCTGCCCGCCCCGCCGCCGCTGCCTGTGCAAAGCCCGTGTCATTGCGCGGAGAGCTGCACGCCCTTCCTGCCGCTGAGCGCCCGGGAGATTAAGCGCCTTGCGAACAGGTTTTGTTTGCTGTTACATATGCAGAGGTAGGCTCTCCCCCTGCTAGCAAATAAATGTATCTAAGCTGCCAGGGAGGGGTAACTCATAGCCGGAATTAGCTACTAAAACACCTAGCGTAAAAACTTTATTGTCGTCTGTGGGAAACGGGATGACAGAGAAAATATTTAATTAGTGCTTATTAGCACTTCATATGTGCCTTGCAAACATTATCAGCTTATTGTGACAATAGACCGGCCATGTAGATAAAAGACGTTATCTCTCTTTAACGGGCACATCGCTTTGCTTACATCCCTTCAAGGAAGTCCTTGCTTCAAGGAAGTCCTTGAAGAAATGCTCTAGCTCTTGCTAAGGTGGGGTAAGCACAGAGGAGTTCTGACTTTCCAGAGCTGTGCTTAAACCACTTCTATCTGGCTCTCTCCCCTTTAGGCGTTTCGCTGCAGGTCTGTGTCCCTAGAATTACCCCAGCACATACTTTTGAAGCGCTCCCCGAGTCGCTGCCCCATCGCTCACTTATGGCATAAGCCCTTTCTTGGAATAGCAGTAACGTAACACTTCACTTTTTTACAACATCTTTTACCCTAACAGGTCTCAAATCATCTCACGCACTGTTACAGCCAACGCACAGGGATTGCTTCTCCAACCGGCGAAGCACAACCACCTTCGGCGTGAAGCTGAAGATCGCCAACCATCTCAAGACGGTGGTTCAGAGCAGACAGTAGAAAGCCGTGTGCTGCTCTGATTTCCAGGGGGGTTTAACTAAGCAGAGTGTAATTACTCCGACCAGAGCTTAGACGTTGGGGATAACACATGTTCATCGAAAAATGCTCCAGGATCTGAAGCAGCCACAGGCAGCCAAGACCTGTGCGCAGGGATGTTCCCTATGGATTTCCAATCCAAGCACTAAGCCATCCTGCTCCTGCTTAGTTTGGGTTGTGTGAGTACATACAGCCTCACCATCATGCTATAAATTTTCTCTCTTTTGTCTCACTTAAGGATCTCCCTAGTCACAGTTCATTATAGAGGCTAGGAGCTCAGAGCAGACCCAGGGAGCAAAGATTTTTCCTTTAAAGCCAACCATGGATCCACTTTTAAAGTTCTGGTGAGTAAAGACTATCCCTCACACCTGTAGCTTATCTGGCTCCCCAGTAGAAAAAAAAGGGGAGGAAGGAGGGAGGGAAATAGGTTTAACAGCAGAATATGCCAGTTGTTTGGTATTTCACAAGAGTTGAACATGTTTTGCCTTTTAGACAACCTGGCAGGCATGTGATACTATGATAACCATATGCCCTAACAAAAAATGCAACCTCAGATTTAAATTACAGACCTATTAGTCCCTGATGGCCAGTGAGATTTTAGAGAAAAACAACATGCCCACTGAATTTTAGTTTCCTGAGGTAATACACTCAGAAGATTGTAATGAAGGTCACTGAAGCTTCTAATAAGGTTATACAGATTAACCTTCTGAGTGTTGTAGATTTAATTTCACTCGGTAAGTACATGCTGCAAACATATTTCTTCAGATTGATCTACTCAGGCTGTACCCATCAACTGATTAAAGTTATATATAACACTGAAAATATCACATGTCTTGATTTTTTTTTTTCAGATAAAGGAATAAATTAATTGCTTTGGGATAAAGCCAAGTCTTGGTTTACAACTTAATAAAAAACTCCCGTGCATTTAGTTTATATAATACTTGTTCCACCACAGGTTCTTCCAGTGCAGAGGGCATATTCCCACTATGGATTTAAGAATCTTTACGAGATTAAAAATTCAACATGCAGGTGAAATTAGACACTGGATTACGAAGCTCATCAACTATGTAAATATAATCAGCACCTTCTGAAGCCTGACACGTAGCAAAAAAGAAACGAATTATGAAAGGGTGGCGGCAGTCTGTCTGTGTCAGCGGGGTTGGTGTGAAGCCAGCACCTGCATCAGAAACCCTATTCTTGGCAGGTTTCTGCATGTTTCCTAGGTCTTCTGGTAGATGAACAGCTCAACGGTTAAAGTAGCAGAGTCATCTTCTGAAAGCAGTGGGGCAGTGGGCCAGCTGGTGTTGCCTCCTCGCAGTAACAGGAGTAGTCAGAACAGTTCGAGAAGAAAGATAACAGGCCATGAATTGAAACTGAAACCTGCCAAAAATTACAGGTCAATTCGCTGAAATAAAAACAACTTTACAGTAAGACCGATGTAGGCTCTCTAAGCACGTTTTCTGTGTAGATTTTCAGCTCAGCTTAGCAGCGACAGCCATGGAGGAAAGTTTGGCGTGGAGGGTAGGTCACAGTTACCCACGCTTACAACTGCTTCTCTGTGGACTGCTTGTGCACACTGTGTAAGCCCCCTAAATCCCCCGTGGGCACTCGGAGCGTTCCCCCACGAGAGATGGGATGGAAACCACGTATGCCATTGCTCTGAGCTGTTAGGAAACCCCTCACTCTTGCTGAACTTTCCACACAGCCCAGCTTTCCATTTGACGTTTTTCAAAGTTTACAGCAAAGCTAGTTCAGCCACCTACACAGATACACTCATTTCAAGGAGTCAGAAGTTGGGATTCTTATGTTTAAAGAAAAATTTCATACGAAAACCATGACTCAAGCAGCAGCTGTGACAAAACTGTGCCTGTTTGGCCTGATCCTTTTCCAAAGGGGAAGCATTAGACCTCCAGAAGGTTTTTTAGATTAGGCAAATTCATTCCAAGTGCCATTATCATTTACTGCAGTGAATTTTGGGATGGGCCACACTGGCACAGTTGCAGTGCTGTGTGTTGTATATCAATATAGAGCCGATTAGACAAACCTTTGGTGATTAAAAGCATTTTATCATGATGAAGGTGTCTTTTGCTCCAGGGCATAAACCATTCAGCAAGTAGTTCCATTTTATTTACTTGAGCTTTTTTAATTTTTGGCTAATTAGCTAGAAATACATCACCTACAACATGCTCCTTTTCTCAGTTAGGAGGCTAAAATTTGCCTCCACTAAGCATTGCTTTGGGGCATTTGCATGTTTCTTTAAAAAAACTGCTAGCAACTTGGTATAAAATTCATTTGCTCAGTAACTGGCATGCTGAGGTAATTATCAAAGCAAGTTGTGTGCTCATTCAAAAATATTAGGCAATTCAAAGTGTCTGTTGTTCTTCAGCTATTGCAAAGTTTCATTTTTAAGAAGTCTCTAAAAACAAACCCAACCCAACTTAAACACTTCAGTGAGTTAACTGTGAAGCTATTTTATTCTAATGGGCTCCTGTCGCAAAAGACGGCTGAAAGAAAACAGTAGCTGTAATCTTTTTTTCTGAAGGTTAGTGCGTTATCTTACTCCAATTCTAAAATGTTCTTCAAATGGCAGCTACTGCTCTGGGGGGGCTGTGCTGCAGGGTTGGAAAATGCCTCAGGATGTCCTGAAAATTGATTTTCTGAAAAAGTGAATTCATTCCATATTTAAAAGACGGGTGAGGGCTTCCAGTCACAGGTGTAAATGGGAAGGCTAAGATTAGCTTCCCTTCCCTTACTCCCTCTGCCCTGGCACTGCGTAAGCAAGGTGTATGTATGTTCTCATGCTATTATATGATGCATTTACGTCTTAGATCAAAGTATACCCAGTTTTGCAGTCGTTGCCTCTATGCAGTCATGCACGGAGGTTTTCAAGACAAGACTGGAAAAAGCCCTGAGCAACCTGGCCTGACCCCCCAGTCGTGTGCTGGAGGTTGAACTACAGGCTTCCTGTGATCCCATTCTATGCGAGTTGTCCTATGCTGTCTTTCTGGATAGCCCATCTAAAAATCAGGAGGTCACACTTTCACCAAAAATGGTTTCATCTCACTCCAAAAATGAGATTTGAAGACTGCTACCCTACCACAGAATTGCAGACCACAAATGAATGAACAAGGTCCTTAACTAGCATCACAAGGCTTTCTGTTGAAATGTAGTTTGTAAAGCAAGGAGGAAGTTCCTCTGAAAGCCTTCATCACTTTCATGAGAAAATTCCAAGAGAGGTCTGTTTTTCCAGGCCTTTTGAACAGTGTTTGTAAAAGCTATGTAACATTGTAATTTGTAGTTTGCCTAGTTCTAGAGAAGGGGAAACATTTGTCTTTTTTCTGCCAAATGATGCTTGATTATGGTACCTCCTGGAAAAGAATAGCCTATTGTATTAGAATGCCTAGCTGGGAGACAGTTTCTTTGGTGTTTCAGTTATTGGTATCAGGGTGTTCACACAAAATTAATTGTGAATTTCTTAACTGTTTGATTTAAATGCTTTAAAGGTATTCATAAAGATCTTGAAGGATATGTTCTTGTCTTTCAGTTTTGACTGAAGGGACATTAGCAGATCATCTCTATCCTTACTGTGAATGCTGTATTCCTCAGCTACGACTGACTGCTCTTAGGCATTAGACTGAAAAAAAACCCACCAAAACCCCTGTTAGAGCAAATTTACTGTCTTCTACATGACTACTAAATGTCAGAGAAGTAAAATCTGAATATTGTGCTTTGGTCTCTACACATCCCCTGAATGTGAGACAAACAAAATTCTCTTACTCCCAACAGCACTCTTGATAGTAGAAAGTTCTGCGCTGATTCAACATCTGTTGACAAGCTGTCTGTATAAATCGACAGAGAAACGAACTGATACATGAAACTGAGCATGTCTCCAAAGTGATTCACAATCTGTTGAAACAAGACACCATACCATTAAATATGTAATTCCAGTGTTCTTTTTCCTCTTCCATCCTAAAATACCTGGAATAAAAAGCAGAAATATGGTGACATGACAGTCTGGCAGCTGCCCTGAAGCACAGATAAAGGAGGATTGAAAGAAATAAAACAGTATAGAGTTGTCTTAGCCAGTGTCAGCATTGTACTACATGTTGAATGTTTGCATTGCTTATTAGGACCAATGGACATATTTTGAACCCATTCTGACAGCCTGGATTCAAACACTGAGCAAATGATGACATTACGGTATTCATATGTGCCAGAAAAAAAAAGTTACTGAGAAATTCTAGGGCAAATGAGGGTGGAAAGTAGAATAAAGACTAGGCAGACTGACAACCAGACACTATATAATAGGAAAGAGACAGAAAGAGAACTACAGATTTTTTTAAAAACAATGTACTGTGGGCATTAGTCCCAAATGTTTGGTCATCATGAAAAGATTCACGTATGGCCAAGTGTCAGTACTGTCCTATGCCTTTGCACCTCTGGAAGGTATTACTACAGGGGCAGTCTAAGGAAAATGAGGTCAAATATTCTATACTGGATGTAGGATGCATGCTGGCTAGCCTAAGATTTGGAAGCAATTTCACTGCTCATCACACACTTCCCTTTAGCTAGAAGTTGAGATACATATAAAACAAAAGATAGCTTTTGAGGGGGCGTAACCAAGAGGGGGCTATTATTGCCTGTTTTCTGCCAAAAATATTCTCGCAGCTGGGTTTTTAGATGAAGATATTACACTGAGACAATGGTGATTGCTCTGGTGGGGCATCTTCTTTTAGCTATAAACTTTTAGTCTAATTACTATGCTAATGTAGGTTGACAGTATTTGATGGAGTTGACCGTCATGTGGTGCTGTTTTGTGTGAGATCTAGCAGGGTGGATAAAGCTGCACATCTCATTCTCTTATCCCTCCTCCTAGCCGGATCATTGTTTGGAATTATGTGTGTTCCTGGTTCTGGGAACATCTTCACATATTAAAAGCTCTTAGTTAAGATTGGGAGATGAGAGTCAGCAGCATCCATGGGCAATTAAACTCTGTATCTTCATAATAGCATAATCAAGCTTTCCAAACACTAAAGTGCATAACTTTACACACTAAAAGGAAGAGAAGCCTGGGAAAACAAAATATGCCTCTAATGTTGAACTGTTCAAAGAGGAGGAGAACTGCAAGAACTGTTTCAGCTCAGGCTGGGAACCAGGCTCGGAGCTATTCTTGAAACAGGGGTGACGGCAGAAAGTTCTCTAGCCGAGGGGATTTCCCTCCTGTCACATACCCACAGCCATTTTTCCTGCTTTCAGGCTCCGCTGCTGCAAAATGCTGTAGAAGAAAGTGCAAGTGAATGCCATGGTGGAGCCCCAGGATCATAAAATCCTAACACATCTCACAGGTTTCCTGCTAATTTCCCTTGGCTCAGCATAGCTCAACTGTATATAAACCATACTCTCCAGGATTTGGCTTACTTTCTCTCTAGTAATTAGGTTTCCCAGGAAGATTTTTCTTTATTTTTAGGAAACTTTTCCTCATAACCAATCTAGTTTTCCCTCGTTGATTTCATGCCCTTTTCTTCTTGTTCTTTTCCCAAAGGGCACAGAATAGCTCCCTGCCTACTTTGTGGTAACCTGTTACATGGTAAATCATTGCTTCCTACTAAGGAAACCACTACCCAGAGCAGATTGTTTCCTTAATAGGAAGCAATCATCCTTTACCCTTTGTTTGAATTCTGCAATGAATTTATCTCACTCATGAATTCATTGTAAGCCACCTTCTTTCTGTCTCTGTCTCGTTGTAACCTGCTGAACAAAGGTGGTTTTCTCAAGGATGCTTTAAATAACCCATTCTCTTGGCCAGGGCTTTCTTTAGATTTGTGACTACTGATCTCACTTTTTCCAGATGGTATCATAATTTTCCATCTCTCTGTCTTTGGAATGAAATTTAAGAATACTTGATAAGTAATTTGGGACAGATTACGACCTTCCGCAAATACACTCGTGCAGTGCTTTCATTGCTAGAGACTGTTATTCCACATCTGGAGCGGGGAATATGATCTATCACCCCACCCATGAGAGAATCTAAAATAATTTTAGGGTTCATCTTTATGTAGGAAAACATCTATGTGCGCAGTTAAGCACTTGCTAACAACCAATGGAACTGTAGCATAGTCTCAAGTGCCTTTCCTAGTACACACCTGATCTGAGCTTCACAAATAAAATGGTTGTTTATATTTATTTTTAAGTGGTTTTTTTTAAAAAATGTGTCCTTGGGAATTTAATCAAATTTTGGAAATGGAAAAGCTTAAATGTTTTTGTTGTTTTGTAATTTTTGGGATTATCTTAATTACTATGGGAAAACAGCTAAAGAATAAACAAAGCAGCCTGTTATTCTTTTGTTTGCTTTAGAAATAAATGCTCTACTTCGTAATTATCCCTTTAAAGCTAAATGCTTAGGTACAAAACACATTGTTTAGGAAAACTTTACAGTCATCATGGCAAATATTTGACAGTACTTGTAGAACTACAGCACAGGTAAAACTGTTTATTGTGTTATTTATAAACTGCAAAGTTCTTGGTCAGTAGAGATTGAAGGTTTTTTATCTGAATGTTAGCCAGGAGAAGAAACTGCAAGAAATGTGGGCCCTGTACACACTTAGCATCCCTCACCTAACATTTATGGGTTGTCATCGACCACATTTTCCAACTACAGCTGTCTTAAACTATTTTTGATCATGTACGTTAAGGTCAACACGTGTTTAAGTCTACATGCATACATGATGTTGTATACTCTTTTGATTTATAAATATATTCTTATATTCCTTTGTTTCAAATTTGCAGGTCAACTAAAAAAACCTGAGCTTATGAAACCAATTGAAACTTCCAGCAGTGAATTAAAGTAGCAGGAATTTTTGTTTATTTTCCTTAATCTCTTTCACAGACATCAAATTGATGTTAGGTACACAGTTGCTGCTTGTGTCAGTGTAATAAGACCGACTGCCAAGCTTTGTGTTCGAAAGCAAATAAATGGAAATAGTCAGGATTTTCAGGATTGTCTGCTGTAAAAAAATCCCGTATGTTAGGTAGCTCGCTGGGAAACCATTATTAGCAAATCCCATTGACACCCTGCTGTCAGAGGCCCATACACCACACAGAACCCAATACATTCTCTCACTGCAGTTTGGATTTATTAACCTAGAAGTCCAGAGCTCCACAACATGAAACTCAGCTCCTATTGTGTCTGCAGCCTGGGCCACTCCAGAGTTTTCACCTGTGATTGCTCTTCTCACCCCAGGACCTGCAGAAAATTACTGCCACATCCTTACTTCCAGGTGGAGTAACTAGCCAGCTGCCAGTTGTGAAACAACAAATTTTACGGAGCACTGCCCCAAAACCATGAGCAGGGACTAACAAGATGGAAAAATTCAGGCTCCCACTGAATCACCGGTCTTACTATCACCAACTGCCAATTTACATGGCGGGGGGGGGGAAGGGAGGGGGGAGGAGAGATGTTTTAGTAAAGGAATTAAATGATATTTATCAAATGAGACAGGGGGCAGTTTGTCTCCAGATCAACTTTTCTTTCCAAGCGTCTGCAAACATACTTTTAGAGTATGTTTTTTAATATAAGGGTAAGGTAACCCTATAGAAGGTTGGAGCAAATGAGTTAGCAGCATTTGCTCAGGTCTCCTTGTCCCCAGCAAGTGTATGCATAGTCCTGTAATACTATTCTGGGGCTGCAGGCTATAGGTATGGTTTCCATTCTGCCACCCTACGAGCAAAATGGGGCCTCTCATTTAGCTACATCAGATCATGGTTTGCAATCGATGGATCAACTTCAAATAAAATGTATGAAATTCACCTTATGACATAAAAGGATCTTGTATCCAGCACCTGCCTTCATTATGCTGCATTCTCTAGCAGCTTCTTGTAAAGATCCCATTATATAGAAAAAAGAGACTTCTAAGCCGTCAAAAAGGACTGAACGCAATCCTTTAAGAAGATGATGGTAGTATGAAACCTAGTCATTTTCAATAAATGAGTTACAACACCTTTCAGGTATTACACTTGCCCCTGAGCATCCTTTTTCATTTCTGCATTGTTATAATCCCACTTTCTGCTTCAGTAAGGTCTTTTTTTCCCTGATCCTAGTGTTAGAAAGCCAGAACCACCACCATTACCTCTATCACCACCATTACCTCTATCACCACCACCACCAAAAGATGGGGTAATTTGACAGGAAAAGCTGCAATATCAACTACGTGCAATTTAATATCTTGAAGTGTACAGATAAAATGAGTTGTCCGTCCTTTTAATGTATAGTAGCTTTGTATGGGTAGGTTGAATATTCAGACAGAATGGCTTTTCTTCTAGTCAACAGGCCCACAAAGACTGATGCTTCATAACATGAAATTTTCCTCTAAATGGGATAATGAAATATCTTGTATTCCAGGAATGCACACTTTTGCATTTGAGATGATAGTAACCACTGATCAGAGCAGGTCAACAAATTTCACATTTCTGATTTCCACTGCATACAGTGATCTTGTAAATAAGTGTAAATATTTGCAAGTATTTACACACAGCTATTGCAAAACCTATGGGGAACGCAAGTTACAGTAGTGGTACCAGTTTACAGTGCTGGGAGATTGAGATCCTGTTGCCAACTAACAGCTTCTAATGGGCACAGGTAACACGTTTTGTTCTGGCATGTCTGTGCTCTCCTGCACGAGCATGAGTAACTCTCATGTTAATACTGCCAAAAACTTTGGGTTGAGAGTCCTGAAGGTAATGGTGACTGTGGCTCACTCTCATCACCCAAGCCAGTGCCCTCCTCCATATTCACAGAGGATGTCACATTATTTCCACAGAGAGTATGACAGCCACTGCAATTCCTTGCTTCTTCCCCTTCAAGCACATCTAGATTTTTATCCGCTTCTTCCAGGACTGTTTCTCAGAGGGACTGTAAGTCCTGGAGATGCTATCGTTATTTAGAAATTCCCTTTAGCTGTTGTCAGTCCCTTGCTCAAGCAGCAGAAGTGCAGCTCCTCAGGCTGTCTTCGGCCAGACAGTAGCTGGCCAGGAAGCCAGTGTAAAAAGTCTGGAGCTTCCCACTACACCTTAGCAAGCCCCAACCAAATGCTACGTGCTTGGAGGAACTGCAAGGGAAAGGGTGTTTTATCTGTAAATAACTAACCCCACATTTAGCTATACCTGTGTAAATCTGCAGGGACTCTTCTGAGGCTGATGGGGCAGCTCTAGAGTTACCTCATTTAGCAGAGCCCCATGTAAAAAACGGGTGTATGCTCAGGAGGACAGTGGCTCTATCCAAAGGTTAAGGTACACAAAAACATTTCAGGAGCTTGAGGAAGAAAATTAGTGTGTGAACATGAAAACCTGAGGAAGGAATGAAGAAATTAATTATCAGACCAAGGGAAAAACAAAGCAGCATGCAGAAAAACAATTAGTAGTTGAAAATGCTCTTGAGTCCAGTAACCTTGGAGAATGCATTGAGCTAGTGATGGTGGTTGCTGTCACTTAAGGCAATTATTGGATATCATATAAACCTTTTTTCAAACCAAGACAGAATTGTTTATGTTTTAGGAAGCAGCCATCAATAGTGAAATTAAATATCTGAATGAATGCAGGAACATGTTCTAATAAAACGTGAAGGAAGTGATCAGGGAAGATTATCAGTCTTGTCAGCCTGATATTTAGCAGTGATAAAAAAAGCAAGCCTGGTGCCAATGTACTTTCCTTTTTGCAAGCTGAGCCTATCTAGCATAATATTAAATGGCAGAGACTCATAAAGAGTTTAAGAGCTTCTCTGCAGGATGGAACTGAAGACATGCACAAAACTGAGATTTACACTAGATTATTAAAATGGTTTACTCTTAATGCCAAACCAGGGCATCCTGGGATCAGCAATAACTTCCCCTGATTGCACAGACCAGCCTCTAGTCACGCAGTTGACCTGAATAGGAGACTGATGAGTTGCAAAGAAGTGAGGCTTTATACTCTGGCCTAAAGAAAACAAGACCTGACCAGCCCAGGACAGAAATGCAGGACCCACTTGCAACGCACTGATCTTTTTTTCCCTGTCCCCAGGGAACAGATGAATGATGACAGTGCCCAGCTACAAAATGTTGTCTTGGTCTGGAGGTCCCCAGTACAAATCCCCATGCAGGCAGCTGAAAAGGAGGTCACTGCTTGCAATTACAACCTTACACTGTACCCTGGATACAAATAACACCCAGCGACAGAGTACGGCCTCTGCCTGCTACTGTAGCTCAACAGATGGAGTAGCTGCTAAGCTTAGCTTGCAGGATTGAGAAATGGATTTTTTGTTTTATAAGCAAGACTGTGTGCAGATGAACTGAGGATCACCTACAGATCACAGAAATAAAATCTATTACTTAGCTTTTTTTTAGGTCAACATACTGCATGTTACTCTCTTCTCTCATCTCTTTCCTGCGTATTTTATTCCAGAAAGTTGTTTGTTTGCTTTTCTCTCATGCTCCAGAGCTGAACTTCAGCAACTGAAATTGGTGGGCCTTGCTCAGAAAGCCTCCTACATTTATTAATGCTCATCTGTGATGAGATGCCTTAAGACAAGTAGCACAGTGTATTTGCATGTGATTTCACTTTTTTTCCCATGCTTTTATTATAATCGTTAACACTCATCTTTGATGAGGTGGCTCAAGCCAGGTAGTAAAATATATTTGCATATAATTTCACATTGTTTTTCTGTGCTTTTATTGTGAAGTGGGATTTATATTAAAAAACAAAAATAAAACACAGAAGCTTGTGTCAAAGTTTGTGTCAAAGCTCCACTGTGAAGCTTTGATGCAAACATCTGCTTCTCAACACATTCTCCCTGAAATCTCAGAAGGTCATTTCAACAGCTTCGGAAGTTGCACACTTTGTACTTAAATTCTAACGTCTTTCTTCAATCACCCAAGTTTCTACCATGAGGTCGTAACCATTTTAGCTACCATCTTGACATCTCTAGGCCTATTATAGAACCTTATGCAGCTTTATTATAGACTGGGCTCCAAATCCCTGAAATACCAACAGAACAATTTTTGTGACATGACATCTTCAGACTAAATCTTTGTATTTACCTTAACGATTAGCATAAGTATTAAAGCAGTATGCCTGAGTGAATTTTTTGTTTGCATGAAAAAAGCTGTCTCTGTCTCTATCTGCTTCTTTGTTTTAAATTGACATTTTTCCTAAGTTGATCAGAACATTAAAATTGCTTATCATGAGTCAAATTTCCATTATTAAGGAAAAAAATGTAAGTAGGGTTAGAGAGGGCTCCACATGCACTGGGTAGAGACCCACAGAGGGAGTGTAAGTGAAAGACGTGACTGATTCATAACCTTAAAAGTATAAAACAGGTTGCCTTCTGGATGTAGCCATTACAATTTATGATTTCTGCCAAACTATATATTGATTTCTCTGTCTTAAGAATCAGCAGCTTTCCCTGCTGATTGAATTCTAATTACTCACTCCATAGTTACATTGATTTTAACAGACTTCTGGACAATTTTGTACCAGGCTGGTTTCAAATTACACTTAATGAATTTGTCATGACTATCAATATAAAAACTTCCATTCTACAGCAACTTTAAAAAGAAAGAAACTGCTTTTCCTCCCTTCTGCATAGGCCAAACTCACCCTCAGCTTGTACTGTGGTCAGCCGGAGTGGTCAGCTGGCCTTAGGCTGCACTACATGACGTCTGTGGGGAGAAAAGGCAGAAAAGAACAGCTGGTTTTGTTTGTCTGAACCCCATGATGAGTCTGTCTCCAGCAAACTGTGATTAAATTCATTGTACAAGTTAGTTTTTTCAAACAAAAATTCAATCAGTTTCCCCTTACTTCATGTATGGGGCAAAGTCCCCCACCAACAAACAGGCAATGTGTGAAGCGTAGTAAAGACTAACAGCAAAAAGTTTAATTACAGCTTTTTGACCTGTGCACTTCGGAAATATTTGGCTGCAGCCCATGCGTGTGTGTCTGTGGGGGAGAGACATGGGTTACGCATCCAGGTGCTGCTTAGGCACTCTGGGTCCGCCTTTACGCCCTGAAGCCACGGGGCACGGGTGATGGGCAGCGAGGTGCCCGGTCCAGCCACCTGGGGCTGTCCCCAAACCTCTCTGCCTGCTCCCAGGGTCACTCCCTCAATGATCTGTCTTCCTGCCTGCCTGCCACGCGTACAGGCACGGGCATTTGCATGAATCAATACCACAGCCTGACTGTTTTACAATTAACTTCAGGGGATCCTTTTTGGCCTCATGGTTTTATTTCCATTTACCTTGGGCAATGGCTCCCTACTCTTTTGAGTTATTGCTATATAAAGGAGCATTCAATATTCAGTCAGGCTGAAACCTGCTGATTACATTCATCAGCTTTAATAAGATATGTTATTAGATCTTATTTTCTTGAATTATCTATAGATAAAGATATGATCAATGGCAGCCTTTAAGTATTTCCAAGTCAATATTTCCAGAGGTGTTTTCATTCAAAAGAGCCTAGAAGTGTTTTACAACCGAAGGCCCAGATTCTACTTGCAGGCTTTATTTAGGCTTCGTTTTCTTCCTTCTGAATTTCATTATATTTTGGGTGCAGCAGTTCTGGTGCCAAATGTGGCTGAAGCAGTAGGATATCTACAGGCCCAGACCACATCTGATGCTTTTATTGTTACGACTATATAATCTAAACTACCGGATGCAGAAGTACCCTGGAGTCCTGTTCATGGAGGCATCTCCCCTGTGAGTTCAAGCGCATGTTGGGATGAGACATGGCCATGGCCCCATCCGCTCCCACCCCCATTGTTTCCATGGGAGGGAAGCCGGGTGTGCAGAGCCCAGCTGCGTGTGCCCTCACCACGCTGCCCTCGCCCTGCGCCCCGAAGGGACCCGGCTCCTGCCCTGCGCCCGCTGCCCAAACGAGGTGGACTTTTACCTGCTCTCTGAAGGAAGAAGTGCAACTCCAGAGTATAATTTTCAGTGTGAATGGTAGAATTGTGGGTGTGTTAGAGCAAAAAGAAAGAAATGGAGAAAACCAATTAATTTAAAATCAGGCAGTGATTTCACAGCACATGCCTATCGTGCATTCAAAATCACTCACTCACTTACTACACATACCCATTCTGGCAGTGGCATACAGAAGTTTTACTGCAATGACAGGTTTTTTCTTTTCTAATGAGGAAATGAACAATGAGTTATCCTCCTTTAACGCTGCATGTAGAGAACAATTCCAGTAGGCAGGAGAGTTAGATGATTTTAGATGTTATTTTCTAAATTATAAAGCTTCCCGTGGAGATGAACTTTCTTACAGTCTCTGGCAAACTATCTGGTGATTACTCTGCTAAGAGTAGTAAATGATCTAAAAATATGTACATCATCTTTTGAAGGAGAAAGCAAATTAAGACAGTTCTTTAAACCTGAAAGCTGAGCGGTTTGTTCTCTGTTAGGATAAACACATCAAGTTAGGGTTTACTCTGAACAGCTTAACAGAAAACAATCTGCATAAATAGATGAAATTTTATCAGACAATGAATAAAAGATTAAAACAGAAAATTGTTTTTCTTTAGTTTCTATGAGGACTAAAAAGAGCAAAATCACTGGGCTATTTCTTTCCCCTTAAAATCTTTTTATAGATAATGGTGAACAGATGATTCCTTCAAACTTCACTTGCGATGAATTCAAGACAAGATAATATCATCATCCATCTTCTTGATGAACCTCATCATCTTATCTTCAGTCTAAATCCAGGAGAAAAACTGAACAAGCCATGCATCTACACATCTCTTAATTTAAAAATTACAGCTGAAGGTTAGAAAATGTTTAAGGTCAAACTTCTAAACTACCATCTGGAGCTCATTTAACAATTGCCAAGAACATCTGCCGCTACTGTACATGCCTAACACAAAACTTAGCCAACTGTGGTGGGTTGACCCTGGATGGACACCAGGTGCCCACCAAAGCCGCTCTATCACTGCCCTCCTGTGATGATGTGCTCCCCCCACGCCCCCTCCCCCAACCTTTATCTCCCATAACCTGGCTCAGGTGATAACCACCAGTGATGGTCTAGTGGATGCATCTGGTCATGATGCCATCATGGCTGCATGAAGGCTGCTCAAAGTGTATTCGGGAGACAGATAACAACATAATAGGCAAGGGCTATTGTGCAATGCGCCCACCTAACCACAGTGAAGAAATTAAAATCTGTGGTCGGTATGCAAATATGACTATAAGTCAATCATCTTACCCCCATAAATAGTGAGCAGCCCAAGAGCCCCTTGAGCTCTCCAGCATGGCTGCACGCCAGGATCTCCCCTTGAGTAGGGACGCCTCTCAAGGTTACTCCTTGAGGTTGAGAGATTCCTTGCCACAACAGATCCTTGGTAAGTGACTAATAGCATGCTAAACTTTGACATCTTAGCTAAGTGATATAAAGGATTGATTGTGCATATATAATCCTTTAGACGTAAACCATTGATCAAGTCTGGGACTAGGATTGGATCCAGCCACACCTAGACTCCTCTCTGAGAAGGAGCTAGAAAGCAAGGGGGTCCTTTCTGAATCTCATGACTCAATGGGAGGGTCTCCCTGACTGTTTTGTCCTGTCCTCTATGCAGTAAATAATCAAGTATACCTTGCCATTGAATCTTCTTAAACCACTATCACATTTACCATTGAACCTTCTTAACTCACTGTTTTATATCAATAAAGTATATTTTCGCTTCTCTCTTATGAGTGAAGTGCATCACTCTATCTGTGACACCTCCTCAGCTGGACAGGGGAGAGAAAATGTAATGCAAGGCTCGTGGGTAGAGATAAGGACAGGGAGAGATCATTCACCAATTACCATCACAGGCAAAACAGACTCGACTTGGGGAAAATCAATTTAATTTATTACCAATCAAATCAGAGTAGGATAATGAGAAATAAAAACGAAATCTTAAAACACCTTCCCCCCACCCCTCCCTTCTTCCCGGGCTCAACTTCACTCCTGAATTCTCTACCTCCTCCCCTCCAGCGGCGCAGGGGGACGGGGAATGGGGGTTGCAGTCAGTTTGCAACACTGCAGTCTGCAGTCAGTCTGCATCACACGTCGTCTCTGCTGCTCCTTCGTCCTCAGGATGAGGACTCCTCACACTCTTCCCCTGCTCCAGCATGGGGTCCCTCCCATGGGAGACAGTTCTCCATGAACTTCTCCAACGTGGGTCCTTCCCACGGCCTGCAGTTCTTCACAAACTGCTCCAGTGTGGGTTCCATCCATGGGGTGCAGTCCTTCAGGAACAGACTGCTCCAGCGTGGGTCCCCCATGGGTCCACAGGTCCTGCCAGGAGCCTGCTCCAGCGTGGGCTTCCCATGGGGTCACAGCCTCCTTCGGACATCCACCTGCTCTGGTGTGGGGTCCTGCATGGGCTGCAGGTGGATATCTGCTCCACCGTTAACCCCCATGGGCTGCAGGGGCACAGCCTGCCTCACCATGGTCTTCACCACGGGCTGCAGGGGAATCTCTGCTCCAGCGCCTGGAGCACCTCCTCCCCCTCCTTCTTCTCTGACCTTGCTGTCTGCAGAGTTGTTCCTCTCACATATTCTCACTCCTCTCTCCGGCTGCAGTTGCTGTCATGCAGCAAGTTTTTCCCCTTCTTAACTATGTTATCCCAGAGGTACTGCCACCGTGGCTGATGGCTCGACCTTGGCCAGAAGCGGGTCCGTCTTGGAGTCGGCTGGCATCGGCTCTGTTGGACATAGGGGAAGCTTCTAGCAGCTTCTCATAGAAGCCACCCCTGTAGCTCCCCCACTACCGAAACCTTGCCATGCAAACCCAATACACCAACATCACCTTTTCTTTTAAGGACAAAATCCTAGAGTCATATGAGCGCGGCTGAGATGCTTTGCTGCCAGCAACCAGAATTTAGTGCAAATTTAGTCCAGTTTGGCAACCAGTGGAGCCGTTAAGAGAAAAAGACCGTTTTGTAGTTCTTAACACAGTGTTCACCATCTAAACGCCCCATCTCGCAAATAGTAGTGTCATTTACAACTTCGCAAGACACATCAAAAACGTTGCGGGGAGGGGATATCTCGTGATCGATAAGGACTGAAATGCAGTCGTGAGGTGGTCGAAGCAAACTCCCATTGCTGCTGTTGGAGCCGCACCTCTGCTGTGGCTGCAAGAAGGCTTCAGCTCTCAGATTGCTGAAGGCAGTATTATTCAAAAGTGCTGTAAGTGAAATATGAATGCAGACACTTAAAAGCTAAACAAAACACGTCCTCAGAGATGGGTATAATACTCTGAACTTTTATGACAAAACTGAAAGATATAAAAATCAGAGAAACACATGGCTTACAAGGTCTAATTCCTCAGATAGAGCTCTGTGTCTTTATTCATATTTTAAGATATAGCAAATCCCACTGGCTATTAATTCCTTACGTTGGTGAAGACATTTAGAGTTTTAAAAATACTGTAAGGCTGCTATTCTTTACTCACATGCATGAATTTCTAGTAGCAAGAAGTAGATGATGTGAGATGAAGACCTGTGTTACTAAATACAGGAGAAATGTTTGGGTTTTTTTGTGGCCTGTATGGAAATTATCCCAAGTTATGGACATGACACATAAAATGTCTATTAAGCTACGATGAAAATTTTAACTAGAAGGAGACGTTTTACATGATTGCATCATTAATTTAGTGATTTGATCAGACAGGGCAGATGCTTTCAGACATGCTTAGTGTGTCAAATTTCTGTAGTTTGGTAAATGTCATGCATTGGATTATTTTCCAATAGGTGAAAAAGTAATACAACATATTAAGTATTTAGTGATTCATCGAAGTATTTAGTCATTCGTTTATACTATGTAATAACCAATATGTGCAATTCAAGATAATGCATATGTATGTTAATAGATATAATAAATAATTTGATTCCGTTTACAGAACACTGAATCTGTATTTTAATGGTGTCTAGAAAGCAGAGAAAATTGAAATTATTGCTTTCATTCAATTGAAAAGCTGTGAATGTGACTAAAATCCCCATATTGATTATAGATCAATTTACCTTTGAAACTGAAAAACAGGAGTTATGCTCCATGTCTTGTTCTTTATGAGATTTTAAACTACATTACATTTTGTATTTTAACAGATGGCAGAATTTAATCCTCATCAGAGGGACAGGAATTATGTAGAAACTGGTAGTTGTCTCATGATGTGGAGAAGATTCATGAAAAGTGTTGTGGTTTGGTTTTCTTTATTATAGCTAAACATATATCTGCTAAAAGGTTATAATCAAATTGGTTTTTTTACAGAATCTTTGTGTCTGTATGACAATGAAGAGACAGGTGCTTGCAGCCAAACCTCCGATCAAGCAACTATTTGTTTTCCAAAATTCATAGCACCTTTATCAAATCCATGACACGAAAGACATTGAATGTGATCTCCACCTGGGTTTATCTTTCCAGTTCTGTTCAAGAACTTTAATCAGCAGAGGAATTTGTTACTTTGAATATGTTTTTACGTTTTTTCTTGAAGTCTAGAAAATGTTTATCTTCAGTAGGGTCTAAATATTTTCTTTGCTTTTGAAATGCCTCTAGTCTGAAGAGTCTGCTCACAGCTGAAACAGAATTTGTAAGCAGGCTGGCTATCATGGTGTGACTCTGAAAACACCTCCTCACCTGATCCAGATTAATTTAGACTGTCACTGAATCCTCAGTCTGCTGAATCTTCCTGGAGTAACTTTTCTACATTATGAAAATTTAAAAAGATCTTCTGCTTTTGAGAATGAATTGACAAGTGAAAAAGTGATAACTCTTCACAGCATAGCCACAGATGCAAAGCAAAATGTCTCCAAAACTTTAATTAGAGTAAAAGGACAGAGAATGCTGAGATTAATGGTAAACTAGATTTATAAGATCAAACATTTCAAAGTTAAAAAAGCCTAGAAGTTAAGGTTGACAGGCAAAGTTTACAGGATTTTGTTGTACATTTTGCATACTTTAAAATAGCAAAGAAAAATCATGTTTTATGTTTAGCATGGAACAGGAGAAAGACAAGTCTGAGCAGAAACCTGCATGGGAGTTGTATATAAGAATTTGGTCATGTTCTTTTAAAGAGAATTGGAGCTTTTTACTGGGTTATTTTAATTATTCTTTTTTTATGTTGCAAATAATGCCATAACTCTAACAAAGCTACAGGAATGGCTAAAGCTATGCTTTGTTTATTTGTTTGTAGTTGGTAAGCATGTGTATTTGCTGCCCATGTTTGCTGAGCTGTATTTTTTGTATTGTTGAAGATATGTAAAAAATAGTCACAATTTATTGCGTTAATGCATGTCTAATATCAGCCAGTGTCACCAGCTACTGCACAATACCTTCTTTGTCCCTCTGCAAAATAGGGATGAGAATACTGTTTACATTTACTTTGTCTCAATGCAGTATCGTGCTCCTTGATCGTGTCCTACCAAGCAAGCACACTTAAGCATTGGAAGTCCTTGAGGAAGAGGGGAAAAAACAGGAAAAGAAAAATCAGGACAACTTGAAATCAAATTATGTTGGAGGGTGGGGGAACTTTAAACCTGCGGCAAACTAGTATCAGTTGGATGTTTTTGAAAGAAAAACATCGTGTGGCCAATATTTTCCTTTTGCTTTTATTGAAGATATTTATAGGTTTTAATAACTGCAAAGACTCACGCTCAGCATCTAATGTTACATGCTCTGTTGTGGTTATAATGTTGATAAGGCCATAAAGACAGCATTATGATACCTGGGTGGCAACAGATTTTTGTGTGCTGCATCTCCCTCAGGTGGTGCTTCCCTCCCACAGCCCTGGCTCTGGCCCTCTGTCACCTCCCTGCTCCCCGCGGGTCTTCCTGGGCTGCCTGGCAGCAGTTCGGAGCTGCTCAACGTGACAAAATAATCTTTTTTCATTCTGCCTCTTGCTAGCCCAGCTACACGTTTTGGTGCCACCAAAGGCAGACAGACATTTGAAGAAGAATGATGCAAATCAGGGAGGGGATGAAAAGCTATGTCACATATACCCTCCTGACTCCCAGCTGCTGCAAGCTGGTATTTCAGGATATTCTTCTCCATCATTAGGCAGAGGCTATTGTGGAGATAACCCAGTTTGTGGTAAGGTTCAGCTGGGCTGGGGAAAGAGGGAGTGGGGAAAAAAGCATGGAAAAGGGACCAAGGAGTAATGGGCAAGGAGGGAAAGGTTAGAAGAAAATTGGAGATTGCAAGAAATAGGAGAAAACAGAAAATTAAGAAACTAAAAAGTAGGTTAAAGTGTCTGAGAAAAGGAGTTGGGAGGGAGGGAAGAGAAAGGAAAGGAAGTACTGAAGGTTAGTTTTAAAAGTTTGCTGACACTGTCAAAAAATATGTAGTATCAGGAATTCCCCAGAACTCCCCAACTCTACAAACAGGAGAAGACAGGCAATGGCTGAAAGAGCTGGTCTTATTTTAATTAAATGCTTATTTAAGTCTAACATATTTGAAAATTATAATTGATTTCCTCCAGCAATGCCCTTAACCAAGCCCCCTTCACAGAGATCTTTGAAAAGTAGTCAACTCATGAAAAATCCCAGTTGGCAACCCTTTTTCCCTGAAAAAGAAGTTTGCCGAAATCTTCAAAGGCCAGAATCTGTTTTCTCTTGGGTAAAGTTAACTCCGCAAGTTGAAGCCCTGCCAGGAAGCACGATGTGCTCCAGCTAGCTGCAAGCGTGGCTGCTGCGTGCCCAGACTCACGAGCCAGAGTGGTTGACCTTCCTGCCCATCTGCCTGCCCGGCCATCGATACCTCGGCTCATGCGACCTGCCCGTGTTAATGGAGCCCATTTTCCTTAGTGGGCCAGGTGGCAAACTGCAGCCATTCAGCAGCTGTCTCGTGAGCAGCTGATCTATATCTTTACCATGGCCAGGATGGAGGGTTGAGGGTAGTACCAATGCAGCTATTCAGTGTAACCCGTCCCTGCTCATGGACTGTTACGTGTCCAGCTGTGGCACTACAGAGCGCAGTCTATAAGCAGGGACATAATCCCACAGTAAGAACAAAATAAATGAGTTTGCATGGAGTTTCATTCTGCAAAAGGTAATCTGCTCCCACCGCCCTTCAGTGCCAGTGGAGATCCCCTGCACTAGCAGATGAAAGACAAGATGCAATAACCATACACCTGAGCAGACGGTTGTCGTTCAGAGACCACAGAGCTAAGGCCTGTTTTAAATGATCGTTTCTTGGACAAGGCTTCTGCTGACTGCGATCAATTTTAATGTGTAAAACCAAATCTTTCAGAAGAAAGAATATCACATTCCTGCTACTGTGCAATTAAAATCCACAGGGTTATTTAGGGAAAATCAAAATTCACATCCTTCCTCCGACAGGTGTAAAAATGTATGGAGTGACTAGTTGCCTAAAAGCTCAAACAGACAGCAAAACTTCTAAATATGGCTAATGTTGGGAAACCATGGACCTGACGTTTTGAAAATCAGGCTCTTTTAATGTGTTCTAGGTAGGATACTTTAATATTCACATCACATGGTCTTTGTAATTCTGATATTAAAACAGACACGGAATAAAGGTCAACAGAAAGAAAAACCCAATAATAATGAAGGCAAAATGCATATGTATTCATGTCTTTAACGGATACACAATGGAGCTGGCTGGGCATGTTTAGAGGAAGCCATTTTTCAGACAGAAAAATCAGTTTGTGAAAGAAAGCTCTCAGCAATACTCTATATACAGTTTCAGTGTGGAAGGAATTTCTGGTCAGAGTACATGTACAACCAATTATCCACTGGCTACAGCCCCCGCTGGGGAGGAGTCATTGAAAGGCTCAAGTCCTTGTTATAGCTCATTTCGTCAAGGGACCTGAACCTCCGGCTCCGAGAGGAGTGCCCAGACTCCTGGGCTGCAGGGGGAAGCACTTTGAGGGGGACATTCAGCGTGGGACAGTACCTTCCTCCAGCTCCTCTGCCTCGCGCTCCCTTCTCGCCCCCAGCCCAACCCAAACAACGGCCGGTGATTGTGGCACTTTCCTGGGATGTGTGTGGGAATCTAAAACGGGATGTCTCCCATGCTGTTGGCAGCTGCTGAAGAACTGGAAGAGCCCCCTGCCCCCCAGCAAGCCTCTCAGTTAGGAGCAGCCTCTCTCTGTATCACTCTTGGTGGTTGTTAACAGTCGAGGGGTTCATAAGAGGAAATTGAGTTTTCCATTTCTGAAGAAAAATCAAATGACTTACTTTTGAGTCTGAGACCTAGGCAGACACAAATAAACCAAGTATAATTTTGTGATATCAATTTAATTGAATATTTCTTTCAAACTATATGACCACCTGGATGCAGTCACAACAATAACAACAGCAAATCAATGTTTGTGAGGAAATGCAGTTAAGTATTGAGATCTAATAATATGCTCCCTTGGAAGCAGCTGTAAAATTCTTTGTTTCCCTTTGCAAACAGAGTGTTAAGAATGACAAGAACCAACAAGTGTCTAATATTATTCTTCCCCAGATGAAATGAAAAGATATTGATTTCTATGAAATAGATTCCCTAATATGTAAACACATTATTCTAAGGCTTAGAAGAATCATATACTTTTATTTCTGCTCTCTTCTGAGAACACTTCAAAGAAATATTTTATCAAAAGAATAAAATAAAACGTTGTGTGTGTTTCCTGAAAAAAGCCACCCAATATATAAAGCACCTTTTCACATAGTGGACATATATGTTCCTAACTTTACCTTATATTTACTTGAATAAAAGGCATCTCTGATACTAAAAGACAGGGATCTGCAAGATTACTTCAGTGTGATTACATCATGTCATGAGGTTGGATTTCAGAAGAGAATCTCCTTCTTACCTCTTGTAAAGACCACTCATGCTACCTATTTGAAATAGTGATTCTACTGCTTTACACCAGCACAAATGACCACAGAAGAGATAAGGGATAGGGATAAATCAGGTTCAAAGCACCTCCTTTTACTGGAGTGGTTTTGCAACTGACACTTAGGGTTTTCTCATTAGGTTAATCATTCCTTTCATTTAGTTGAAAAGGGAAACCCTTACAAAGATTTTAGAATTTTATTAGCAGTCTGTTAGTCATCTATGAGGTCGTTCATCCCAGTTAATGGGACAAGAAGCAGAAATGCCCCAAATACCACAGAAGAAGGATGATACTGGCATGTTTCCAGCCTCGCTGGGTGGAGAAACTGTCAAAACCCTAGATAACATTCTGAAATATTTTTCCAGTGCAATCAGCCATTTGAGCCCTCGGACTCCCTTTTAGAGTCATTTGTCCATTATGATAAGCATATCAGGAAATCTATGACTGTATCAAGCTATTTCTATACACACAGACTGAGAGAAACTTTTCAGATTTAAGCATTTTAGATTTTAGAAATATCCTTTACTCCTCTGTTTTTTCTTCTATCTTTTCCTCAGAATGGACTGCCATCATTCAGATTTAATTGAGGCACAGGCTGTTCTAAATCATCAGCTGAAGTACCCTTCTTCAAAAGGCTTGGCCACGGAGACTACTGTTTCATAAATATCTTCCATTTCCCAGCAGCTTTGCCTTGTCTTGAGCACATGCATAATGGAGAAGGAAAGGCCCAGAAGTTACCAACTGCTCAATAAAGGACAAAGAACATTCCTGTGTCTGTCATGCAACAATGCAAAAAAGCAAAAAAGAGAAGCATGTGTTATATTCATGGTTACCCAGGACAGCAAAAGGAGGAGGCAGCCCTGAGATTAACAGAAAAAAATGACCTGATTTGTGATGGTCACAATAACTAGATGGAAAAACCCCCATATATTACAATTTGAGTTAAATAAAAGCCTGCGTCTGCCTAGTACTTTTGAGAATTTGTCTATGAGCACTTCATTATTTAAACAGCGTTCCTGTGGAACAGCCAAGTTCAGAAAGGATTTATTTAACATGCCATTACAGCAATTAGCCCCAGGGAAAGTTCAGCTTGCATACCCAGCTTCTAAATATGTCTTGAGTTTGTATTTATCAAGTGAGTTTCCTTTCCCCCCCCTACTGAGTATAAACTTTTCCTTTTTTCCTCACCTCACAGCTCCTAAGAAGCTTTCAACCTGAGCTCTTTTCTGAGCACCTGGTATGTCGGAGCTCCATTCCAGAGGTCCCCTTCCACCTTTCCTCCTGAGGACACCGGCACAATGTCCATCTGTCAGGCCCCATGTGTCAGTTTGGATCACGACTGCAGGAGTAAGCAGATAAAGACAGGATGTTTAAGAAGCAGAAAGGAGATTCAGGATATTGAAGTTCAATTCCTAGCTCTGGTGTGACTTGAGGCAAGTCATTTAGTCATTACCTGTATCTCAGCTCTCCAAGCCTGCATGGGGATAGTAATAGTTTATCTCCAGCTTGCTTATTCATCCATAGTGGATGAACTATCACTTGCAATGTTTATTTACAGCATGTAGCACATCTAGAGTCCAATCTCACTTTAGGCCTCCAGACACAACCGTTCCTGAAAAAGCTCTCTGAAGCCTATGACTTTGATCAGACTTTCATGGCAAAGTAAGAGTGACGCTCTGACGGTGGAGGAAATGAGTTCTGGTGCCTGAAAATTTCTGGGTTTGAGTTTGCCAGGGTATCATTTTAAAAAAAAAGAAAATACAGTTTTAAACATTTTATTTTTATTCCTCAGGTTTTGGCTGCGTGTCAGAAGAATAAAGAAACACATAAACGTTCCGGGTTTACACTAGTGCTGATGTGGCAGTTGCCACTGTGCAGTGAATGCCAGGAAACTAGAGAACTTGTACCTCGAGTTGCTCATCTGCCAAATCCACACCATGGCTTCTGTTGCCTTTACCCCTCTCTGGGCAACAAGGAGCAGGAGCAGCACTGGTCTCCCTCATCACAAATAACTCTGGGCCTCTTGGCTTCATTTTTGCTTTTCCTTTCCCACCATCCATAGCAGTGACTCTCCAGGTTCCCTAGGGAACAGGACAGCAAGAGATTTCTTACATCTTTCGGCTGAATGCAGCACGTGTCACCAACATGCCCGTGCCATAATCGCGCTTTCATCTGCCGTCGGCTGATGTGCATCTCACAGTGCATGTGGCAGGAGCTTGCACCCTGTGCCCTGAGTGCTGTCTCCAACATAGAGTGGAGACCAGTTTCTGCTACCTTTTCAGCAGGATTTCCCACTACATTCAATGCACAGAAAAGACTTGCAAGGAAGCAGAATTCAGGTTGTCTGAGCAACTCTAAATCTGCAGTTTTTTAACTCTACAGCTGAAATTAGGTTCTTTCGACAATTTGTGATGAGTATGCATTTTATAGTCATAATGAATTGTGAGCGTTGCAAAAGAAAAACGGTGTTTCAGAGCCTCTGCTTGCTGTACATATTAGTAGTGAGAGGCTTAGGGAATGTCACTGCCTGGGTTAAAAGAGTAATGTTGCTTTGGCTTTGCAATATACATGAAAAATCAACCTTTTTTCACTGTGCATACTCTTTCTGCATACCACACAAAACATACATTCATTATACACCAGCTCTGAACAAAGAACAGTGAAGTCATTGTACAGTGATACCAGTGGAACTTTTTTCCAAGCATCAACAGGATTGGCCAAACTCTGATTTGTTGGAGGCAAAAAAATCCCATCTACTTTCATTTTCTACCACTTACGCTGTCTGTATCATAAAAATGAACCAAAGTACAATAATACTTCTAGCAAATGACTCAATCTACAAACCCATAATTCCCTGACAGTTTCAACCACTGGACTTATTTTTTAACAGTATTTTGACCCTTTTGCTGCAACAGTCTCAATAAATTAAAATCTGAATATTTCCCAATCTATTTCCCAGCATTATTTCCTTCGCATTACATCTGAACTGTTCAGGATGAATGGCTACGGCAAGAAAAAGTAAGAGGAATTTCAAGGGCTCCATGAACACTACCTAATGTACCGCTGCAGTTTAAGATTAACTGACATCAGCTTGACCCACTACCTGCCTAAAGGAAAATGGTCAGATAGCATTTGGTAAAGTTTATGAGATGCCAAGTCCCACTGTGGTGTACGCAGGTCTTTAATTTGCTGTAATTTATGTCTGGAAGGCTCCCTAGGCATACTGCTTTGTCACAAAAGTGGCAGAGAATCAATCTTCAAGCCAGTGATCTTTTTTTTCACTTTTCCCCAGTATCCTTTGGAATGAAAGGAATGTGATACAGAGAGAACAGTGCAAGTGTGATGAATAGTCTTCATGGGGCAGTCATGAATAAAATAGAAATGAGTGACATAGGCATTTGGAAAGAAAATATATGCAACTGATCTCAACTACTTGCTTAGTTGCACAAGTTTAATAGGACACAATTTAATGTCTTTTTAAAATCCTTTTTAATTTAATTCTATTAATTTAAAAAGAAGAATTATTCTATAATATCTAGTTTGGAAGAAAGGAAGAAAAAAGGGTTCTTCTTATAAAGAAAAACAATCACATCTGTTTTTCCCTCACTGAATTCCTGAAATTAATAGGGAATGGCATAGTGGCTGTGAGCATTTAATAGTTTCTGGGGTGGAGGGAAAGGGAGTATTTCTCGCTGATTTCTACTGACCCCTTGTGGTAAGCTAAACTGAATAGCATTGCTGAAGAAGACTGGCTTCCTTGAAGTGTCCACCATGGGCAAGAAGTCTTAAGAGCTGACTGACCCTCTCAGTGACCTCCTAAGAGCGTGACATCTTAGGCTGTCAAGAGCCAGAAGATGGTCAAAATTCAGAAGTTGCTTTTAGTCCATGAGGGGAAGATATCATACTATGAGCAACAGTACGCCCTTCTTGGTATACAAGAAGTCTCTAATTCTGTAAGACATGTTGTAGTGACATCCTAAACCACAAGACTGAAATTCAAGCTATTAACTCCATTCACCAGAAACACAGGATGAAATTAGAGGTTAATTTATGTAACGTTTAGTTTACACTAGTGGGGAATACAATTGTCCATATAAAAGCCTTTCCAAACGAAGTTCAGCGCTAAGCTGGATAATTATTCAAAGAAGGGCATTGCCATTGTGTTGGATAATTTAGTTTAGATTTCAGCCACAAGGGAGAAAAGACAAACTATAAGAGGGATGGTTTCAGATATTCCAACTTTTATATTTTCTAAAATACATATTAAATCTGGCTGTAAGACAAGAAGTTTAAAAAAATCTACTGGAAAAGAAGGTTTATTATAATATATGCTCACTCTCAAGTACTTATAAATGCTTTATAAATTGCATACTCACTGCACAAACACTCCTTCAACTGGGAACAAACCAAGGTTCTCTCTACTTCCATTTGTCCTGGCAATAGATCCACTTGCAGAAGAAAAAAGAGCTAATGGGAATATTAAAGAGTGTGTAGCAAAGGGCACAATTTGATTTTTACATCAACTGAATCTCACACAATCCATATACCTAGGAATTGTACTTTACAGATTTTGTCAGCTGTCAAAACACATAATGAATAGTTGAAAGATAGTTATTGTTTATTGATGAGAGAAAAAAAACCATAAGCAGTTCCAAATCTCATGTCATGTTTCTCTAGTCCTTGCAAAAATTAGAGGGCTGCTACCTTATCTGACATGCCTTCACTAGAGTTGGTGGCTAGTTATATTATTTGGGATCAGTTCCAGACTATTTAACACACATGGAACCAATTCAATGGACTCAGTCAGTATTGCTGTCATTCTTCCCCTTCGTAAGAAAAAAAAAAAAAAGAAATAGTTGCAATTGGGAATAAATGTTATGTATGTTGGCTAAGCATGCAGGGTACTATATACATAAACTCCTTTCTCCATGTGTTTTTGCTTGTTTCGTGTGCTTCCTGTAAAATTGCTTTAGATTGACCTTGAAAAGTAAGAGGGAAGAATTTCCATGAATATTTTGGGTCTCTTAAAACCAAACAAAAAAGACAACAGAAACTACTTTAGATTAAAAGAGTTAGTTATAAAATTTGAGAGCAGGTAAATTGAGCTTTTAAGCTTCAAACAAAGTAATTGGGCAGCAAAAGCACCTGGGAAAACAAATTTACTTAAGACCTAAATGAATCTGGCCCAAACTAAATCTTCCTCCCTTTCCATATGAAGGAATGTGCTCTTGAGAAGCGTCTTTCAGCTTAACTTTTGGACATGGGAATAATACACAATAGTCATGCCTGATGAGCCACCCACAGCACGCAGGGTGGAGCTTTGACACCAAAAGAAACATGGAAATTAGGCAAGCCTAATTCTTGCCCCTCAGTGGTAGCAGAAATAAGATTAAAGTCTGAGAAAATAATCCTGAGCAAAGCTTAATCCATCTTGGGACATTGCCCTGAAAAATTGCAATTTTGATTTTTCCTATTGAAAAAAAAATGTTTAATTGGAAATTTCCCTGTGGCTCCATGGATTCAGCAAAAAAACCCAAGCCTTTCAAAAGGTAGGTGAGCAATAATCTTGGGATCTAATATTTTCCAATTTGAGCCAGGCTTCAAAACCAGTCAATAAATATATTTATTGAAATCATAAAATCTACAGTCACGATCTCTACATTTTCATAAGTTTATCTTTAAAATATTGTCCTAATGTCTACAATGAAATTTGTCATTCACTTTTCCTTTTTATGTGTTCCATATACCAGTGCCACTTTAATATGCTTTGGGGCGTTTTTGGAAGGGGTCAGTTTTCTTTTCAGAATGGTTTAAATATCTGAACAGATGTAAAATTAGCCAATGCTGCACACTATAACCAGTTGTATGCTGCAGACACACTTGTCAGAAAATTCTAATATGGTATTTATCAGCTTTCAAATGAGAACACAACTATCAGCTTCGACTCAGTCTAGGATAATGCAATGTTTACAGCTGAAGAATGACTGAATGCTTATACTGACAGAGGTGTTTGCTTTTAATGGCCACGATTTCCAGTCCCATGATAAAACAGTATGAAAAAATCTTTCTTTCTCTTGTATATGCTAGGTTATAACAACAATTGTTATGATTTTTATATCTATACAATGCTGCCTACAAAATATTTAATACCTAAGCAGCTGGTGCACTGTGGATGATGCTTACTAAATGAATAAATGTTTTGTCTTGTGTTTCCCCCGTGTACTTGCATCCATCTGTTGTCTTGTGCCATTTTTGATTGAGGCCTAGAGGCACTACCACAAAACAAACAGTGTCAATTTTGTTTGCATTATTACGGGGCCAAGAACCTTACTTCGAGCCTGAGAACACTTTGGCTCTGGGTGCTGCACAAACAAATGCAAAGAGATGTTTTCCACACAGACACAAAAAAAGCCATGCAGTAGGACGTGTTTACAGTACAAAAGTTTGCATGAGAAGTTTAAATTGGTATTCATTACAGGACAAATAACTTTATCAAGCGTGCAATCTAAGCGAAGGCAGGTTTACCAAGCTGGCAGAGGAAACTGTAGTTCTCCCTAATGAGCACGGTAAAGGGAAGCGTGTTCCCCGGGTCAAATGACAGGCAAGCATCTGTTTCACTTCACAGCCTCCCCGTCCTTGCTGCGCCTGCAACCTGCCCTCTTCCAAGACAGGAACTCGCCAGCTCCCACCCAGAGACACTGGGGGCCACGGCGGGCTTGTGCTTAGCCCTCAGTAGTGTTGCACTGACTGCTCCTCCTCGCTGCTGGGGGTCATCACTCTGTGTTACTCCAACACAGGCCCGTACAGCTGGTCTCCATAAGTTGTTTTTAATACAGAGGTAACATAAGAATAGTTCTTGTCTGCAGGGCTATTGCAACAGCAGTGTTAGGGATGGAGATGGCTTCTCATGGGGATGGCTTCACATTTTCATCCACTACAGAGGGAGACTGCCTGGTTAACTAAGTCAGTTAATTCAGGTGCTTGAAGTTGGCACCCTGAAACTCTTTAAATATTTCAAGACGGCTGTTGGGTCAGAATCAAACCATAAGTTTTGATGGCTTGCCTGCTCAGCCCTGGCGTTACGTGAGTACCTGCGTTTGGGTGGTGGATTTATACACCCGTACAACCGTATGCACGTATAATTATCTACACAGTCTTTCCGTTCTTGTATAACTCATGAAAATACATCAGTGAGGGTTACACGGCAGAGTGTTTGCTGGCAGGAAGAGAGAATTTCTGTGGACTGTGTAACATCCAGAACAATTCAGCAACCTGAACCTCTGAAACCTGACCTGTCTGAAAGCAAACACTCCTCTTTTGTGGCACGGAGGAAAGAGATAAAGTTGCAGCAAGAGCAAGAATGAAAATGACAGAGAAGCGCGACTGGTGATTACAAGTACACGTGAACATCTGCCCCATGTGTTTGGATAGTGAACTCAGTCTGTGAGAGCAGTCCAGCATGGGCCCTCCAGTTTGGGCGATACCTTCTAGGTCTAAGCTTTGCTTACATTACCTATTTAAGTCCAAAGAATGATTCATGTAAAGGCAAGCGGGGTTTTATCCCAAATGTGAGTACTCTAGGACAGGTCTGTTGCCATTCTCATAGTCTGTGAGCTCAATTTTCTTGAGAAACATCTTGGAGTTGTCTGTCTATGCTGAGCAAATGGCTTCAGGGACAAAGAGCTGAATCCTGAATTGAGTGAAGTAGATTGTCCCTGACACCTCTGTCAGGACAAGTTTTTCTCAAGAGAAGGACACGATCTCTTTCTCTTGGAACTGCATAAGAAATCATTCAGTGTGGCCATGTTTGACAACTAAAACAAATACAGCTGTATTTGAGAACTTCAGTTAAGTAACTCAGTATCACGGAAATTTTTAGGCATACAGTTAAAGCTGATGACCCATTTTCCATTCTCTTAAATCCCAAATAAAGCATATTAAATATTCATTTTCTCTCTGTTTGAGTGTGTATCTCTAAACTTTGAAGACCATTCCTCTTGGGGAGGAGAAAAAGGAGAAAGGAGACTTCTCTCATATACTCAGAAGAAGACTTATTCTGTTTTGTATGATTGCTGGCATTGGAGCAATCCTTCCCCTCAGAAATGGCTGCATGTCATATGTAGCCAAGTGGTATAAAATACTAAATTCAATTGAGCAAGACAGATACAGGACAGGCATGGAAATTTTGTGGGAGAAACTGATGAAACATCTGCTTGGTCACCTCTATCCCCTTCTTTCTTACATAGCATGAAGCCATGCAATGGCCCTCATGTTAGACTAACTCTGGTTATTGGGATGGAATAATCTCTGAAGAGATTTTGTTTTTCCTTGGTTCTGTTTTTACTAGGGTGATGGTGGAAACATTGGCTCCTGATCATTACTTTGCTACTAATTAAATGTATGGCAAAGACTCCTAGAGTCATGCATGGTTTCCCTACTTTTTTGGTTTTTTCTTAACAGTCTAAGTAAATGAATAAATAAATGGTTGATTAGCCCATGTAGCAGAGGTGCTCCTCTGAGCTCTTCCTGCATCACCTGAGTGAGCCAAAACCTGATGGTAAATCCAGATCTCAATCCCTGAGATTATTGTTATTACTCCAATAGCATCTACCCCAATTAAGATCAGAGCCCCCATGTTCCAGGCACTGCACACTACATGGTAAGAGATTTTTGCTATCCCCCAGAGCCTTCAGCCTAATATGAATAACAAACAAAGCCAAAGGCTGCTCTGCCATTCATCAGGGAAGCAGACTGAGCAGTTGTGCTCTGTAGATTTTGTGTGAGAAGAGTCTGCAACTGCCTGCATTGCTGGCCTTTCTCTGATCCCCAGAGCATGACTAAGAAAAGGGGAAAAAAGTAGGAAGATGAAGGTAAAGTCAGTTACAAAGTTGTATATTTGATAGGAAGCTACATGGGGAGTAAAAACAAAATCATAAAATGACAGGACACAAATGCAGTGGGAGCTAGGGAAAGATGAAAGAAGGAAGGAAATTGGATAACAATAGTGATCAGAAAGAATAAAGGCAAAGGCAAATAATGACAAGCAAGCAAGCAAGAGGATTAAAGGTGAATGATGAAAGCTATGGAAATAAGGATGGTAGCTGCTATCAGAATTACAGGAAGTTATTTAAGATGTCATTGTTAGGAGTCAGAAAATATATATATTTTTTAAACCTAGACTATCCTGAGAAGAGGAAGATTTCAAGGCAAAAGGGACTTTGGGGAAATGTACAAAAGCAACTGACTATATGGCACTAGCTGCTGCTGGAGTTAGCTGAGGATGGCTTAGGTTGTGCACTGGCAGTGGTACAGCTTGCGTTAGCACGGACTGTCACACAGCCTGTGCAGTCCTGTTAAAATGTAGGGGGTTATAGAGTGCTATTTGAAAATACTCTTAGGTGCTTTTGAAAATTTCATCTGAGCGGGATCCACTAGCATGAATTGTTGTAGTTACTTTCTTTTTAATTATTTAATAATGACAATTTTTGTACGGGATAAAAAATCCCATAACATTGTCAAGAACATCAGCAAACTTCCTTACGAGTAGCTGATGCGTGTAGAATAGCATAGGTTTTGGAGTTTGTTTTACAGGCATAATTTTGGCTGACTAATAAGGAGTCCAAGCCTGAATGCATGCAAGGGGCTACAGGTAGAGTAGCCAGGACCTCAACCTGAGAAATCTCTCGCTCTCTTTCTCTCTCACTTCTCTCTGCCCAGCCCATATCCTAAATGGACATCCAAGATGCTCTTGTCAATAGCCTATGCTTACACCAGATAGCACTGAATGAGTTGTTTAGGGAACAAACACCTGAAAGTCCGGTTGCCACATAAATACAGCTGTGAACACCTTCACCCTTCCCAGGCAGCCGAGACTCTTCCCTGTATTGCAGCGGAAGCTCCTTGCGATGGGCACAGCACTGAGACCCAGTACTTCCCAGAAACAGATGCCATCTCAATCTCATTTTTCTCTTGACAAGTGATCGGTGGGATGAGGAGAGTGAGGAGAGAATGCCAAACGCGGCACCAGGGGCCCTGCCAGGGCGGGAGCGGAGGAGCCTCAGGGCACCACTAGGATGGAGCCCCGCCATGGCTGAACCATTTCCAGTGTCTGTGCCCGGCGGGCAAGGGGCGTTTGACATCCCAGTGCTATTCCGGGTCTGCTTCCAGCTGCCTGTGCCTTACAGCAGCAGCAGGGCGAGCTTTGCAGCACCTGGGTTCTGCGGCTGCTCCAGAGTATCTCCAAATCCACCACCAGAAAGGATTAATTAAAGAGGTGTAAATCACAGTTGAGGCACCAGCCATACTAATTTAGAGAAGTCCCACCAAATGTTATTTTTATATCCCACTGCTGACTTCAGTAAAAAACACATTTCACTTGTTCCTTGTAATAGTGCTTTGTTGTCCCCGGAGAATAATCCTCCTCAACTTAAGAGCAGTACATGTGTAGTTAATAGCTGGGGTTTGTAAAGGTTGTAACGCCTTGCTCTGCTTCCCTGAATGCCAAGGTACACTGAGTTTCTAAGTGGGATTGGTTTACCACAATACCTTGTAGTTATGCTGTTTAAAACAAGCTTAATTTCTCTGGGGCTTGTATTTCATTGGATTCCTCGCCATTCAGGCTACACAAGTGCCATCACTTTATTATGAAGGTCAAATTATTCTGAAGACCTGACTCATCCAAAAGTGGTGTTAGGGATTTGGTAATTCACAGGGACTTATGGTGCAGGAGAGCCATACATTTCTGTGACAAAAATGACACAATAGCCCAGATAATATCTGCAGATTTTTTTCAGCCAAAGCTCTTGCCTAGATCAGCTCACAGAATGAGGGATATCTGGCTGCAAAGAGATCCATAAACAGTAATTATCAGAGCTGGGTGGAAAAAGATAATTCCAGCTCCAGGAGGATTTCAATATTTGATGACTGCTTTCATGCCGATTTAAAATGAAAGCTCAAAATGTCAAAGTTCTGCTTAGCCAGACTCCAAGCTCAGTTTAAAGTCCTGGGCAGATGCAAACTGTTCCAGAAGCACCAAAAGTTCTGAAACATAAACCCTACTGATTAATTAATCTTTCATGTGAAAGGTTTTCCCACTAGGAAGGAAAGGATTTCTGAGGCCAGGGTCTTTGAAGCCCAGAGCTGGCAGCCTGGCACGCACAGCTGGTGGCCAGTGGTGAAGACTCTACTCTCACAACGATGTCTCCCAGTGAACTCCAAGCCTCCTTAAACTGTCTTGAGGATGATCCTGCCTCTGATGAAAGCAGCCTCTGTGAGCCATCGCTATTCAGAAGGAACTGTCTAGAAAACGTGTTCCTTTCCATTTAGAATCCAAAAAGGGTACAGAGAGTGCCATGTTTCATCAGCATAAATAATTAACTGCAGAAGGACATGTAATATTCATAGCTGAAAATCATTAAACAAAATAGGCTGGGAAAAAAATCTTAAACATGAAGCGATATTAATCATTTAGCCACAGATTTAGCTTAGAGCTTCTCTTTTGTTTAATTTAATTATTATTTTTTAAAATCTATTCATGGGCAGATGTTGCTCCACAAACCCACACAACTAATTCCCACATGTGAGACAGTCAGCCTGAGGTTTAGCCTCTTGCAGTATTAATTAACATCATGAGGCATTGTTAATGATAGTGGACAAAGTGAAAATGAAGAATTTTCTGTGCTTGGTAAAATGGGGATGAAAATGGGTCACGAGAATAATGCTTTTCAAACAACATTGTCTTCTCAGCTGTATTGTACGCTCCCAGATGTTTTAGTTTATGCAAGGTGAAAAATAAACCTCTCTAGGTTTTCTGTATCTCCAACATGCACAACAGGAGCCTTTCAGAACAGAGGTGTTTAAAAGTGAGAAGGACCCCAGAAGCTTCGTGAGGATTTCCTAGCTGGAAGACAAGAAAATGCTTCCATGTAAGAGCTGAATTTGTCTTGGCGAGCAGGGACATCCAGAGCTACACTGCTCCTCTCATTGAGGAGGTGATGCCAGGGCAAACCCCATGAGCCGGCACTGTTCAGCTCATGGCCTGGAGAACAATCACGCAAAAATGAACTGTGTCAGATCTCACTGAGGGTCCCCTTGTCCTCCTGCCTTTCTGACATCCCTTCTCTCTTTCCCCCACTTTTCCCTAGAAAACAGAGCTCAGCCTGAAACTGGAGTCTCTGTGAGATGGCTATGGATCTGACAGGTGGGAAGGTAATCTAGAAAATAAGAGTAAAAAGTGCAAAGATGGACTGGTTGGAAAAATCTCCTCTGGCTGGAGACAAGAACGTCTGAATAATTGCTCCTACGGGGTCGGTGGCCTACTATCCATCAGGAAGCTACCGGAACTTCAGCTTAAAAAAGAATATGGTTTTTTTCCTCTGTTTTTTCTGGTTACCTTGGGTTTCTGGAATAACTGCAGCAATTCTTAACCAAGACCCATTGTGCCTTTTGTGTTGCACTATGTTCTCAGCCAGTTCTGAAAGGCTTCATTCACACAACTAGGCCCTGCGATGCTGAGGAGCATCTGCAGAGGGAGAAGACACTGTACACCTGAGTTTTGAAGTGTAAACTACTTGCAGAAGAAGCCATTATTCTCTTAAAAGTTCATTGAGTCCTGCAGCCCTTTTAAGTACAAACATCCAATGCTTGTGAACTGTAGTTGTAGTACTATATATACTTCACAAACTTGGGCTGGAGCCACAGACAGCTCTTGGACCTTGCAGAAGCCCCTTCATGCAACTACAGATACACAAAAAGTGACTTAAAGCTGCTCTGCTGGGGAAGGTGATTGCTTCCCTGGGCCTTGAGCGTGGTCAAACATTTGTCAAACATGCCAAGGACTTAGGGCATCTTGCTGTCTTTTAGCACATGTATGCTCTGGAAAGCAGGTATAAAATCTATACAGTGAAGATTCTCCGTTCCCTCCTACTTCATGGTTATGTTTGTTATTTACAGACACTTCAAAAGACTGAAGGGGACTGCACAAAAGCAAACAGAATAATGGCTTATGCACTTGCAGGTCATATACAGTACTTTCATGAAAGGTGCAATCATGTAAAACACCTAGAGTTAGTATTTCTTCTAGTAAATTGTCTGTGACAGTGTAGTGAGATATTTTTCTTCATTAGCTAGCTACACATCATGGCCTCATGTTGAATATTCTATACTTCCATAAGGGAGTTACAGGCAAATATATGTTTTTCCGTCTCATCTGCAAGGTTATTCAATCTTTAAAAATAAACAAGAAAATTTTGATTATCCTGTGGTGATTTACTGTACTATGTTGGGACATCATCACTAAATTGCTTGGAAAAGGATTTTTTGTTCTATTTTAAATGAAAGTCATAAAACAGTCTTAGCTACATAGAGGTTACCAGTGTCTCCATGGCAATTCTCAGATGTGTGAGCAGGTAGTCAATGAAAATTTCCAGTGAAATAATTTTGCTGTCAGTTTATAATTTCTTTCCCTATTTATCTATTTATTTGTCCAGCCTCCTCTGTTGGGCTGCACTCTCACCCAAGCTGTGAGGTCTCTAGGGCAGACTGTGTGTGTGCACGGTGCCTAGTGTGACGCCCGCTTATCAATATCCTTAGCTCTCACTTAGAATAAATAGGTCAGCTGGCATGTTATGTGCGTACCAGGATGGTGACCAGTGAAACCACAGTGTTAGTTTACTGCTATAATATGACTTTAGGGCAATATTCCTACTATTAAGAGATATCAAATATGAGAGAAAAATACTTTTCCTTGCTGGGAAGGAAAGGTAGCAAGACAGGTAGGGCAGAGCTCTGGATGGCACTGTGTTTTGTAGACAGAACAAGTTGGCAGAAATAGATGCATCCAATTTACTTGTGCTAAAAACTGATCAATTAATCTGGCATGAACTAGGGCTCTATTTCTACTATCAAGATCTGAGGGCATAATTACGTGAGCCACAGCACTTGTAAGGATGTTCTACCCAGACATGAATTTATTAGAAAACAGGGCAAACACATTTGCATACTGAGTTCATATTTCTAGAGGAAGAAATCTATGCACTATGCCAAAATAAGAATTTAAATGATGTAATATAAAATTGTGAAATGTAATGAATGATTTAATAACATCATCGGTGTTAGCACAGATGGCTTACCATGTTGGTGCTTCACTCTGCCTTGTATAACGCGAATGGTTGAGAAATGCCACACATCTCTATTACACAGTATTAATCTGGTGCCAGCACAGTGTACCGCTAAAGACGTTCTAGTGCCAGAGCCTGAAAGTTATCACTCACATTTCAGCTGCAGAGGAAAAGCCTTGTTGATTTATAACAACTGCTGAGTGGTTTAGGACAGGGCAGAAGTGATCTTTGCTCTTCTCTGGGAGTCATACGTTGCCCTAAAATCATATGAAGCAAAGCAGAAGTTCTTACTGAGCACTACTGCTAAAAAGATTTCTTTGTAAGGAGGGGGAAAAATTAACAATGAACTCTGAAGCTACTGGGTTGGACAGTAGCCTAACCCTAAAAAGTGAATAGTGTTTGGGTGCACTTCTACCTTTAGTCCGACCTAAGTTACCTTTGAAGGAAACAAGTTTTTCAAATGATGACTAGATATTTCCTGAAATTTCTGAGATTTGCAATTGCTAGCAATTGATGAGATGAGAACTGATGTGTACTTAAAAAGAAAAAAGCCAAAAAAAATGCTATGTTTAAATCTCTGATTTGGTTAACCATGCAGTCTTACAAACCAGCAGAACTTGTCCTTTGGGGAATAGGTAGGAGAAGGAGGAATGGGGATTGGTCACAGGTGCAAAGCTGCGAAGGCTGCTTGAGCCAGGACTGTCACCAAAATAAATGTTTGTAAAATTATAGCCTTAAAATCTGATGGGTAACAATCTAGATAAATCATAGGAATCATTTAAAATCAGTTATTTTGTTACAAGAAGAGCAGTAGCAAAGCTTTGGCTGCCTCAGATTGGGTACTAATTTGTCTTGGCAGTGAGAACTTGCTTTTTAGCAAATTTAAATGTATCATTTATGGTTAGAATATGGGAAAGTTCAGAAAAACTTTCCACAAAACTTGGGAGCATGCAGATGACCTTCTTATTTCAACCTGCATTGCAGATTGTCTAAACAAGCAGATAATTATTCTGATTTTAATATTTTATTCAATACTGCCTCTTCTGGTTTCATTAAAACAGGGAATTATCATAAAAAAACCAAGAGAACAAGGAAAAAACTCTGATCCTCCTTAAGTTCTTGACAAAACTGTCATTGATTTCAAGAGGGAAGAGATTTGATCTTTTTCTACAGTGCTTATCTAAATACTTGCAAAACAGAAATTTTTAAATTTTGCACTAGGGCATATCTAGGACTATCAAGCCTCATTCGAAACAGCAATGTTTCAGCTGCTATTACTGTGAGCAGAGGCAATTACAGGTTTTCTTCTGACATCTGTGTATGTTTTAAGGCTGAACTAAAGTGGATCTTGGTTAAACTGCATTTGTGGCAATAGGGTTACCTCGTATGCGACAGCTATCACCTCCACTTTCATCTCCCCCTGAGAGTGTCCTCTGATGGCTTTCAGTAGAACGAGTTATCCCAACACCTTTCCACACAGATTGCACAGTGAACCTCAGAGCAGTGAACTAGAGCGTAAATTTGCTTTCTGTAAGAGTTTTCTTTTGACAGAGGGTATGGCTGGAAAAATTTGAGACAGTGGGTCAGAAGAAGCCACTTCCGTCTTGAAAGCGCTGTTGCTTGGTAGGGGCTTACAACGAGTTTGACAAGGATAGATAAGACATTAAGTATTGTACATCGTTGTAGTTAGCAAGCTAACTGTTAGAAGAAGTACTTTAACATAGTTTAAAGCCAGTATGTGACCTGCCTTCAAAGGTAGTAACTTGTCTTTTAGCACACGGGGCCTTTGGAAGTCAGACAGCTTTTGTCTTGGTGTCATGGACGGTGGTGAAATGTGTTGTCTCCACGTGATAAATGTAAAAAGCAGCAACAGACTAGTGAAGAATTCTCCCTGAAGTCTAAAGATCTGTTATTCATCACTGTTTATCAGTGCCCCTACTGTATATTTGCTGTGCTGTCATGGAAACAGCCATTCAGCCACCCAATTAAGAGCAAATTAAAGTGGCGCTGTCAAGATAAGCATATGTTAGAAAATAATTTCTTACCTGTTTCACAAAAAAAAATCCCCCAAATATTTTTAAATCTTAAGAATCCTATTTGCATTTGTCTTTTTGGAAAAAATAAAGACAGAAGCTATTCCATAAATACACAATTCAAGAAAAAAGCTGTGTGGCGTCTGTGCCTTCATACAACCTGTACACAATGGCTCACGAGTGACTTTACAAGTGCATTTAATAGAATTACTTCATTATACTTTCCTTTGATTGTTTTCCAGTCCTCACATAGGAGAAGTAGACTCCACGTAGGTCTGGATGCCGACTTTTTTTACATGGCAAAAAAGCACAGTTAGCGCCGTTACGGCACATTGGCACATTATGCCATACTGGCTCTACAGTATGCCACAAATAGTCATGAGACTTGTCAGTAGCTTCTCCAAGGGTGCAGTTTCATAGCAGCATTGGAAGTGCTATGGCCCTGCCTTCCTCTCTCTTCCCATCGCCTCTCCAGCTGCATCCCTGCTTGCTCCCTTGCACCGGCATAGGTATGCATTTGATCTCCCTGTGACATGAAGGAGCAACACCAGCTGGGTTCATTTCTTCCTGAACCTGGTCAGATGAACACCAGTCCCACTGCATAGCAAATGGGGAGAATACGTTACCTGGAACAGCATCCTCAACTTAGGATGTGGCTCCACAACATAAGTGCCAGGACAAGAAGGCCTCCAAGGTGAAGTCTGATGCAGTTTAAGCTCTCTCAGCTATCTAACTCTTAAAAATTGTATTATCCCCTTTGCTGGAAAATTGTTCTATTCCGTCCCTCAGTGGAGTTCACTAAGAGAAGCAGTCTTCTCTGCCACGTCCAATGTGTTTTCTCTTGCCGTTGAAGTTTATTCTCTTCCCTACTCACACGGAGGCAGGCAGATATGCAGTGGTAGAGTCAAGCTGTGCCGTTTCCTGTCCTAGGGGATTCTCTGCTAGCACTTTGTGGCCCTATTAGAGCTTCTTGTTGCTGCCTTAGCAGTGCAAAAAGCTATGCTGCACAAGGGAATCTACCCAACAGACCCTTACTAAAATGTCGCTCACATGAAGACAATGCAAAAGTCATCTCCAAAGTCACTAGAGTCAAACTCTAAAACTACACAGAAAATAAGAGGAAATCAAAGCCTGGATGGATAATTCTTCCTGTACTATTCTTATATTCAGATGAAGAAGGTGAAACAATAAATCAGCGCTAATACGCATGGAGACCTGGAATGTGCTGCATCTTTCTCCAATGATATATGGTTGAGAAAATGGCTGATGAAAGTAATTATTTATAGCAAGCATAAAAACAGTGCTAGTTAGAACTCAATAGCTGTCACCATCACTTTAACAAAAGCTTGTGAGAGTTATACCAATTTGATGGTGTCTTAAAGTGAGCTGAACTGTAGAGAACTGCACTTTTGTTTCAGATATCAAGAAAATCATCAGAGTAACAGCAGTAATCAAAATGAATGAACCCTACAGAAATATAATGACTATAGAGCTGTCAGCATCTTCTTCCCTCCTGCTCTAGTTGATCCCAAAGAAGAGAGTACTGAATAAGAATCCACTACAACTATCAAGCACGGAACAGTCCGTGTGAGACTTTCTACTTATTCTAATTCTTTCACTTACCTGGGACTACCTAACCTTATCCACAGAATACAGAGGCATTAAAAAAATAAGATTTTTTAAAATTATCACTTGGTTTTATGACCTGTATTTATGGATGTGTTTTGGTTTTGCTTATGCTATTGTCAAAGTTCAATGTCCGTAACACTCAGCCATACCAAGTGCCCTCACCCATTCAGAACAGATGCTGTTGGCTTAATTATGTCTCCATACTATATGTGAATTCCTGCAGTGGCTTGTTTTCCTCTCTATCTATCTGCATGAATAGTATTGCTAGAATATGTTTTACTTATGCCCTCTTCCAATTTCAAGCACACTCTTGCATTAAACTTGCCTTAACTCATGATGAATGTTTTTTCAGCAGCAGTTTAAACTAAAATATTTCACTGATACAGAAGCATCACTTTACTTCAGGAATAGAATAGTGCAAGTTACGCCCCTGCAACAAAGTTCTCCTCTGGTCTCAGTGTGCCTCTTGGGATCACCTTAGTCCTTTCGTGTTGGGTCCCACGATCTTCTTCAAATGACCTCCACCGATGCTCCCCGCCTTCAGAAGTTTCAGACATCTGTGTCACTCTTTTATCAAAGAACACAGATGCTGAATTTATTCCAAAAGATAATTCAAGAAGTCTCTAGTGACTTTATATGACTTTCAAAGCACTAAACATATTAGGCACATCTAATGTAAGACACCAGACCTACAGCTTGCCTCTGATTCAGAAATGCTTTGCATCTTTGAAGCCTTGAAGTAATCTAATCATGCATGGATGTGTGCAAGTCTGCAGGAGCCACAACAATCTTAAACTTTGGTCTGAATTCTTCATAATGAACCAGCTGGTGAGCTTGTCCATTTCATTACTTTTACAGTAACTTTTTCACTTGATCTAATTTTGTTACTACTTTTTTTTCTTGGATATGGTAAATATCAAAAGGGATTAAAAAGTCATACATCTGTATATAGTTCAAGCTGATATTCTAGTTCTACTAGCAACATTATAGTATTTTTACATTAATCATGTCTTGTGATACTTGCAATGATGATTAGTTATTCATATGCTAACTTCTTTAACTGTGTTGTACAACATTAAGCATACATCTGTTTTTATACGGTTTATGATCTCACAACCCATTTTATCCTTATTTTTAGAAACAGGAATTTTAACAAACCAAACATTAAAAAAGCTGCAAGAGCTGCTTGACTGTCAGTGTTACTTGTAGGAACATTGAATCCATCAACTTGTAACTGTTGTTGTTACGCGATATCAAATGTCCTTGGAATATTCTTCTCCTTTGCCTTGAATCTAGGCAATGTGTCACCAGCTTTGAGCTCCCTACTGTGCTGGAATTTCATTTCAAAATTTATTGCAATCCTGTTCAGGGATACTCTCTTTTCTTCCTTATTAAAATCAGACTATAGTACATTACCTTCCCTACCGTTCCCACTGCAATTTTTGTATATGTATGTACACGGATAGCATATCAGTGACCAGACTGCATTCCGGCATATACAAAGTGGTACAAAGTCGAAATATTCTGCCAGTTTATTAGATAGAAAGGTGTATGTTGCACAGAAAAATGCGGAGGATGTAAAGGGCAGACTGTCGCCTTGCGAGCACCCCTGCGACGTTCCCTGTTTGCTATTGAGGGTGATTAACTCTCGAACACGCTGCTTGACCAAGTGGGCTGCGAGACCACTTGGCTGCAGGACTCCAGCCCCGCGTCCCCTTGCACCGTGCCGAGGCTGCCTGTGGCCCTGCTGCCTCGGCCCTTGCAGCGGGCACCCCAACAGCACCCCGCCTCGCCAGCTGCCGCAAACGGCTTTAAATAGCAAATCCACCGGGTTTTATAGCATTTTTATATCAAACACTAGGTGTCACTAGCATACTCTTAACGCAGTGCGTTGAAATTGGCTGCACGGTGCTTGTTCAGCCCGGTGCCCAAATGCAGAAGGCTTTCTTCAGTGCCTGCACCTCGCTGGCAGAGGCCCTGCAAATCCTACTCGGTTCAAGTACGAAGGTGTTTGCAAAGCACCCACGGAGCAGCGTAGCTGTGCAAAATAAGTGTTTGCATGGGAAGCAGCAAGAGCAAGTATTTTTGCAAACAGTTTTCTCTGCTTTTCTGTATTCTCACTGGTCTCAGACAACCACGTGATTACAGAAAAAAAAGTATTACTTACACAGGGAAAAAGAATTAATTACCCCTTTATCACACCATTAGGGAAAAGACTAATCCACATGGTCCTGTCCCTTCTCTGAAGGAGAATGGCTGTCCAGCACAGTGATCAGGTCATACCTGTTTATCCGTCCTGTGGAGAGCACAAAGCAGAGTTTTGCCTTGGAAAAGCCATAAACAAGAATGGCATTTTAGCTCTCATATAATCAAATTCAAATATTGCCAGAGGTTTACAAAAGAAATGACCTTGATCATGAAATAAGGTCTGAATAAATCATCTTAATTATTTTTCTATCCTTTGGGTATATTTTAACAAGTTCTTTGTACCAAGGTTTATACAACACGCTCCTGTGCCATGATGTAAGTTCAACTTCTGCACAGGCTTTTTCCCTCTCTTCAGCAAGTAACAGCAGCGAGGAGTCCTGGCACGGGTGAGGTAAACACAACCAGTGCCCGATGGCACACTAGAAGGTACCTTTCAGCTTTTACACTAGCCTTTGGAAAGACCTGAGGCATCATCCTCTTCTCAGGACCTACTGCCAGACGCTGGAAAATGTGCAGGGTGAAGTGCAGACTGGCAATGGGCAGCACAGCAGCTGTCCCTCAGCCCAAAAGTCAAGGAGAGTTGATAGTGGCCTGGCATGGACCACAATCTATCTAGGAACTGGCAAAAGACTTTCCCTGCCTGTTTATTTTTTTTTTTGTGACCAGGCAGATGGGGAGTTGCCCCCAGTTTTTCAAATTATACAAAAGGGTACGCAAATGTCTGGGCACAGAGTTCTGACCGACTGTATGTGAGTTAGGTATCATATACTGTGCTAAGGGTGAACTCATTTAATGGCCTCAGAAAGTCTGAAAAGCAATTATAAATGCTAAGGTTAACACTAAGGTGCTCTTTATGCCTCTACAGATCTGACCACACCCATCTTCGATTCAAGACATGTCCAGTGTCCATTTCCACAAGTTACATCTACTCAGACAGGAAGCCCTGAGGCTCCTCTCCATCTTCACACAAGTAATCTAATGGAGGTTTCCTGATCATTCAAGATAATTTTGGGCATCTGATCTGGGGCAGGAAAGAAATAATTTTAATCTCATCTTTTAAAGCATCACCGACTCCTTTATCTTAAGGAGCACATATGGAATCTCATTAAGAATGAGACACAACGATTCTGGATAGCAACAATTAGAAACTCAAGAATTACTTCCTTCCAAAAATAAAAATACACCCAAGCCTCCTGTTTCCTCTGTCTCCACCTCCTTCCCCACACTTCAAATGCTGAGTAAGGAACTGGGTTTCGTACTGTGTGCTAGAGACCCACCACCTCTGCCCCCAACCTAAACTCTTGTTACCGAGGGACCAGCAGTCTCTCTGTGTTGCAGGCTTGGGGCTGTCACTAAAAGCATAAACGCAGTGCCCAAGCTGTCTTATTCTGGCTAGGCATGAAATGAAAATGAGTAGAAAACAAATGATGCCGTTCAAGATAAAGCCATCGAAGGATGAAATCTGTAATAAAGCCTTTATTTCTGAATTTTTCACTCTTCCTTTATCCTTTCATTGTGAATAAAGATGCGATATAAAAAGTGGAGTTGATTTACATAGAAATCAACCAAGTAAAATTGCATATTTAAAATATGTTACAAATTTATATAGTGGATTAGTATAGACAGGGTTTTTTTTACAAATTCAATCAATTTCACATATTTAAATATGTGTTCCATATAGAAAGCAAACTAAGCTTTGTTTTTTTCCCCAGAACTAACTCGTCTGTCTGATCAAAAGGAATACACTGATATTCAAAATTTGGCCAATCTCTTTGTTCCCCCTTCCTAATGTAAAGATTCTCACTAACGACTTTTTCAGACTGCCAAGCGCTGATATAGCTAACAAAGTAATACATTTGAAAATCTAACGCAGCTTCCAAGGATGATAATGCTCATGTGTGCATACTTCAGAAAACCATTTATTTACTTGTAGTGAAGCGCTTATCTGTTCCTCACGGCACTGTGCCACACACACTCAGCAACACTGATGTCCTTCTGTCTTACACAAGAAAGAGATATTAGCCTAAATTGGTGGAAAGAAAATTTCCATTAAAACCCCAATGGCAAAGAAGTTTCAAAGTATGAATATCTTTCCTAATCCCATCTCCCCACATTGCCTTAAATTTGTTTCAACAACTTTCAAATGTTCAGTTTCAGAAGTAGCAAAATCAGAAGAGTACTGTTAGCATTGTATTTATATTAACTCCAGTAAGCACATACTTATTTTTGTCCCAATATTTCAACTTTTAAGTCTAAACTGAAGTGCTGATTCACCAGTGGTGCATACTGCACAAAGTTTATGTTGTATCTAAACTTTATCTACTTACTCAGAAGCTTAACAAGACAAATTATGAAAAACAATTAACCATTATTTTATTTCATATATTTCAACTTTATCCATGAAATCCTGATTCCACTGAAATCACTAGGAACTCCACAATTAATGTTAACAAAACCAGCATTTAACTTCTCTCTCTCTCTCTCTGTAGGCCAAAGGTGATGTTACTCTTTTAATAAAATTCCTTAATCAAAATTTTTCATTGATTTCTTCAGGAGAGAAACCTACCCAAAACATGTGATTCATGAAATAACTAATCTACATACCTAACAGGTAAATAAACACTTGGTATTTTGGCATTAGACAGCTTCAGCTCCGCGTTTGATAGCAATACTAACAATTCAGGATGTGCTGAGAAATCCACAGAGCAATCAGTAACGTGTTTGTGACAATCATTCGGCACCATCTCCAGAGTGTTGCAGCACTGATGGGGATGCAAAAGGTGGGGTACCACCTTCTCCTCCCCGCTGCGCTCCCACCCTCCAGGCCCCATGTGCCCCCACTCCTGCAGTGCCTGCTGCTCCCCCTCGCTCCAGGCTCTGTTGTTCAGAGGAAAAGAAGGTGGGAGTTTAACTTCCAAGCCTGTCCAGTCATTCCTCTATTCCGTATTTCTTTCCGCACCTTAGGGCTCTGTTGGTTCTCTGGAAGGTGTTGCAGCTTCTTTTGTCCTTCCCATCACCTTCTGCACAGTAAATCTTTTAGCCTTCACATTTACATAAACAGCTTAGATGTTTTAGCTTCTTTGCGATGTGAACTATTAGACACAGCTTTCTATTATTTCCAGTTATCAAACTACAAAACTTATTTCATCTTTCTTTACAGCCTGGATTATTATCAGACCCATCTGTCTGGTGTGCCAGCCTGTGTGATTAGCACACCCGTCTGCTTTAAATCTGTTGATTATCTGCAGATCAAAGTCCCACTTGACTATGGCCATTAACACCTTTCAGCACAAGAATATAATTCAAAATATACTTTTGCTAAGATTTTTTTTTTAATGATAAGAATCTGTTTCAGATGACCATTTCCCTGAGGAAAGTCCAAGTGCTTAAATGCTCTTGGGAAGTGAGTAAAAAAAGAGTTGTGGTGCAATAGCATCTGGGGCACATTTCTGTGGCTGCTTATTCAAGTCTTCCAAGAAACAAAAGGGAGGGACTGGCAGCATTTCACAGTTACCTTGTATTCCAGCTCCAATGTCTTGGGCACAAACAATATTTCCCTTACGTGAAATGTCTTGTGCTCCAAACTCACTCCCTTTTTCAGTCCCACTCAGGACTTCATGGTAACTGAACTTCACTGCTTATTAAATGTGACAAAATGTTGCTTTCCTCACAACAGTAAAGTGTTCACGTTGGCTGTCAGCCTCCACTGTTTTAGTCTGGAAATTACATAATGCAAATGATAAAGATTTTCCTGTCCCTTCATGCTCCAGGACAGCCACAAATTAACATTTGTTATGAGAAAGTTAATTATTTCATTGCCTTTTAAAGTCAGATATATCAATCATGTAATTTTCTATTTGAATCTCCTTGGTAAAGCTCCTTTCTATTTGAAGCTCCTTGGCAAAGCAACACTAGGTCACAAAAATGTTGGCTGAAGTGAATCCAAGCTCAATATGCAATACAGAGCCCTAGTAAGAAGATAAATCTTTCTGGGCTATCATCTTTTTGTTCTCACATTTCACAGAAATACGTTACCCGCTGTGAGGGGAGGAAAAGCCTCAAGGGCTCTTGGTATTTCTCAGCTGTGAATTTCCAGCTACTTGCTATATTTATGGCTACATTATCAGTCATCATCAGGATGCAGTAAATACCTTTGCAGAGGTCAGTATCTTGGATTTAGTTCAATTGTTATTTTCAGTGGTGATAGAAAGTTGACTTAAATCACTCCTGTCATGTACTTGAGACACTCAGCTTGTTCCACTGTCTCCCTCTCCCTTCTCAAACGAAGGACAGATCCCCTGCTTGGAGCCACCGAGAACAAGAAATCCTGCTTTGTTGCCTTCCTGCCAGCTCTCCTTTGGTCTTCTTGTTCCCCTCACACTGGTCTGATCCTTCAGACTCCACAGATAATCCAGTAATTTCTGCTTTATCATCTTCTCATGGCTTTCAGTCTCTCTGACTGCATTCTTACACTTCCTTCATCTAATTTCACCTTGTTTTACAACCCCATCCTCTCTCTCACATGGCCAGTGCCCCTGAATCCCTTTTCTTTTTAGCTCCCCCTTCCTGTTTCTGTACCATCATCATTCCCCTTCATGTACTCCACTGTCCTCAGCTTCAACAGACATTGAAAAAAAAAAATTCCAAAAGACTTTGCAATAATACAAAGAAATGCACCTGTCTGAAAATCCATCCTCTCCCATGTACATCTGCAGTCTTATATTCAACAAAACTCATTATTTTTCCATGGTTCAGTCTACCTCAGGCTTCAATACTGAGCGCCTTAGCACCCAGCCATGCAAGGTTTCTGTAGCATCCAGATTTTCAGATTTTGTACCGCCCAGATTCCTGTCACTTTATTCTGAGTGAAAACTGATGCTCCCTACAAGGACTTTTTCCCCTTTCTTTCCACGCCTACACCTTCTACCCACCTCCACATGCTTCACTCCTGTATTTGACATAAACCTCTAGTTAGCCTAATTAAATCAGATCAGTGTGTCCCCTTTATAGGAATAAATTATGTATTTAAAAAAAATGGATTGGGCTGAAATGTAACCCCCCTGGAACATTCTTGCTCAGAGCAGGTGTCATTTGTAAAAATGTGCTAGCAGCTTGCCTGCCTGAGACACAAATCTTCCTCCCTCCCTCTCAAACTCTTACCTCTGCTGTTTCCTAGTCACTTGTTGTAATAGTTTCAAACTCTAACCCAAAGTCCTCATTAATCTCCACCTAGGAGAAATACATCCACAACCCTCGTTCCCTCCGAGAGCTGATTTCCCCTGCTCCTTGTCATATTTCCTCACTTTCACTTGTTCTTGACTCCTCTCTGTGATCTAGCAGTTTCCCATCCACCTCAGAGAAGATTTTGCATTACTTGCCCTAAAAATAGCAACCTTTTCAAACTGTATATCCATCTTTCTTCTTGCCATTATCTCCGACATCTTTCTTAGAACCTCTAATCTGGTGCAGAGAGAGTCACATCGCCTTCGTGTCCAAAGTCCCTCTTCTCTGGGGACCCCCTCTAGTCTTGTTCCCAGTGCTCCAGACAAGTATTCAGCTATGCTGGAACTCAGAGGACACTGTGTCCTTCTCCTGTTACTTTCAGGTGGTCAGTCAGCTCTACTTACACCCATTTAAATACCACCCCTGGCCTGTGAATGTGGAAACTGTCAAACCTCTCCCCCTTAGCTTTCAGCCTGGAACTCTCTGCTTGGCGTCCTGTCCAGAGCTGTCAGAATGTCACCTCTCCTATTTGGTTTTTAGGGTTCAATAACAAACATTGGATTTATCAAGATTTCCTTTTCTGTATCCAGTCAAGCACTTCACACTTCTATCAACAATATGAGCCCAAAAAGTTAGTGTTACTTCGCTCTATGCTTACCTCCTACCCTTTTCTGCCTTCTTCAAATCATGTTTCTTTTTCCTTAACCTGCAAAACCTGTCCTTTTCCATTCTTCCAACCAACCCCTTTGGCTAAATAAAATCCATCCACTGGAAAGGAGGAGTGATGTCTTCCTCTTCTGCTTCTTCAGTCACAGCACTCCCATTTCTAAGAACTTGCTTTGCACCAATTGCAAGACAAAAGGAACCACCATTTGTACCTAATGTGACCTCTGGTACATCAAAGGACCACAAAATATGCTTGTATTTCAGAGCAGATCCTTTAGAAGAAGATCCAGGTTTAGTTTTTAACCTTTCTATTGATATAGAATCCACAAGTAAACACTGGTAAATTGATTCACTGTAACTTAGAGAGCGTTTTTACTTCCAGCTTTCATCCACTGGATCTTGCTGTGCTTTTTGCTGGAGTGCAAAGAGCCTTCTGTCCTCCAAGTAGAACAAGTCCCACACTGGTCTTTCCTTAAAATAATTCAGCTGAGAACCCTGAACTATGAGTCATGCCTTCCAGGGCTTTAATAATCCTCAGAACCTTCTCCCGTTTTTTCAACATCCTTTAATTGTGGAAACCACAACTGACTGGACACAGACACAGTTTTCTAGCATAAGTTGCACAGTGCCAAATAACAAAACTTTCACCACTGACTCTATCCATGTCGCTTGTACTGCAATTTAATTACCAGGATCCCCAGACCTTCCAGTATTAGAAAGATAAACATGCTGAGAGCCCTGTTCCTGTGGACAGAAGCAAAGAAACTCATGTTTCTGAATGGGGTTTCTAATACTTACACAAATAATTTTTCCTTTGGATTGCAGAAATCCGCAAAGACCTTGACATTATTCCCTCACTTAATTTCCTTTTCACCGGAATACTTTTGAAAGCGTTGGTGAATGTGTTCTTACAAATCTAGGCTCTCCCTTGATCTGGGAGTGATTTGTTTTCTGGCTTGTACAGAATTTCCAAACTCTGTGATCAATGGAAATGGCCACTGGAATCAATGGAAAACTCCCTTCAGGAGGTCCCCTTTCCTGGGTGGCCTTGACAAACCATCAGGTCATCAAAACTGCTCTCCAGGCAGACAACTATTTATTTACCAGTCTCATGGGCAAAATCAAGTTTCTTGCTCAGGCATTTCATTAGCATAGACACTCCTATCACATTCACAGACATCTTCAACTGGTTCCCGATAGTTCTTTCCCTCGATTTTTTTCAGAGATTCTCACTGGAAGTAAGGAACAGATGAAAACCTGAACAATACTTTGTCATACAGTTAACTGAAGAGAAGTTGCAAAGTGCAAAATTAAATGGGTAAATTGTTTCATATAGTATTTCCTAAACCTTACACCAAAATTTCCAGAGCTTTCCACATGGAAAAAAATTGACAATTCAGCTCTAGAGGCTCAGAGAATTTCTTGTCCATCTGTTTTTACACTCTCAGATACAAGATACTTAGTCCTGCTAATTAATTATTTCTATCTGCTGTTGAACCTTAGTTGCTGTTAGAATGGAAAGTGTTTCCTGCTCATATGTGACCACATCACCTGGATGTTTCCCCAGATGCAGAGAAATGTAATTATTTTTAGTCTTTTTTGCACTGTTCAAATTTTACCAAATTCTTCCAGTAATGAGATCATGCCATTGTCACAAAGAATTGTGTACAGGAATTTCTTCTTCTTCATCCTGTTGCTACAATTTTGTCATTTGACTTTCCTTACTAATTTTCTATATTACCCCGTTTCTGATGTGTCCATAATACTACATAAATAGAAAAGAGAAATTTGACAGTGTTGTATTGTTTTATTTTGTTTTGCTCCCTCTAAGCAGCATATTCTCCTTCTTTATTTACAGGACTGTGTTTTTTCTGTATGTGGTAGAATGTACTTGAACGTTCCCAGTTAATAATCATGTTTTTTCTGAATATTTTGTGAGTTTTGATTTAACTTTCTTTTTTTTTTTAAAGCTGAAAGTTCAAATTTGTTTATTACCAGCATGAGCTTTATTCTGTCTGTATCTGAGACTTCATGTATGTAACTTCTCTTCAGTTAACTGTGTGACATAACCAATGTTAACAAGTTAGAAATTACTTTGCTCTGAAGTTACCGCCAAACTTGGTCTACCAATCAATTCCTTTTTATATTTCAAGATGAAGTCTAATACAGAAATCCCCTGAGCTGGACACAGCACTTTTTGATTTAAGAAACTGCCATCTATAACATTTAAAAATTCCAAGGACATTTTGTTATTGGCAGCGTGAGACTAGCAGTACAAGACACTCAGATGGAAGTCCCCCATGATAAAACGCTGCTTTTTCCACACGTTATAAATAGATGTTTAAAATATCAGTTACCCTGATCTCTAGAGCACTGTCTGTGGCAGACATTGTCTCTGGCTTTTTCTGTTAGGACACTGATCCTTAAACATTCATGGGCATTTGGCTTTTATGTTGCCAAAGCTTTAAGTATCATCCCCCACCCAATCAAACTCAGGCTCTGCATAAAATGCCAACACGTCTGAATTTCCACATCTTCTACCACCCTTTCCTTGATGTTTGTCTCCTTGCTTCTCTTCCCTATTCCTTCAAAGACAGATTTTCCTTCCTTCTCAAACCGTTCTCTCCCCCTTTCTGCCCTTTGTCCTCATTCATTCAAGTCCCTGCAACCCTACTAATAAATCCACTTCCAATATCCCTCATACCTTATCACCTCGATTTCCTCTTCCTGATACACCATTTAGATGCTAGTTTTTCCATCAGTTTACCCATACGAATTCCTGTTCTCCTCTCCTGCTCAGCTCTAAATTAGCATATGAGTTACTTCTTGCTCTGCCTCTCCAGCTATTTTCTCACCAATAACATTGTCCTTTTCATATGGATCTCAGCCACCTTTCTCTTGTTACCACGTTCCCTTATTCCCTGTTACCTTGCTTTTTTATAAATCCTGTTAGAGCCACAGTCTCTCAGAAAAAAAATTAAGCTAAAGCCTCTGCTTGACAAAGGCAACTTCAGGAGGGTCTGGTAGTAGCAGAAAGATTTCTTTACCTGCAGCACAGAGTGGTTTGGAGGCCTCGTGGTTTCTCAGAACCAGGGTTTCCTGCGGATTGGAGTTGTACCAAGGTCAACAGTTTTTCCCCTCGATGCCTGAAACATCTGAGATTTGTCAGAGGAAGCGTTCTGGGTACCTTGTACTGTGGGCAAAAGGAGGAAGGTCATCAATTTGAGCCTTAGACCTGGCTTCCCTTGGCCAGTCAAATAACAAGGAATCCATATTTGGAGCACTGGGGAGAGAAGGAAAAACATTCTATTTGTTATTTTTCATTTAGGAAAAAAAAAGACTCCTTACCTTGGTTGAGGATTATTTGTGTTAATATGGTTAATAATACACTTGAAAAATTAAGTCCATAAATTGTTTGGTTCAAATGCAACAAATGCAAATATTTTTAATTCCAAAGCATTATTAAAGCAGTAGAAAAATAATGAGGCTTTTTTCCCCAAACTATGAAAATTCATTTAGAAATGAATACAAAGTACAGACAGTAAATTCTGCTTTCAGACAGGAAAGAAAAATAACCAGAATCTCCTACAGAGTCCCTGATGGCTGAATGTGTGAAATTAATCACTGACAGGTGGAGAGGACAATTCTCCACGCAGTGTTGAGCTTCCTATTCTCTGAATGACAGCCAGTTAGAATAAGAGAGCCAAAGATAATAAGAGGTGCTTTGCTGCATTAACTTTCTGATCACCAACTGCGCACCTGCAGCAAAAAGAGGTTTGCCCAAAACCTGAACTGGGAGAACATCTTAAATAAGTATATATTAATCCTGTACTTGCATTTCCTTTGGAAGTCTTCCAAAGTGCTGTCACCATTTGTCACAGCCCTGGTCAGACTCCCCCCTCCCCAGCATTCACTACACTTGAATGTTTGGTGCAGACTCTGAATTCATGCTATTTTGGCTCTCCTTCATTCTGTGCAGGCTCCTTGGTCTTCAACTTCAAGTCTTATTTTGGGGGAATACCCTACTCCATGAGACCCCTTGATTCAGCTTCCCTGTGCTCAAACCTTCTGCATTTCTGACTTTCTGTGAATTCATTCACCATCCTCACAAAAAACCTTCACATATTGTTTCTCTGAGGTACCCAGGAAAAGGTGAGTGTGGAAGCGTAACAGAGGCATCAAATGAAACAACCCCACATCAGGCTCAGAAGAAACAAACTGAGTCAAACTATGGAACTTGTTGCCATGGTGTGGTCTGGATGCCAAACACAGCACTGCCATGCTTACCACTAGATAAAGTCAGGAGGCAAAAAACAGTCCCCCATCATGTTAAAAACAAGCAGAAGACTGCAGTTGATGAAGTCTCTGAGTTGCAGATCACTGGATATTGGCATAATAAGCATCACTGTATGCTCTAAAACTTTTTCCTGAGTGTCCAATATTGTCCTCTGTTAAAGCAGGATGCTGGGCTAGATCATCTTTTACTCTGACTCAAAACAGCTGTGGACTTATGGTATAAAACAGCAGGGATTTTGCAAAGAAGTATCTAAAACTTTTTTCTTCTTCAAACAATGCTAGTAACATAAAGAACTAGAAAATGATAAATATATCTAAGCAAATTAGTGTCTTTGTTTCTTCACAGATACCAAATGTCTACTCTGTTGCAGAGAAAGAAGAAGGATTTATTTTGTCTAAGCTTTCTGCCTCTCTGTCTCTCCTCAAAATGGTAGCTAAGAGAATCTCCTTTGTACATACATCAGTCTTTTGCCAGGATGAAACCTCCCTCTTCAGCTCCAAATCAATGTCAGCTGAATGAAGTCCTCCAGCCACTGGTCAGTTGTCTTCCAATCAACCTACCCTGAAGAACACACATAAAATCAGTGGTGGCCACCCTTTTCTCTGACAGCGCTTCCCTCTGAATGGATGATCAGCAAGACTGCTTTGACATAAAGCAGATGTGCGGTTAGCTGTAAGCTTAATTCTTCACACTGATACACATGTGGTTTAAAGGAATAATGTCACCTGAATAAAGGTGGATACTTGTAAGGTGAAATATGGTAAATGCTGGATGTACATTATCTGTCCTGCAGTTTCGAACAGGAAATGAAGGATAAGCATCATAAACTGTAATACCGGGCAAAAATATTGATAAATAGCAGGTATTATTTCCTGCTGGATTTAGCTTTCTGTACATACTGTTAAACATTTGAGAAGTTTTGGGTTTCATTTTTCTTTGTCATGGCTATATATAAACATGTACATGAAAAATTATAGTATTTGAAAGTCATACAGGACACACAAGACAAATTTAAAAAGCCCTGTTCTGTAAGAATGTTTGCTTACTGAATTTCCTATCCAGATTTTAAGGTACAGCTCTATGTTCCATGTCTCTCAGATGGCAGTATTTAAAATCACTGCTAACACCTTCAGAAGCTGATAAGCTTGTTTCAGTGCTGTTAGCTAAGTCCTTATAGCTTTATCTGGAGTTTTCATATGCTACAAAGTTCAGTGACTGCTTAGCTCATATTCACAGAAATATTTCAACGTTTTCTGCAGTTCAACCAAAAAAAATCTTTCAGGATCAATGTGTGTCCTGGGGCAGGATTAAGCCAGTGCTCAGTAGTGCACTGAATTAGTCTTTCTGGTGGCCTGATTACTTTAATCTCTGTTAAACAAAAAGCTCACATCTATAAGGATGTGATTTTTTAAATATAAATATGAACCAAATGCTGATACTACAAACAATACACAACCTCTTCTCTAAAGAGTGTGGTCTTCTCTATTGACCTCAATGGACCATTCATTCTGAGGTCCAGCTATTTCAGCTATCTCACTGCTGTTTGTTTGCAAAGCAGAACCAGCGTTAACTGTTTATGATACAGTGATTAAAAGAACACTTGCAATTCATCCCTGCATCCAGTCTTACTCCTATATGTGCTACTGTTGTCCTAGCTCTGGTGTAATTAGTTTGGCTCTCCAGTCACTGAAGAGAGCTTGCGTGGGTGGGAACACTGCTGCCACCTGCTACCGCTGCTTTATCAGAGTGCTGTGCCTGAAAACTAATGCCTTCTAAAAACTGGAATGAACCTTCCACTTTTTCATGTGGGGGCAGAATGAAGTAGAGGTAAATCAGAACTTCCCACATTATTACAAGGGCAAACCATAGCAGAAAGAAAATGTAGCACTAAGTAGGGCCAGATCTTTGGTTGGTATACATTCATGCGGCTTCATTTACTTTGGAAGAGCCCATTCACTTCAGCTGAGGATCTGGCCCTTGTCAGGGTCTTTAAAATTTTAAAGAATAGTTATTTATAAATAACTGCAAGCTCTTTTCCTTTTGAAGAGCCTTTTTTTCCTAGTATACATTTCAAGAATGAACACCGTTTTAAATCCTTATTATGCATTACTTTCTCTTTGTTTTCTTGTTGGTTCATTCTTCTGCTCACCAACGTGTCAGTGTGACATTTTTGATGCAAGTCAGTTCCTGCCTGCACTTGGAGCTGTTGCACCTTGAGCAGGGACAAATTCTAGACTGATTAATGCTGCAGAAAGTGCGTGGAACATCCAATTCCTACGGACACCAATGTGACTGCAACAATAATGGGATCCAATCGGCATCTATCCTGCCCTGAAATCATCAGAGCCCACACTGACTGTTTCCATTGGGTAATTATTATTTTTTAATTTGGATCCAATAAAGAGCTTCTCCGTATTCTGGCCTAACATTGTTAAATGTTAATGCTGCCCACAACGCTTGGTGTGCTTCCTTCTATAAACTGAACAAAGCGGCTGTGCTCTCTTGCCAGCCACAGATTTATCGGGGTATGGATTACACATATTAAACACAGTCATCAGGCCACAAAGGTTCCATCACAATCTGCCTACGAGCTAACATCATTAAGAGGCAGACTTCATATATCTTCATGACTGATACGCTGATCTTTCCCACTCCAATGACTAATGAATTGACACGCACAATGTTCTTCAGCATTAGTGTGCATCCCTTTGATTTACAGCACTAAAGCAGGGGGCTGTAAGCACTCAGATGCCGATGAATTCCAGACAGCACTTGCACCTGGCTGACCAGGATGCTTCCCTTTGAGGAGAGCAGTGCTTGCATCCCAGAATTGTACATAATAAACATGGTGGGCCTCACTCTGTCTGCAGTTTCACCTCTACAATGCCATCAGACGGCTTGCCTTCCTGAGCCAAATCCCCAGCTGCTATAAATCAGCGCACATCAATTTACATTGGCTGTTCTCTGAGCAGCGTGTCTCAGCCTTTTGGTTTGTCTGCTTTAAAGATACATCTGGGAGCCACCAATGTGTGCTCGCTCCCGCGGTTTGTCAGTGCCAGGGAAAAAGGCTCAAGAGAAGGCAAATAGTGGATTTCTGCCTACGATGGGTGTCAGCCCTGCCAGTCTGCAGCTGTGGTGGGAAACCAGTGGCCACTGGCCCAACACTGCCCTTGTGAGCAGAGGGGAGGAAGGAGGTTGTGGAAAGATGGGGAGTGAAAAGAGATTTGGCCCAGAGCTTTTGTCTGTTGAACTAATTGGCTGGCTACAGGCTCCTGTTTTGCTAGAAGCCTTGTATTTAAGTTACCCACAGCACAGACTGCCTAGTTCTAATGACTGACATGAAATACAGACTAATTTCGACCCTTTGGAAGTTGCCATCACACAGAACAGTCATCCTCCAGTCTACTACTAAATCCATCTGGTGAAACAAAAGAGCCAATCCAGGTACCATCCATTCTGTGAACAGGACAAGGCAGGAGCAATTGCTTGGATGTGTCCTGCATGAAAGACTGAACATCATTTGCACTGGGAGTTTGTAGTGTACTGAGCAAAAAACAGCCAGTAAAAGCATTTCCAAAGTTAAAATAGGAAATTCCTATTTTATGTGGCAAATAAATCAGAATTGTAAGAAGTCTGATAACTGATGTACCACTAAATCATCCAGATCTTCCCACAAGGAGATATATTCCAGCCTCTGACACAACATTTCAATGATGACTAAAATATATTACTCTTTGTAGATTCTTGGTTTGTTTGTTTATTTTAATTTTGAGATGCCTCATATATTTATACAGATTTAATATCAGTAAGATGTCATAGATTTACCTGTTTAACCAGAAAATTTGGAGACACAAGCAAGTTTCTTCCTGCTACTCATGGAAATACAGCATGTAAAAATAATTAAAAAAAGACCTGACCAGACCATCTGACTAACCTGAGGGAAAGAAAGAGTTCTTTCTTTTGGCTTACTTGCTAAGATGGTCACCTCACTTGAAAACTCATAGCAGACTTGTCACATGACTAATATACCTAGTCACACTTTGCAAATAAGGAGTGGGAGGTTTGTCACTGAAAACAGAAAGAGGTTCTCCTGGATGGAGAGAGATGTTAACATTAAGGGAAGTCAATTCCATACCCCTTTTAAGTGAACAGATCCACAACTTTACTGAAAATGCAGGAAAACAAAGCAGAAGTTCTATTAGTTTTCCATGCTCTGATTTCTGGATAGAATCTAGGTGGCAAATAGGAACTGGTTGTTAGTGTTTGTAGCTGACAAAAGTTGAGGCTGGAGAATGAAGAAAAAATCAAATAAAGAGTTATATCACAAAGGAGATTGTTACTCTACTTGCAATCAAAATTAGATCATTTTTCAAAGCTGCTAGATATGAATGTAAGCTGCTTCTGGGCATCTTTAATTTATGTGACTGCTACTGGCAAAGCAAATAAGGTATTTTGATACTGTTCTTAATAGCATTACAGGAATAATATGTGTCACAGGGTGAAAATGTCCTATACAGCACTGCTATACCAGTTATATAGAGAGTAGAAAAAACCTTTCCTTTTAATATCTAGCTCATATTGTCCCTCACTGTGGATAAATCATGCTTATTATGCTGAACTGAGTAATAGAAAGAAGAGTTTTAAAAATCTAGGTAAATTATAAATCAAATTTCTAATGCGAGCTGACCACATCTCTTCAGATAATCCTCACAGAGATAACTGGGGGAAACAAGGCTGACTTGGGGATGGAGCTGAATTTCATCACAAAGAAGCAGCAGCACAGGAGCTATCTCGGAATATATTGCACCGCCTGGAATGAAGAGATGAACCAGTGGGTGTGAGAAGAGGAGAGGACTCAGAGATGGGTGCGGAGGAAGACCTGCTTGTACAGGGTACTGGGAGGAAGACCTATGCCTGCATCCAGGTGTGATGGGAGACCAACTTCCAGCAGAGTCTGTGGAAGGTAAAAGAGCACATGTGCCAAAACAAGCCAGGACTATCTGCCCACTCACTGAAGGGGCTGGTTGAATTGTACAAGAAAAACACCCCTTTCTTCTCCTTGCCAGCAACTGCAATGGGGTTCCTCAGAAGAAGAACTGCAGGGGAGAGAAGACCTGCAAAGACCAGCAGAACCTCATCCCCGAAGGACCAGCCCAAGTGCTCCCTTTTGTGGCAGGAGTCCAGGTCTGTTCCTGTGCAGAGATCTGCTCAGAGAAAAGGATCGGGGAACCTTGTGGGAAATAGATGCCTAAAGAGTGGAAGAAGGGAGCTCAACAAGTGGATGGTTTACTGAAACAAGAAGTCTTTTCATTTAAATAAATTCCCACCAGACCTCACTCTTTTTTTCTTCTTTGTTAGTGTTCTTACGTGGCCTGTGGAGTCTTGCTGCCTTGGCTTCCACAAACTTTCATGTGTTCAAGATGCTGTGAAAAACTACATTAATATTTACTGAAAACCCCTTTGCTGGGTGTCATTAAATTATCTTGAATTTCCCATCTCCTGCTATTCATTTTGCCTTGAAAAGGTCCACTCCAAAGAAACGTCCTGTTCTGTCCCACTCTGCTTCAGATCTGCTTGCTCCTTCACTGCCTTCCTCCCTCAAGGCATTGCAGTAGAGAAGAGTGTGGCTGAATTTGTCAGTCTGGTGTTCCGGGCTGGAGAGGAAAAAGTGGATAAACTCAGTATTGTTCAAACTGTGCTTGCCCTCGTGTGCACAACTTCCCCACCTCTGTGGAAGGTGTAGGAACTCCTCCACTGAAAAAAAAACCAGCTCCATCAGAGTGTGTGGGCTGCCAAGGTAGCAAAAGCAATCATCAACAGGTCTTAAAACGCTGTTCTTACCAGGAAACACAGGTTGGATTCATTTGCATAAACAAACTTACAGAAGAGTCTGCTGGTCATTATCCTGTAAACTGAAACACAACACAAAATTTTAAACTCTCCAAGTTTTCTGTGAAACATGTGGTGTGTACTGAAAATACCAACTGGCTTGTTTAAATACAGCAATATCCTACATACAGTGCTCAGCGAAGTAGGGCCGGCCCTTCCCTGCATGTCTCTATAAACCTTACAAAACTCTCTTTGGATCTCCAGCACCATCAAGCATATATTGTTATTGTGACTCCTGTGTCGGCCTTCTTCCTTCTCATTAGCTGCAATTTAGAGATGGGAAGAGAATAAACTGCAGGCAAAGTTTGATCTGAGATGACAAGGCTAATTTTGGGAAAAATGTCCCCCTACTTCTCCAGATGTCTGGTTTAATCTAAGGCAAGCACAGTGTGCAGATAGTAAACATAATATCCTCCTAATTACATTAAATTACCTCTCAGGAGCTGCTCTGCCCTCTTGTCAAAGGCCAGGAACTGACTTTTAATGATGAATGTGAACCTCAGTGGGACATTCTATATCATCATTTAATTCAGCAAATATAGCCCAAATCAGTTGTATAGGTGTAATTAGATGCTGAAAAATAATTACCTCGGCCTTACCATTAGAAATTTCTTGTTTGTATCCCCTTGTGATCTATGAACAAATTACTTTATTAGGAAATCATTAGAGCTCAATTTGTCTCTATATACTACAGACATCAATATTCATTTCTCATAATGGAACCACACATTCTTGCCATATTTGTACAACTACATAGCCAGATATCAGTTTGGAGTCGTTACCAACCTTAACAAAAAGACTGTTTTTACATAGTAAGATATTTTTCTTATGCACCAGCTTCCAGCAGAGAACTGAGTAATATGATCTTTATTGTTAGGCCATTAGCTCAGACAGTCTGTGTTTTTATGCCCCACTGCAGAGGGAGAGCTTTTTATGTGGCTGATCTCTTTGTGCTACTGCAATATCCAAGCTTGGGTGGCAGGAGCAAAATGTCTCCTCAAATAAATTATACTATTATGAGAACATTACTATTATCAGGGCCCTGAAGGCATCCCACTCAGGGCATTGGTGCCAGCTCTCAGCCTGTGCAGGGCAGTGGGGAGGCATCCCCAGATGCCCTCTGGGCAGACCCTGGCCATGGCTGACCCATCTCACGGGAGCTACTGGCCCTTGCTGTGCCATGACAGTGAACTCAGGGCCCCTTGCAACTTTTATTTGGTACTTATTTCTCTGCAGATTTCTCTGAGCATTGAGAAAGCAGGGTACCCCAATGTCCTTGGTGTGGGGACATGGTATAGTTTCAAGTCATATCTAGCAGTTAATTGATTTATTGACTGTTAGAATTTACAGAGCAGATGTGAGGAGGAAAGGAGACCATCAGTCAGACCCCAGGTCACCTCCTGTTATAAATTATCTTCACATAGTTCAGTCTTTAGCTTTCACACAAGTGCAGGTTCTCACTGAAGTCTGTCGCAGGACTGAGTAAAACGACAAGCTCCAGCTAATTCTCTACAGTGGTGGCTGGATAGTCACTTGCTGTTGAAATGGGCCAGTATACAGTAGTTGTCATCTCAGTACTTCTCTGAACATCACACATGCCCATACAAGTAATCCTTACACTGGGGCTTCTAAATTTCCATTTTGATGTGCGCAAGCAGTCCTCCATTTTATAGCATGACAATTTTTCTGGATTTGGTATGCTACAAGCATTTGATAAAGATATAAATAAGAAGATTGTCTATATGCAACAACATGACCACAGAATTTATAATCACTTCAAAAAAAGGGCACTAGTGGATTTTGAAAAAAATATTTCTTAGAACCTGATAAGGACTGAGAACATTCTCAGCTTACTTATTCTATCTTCCATTTCAACAGCTACCAATAAGCATCTGTTACCAGTTATCACAGAATCACAGAATCACAGAATCGTATAGGTTGGAAAAGACCTTTAAGGTCATCGAGTCCAACCGTAAACCTAACACTACCAAGACCACCACTACACCATGTCCCTAAGCACCTCATCCAAACATCCTTTAAATACTTCCAGGGATGGCGACTCAACCACTTCCCTGGGCAGCCTGTTCCAATGCTTGATAACCCTTTCCGTGAAGAAAAATTTCCTAATATCCAGTCTAAACCTCCCCTGGCGCAACTTGAGGCCATCTCCTGTTGTCCTATCACGTGTTACCTGGGAGAAGAAACCGACCCCCACCTCTCTACAACCTCCTTTCAGGTAGTTGTAGAGAGCGATAAGGTCTCCCCTCAGCCTCCTTTTCTCCAGGCTAAACAGCCCCAGTTCCCTCAGCCGCTCCCCATAAGCCTTGTGCTCCAGACCCTTCACCAGCTTCATTGCCCTTCTCTGGACACACCCCAGCACCTCAATGTCTCTCTTGTAGTGAGGGGCCCAAAACTGAACACAGCATTCGAGGTGCGGCCGCACCAGTGCCGAGTACAGGGGGACAATCACTTCCCTAGTCCTGCTGGCCACACTGTTTCTGATACAAGCCAGGATGCCATTGGCTTTCTTGGCTGCCTGGGCACACTGCTGGCTCATATTCAGCTGGCTGTCAACCAACACTCCCAGGTCCTTTTCCACTGGGCAGCTTTCCAGCCACTCTTCCCCAAGCCTGTAGCGTTGCATGGGGTTGCTGTGGCCCAAGTGCAGGACCTTGCACTTGGCCTTGTTAAACCTCATACAATTCACCCCAGCCCATCGATCCAGCCTGTCCAGGTCCCTCTGCAGAGCCTTCCTACCCTCAAGCAGACCAACACTCCTGCCCAGCCTGGTGTTGTCTGCAAACTTACTGAGGGTGCACTCGATCCCTTCGTCCAGATGATTGATAAAGATATTAAACAGAACTGGCCCCAACACCGAGCCCTGGGGAACACCACTTGTGACCGGCCGCCAACCGGAGTAAACTCCATTCACCACCACTCTTTGGGCACGGCCGTCCAGCCAGTTCTTTACCCAGCGAAGAGTACACCCATCCAAGCCATGAGCAGCCAGTTTCTCCAGGAGAATGCTGTGGGAAACCGTGTCAAAGGCTTTACTGAAGTCTAGATAGACAACATCCACAGCCTTCCCCTCATCCACTAGGCGGGTCACCTTGTCATAGAAGGAGATCAGGTTGGTCAAGCAGGACCTGCCTTTCCTGAACCCATGCTGGCTGGGCTTGATCCCTTGGTTATTCTCTATATGCCGTGTGATGGCACTCAGGATGATCTGCTCCATCAGCTTCCCCGGCACCGAGGTCAGGCTGACAGGCCTGTAATTCCCCGGGTCCTCCTTCCGGCCCTTCTTGAAGATGGGTGTCACATTAGCTAATCTCCAGTCAGCAGGGACCTCCCCTGTTAGCCAGGACTGCTGGTAAATGATGGAGAGGGGCTTGGTGAGCACATCTGCCAGTTCCTTCAGTACTCTCGGGTGGATCTCATCAGGCCCCATAGACTTGTGAATGTCTAAGTGGTGCAGCAGGTCACTAACCATTTCCCGCTGGATTATGGGGGCTCCATTATGGCACCCGTCCCTATCTTCCAACTCCAGGGGCTGGGTACCCAGAGAACAATTGGCCCTGCTATTAAAGACTGAGGCAAAGAAGGCATTAAGTACCTCAGCCTGTTCCTCATCCTTGGTCACTGTGTTCCCTCCCCCATCTACTAGGGGCTGGAGATTCTCCTTAGCTCTCCTTTTGCTGCTAATGTATTTGAAGAAGTGTTTTTTGTTGTCTTTTACAGCAGCAGCCAGATTGAGCTCTAGCTCAGCTTTGGCCCTTCTAATTTTCTCCCTGCACAGCCTTGCTACACCTTTGTAGTCCTCCTGAGTTGCCTGCCCCTTATAAAGTTGTCAGTCTAGAATCATGCACATCACATTGTCAGTACTCTTGTGGTCACTGTAGTGGAGCTCACTCTGCCATGGACCCGGTTTACAAGCTACCAGAGTCCCGGCTTCTCCATTCAGGACCCCTTTGAATTCCTCTGATGGTGGCCATGTAATAGGTGTCAAGGCTGTTCAAGCTGCTGAGAAAATGCAGCACAAGTCATGGCACTCAGCTGGAAGCAAATGAAATGCCAGACTCTCTGCAAAGCCCTTGCACGTACTTTATCTATGGCACTGAAGTTGTTAAAACAGTGAGTAGACAATAAGCATTTCAGGCCAATTCCTCACACAAAAGGAACAAAGTGCTAAAGTCATCAATATAAGTAGTATAAATCAACTGAATAGGCAGCTGGAAAATGACAGCTACCTATATTATGAGACTTAAAAAGGGAAGATAAAATATAGGTGGATTTTTATCTTTTGGGTTTATAAGGCCGTGTTTGATGGACCATAAGGTCTTGCTAGACTTAATGGGCCAAATTCCTCCCTGGAGTAACTCCATTAAGTTCGATTGTCTCCCATCAGGATGGTTTGAACCAAGAGAATTATGTATGCTACAGCAGTAGTTTGAGGTGCTTCACTTTTAAGAGCTGCCATGCCTCAGATGGTACGTTAATTCCAAGGCCAGGAAGTATATATTCAAAATTGCAGAAAGCAGCAGAAAGAACAATGTAGTACAGAAACAAGCAGAGAACTGGCGCTCTCAGCCAGCACAAACTGAACAGCGATGAAAGAGCTCAACTCTTTGCTTCCTGCAAAGTGCATCTCCCAATTATACTAATTCTTTTATCCTTACCTTGCCTGTCTGACACCCCCCCCAAGTCAAATCCCCACAGCACATCTGGAACAGCGCTCAGGAAGGGACTCTGCTTTGCTCAGGGGGAAGTGTCTTTAAATGTCATTCTGTCTCTCTTTAAGTTACACAGATTTCTCTTGTTTTCTGATCACCTCCAGCTCTGAGTTCAGTCTGAGAGACTGACAGCTATTCTTGAAACTGGCTATTACTCAACAGTTGCACTCAAGGATCCAAAATGAAAAGAAACAGATCTCCCTTTCAACCCCGGAGAGAGTAATTTTCACACCGAGGTACCCTAAAAGCATTCCAGTGAAGGTGAGGACATTCCTATACAGTCATTTAAGCCTCTACTAACAGTAGGCTTTCTTGGACTTGGCATATAGGTTGGGAAACATTGCTCTAAAAGGTTTACTGCCTTAAATTTACCTTTTCTTTTGCTGACTCACAGCGATCAACCAAGAATACATAGTTACAATAAAACATTAAATAAAACATGCTCTGTTCAAGATGGCAAACATGGAATAAGTCATTGAGATTCTTACTGCAGTCTTGCTTTGTTACTGACCTTGCTGAGAGGTCAGAAAGATATTTTGATTGTGAAACAGAGAATTTTGCAAATGAAGTTTAAAATACAGTGATTTGGAGTTTTCTTAGGTCCACACTTCCTTTCACCTGTCTTTTTTATCTTTTCTGTTTCAGCTTGTGGGTCCAACTAGGTTAGCAGTCTGGTCCTAGCAGTGAGCACAAGCAGATATCAAGAGAAGGAAAAATACTTTGTACCCACATGACACCCACCAGCGCACTGCTGATGGGTAAAGAATCACTTTCTTTTGTTTTGAACCTGGCTCCGACAAGTGCCGTTTGTTGGCTGACAGTTCTTGTACTGGAAAAGACAGTGAAGAGTCAACACCTATCTGTCTTTGCCATGTCATCCATGCCAGGAGGCTGTGGATTTCTTTTATCTGTTTTCCTAGGCTGCTCAGCCATTCCTTGCCTTTGATTATCCATTTTGAGGTACAAGAACAATTTAGCTGTTTTTTCATGGATCTAACATGTTCCCAAGATCTTGCTGAGAGCCCATCAATTTACACATAAAACTGGAGTGGCTCCCCACCTCCCTCAGGTGCATTGCTCTATATTTGTCTAAACAATTTCAGCTCCATTTTGTTATTCTGTACATTAGTAAGTGGTACAGCTCAGTAAAAACAGATTTTAAAGTGACACAATTTTAGAGTGAACCAGTTGATGTTGAGAATCCAACATCCACAGTATATGCATTTTGGGTGTATGTGTGGGAGATGTTACTTGGGACTAGCCTGGGTGCACAAATTGAAAAGTATTTAGTAGTCAGACTGTATCTTCCGGCTTAGTTTCTCATAAGCTGCAATCTAGATTGTGCGCTTAAAGACTTCTTGACAATGCAAAATAAAGTGCAGTAATTGAGAATCATAAAATTTGTTTCAAAAAGCAAATTCCCGATAAAAACTAAAATGCTAATGTGGACACTCCCCCAATACCTTCTCTTCCTATTACACTGAATAACTTCTCAGCATCAGCAAACTTTATACTTCACTGCTCACTGTATTTTCAATGTTATTTGTAAATACATTGAATTTGAGAATGTACTCCCAAATTCATCTCAAGGTAACACACAGCTCCTCCTGCAAAGCAGACCCTTTTGATGGGTGAGTCAGCTTTATCTCCTAACCCTCTTGGAATTAAAATTATTTGGGCCATGAGTCATATTCAAAATTGACAGTTTCAGCTGTTAGTCTGACAACTTTACATTAACTTTGTTGGGCTAGTCTTTTTGTTCTCTCACAGCATATCAATCCACGTCACTAATGACAAATTTTCTGAGTACCTTAAACCTGTCCTACCTTAAAACTTTCATAAGTAGCAGCTATTTTTACATGCATCGTACACAAGATCTAGAAATAGATGTAGAAACAGAGTAGATGTTTCTCACTATCTTACTCTGGATAGTAACCCAGTCCATGGTTCTATGTATCTGATCAGATTTGGCTAAAGCCCCTTTTATCCCTCTCATGCATGTTGCTTTTCAGCTGGATGTGTTCTGTGCTGTGGCTTACTGTTTGGTGCAATAAACAATCGAGCACAGCAGAGATGGGGACAGGTAAAGTGGGAATGAGTGAATAACAGCCCAACAAGAGGAATTCAGGACATCTTATGGATAAAGAACAGCTTATCTACTAATGGCTTGAGTTGCGTTCATGTTTGCTACCATTTCTGAAAGTGCTGATACACATTCAATATTCTGAAAATTATTGGTATGGCACCCTGTCACACACTGACCTGTTCCAATCACTAAAAACATGACTTCAAGACATACCTTCTACCTTGCTTGGAAGATGATGCAAGGACCAGTATGGGAATGTCTTAGAAATACTTAATCCTGGAGGTAGGAAAGGCCCTGGGAGGTCTCTAGTCCAGCCTCCTGCTCAAAGCAGGATCAGCTGTGAGATCAGACGAGGTTGCTCAGGGCTTTAGCCTGGTGGATCTTGAAAACCTCCAAAGATGGAGACTGCATAGCCTCCCTGGGCAACCTATTCTATTGCCTGACTGTGCTCAATAAGAAAAAGTTTTTCCTTAAATCAACACTCAGTCTCTCTTACTTTAATTTTATGCCCATTGTCTCTCATCCTCCCATGATGAACCACCACTCTGTTATCTTTATAACCTCCCTGCAGGTACTGGAGGGACACCGCTAGATGCCCCCAAAGCCATCTTGACCCAAGCTGAATAAGAGCTGATCCCTTAGCCTCTCCTCAGAGGGCAAGTACTCCAGCCCCTGACCATCCCAGTGGCTCTCCATTGAACTCACTTCACTTATTAACAACCTTCTTTTCATGGGGGGCCCAAAATCGATTGCAGTGTTCCTGATACAGTCTAACCAAGTGCCAAGTAAATAATCACTTTCAGTGATACCCTTTATATACTCCATTTAGCACAGCCCAGGATGCCGCTTGCCTGCCTTGCTGTCAGGGCTCACTGCTGGCTCCCCTTTAGGCCACTGCCCACCAGCACCTCCAGATCCTGTTCAGCAGATCCGCTCCCCAGCTGGCCGATCCCCAGCCCACACTGTTGCAGGGGGTTAGTCTGTTCAAGGTACAGGACCTTGCATTTGTCCTTGTTGAATTTCATGAGGTCCCTGTTGGTCCATTCCTCCAGCCCGTCTAGGTCCTTCGGAAAGGCAACTCTGCCCTTGAGCACATTGACTGCACCCCCTGTTTAGTGTCATCTGCAAACTTGGTGAGGGTGTACTCCATCTCCTCCTTCAGGTCATTGATAAAGATAACGGGAGAGGTCCCACTATAGACCCCTGGGGTACTCATAACCAGCCCGCAGCTACAGTACCAACCACACAGCACTGTGTACTTTAGTACTGTGTATTCTAGTATAGTACTGTGCTATAACAAAAAGCAGAGGGGTTTTTTTCATATCCAAATAGATATATTTGTAATAATGACAGAATTTATGCCAAAAAAAAAAGGTTTTGGTATCTGAATTTATGACTGTAATAAATAAGATGGGGTGCTAGAATGATTTTTGTTTAACAGAAAAGGTCATTCAAAAATGCTATCATAAAGCTTACTCAGAAGAGCACTAAATTAACAATATTTATTTGTCCTTGTGTCGTTGTATGAAGTCTTATGATGTGAACTGTTAAATAGAAAATGTGGTAAGAAGGTGATAAATGTAGAAAGGCATCAACATCAGTATTAATGGAGCAGCAATAATGCAGAAAATCAAGTTATTCTTATCCTTATTTTGAAAAACATTTAACATTTGGGAAGGAAAAACAGGGAGAGTGAAAGAAGATGGTCATTTCAGGCTGCTGATTTCCAGGAAACACTAACATTGTAATTATGTATAATTTTATACAATTACTTATACATGTGCATGCATGCACATTTTTTTGTTATACAGAAAAAAGAGACAGAGATGAACCAGTTGAAAAAAAGAAAACAAGTTGAAAGCTGTATGTTCAACATGGATCTTCAGACATTCAAGAACAGTTGTTTCTTGCTGTTGGTCTTTCATTTCATGTTCCAGCCTTGGGCTGAGGGCAGAAAAATATAAATACTGCATGAAAGCTTGGGATGTTCCTGAGCTTTTTTCTGACAAGCAAAAGTAAGAAACAACAGAAGTCTACAGAGGGAAAGATGTTATAGTAGTTCAGGCTCAATTATAATTTTAAATGTAGTTCGGTGAGGTATGAAAGCATGTTTCTGTGGGCTTTGACAGATAGCCCTTGACAAATTTTGCTGCAGTGTGTACCTCCCTAGTTGTCTGTGTCACCTTTCTGATGAAGGATACCACCGGAGGGCAATCTGGAAGAAAAGAACTGCTGTCAACACCTCAGATGCTCCCAAAAGCTCATGTCTTAGCCAAAATAAACAGTTAAGTAGATAGGTTTAAGCTGGAATGCCAGACTGCAAACTGGAGAGGTGAACAGTGTAGTTCAAGAAGGTATTGGTTTTGGTGGCTTTGACCATCAGATTAAGATGGTTCTGCCTGTCTGCTTTGGCCTAATGACTTATTTCTGTGCTGTTGCAGCTGGTGCTCTAAGATTGTCCAGGTTAAAAAAAAAAGAAACGAAAAACACAAATAAGAACTTAACTGTCTTGCAAGATACAGCTGCTTCAAACTATAAGCCAACTGTCTAGTTGTTTTGATCATATACAAGACAAATAGAAATAATGGACACATACCAGAATATTGGCGTTTACTTCTGCCATCAATCCTGCCAACAAAAAGCCTAGGGGCTGAGACTGCCACTTCTGATCACAAGGTGTAAACAAGCTTCATGAAGAGCTTCTGGGACCAAACATGGAAGGGAGCTACAGTCTTCTCATGGACTGTCTGCACACAGAAACAAACATACTGGATAGATTTTTAAGGGCTTAATGAATTAAATTTGTTCACTATTTTGTCTTTTGGTTTGTCAGCTATCCCTCAGTGTTAGTGTCCACTTTAACTCAAAAAAATTGCTAATTAGAGAAAGGGTTTTGGGGGGTAAACCTGACAGAGGAGAGACAGTTTTACTGTGGCCAGATAAATGAGTTCGTGGGAAGGAGGGCAATGAGGAGACCTTTCTCAAGGTCCTAACTCCAAGCAAGTCTTCTTTCTTTCTGGTCAGGCGTAATGAAACCTGAAAGGAATGACTTCAGTTACCGTGCACCAAAGGACACCCTGGAAAACCCAGCATGAAAAAGCAGACCAGGCTGTGCTGGAGGTGAGGAGGCCTGTAGCTGTTAAAAAACCCCAAAACCCTAAAAAGCACAACAAAACACCCTTGCCTCCAGAAGGCAGCAATCCTGCTGCGGCTGTGGCTGCTGCCTGCAGTTTGCTGGGGTGGGTAGCTCCTCTCCCACCCTCCCCCATCTGCTCCCCCATCTGCCAGACGGCTTCTCTTTCCTGCCCTTGCCCCAGAACTGAGTGACAGACATTTGGCAACAGACATCGAAATGCAAGTGACTGATGAAAATTCACTGCTTTGCATTTTCTCATTGCCTTTGACAACAGGGAGAGGAGAACGTGCATTTATGAATACGCATTGTTATTTGTGGAACAGAAAGACTCCATTGGCAACTGCTATGCCTCTGAGCAGGTGCTGATCACTATCCTACTTACAAAGATTTGTAATTCAACTGCTATTCCAGAGAGCCCTTCATGAAGCAGAACTAATTTGCAGTTGGGACAATGCTTGCAGAATGCTTCATATGTTGAACTTGCTTTGCTTTTTACCATACCAAGGGTTTTAGGCTTAATTGTGACTTATTCTAATATAGATAGGAAAAGAATTGAGACTTGAGTTTGTAACAGGTAACGATCTGAAGGCTTGACCAGTCAGTTAGGAAAGTCACTCTATTCAGTAACCTAGAACAAAACATAGTCCAGTATGCAAAAGACCATCACCTCCAGACCTCAGCAAAATGAACAAGCCATTTGACTGACATCCCCTGAGGATGGGTACAAAAACCGGCCTCCTACCTCAGGTTCGTTGTTGTTGCCATTGAAGAGAAATGCTGCCAGGAGACATGGTTGCTTGGGGACCCCTTGTGTTAGAACCCATTTGCTAGGTTTCTCGAGCTCCAGCCATTGCATTTTGGAGAAAATCAACCGCTGCTTTTGGTGAGCAGGAGGAAGAGCGCAGCTACCTGAGCCAGAGGAAAGTTCTGTAAAGTAGCATCTTGAGGAAATTTCACATGCCACTTACCTTGTTCAAGGGGGTGGGTGGCTTTGTGGGTTCCCCCTCAGAAGTAGTAATGGATGGGAACAATTTTTATATTCAGTCTCATGTGACTCATACACTTCAAAAAAGATCCTTTCCTTTGTAATGTATTTTGAAGTTGTCTGCTTTCAGAACAAAAAAAATCACATTTTTAAAATTCTCATGGAGTGACACTTACGTCCTACACATTGGTCTAATGCATCTGGAATGAAGGACGTGTCCCTTCATCACTCATGCAGTGCCTCTTCATCTTTCCGACCACATGCATTTGCACAAGGAATTTTCCTAGGTTTGTCTTGTCTGGTGCTGCCTGTGTTATCATTACTATCAATAGTAAATAATGCCATTATGGTGTTAAAGAAAGAAAAAAAGGAAAAGACCAGGAAGAAACAAGATGTTTCGAAAGGGTAGTGTGACCCCCATTCCCAAAGACACACCTGCAGAGGGGTGTCTTGCTGATTGTTCTTATAAACAGAATGTGTATGCATGAGTGTGAGAGAGAAGGGTAGAGGGACATAAATAGCTTTCAGTGCCCTAACTTGGCAGTTTTGGTTGGCCTCCCGAGTCTTCAATGGTAATGGATCTCTCAGTCAGAGACACTTTGCATTCAGCCCACATTGCAACCTCAAAACTCTTTGAGGAGCCTGTCCCTAATGCAAGGCTTTCACTCATTTCTTGGCATCCAGTTGCCACGTGTGATTCTGTGCAGGACAGAAACAGTCTCTGCTTATGGGGAAGGGGCAGCCCTGAGCACAAGCTGAACTTTGTGGCTTTCAGGAGACAATTTTAGAGCAAGACAGAATCTCCACCTTACATACCTTTACAGGATGGATTTTTATGTACACAACAGCCCCAGAGGCAGTTCAAAATCTATATGGAGACCACAGTCAGCACAATCTCTGAATTATTCTTCTGCCTGTTTTGCTTGTTAAGATCATACCTTAGTGACTAAACTCATTATACAGTGTAGGCAAAACAGCTTATGTTGTGTCAAAGCAGTGAGCACTTCCCTCAATATAAAAAGCAAATTAGTTTTGCAACACTGACCAAGACAACTGATGAACCACTCTTCTGCAACATTTGCAATTTGCAGAACCACAAGCTGGCACTGCTCCATGTAATGATCATTTGCTATACAGTATACATTAGGAAAAAAATTGTAAAAGCAGTAAGTCTTCACTTTCTCCATAGGTGATGTAAAAGGGAAAAATAAATAAGGTGAATTCTTGATGGTGCTTCTATCATTCATGTTTCTGCAGAATGGCAGTGGTGATTATTCAGTTCTTTCAGTTAGTATTGCCTATAAAGATACACAGCTAAGATAAGGTTCAGCACTTGTTTGAATCTTCTGTTTGATAAAACAAAGCACCATTTCTGCTTTTAGAGTTGCCATTAAAATATCTCCTCTGGACATGACTAGTTTTTGTTCCCTGTGCTTTTACCTGAAGTACTGATGGGTGCCATGGAGGGCATAACAAAAGCAGACCACACATCATCATAACAAGCAGACACAAGATAACATTAGATGAAGGACCTTTTCAAACCTGATGCCTCCCAAGACACCCACTAATAGCTGAGACAGCAGAGATTTAATCTGACGTAAAGCAATTGGACTGAAACTAGCTTGTGTGTGTGTGTCTGTGTGTGCATGTGCAGTGCTATGAGATGTCACAAACTTCTATTTTATAACTCAGCCATAAACATTTGCTCCAGGCAAAATACAGCACACAGTGTTCCATCTAGGGAGCAATTTTTGTTTAAACAAATTAAAAAATATCAATTTTGCTCTTTTTTAAATTTATGAGTGCCAATATTTCCTGTTCCCCTCTTCTACCATCCACCCACACCACTCTGCATGTGACTCAGTAGGGATTTGATTTATTGGAATTAATTTGGCAAATTATTAGTTCATAACGCAAAGTAATGGCTTTGCAATTCTTTTTGGGGAAGTGGTAGAAGTATCGTTGTTAGAACAGAGAAATACCTAGTGTGAGGACAGAGTACCTGCCTGTGACAATACAGGGTTTCCTAAGAGTGTGTGATCTCCCCTTTGCTTGTCCCTGTACAGAGAGGCACAGCTTAATTACTGTCGGGGAAATTCTCCCCTGGTCCTGGAAATGTCATGGTAGCAAACTGACCCCGACAACATGGGATTTCCAACTCTGCGCATTTACAAACTTGTCTGGATTTGCTATGCCAGCATATTTGGATTTGTTAACTCCGGAGGAGCAGAATTACCTCAGGCAGCCTACATTTTCCTGCCTTTTCTTCAAACATTGGATACAAAACAAGCTGCATTCCAGCAAGAAAAGGGGGAAGCTCTGTATTGCAAAACTGGAAAGAGAATGACAACAGGAGCTCACAAAACAAAGAAAAGGCAGGCTTGGAAACCCCCTGATGCTGGTCCCACGGTCCTTGCTGGTAGCTGGGACAAGGCTACAGCAGTAGAGAGCAGAAAGCCACCTCTGTCATAACAAACTCCCCAGTCCTGCCCTCCAAAATGGGATGCTGAGGCTTCACTGGAGCAGACAGTCCATCTCACTAACACTTTCCCTTCTATGGGAAGCAAGCAACACTGTTAAGGACATGCAGATGAGCAATTAGCACCATGCTGATGAGCAATTGAGAGTTCTGATTTGCTTTGGACCAGCCCGATGTGGGATAGGGTGGGAAGCCAGAAGCAAAAAGGAGTGAAATTCCCTTCAGAAGGAGTGAGGCTCACTGACAGCATACTCCTCTGTCCTGGAGGGGCCACTGAGGGCCATCTCCCTTTCAGTTCAGAGCTCTGTGGTTCACTGAGGGATGTCGCTGCTCACCAGGGCATTGTATTTGTGGGACCTTCTGAATACCTCGGCATCAGTTTTCACCTTGGGAAGGATGCTGCTTCTTGCAGATTTCTGAACATAAACTCTACTTCTGTAAAGTTGAAATATTTGAAGCCCTTTGAATCTCAATCACAGAGACACTAAACTTTCTCCTACTTTCCTTTTATTATCTTCCCTTTTCTAGTTTAAAATATCTCCACAATGTGTAGGGTAAAATATGATTTGTGAGTCTCAGATATATATTAAAACCGGGGATGCTCCTCATGGAGTTTGTGAAACTCCTCTGAAATGCATCTCTTGTTGGGTGGCGAGACCTCCTTCCTGGGAGAGGTCCTGGCTTCCTCAGCAATAAGCCCAGCACAAGGAACAACTCCTGTCTGCACACACACCCACGCCTGCTGGAGTCCAGCATGCAAAAGGGGACTTTCTGTGTTGTTCTCTCTGTCTTATCCTTCTCTGCCTTGCATTGCATGGGAAGGGGAGTGTGAGGACCTGTATTGCTCATGGACTTCACGAACACAACATTGCTAAAATAAATCCTAAATTGCTGTGAAGCCTGCAAATGCTGATACAGATGATGGACAGGAAACTTCAGTGAAGTTGCCTTTGTTTGTTATAGTCTTTGAATTTTTGCTGATCATAATCGGTTTCATAGTCTGACTGCAACTAGAAAAGGATTATTTCTTTTGCTCTGGAATTTAAGGATGAGCATATTTGTTCAGAGGATAGATGAGACCAAATCAGAACATGCTACTGGGGCATAATAAATTCACAGTAATTGCAAGCTAGTGTTCCTTAATTCTTCAGACACCATCATCTGTAAATATTCTGATCCTTTCATAGTTAGCTCATTTGTGCTTTTGTCCTTATTGAATTAACTGTTGTCTTTTCTTTCATGCTGTCTCCTGAGGGAAACCCCTTTTAAATCTTTTTGGTTTAATTCCATTAATTGGCATATTGTCTGGTCTTATGTTTCCCCTCCTGGGTCTTGAACCTGTGTTCCCTCAGTTCTTAAACTCCTTAGCTATATTTCTGCAGCTTTGACTGACAACTTGCTTGATCAGAGGACAAAGCATGTGCTTTCTTATCTTTTACTTCCAGGCTAATGTTTAACAATGTAGTCGGTTTATCAGTCAATTTGTTAAGCCAGGGTGAGAGTTCTCTGTTCTGAAGTCATCACAAAAATCAATAATAATCAATTCATTTATTCTAGGCTACATTAAATTATTATTAACTATAATAATTAAAAATAAATAATTTAAAAGGTCCTCAAGCCTTTACTGATTTATGGATAGTTCTTGCTTTTGCCCTTTCCTAGCAACTTGCACATTTTTAATCCTTTTTCAGTTACACTAATGAAGACAGCAACTAAATCATAGAGCCTTTTCAGGATGAAAAATCAGAAGGTGAAAGTTTTGCTTTCAGCATCATAACTTCCCCCCCTTATATTAGCAGAAGAATAAATGTGCAGGAAGTATGCAGCATGAAGGAGAAAAAGAAGTTGTTTTGCTGAAGCATTATTGCAGTAGCAAGAAAAATGGGTTGAAAAACACAGACCTAATACTGCTCCTAGTCAATACATTTTATGGTTATAATAAACTGAATTAATGATACATTGAAAACATTTTGTTATTGCATTTTTTTACAGGACACACAAAAACCACGTAATAACTTTACTGTAAGTTACTCACAGGAATTATATCAAGCTATAGTCTTGAGTATATCTCCAACTGAAGTATATCATCAACCAAACGAAAGAAAAGTAGGACAGAAAGACATTCAAAGCAGTGATGAGGTTAAGCAAAAGCAGAATGATCACACTCTTCCCAAATGTGTCCACTCTGGTCTCCCTTATATGTCCCTGATCTTGACCAGAGTATAAGGTGCAGTTTTGAAGGGTGAGAAGAACTGGTTCCATAAAAGCTTTCCTTAGGACCCGGGAAGATCCTGATATGAAAACCAGTAGTACTCTAAACATCATGGAGTCTTGCTTTGTACCTGCTTTTGCTATAGAGCAGGACTCTGACAAATGCTTATATATATATATATATATATATATATATACACATATAAATATGTGGAGAGGCAACAGCTGTGTAAGTTCTAAAGAAGCCAGCCCAGTGAGAACTGTTCACTTCATGGCTCACAGTAATAATGACCTCTCATTTAATCAGCAAAGACCACATTCAGATCTTTCCTGAGGCAAGCTCTCATTCAGGCCAAGGCCTGAGGAAAGAATGACGAAAAATCCATGAAAACTGTTGATGGTGTAAATTGCTGCTGGACAACTGCAAAGGGGATTTTGCTATTATAAGACTTCAGGGTATGGCCCATAGCTGTATGCATGCATTCAAATTTAATGAAAAAGTAATTGTATACTTCACTGTGTTTCACTTGGAGGTGTTTCGTTGTTGGAAGTGGTGTAAGACCCACCTGGCTTAGCTCATGCATTTGTTTGTTCACAGTGCCCAGATGGTAGCAGCTAGATGAGAAACAGCAGACATCTTGGGGAGCATATGAGCTGCTCAGGCTTGTCAAAAGTTCTGCGTTTAACTTGGATCCCATAATGACACAACCTAAATAAATGATCACAAGCAGTATTGCTTAGCCTTGCACAAAGAGGAAAGGACTTTAACACATTCTTTTCAGCTGCCATTCTTCTTACCTAACCCTCAGAAAATACCGATTCATAACTTTTTTAGTTATGCCTACAGTCACATAGAATATTATCAGTCTTAAATGAGGGAGTTTGCCAAGCTTCAGAAATGAATCTAGTCTCTGCTCCAGAACTACTTCAAGGTGAGAGTACATATTTAAAAATATAGTTTGAAAACTTGAGGGAAGGGACATCGTGGGTCATTGTGTCTGTATGTCCTTGTTATCATGGACAACGTTTGCCTTAAATACTTTTCATGAGTCTCATCATAAAACTTGTCCAAGTTTTTCATCTGCACTGCCCCTCCTAGCAGGCTATGTCTGAATTTCAGTGCTCTGCTCTTTACAAACCTTCTCATTTCCACTCTGAATACGTTCCTTGTCAGTTTACTTGTGTTTGTGATGACATATTAAGTTAAGCAGATCCTTCTTCATTATGGTTTAAAAGAGCTCTTCATATGGGTAGTTCTTCATATGTGATGGACAGAAATTTGTGATGGACCAGCTGAGTGAGAAACTTGAAGTTTACTGTGAGTAAGCCTTCCCCTGAAACCTGCACCTGCATAGCTTTTTAAGGGAGAGTCAACATTTCCTTACTGTCAAAGCCACCATTTTGTGTCATAATAGGGCATCTGTGCATTTTCAGTTCTCATCTTTCTGAGATACCCAGGTCCATGAGTGTAGGTTTCAGATGCCAGATAGTGCTGGACCCTCACAAATGTTGTGCTGATTTCAGTGTCTCAAGATTTTAGGTTTATTTTACCTAAATCTTCTGTGCTCGCTCCATGTTTTCCCCTGCTGTGTTTTAAGCCAGCCAGTCACCAGGGGAGCCACAAGAGCTTAGTGGAGAATGGTGTGCAGGCAAGCAGTGACATTCCAGAGGGCGGATTTTCAGCATGCCAAGAAAAACAGAACACAGCTTGTAACCATAGCTAAGCATAACACAATTTCACACATCTATTGGTATAGGCAATAGACAGCTCCTGTAACAAGATGTGGTGGGTTGACCTTGGCTGGATGCCAGGTGCCCACCAAGCTGCTCTATCACTCCCCTCCTCAGCAGGACAGGGAGAGGAGAACATAAGATGGAAAAGAACTCGTGGGTCAAGATAAAGGCAGTTTAATAACGCAAAAGCAAAGGCCGCATGCAGAAGCAAAGGAAAACAAAAGATTTATTGTCTACTTCCCACCAGCAGGTGATGTCCAGCCACTTCCCGGGAAGCAGGACTTCAGTACATGCAGTGGTTGCTCTGGAAGACAAATGTTGTTATAAGGAATGCCCCCCCCCCCCTCCTTTCTCTTAGCTTTTGATTGCTGAGCAGACGTCATATGGTATGGAACATCCCTTTGGTCAGTTTGGGTCAGTTGTCCTGGCTATGTCCCCTCCCAAGATCTTGCCCACCCCCACCCTAGTGGTGAGAGGGGACGGTTGGAGAGACAGCCTTGATGCTGTACGAGCACTGCTCAGCAGCAGCCAAAACACTGCTGTGTTATCAGCACCTTTCTAGCTACCAATACAAAGCACAGCACTATGAGGGCTGCTATGGAGAACAATAACTCCATCTCAGCCAGGCCCAACACACAAGAGTTTTCAAGATGGAGGGCCATTTCAAGACCAGTGTTTCTTACACTACTGTGCCCAGCTTTTAGTATATATATGCTGCCAGGAAGGCTAACAGAGGTACCATGCATATAATTCACTTGATCTTCCTAAACATCAGCCCTGTCCCCATACATTAAGCAATCAGTTACACTAATATTAGTGGCAGATTTCAGTGAACAAGAAATCCTCATATTCAAATAATCCACTAGATTGTACCTATTACGGATTTGACTATACCCAATTTTTTGGTCATCTCTACACCATTGGTTTGGGAAAATATGCTGTTATTAGAGTAACTAGTATGGATATAGCACCTTTGTATGGCCCAGCTGCATTCCCTGGGAACTGCAGACTTCAGTCAGTTTGGTGGTGTCCATGAAACCACATCCTTAAGACACTTAAATCACAACAAAAGCAACTGTGTAATTCAGACCAGAAAGATAAAACAAGAACAGCAGGCCGCAGCAGATGCAGATATCAGAAACAAAGCTGCATCTACCAAAAAAGAAAAATCAAAAAGCTCCGCTTTCTCTGACTCATGAGAGGCTAGATCAATTGGAGAACAAAAAAACCTACACAATTTGCTAGTGAGCAATCATATGATCACAAGTGATCCTTTTTCAGAGCAATACCCACTCAAGCCAAAGCAACAGAGCAAATCAGGATTTAGCTCATACAATTCACACAGAAGGCAGAAAGCTGGACTATACAGAGCTTTGTACTACTGCCATTAAAACATGCATTATTTTAAAAGAAATAGTCCAACAGATCCAGCTCTAGTTTGAACCGTAGTGATAACAATATGATGGTATTTCATACCTATGCACTTATTCTCCTTCCTTGCCAGAAAAGGTACACAAGTATCAAGATTTCTTTTAGTGACTGGAGCTGTAGCCTCTTGGTACTAGAGACCCATGTGCCACTTTAACACCCGATCAGGGCATCTAAATCACTGCGACATTTCAACATGTTTCTGCTCACTGGCTCAGCCCTAGCAGCACTGTGACTTTAGAGGGTCCCAGTTTTGCTATGAGATATTTAAATTATGTAAAACCTTCAAAAAAGATATCTGTATTTTGCAGCTCTGCCATCTGAAAATACCCAAGACTGTTCAGAAGTCAGCCTCAGCTACTCCTGCTTTATCCATTTATTCACATCCCTATTAGGACACCTTCAGTTTTATCCTTCATTTTCCATTGCTCAGCTTCCCTTTGCAAGTTCCATGAAGAACGAATTTGATTAAGGCAATTCATGTAATTAGCTTAGTGTATACTTATGCTTCAAACACAGATGCCTGAAAAGTGCACTTAATAATTTTTCAAAAATTGATCCATTTCTTCTTAACTGAATCTCAATAATTTTAATAACATTTCAAAATTTGGAATGCTAGTTCAAATTTTGGGATCCAGAGTTATGTACAACTAAGCCCTAAGCACGCAATGTAGCATGTTATTGGAGGGCGCCTTCAGATTCTGAAGAAAAAAATTTTTGGATGAGGAAGGAAAAAGAGAAAAAGAGGAATAATAAAAAATTCAAGTTGAGAAGGCATCTTAAAACACAGCTATCTGCTTGTTACATTTAACATCTGAAATAGGTGACATACATTGCAATCCATGTGTTCTTTTTGGAGAAGAATTATTGATGTTATTTCGAGGGTACCCAAAACGTCAATCAAATAGAATGTCTTTTTCACAACTATTGTTGTTGTTACTATGGCTTTCATGCTCTTCTTTCAACAAAAGGTGTTCATGAAAATTTTTAGGCTTCCCATGTGGAACAGCTGCAGAATGACCAAATAAAAAATCTGTAGTTCTTCTTGAGAAAGAGCCCCAAACTTAAAAGTCTGAATAGGCCAATACATGATAGATTATAATTGCTTTTAAGTAGACAGTGTTATGGCCTCACATCAAGCAACAGCTAATTACTAAGGGCATGAAAACGGTGCTCTGGCACTAATGTATATTAATCACATAAAGACTAATGTACACATTCCTAGATTAAAATGATGTAACAATAAATTAGATTAATTCCCTTTTCATTGGCTGGTCAGTAAGTCTAGTTCTAAGAAATGCTAATATATATTTATCTGCTGGAACATTATGCTATTTTACTATTTTATTAGTTATTGCCCTTACTGCATAAAGCCATCCTCCCTTTTAAAATGCCAGACCATATCAGATAACGTGATGTTGGTAATAAAACCAATGAATACAAATAGGGGGCTGAAATTAAGCTATTCTAAAATTGTTACATTTTCACTGCCTGTTTTTGTCATTAATGTTAAGGAAGTAAGAAGTATTGAATGAGAATGTCATAACCTTTACCAGTGTGCAGCAAAACACCACAAAGGCAAAAAATGTTCTTTGATCATCCTGTGGGGGCTAGCAGGCTCTGGATGATGATTAATAATTATGAGCCATTTAGAGGTAATTTTTCAAATCCTAACTAATTTAGCATAATCTATAATACATAAGATTAAGAGCTAGTTCAGGCTGGTGCTTTCAATCCTTGTTCAAAGACAAAACTTTTAAAGAAAATATTTTAGATAACATAGGATCAGTGCCCTTTGGGTAAAACAAAGACCAAACGAGTAGTTAGCAGCTTGGTGACCACTCATTGATCCAGGGACTGCTAATCAAAGCAGCCCCCAAAATTACTGTGGTTAGATATGAGGAGTGTGTCGTCAGGATGACCATGAGTACTGACTGGCCACAAGGACAACGAGCCCTCAGCCACAGGTATAGATGTTCGCTGGTGGAGTGTCTACTGGAGGGGAGAGGTGGCTCAGCAGGTATTTGACCTCCTCCAAGGTGTGTCCTTAGAGCAGAAAAACTGGCTCTGGTCACCCTTTTTAAACAGAGTAATGTCACACAGTGGCTCTGGCTGCAGACCATACTCCCAGTCATTCCTAACGATGAAGCTCTCTAGCACCGTTACAGCATTTCAGTCTGTGTTTTTATAATGAGAGTCTAAGGGCTTTCAAAAGTCCTGGCTTTCACAGCCCAAATGGGCAGAGACCAGCAAAACAAGACTATTATGGTCATGGTTAAGTATCCTGCTCCTAATAATTGTAACATTAGTAATGCCTAAGGGTAAGATTAGTAAAGCTTGGGGAATTGAAATATGAGACCAATGCTGTAGGGTGCTGCAAACCTCAGAGGCGTGGAATACTTTGCATTTCACTCAGAGGCACTTAGCACACTGCAGGATCAGACCTTACCTTTTCCAAAGACCTATGCTCAGGGAGAATATCCACACAATACAATGGAGCGAACCTGTGCCTGCTGGCCAAATCTGTTCCAGAAACCAACCCAAAATAAACACTTCAGCAAAGCATTAACAGAATATAGTGCTTTCAAAACCCACGTGTGCACCCACCATGCTGTTCTGTTCTGTGCTGGGTGCTGGCATCAGCCCTTGTTAAAAATGACTTGGGAATGCTGCAGCATTTTATTAGAGGTTGTCAACATACCTATAGGTCCTGAAGGTGTGCAAAATAAAATCCTGTGGAAAGTAAAGAGTGACTACCTCAGTCCAGAAACCAGTGAGGACAGTTACTCCCAATCTGAAATTGTTCTGCTATGAGACAGGGTGACAGGACTCCATCTACTCCATCAGGAAAGGATTGGAAATCTTTTATTAATCTAGATTTGGAGCAAATGTACGCTGGCCAAGTTGGAGAATATGTGCCTGCGCTTCTCTCTTTTACAACTAAGTAATAACTATGGAATAATCCCCACTGTGAAGGTAAGCAAGGTAACCTCAGTTTTAATGATCTGGGGACAGAGTTCTGTGGGAAGACATGTTCTCTGAAGCAAATGCTTATTTATGTATTTTCCTTTATCTTTCCCTCTTGCCAAGCAACTTCAAATCATACTATGTGAAGAATAATCCCGGGTAAATGACCCCTTTTGAACAGGGAAGGTTAATAAATATTTTTTAAGTAATGGAAGATGGTGGAAGAAACAATGAATTAAACTTTGATTTTTCAAGAAAAGCCTTGGTATGTGCATATAAAAAAAAAATTGTAACAGTTTGTCTCAATAGATAGGAACCTTGTTGCTAAGATAGGGATAAAAAAAATTCCCCTATTTAATAACTGCCATTTATAATGCAGAGAGAATTGATTTACTGGTTTAAAAGCATTCTGCCAATCTAGAAGTTCCTGTAATATCTAATCAATGTCTTTCAAATGTCTGTGCAAGCAAAACAAAGCCCTATCAATTGAATAACCAAACAACTTTTCATATTAATCAGTAGGAACTTGATAAATTCCACTGATGTAGAAAATTAGCACCTTTGCACGTTTCCCAGTTTTTTATTTCATTTTGGACACTTGGTCATGCATTATAAGCACTGCCTGGCTGGCTGTAACTATTTCAGTTGAGATCTATTATTTCTAGGAGAATTATGTGCCTTGTTAGGGAAATGCTAGCTATTTCCATTCCAGCATCTGCACTGCAGTTGATCTATTATTAACATTGAGCTCATTAAAAAAATGAAAGAATCTGATTTGTGTCTTTGGAGTGGGGGTTACTGAGGCTTCTGCTGAAACAAATAAGCTGGCTGAGCTGCTTCCAGTTGACACAGCTGTCAGGAGAGTGTTGGCTGCCGCTGCACCGCATAGGGATTCTCAGCTACAAGGGCCTTGTAGCCATACGTAAACAATACCGCGCCGATGACAGGTTTACAACGCTGGAGACAACGTGTGCAGCTGTTAGCCACTGGTTTTTATATCGCAAAACAAATGTTTTTTGATTTGCAGGCGTTTGGCGAGAAGCCTCCGCAGCAGCAGTGAGAAGGGGAGGACAGGCGGCTGATGGCAGCTTTATGCCTACCCGGCAGCGCACCGTCCCACGCCGTGCCGAGGAAGGGGCTGATGGATGCCTTTCCGTCTCCTCGCCGCCTCGTCTTCCTCTGCGTGGCTCTTTCGACCACATACATGTGTTTTGTGGTTTAAAACACTGAAGGTCTCCCCATGGAGAAAGAGAGAAACGTCACTCTGAGGTGCTCTGGGAGCAGCTGATTTGGGCCATGTGTCACTGAGACACGTAACAGCCACACTTAAAGGAGGGCTTTTAAAATGGGGAAGGTAAAAAGGGGTAACAGAATTGGGAAATCCTGACCAAAAAAGCTTGAATGGGAGGGTACACACAGGTCTGAAAGAGGACGCCAAGGAGCAATGATGTCTTGGAGTAAGTTTTATCCTGTCTCACTTTTGTGTTAACAATCCCAAATGCTGATTGCTTTCTGACCAAGCAGACACCATGTAGATTGCATGTTAAAACAAGTGGGAAAAAACAAAAGCAAAGTGAGTTACAAACCCCCCATAATTTTCTTGTAATAAACATTAGCGACATTCTGATAAACCGCATCCCAAAACAGTAACTATATTTTACAAATAATTAGTGCATTCTCAAACCCCGGTGTATATAGGCTTGTTATACTTTAGCCTTGGGCATCTCAACTAGCCAAGCCATGTTAAAGTACAACTTTGTCAGCAATGTAAGTTTAAATATGTTCTTCAAAACTTGTTGGCTCATATACCTTTTTGTGACAGAAAGATCCTAGCACATCCTGGTTAATATGCTGTTAAAAACCTAAGTCATGATAACCTAGTAGGAAGTGCTAGTAAAGAAAATGGTCTAGGATCTGTTCTTTAGCCTTGCAGACAGTGTCACCGCAAAGTTTGTGCCTCGGTAGCTAAATTCTCTTCCACTACATTGCTTGGATCCCATTGATGTCCACTGGGACAGTCCCTGGCCCATGCTATCCTCTCACCCTAGACTGGCATTGGCTGGGAAAGTGATAGTTAGCATTGGTCAAAAATATGCATAAGAATTACATGAAAAAATAAAGAGCATCATGGACCAGGGCTTGTGAGTATGCCCTTGTCATGTTGAGCATACCAGTATGGATGTAGGTTTAGCACAGGTGATAGTGTTAAAACCATTTTCTTTAACTCTTAATTCTACAGGACAATGGGCTGCTACGATATACTGGAACTCCCTTGTGCAAGGGGGGTAGTTGGCAGTGCAGTGAGGCAGATACAGTCCCTTGGATCTCAAGATGCATCATTCACAAAGACTTTAATGAAAAATAGAAATAGTTGCTTGCTCACAAAATACCATAAATTAAATAAAATATCCAGGGAAGCTATTGCATGTTCCCATCTGCAAACATTCTGGAAATTGGAAAATTGATCCAAAAAGACTGCAGAATCAATTATTTGTGAAAATCTTTTCTCACTTCTTCTTAGTTAGGGTGTTGCTGTCTTCCCTATTGATTTTTTTACCTTCACATTTTTAGAAAGAAGTTATGTTTCTGAAAGAAAGGGATTGAAAATTCAAGAAAATTCAGGAAATAGGTTTTCCTTAGTTTGAATTTTCAAGAGTGTGCTGAATTCAGAATGATATTTCCTCTTTTATTTAAAATATCTTCCTCTCCCAGGTAAATTAAACTTTCAGACCATGTATTTTGCTAAACAAATTTTTGTTTATCCCTCAGAAGCAAATGAAAACAAACTTGCAAATTCATTTAAAAGTATTTTTTATCGTCCCTGAATTATTTTAAAGAGAAGATTAAATCTCACCATGTGACTTTAAATAGTTGCAGTGTGAGAAAACAATATTCAGCAAGAAACGTTAATATAAGCAAAATAATTACGTTGTTATATAGCTGGGGGGAAATCATAAAGGGAATGATCTTGATTTGAGAGATAAAGATCTGTAATTGTGCTGTATTTTATACTTAGCAGCATGTCCAGATGACTTGGTAACACATTTGAGAGAATTATTCCATCATATGGCTTTTGGAAGAGCTGTTAGTTATTGCATTCTAAGGCCTTCATCATCTAAGTTTAATTTTTGAAGTTGTTCATATCCTTGTCAATATTGGTATTTTTTAGTGAGTGCTGGAAGTAATGATTGCTTATGACACATCCTACTTACATAGTGCCCCTTTTTCTAGCAAGGTCGTAGCATAGTTGTCTATAAAAATTGCACATTCTTGCCACAAAAAAGCAGATGCAGCTGGAAAGAGAATTTCAATTTTGAGTAACCATTTGTATGTGTGGTGCACAGTTCCATGAACAGCTTCCAGCCTACCATAAGTGCTCTGCCTTTTAGCTCCGGGTGGGGTTTTATAGCCACCATAAACTTCATCCTCTAATAGATAAAAGCCTGCAAACACAGATGGATGATGAGATTGATGATAGTGCTCTCCCACAGCTGCCCTCTTCTTCCTTCCCCAGCAAGTACTGGGAGGTGACACACATGCCCACAAGAGGCATGTGAGAGGTTTGCTTCTGTTTTAACTGCATCTGCTACACAGGTGGATTGTGTTGGGTATCCATGGGCAGTCCTGGTGCTGCCTCTCTCATCACAGATGACAAGTTGCTCTCTCTGCCTTCCAAGGCAGTGACTTATCCTGTGTCCTCCGGAGCTTGACCCTCATGGGAAAATCCCCAGGTCCTGCAAAGGGGCTGGGCAGTAGAGAAACATGTCACAGGCTCTCTGTCCTTTGCTCCTACCCACTGTCACCCTTGGCATGGTCATGAGCTGGTAAACACCATGCGTACTTACAATTTCACCTGAGTTGTTGTTCTTGGATCAGCTAGTTTGTGTTAGGAAAAAACAATGCTAGTTCTTTACTCTTACTCTCTAATGGCCTCTGCTGTGACAAACAAGACAGGACCTGCCAACCCTTCCATTCCCTCCACTGCATTTAATTCCAGTGATGTCATACCCCCAAAAGATGACCTCGTTGCTCTAAACACCTCAGACAGTAATTACATCTGCCATTCTATTATTTGGCTTGCAAAAGTTGTGCAAACGTTTCTATATGGGAAGTCCTTCTACTTCTTAGTGGTTGCCTGATTGCAAATCCTTCATTTAGTTCAGGTATTATACTTAAGTTCTCAAGTACTGAATATTGATTTTTTTCTCATTCTTTTTAAAATAAATTTTTTAATAACTTGATGTTCTTGAAATATCACAATGTCAAGTCATCCACTGATGCAATCCATAACTCACTTGATAACTTTTCTGTGTTTGTAATGAGCAGTTGAAATTAAGTATTAAGAAATTTCAATTAAATAAGTGTTAAATTGGGCATAAAAAGAAATCATGATGCTGTGGATAATATGGGGTCAGAATAATGGTAGCTGAATGGTATAATTCTTGTAGTATTAGTGACTGATGATCAATAGAAACAACCCCAAAAATGGCAGAGCAAAAACATAAGGCAGGAACTATCAACGTTCAGGTCTGTCTGAAATCAGAAGTGGAAAGTCTGTGCCTAAAAATATATATACATTTCTTAGATAAATTAGGTCCCTTTACTTTTTCTCTGCCCATATGTTGACATTATCCATGATCTTAAGTCCTTTTTCCACATGTCTTGTGCTTATGGATTTGTTCAGAGCAGCACTGCTTCTGTCACAGTATTTCGGAGAGTCACATCTTCTTAAGGCCTCAGCTGAAATTTCTCATCATGTCTTTATCAGTTCTTGATTATTATATGTGTCTTTGCAGCCTTCTCAGACAACCATTCCCTACCCCAAAGAGGAATTCAGTACCTCTTTTCGATGGGGGTGGGAAACCAAACCCAACACTTTTTTCATTGGAATGTAAAAACTCCGCTATGTCAGCAAAACTTGCCAAACAGTTTGGAAAGAAAAATGGATCAATGCAATTAGTCAGACAGTACATACACCCTTTTGGTGATTCACCTGTAAGTTGACAATAGCAGAAACCATCCAGCAGTTGCAGGGGAACACAGCACACAGCACCTGCCAGCCTGGAGCAGGCACTGCGGTAGCTGTCAGTATTACTGTCTTCCTCCCAGCTGCGGGTCAGACCCTGCTCCAAGTTTGGGTTGTGAAAGTTAGTATGTGCTAGAGGAACCAGCTATCCCTTGGTCCATCAGAATCCCAAAAGGACTTCCCGATACAGAAGGAGTGCCCTGAGGCAAATCTTTGTTGCTTTAGCAACATTGCAACTAAATGCAAGAGAAGCCGTATGAAACAGGAGCAGGCATGGAAGGACTGCAAGACACGTGGCCCTAGACAGCCCCAGGACAAACCCTGGGTTTCCTAAGCACAAGAAGAATGTTTGTGCTGTCTGTCTCCAGGATGGAGGGTTTAGATCAGGGAAATGAGTACTGCAAGCTTAAAAACTCCAGGAAGCCAGGAGCAGAATGGCACATGCTCTGAAGTCTCCCTCACTAACCCTCTCACAACAACCCTCCATCTGAGGAACATAACGAAGCATTTGCACACCTTTTGAAAGAGGAAGAGAGGCTCCTGAACTTTCAGAAATCAAACTTAGCAGGAGTTATCTATCTTGTATATAACATGAAGATGATTTTAATGACATGGCCAACAAACAACTAAACTACCTTCTCCACAATACAATGAAAATCTATAAAGTTTGCTGGAGATGATCAACAGTTTAGTAAAACCCAGCCCCAACTCATCAATATTCAGTGAATGCTTAATGTTATTTTTCTAGCAATTTTCCTCACTTGGCACTGGCTTGATACCAGGGAATAGAAACATTTCTGCCGTTGCAGATCACTGTTCCACCTCACCAGCAACTAGCTGCTGTTTCTACCAAACTGACAGAGGCATTTCCCCTTCCCTCAGCACAAAAGCCTATTTTTGTATGCCTAAGGAAATGTGAGGATATAAAGCCATGATTCTCAAGCCAGCCTGTCTAACTTGCAGGTATGGCCCCCTCATTTATTGTAACAGAAGCTTTTATGCAATCATAATGAGAAACTACATATAATTAGTATTATATTTTTGTTCTTATACTTCAAACTCTGTTTTTTTAAAACTTGTCCCCCAGCAAGGAAGGTTTTTCAAAACTTTCTTGTTAGTCTTATACAGAATAAAGGCCATTTTGGGTCTTAAAATCCAGAAGATTGTGTTTTTCCATGGAAACACTGTGTTGTCTACCGCATAAGAAGTGCTGTCAATATAGTCATACTATTGCTATGTTCTTGAAATATAGAAAACCTTTTTAATAGTGAGAAGAAACAGCTTGAAATTAATAAAACCTGAGAAGTTCAAAGTATTAGCAGAGCTCTAGTAATCTGCCCGTTTTCTCGAAGAAATTTGATAGCTGAAGGTTATGAAATAAACAGTGCAGAGAAGCGGCTTTTTGCCATGGCCTGGCTTGCAATTTGCACCTCTGAAGAAGCAATATCTTTTTTTGCTTTTCTTGATTCCTTTTAATCAACATGTCTCATTCCACTTCATGGCTGCTACTTCGGCCACAAGAATCTAAATTTTCATTCAGATATGCTAAAAGTAACATGGCCTCCTAATGAACCTCTTCTCACACACACACGCAAAACCCCCTAAAGGAAATCAACGATTTTGAATTAATTTGTTCTCTGCTTGGGAATGGACTGGTTTTCTGACCTAAACGTGAGGGTACAGATAACTTCTGAATACTGACATAATTACTTGCTAGTGCGTTGGTTAAAGCAGGGAGATTTAAATATCATTAATTTAAACCAGCAAGCTGAAAAACACAGTTTAAGTAGCTGGTTTTTATCTTGTTTTGCATAAGCCTTTTTCCAAAGGAAATGTTGATTCCTTTTGCTACCGCACATTGTAATCTACTCATATTTGTTGAAGCAAGTTATATACAGCAGGCCTCAGACCTTCTTCTAGCGTCAGAGGAAGGCTGGCCCATTAATATGTGACCACACTTACAATCCATAGACAGAACTCGGCAAGTTCCTTCGGTCCCTATCCCGCCACACACCTGGATGTGCACCCACCTGGTGGCAGCATCCCTAGGAAAGAGAGGAGCTTGGACAAGGCTTCTGCCGACAGAGCGTTTCATCTGCCTCGCAGGTTGCTCCTGAGAAATCACTCGGGAAGACAGCAATGAGGAATGGGCTGTGAGCCAGAGGAGCTGTCTCGGCAGACTGCACAAAACCTGCGGATCACAAGTCGAACTCTCCTGATTCAAACAATGAAACAATAAATAGTATTTATTCTTAATTCTCTGCCTCCAGTATTTCTATCATATTATAAACTGTGAAACCACCTCATTGCTTATTTACCAGGCGCTAGCCCCTTTCTTACTTATGATTTGGACCAAGCTGTGTATGGACAGCAACTGGAGCTCAATTAGCATTCACGGAAAGAAAGAAAAAACTACCAGAAACGTACTGAGAACATTTTTTAAACGGGGGAAAATAGCCTCACATTTAAACTAGCTGACTTTTTAAGGAAGGGGAACAATATCTACTAGTGAATTGAACAGCAGTAGTTCTTTCTGGTCACAGTCTCGCTAAGCTTTCAGAAGTGGTAGTAGATCTCCTCCTCTTCCCCTCCCATTTTTTTGAGAGGTCTGAGGAGGGTTATCAACCTTTCTGCTTTTTCAACTCCCAGCTGATTTCTCAGGTTTGAATTAAATAGTCACTGAATGGAACTAAGGAAATGCAGTGAAATGAAAAAATCGTCCTCTCCATTCTGCAAGAGGCTAGTGCTGTCAAAAGCTAGTTTAGCACTTCAGCACACTCTGGTTCCAGGTTCTTAGCTGTATGAGCTATGTGTATAATGTTTGGGCTGTTTTAGACAGCAAGTTGAGATTTCTGCAAGGTTTTATTTCCTGTAGATATTATCAGTTGAGACATTGTCATTGCTTGGCATATTTTCACAGTTCATTGTACGTAACCTTACTTTTAACACAGGCAAAGTTAACTTTCAAAAATACGAATTTTCTCTTACATTGGTTGCTTTCTTTTCGAAAGCTGCCCTTCAAACAACTGACACTTGCTTAACAAAAAGACCAGCCTCCAAACTGGAACTGCAGGGGACTGTAATGCTGAGGCACACAAACAAGCTGCAGGCACACAGTTTGCATCTGAAAGCAAGACTAGCTGCATCTGTGGGCTACTCTCCCTCCGTTAATTAATGCCTTCACAAGCAGGACTGAGTAACTTGTGTACAACTCCATAACAAAGTATCTGTGCAATGCTGGACAGCCGCTAGGAAATCTGTATGATCTCTTACCACATTTTGTAAATTTAGTGGCTTTGGTCCCTGCTTGCTGCAGATATGCAGTAAATACGCCCTCAGACTGCTGCCAAGCATCTGTATAGACTTAAACATCTGTAGAGCAGGAGCTTAAAGGGATTGTGTAATATAATGAACAGCAGGTTACATAATTACCCTTTATTTACTTGTAACAAATCAGTTACTACAAAGAATTGCATTTTCTACACTGAAAAAAATGCTGCATCAATTAAATTGGAAACTGCACTTGTATTAATTCTGTCAATGAGCAGTATAATTTCAAAGTGGACAGGGTGAGTATAAGGACACAGAAAATAGATTTTTTTCTTTTGAAGAGTTGGCAGTAGTACACCAAGTCTTTGCAGTAATTCCAAAGAGTTATTGATTTTGGAGCCAAAAAGAACCATTGCATTCATCTGGCTTGACCTCTCACACAACAGAGGGTTTTGCACAGCAAATTCCCCAATAAACCCAGTAGCTTTTTTACTTTGTTTTCAAAAGACCTTAAAAAAAAAGCCCTGACGTAATGAGGGAACTGCAATCTGCAAGTACAACTCATGATGTAAAATAGAAGTGAATAGAGTGAATTTAGTACTTCTGGCCCAGATTTACCCGAGTCCCACATTTAGAGTCTGCCATATTTTCACACAACTTCTGACCTTTATTCTGTCAGTGAGAAAAATCCTTCCCCTTCCCAGTAGTACTGGAGTGTAGAGAAAACACCACATCTAAGACTCATTTATTCTTGGGCAATATGTGTGAGTAGTGCCAGATGGAGTATGTAGAATTTAACATCCACACCAAGGCTCTGGAGTGATATAACTATGATCTAGATTGATCCAACAATCTGTGGTTTTGTTTGAAAAAGAGAACAAAGGAGAGCTAGAAAATGGGACTAATGCACTGTAACACTACCACTCACTTGAGTGCACAGAGAACATGAAGCAATAGCTCTAAGGAATAAAATGTCTTGCATGCGAGTCCGCTCAGCACAGCCTTGCAGAGGACTGTGGGGTGCAGTACAAGAATATTGAGGCTTTCTTGGTCCATTTACCTAGGGAGAATTCACCAAAATAAGTCACTCGATTAGGAGGGTACAAATGTTACTATGACTTTGTCTGCTGGGGAATACAAAATACGGGACCTCTTACACCTTTCCACCTCTGTGCAGACAGGGCCTTCCCACTCTGTCCCTACCCTTGTCATTCAACGTAGGAAGAGGAGCCAGAGATATTTTGTGTCAAGGTGTGTCTGCCTTGCTTCCATTCAGCTCTATTTTTTTAAAAATTGAGGAACTGTAAAGCTTTATGAAGCAAAATAAACCAATGAAGCATTATTCACAGGCTCTTTCACCCATCTGCTCAGCTCAGAAATGATCTTGTTTCTCTATGAAATCTTAAAGTTTGGAGTGACTGAACTGGGCGGGAGGGGACTATCTAATGGGGTGGGATCCTGCTGCAACCTGCCCTACCCTAAGGACTCCAGGGTGGTGCTGGGAGTACTGCACTGCCTGGGATTTGCCTGAGCTTTCCTATTGCTGAAGAAAACCAAAAAGACCACCTGTAGTCAGAAGTGTTTTTCCTTTATTCCTTTGACATGAATCCCCAATGACGTACAAACAAACAGCTAAAAACACTAACAATAGAATAAATAATCTTACAGTGAAGCTCTGAAGGCGCTTTTAGGTCTAATACTGACAAACGTACTTTCTCACTCATTACAGAGTTATGTTAAGTATATGTGTTATGTTATTTGTAGCTCTGTAAAATACCTAACAGTCCAAGGACATTTAAAAATCATTAAAAGAATTATCAGAAGAAATAGCTTTGTATTTAAGTCCTACCTTTCAAGTAAGGTGACTGTGTCAACCGAACTCATGGTGAGGCAAACAACTTCTTTTACAGGATATAGACGTACCTCAAGAGAGTATTTACAGCACTGGCATGCTGGTTTTGGCTGAGGTAGAGTTAATTTTCTTCATAGGAGCTAGTATGGGGCTATGTTTCGGATTTGTGCTGAAAACAGTGTTAATGATAATGCAGGGATGTTTTCATTATTGCTGAGCAGTGCTTACACAGAGTCAAGGCCTTTTCTGCTTCTCACCCCACCCCACCAGCAAGAAGCTGGGAGGGGACACAGCCAGTACAGCTGACCCCAACTGCCCAAAGGGCTATTCCATACCATACGACGTCATGCTCAGCATATAAAGCTGGGGAAGAAGAAGGAAGGGGGGACGTTTGGAGTGATGGTGTTTGTCTTCCCAAGTCACCGTTATGTGTGATGGAGCCCTGCTTTCCTGGAGATGGCTGAACACCTGCCTGCCCATGGGAAGGAGTGAATGAATCCCTTGCTTTGCTTTGCTTGCATGCGTGGCTTTTGCTTTCCCTATTAAACTGTCTTTATCTCAACCCACGAGTTTTCTCACTTTGACTCTTGTGATTCTCTCCCCCATCCCACCCGGGGGGAGTGAGCAAGCGGCTCTGTGGGGCTTTGTTACCCACTGGGGTTAAACCACGGCAACTGGAAATTACATGATAGTATTTCAGTGCCCTGCGATATTTGATACATTTGATCCTTTGATCTGTTTTGTATCTACTGCAGAAGAGATGCCAAATTATTTAAAGCATGAGACCTTAGGTGCATCTGTAAAATCTGAGTGCGTGCACCTGTCATACATAAAATGCGTCTTTTTGGGTTCCAGTTGTTATTTGAACATGAAAAATGGGTATCTTTGCATTCTGAGCAACTTATGAACCCAGTTGTAGTTATCAATTTTGCATGCACATAGGCTCTTTAAGTACTAAATGAGACATGCTATTCAATAGGGATAAGCAGTAAAATATCTATACTTCTGAGCAAACCCAATAAATAATGTGTCTTGTGTTCAGAACAAGTCAGGAAAATGTTTAATAATTCCTGAAATATAATTTGGTATTCAGCTACAATGTTTTTATAATAAATTACATGTGTCTTAAAAATAATGTTACTAAATCATAATTTAATTCCTGTATTCTAAGCAGGACTACTAAAGTGTCCATATGTTACCTGCCATATACTAGATTTTTAATTCCTGTTCTTTTCTTGATCCCTAGATTATATGGCTGTTACATTCTCCAGCTCCCAAATGCAGTTCTTCTGTTCAAGCTACAGAGACTCATATTTTTAGGGCTGGAAATGGATGGTTCATTTCCTCCTAGCAGTTAAGATGGTAGTTGCTACACATGCAAATGTCTTAAACCAGTAAAGTGTATGGTCATATCACTGCACCACTTACACCTCTTCAATCACTGGTCCAGCTGTCAAAAGTACATGTCATACTTTAAAATGTAGTCTAAAGTGAGAGGGGATGGTTATTAATGCTACTGAACAACTACTGCATCATCCTTCCCTACTGATGAGGCAAATCTTCTGTCATTAGCAATTAGGTTAGAAAAATGCAACTCAGTTCTTAAATTCCAACTTTCTTCCTTCTTCTGGCCTTGTCAGAAAGCAGGTACTGGATAATAAGGACCCACTGCAATTCATGTGATACTATGTTTTTGAAAATCTTAGCAATTGAAAACAAACACGCAAATAGAAAAAACCTTCTTTATATTATTTTTAGGTGCCATTTTAACCAGAATATCAGCAATTTCAGTGACAACGGTTCTGTGACATCTGATACCAATCACACGAGACATGTTCTGCTACTTTAGGCCCCCCAAGTACAGGTCGGTTCCCTGTCAACATTTCTGTCCAATACCAGTGGCAGCAGACTGTGGCAAAAGTCTAATGATTTCATTATTAAAAATCTTCTTTTAAAAAACAAAAAGATTTTATTGTGATAGGTGGATCTTTCTGGTATGGTGAAGTAAGAGGATAGATGAACGGTCATGATACAAATAATATTTTCTGGTGTACATAATTTTTGGTAAGACACTCTGCCACGTAAAAGGAAGATAATTTATAGTAGTCCACTCTGCAAACCTTGCTCCTGTCATTGTTGTTGCTCTGTGATAGCAGATGAAGAAACAGTAATGACAGTAAGATGCAGTAGTTTCAGTGTAGCAGATGTATACCTATCTTGCAGGATGGGAGCGTATTGCACACTAGAAAACAGGTTGCATTTTCATCTTCACCCTTTTACTTCCCCTTTTATAAGTCAAAATTTTCTTCCTCCTGCATTATACATATATGCATACACACACACAAATAACCCTTATTTACTGTATGAAGAAGTAGTTATATGAAATGTAACATTCGCAGCCATGCTGTGTATCTTACCTTCTTAGCCAGAGGAATGTGTTACGCCGGTTCCATGCACACATTGGGCCAAGATGAGCAGAGGTTACCAGCAGCAGAGACTTTGCAGAAGTACAGAAGAGATATAGGCCAGGTAAATTTCTTACTAGTGTACTGGGACACTTTCTATGTTTAAATATAGAGCTGTATTTTATGTTTTATTGAAATGCTCCCTGTTTTTAACAGTTACTGTTTTACCAAATCCTGCAGCCCCAAGACCTCCTGATGATCTCAATGAGAGTTTTGTGTAGACAGGGATTTTGGGACTTAGCTCATAATAGAAAAGATGATTGATGTGAGTATGAATACAGCATTGATCTGTTGATCTGTCCAAAAACTGTCTGACATAGGTCCAGTTGGCAGAGACCAACATGACGATACAAAAATATGGGCATTTATCTCCTGGAACTTACAAGCCTGCCACTTGAACCAACAGACTGCATAACATCCTAATGTACACATTAGGCACAGCAGCCAGCAAGATTACCATTCGCAGACTTTGAAATGAAACACCCTTCACCCTGTTTATGCTTCATGCATGATTAAGTGCAAAGAAAGCAAGCCATATCGGTATGACAATCTGTCAAGGAGAGGAACCTTTGCACAATGATAAAACAAACATCTAAACACATTTTCTGTGTAAAACCTCTTGTGTTGTTTATCGAGTATTACATGAAAACTGTGTTAAAAGGACATTAAAGCTGAAAAGTCAAGCTTCTCAAAGTCAGGAAATTATGGAATTCAGACTGCCTGTGAAACCAAAATTTTGTTCTTTTGGTAATGTTAATTATTACCCAGTAATTAGCTGCATGCTGTATCTTTGCATAGGACCCAAGTCTTCCTCAGAGAAGAGCATTGATGGTGCTCAGTGAATGAGAAGCTATTCAGTATTTTCTTTTACCCTCATTAATCAGTGAGTTTTTATTTATCTGCTCACATACTTATGTACATGCTATTTAATGCCACTTCATACTCCAGCATCCCTTATGTCATAAGTTGATGGGATAAATCAGGAAGGGACCTCAGGAGGTCTCCCATCCAACTGAAAGCAGGGTCAGCTGCCAGACAAGATGTGGTCGCTCACAACCTCTCTGGGCAACCTGTTCCACTGCCTGGTTATCCTTTTTATAAAAAAGGTTTTCCTTAAATCCAGTCTCAACCTCTCCTGATTCCACTTATCCCCATCAGCTCTTGTCTTCCTGTTATGCTGTGAAGAGCCTGGCACTGGCTCTTTTGTAACCTCCCCATAGGTTCTGGGGGGCTGCTGTTAGGTGCTCTCGAAGCTGCCTCTTCTGCAGGCTGAGCCAGTCCTGGTCCCTCAGCTTCTCCTCACAGGGCAAGTGATCAAGTCTCATCTGTCTTGGTGGCCCTCTGCTGAACTCCTTCCACTTTATCAATGTCTTTCCCATACTGGGGAGGGGAGGGCGGGAGGCGGCAGAAAAAGACACAGTACTCTAAATGTAATGTAATCAGTGTTGAGTAGAGACAGATAATCACTTCCCTGGATCTACTGCCTATGCTCTGGTTAATACAGCCCAGGATACTTTTGGCCTTCTTTGCTGCCAATGCACACTGCTGGCTCACGCTCAGCCTGCTGTCCCCCAGGACCCCCAGGTCCTTTCCTGCAGTCATGCTCCCCAGGCAGTCGGTCTCCAGGCTATGTGGTTGCACAGAGTTCTTCCTTCACAGGTGCAGAGCTTTGCATTTGTCCTTGCTGAATTTCATAAGATTCCTGTCAGCCTATTTAGGTCCCTGTGGATGGCAGCTCTGCCCTCAAGTGTATCAACCAGTCCCTTCCAATCTGGTGTGATCTGCAAACTTGACAAGAGCACACTCCATCATCTCCTCTAGAACATTGATAAAGATAACAGTACGGCTCCCAGGATAGATCCCTACAGTACTCTGACAGTTACAGGTACACCAGTAGAGCAAATCTGTTAGAGCCTACCTTGTGTGACCCATCATCCAACCAGTTTTTTATCCATCTAGTTGTGAACCCACCCAGACCATAACATCCTGTGAATGCTGCCATCACCACCTTCACAGCAATGGACGCTGGGCAAAGGCATTTACCACTGCTGGAAAAGCCTCCTTCTGCTCTGTATCCCTTCTTGCAAGACTACAAGCCTACCAGGATGTCTCCTGCCTGTGGTTCACTTAGCTCATGAACACTGGTGCTGCTGCACGCTCCTGCCACATGGCCTCACTCATAACAAATAAACAACATTCCTTTTTTTTATTGTGCATGTGTGGTCCTATGATTCATTTACTGCATGCTATTCAGTTATTCTGATTAGAGGTGTGGGTATTTCAGCATAGGCTTTTCTGTGGAGCTCACTTCTATCACATGCGTGTAGCAATGCTTTAATCTCTGTAGCCTCCAGGGGAGGTAAGGCAGTGGATGTGGAATTGTTCTGATGCGGAATTTTCTCTGCTGATTTCAGGTTACGTTTAAAATGTTTAAGTCTGATTATTCACAGGATTTAGCTTTATGTAGCACATTATGCATTCAGACAACAACTCTCAAAAGTTTTTAGTTAGGGCCAGGAATAGTCTCAGAGGCTAAATTTGTGCACCCAGGAAGTGAGAAACACATATTGAGAATTATTCATACATTCAGACATCTGGCTTTGGAGCTGTCAGTCACCACCCCTCTCCACTGCCTGCACAAAGAATTTAGGCTCTGGATTTCGGACAGTTGTAGGGAGTTTGGTGTGATTTGCTCCTCATGACTCCGGAGCCTCTGGTAGACCCTAGCTTTCCAAGGAAGCACTGAAAGTTACACAAGCATGCTGTTGCAGTCCTGTCCTCCCTCAAGAGATGCCACCTTCTGCCATACATCAGCAGGCATCTTACAGATAAGAGCTGTTTTCAGTAGGTGTTCCTGCCTAATTCCCTGAACATAGTCCACCCATTAATTGAGCAGAGCAGAGGCCTTGGATTATACAGTTTATATATTACGCATATCATCAAGCAATTCAGGACTGTGACATAACATATATACAGAGGTTTCCTGGATTGTCATCAAGTCTGATGTTTCTTTAAAGTATTTGACTTTGGAAACCTCAGTAGAAATCCTTTCAATAGGCTCAAGCATTTGTTTGCTTAGATAACTATTTATGAAACACCAGTTAAACTGCTCTACACTTCTTTCTCTCTTACTCTGGAGATGGTATGTGTATGTGTAGATGTAAAACCTTTTAGGTTCCTTTACTTGCTGAAATTAAGGTCAGTTAAAAACTTCTTCAGAATCGCTTTCAACACAACAGCTCATCTGAGGTGAGTCAACTAGATGACAGCAGACTCAGGTCTTTCTCAAAGCCTAAATTACTCAACAACACAGAGGTACACATCTGAGGTCAACAGGAAGGCTATCAATTATATGGAAAGCTAAAGGAGGGAGTTGTGGGTGGGATAGAGAGACATAAGGAAACATAAATTGCTTCAGAGTTTTCAGATAAAGGGGAAATGAAAAAGCAGCATAAGAGAAATTCATGATATTGTGCAAGATTGAATGGGAAACACAGGTCTCAAATGAGCCAGACTCCAGCAGGACTTCCTATATGCCTGAAGTTAGGTTCAGGATTAAGTATTTGCAATGAAAGTACCTGGGCGAAAATTCAGGCAGATTCTTATTTTACCCAAGCCACTTCCACCAGTAATAAATATCCATCTCAATAGCAGAGCTGTTCTGTACTCTTTTTAGAAACGTTTTCATTGGCCAGGGTAACCTGTGTCCATCATTGAAGAAAAATTTACATACTTGAAGCAGCTAGGAATTTATTGAGAAAGCCAGACAAGGATAAGCATGCTAGGGCAAAATTAAATTAGGACTGTGAAAGTGTTAGCTTCTTCTGGCTACAGGCTAAACAGTGTTGCCGCAAATTTTCATGCTTAAAGATTTATTTTAAGAGTGGCTTGTGATGGATCTTGTCTTGCAAAAAAACCCTGAGCCAATCTACAGCTCTCTGAAAGCTGGCACCATGGTTAGCTTAACATATCCCCACTCTTTTCTAAAATGAGCAGCTATAAAGTTACAGGACAGAGATGAAAGTAACACTTCTGTACTAGGCACTCCAGCTACCAGTGAAACAGGAGGAAAAACAAATCACATTACTAACAGCAGACTAAATTAGTTGAACTCCCATGACAAGGGCCGTATAACAAAAGGTTTATGAACTGAAGGCAGGCCAAAAGTCCTCTGCTGTTACAGATTGCTGCAGATTGGCCATGTTAGCCATGCTTACAGACAGAAATGTCAGGGGCATCAACCCATTAAGAATACTGTATTTAGAAATGATGGAGTGTGCACCCATAATTTAGTTCTGCGCTCTGAGTGCAGCACTCGAATGGATGGGGTAGTTTGGGTTTTCAGGCTTACAGTATCCTCAGATCACCTCTTCCACACAAATTACCATGTTCATCAATGGTTCCATTGAGCAATGGCTCCATCGAGTCCTGAGCAATAGCTTTCAGGACTCATGTTACATTGCTTTTGAAAGAGCAGAAACACACCACCAGGGAATAGAACTGGCTGAGAAAACTGTGACGGCACATTTCTACCCCTGGAATTAGGCAAAATAAAAATGCTTGGTGGAAATGGTTCAATTTTGACTATGATGGCACAGCTAAGTATTTGTGAAAGTTTGGAATAAACTGGAAGAGTTAAAATAAAGAGGTTTCTTAAAATCTCGATTATTACATGAAATTCCAAATAAGAAAGAGCACATTGGCTCCCACTGTGACTGGTGACAGCCTCTGTAAAGGAAGAGTCCTTCCTTACCCTTTCATGTTACGCCGGAGGTGTTGGCTAAACAGAGTCACTACCACATTTGGTAGGTATTACCAGAAGGTTAGTTTTCCACATTTAAACTTTATTTCTCTTACTGGCCTGAATTATTAACAGAGATATATGTGAGAGCACCCTGGAGTCTTGTGAATAAGAAGAGAGAAAATTCTCCCAGAGCAGCTGAAAAATAAGGAAAATTAAATTAAGGTGGTTGGGGGAAAGCAGCAAACTGCTCTATATTTCTTTCTCTCTTACTCTGGAGATGGTGTGTGTAGATGTAAAACCTTTTAGGCTCCTTTACTTGCTGAAGGTAAAGAAAAGCTGACTTTCCGCTCTGGCAGACATACCAAAAGGCTGACAGCACAGTGTATTATTCGTTTGCACTGTGTGAGTCATCACCTGCTCTGTTAGTCAAAGAAAGTTATTGTGACCAAGGGGAAAAGTGAAAAACAGTCCAAAACAGAATTATAGGCCTCTCTGTACCACATTTTGTTATCAAATTTATTTCACATTTTGTTATCAAGTAGCTGTGTGGCAGGACAAAAAGGAGCTGACCCTTAGGACAGCAGACAACTAGAGATGGTGTTTTTCGCCCTCACTTGCATACATACTTCTTGTCTTAATTTCTTCTCTCCAGAGTCCCAAGCCTTGTACATCCAAAGTTTCTAAGTACAACTTAAAAATTTGCCTTCCTAAATATGTTGTACTGCTAAAACCACAAGATTAAAAATAGTTTTGGACAAATGTACTGTCCCTTTATAACGTTTCATTGGTAGGACTCAAAGCATTATTAAACAGCAAAACACCACTGAAATCCTGGTTATTCGTAAAGGCGGAAAACAGTCTCCCAGCCCTGTTCAAAGCCAGCCTACGGCTAAGCTGGGAGCAGAGCCCTGATGTCCCAATGACCAGAAATCCTCCCAAAGCTTACAGCATCTCCATTTTATACTGATTTTTTGGCTCTTATTGCATCAAAATGTGGATCGTTAAGCTATGCAGCCAGATACAACTTTTAAGGAAAAGAAAGGGCTCTGTGCTAGGGCAGTCGTGTTGCAATCCTGAAAATTTGGATTTCTCCCCTAAATTTCCTTAAGTAAAACTCTGGTTTTTCAGTTTATTTTATGTATAATGGAGCTAAAAATAGCTTTTTAGCTCTCAGACCTTCACAGCCTGTGAAGTACTGAGATACTTTGCAGACAAAAGCGTTGCTTAGAAACAAAAATAAAACCCAAAAGTCCCTAATTTTGCCTCTGAAGGGGACGTGGAAGCCAAAACAGTGCCTTGAGACCAGGTTTTTCCTGAAGTGCACCAGCAAAGTTAGCTCACAGGCAAAAAATGGAGCTTGGCTAGGACGTGCTGTGTTCTGGAAGCCAGGTGGGCTAGCAGTCAGTGCCACGTCCTGAGCTGCTGGCTGCAGTTAGCTCTGCCGCCGCCGCACATCGCACCGCTCCCGGCCTCGCCACCGCGCTCCTCCAGGTGCTCAGAGCTCCGGAGGTGCCTCTGAACCTCCCAGCCCTCCCATGTCTTCAGCAAGCTGAGAACGAAATAGTTATTACCAGCAGCTGCTGCCCTGTGTGGGACTCTGGTTTAAGTAATTCATTTTGATAACAATGTGTAGGTTAATTGATCCGTCATTAATTTTCTTGCTTTGTCGTTTTTCCTAATTATCTCCATTACATAGAAGGTCCGCAAGGCATGTTCCTTGGTGAGTATGCCTACTTTTTATTGCTTTTTGCAAAAGTACAACATATGTGCAATTATTCAATGCCATTCCATCTCTCAGCATCCCCTTTGGTGCAGAATATTCCATTTCTGAACTCTTCTAGACAATAGCTAATGTCTCTTCCCATGAGAAATACAGGTCGTATATGCTGCAGCAGGAATTCAAGTGTTGACAGAAATTTCAAGAAACAAATACGTTTTTGCAGACCTGGCAGCTTCTCCTGTGAAAATTCAGTTATGGGCTTGTGGACACAATCAGTAGCAACCACAGACCCAAACATTCCTATTCCTTTTTTGAGTCTTAAAAACAAAGCTAGTGAAGAGGATAGTTTTCTGGCACAAATGTTTATCACAAAACCGTGCAGTGGCAGCGGGGGTCAGATGGTACACCCAGGTGTCGTTCTGCTCTGGTACTTTGCAAATGGGCAAGTCTTCCTATTCCAGTGCCTATTTCTGCCCTAGATCCCATTATTACAGGTTCAAGGTGGAGGCATGTCCTATCCTTTATGTATTATCTGATTCTGGTGGACTATGAGATGCAGGAGACAAAGTGCTAGCAGGGACTATCCTAGTCCCCAGGTAACGTTAGGCTGAAGCGTAAGGAGAGAGAGGAGCTGTGCGCCTGACTGGGCAGAGATGGTACAGCTTCCAGGAAAGGAAGGCGGTGGTGGGCAAGGGATGTATATGCACACCTCTGTTCAGGCACAGGGCACTGGTCACAGGTTATATGAGGCGCTTTCTGATGTAACTGCTGGAACAGTTGGTTCAGCTGAACAAGATGAAGGTCCTGTGATACAAGTCTAACCAGGAGCCCGAGCTGGAAGGATGGCAAGGCATGCAGACACTAGGTGCATATTCATCTTTAAATAGCAAAGCTATTTAAGCAGAACTCTGAAATCTTCCAAAGCCACAAGGTACACAACTACAGTGCAAGGTGCACTCACTGTTATGTCTGTCCCATGAGATGTGCGGTATGCGCTGGCCACATGCTGTCCCCATGTCAGGAAGAATCCCAGTTGTGCACCGTTTTCCTTGCCCTGATTTCCCTGGGGAAGAATGTAGCAGCTGGAAAGGAGCTGTGGTGCTCTCCCCTGTTGTGCACTGCTGGGAGGCTGGGGGGTACGGGATGAGCTGCATAAAGCACCTGCTCTGCAATCTAGATGTAGGGGCAAGGTTTTCATTTTTGACAGCAGAAAATCCACGCACAGCAAGCTTGCTCTTACAGCCTGGAGAACGTGACAACACCGACCCCTCTGAGCTGTGTAAGATTGCTTAGCACAGAGGAAATGGAAGGAATTCAGGACTACTTTTAAATGTCATTGTAAGAAAGGCAGCTTCACCTTGAAAAAGAAATTCATAAGGCCCTAGCTACCATAGTCTATGATAGAAGGATTAAGACATACATGAGTTGTAAGGAGATAAATGCCTCTGTACTCCTCTTGTAGCTTCCAATGAGACATTTAATGAGAAACATTAAGAGTGAAAGACCAAAACTTCTCTGGCCTTCTATGCAATTTTTTAATTAAATGGCAGGACAAATTTCTGGAGTATTAGATGAGGATGCTCAACATAGTATCAACCCAGAAGTATATAACAAACAAATGTATTTTCCTTTTATATCTCTCTAAACTCTCCCCCAAATTCCAGTGCCTCACCCCTCATGCTTCCATTCTGGTGACATTTGCAGCCTTTCTCACTCTCTTTTGCCACATACCATTTGCTTCCCTACAATACTCACACCAACCTGTTCTTCAAACCTACATCCAAAAATTCTTATGAAATTTTCATTACCTCCCATGAAACCTCTACCTGAGATACTCGCCAGGACCTAACAGCTGGAGAAGTCAAGTCACTCCCTAAAAGACTTGGTAGGATCTGTGTGCCCAGGCCTATTGCAAAGGTCATCCAGTGACCCCCATGTCTGCAAAGGGAGGATCTGGGCACTTCTCCAAAACAAAACCCTAGGGAAGGCATGGTAGTGTATCATTCTGGAGAATCTAAAGGGAAAGACTGCAAAAGCTACTCGTGCATAATTCTCTAACTTAAAAGGATGGAGAACTGATTTTCTTCCCTGGGCAGATATCATTAATTTTCTGCAATGCAAGTACAATAGAAAATACTGCTTTAAATATGCCTACGTCTGGAGAGAGAAGCACAGAGAGAAGCAAGTGATTGCATTGCAAGAGCATCCCACTACCAGTTGCCTCTCTTGCTGTCGTTTTAGAGTTTGTTGCCAATTGCTTAATGCTGCGCTCTGCTAACCATCATCATTACCCTGTCTTTCTGTCCTTCACCCTTAATTACCCATGGTTCATCTGAAGAAGATGATGACAACTATGGAAATGCAACCATGCAGTTAGAGACACCAAGAATGCTCATACTGAAAGAATTACACTGTGTGTTCAGTCTTACGGGTGAAGCGGCTGAGATCTTTCAGAGCAGTGATCTGCTCTGAAAAGCCACCTGCTCAGAAGCCAGCATTTCTCCCAGCTGATGACCCTGCTCCTGCTTTCCCATTCTCCGTGTCATATATCCTCTCCCTGTGTATTTAAATAATGTGCATTTTCAAGTCCCTCTATGCATCCGCCCTGCTATTACCTTAATTCTTATGGGAAATATTTCTCCCCTAGCAATTGCCCTTTTCAGGAACATATCCTTGAAAGAAAACAGAGAATGGCTGTATTATGGTAGTCAGATGGGCCAGGCCCAAAGCGATGACATGGAACACTCAGGCTTCTGGAAGAGCTCCAAGAATGAGTTTAGCCTAAGACTGGCTGCTTAAATCTGTGTAATGGAACTGTCCAAAATACAGGGATACCAAAGCCTTAGGAAAATATAGTTTATGCATCTTAATTTTTATGCATCTCTTCCAGTTAAAGGGTGTTTGGGTTTTAAGGGGAAACAGAATAAACTTTCAAACTTAGTTTCCAGGGGTTGCTAAGAAAGGAAAATCTTGGAGTCCCACAAATACGCATGCTCAACTACCATTGCTCTGAAACTGTCTGCAATACCACACTTTTATTTGATACTTTAAGGGAGTTTCTAATACTTCTCTGCTTGCACTCTCTTCAGCAAGCCCTTTCAAGCACTAGGTAAACTTCTGTCTCTGTATTCTTAAAGTATTTCAGGGTATCAGGCTGCACTACTTTTATCATAAAACATGATCTTATTCTTGCAGACAGCCTAGTTACAGAGGAGGAATGCCATGTACTCTATGGCAATATGGAAATTCAGTTCTACAGCTATTGAACCTTCTTGTGCCAGTACTAGTCCCAACCCATTTAGTCACAAAAAATAGCTTTTATTTATTTTATTTTTGTTAAAAGCATAAAATACTTTGGTTTCAGAACTAACTCCCGATTTCCAATGAAAAGTGGCACTTGCTGTCCTACTAGACAAAATTGTGGGTCATCATTCCTCCTTAGAAAAAAACTGCCATACGGCTTCTAAAATTAGCAAAGGTAACTGGATATTAAATCAAAGGCTCAGCAGATGGATAGACAAAATAAAAACAAGTGATATTCTATTAAAGGAGGAGATAGGATTACTGAAACTGTAAACATGGTCAGATCCAATGTAGTTCTTCAGTGCCGCAGGCAAGTGAATGAGTCAAGGGCAGTGGTCTCCATGCAGACTTTCCTGTAAGGTGTGTTCCTCCACTTCAGCTATGCTTTATAGGTTTGCCTGTAGTTTGTTCCTGTCTTTTCTGTTTGATTTCAAAAATCTTCTCCAGCTTTTAGCGTAGCTCTCCCACACATTGATGACCTTTTAAATAATTAAAATGCTAACTGTTCATTCAAGCTATTATGCAACTCACTCTTCAAAGTAGCAGGCAAAGGATCAAAACTGGGAGAAAGAAGACCTGTCTGTGCTACTTGGTTTTGACTTGCTTTGTTTTCCTGACAGGCTCTGTTTGAGGAGAACTGAGAAGTGTGCTTTGTTACTGGTTCAATGCTCAGAAATTCTCAGTGTCGTGTCATTATTCATCGTTTCTGTTTTGATCATTTAAGCAATCTTTTCATGTTGTTTTCCTCCTGGATATATTATCTGACATGCAACAACCAGAGTTTTCATAAAGCTCTTTCGTGCCTGTGGGTACACACGTAGCTGATGCCTGTTTAAATGGCAGTTTCACAGCCTTCGGAGGTATGCTGCATCATCCGAAAAAACAATTGCTGCACTAGAAAGCTCAAGACACTCTTAAAATCATCTACTCAAAACAGTGACATAACTTGGGAGGAGAGGTAGAATGTAGGAAAAGTACAATGTCAAATTAAATACCCTGGACTTACTTCTGAAAACACACCATTGATTTGGTTATATATCAAATCAACAGGAACATAGAAACTGATAAATTTAAAATGAAGAAATCTTGACGTAGAGAAAAAAGGTTGGTAGATTTAAAAAACAAGAGTTACAGAAACCTCTTCATCTTGGCTAAATAAATGAAACTGAAAAGAAGGCTAAGCCAGGTTCCCGCAAAAGTGAACAAATTTTCAAAAATGCTGATACAGCTGCTCCATTACAATTAATGGGAAGTGTCAGTGCTATGATAGCACAGTTCTGTTACAGTGACAGGTGGTATATGAGCCCTACAAATGCACAGGATTGGGCAAATAAAGCAGGATTGTCTAAAGGATTATAAAACCAAACAAAAATATGTTAGTGTGACTGATACTCCCTGTTCCTGACAGTTACCTTTATAAATTTTAATATCTGTACGTGCATTTATGCCTCTATAAAATCACAAAAATTAAGACAAGGAAATTGGGATTACCTCTAGAATGAAATTCTTCTCAGAAGCAGGAATTCCCATTGCACGTCTCCAGGGTCCCTGATACAATTCCCAGATAATAAAACCCAGACAGCAGTTTTGCATTTTATATTTTTGATAAGTGTGTTTAAATAAGTTACTGTCCATATTTCCACATTCATGTTTGCATTTTAAATTCTACTTTCACCTTTCTACTTTCACTGAAGGCAACAAAACAAGAATCATTTCCTTCTGGGCCGTATTCCCCCAGACTTGTTCCAGCAAGTCTAATTCATACTTAGCTGCAGTTTCTGGTTCTCTTGGATATCTGGGGGACAATGCCACCTGCTTTGCTTCACAGTTTCCAGTAGAAAAAACAGCCAAAATTAAGATTTATCACATTTAAGTAAAAGGACTAATCTTTGCATTCCCTCCTGCACCACAACGCCCATTGAAAGAAGGCAATAAGCAGTATTCTCTAAGCAAAAAACCCAACCAAACAAGCCCCCAAACCTTTTAATCAAAGTTAGCCTGAATAGACTAGATGTATGTACCATGACTTCTGAATTTAGTCTGATAGTTCAGGATAAAAGCACTACATGAATTTCTTATATCAGAAGAACCGCTCTCCCAAATTATACACCAACATGACTAATGATGTCTTATCGTAACTCTGAAATGTCAGCGATTTGGCTGCTTCTAGAAACATAATACTGAACAAAATATAGCACTGTGTGATCCCATGCATTTTAGTTCCAATCCATAGTTTTGCCTTACATTTCTAATTTTTTGGGGGGGACTTAATCATCTACATTTTCAGTTACTTGAGGTTGCTAGATTCATAAGGATTTTCACATCATAGACCTATTTGAAATAGGTTAGCATGTATCCCTGAATCTCTGCCAATACAATGTTTTTTCCATGTAATTTTGTCCAGTTCAGTCCTAAGAGCGCAGGTTTTCATCACTTTGCTCTCCAGAAGGTATTGCATTGCCCACAATTCTGTACTAGTTATTCCAAGCCACATTACACTTGCTTGACCTTACCTGCAGCTCCCTAAAAATTACTTCCTGCCTATCTTGAGGTACTCCTAGCCCTTCTCCATACTTTTTTCTCAATCCCACCCCCTCAAACACTCAATTATTCTTTAATTTAGCAACTGATTAGATCCCTAACTTTGTTTCTCACTTAATTAGGAATTTTGTAAATCTCAGCAGCCTACTTTTGGTTATCATTTTTCCATGTACCATATTCTGTCAAACAAGGAATGAGGGTCAGGCCTCACAAAGGTCAACCCGGCCTGTGCCAGGCATCAAATACTTCATGGTTTCTTTGCTTGTGATTCTCTGCAGACCACAAAACCTAGAAATAGCCCAAAGGACACAAACTTTGGTGAAAACAGAAAGTAATGAAACATTCTGGACAGGCTTAGTTCCTGTAACTGGTAATGGCACATGCCTGATAACGCCTGTGCCTGTTGTGTATATGTTGCATTGTGTGGTGGATGGCTACTGATGACAAATTTTGGAGTGAGGTTTTTTTGGTTAAGGCAGTAAAGTAGACAAAAGTCATTTCAAGAGCAATATTGTATTATGAAGTTATTCAGAAAATAACTCACGTTTCAAAAACAAGAGTCAATAGACTGACGAACTGATACAGTCTTTAAAACATTTAAGAGCAGACTTGAACAGTATGCATACAATAAGGGATTTGAAACCAATTTATCAAAGGTCTTAGCATGAAGACCCTTGCACTGACTTAAGTGGGCTTCCAATTTTACCCTAAAGCTCTATCAACTTTTTTGCAATAAGTCACTGCTTTATTTCCTCCGCAAAAGTGTTTTTAAAAGCCCTATATCTACTTGCTGAGTTCTTCTCCAGTAGAAAGGTTTAAATTCAGGGTACAATTTTGCATTTTGGAGGCAGTCTCTTCTTCTGAATCTCTCAGCCCCATACCACTGACAGGCTTTATGATACAGAAAGGAACAGCAATGTAATTGGTTTTGTTGGTGTCATTGCCTGACACCAGATAGAGCAGGAAAGATTGTAGATACCAACTGATTCCTTTTTAACACAGGGCTTGTTAAATTTTTTTCTGGAGGAAAGGTAATTTGCACTGGTTGTGTTGTCAGTCGTCAACGGGTTGCTACGGTGTGCAGTCAAGCTTCTAAGCAGTGTTCTGTTTTGTTTTCTATTCTTGCCTGGATTCCCCCTTTAACCTTATCAAAGCAGTTAAATTTCTTCTACCTATCAAGCTGAGCCATGTCAGCATCTTAAGATAGTCGCTGTTGACACGGCTGAGCAAAGCTGAATTGATCTTACAACCCCCAGGACATCCTGCACAGCATGCATGCTCTATACTACCACCACATACCTGATTTAAAGTCCAGACCTTTCTAACTCATTGTTGGCAAGGTAAAACGCTTTGTACCGCTAACGTTATTTAAGATCTTTCTGTTGCCACAAATGCTATCCCAGTAACCTTAGACTGTATGCTGGAGATGGAAAAGGAGGACAGCAATGACATGCTTGTTTGCACTAAAAGCAAAACAAGAAAAAAACCCCAACCTGAAACAACAACAACAAAAAACCACGATTCAAGTTGAGCTATACCTGTCTATCTGAGAAAGCAGCAATAAAACAAAATTAGTTACATTAGAGAACAAAGTGTGGCTGACAAGGCTTTCAGCTACTCTCCACGAAGAGCTTGACAAGTGAATGGCTGTTTTCCAAGCTGTTAGGCACCCAAGTTACCGCACATTTGCTTGTATCCTATATATTTTCCATTAGCAGGCACACACAGTGACAGTAACCCATGAATCGCAAGAATCCTGTCCTTAACACTGTGAGCACAAAAAAGGCTGGATTTTGAAAAATAGGGAACTTCAGAACCAGGTCACCAAGGTCGTCAAGAGACCTCAGCCCCAGGACAACAGACAATCTTAACTACTTGTTCTGTTTACTTCATTCCTCGATAATATTCATATCTCTTAAGTAGAGAAACAGAAGAAAGTTCTTTTAGAACAAAGAATCACTTTGTTTTCCAAAGGGTCTTTGTTTATGCATTTACACGCCTACCTGCTTGTGTGCGTATTAGTTAACGGCTATTTACAGAGTGGCCCCCAGAGGGGTGACAGACAGTTACTGGTGAGCTAATTTCAATGCAACTACTAGGTCAGTGGAAAATGCATAAGCTTGTATAGTGGTGGCCTATGAAGCAAGGACCATTGATAATAGGGGAAAAAACGTTACATTTGAAAAATAAAGGACCAGATCCTCATCACAGTGTTTAACCTTCCTGAGGGACGATGGACTAGCAGAAGCCTGGCACTGCCCACTGGGTGGGACTGCTCCTTGAACAAAATGGAGTAACACCATGCTTCAGCCTTAGGGTTCCTCCATTACTAATGGCACTAGTTTGGGGATGCTAAACACCTGTGGGATTAACAGAACAGAGTTTCCTGGGGCTCTGCATATAATGGATCATCTATGTTGGGGTACAGAAAAAGAAGCAATGGCCACACTGCTATGCAAGCAGGAAAGACTCTTCTGCCACCGATCTGTACGTCCACTTTGCAGAGCCTAACTAATCATTAAAGAAATGAAAAGCAGCAACTTCATAGCAAACTTCATATATGTTAAAATCCTATTTGTATAGCCACAGACAAAAGCCTCTCCTACAGTTTTCACTTGCAAGCCTTTGGTGTTTTTTTATGCACTGTTAAAACAGAACGCTGTAGAAACTGTGTCATCTGAGATGTGTGTGAATTCCCCACACAGCAGTTAATTACCGAGACAAATAGCCCATTAAAGTTATTAAGTTATATGGGAAATAAGTATGGGAGCCTGGACTGTTTTTGTGCTAGAACAAACAAACTCATATGACTTGGGAAACAAAGACTTGGGAACCTGGCAAGCAAAAATCTGCCTATTCTCTGACTCAGTGAAAATAAGTGGCATGAAATCTCAGAGAACAAACTAAAAAATGGAGTTAGTAACAGAGAAAACTTGTCCTTTAACACAAAACTGAAAACAAATAATGATTAACAGAACAAGAATTAAGATAGATTTGAGGATTGCTTCTGAAAAGGGAGTTCTCAGCCTGCGGTAAAGAGAACATTGTAATACCGAAGAACAATTGTGGGCAATAGCTACTATAATGTCATCACCTTATTATCAATAAAATAGGCTGGTGATATGGAACAATTCGTTCATCTCTCGAATTATGACTTACTGGAGCATTCTGATTTCAGAACTTGATTTCAAAAGCATTTCAGACCTCATTTCCCTTAAGAGCAAGGAGGATTTTCATGTATATATTATTTTCTTTTACCTAAAAATCAGTGTTTAATCATCTTTCATTGTGCTTTATTCAGAGTCAAGGAACACACTTTGCCTCTTTCAGGGAGCATTCACAAAAAAAGGTTCAAGTGCAACTCTATTAACTTGTATGGATGCAAATTGTTTGGAAAATAATTTTATTTGTATCTCCATTGTGATTCATAGATTGTGATTACTCCAGAATCCACTTGTTGGAAATTTTATATTAAATAAAAAAATACATTGAGATTATAAGCTTTCTTGTTGTCCCTCCCTTCCTTACTCAACCAGAGCAGGAAGCCAATCAAAAGTGGTGATGGTTTGCAATTTTATCCCTGACTGCAAAGACAGTGATTTCCTTAGTAGTCACTTGTTGGAAGTTTAGATTAGAGGCAATAATAACAGATGCACTATCCCTCCTTCGTTTGCTCAGCCATAATGCTGAGCTATAAAATACCCCCCAGTCTAAAATCACTGCCAATGTACTCTGTGCCGGGCTTTTCTGTGTGGTGCAGAAGTGAATCAAAACAACTGGAATGAACACAAAAAGCAAAGAAAAAAAAAATCAAAGAAAAAATCAGAGAGTTATAAAATGAAAAGTTTCAGTCCATAGTTCACCTAGAATTTGCAGAAAATTAATAATGTGAGAAATACTTGCATGTGAATACCTCAGAAAATAAAACCACAAGTTTTTTTTTAATCCAAAATTACAGGAGTAAGCAGTTGTGTACTTTTTCCCTTTAAAAAATGGCGTAGCCAAATGGTACGTGACTTGCACAGAGTCAGCATTAACAGCCAGAGGAATCTGGGGGAGCAGCATCTCTCAGGTAGATCTGCTCCTGGGTGTTTCCCAGGATTACAGTAAATGAGCATGATTTGGAGAGAACTTCTGGAGTAAAGGGAGGAGAAGGAGTAACCAGACCAACTGATACTCCCCAGCATTTTGTTGTATTAAACCAAATGTTTTGTCAGCCACAGAGCTAGTGTTTGCTCCGGCTAGTGGTACTTCCTACCTGGTGACTTGATGGGCACGAGGTGAGTGCTCGGAAGAGCTGATAGTGGCCCAACTGCTAACAAAACCCATGCTAATTCATCTTTCCACACTCAGACTCCCAAATCAATGTCCTAACATAATACATCTCATCCTTCTTGTTCCCACAAAACCTCTGTAGTAGTCAGCTACTGAGAGCTGGTGAGAAGCAACACCTCAGCGCTACTCCATTTGTTATGTAATTAATCTCGCATGGAGAAAAAGTAAATGAGTCAATGTGGTCTGAGCAAAGTATGCTCTTCTACTGCAGTATCAGCTCAGGTGTCTCCATATCACCTTCTCAACAAGAGTAAAATGGAAACACGAGCACAGTCTATCACGCATGAATTTTTTACTGCTGTCCCACATACAAATATTTGAAAATAAGCTTACATATCTTGAGGACTAGAAATAAAAAGTATGCCTGGCACCTTTCTCTTTAAAGGGGTTAATAATAGGTGCTGCTTGTGAAATATTTTGGATATTTTATACCTTATAAAATATGTATTTAGAAAGTTTTATTATGATATTTTCTAGTTTGCTGCAATGGGTGAAGAGATCAAAGGAGGACAGTACATAGTAGCCTTGTGTCCTGAAGTGAAATTATGATTCACTTATTAGCTCTGCTACTCAGAAGCATACATGAACTAATGCAGCATCTATCCACTTTGCCTTATCTATTGTGACAAGCCTCCGGGGGGCTGATCCACATGAAATTCATTTCACATCTCATTCATTGAGTGCCTGGGATTTGAAATACCTTTCTGCTCTTCTAGGTTTCAATAAGCTAGACTGCACAGACTTGTTGCCAACAAAAAGTAAGAACATAAACTTCTCCGTAGGGATGGTGCTTTCAAATTTCCTGCGATGCCGTTGGAGATGCACTGATATTCATTTCAGGAGTTGTGCACATGTGTACCTAGGACAAGGATGACTTAGAGAATAATCATACTTTTCAGACCAATGAAAATATATTTTATTGTACTCTATACAATAAAAGTACAATATATTTGTATTGTATGTATTTTATTGTAATAATGAAGATTATATCATATAAAGTAAGAGATATAAAAGATTATATTAAATATGAAATGTGTGACAATGAAATCTTCTACCAATCTTCTACCATTAACCAAAAATGCCCATGCTCCTCTTGAAGAAAGTTGAACCATTTGGTATTTGCCAGTTTATACTTAATTTCTGTACAAGTTTTACTGATGAAAACAGTGCAAATAAAGACCCCACTATTTGTCCAGAACATTGATTTTTGTATTTGGTAAGCAAAAGCCCAGCAGAGGAACAATATTGCTAGAAATATTAGGGATTTCCTTCAATGAGAAAAAGCATCATCAACAAAACCAATTCCCCTCCTCTTCTCCCTCCTCCTCAAATGGACTGACCAAAACTGTCACTGCTGGAACATGCAAACCAACATCTCCAATGGCCTAGAGGACTTAAGGAAATGGGGAATTACTGATGTCTCCCTATCTGTGCGAATAAACAAATGCTTATCAGAGGCCAAACTGTGAGCTACTGTATTTTTTATGCAGTATTACTAAATCAGTGTGTCAGCCGGGACAAGACTTAGTCCTAGGGATCTTACCTATGAAAGAATACCCACCCAAAAAAGACTGAGATGAAAGTCAGTTGCCTTCACTCAAGAGGCCGATGTATTTTTCAGATTGCTTATGTGTATTGTCCACCAGAAATTGCCCTCAGGAGTGGGGGCAGAGCCCAGATCACCCCATGCTGGGACTCACATTACAGGCTAGAGAATCAGATTTACTCTTGGTATTTCTGGCTCAATGAATCTTTCAAAATATATTCACTTGTTGGGTCCAGTTATCTCTTCAGTAAACAAATACCAAAAATGCAAAAGGGATTACTGCCGGTCTGTAGCCTGCAATGCCACGAGCACTAGCAAAGGCTCCTAGGTGTGCAGTGTTTTCAGCTGAGGGACTGGCACAAACCAGCTGAGTTACATGGGATAAGAAAGGGTATTTAATAAAGCTGAATGCTGAGTTTATTAAAGGATTGCAGTGGCAGCCTTAAGGTAGTCAGTACGGAGAAGGAAGTAAACTTGGTTCTCTGTTACCAGGTTTTCCTTTTACAATGTCAGCCTGAGTATTTGGCCATGGGATGAGAGGAGGAGGAGGTTTCATGGTCTCACTGGATACTGGCTGCATCCCATGAGACGGGAGCCACACAAGCAAAAACGAGTGCTGCCAACCCCTGATCTGCTTCACATATGAATTCTTCCAAGCCTGTTAAAGCAGAGGAGCAATATCACCCCACTGCCAGCCCCAGTGCAACTGGTCCTGTTGCCCAAACTTCTGTCCACGTGTTTATGATCCCAGTCACACAGGCCATGCTCTTCTCTTGTATGTGCTTGGTGAGGTTCTCCACGGTGTTTAAAAGCTGAAGTCTCCAGTGCAGGTCTGCTCTAGCCTGCTGGTCTGTGACTTCATGTCCTAGCTCTCTCTTCCCCATGCACATCTTCCCTTTCTTCTGCCTCCAATTTTGTCCCCTACACTCCCGTACCCACAGTACTCCCCAAGCCCTGCCCTCCACATAGCACCCCAGATCCTTACAGGGTCCCTGGCTGCCCCCTGCATCTCCCCTGCTGCAGGGTGATGCCCTCCTTCTCTGCTCACCTGCTGAGCAAGAAGTTAGCCCCTGCAGAGGCCAGGCTGCAAATACACATGCAGCGACGGTGAGAGGCAGCTTCTCCATGAGTGCTGAGTCTGTTCTGGCGCCCGCTCAGCCTGGACCCTCACTTGGGTCCGTCCCCTTGTCCCCTGAAATTATCCTGAGTACTCACCCTGAGGAGAGGTACAGATGGAAGGCAAGACCAGAGCCCTTCCTCCCTTAGGAAATCAGGCCAAAAATAATCCTTAAGGCACCATACAGTATAATAAGCAAAATCATATCAGTGAAGTAATTTCCTTCAGCTGGATAATCAGTGCTCAGACTAAACCTGAAGACAACAGTACCACAGCTGGAGAAATGGGATTTCTCTGATGAGGTATTCTAGAATCCTAAAAATAAAACCTATTCTGAATATTTTTTTAAATTCTTATGAAACAAGGTTTAGATGGTTGTGAACTGAATTTTTCCGTAATTTCAATATCAATAAGTATTTAATTAATTCCTCCTAGGCAACTTTTTACATACTATATGCTGTAATATAAATAATTTTAACATTCACAATATTATCTCTAATAATGTGTTCTATTTTTTAAAAAAGAGTTATCAAAATAATCTTATCAAAATGAAACAGAAAATACCAATTTACATGTTCGGTCTAAATCGACATGCACTCACAAGTTCTTGGCAGATTTTTCTCATTTGGTCATGTGCAATTTCTTCAATAGTTCCTAAATTACAAAACACACAACACTGGGGAATTTACAAATAAACAAAGGAACCTGACAAAACCATGGGAATCTCTTTTAGACAATGGCCTCCCCACAAGTATCATTTTCTGCTTAAAGCAGCTTTATGTTTCTCAGTCTCTAATGTTTGTTCACCCACACACATTCTGTTTTCTAGTGTTGGTTTTATAAATCAGTGGTAGGTCTTGAAAACACTCCCTTTCCTTTAAGCACTTTTACCAAGAGATTATACCCTATATCCCTATATCTTGCAGTTACTTTGTTTAAAGTATTCTTCCAGTTGCTAGCATGCATACACAGGATAATGTGCAACTCATTATATGCAACATTTTTTCTTTGATGCTGAGCTTACGAACTAATTTAAATATTGGTTTCCCTTATAATAAAACACAAGCTTTGCTCCCAGTGCAGTCACATTTTCTTCATGAAATGGCATTGAATCAGCATGAGAGTACACTGCAATCTCTCAAAAATCTACAGTTAGTGAATATAACTTGTTTTTAAGATGTTTCCTTACATAATATGCAACATCTAAGCAGTTAATAGCAATGAATTTAACAGTTAGGCAGATCATTATTGTTAAAAGTTATCTATTGCTATTGAATTGTTTGATGCATGTACAACATAGATGTGATTCTTAAAACACTATACTGAAATACTGTGACACTCCCTTCAGTGTGGGACACAAAATAATACTCCCTCAGAATGCACTTTGAATTGGGGAATATCTAGTAACTGGTTCTTCAAATGACAGTACAAATTGTATAAAAACATATGCAAATATTACTTTAAACACCTCCCTAAGAAGGTGTGCTCTATCAGTTTATAATAAATTTAGATCCTACATAGATTTTCGTGCAAGGCAGATAAGCATGGTCATTTCTCTATATACTTTATATTTACCTTCTGAGATTGCGCTCCGGCCCAAATTAGCAGGGTCACACTGTGACAAAGACATGCAGTATTAGAGAGCACTGTTTATTATGTTGGCAGGTATAATTTATACTATCCTGTAATTTTCAGTCCCATGCTTTTGTGCTTTTGTGTTTCTTTTATGACAAACATGTCAGATAAATCACATCAGTTCTTAATTGTATTTTCATCTGACATTTTTGTCTTTTAGCAATTGTGGGGTTTTTTCATCCTTTAAATTGTACATTTTGGAGGAAATGTAATGAAGGTACTATATGTGATATGTTAACTACAATTAACAATGTAATATGTAGAAATACACTGCATGGGAAAAAAAGGGAAAAAACAGTTGTCACACACCTGCAAGTTCAATATCCCAACCATTATACAACCCTCTGAGTCACAATTTCTTAAAGGCATGAGCTTTTCCCTCATATGGAGTCTTTTCCTCCATCTTGTTCAAAGTATGTTACCTGCCAATACAGGAAAGAATGTTGATCCCTATTTTTCAGCTAGGGTAAGCTGCTTTGTTTAAGCATTGCATAAAAAGAGTACCATTTAAGATGGGAGGCCATCTACCTTCTAAATCAGCTGAGCATGGAAGAGGGAAAGCTGGGTGCACTAAGGCAATTTAAGCTAAGTTAAAAGGCAGTTAACCTTACCAAAAAAGGGCTGCAATAGAAATAATAAATTGTGAAATCTGTTGATCCAAGGGAACTTGGACAATATTTTTTTGTGCTCTTTCTAATACAGTTAAGTTCTATGGTATGCTTTATTCTGGATTATGTCAACCCAAATATTCAGCAGCCTGTTTCTAGTTCTGCCACAGCTTCTCTATAACAGATGCTTTTAGTCATTAACATCAAAAATCAAGGAGGTATTTTGGGGAACCCCTAGGGAGTTGCATCACCTATTCCAGAATTTCCTCCCCTTTGTCAAGCACCCCTGACCCAATGGTCAGCATCTAGGGGTTTCTTCTTCCTTAACTGTTTAACTGGCAGATGGTGTATTTCAGAGACTGACAATTACTTGATCATTTCCATCTTTGAAATTGCTCCTTGTACAAGGTGGATTCTGGTTGCTGTTGTGCTTTGGTGTTCAGTTTGTTGGACAAGGCATACAACAGAATAAAAGAGTTTCTGAAAGAGGGGCCATCCTAATGGAAGCAAGACTGCATTCGAAGCTTTGCATTCAAAGACCCTGATTTCCTAGAGCTGTGGTTAATTCAAATGAGTCAAAGGCACAAAAGTCAAAGTACAGCAACTGAGTATTAGGTGTCTGTCCCACGTGCGGGCCAGAAAGCAGAGCTCTGACACCAGAACTGTGAAGCTGTGCCACTCACCAACAGGTAGCATGTGCACTTGGGGGAACTGGGAAGTTAGTCCTGGAAAGACTGAAGAGACAGCTGCCTGGTGTCCCTTACGGAAACAAAGGAGTCTGTAAAACATAACTTGCCTTTTACACTTGAAAACCATTCAACAGGAAGATAAAATTAAGCAAGAACAATTAGCAAAGCTTCTAATGCTCCTCTCTCAATTTGCTTCCATCTTTCATTTTGTCCCCCGCTATCGAGTCAAGGGGAAGGGATCTTCTGATGCACTCGAGAGTTTGGAATGCCTCACTGTGGCTGCCAGAGGAGAAACCCACACCACTGACACGAGGTGAACTGCACGGTGAAACGACACCTGCCTGACTCCTGGGCAGAAATCTGTTCTCCTCCTCTCAGCTACAGTTCAGAAAACAAAGTCTCCAAAGAAAGCTTTTTAGCAACATCATGACTTTGAAATGTGACAGTGCTGATATTGAAATGTGATACACTGGACTTTTTATTTACTGCCTAACTCAGCTCCTGACCTGACAAGGTCTCTGTGCTACAGTGCAACTAGGCAGCACCCAAACTGGTAACACGAAGCTGGCTTGCAGTCTGGCTAAGGCAGCATGGGGCTTTGCATGAGGTTTTGCTGAGACTTTTTGCCATTCTCCTGCAGCTGGACTTCTCCTACTGCCATGCCTGCAGTGCAGACATACCTTTGAAGTCTATGGAACTGACCACAGTACGCACTTGAGAAGAAAACTCTCCACTGGGGAACACGTTCAGAATCGATGCCAGAAACACCTCAATCTATTGTAAAGTCCTTGTTAGGGGACTAAAAGGACTATTAGAGTTAGGGGCCACCTTTTGTGTAGAGAGCCACAAACGGTGACCAGGCTGTCATTCCCAGGAGCTTCGTTTGTACTCTGTGAGCCACTGCATTAAAAACACAGCTGTAGCTGCTATTGACCGACGATGATGAACGTTACAGTTCTTCTCCCTTATTGTGGTGGTACACCGTTCTCAGCATGGGCTGTGTGCACTCACCCGATTCTTACATGCAGACTTGAAAGCAGGTAAAACAAGACATAAGACTTATATTAGCAGAAGGAGACAGTGTGATCCAAATTATTTTAATACTTCAACACGTGCTGTCATCCCTAGTCTAAACAGCAAACACAAAAAGGCAGACGATCCTGAACCAAAACGTATGCTCCCTGCTGTATGAAAGCTGTAGCAGAGATGTGGATGTGTTTGTCTCCAACTTTACAATACCCCAGAGGACAGTTTTGTATTCAACACTAAGAAATATCAGCATAACAGATGCTTTTCCCCTTTAGCATTGTTCCTTCAAAGTCCTCTCTGGCCCTGATTTTCCAGTGTGGTCAGCTGCTCTGGGTCTGTGTCTTGAAAAACCAGGCCACAAAATTATTGTTATTCTGTCCTGTTATTCCTTTTTTTTTTTTGCAGATTTGAATATATACAAGGCATAGTTTGGCCAGGGAAGCTTAATTAGCTAAGACCACAAATTAATCGTTCAGATTAAATTGCTTGTATCTATCTAGCACTGTGATATTTATTTATAGAGTAATTATTATCGAATGTCTGAGATAAAAGCCTTTAGACTAAAAGCACTGTTATCGTTCAAATGCATATTTATATATTTCAAACCCCAAACCCCAAACCTCCAACTAAGCTGAGAAAACGTTCAAAGTCACAGTAAGACTCAAAACAAAGGAAATAAATAAAACATTAAGGTTGAATATGCAGTCATGAGATTGTGAGCTCCTTGGAGCAAAGGCTTTCCTCCTTATGAAGTATCTACTGAAGTGCCTAGCACATAGTGGGTATTACTCAATATAATTATTATCCTCTTAATGTTAAACTTTCACATCACATTTTCTGTGGGTTTTTTCATTTTTTCTTACAGAATTGCACGTTTTGAAAGATTTTTGTCAGGCCCTGAGGGCTGTAAGGAAGCCTAGGAACAATTCTGAGGTTCATGTTTTTAAACATTTGGGGAGGTCTTGGTGCAAAGCCACTGGAATATATGGATGGCAAATGCTAAACAGGTTTTTATTTTGGTCTTTATAAGTTATGGCACAGACATCACTGGCCTTTACTCAGACAATAACACTTTTTGGAATTTTCTTATTGTGTCTCACATTTTCTGAACTCCTGCCCAATATTCCTCAAGGATTCCCTGTATTTTTTTTCCTGACTCCTGCAAAAAGACAAAAAGTTTTCATCTGCATGGAGTAGTCTTCTACAGGACTCCTTTAGCCTTCTCAAAAATGTGACAGTATAAGGACTAGGTTTTAAAAGGTGTTTGGGAATCTATCTCCCAAAGAATTAAGGACAAGTTAGGCATTTAGCTGTTTTGAGAGTCTTGGCCCAAATCTTGGTGTTTTCAGAGGTGTTTACTGCATGCTGGCTTCCAGTGAAGGCTAAGGAGAAACATATTTCAGTTTGAGGGGCGATTCTCAAAGACAAAACACAACTCAGAGAATTCCCAGGAGGCTGTAGACTATGGGAATTTCTGGAAGGAGGTTTTTTTCCTTGATGTATAACTCTGCACATTCATAGTTTTGGAACTTCATGAGTTGAGATGGCCTTGAGCTTCAGCAGCTGTCTCCCGCTTTTTGATATTTCTTGATCACCTCTCATTTAACATAATCTTTTCTCTGTGCTCAGAACTCCAACTGGATTACATGAATCCACGTATTCAAATGATTACATATTTCAATACACCTAAACAAAGTCACTGATATTAGATTAGAGCTAAGCAATGTGCTTAAGAAGCAACACAGGCAGTCAAGACTGTGGTCTTTGCTTCAGGTTTCACCCAGTGTCTCAGGCTCCTCTGTGGAAATGGCTAGAGACCATCCTCCTCCCTCTGAACATTTGACTCAAATTTCATCCAGTTGGCACAGGTGTGAGCCTTACAAGGGCTGGAAACCAACTGTCTGTGAGTCACATTGCCTCTAAAGAGAAATTAAAATCTCATTCACTGCCTTCACAGTAAAGGATAGGAAGACAAACAAACAAAAACAATGTAAAAGTTTGGCCATAGTTACACAGTTTTTAAGTTACACAGTTACACAGGCTACGCATGCTTTATGAACCATTCTAAGTTTTCTGACTGAGGACATTTGCAGTCACAGTGTTGACACCCTGTCTGAGGAACCTTTAAAGGCCATAGAAAAAGAAGAAGACAGGCTGTTGATAATCCTGAACCATCACTCATACTATTAACCTTATTTGTTGACAGAAGGAAAGGCAAGTGCAAGCAATATTGTGATCCTTGCAAACCCAACACCATATCAAATGCTTTCTCCTAAAAGCAGCAGTGACAGGTAAAGGTATGTAAGAGGCAACTGTAAAAAAGCTAGCAAGACTCAGTTTTGCATACACCATACATAAATTTTAGACTTCTGGAAACATGAGTTTTGATGAAACATCTTGGCCATAACAGAATTATAGTTTAAATTTTATGAAATTAATATTTACTGGTAAACACATTGAGAAGATGTAAGAGTGCACTGAAGCAGTATGCCCAATGCATTCATCAGTTATTTCATGAGAGTCCAGAATACCCCAGTTTCCCACCATCAGCAAAATTAGGTGAGCATCAGTTTGCTCTGCAAGATATTTCTGACCAGAACCATAACAAGGACAAAACAGGGAAGGTGCCTGTTCCAGTGCCCAGTTGACCAGGAGGACTGAGAGGAAAAGGAGCAACAAGAGCACATTGCCCAAACCCACCATATAGTACTGTACACGACACGGCTCGCTACAGCAGTTTCTCAACTTATGCTGTAGTAACCATGACTTTAGTATTTGACCTTTCAGGCTATGCAGAAAAAATCAGGGGACAGATTATACCACCAAATAGGAAATCCTGCTGAAAACCCAAACCAGAAAAAAACTAAACACCTTTCTTCCTGAAGGAGCTTGCATTCGCACTCTCTTAAAAAAATTTGGCTTTTCTTTTGAAAATGGGAATCCTGAAGAGAAAACCCTATGTCATACGCAAATGTGCCTCTGTGACCAAAATATCAGTGACTTTACAAGAATGCAGAAAGATGGGATATGCTGTGTTATTTGCTCAAGCAGTTTCTAGAACAACCAAGCATTATGCATGATTTGTGGGGCAAGCGTGCAAATTGCCAAAAGAGGATGTCAGTTTGACCTCCGGTCACTTTTACACTTTGGAAAAGCTTAGCGTGTTGATAAACACTCAAACTAAGAACTGCTGCACACAGTGCCTGCCTTAATCTGTTGATAATTTCGGATTACTTTTCAGATCTTCCCTGGTTTAGCTGCTTCTGTCAAGCTGTAAATAAAGGAGATCATGTGGAGATTTCTTCTACCAGTCATGGAGATGTCACTTGTTCACTGACTAGCTGGCAGGTTTTCATGGCAAGTCTGCTCACTCATTGGAAATTGTGCCTGTTGCCTAAGTGACCGGTAATCCATTTGAAGAATGAAAAAGAAGTTACTGAGGTGCCAAGGGACTCTGTCTAGAAATGAGAAATATTTGACAGTGGAAAAATACGTGTTTGTAGTGTTGTTTGGTTCATTTTTCCAGGGAGAGCTGAAATCACAGAAGGCAGACAGAGATCACTAAAACTCTTTTGCACATAGATTAACTTGTAATTCACTTACTCATGCATGTGGGAATACAGCTTCTCAGACCAACTTCCTTGAGCAATAATGCGGTTTATGCTTCTGCTCTTGTGTTTTAATAAAAGTCGTGAGATTAAAAATCCTCCCTAGTGACTGCTATCCCAGAGCTGAAATGTAAGAAAATGGATCATATACGGTACCTAGAAACCACAGTGACTGCATTTTTAGAAAAAAATAAGAGATCAGTTGTAATGTGACATGGCTTCTCATGGGATATACTAATCCTGCTCAGAAGAATTAGCTTACTTGACTCAATTGCTCCTTTGGGACTTGCAAATAACGCACGTTTAAGTGATACATACTTGCATGGTATCAAGAACAGTGTCATTTATGCTTTGAGGTGTTCCATAATGTAAACTCTAATTATGGAGAAAATTCTAACCATGTTAACATAGCATTATACTAAAGCAGTAACTGTTTTACAGGAGAAGCAGTGAACTTCATTTTGTTTGGTGTTTATACACACTCTGGTCCTGGACCATAAGTCCTGGGCATTGCAGTTAGATAAACAAATCATGAGATTTGGAGGTTACAGCAAATCCCTGCTCGTCAAGGGGCCTAAGTTTTTATTCTCTCTGCTCTGACTAACCGAGTGAGTCATGTAAATTATACAGGACTCTGTCCTCTCCGTTTTATAGCAGCAGCGATATCTTCCCCTTGCCTCAGTGCCTCTGCTGCTCTTACTCCTTTGAGTAGTGCCTGGCAGCTGAGCAGTCCCATAATTTCCAATAACAAGAGAAACTACTCTGTGTGAGCAAGAGTGGCAGAGTGGGCCCTGAGAAATGGAAGAATATCATTACTGCTTACTGGCTTGCTGCTGCTCTGACAGCTACAGATCTGAGCATTGCTATGGGAGGCCACGTGAAAAACAGATTGAGGGACACACACACAAGTGTATTTCATGAGAGACTGGGAAGAACAAGACGGAGGAGATAATCTCGTTCTTCAGGGAAGATAAGACAGGCTGTTTAAAACAATGTAGCATTATCTGCCTTAAGTAACGAGTAGTAACACCCAATTTAACAAGCATTGCTTACTGTAGGAAGCTTAATTACTCTTCAGAATACATTCAATACAAAATTTCTCAAGCTGATTGCTTCAGCTGAATGTCAATGTATTATGTCCTAGCCACTTCAGTAAAAACTGCTATGTAGCAGCCAAATTTTCTTCTGCTCCGTAAGTGACATGTGATGAAAAATTATTTAATGAGCTGCTGCATTTTGCATCTGTGTAAATAACTTTCGTGTAAACATGCATTACGGATGATCAATGTGGCTTCCCCAGTGCTGAAAACAGTCAGCAGTTTCGACTGCACGAGGTGCTTGAGGGTGTTGTGAGAAGACGGAAATTTAGAGTGGATTCTGCAGCGGTTTATATTGATTTAAGCTTGGCTTGCTACAGACTCGCTCTCCCCATCCTTCCAGCTGTCTTTTCACACCTCCTCCTCCCTTCAGCCACCAGTGAGGCTCTGATCCCTCTCACGGCTCTCATTCAAGTGCTGAGCCTGGCACCAGTGGTGCGTGGACCTGCGGCCGCAGAGTAATTCGCACCACAGAAGAGACATCACCATGTGTAGGGACGGGCAGGGAAGCACAGTAGTGGCAAAGCAGAGTAGGGCAAAACCTAAGTAAGGAAACCCAGAGAAATCTTAAGACAAAAGAAGATTCTGGGAGAGATAGCTGGGGCTGGTGGTACTGCCAGCAAAATGGGTCAGGTACCAGTCTGGAGCACTGGAGGATGCTTCTGGGGACCTCCTGGGGGGACTCAAAAGGGAGGATTTCTGTGGTACCTGAAGCAGGCAGCATGGTGGTGGGATGGAGGTGGCACAGAAGAACCGTGTGCACCTGCTACTAAGGGTGGCAAACAGGGGGCAGAAAGCACTGTGGAAAGGAGAGGACATTTCTGAGCCCGTTCTGTCCCGTTTTAGCACAGTCCAACATATGTTTTGCAAGGTTTGCAATTGTTTCTAGGGAGAAGTCTTGTCCCTCATTTCTTGTCAGCTATATAGCTGACATATATATTATATATATGTCATATATCCTATTATATTATACATAATATATACATTCCTATTCTTTTAGGAATGGAAATCCATCCTCAGATTTTGTTTTGGCATGACATGCAGGATTGGTTTTCCCATGCAGGGCTCCATCCCACTTTCACAGTACATGTACTTGTGGTGTAGCTGATGGTAAAACAATTCAATTTATTCATGCCCAGTTTGGTCTTCTAAACATACTCACTTCTCACTACTCGACAAACCAAACAGCAGAGTTCATCTTAATTTTTATTCATTAAGACCCAAAAGATGATGCAGGAAATTAAGTGCTTGTACTTCTGACCACTGGTCCTGTACGAGTAGCCAAATCACTTAGTCTACCAATGGTATCCTTATGCATATTGCACCTAATTATCTGTAGCTTCAAGGCATTTAGGATTTAGGATTATCAACCCTGCAATGAATTGAGCTGCCTCAGATTCTGTTCCAATGGCTTCTGGGAGAAAAGAAAAGAGAAGAGGAAAGAATTTTTGGAAGGCGGTGGATGACTTTCAAGACATTAGCTGTTGAACAAATAGGTTTTCACTGCAGACAGACACATTACCAACCTTTGTAAAAAAGCCTTAATTGGGTTTTGAACTATGGTCTGACCACATTATAAGCCCTGAATTTGAAAGAGGAATTTACAGCATGAACAGGAGTCTGCTACAATGAAAACATTTTGGGTTTGCAGAAGTCTTTGTTGTAACTGCTTTCAGCTGGGACTGGGGGACTTTGGGCATTAATCAGCAGCGGAAGCAAGCAAGACATAACGTGCTACTCCTTTGAGCCAGCTTAGCTAAATCACTGAAACAGAGAAGTCTGAGCAACTAGAGGAGTGTGAGACACTTGGAAAACCTTTGCCTACTCCTGGGGAGAAAAAAAAAAACCCAAAATAGTATCTTGAATCATGCTATTGCACCACTGATGTTAGGAAACAAAGTTAGTCCTGTTTGTGCCTCAGGTTTGTGGTGAGGGTGTCTCACTAATGGCTAAGGCCAATGGCAAGATGTATTCTGAAGTGTGGGCTCTCAAAACTCTACATCCCCCACTTGTGTCCCTACAAGAAGTATATTTCAGTCTCTATATTGCTAAAAAGCAACTGCATTTGGGAATTGTCAGAGCAACAGGCAACATGTATGTCAGACAAAGTAAGAGGATGTTGGCTTTGGAGCCCGACCTCACCCTGATCTCCCCCAGAAGGAAGAAAACAGCTCAACAAATTGTCTTGTGCCCAGGGCTCTGCTCCCAAGTACCAGGTGATGCCCACTCAGATGGGACCTGTCAAGTGAAGAAGCCCCCTGTCAGAAGACAACAGTTAGCGGGCAGTTTGCTCCCCAGGTCTGTCATCTGCCCAGCAAAGTTTTCAGTAATTGCAAAATATGTTTCTGAAAGGGTTTCTTCTATTATGCTTGTCACAACTCTGACGTGTTAAGTAGGGACAAAGAGCAGGACAAACATGACGTATACCCTAAAGACAAATCACTGTCCAATTTTCCTCCAGCTACAAAGCACTGGCAACAATCCCAAATTCTCAGCAGATGATACATACGCGACACATCCTCCCGTATCCCAAACCCCGACGAGTCTGTCATTCTTACAGCAATTACAATGTTAGGTTAAGTTAAAAGAAGGAGTCTAGGACTGTGAGGCATGAACAAATGACAAACTGTAGAAATTTGGAGTTGGATAATATGCCAAGCACTCTACTCGGAAATCAAAACAAAATTAATTTCTATGTCTTCATTACTTTTGACAACAGCCTCGCTATGGCTCAACTTGCTGGCTGAAAACCCACTGCTGCCACCCGGCGTTACTATGCCAGCATTGGCCTGCATTTACCAGGAGCGGGCACTGGACTTTGCATGCAACACTAGGAGTTTCAAGATAGGTGTTTATGGCTTCTAGCAGGAGAGAATAGAGCAAAAGACAATGTAGGTAGATATTTAGTGTTAGTGTGTATGATTCCAGCTACCTAAGGCATCGTGCTGTGATGGTCTTAAAAAAATCGCAGGAAACAAGAGGAAATAACTGTGGTTGTTCAGTTGTCGTCGATGAGAAGATATCAGTAGATAGACTATTTTATTTAATTGGGAACCACACGCAAGTATATTAAATCCCATGAAATGAATGAGGAGCAAGTGACTAACAATAACATACCTTTTCTCATTTAGGTAATCCACTTTCTTTCAAGTTTCATTTCATGGATTTTCTTCAGTGGTGCTGCTTTGCTAAGCAAAACCTAATGCATTTGTTACAGCCCAGGGAATGAGCTTCAGGTTGAAAGGTAGATTGAGAAGAAAAGCATACATTCATTGTGATTTTCCAGGTGATCAGTAATATTCAGGAGCCTAACTTGCCTTGCACTCCAAATTGATTGTTTTACCCAAGATAATTAAAACCTACATTCTGTGAGCGCAGCAGCTGCTTGTGAATGTCAGTGTTTTGGCCAGAAGCCTTTTCTCAAGACAATTCACAATGCAGTATCCGTTAAAATGCTGTCCTGTGGGGAGCATGTTGTGATTGAGAGACTTCTGCTCATCAGACCATCCTCGTTATTATCAGTTTTGCACTGAGTTATTCTTCTGTGACAGGTTTGGTTTCATTTTGTTCAGAGCAAATCGAGCTAAACATTGTTTTCTATCACAACCTCTTGAGAAGGAGCAAAGTAGGAATGCAAAAACAGGGAGGAGAAATTCAGCTCTGTAGTGCTTACCAGGCTTTTCTTCCATGAAATAATAGAGCTGTTTGATGGCTAGAACACGGGGCAGGTTGCAACAGAAACTTCCATCATCCTTAGAAATGGCACAGGCTGTAGATTGTGAAAGAAATGATTAAAAAACTAGTAGCAAAATAATTTAGACTGCATAAGATACCTCCAGAGTTCCTGGACTCTCCCATTTCTGCCATCAAATTTGACAGAACCACAGCCAAAACAGGAGATACAGCTTGGGTGAGATTTCCCCAACTGGCTAAAAGAAACTGCTGCCTTCCAGCTCTTCCACCAGAGTCGGTGAGTCTGCTTCCCTTGCACTGACCCCAGTGACTGGGGTCCATCCTCTAGTGAGTCAATTCACTTCACTAGGATGGCAAAAAGCCACTCACTGCTTTACTGTGTTACCTTTAGCAGGATGCAGAATGGCTCACAGAATGGCTAGATGACCCTTGCAGCTGGCAGAAAGAAAGCAAGGGGAGTGGGAAGATCGAAGGCAAGGGGCAAGTACTCCTGCTGCAGTACTCCAGTCATGCAACTTGTCACTATGAGTTCTTTGGTTACAAACAGACGTATTAATTCTTAGCTAGAATTTTTGAGACTGCCCAAAGATGTCTTTATTAAACACCAACAAGGCTTTTCTTCTGGGAAGAAAGTTACAGTAGAGTATGCTGTCAATACAAACTTACATTTGGCTCTGGAATCTGAGCAGAGATTGACATCCACACCAAAGAAATGGGAACATCTTCACTGATGCTAGTGTGATTGGAGGTGATTATCAGCTCTCACAGCAGGGAGTGTGTTTAATTTTTCAGGAGTTGTTTTGACCTTGCCAGCTAAGAAATTACTCAAGGCAGATATCTGCTTATGAAAGCTTCCATAAGCGTACCCACCCTTCCAGCTCCTGTATCACAACAAGGCATTTCCAACTGCACAACCTTCTCCTCTCCTGTCAAGAGAGGAGAAGGATAACATGCCCTGATGGTAGTCCGCTTGTCGGTACCATGATGTTGCAGAGAGGATAGTGATATGAGAACACAAAACACAAACCACCTGGAGGAGCTGAGCAAGGAACTGACAACATGGCAGCCTATGAAATGGCTGGAGATTACAATAAATGAATTTGATCTTGTTTAAGCTGTTGACTAGTGATTCAAATCATCATCTCCTTGAGACCAGAATCATAGAATGGCTCATGCTGGACAGACACCTGGACTCGTTTGCTCCAACCCCCTTCTCACAGCAGGGCTGATATGAAGCCTGATTTCCTAGGGTAGTCTGAGGTATGATGGGGCAAAACAAGGGAGAAGACCTAGGAAAAGAGATATTGACAAGGAAAGGTCACAGATACTTTGTAAAGCTAGTATCCAGGTCACCAGAGTGCTGTCTAGTCAGCATCTGGACATGGATGCCAAAGAGGACCCCAGGTTATGCAAGGGCTCCCCTACTTGTTCTACTACCCTAATAGAAGGGAGGATTTCAATACTGATTGAAAAGGAAGGTGACCTTCCTCCCGTCTTCATCTCATACGGCAGCCAACCCTGACGCCAAACCCATTAACGCAAATAACTGGAATTCAAACAATGGCCTGTAACTGGTTAATCAGAGTTCCCATACACCCAGGCAATTCCTGTGAAGAAGTGGCTGAGGCTCAGTGTTCCTGTTAAGCTTTCAGTGAAAAGCAAGTCTTCCTTTATGCTCCCCCTTCCTCCCACAACTCTGAAAAGTTGACGTTTGAACTGAGGCTCTAGTATTTCTGTAGAGAAGGGAGCTTCAAAGCAACATGGATACAGCATGCAGGCAAGTGAATAAACATATTCGTGATAGAAAGTGAGAGCACTGAGAACATAGAGGAAGGTTTATATGCAAAGAATGATAAGAAAAGACATTTTTAAGTGTAAATGTAGATGGTAGAATATGGGTCAATTTTCATGTAAGAATAAACTGTTATGTTGGAATGCTATTCATAAATATAAAAATATTTTACAAAGAAGTATTTATTATCAGTTCCACCTTTTGTTTTGCATAGGAGGAAACTGAGACCCAGACCTCTGTGTCTTTCCTGAGGCCCCAGTGGCTAGTGCTAACAGAGTCTGGATTCTGAAATCTGAGCACTTGAAAGACTGACGGAAACCGCTTAGAAAACTCCCTTACTTCAACCAGTTCTGCAAGGGTAGATCCTGGAGTTAACAACCTCCAGTTCTGTTTCCCTGTCTTGTGTCCCAACATTCATTCATTTTGTGAGCCTTTTAGTTATACTGTTTCCATAGAAGCCTTTGCTCCTCTAAAATAAAATGAAAACCTACTACTTCATGGCAAGTTAGCCCTATCAGAGATGGAAAAATCAACAGCTTATTTAAGCTCCCATTATTTAATTCAAATGTTATGACTGAACTTCTATTGCATTACAGTAGATCTCTGCGAAGATATAGCAAATTAATTAGCAATGAAGGAGCGAATAAAGTATTAGCAGTGTTTGAGCACAAGCAGTAGCCTCCTCTTAAATACCCATTAACTATTGCTTCATTGATAATAAATTACGATAGATGATGTAAGAACTACCTGATGTTCTTACAAATGATCTTACGAGGGATGCACAGGTAAGAAGTACAAAATGAATTCATACTAGCAAGACACAAAGCCTTTACAATAAAAGAATGATTCAGGAAACAATCTGAAACCAGTTTTTACTGCATTATCTTCATGATCCATCAAAAGACATAGAAATGCAACAGGACAAAGTGTGGCATTCTGTGCTAAGCATGGGCATGTCAGATGTGATCAGCAATAATTCAAGGATCCTTCTATGTACCACCCAAAAAGAGAGAATGGATCTATTTGGCCAGATACGTGCAAATCTCATATCAAGTTGAGGAGAGAAAACCCCTTGGACTAAAAGACATAACCTAATAGACCACCACATTTGCATTACAGGAGAAATAACAACCATGACAGGACCCCAAACTGGCTGGTCTGTGAATATTACACATCTCTAAGCTTTACCTTGCGAATACCCAGAGTTTTTTAAGAGTTCCGGGAAGGCGCAAACGTCCATGTAACATCTCGATTCACCAGTAGAGGCCACCACACGCTTCATAAAACTATCAGAGCAGCCTGGTCAATCAGTTCGCTCATTTCGAAGTCGGATGAGAGCTCCGGCCTGGGTCCCACCAGGGCCAGGCTGCTGCTCTGACACTCCAGCCGAAGTGCCTGCTTCTTCAGAGGCTTATTTTCCCCCAGGTATTTTTCCCTTACTTTATCTCCTTTCTCCTACAACCCAGAATTCAAGCCTATACCTGGTCAAATTCATTCTCAAGATCCCATCTTTGTGATGCGTTCCCTTGCATTTGCTAAACAGTTCCTCGAGTGTTTTCTGTAGTTTTCCTCAGCTTACAAAACCACTGTGGGTGCAATATGGCAAGGCTTGTCTACATGGCGTATCAGTGTCCAGGGAGAAAGATGACAGTGCTTTCTCTTCAGACAGTGGTGCATGACAAAAACCTAATGTCAAAACTATGGCTCATCTTCCGCCTCACTCATCCTAGACACAAGCTGGGGTTTTTAAGGCCCAGTATTAGAAAACTCAGTTTTCCATTTATGTTCATCACACAGCCTCCTAAGAGATACTCACAGTGTTTCTTGATACCTAAGTAAAACAATTTTCCAAATGTACACACAGGCTGTAAGTCATATTTGCACTATGTTCATCCATACATACCAAAGATTATTTCCACACTTATTTCCATTCCAAAGATATGTTTGCACCAGTAGAAAGACTCTCATTTCAAGAGAAATAAATAAACTAGCAGAATTAAATAAAGAAACATTAAAGGAAAGGAAATGGCATTTTCAGGACAAATACGACTGAGGTATTTTAAATTTTCACTCCCAGTTGAAATCCATGCATTGAACTGCAGTCAAGCAGCCAGTTAACAAACACACGGAAAAGAAGGATTTCTTCTGCTGTCTCTTAAATCCATCCTTACTGGGCCATTGTCTAAATCCAGGGCATGTTTAGGATTTCTTACTGACAAATACTGCACTGCTAACTCAGCTGTCTCTGCTGAGTGTAAAATGTAAAAATGCAGATGTGTCCAAAAGTCCAGTAGACAGCGAGACAGGGGACTTGATTCATTAAAAGATGCTGTCAGGACTCCAGTAGCTTTGAGAGACTTTCTGTAATCTATTAAAATGCTCTTTCAGGAGGAAGGTGTAAGTATCCTGTTATTTGAAGCACACAATATATATGAAGGTATGCAAGCAGTATTATAAAGAACAAAGTATGTCTATGGTACTGAAATGCCAGACAGGTCGAGAACTGAGTGGGAAAAGGATTAACAATGAGTGATAAAGATGGTAAACAGTTCATTAATGCTGTTTCTGAATAGAATTATTCTGAAGATGAAGCTAAACCCATTTTATAATGTACATCTCCATAGTGAAATGAGGAAAATGCATCAGGTATTAGACTTTCTGAGCCAATGTACAAAACATGAGGAATGTCTTTTCTTTTCAATAGGCAAAGAGCAGCATTATGTAGTCTCGTTCAGAATGCCTTTTCAGTTATGCTTTGAGAAAAATACAAAACAGGAGGAATAAATACGAATTTTAAAAGCTTATTTTGATTCCACTTTAACATTTATAACTCACTTGGTTTCCATGTAGAATGAATCACACATACCTAGAGTAAAAGTCTGAATGGGCCTGAAGTCTAAAACCAAATATAGAGTGTGTGTACACATGTATGTGGGGTTTTTTCACCTACTCTGTTCAGTAAATGTTATCTGCTCTCAGAAAAGAGAAAGGACTGGGAGACTGCTGCTGCTGAAAACAAATCTTTAAACAATCTGTAACAAATCCTGAAGGTTAGCGCCACAAAATAGTGATCGCTGTGCTTAAAACATCTGTACCTTAATTTCAAGTACGAATACACTTCACTCTTAGTGTGAATGCAGATGTAAATGGCTACAATTGATTGTATTCAAGAACCAAAGTAACATATTTAAGTGTAAGGAACTTCTATGAACACAGAAAATGGGATTGACTAGATCTAGTTTGTTAGGTCCAATACTTGCTGCAACAGAAAATATCATTATATGCTTTTCTTAAACCTAGGAAAAACTATTTTCAGAACAGTTCAGCTTCTTTTTTTTTTTTTTAATCCCTATTCTTAATGGAAGATCATACCAAACCTCATTTTTTTTACCAGAAGCCAGTTGATTCTAACTTCTGGTCTGAACTCTGTCCCTGGGAAACTGTGCCAAAATTCTCCGCTGGCTTAAATAACTTTTCTTTCTTCTCAGAGTTTACTTCTGTGGTGCATGAATAGTGACATCCCTTCTCAGCCTTGTCTCTATCTGACATGGTCCTCTTGCAAAACAGGGTCTTGTAAAATATGATCTAGACCTTAGATCATGCCGGTAGCTCTTCTTTGAATATGTTCCAGTTTTCACACTTCATGTAGGAAATCATTACTGTGTACAGCTTTTCAGATGAACTGTGCCAGTGTCTTGCACAACAGCATCTTGTTTTGTATTCTGTCAGAAATAATGTGCCCAATACATATACCTTATACACGTTTTCTTCACAGCCATATGTCCCTATAGCAGATCCTGATCTGCCATCTCTAACTGATAAGACTTTGAGCTTAGATGTTGTTGCAACAATTAGTGGTGCATTCCTCACTTTTACCTATGATCTCATTTCTCTGACTTCAGTTCTCAAGGTCTTTTGCTTTTGTGCATATGATTCTGGTCCCCCCACCCAGCGCTGCTTATGCCTGCGCCTCCCTGCATTGTGTCATCCACACATGTACTCATTACCAGTACATTTACCTTTTCCTGCTTTGAGCTACTAAAATCTAGCTTTGAGGTAGACCACAAGTGACTTCTCTGCGATAATTTCCCTTTCAGAGTGTCTACCAGTGTAACTGTAGAAGTTAAAAAGCTATCACACGTTTAGTTACCATGATGGCTGTTACTATACAGACAGTGTGTCACCACGTCAATATCAGGATGAACGGATCTGGATAACTACTTAAATTAAAAGAAAAATTGAGGAACTTCTAAATTGCTGGCAATGACATCAGTTGAAAGGAATATGTATTCACTTGAACCCTTTCTCCTCAACACCTCATTTAACCTTAAACTTTCATTGGGTTTGACAAAAACCCAAGACAAAACAAGGTATTTGATACTTTATATCTATAATAAAACAACATAGCAGAAAAAAACCTGCACTCTTCTAAAATCAAATCTGGCATATGAGGTGCAGAAGTTCAGGGGATTTGGGAGGGAGAGAAACACAAATAAACATACTGTGTATCTCAGCAAAGCCAACTGTACACGTTTATAAATCATTAGCAAGGTCTACAACACCCCTGGTTTGGGTTTAAAGGCCATTTTAATTCAGCTCCATAAAACCTAGGGAGATGAGAGACTATGAAAGAGGAAAAAATACAGTACTAAAAATGTTCATACGTGTCGCTTAACTGTAAAAAATGCATCTAATATGAGTGCTACTGCTTATCTGTCCTGCTGTTGGATCCAGCTATGACTGATGCCTATGAAAACGGAGGAGCAGAGAGGGAGGCCAGGGAGGTCCAGCAAGCTGGCTGCAATGCCAAGCGGTTTTACGTCCTGCCTGCTGGACTCCTCTATTTCTCCATTCTAGAAACTCACTTGATGGGTACCTGGATATTGGGGGAATGCCTGGGTTACTCAGGCACGAGTAAACAGTCCCCATCAGTCTTGTGCCCCAGGAACTGCAGAGAAGACCTCTGATTGCCACCAAGAGTGGAAAGTCTGTTCTACACTGCACCACTCCCTGCCTTGAGGGAGTGTTTCATATCCAAGAGACATGAAATGGTAAATTTTTACAAATAGAAATAAGGAACAATTCTGGAAATATTAATATGCTACTGTGATACATATTATATAAATAGTCCAGGGACATAATTCAAGAATGCACAGAGAATAGCTAGTCACTGCTGGATAGCAGACATAAAAACGGTCCCTCATAACAGCTTGGGATTGATCTGGGCTTGTATGTCAAAGGGCAAATAGAATGGAAGTAGCAATTTCATTACTGCGTCTGTCAAAAGAATGTATTAATTGATCCAAATTCTTTACTGTCTTTAATGGATTGAGCTGCCAGAGAGAATTAATGCCTCACAAATTTGGGTGAATTATAGGTTAGGATGCTCACAAGCTTGTCAGAAGAAAAATGGTCTCTTTACAATGAAACTGATGGGTAAGGTTATTTCCTCCAAGTGCTAAAAAGAAATGGTGCTAAATGAACATCTTTAAAATATGCATTTAAAACAAAACAAAACAAAAGGAACAAAACAAAGAAATTTCTCTCCTATCAAATCTTACTTTAAATACTGTGTTTTCAAATTTAGTATTTCCTTGCATAAAGATCTGAAGAACAGCAACACTGCAGAATGGTACGTAAAGGAAAGGTGCCTTCTGGATGGACTAGAAAAGTGCACAACAAAACATACCGTTACTCACTCATGGAGAATTCCCACTATTTTCTTACAAAATAAGAACATTCTGTGCATAGAAATAGTATCCCCCTATGCACTAATCAGGTAGAAACTGAAAACATTCATGTTCATAGTGAAAAACGGCAGTGACAGATCCTGCATATGGACATAGGACTTGCTTTCTGTGTGTGGTTCAAGGTCTGAGCTTCTGACAACTTTACAGCACTCATTAATGCTCGAGGACAGGCAGGGACCATGGCTGATACAGTGAGGAGTGCATGGATGCAATGACTGAATCTTTCATAAGGAATGGTGTTTTCTGTACCACTGCTATAGCCCGCCTCTGCAACTCTCTCCTTATAAAGGCTTTGTTTGATACCCTTTCTTCCTCCCCTGTCTCGTGTTTGGGGCAGTGCTTGTTGGTTTTTTGTCTTTTGGACAGAGAGAAAGAGAAAAGACAGAAAGAATGGGGACTGAAATGAAAACAGTCTTTTGATGTGTAGTGTTATTTGTCACTCTTCACCCAAAGCAGCAGAGGTATGGAAAATGTTAACTGTCTGGAAAATGTTTTCCCACCTGTTAACGAAAAGTGCTTATGATGCATGATCTGCCAGCAAGTCAGATTTTGGTGTAAAAAAAGGTCATACAGAACTCAAACATTTTTATTCAGAAGTCTTGCAATGGAGCTTCATAGCTAGAGTCAGCTAGCTGGTTTCCTTTATGCAACCAACTTCTTATTGGAACTACACCAATGATCATATGCCATATTTTCCCCTGTGAAATCCCTGCCCATGGGGAGCTGTAACAGGGGATGTTCAGTCAGGATTTCTGAACCACAAAGGAAAATGCAAGCAGACTATATTGAAAAAAAAAAAAAGACATCTGAATCCAACTCTGCAGATTTGGCCAAAAGTAAACATTTCAGCCAATTAATTTTAAATTTTGCAGACTGCAGCCAGTATTTGCACACATTCATTTCAATTAATTGTTATCGCCACTGTTGGAAATGTTATTAAAGGTGGTGTTGACGGAAAGCATCTGTCGGTCTCTCAGGGTTCTCCTGTCAGAGGACTCTGGCTTTATAAACGTTCAGTGGGATGACAGGGTTCTTGCCATCTCCCTGCAGTCTCTCTTAAGGCACAAGGACTTGCAGACCAGTAGGGTGGGGAAGCACCAGCAGTATGTCCCAGGCAAGAAAATCATGCTGGCTGCCTGTAGTCCTGCAGTGCCCTTCCAGGATGGGGAGGGCTGGGATGATGCAAGTGACCTGGTACTCACTAGTGGCTTGCTTCCTTCATAACCGGAGGTCTGGATTTTCCAGCAGCTCCTGGACCAAAACAGCTTGTTGCTTGCCACAGGACAAGGCATACAGGCTGCATTCAAGCTGCTCAAGCACTATGCATAACTCACAAACTGTCCACCCTTGTCCTAAACTTACAAGCTCATTGAACTCCTCTCGTTGTTTTGTACTACCTTACATAGCGTTAAATACGCAGAGATTTTAATGTAAAGCCGTTGGCATACATGTTGGCAATCTGTTAGAGAGGCTGACATAAAGAGATGAATGTTACATCTTGCTCGTAGTGTTCACTGGGTCAACTTTAGTCTTTAAAGACAAACTCAGTTTGTCCACAGACACTGAAAATCAGTGAATCCGGTCTGGTTGCTGGTCACTGACTCCACAATCCACAGGCAAACAGGTGTACACTGACATAACCAGGACTTACTCTGTTCAAGGATTTAAAACTGAAGAAAACCACTTTCAGTCCAAGCAGGAACTGCATATAGGTGCCAAGAAAAGCAAAGGACAACTGGACTGATAGCTCTCAGCTCTCTGGTTTGGAAGATGAGCAGCTGCATCATAGACCAGCTAAGCTTTCACAGAGGTTATTTTGGAATATCCAAGGAGAAAGGATTGCACTAATCCGTATCGCAGAAAACCAAAACTTGGATTACAGAGACTTGGTTCCCCTCCAAAGCTGGGTTTCTTTGCTATCCACAGGCATTCCTTTCGGTGACTATAATAAGCACCCAAGAATGGAGGAAAACCTGAGACTGAATCCAATGCTATAACCTGAACAAGGGATGACAGCAGTCCACCTATGAGGCTACGCATGCAGCTTTTTCCTCTCATCAAAGTGGTATCCTCTTCTTAAGAAGTTACAACTCTCATTTCTTTGCCTTGAACCAGGTCCTTTTCATCTCAAATCCCATTTTTCACTGAATTAGAGGATCATTCATGTTTGACATTTAAGACACTATAAACGGACGTTATCTTCTGTGACACAGTATTACATATATGCTCACTGAAACGAGGAAACATGGCATTTAACAGAAGTTTTCCAGGTGAGAGCTGTTGGGGGAGGAGGTAGAGGAAGTCCCTGATAAACAGCCTCAGACTTGTCAGAGAGAAATGGAAGAAGGCATTTTGAAAGGGACGAGGTCTCCCCACTCTCTCAAATCTCTCAGGCAATTCAGCTGTATCAAATGCCACGTAAGCTAAAACAGTAGCAGCACCGAGGGCTCACCTGCTGGTAGCCATAAGCAGATCACCTATCAGTGGCAAAGGACTTTCTCTCTCTACGCCTAAACCAGCATGAAACTTCTCCGGCACTCGGCAAAACCTAACGCTGCAAAACCAGGCCTGCCCCCAGCTCCTCGGTGCTGATGCGAGCCGAGGCACGGCTGGGGCTGTGGAGGGCACTGGTGTCAAAGTGATGGCTTCTTAGTCAGAAGCGGGGGCTGTCGGTTAAGAACTGTGCAGATCAACAAGGAAAAAAAGAAAACAAGAAAACCCACAGATGGTTTCAAGGCCCCTGCCTGATCTGCAGAAGTCTAGCTGCTGTTTTAGCATCATTTTTCTGTGAAGCTGAGAAGGCCTGAGGCTAATTTCAAAAGCAGAAAATCTTAATAGGGTAGCTAAAAGAAATGTGCCAGTGAAACAAGGTCTTGAAGGAGTAGTAGACGTCCAAGTTTTCAAAGTGACAGTTCACGAGCCCAACCAGACAACGCATTCCCCAGCGTTGTACCAGTATCTTTATTCGGCAGCATTTCTAATTATCATCTCTGTCCGGAGACTGTAACTAAACTGCTAAGCTTAAAGCAGTGACTACTTCTCAGTACATATCAGCCTCTGTTTATGAAAAACCCTTCATGAATTAGTTCTGCAAGCATGAGAATTTTTACTGAAAGCCAAAGCCTAGATATCCTACCGATGACTTTGTAGATTTTACTCCTGGAAAAGTGGTGAGCCCATGTCAGACAGTCATTTTCAACTTCCGTGCTTCAAAAAGTGCTAAAAACAAATTAGCACTAATGCTTTTCCAAGGTTTGTTAACCTTGCTTGCTCAACAGCTGCTTTCTGTTCATTTTAAGGCTGAAAAGGAGCTATAATGGCCTTGGTGTTCCCAGAATTTGGGGAGTGGTGCTCTAAAAGCTTCAGACCAATTTTCCTCTCAGTGAAGGATGATTGGCAAATGTCGGCAGTCGGAGGACATTTACATCGTGCAATGATGAATGCCACAGACGTACAGTAAATAGGGCTGCTGCGAAATTTAATGGCTGCTTTAGATGCTTCATTTCTTATTAGAAAAGGTCACCCATTGTCCTAGCTCACATGATTAATGTGAGCTCCTGTATCTTTATGGGATATTTCTACAATATGTGCTTTCCAAGTGACTGTTTGTTCGTCACTTCAGACTATACCAAGGTTTACTACTCAACGTGAATTTAGATTTGTTGTTGAATACAAGCGTTTCTCCAGCAGGCTTGTGTAAGCTGTCCTACTGGGAAGAGGCTTATGTGTGGGGCCTAAACAACACTTGTAGCCCACTTTAGTACAATTTACTCCAGCAGGAAGGCTGAAAGTCATGCTTGCAGTGCCATTTTAAATAAACAAATTACTAAATCCGTGCAGCACTTCTCTACCTGCATTCTGTGAATTTGAAACAGGATTTATTATTTTTTTTATCATTGTTATTTTCCTGAGGTCTGGGCAGCCTAATGCCATCCATACAAACAGAAAACATGAACAAGTTCTAGTTTCCTCATTCCAAAGTTTTTCATCTTATACCTATGAGCTCAGCTCTTTACAGGAAGTCTCGTTGTTGGGATATTGAGCAGTGAAAGGCAGGCTTTTCCTCTAACTATTTCCTTTTAATAAGACCTGGGACAGACTAGTAGGCAAGGTCACATTTGACATAGGAACGCCAATTTGATTTAGGAACCCTCAATCGGCTAACTGTACAAGTACAGTTCATATTCAATCTTAAATACTTGGGCTCAATGTCCTTTACTCAGAAGTCCATCACTGGCCAGCCAAATGGAGCTGTACATCAGACCAAAATGGAAGAGAATAATGAAATTAAAAGCCACGAGATCTTTAAAATTACTACATTTCCCAGACAAACCTTATTCCTTAAATTATTCCACAGTCGTTTTACATTTCAGATAAGACCCATCCTACCCACAGTCTCTCAGTCTGTAGTTATTATCAGTATTTTCCCCTTTGCTTCACAGGCTTTTACAGAGGGAAGGCACTAAACAAAGAAGCCTAAACAGCTGAGCTAAATATCTATCTCAGAAGTTATAATGTGTATATGAGGTATATGTAATACAGCCATATCCATAAGATAAAATGTACCAATTTTATGACAAGCTAATGTCACTGACAGGCTATCCTTTCAAACTCCTGAATTATTAATAGGTATGCCAAAGCCGTGAAGATTTCTAAAAGGTAGGCATTTATATAACCATTTTCAGATTATTAGGAAATAAAATAGAAATAAGGATGAGACGTTACATATATATTAAGTTTGAGTCTCATCTTAAGAATCTGCAGCTTGATTTTGCTTCTGAGTTTTTAGCCCCAAGCTTTGTTTAGCCTCCATTTAGTGCCGTAGCTGCCTGTACACCCAGTCCAGAGCAAGCATTAAAGCAAAAGAAATGACTGTCAGCAATTGAAGGCTCTTACCCAATATTCTGCAAGGTTTTACAACTATGTCTTCCATTAAAATAAGATCAGCTTATGTTGTTATACTAAACTGCTGAATATGGATAGCAATTATTTACCACAATTTAAAGACATTAAGAACTTGTCAGAATCAAATCAATTCTTGGTTAAGTAAGGTACATTAGTAATTGCCAGTTGATGAAACTAATATGGATTTTATTTTAAACTGAGAGAGAAAGAAAATATTAATCATCCTTGCCATTTTTATGGAGTTATTCAAAGAATGAATTATTGATTATAGGCACAGGATGAGTGAATAGACTGTAGATGTTTAGGTACTTGACAAATTAAGAAGTATGATTACAATCAAACGCAGAATTTCAACAAAAATGGGGGCCGTGGCTGACAGTTCATTGCCAGCGAAGAACAGGTACAAATGGTTTGAAGTCATTGTACAGAATCAGGCAAAATGAGAAAGAATTTGGTTCAGGGTCCTGCATGATTCAGGAACAAAAGAGTCGGAAAGGCTAATGTCAAAACATTACCAAAAAGATGCCCCCTCTCCCCAGTCTTCCATAGTTCTGGGAGAAGGGCCCCATTCACAACTAGTCCCCAGGGTGGCAGGCCCTGTGCCAATACAGAGCTTCTTGTGGTCATACAGCAAGTTGGCAAGGGGTGGGAGGAGAAGGCAGAGCTTGGGTGGCCACCAGCTCCGAAGCTTTGTTTTGATGAGTAGATCAGATGCAACTGCATAGCTGTAGGCCAGTGTACACTGATTAGGAATCAATCATTAATTTTTGTGCAAGTGCTTTTCTTACTTTTTTTTTTATTATATATGAGGGAATTATAGTACTAGAAATAATTTGCCTTCAGATGTTTCTTTTCTATCAAAGGCCATGTTCTCTGTATTTTGGGCTATATGTTGGTAGTTGTGATCTTTCTTTGTGAGATAACCTCTCCAGCTAATTTTATTTTTCAACTGTGCTTATTAATATTCATACAATGGTGTGGTTTAGGCAATAGAATAATGATAAAATAAATTGTTACTTTTGGTTAATATTATAATTTGTTGTTGTAGCTATGCTTGTGTGGCTCAGGTCACCATATTCACAACACTTGTGTAGCGAGCATAACTTTTGGTCAGTGGATATGCGAAAAAAGATCCCACTGTTGACATTTTATCATCTGGAACGTTTTCATGGGGCTACTGAGAATGACATACAAACTGCTCTTTGAAAGGTCATACATATGTGTGTATTGATTTAATATTTAGAGATGCTCTCAGCAATCAAGAGGTACAGGATTCTGCAAGCATCTTTTAAAAGCTCCACATGGGTTTCTTTTAGAACTGCAAGTACAGTGTTCACAAAGCTAAACAAAAATTGCAATTTAATTCTAATTATGTATTTGCCCTTTAAAAAAATATTGAGCATTGGGAAGAAATTCAAGCTCATTTTTGTTTGGAAAAATGAATCTCAGTAGTTAGACTACAATTATAGTTCTGCTTTCGGTCACTGACCCCCTGATAGAGTTAAGTGAATAATATTTTACTGTAAAGCATTTATACCACAAATAATGTGTTATATTCCAATATATTTCAGACCACTGAACTGAGATTTTTAAAACTGACTATACAGATACACAGCTGCATTTATTTGAAAATTTAAGATGATGTTTTCATAGGAGTTTACCATATAATGGGGAAGACTTTAAATTTTCATTTGCACAAATACCATCAAAATGAGATAGTAGATGCTTGTCAGTTACAAGTAAATAAATCCTAATCCTTGAGGGGAAAATGGACATTGGATTATCCAGTGCAATAGCTCACTTGTCAGCCCTTTGGATAAACTGATGATTAAGGAAAAGCACTTTGTAGTGCGTGATTTAACCCTGCTGATTTCATTATAACGATCTGAATGAGACACATATGATGAAGTGACTTAAGATCCATGAATCTCGGGACTGTAAAAGGAGAAAGCAATCCATAAAAGGATCCTGGTGAGACATGCCCCCCCTGCCCCCAATTTGAGACCCTGCTGATCCCTCATAGGTTTGTTGTGGAGGAAAATGCTAAGGTCTGGAGTCTAAAGAGGACTTCATTGCCATAGTGGTGGTGGTACATTATTTAACTTATGGTTCTTGGTCCTCCAAGCCTGGTCCACAACCCTGACTAGAGTGACAACACAATCTGTAGGGAAACCAGGTGCCTAAGAACGAGATTCACAAAAAGCCTCCCACTCAGCTCAAACTCCCTGCACAAAATCCTCTCCCTAAAAATCCAGAAAAAAACCCATGTTATTTCTCTCTTGTATGTTAATATTGATCAGGTAGCTGTTGCAAGAGAGCACCAGGCTCTGTCCAAACCTCTCAGAGGAGGAAGAAAACATAGATCCTAATCAGGTTTGGGCATGAACTGGGCTCTGGACTGCTTAACCACATCTCCTATGTGTTCTGGTCATGCTCAAAAGCAGATCCTTATGTGCGGGGAGCCTGCAGCACCCCAGGTACAGTGGAGCTGGGTGGCAGCTCAGCTGCAGTCCTGAGGATCGCAGTTTTTCATTGAGAACCGTAAACTATACTTCAGTCACTTTTGGGATCTGTGCCTAAGTTTCTTTCTGGCATTTTCTCTCCAGCTTCTACATAACTGGAGGGAGTTTTACAGGCCCTGTAAAAAGGCCACTGTGGGGATGCGGAAAGCAGAGGATGCTCAGGGGATGGGAAACATGGATGAAGGCAGAGGCACAGCTGCTGGGGGCTTGGGCTGGAATGCACCTTGAGGTGCAGTGGCTGTTCCCACACCGGTTGCTCAGCTGGCACGGTCTTTTTCTTTGTAAGCTCCGCAGAGGCAAACATATAGAAGGGCGTGAAAGTAAACATCCTTCCTGAGTCTGAGCCATCCGCTGCTCCCACAGCCCACTCCTAGCTCTACATCCATGGGTGCAAACCATCATCTGTCACAGGGCGTGCATCTTCCTGGGACAGATTTTTCATGGCTGGAGAAGAGAATCTGCACATGGATATGTCTTTTCAGGTATATATCCTGTAGGGTAAAATCCAGGCCAAAAGCATATCTTATTCCCTTCCTTTATATGCCCTTTTAGTAAATTCAAAACCTGTCCACCTTCCCTACTTTTTATGACTGTTTTTCATACAACTTTTAATTAACAATAACTTTTCACATTAAAATTTAATTAATTTTTTCCCCCCATAGTGAATCATTGGTCAACAATTCACAGCACGTCTTATTAAAATCCAATGTAATTACTCTCTACACGTCCTGAGAACATTACAAACACTTGGTTCTTATGGTCACAATGATTAAAGAATTGAATTTGCGGAATATTATTGTTAGAGCTTACACATCCACCAAATCAAACGTATTTGTCCCTTGTGCTAGACTTGTAAAAACTACACTTCACCCAGCCAAGCTACTCAGCTAAAACCTTTCTATCAGATTGGAATTGGAAAAGACTGTGGAGTTTGTAGGAAAATTTGTAAGTGCCATTCTTCTTTTTGTTCTTATTGCTTGGATTGCTGATTGCATTCTCCCCTGTCTGCCTCACTGGATTTTCCACCAGGGATTTACAACAGCTCACCATATAAAGAAGGAAATAACAAAATAATTAATGGCCCATTGACGCCTGCCAATTCTGAAGAGGTTATTTACCTGGGGCTTTCAAGTATTTCATAATTATTTGACGCTACTGACTGCTTTTGCCAAGTCCACATATTTCCGTACGCCTGCTGCAGACTGCACAAATACATTCCAGGGTTCCAATTATGCACCAGCTCAGCCCAACACGTAGCTCTTCCACTCAATTTACGATGCTCACAGGTGTTCCTTAGGATTCAGCATGCACTGCGCCACTCATCACATATCTGCCATCACTTCTTAAGTGTCAAAGGCTCATTTTGCCTTCTTTGTCCCTCCTCGCTCTCTATACTCGCACACAAATCACTCCTGTGTTAGCAGTGCACAAACAAACTGCAAGATTCTTGCCGTGATGCTTCACTGAGGCCACTTCGCAATGAGTTTAGAAAATAAACAGGTAGAAAATTAATTATTTAAAATGCAGAAGACCTCTGGTCTATGTTTCTAAGAGCTGGACTACATTTACAAAGCGAAAGCCCTGTTTAGCAGAACTGGATTAAATGCACAAGAGATCTCCTTGGCATTTGGTTTCTTGATAGCTTTTGAGCCAAAAAGAGCCCCACACTGCCAAGTGAGGATCAGTGCCTTCCCCAGCCTGAAAGCAGATTGCATTTCTCTTGCTTTCCTTATAAATCACGGGTGTTGCAGACCCTTCACATCCACCCACCACCCTGCAGGTATTAACATTAAACCCTGCTCTCCATTCCAGATGGGCTTGATTTTGATTGACTGTGACCTCCTCCGTACCAGTGAAGGTGCTCCTTTGGGTGTTAGTGCAGGTGATCAGGACAACTGAAACCTGGTTTTACAGAAACGAGGATATACAATCTGTCTCCCTTCTCAAGCTAATAGCAAATCTCAGATCTATTCACAGTCTCCCTATACTGACAACAACAACATAGTATATTTCAAAAAGTAATGTGATAGGGAAAAAGCAAACACATCAAGATGGTCATAACTAAAGAAAAAGGGAATTAAAAGATGTTTCCCTTGCAGGACTCGTCACCAGTTTTGAAATTCAACTTCAAGGATTTAGGTGCAAGGATCTACTTGTTTGTTCAAATGATTCAGAGAACTGGCCAACAATAACAATAGCCTTGAAATTTATAGCCCTTTAACGCAGGAATCATGCTAGAATGACTAACAAGTCCTTGAATATGCACAGCTCCCCATGAGCTAGGTGTTTTTTTAAAGAGAGGGAAGATAATTTTCCAGGTTTTGCCTAGCTGCCATTATCAACAGACAGGTTTCCTAGGACAAAATTATAGTGCATGTATGAAAAGACGACTAAGAGATGAGGGGGAAAAAAACCAAAACCCAAAAAGGAACTGCTAAGTCACACTGATTCGAAGCTTTCTTCCACTCAAGATCTTGCAGAGGAAAATGTATAAAACCAGCTACGAGGGGAAACCATTACAGCATGGCTGTGTTCTTTTTGCTGTTGTTGTTTTCCTTCCCACCAGTGCTTTGGCTACCACTTATTAGACCGTTCCTGACATAGCAACATAACCAGGAGACGTATTTGGACAGAGCACAAAAAGGTAGAAATGCAACAGGGGAGGACAAGAACAGTTCATGACAGCAGGACAATTTTGCACGTTGATGCCTTCAGATCAAGGAAGTAATGCCTGTGGGGAGGACAGGGGGCTGAAAAGGGGGTTATATTAAGTAGCACATGAAAAATCAGTTGCTACCAGAGCTTTAATCTAACTAGTTTGTCCCTTCTTTTTTATTACCTTCCAGTATTGCTTATTTCCTCTAAATCTAAAAACTGGCTCATGTGTTGGCAGGAATTTTTACTCGTAAAAGGAGGAACAAAACCTTTTCTAAATCACAGCTAAGATCTAGAATCCACATTTGCTCATAAACAGAAGCAAAACTTGCACTTCCTTTGAGGACAGACAGAAAAGTGAGATGACAAAACCCGTGTGAAACTTGATAATAACAACAGCAACATTCTGCGTGGCTGAGGAAAGAGTTTTAAACTGCCTTGCTGTCTGCTGCTGTCACAGCAGCGTTCACTTTTAGTTTTGAAAGTTACGAAGGAAAAATTACACCCTTTAGCTGGGAATGAAAATGCACAAAGACACTGTGAGCCCACAGTAAACTTTCTGATGCAGAAAGTCTACTCTTCCAAACCCGCAACGCTAGGTGAGACTCGCACACCATAAGCAAAGCACGTTCCAGCTGATTAGGTCCTCCATCACGTGCTTTTTAGCACACGAACTCTTGCTTCCTTAAAAATACTTCCATAGTTAATTCTAATGCCTGTCACACAAACTATTAATAACAGGACTCCAAAATGGTGCCAGCACAGCCAATTGTAAGGCACGCTATTTTATTGCTAAGTGTAAATATGAAAATGGGATTGGAACAGGCCTGGCGCAGCGTTGTTCAATATTGAGTTTAGACTCTCTCCTCCAGAGCACACATAACTGGTTTCTCTTTCCGCGTTACTCTTCCCTTACATGTGTTTGATAGGTGCGTAAAGGCATCCCATAGCCCTGAGGAAACAGGTGCTTGTATAATATCCTCAGAAGGGCCACTTTTCAGAGAGAAATAAATGACAGCAGTAGCAACTGCAGAACAAACATGAGTTGGCTACTGCAGTATTGTCACGGCAAGGATTAGTCCTTATGAAAACTCTATTACTGTTTGTCATATTTGTGACTAGGCAGCTGTGGAAACATATAAGAAGCCTACACAGATTTTCCATTTCCTGCCAGCTCACAAAAACAAAGCAGTGTGTTTCAGAGAAGGGGGGGGGGGGGGGGTACAACATAAATGATGTGGTAAAGCTTAGCAAGCCTGTTGAACTTTATGGCATGCTGCGTGAGGGAGAAGCTCCAGAGGTTTGTAGTGATCTGGTTCTCCAAGGCAGCTAGGTTGAACGTCACTCACTGCTCCACTGAGGGAGTTCTTGTTTTAGCATTTGCAAGCTGGAGAGCTGGAGTGATTTCAGCACACAAACTCCCAGAGCATGCCCTTCTTCATCTAAAAGCTCAGCAGCAGCTATTGCTCATTCCAGATTCACAACACGGCCCAGACCCACCTCTCACTCCTTGCTTCATGGGCTGGAAATGCTGGTTGTGTGCAACTGGTCAGAGAGTGCCTCGAGCACCTGGGTATTCTCATTTCGCTTCTGCACCTTCCCAACTACTCTCACTGCTGCTCTGATTGCCTAGTGTGGCTGCAGAAGAAGATTAGCAAATAGAGACAAGCTAAATGAGTCTTCTTTAAGGCAGATATGAGAATTTCACTGCAGTGTCATCATCCCGGTTTTCAGCCCTGAGGTAGCAGCAGCCCAGAAAGAAAAGCACAAGGAGAATCAGGAGCAAGGGAAAAAGTGGTCACTGCTGGACTACAAACTCCCTTCACACCCTAATCTCCCACAAAACTCTGCAATTCTCTCCCTCCACTCCCGGGTAATGTATATACAGATACCCACCTACCCACAAGAGCATAAGCCTTTAACTAATACAGCTTGATAAAATACCCAACAGTAATTCTTGGTGTTCATTCCCCCCCCCCCCCCCCCCCCCCCCCCGATGGACAGAACTTTCTCAGGAGCTTATCTGAATAGGTTTTCCAAGGAACTACAGACAATCATGAATCCTAGCACCTTCATTCTCCCCTAAGAAGCGTATAGTAGCTTGTATGTAAAAGATGAAACAAAAATCCCTTAGTAACCAAACAAAAAGAAGAGACACCACTGTCCGTGCTTCTCTGCAGAAGAACAAGACAAATAGATGACAGATGGTAGACACATTGCTTAGGCAATCGGGAAGTTGCTCAGAGGCCATGGTTGTAAATGAAATATAAGACTCTGTGGAACAGAAAATAGAATTAGAGGTTGATGATTGTTACAGGGGGGTTGGGGTTTTTTTTCAGGAAATTGGAATCATGTTCCCAGTATTGAATGCATTAAGTGGCTTCATTTTTCACTTCACTTGTGTTGACTACGCACTTGAAACTCTATTGGTATGGCATTATTTTGAATTTCCTGATTTCAGGACTTTCCTGATTTCAGGACTGGTGCCAGAAAATCTAAACAAAATAGCCTGAGAGGATTCTAAGACATCCTGAAGAACCACTGGCCTACTGCGCATTTGCCACTTTCTTTTAATGAAGTCACTGCAACATGACGTTCTGTCATCCAGAGCAGCAAAAGCCTCATTACATGCTGCAGTAATTTAAGCTCAGCTATTTATGTTTAGATTTAATATATTTCCTCATTTTTTGTTGCTCTGCTTCCTCCCTTTGGTCATGGTGAGTGTCTACATTAGTAATTTAGTTCAGCTGTTTCACTCCACAGATCTGTTCCTACTGGGCTGCGCTCCCTGATATATCAGCAGTACCCAATACCAACTGTTAGATTTGTCCCAGCTGTTTTATTGAGCTCACCCTGATACTCTGTGGCAAATTATTATTCTACAATGCATTGCCTATTTATTTTTCAAATGTATCATAGACCTTGCCTACCTTGCTTTTGTAGGAGACCCTATTATTAGTGGTATTGATTTACATGTTATTCCCACATACGTTACAGACTATAAAGTAGTCACAACAAATATGCCAGTGAAAGCTGTTCTCCGACCAGCCTTTCTTTTTCTGCTAAAGAAGTTTCTTTTCTGGACAAGAAAAAGTCATTAAGGATGCTTTTACTCAAGCAAGAAAACAAGTGAGCAAAAGGTTGGATCGGAAAAAATAAACATCAGATAAAGTGAGGCAGAGGACTCCAGATAAATTCCAGAATAATTACTGTCAATAACTTGTTATTCATTTTATTGTTGCCAATCTAGTGGGTTTTCATTGTATAATATTGAGATAAGAGATTACTGTTGGGAATTACACGAAGGAAGACAGGAAGGATAACATCCAGCTAGCCAGGCTGTAAATAATCTCAAAGTCAGGCTGCATTTGCAAAAACCTGACAGTGGAACTGCGTTAGATTATACTAATGCAGTATATCGTGAGAGCAGCATAAAAATGCCCTGAATCAATCCTATGTACCTGTCTATCCAACTGGCGGCTAAGCAGTGACAGATGTAGGGCAAGGACACATCGGTCTCCCTCGGCATTTCCCAGGCTGCGAGCAGCCCTACCCCAACCACAGAGAGCGAATAAGGTATTTCCAGGCTGGAAAGCTGCTAGGAGCAGCTCTGCATCGCAGTCCTCCGTGCGCACGATGTAGAACTGTGAGGTACTCAGGACTGGAGAAAGAGAGCAAGGTAGCTCTGTGTAAGCTCCCTCTTAGCAAAGGGAAGAGTGGATTTCGGAGGGGTTTGTCTCACAGACGGCTATCACTGCTGACTGACAGGCCAGCAGACTTGTAGTTTGTGCTCGGTCTGTGACCCTTTGTATTCTGTTAAGCCCAATCACATGGCATGTGCACGCAAAACAAGACCCAGAGCACTCTGGATTCAAGCAAGTCTTTCTGACCTTCAGGGAGTACATGAACTTTAATACAGCCCTGCCATGAAAAAATAAACAGAACCACTCTGCTATCGCTTTTTTAAACAAGCAAGGAAGCAAACAAACCTCTGTGTCCTTCACATCTGTGAAGCTGCGGCGTAACGATTCTGCGTATCTGGCAGGCTGGGAGCACACTCTTCACCTGTGAGAAGGTAGATATCCCAGCAGTGCCTCTCCTTGCACAGACCCTGGGGCTTTTATGGCAGCTGAAGCCCTTGTCCAGCTGCGCTCACCTCCCCAGAAATGGTCACAAACCAGCCCATGCAGGGGAGGGAGGTTTCATATCACCTTCATGCAGAGACGTAGATACACACATGGAAAATTCTAACTGCAGTATCTTGGGATAGCGACACAGCGGAGATTAAAACTCCTCAATTAAACCTCAGACTTCCATGGAAACTACTAGTGTTCAACGTCCTCTTGTGATGAATCTATAAGTATTAATTTAGAACGGGTAAGTGGTGAGGGCTACCCGACTCCTCCGGTCGCTTTCTGCAGCAATTTGTACAGCCACGGCAGCAGTAATGTAAGTCTGTGTATGGAAATTTCCAATCCCAACTTCAGACTGGGGTCCATGTTGTGTACCCACAGAAGATAACCAGCAGGGTGAGATGTAAGCTCAAAAATATTAAGTGCTTTGCATAACATGCAGATAAGGTTGTAAATAAGACTGTGAGTACAAAACTGGCTAAAAAAAATATATTCAGGGGAGTGACTAATGGCATCAATATGGTGCTCTGTAAGGATCTGTCTTGTGTCCACTAGCTTTTGATATTGTTGTTAACGGGCTGGATGATGGAAAAGATAATGTTTCCTAAATCTACAGGTTACACCAGTATGGAAAGAGAGAAAGGGAAGAAAGAACGAAAATTCTGACAAATTGAAAACACAAACTGAAAAAATGAGATCCACTTTATTAAGGACAAGTAGAAGCTTCTAAACTAGGCAGAAACAATCACCTGCATGAACACAGATGGTGAACATCTGGACAGGTAGGAGTTCTGCAGAAAAGAACCTGGGTTATGTGTCACATGAGTAAATAATATCAGACTGTTGTCAAAAAAAAAACCCCAAAAAAGGTAAGCAGCATATTGCACTGTATAAACAGAAGCAAAACCTGCAAGAAAATGACATTTTTCTTTTCTTTCAGTTGTAAAGATTCAGGCGAAATACCGTAAACATTTTTAGGTACTGTGTTAGAAAAAGACGGGGGGGGGGGGGGGGGGGGGAGTAAAAGTGAATACTAATAGACCCAACTTCCATCACAAGAGATTTGGCATAGGCATCAGGGAAAAACTTTCTAGTGGTAAGTATACCAAGGCAAAGGAATAGATTGCCTGGGAAGCCTCCCAAAATAGGTTGGCATCTGTCAGCTAATGATGTAAGTATAGCTGATCCTGCTGTGGGTAAAAGGATGGATGGGATGATCTCTTGATTCTTTAATTTTTGACAAAACACAGTATTAAATATACATTTAAGCAGAAGCAAAAAATGCTGCTGGCTTCTAATGATCATGTTACATTGCATAGCTTAAACTGCAGTTAAAAAGAAAAAAGGAAGAGTTTTACATGTTTAGCCTCCCACAACTTTTTTTTAATTATTATTATTCAAAGGAAAAAAAAGTCTCATGCATAATGAGATGTTAGCATTTAAATGACTCCAGCTGTGTACTAAAGCTCCTATCTTCCAGGAAATAAGAAATGTCCCCTCTTTGACTACTAATGTTTGCGTGGAGACAAATTATCTGTGCACATGGCTGTAGCCTCACAATGAAAGAAAGTCAATGTAATATGAAGAATAATGGAGGACAAAGTGCTGAAGGAACTTAAATCATGACTTCCTTTACTTTTTTTCAGATAGAGAAGGGGTGTGTTTGTGCGTGTGTGCATGTGCACACTCACAAATATATGTAGTGTTTCTATGTATATACCCATTCATGGCTACATTCACTTTGTATCAAAGTTATGTTTTATTTTGCTGTGTTTTGTTTTTTTTTTTTTCTTTAAACGACGTTAAAGGACCCTGACTTTACATCTTCATAGTGTTTTTAAGTAGCTAATGCCAGTTTGAGTGTGGTGGTCTCAGTACCAGCCTCTCATCCACACAGGCAGAGGAAATTTTTATAGAGACGGCTGCAAATGGTTCTTTGCATTGAGTTACAATCTAAGCAAAACACTCACTGAGCACACACAGAGGTGGTCTTATTTTGAACCTTCTTCCTTCATCTCCAGCCAAAGAAATCTTTAGCAATTGCTATATCCAGGCCAAGCTTTCATCTTCAGCTTGTTGTGCAATATTATTGTACTGGAAAAGCATAGGGAGAATATTTGGATAACGGATTATACTTTTCAACCTGAGGTAATTCAAAAGGTTGAAGGGATTTTGCTCAGTGTTACACCCAGTAAACAGAGTATCACCTTTCAGCACAGCCAAGAATGGAAATGTTCAGCTGAAAATGTAAACATGTTAGTAAGTTATGAATGTGAAGAAAGAAAATGATATTGTTTTGCTATAAAGGTTCAAAATAACCACTGAAATGGCTCTAAGCAAACCTCAAATCTTCCAGTCACATGCAATTCTCAACACTTCTTATTTACCTTGCTATTAGGACTAAAAAAAGGAAACAGATTTTTATATTAAACAGCTTTTCTCTTTTAGAGAGATTCCAAAATGCTTTAAGGGCTCATATGCAGCAATCAAATACAGCTATGGAGCAAAGCCACAATTTCAGAAGTGCACAAACTGCATGTGCCAACTTTTCTAAATGCTTAACTAAAAACTGAAGTTATAAACCCAGTAATGGCACAGGTTATCACAGGGATGCCTGGGAGAAGATTCTGTTACTGTGACATGGAGCTACGGGCTCCAGGGCTGGCAGGTCATGTTCTCAACTCGTGTCAAGGATCCCTTGATTAAGAAAATAGTCTAGCTAAGAGATCATTTAAATTTCCTCCAGCACTTCTGGTGTCTATGATATTACACGAAGCAAACCTGAGCTAGGGTGTAGATCTTGCAAACCACGTTACTGAAACTGTCTACAGCCATTAACTGATAAAGTCTTTAAAAGTGGTGACTTTCTAGTGCTCTCTTCGTGGAAGTTTACTTCACAATAAGCTGGCAGTCATGTCCTGCACCCTGCTCATCGCCACATCTGCTCAGGTAGGTTCCTCCCCTGTGCTTGCACAGAGACAGGGACGTGTTGGCTGGAAGGGACCTCTGGAGGTCATCTAACACTACTGCCTGCTCAAAGCAGGGCCCTTGTCCAACCCTAGGTCGAGGTCAGCTGGAGGTGATAATGCGAAGTTTTTATACATCTGCCATAATTTTCCTTTCTTCATCTATCTCCCTCTTTGTCTCAGCTAGGCTTCTTAAGGTTGTCAGGAACTTCATGAACACTCAGACCCGCAAGAACACATGCATAGTCTTCTGTACAGCACACTGCAGTCTGCATACAGATTTATCACAGGGCCATCTATGTGAATAGCCAAAATGGTGAGAATACTCCTCGTTATTAGGTATGTATGAATGGCTGCTCAGGTATGCAGGAGAGAGCGGAAAATCTCACATTTGGACCTACAGGGCTGTCAAAATGACCTCTTAATAGACTGGCAGGGTCTGTAAATATCATTCATTCATTTTATCAGCTTATTTGTTAGAGCTTGAATCTCTTTCTGATATGTTTGCCTACTCCCAATTTTCAAAGGTCAGTTTGGCTAGTATGAATCATATTCATGATTCACAGAATTACACTCCCCTGTAATGCTGCCAAGAAAACAAGCTGAAACACAGTATAACACCCCTAGGACTAACATTCACTCTTTACCAGTTATTCTGGGGGTTATCTGTAATGCTGCAAGAAGAAACCACTTCTATTGCTACCACGAGTAGCGAGGAGATTCAAATTCTGGTGAGCAAGCTCTCTTCAAGCTTGAGCAGCTGCCGTTGTTCATCCATTAACTGTAGGTCTTGCTCATACTGTCCCTTCATGCTTACTGAATTTTGATTGCTTTGGCTGGGTGTAACACAGAGACTGTGGTTGTTATCAGCAAACACTGTCGATCAGCTTATTTGTTGACTTTGGTGCAGAAATTCACTGGCTTGCCTTTGTACTCCGTACACAGCCCTGGTAGTGCATTGCTCTGTAAAACAAATGTGTTCCTCCATATTCTTCCTTTTTGTTGCCAAATCTCATCGATACTGAAATGATGTCCTGGGATATGGTGATAAAAAGCAGCACACAGGCAACACATTTAACCCACAGTATTTTGTTTCTTCATTTTCAGTTTACAACTGGCTGTTTCCAAGTGATGGATCTATCAGTGTTTACCTTCAAATTAAAAGATATAACTGCCTGGAATTTCACCACTAGATATGAAAGCCCTGTAGTAAATATACTGCCTTTGGATATGAAGTTTAATAAGCTTAGTGCAATTGCTCTGTACCATTAGGGATTAACTTGAATACCACCATATTTCTAGATATAGAAACGTTTGTCTATTAATTGCCTGTTTAACATTATGTATTAAAGACATTTACTGCAGCCTGGTATTAAGGTAAGTAAATACTGTTTTCCCCTTCTCAATGCAGTTGCAAAAGAGCACACTATTTCATTAGCCTGCTACAGACTGCCTGCCTGCACCCCACGGCCGCCTGCCTGCGCCCCACAGCTGCCTGCCTGCGCCCCACAGCCTCCTGCCTGCACCCCACAGCCGCCTGCCTGCGCCCCACGGCCGCCTGCCTGCGCCCCACGGCCGCCTGCCTGCACCCCATGGCTGCCTGCCTGCGCCCCATGGCCGCCTGCCTGCACCCCACGGCCGCCTGCCTGCCCGCTGGGCATCCCGCAGCCCTGTGCAAGTGATAAGTGCTAAAGAGGTGGGGGCTCCGACACCGAGTCTCTTCCCTTCGCTGTGAAACTCAGCTCTCCTCTTGATCATAGCTGTTCCTGCTTAGGATTACTTACCGTGTTTAAACATTTCTCTTTTTCCTTGCCGTGTTGCACAGAATGCCGCACAACTTCAGTTTCCTGAGGGTGTCTCGCTTTTCCAGGCACACCGCATGCCTGGCTGCCTGCAGATACCTTCCTCGGCAGTGCGAAGTGCCAGCAAAATGTTCCTCAGAGAGGTATTTTGTTCCTAATGGCCTTCTCAGACAGGCCACAGTGGAATTAGGAATCAGTGCGGTGATTTAATTGGACAGCTTGCTTTATTTTCTACACACTAGAGATTTTCCCTCCATCTGCTTTCATGGGAATCAAAACTACAGTCCTTAAGCGGAGGACTTGGACTGAAATTGGTGTATTTTGCTAGCATGAGGGCTGAGTAGAAATGAAAAAGCCAGAGTCTGAAGGAGCATTATTTCTAGATGATTCTCAAAGAGCCAAAGCTGAATGCTGTGAACCACCGGTTTTCTCTTTCTTACCTTCATACAGGCCAGGAATGCTTCTTCTTCAGCCAAACTGCACATCTAAACCTGGGCATGAAATAGCCTCGCCTGACTTTGAAGAAGCTCCTGAACTCTTTCTGCAGTGTTTACTGCTATCAGTGTTACCCCCTCAAGCTCCCTTTCCACTTTTGCAGTGTCCCGATGCCTCGTGGTTTGCCAGCAATTTACAGCACTAGTATTTAGCAGTTACTTCAGCAATAAGAAAGCATAGAATTATGCCAGATCTCTTCCCGGCTATGTTTAATGACAGGTAAGCCTACATTTCAGTACTCAAAGTGCATTGTAACAACAAAGCATGTCAGGACGAAGGGCAGAAATTGGTTTAATCACATGGAACACTTTATATGAAGAAAAAGTCTAATGCTACTTTGACTAAGTTAAGATAGCATTAAATCAGAGATGCTATCTTCATGTAGCAGATCTATTAATCAGTTCTATTAAAATCCTGCTTTATATAAATTAATTTTTTCTATAGCAAAATATCTGCTGTTAGAGTAGTTCCATTTTATTTTTCAGTCAGAAAAAAAATTACCCCTGGATTGATCGAGAACATTTCCAGTTTGAACCACATTACTTAGCAGACATTGATTTTATTAGTCACGTGGTGTTGTTCCTATTACCCAGCTGAGTGCATATTCAAGCTCCTTGAGCAACAGTGCTTGCATGGGCAAAATATAATATTTGGTTTCCAAGGACACTTTTAAATAAATTGCTAAAATTTCTCTTCTACGAACGTGGAGGGCAAAATCCTTTTCACTTGAATGTTCACAGAAAGAGAAAACAAAAGGAGTAGAGGCAAACATTGTTGCTTTCAACCCAGCTCTATGTTACAGCAAGTAAACAGAAAACGCTTTTAGTGTCTCCAATCCACGATTTCAAATATCTCCTCTTTCTGGATTAGGACGGAAAGAAGACATTTCAAACTAGGATGAAAAAGAGGCCTCAGCACATGGCGGTGAGGGTCTCTGCTTATGGGGGATCAGACTGAGTCTCAGTTAGCAGTTTGTTAGCTCTACAGAACAGAGCTACTGCAGGAAGAGCTGAGTCCATACTGTCACAGCACAGTTGGTGGCAGAGGTTTATGTTACTGATTTGAGTTAGTGAGTCAAATCCTGAAACTTTAAGCCCCTGGTCCTTGTTCTAGCATAGGGTTTTTGCTTTTCCTGGGACGCGTGCCTTGTTCTTTCCAGAAACTCCTTCTTATTCCCTTGAAAAATTTTGGTCTAGAAGAATCAAAAACTCCCAGCAAAAGACAATTTTGTCAGATAGGTGCTATTTTAAAGGGAGGAGATGGTGAGTTATGTGAAGATCGTCTCCTTATACCCAATTGCAAGTTTACCAGTGGATTTTGCCATCCAGTCCTGAAAGAATGTAAGTGTGGCAGGGAAAGCTCCTTCTCAGAGGAGGACGAACAGCATTTTTAAATTGCATTGCATACAGATGGCTCACTATCAGGATGCTTCTTCACCTTAGAGACTACACAAATTCAGCCTCTCCAAGATTCAAACTTTCCATTCATCCAAAAGCAAAAGATCATTACTGGTATGCATTAGGAGTGCAAACACACTACAAATACATTTTCTCATTTAACTCTGAGTATCTCTAAGACTTACTATTTAATAGATAAAACCTCTTCAGATGCAAAGCTTTATACACAAAACAGGCACCATTAATAAAATATTGTTCTGAGTCATTTGGCAAATCAGGAAACTTCTGGCCACATTAATCAATGGGGAGCAATCACTTCAAAAAGTCCATGTTTCTGACTAAATGCATGCATGTTGAAATTAATGTAAATGGATAATAAAAAAATATTTTCACACTATACTGACAAGTAATGGTAGAGATAATTATCCTAATGGCTTATGAACTTTTTATGTTACAGAGTGATGTACAGTGGAAATATTATGATCAACAGCAGACTTTCTATTCTGCACTTGACATAATAAATTAGTAGAAATTATTAATGCACAGCATTTCATTTCTGTGTAGATTTTACGTTAACTACAGAGAAAAAACAAGTGATGTTCTGTCCCTCATCAAGTCTTAACTTCAAGTCTTTGTCTACACTAGCATAACAGTGTCTCTAGCTACACCGGACTAAAACCAGCACAGCTTCTCTAATGTGGTTGCAGTTAAATCTTTCATACCAATAGAGCTGTTCCCACAGGAGGAAGAGAGTAAATTGGTTTTATATCTTATCCATGTCCACACCTGTGCTATCAACAACAGAGACCTCTTTCATTTATTTATAACTGTAATGTGATTGGTATTTTCAGCATATATGAATAGCTTCCGTGTTTGGATCAAACTTCATTTCTAAATTGACACCAGTATTTCTCCACCACCGACTCCACACACACTGTGTCTAACGCTATCACTGATATTTAGGGTAAGCATCGCTGTGCTGTTGGGAACAACCAGTGGTGTCCACGTGGAGAGCTGCTGCAGCTCTGCAGAATCACAGCAGCATATCAAACCCCTGTTACTCAACTATGCTTGGAGTTGCAACAGCCTTGAGTTACATATTTTGCTGGAATTACTCGAGGTGAGGGATCATAACTTTCACACCCTCTGCATGAGGTTATTCTGCTAGTAAAACTCTAACACAGACAGTTATGACCTTGATATCCTTGCCACTGTCACTTAGGCTGATCTGCTGTACCACCATGAACTACTTACCTATTATACAGGATTCAGCTATAGTTAGAGATGCACACTATAGATATACTCACAAATTAATTTGTGTAAGACCTCTATACTCATATATCTGTGTCCACATTTTGGGGAAAGGGAGCCCTTATACCATCAGAGTTAAAGCAGAGTAAAGGAATACGGCTTTACCATCCGTAAAACAAAAGATTTGGGGCCAATTGCCTTAAAGTAAGAAAGAGGAGGGGTTTGAATTTTCCACTGCTCTCCTAATGTGTTATTGACCTGGAGAGTAAGAAGAACTCAGCCAGCTCTCAAAGAAAAAAAAAAAAGAAAGAAAAAAAAAAAGGCAAAAAAAGGCAACTTGCCACATTTTCATAAAAACACAGTGATGTTTGCAAAATCTAGAATAATTATAGCACTTCAGTTAGATTGAGGCATTACCAAAAGAAAAAAGTTTGACATTCCAAATCTCTCTTCCAAACACCTTCCTCATCAGTGTGTCCTTCCAGCCAGGGAACTGGCATGACGGGTCAAGGAAGCTTTTCGTTCCTCGTGACGGCTTGCTCCCAGCTGTCAGTGCATCCAGAGCCAGGAGAGGACATCACCTCTAGGGATGCTGACAGAAATAGACATTTGCGTGTAGGGTTTTGTTCTTACCCGCAGGAAAACGCCTTTGAGGAACAAAGCCTAGATTACACAAAAGCATAAAAGCAGAACTCCTTTTTTTGTCTGCGGGTACTTCATTAAAAACGTTAGGGCCTGCTGCTCGCAGAGGCCTCTGTGTAAATGAGAGTCTGCCCTGGCACAACTGTGGCAGAAGAAAGGAGTCTCAAAGCAGAAGTTAGCACATGCTGGTTTTAAAGCTCCTTGCAAAGGCCATATGGATAGCAAAAATCACGCGCAAGGCATTTGTTCCTCTCGTGCATGTCCACACATACTCAGGGCGTGCAGCCTGCTGAGCCCGTGCTTTGCTCTGGGCAGCCATGGCTGCATTCCCATTAAAAAGCCACGCAGCAGCAGAATTCGTGTGACACCACAGTCAGATTAACAAAAATGTGATGAATTACATGGGTTTCATGTGAGAGCTGACTCACACTCAGCTTACTCACAGCACAGCATGCTTCCTGCGCTTAGCTTTGTAAATGACCCCTCAGAGACACTGCAGACTACTATTATAAACAAGTAAATACAGACAAGTAACTTTCTTTTGTAAGCTTCTCTCTCTTCCCTCATTTCAGAGCTTTCTTCTCCATCAAGCCCTGACGTCTTGCTGTCTATTCCTCAAAATCCAGGAGAGAGTGAATTTAGATTCTCTCAGGGATAGACTTAGACTGAGAACATGCCCAGTACTTCAGAGGAAAGAAGGAAAAAAGCTTTTCCAGCTCACATAAAATCAGACTTTTTAGTTAAATACAAATTCTCTGCAATTATTATTGTCTGGTATTTCAGCTGACTCAGCTATTGCCTATAAACACAACTGTTACTAAAGGATGCTCAGTCTCCAGAATAGTCGCTTTAACAAAAAGCTGGAGTCTTGCAAAAGCATGATCAGAAACGTAGCAGCATTTAACAGAACCTAAGAGAGGAAATAAAGCAGTTAGTGCCAAAAGACTTCACAGATAGACAGTAAGCTACCAAGCACCGCTCCATTCACTGAAAGAAGGAAATCTAATGTATATTACACAATTTGAAGAACAGGACAATAGGCAAGAGTTCCTCAGCTAACACTGAGCAAGCTCCAAGGCGTCTCTTCAGGGTACAACCCAAGAGGTAAAGGGCATCAATCTACACGTATTAGAGACACAAAGGACAGGAACCCCCTCTGCTCTTACTAAGGCTTCTACTCGTGTCAGTGCCGTTTGGTGGCTGTGACACCGGGCTAGAACAAGCAGGAGGGAACTAACAAACCTATCCACATTAACTGAAGATGAGCTCAGGTGTCTTCCAGTGAAGGGGTACTGCTTGGTTCATGCCAAAGGATGAGGTGCACCTGCAAGGAAAAGTTAACTATGCCTCTCTTCTCTACCACTGCATGTCACCAGGATCTTTTTCAAGGTCATTTGAGACATGAGTCTGGCTTCTCAGGCACAATTTTTTTCCTTTTCTTGAGCTGTATAACAATATTGGACAGCTCAGTGACGTAACCAATATATTTCAGATGTTCCCTGAACTGGTTTCTTGCCAGTGAAGTTGAATCACCTGACTCACATAGGAGGGCAGTATATAATTATGCTGTTTTGCTTTACAGCGAGAGCAGACAGGCAAGGATGATACAATGCCTTCAGGAATCTTGACATGATTGATATGTGCCCATATTCCCAAGTGTAATAGTGCAAAATAAAACTACAGGGAAATAAGCTCTGATCAGGGTGAACCATAAGCACAGTAGTGGGGCTACCAGCATCCCTGCTTTGTGAAGGCAGGAAAGATTGGCTAATGTACTAGTGGGCACACTGCTACCTAGCTAGCACAAACAAACCTTGCAAATGCTGCCATTAAATAAATTAAAAAAACCCCACAACTAAACAGTCTGTCAAAGTACTATCAAGAGAAGAGAAATATCGAGGCAATGTCAGTCTGGTTGCCACCAGGCATGGCTTGATGTTTGTGGAGAGTGACATGGTGAAATGCTCCTGAGAAATCTCCCTTTGGCATGGGGGAGAGTTTTCACATTTACCCTAGAACCACTTACTGAGCTATTTGCACTCACTGCCACAAGAGTTTCTGTCAAGAGGACAGCTGGGAGCTCTGGCAGGAAAATGTTTCTTAGGGTGTCATTCACTAAGAAATACACGATACAAGCGATCCAACTTTTCTGGGTTGTTTCAACCATAATACAAACACTACCCAGCTTGAAAATACAGAGATGCTCTGGATGGATAACAGAATTTTGATGACACCAAAGGGGAGCCAAAACCAGTGAATGTCAGGAGAAACATGTGCTCCTTTTGTCCTGCATGGCAAGGCTGAGTTACTGCTTCAAGAAGCTTTCTCCATTCTGCAGTTCCAAATCGTAGCAAAAAAGGAGCTAGAAATACTTTGGTGAGGGTGCGGAGGAAAGAGGAGCCTTGGTTGCTTGCTTGCTGTTTTAAAAAAATAAAATAACTTTTCAAATAAAAATCTTGGAAACAAGATCAAAGGCATATTTCCAGAAACATCAGCTTTTTAACGACAAATGATCTACTGGTTGGTTTGCATGGATCCTAATACCTGGTCATTTTTCACTAATGCTCATAATCTGGAACAGTATTATTAATAATAATAAGTAGTCAAGGTAATTATTGGATGGTGCTTGACAAGATGAACTGATCAACCCTATCGCACTGTTGGAAAGTTGTCTGTGCCTTGATTTCCTAGACTTTTAGGTAGCTTTTCTTTCAGAAATATACGCTTTTAAGTATTGTATGTTTAAAGCATCATAGCCCAGCTGATGTGCTTAGACCACCCCACCGGACACCGTGGCCCCTCCCCCACCCCTTTTATATCTTTGTTTTCACCTGCTTAAATGTTTCTGTTCCACTCGGTCACGCTGGATCGTTACCCGACTGCACAAAGTTTCATTCTCCAAGTGGCAAAACTTCCCATGCCTTTGGATGCAGAGTCAGGCTTTCAGATCAAATTGCCTGTCTTCTGCAAAATTATTCTGCAGAAGTGGGAGGAGCATGGCTAGACATGTTAGACAAAGCCTTGCATTTTAATGGTCTCTCTCCTCGCAGTTCTTTTTCTTTAAGCAACGAAATCATCTACAAAACATGTTTTCTATTCATTAAGACAATGATTTTGGCCCTGCTGCCCTCCCTGCTTCATTTACATGATCAACTGAAAGTCTCTCTGCTAATGCTAATCACATACCGCCTTGTTGACAATCCAGCTAATCTGATTTCTGCTCAAGTAATGCACTTGGATTGTCAAAACCCTAGATTTCAGGTGTCTAGCACAAAATTCAATGCTACCTACAAGTTATTCACTAACCAGAGTGCTTCATCAGTGCAAGTTATTAGTTAACTTCTTGCTTACTGTCCTAGCACAAGAGCATCAGGTGATTGCTCTTTTGAGGCACTCATTCCAAATCCTGGCTGCACAATTCACATGCCTACTGCATACGCAGTCTGGATTTTAAAAGGTAAAAGCAATAGGATATACTTGCAGCTCTGTAACAGTGGGAATTAAAAGCATAAATCCTATCACCGTGTACAGGAGATGTGTAACTTAGTCCCTGTTAAGTGTGTGGAAAATTTGAACTAATCAGGCCATCACTGGGAGGTACAATTTGCAGGGGGGCCACTCAGTATAAAACGTGTTAGGACTTTTCAGGTTCATTCTCTCTTCTATGCATTTTAGACTTTTTGCCTTACTTTGACCCTATCCAGCTATTTAAAGGATGTTAAGTGCTTTGTTCATTGCAATTCACAGTCCATAGCTCCTATCCTTTCTTTCATCTCTGAAGAGAAAGACAAGAAAAAAAAAAGGGGGGGGGGGGAAGGGGAAGCTTCTCTGTCCTCTGTACGGTCATGTGGCCGATGTTAATGCTTTTTACAGAAATATCTCACCTGGGATGTTTTACTTGTTCCCCTTCGACTGATGTTATTAAAGGTCTTTGGAGATAGTTTTGTTTCATCCTTCTGTTCTAGTTTAGCAAGGGTGATGACATACCAACTGAAATGTCTGGAGGCTTGTTAGCAAAAACCCTGTCACTGGGAGGGATCAAAGTGTTTTTGTGCTGAGTCCCTAGGGCACTGATCCTGGCAATACAGCTGGACTCAGATGCAGTCTCCACATGGTCTAACATGACAAGCAGCTGGATCCTCAAGCTGACAGACAGAGTGTTGTTTTCTCAGGATGAATAGCATTTCCCAAAACCAAGGGGTGAAATGAGCACCATTGCCAGAAAACCTTACTTAATTTATTTTGGGATATAAGGGAAAAAAATACTACTTCTTTCATCTTACTGAGAAGAAGAAACTGGTTCTTTTCTCTGAAAAAAACCAGACTGAGGACCTGAGCAAACTCATCACTGCACATCAAATTTTTGAACAACAGGGGAGTTGGGAACAATTCACTTCAATGAGGCCAGCCCTCTGTGTTGATAAGTAATGGTTTTAAGCTGAAAATAAGCCTGAGACTGTCACATGTATATGTAATCATTGCAGTCTAGCTGGAGGACGATCCACAAACGCAAGCTGGCTGTACATCAGTAATCAAATAATTGACTGGCTGACAACGGAGACCAGTATTTGGCTTGATGCCCCTGACTAGACGGGAAATGACATTTCCTGCGTCTTGATAAAGCAGATGTCACTTGGTCCCTCCAGCAAAATACATGGCACCAGGGGCATCTTTAGTAAAGGTTCCTTCCCACACATGCAATATTGGTCAGTTAAAAAATATCCCCCTCCTCCTGCAGTCTTATGAGGCAGTAGCTTTTAACAGGCTAAATATTTGGGGGAAAAATGTATACAACAGATACACCTTCATAGCTGACTAAATCTGTTGCAGTGCTGCTTTCCCTAGCTGGTGTTCCTCCTCTCATTTAGGTTGTGCCCTTCCCTGAGGACACACTCCCTCCTGCACAGAAATGCAGCACTTTCTCAAGAAAGCAGGCATACGGCAGGGGCTCATGAGTTCAGAGTGACTTGGGAGCTAGCTACATCTTGGGCACGCTCTAGTCCTCAGCAAGTTGTTTTGCTGTCTGTCTCAGTTTCCATTAATTTAACCTACAAGGTTTCATTCTTTTTGTGGTTTGCAGGTATGGAAATAGTAACAGTTAGTAAATAGCATGTGATTGACGTTTTCCAGTTTGGCCCTGTATTTGTGAATAATACATGCCTTTCTCTGGCCGTTTACTACATAGATGTGGATTTCACTTAAATCCCTAAGCCATCTTGCACGTCGTTTACTTTGTTGCCCAGCACTTCAGAAAGTCTCATGGAAGGTAGAGTCGGCTTCTCTGGCGGTAGCCAGAAATGTGGAGGAAGCGATGTGCAGTATGTGCAAGCACCAGACTCTTCTGTCCCTATGATTACTTTTCAGTTGGTTTAATTCCCTGGAACAGCTCACCTCAAAATCACATGAACACCAGCAAGGAAGGCAAGAGCGAAGGTGAAGAAGGGATAGGGGGTCAACTGCAATCCCAGCCAGCACCTGCCTCTGCAAATGTGAGTTCGGGTTCCCAGTAGACCTCTGTTTACAGCCTTTCCCAGGGGGAAGGGGAGGTAGTTTAGTTCCGGCCCTCTGGGAGAAATAACAGTGCTGCCATCTTGCCAGAGCTCAGCGCTGCCAGTCTGTTTTGCCAAGAAGCATTTGGGACTGCAGAATAGATGCTCCCTTGATTAAATATGAAGAATTTGCATTACCAGATTACTCCACTAATCCATCCGGCTCCACGTTCTGTCCCTGACAGCAGCCAGCACAGGTTCTTCAGAGACTGGAGTGAAGTCCTCATTATAGACAATTTTACAGCTAATAAAATTCTAAAAGCCTGTATGCAGACAAATCCCTGCAGTTTTCGCATTAGGAGTTTGCATGAGTTAAAGCTGAGAGCTGACCATAGGATTTGGCCTAGCAGAAAATGTCAAGCCCCCGTTACCCTCAGAGCTTATGCTGCTATTAAACAATGAAAACACAGAAGCATAACTAGAGTTATCTGCACAGTAACAAAGGACTGTCCTTAAAGAACGTAGCCTTTAGAATTACATTTAGAGGGAAGAAGAGTACACCTTCCCATGGCTGCCTTTTCCTACCCACCCCAAGTGCAGACGTCTGCAAGCATCTCTCCAGGATGGGTGCTGCATGCAGGATTCCAGATGCAAAACCTAACCCCTGTGTAATCCGTCAGGCTGGTTATGGCGCTTGGTATGCTGCAAGGATAGCCAAGCTGAACTTAAGGAGGCAAAAATCGATTCATAAACAACGTTTAGATTTGATAACTGTCCAAACATTTACCGCTTGGGTGAAGATAATTGTACTTGCATGCATTTCTGAAATCTATGGCCAGGGTGAAAATAGGTATCATTCAATAACTCATCTCTCAACAGTAGCTGTAAATATACTGGCTGATCCATAAAGATGGCTTGGATTATTTTTTTGTATTGCTTCCTCCACTAGTTCTTCATTGCCTCCTTTTTCTGTTACTCTCCCCATCTCCCTGGAATTAGTTTTAATTTGCACAATCCCTGTAGTACAGGCATGTCATACATTTATACCACAGCCTGTTACCACCCCACATAATGATTACAAAAGGCTCAAAGTTGTTATAAGCATTAACGCATGCAAGCAACAACAAACACTGCGAAGGACTGCCTTGGAAGGTGGAGGCAAGGTCTAGGGGGCTTTTCATTCTGGATGAATGGGAGTGATAGAGATTTCTAGGCATGTCTTTGGGCTAGACAATTGTTTAGGCATAGTCTGTAATCAAGGGCTGTATATAGCTCACTTCTGCAGGGCCAGAAGCAACATGAAGCTCTCAGAATATTTAATGATTCCTGTGATTCCTTAGTAGGTGAGGTTGGTCCAAGTCAGCTGTGCCCCAGCCTGGCATTGCAGCCAATGGCTCTGCCCCCAGCTGTGCTCTTGCCCCCTCCCTTGCACCAGGATTGATGCCCACACAGCTGCGTGAAGAGCTTGCTTGGGGAGCTGAAACTAACTGCATAAAACTAGGAAAAAAGCTTCAGGTGCATTCAGTTGGTTCAGATCTCATGCCACGACCTTACAAGCAGCAGCAAAAAAAGGAAGGGTGGGAACATAAAATTGGGGTCAAAAGGGATGGAGGAATCAGAGCAGCTCTGTTTCAGACTAGCTTATGCTGCATAGCATTACATTCTCACTTCAGGGCCTTCACTTACACTGCTTTCAGGAGGCAAAGAGACTTCGGCATATACCAGAGTCCCCACACCTCACCACATTAGGGTCCCGCATGCCTCCAGATGTAAACAAATGTGCACCCTTGAGGGAAGGGTCTGAGTCAACTGCAGAACCAGGCTTCTGGTAATACTGAGAAGAGTGAAGGTTTTTGTGGCGATTGGTGCCCCCAGTCCTGGAGGAGAGGTGTAGTGGGGGATACAGGAAGGCATCTGCACTGTTCTTGCCTGTGTACCCCTAGTCCCGGCAGTTCTCCTTACTTGCATATATCTACCACCCTGGGGATACTTAATTACTGTATAAATTTATTTATAAATTCTCTCCATTACATTTACTGACCCATCCATTAGAGCAATTTGCATCCCATAGTCTGCAGAAACCTGCCGGCCTGTATCACTTAATGATAGTCCACAAGGCAACTGTGGCTCTAGGGCCCAAGTCAGCATAAACTAGTCTTGCCACCAGGTAATTACTAGGGCAGCAGATCTGCCCACTTGGGCTTCTCATTCCCATCCCCATGTCATTTCTTCTTTTGCATGGGGTGCAAGAAAGGAGGTGATGCAGGGGCAGGACCAAGCGGCTGAGCATGGCACAGCTCCATCTGGCTGTGGTACTGGTCTTACACTGCCTGAAAGCAAACGTGAAACAAGAGCTTAAGAAACTGGGCATATTGCTGTAGGCTTAAATTTGCTGTCTGAGGATCTCCTGCTCCTCTGAAAACATTGTCTAAGGGTTCACAGAACAGAGGAGGCTGTAACACCATGGCATTACGCTATCCTGTGTGTATCAGAGCTGCTTCAAAGAGGAGGAGAACAACTGCCATCTGACACAATACAATCAGACCTCTGGCTTCTCTTCCATGCCTTTGGGATTTAAGGTCTTTTTCTTTTTTTTAACCTCCAGTCCTCCTACAAACCTAATCTATCTCTTATCCTACACAAGCATGTAAAGGTTAAGCTTGAGTGACACAAAGTTCATAGAGAGGCAAGCATCTATTATTACTTCTAAGCACCAAGTCAACTTGCTTCTCTACTATCCTCGTGTTAACGTTTCACCTTTGTTTAACACAAAAGAGTTCTGCAAGGCAGCACAAAACACATGGTGGGAGCAAGGAGGGTATGTTGAAGCAGGTGTATTCAGTGCTTGCCTCTTGGACGGTGTGTGAGGTACAAGTAAAATGTTGCATCTTTTCATGCATTAACATGATTTGCAGTGGTACAAGTGACTACGTGGGAAACAAAATAATTGGAGGGGGAAATACAGAGACGTGGCCCTTACCTGCTCCTCTCTAACCTGCAGGCTGATGAACAGCGATTGCACAGTGTTGTATTACTGCCTGGAGTCTGCCTAAATCCTGGATTAAACAATCATGGACTGGACTGCTGACTCCACTACATTCCTGTGCCGCCCGGTGCCACAGATATCCATCCTGTTGTCACTTCTGTTTAATAATAAAAGCCATTTCTGCTTTATATTGTGCTACATGCAAAAAAAACAACAGTAAAAGAACATTGTGGGTGCAAAGTCAACTGGTCAAAGGTCAGGAAACGGCAGGTTTAAGATTTTCTGCCCCCCTTCCACTTACAATACAGCCTTTAATTACAAGGCCACGTGCTATTTTTTCTGATGAAACCCTGTGCCTCACTCAGTGCAATAGATGGTGCCAATGCACAGCTGTGCAATATATTGTTTCATTCCCTTCACCTACCATCTAGTTCCAGGCTCTGCTTAACTGTACACCAACCGAATCCCTTCCCTCTGTATAAAATAATTTCTCTCTTCATGGACTCTCCTGTGGTGCTCCTCAATATGCCACTTGAATGCTTCAGAAGCAGAAGTTAATTTATCTTTAAATTAGAGAGGAGTTTATATTGCCTCCATTTTAGAGATGGGAAGCTGATGAAGTGAGGCTGCACTTACAAAGCACAGCAACCCACCAAAACGTGCCCTCGCACCCCATTTCCTCCAGTCGTCCATCCAGGCAGCCACGCTGGAGCACACGCCTGTCTCAAGGTCTGCACGCAGGGGTGGGTGTCTACCCCCAGAAACGGGGCTGTGGGAAGGCAGGCACCTCCACTGCATCTCTCTGACGTGGGGCCGCAACACAGCACATGCAGCCATCGCTGCCGTGCACTTCTGGTTTATGCATTAACCAGTGAGAGGAAATTAAAAAGCCAGCAGATATGTCTCAAGAGTCACACAAATAGGTCCCAGACTTTTAGAGGACTTTTACTTCAGCAATGTCAAATATGGCCACCCTTGATCTTATGTACAACCGTAACTGCTCAGCATTTTGGCGTGGGGTTGTAAAATCTCCGGGGTCTCCAGTCAGGGAACTAAGGAGCACAGTCAAAGCCTGTGCTGCTAGATTTTGTCTGCTGCTATATTTAGTCCAGCATTTTTCCAAATGGAGGGGCATCCACACATAAAGTACAGGATCTTCAGAATGGGCCAGACACTTCTAAGTGACTTGGAGTCTACAGCACAGCAAGTAAGAGTAACAGGTCCGTCATTCCCCCAAAGGAGAGCGTTTGCGTGCTTGCACGGAACGGCCCTGCAGACACGTCACAGCAAGACATAAATCCCCGCAAGCAGCTCCGTGGCCACGGCGGCACAGGTTATCGGTGCTCCGGAGTCTGGACAACCACCAACAGCACCTCGGTTCACAGCAAAGAGCTCTCAGTAATGACTTGGCCATTTGGTAACTAGATGAGCAGCAGAAAACACCCACCCCCGCTGGAGGAGGATGCGTAGATGTTTGCTGGTGTCTGAGGCATGGCAAGGCTAGAACTGTGGATCCCCTGCCAAGCAAGCATCCCCTTCCCGTGTGTCCTGATAGCCATGAGCACTCCCCTTTGCTCTCCCAGGGCTCACCCCTTTCAGTGCTATCCCCTCCAACCAAGCCTGACTCTGACTCTTCCCCATGCTGTCTCTTTTTTCTAGCTGTAGCAGAAATAAAAAGCATCTGTTTAGTTACTCAGAGTGGAACTTGTTTTATGCATTTCCCAGGCCTTTCATTAGTACGCCTGTCTCACAATGTTTATTTTGTTCACCCCAAGGACTTGGAAGAGCTGCCTTCCCTTTCAGATTTTCGAATATCCTTTATTCATTTTTTTGTTTTGTCTGCCTGCATCTCCTCCCTGAAAGTGCTGACCAGTCACTTTGTCACATTAGTTTTCCTGGACCCGGTGTTCTTCCAGCACTGGTTTTTTTACTTTACCCTCAGATCTCAGAGCAATCTCTCATAGCCTCACTTACTCTTTTGTATCATCTGAATTTTTCATTTACAGTGAAATTGTCTTCACCGATACTGTAATTATTGTTGCATTTATAATCTAACCTGCTTTCACCTTCCGAGGTAGCAGTCTGGGTGCTGTATGTGCTGCCCATGGGGATTCATTCCCCGGGTGGCTGTGTTTATGGGATTATTTTGCTTCAGCCACCATTATCGCTTCCTTGCCACGGTCAGCGAGAGACTTTAGGGAGGACTCCTTGCACTGAACGACCGTCGCCTTTCATTTTCAAGCCCCTGAGATTTCAGGGGCTCCTGTACAGCCAGGAGGTATTGCTATACTTAAAGCCATCACCTCTTAAATAGCACCGAATTAAAACAGCTTGTGCTTGTTATACCCATAGTTCTCTCCACTCTCAATCAAAAAGCAAAAGGTACTTTTTTAAGATCTGCTCCTTTTCCTGAGAGCCTGTCAGGTGATGTTTGTGCTGGAGTGAGGACTCACTGTAATAATCTTTTTTTGGCAGTGTTTACTGCACAACTCGACCGGTTCCTACCCCAACAATGTGTGTGATCTGACAGCTCTTTCCTTTCTACCGTTCCTCTCCCATCTCTAATGAGTTTTGTCCTCTCAAACCCTGCAAGCTAATCTCAAGCTTTCCACCCCTTTCCGTCCCCCTGTTCCCAGGTTTCATTGCCTGTTTGTGAGCAGCGGAGGGGCCGCTCCCCGCTCCCTGTCCACGGGAGTGCTCCCCAGGTCATTCTGTCCAGCATGTAGTGAATTTGTCATTTAGTGTTGCTTTTTTCCTCTCCCTTGTAACTTCCCGTACCCCTAACACGAATGTTTGGGCACATTTTCACATTTCTCAGATTTGAATCTTTTTCTTTTTCAAATGAAAGAAATATATACTTACCATACTGCTGAAGTGAGACACCCCCCCTGCACTGCACCACTCAAAACCAAAACACGCAGCTATCCAGCTTCCCAAAATAAGCCAGAATGCCCAGTGAGGGAATTACCTTCCCTTTGCTCACAGTTTCTTTTCACTCCATAAACCAGCCCGTTCCCTCTCAGTCCCCAGCTGCTCCCAAGCCAGCTGCACCGGTGGCGTGGCTGGACCCATGGCGCGTTGCTGGGCATGTGGCTGGCCGTGCAGCCAGCAGCTGGGCACGCAGCCGGGCACGCAGCCCGGCGCAGGTGGGACAACAGGGCTCTGCTTGCCTGCGGGCAAAGGGAGAGGAGGACTAAGTTCTGCTGATAAGGGCATACGCAGAGAGGAGAAGAGAGAGAGGAGGCAGCCTCTGCAGGGAGGGAGAGAGAGGAAGGATTTAAGGGCAAGAGGCAGTTTTGGAAGGAAATAAAAAATAAAGCCCGCTCCTAATTTCTAGACAGTGCCGTTCCCATCCCCCTCCACTTGTCACCTATCACAGCAACTAATAATTTCATCAGATCACTCGGAAGGGGGAAAGGATGGAAAGCTAGAAAAGCAACAGCTTGAATCCTGAGAAAAAGTCTCTGCTTATAACCTGGCGCTTCTCTCGCATCGCTGCTGCCTGCCGCTAGTGCTTTAAGATAGTAATAACCTTCCCCGCATCTGTTTATGTGGAAACTGTCTAATCCAGTCACTTCATCACAAGGAACAGGCTGTGGCACTCCCACCCGCTCCAGCATGAACCTTTTGCCTTCCCCCTTCACGTGGCAGCAGCAGGATCTCAAAGTATTCACTTAGTCCTCAATTCTCTACCCAGGTCTCAAAAGTCATATTTCACTGTATCAAATACTAAATGTGGGATGACATTTAATTTTCAGCACAGGTTATATACCATGCCAGAGCAGCGATCTATAGATCTAACACTCTGATATGTGCTATATACCTGTACAGCATATAACCATGCATTTAGAGAAATACCATTGACTTACCATCCAGCTATTTAAAATGAATTAAAAGCAGCCTCAGTTTTCACATCTGCTCCCAAATCTCCTTGCCAATTTGCAACATCAATTTTCTTTAGCCACTTTTTTTCCCCCTTCTCGCACATATCACCTTTCTTGGTGTACAAGAGATGCAAGATAACAAATTAAAACTGACTACTCAGGGAGAAGCTGTGTGCGTGATCATTCTCACACATGCCTGGCACTGGCTGGCCTCCCTTTTGATGGGACACAGCCCCCACAATATTGTTTGGGGCTCACCTCACCATGTCTGCTACATTTTAAACCTTCAGAATCCAAACAGAAACCAAACCTCAACTTAGCTTAAAAAATGTAAGCCCACTCCAGGGGTGCAGTTGATCTATAGCTTCGAGTCTCTTAGTGCATATGCCCTCCCCTCCTCCCCCAAAGACAAATCTTAACTTTTCTGGCCTTGGACTCCCAAGCTCTGTTGATTTACACAGAAGCGTCCAAGGAACTTGCGACGGTCAGCTCTTGCATGTTTTTTTCTGCTTCTGAGCGGCTGTACTAATGGTTTCAGCCCTTACAAAGAGCACCAGAGCAGCTGTACTTGGGTCACATCAAAGGTCCAGCAAGTCCAGTACCTCATCTTTAACAGGAGGCAATAGCAGATGCTCATTATAAGCTGCTATCAGTTTACATTAATATGCCAGGCTGCACAAATCACAGCTGAAGCCTCTGACTCATCATCTATCTCGGAGTTAGCTGCCCTTGTTACAACCCTCACTCCTGCTTTTGGGAGTAGATGTGGTAGAGAGAAGGTAATCAGTTTAGCTGCAGCTATATATAAGGAAAAGTGAACCAGAGCCTATAGACTCTTCCACATGTTTTAAGTGTGACCTCTTCGTTTTCAGTGAGAAATTGAGCCGAGCCTCCAAATTGCTACAGCTATCTGCCTAGCCTCATTCTCCTGCCCCTGACATCAAAAATGAAAGTATTTCTCCTAAAGCTTTTATGTATTGTAGATTCACCGGGAAAAAGAATATGTCTCTGACTGTGTAAAATAAACAGTAGAATTAAAAACCAGGGTTTTTTTTTCCTTTGTCAGTCTGAGCATGTAGGTACTACTTGCAGTAATAAAAGCTGGAAAATTCTTAGATCAAGGTGATATTTAAATTGGAAGACGTCCCTTAAAGTTATCCCCTTTAGAATACAGTTTTACACATTTGAAGGGCTATTAAATCCCACACAAATCCCCATGGATTGTCGCCGGTGGGAAAGGCCGTGGATGTACAGCTTCTTGTAGGAACGGGCATTTTCATTTGGAAATGCAGCTGGACAGATAAAATTTGGATCAATGTTGCCTTGTATTAGATCACCTGGTAAATTTGCTTTGTTTAATGGGCTTGCATGTGTTTAAATAATTTACAGACTACACTGTTGCCTGATGAAATGTTGGGAAGTACAGAGGCGAGTAATAAGAGTTACTTCTTTTGGAAGGAAGGATATGTAGGAAGAGACAATGGACAAAATCTGACCTTCACAATATTGGTATGGTGTAAGAATAGCTTAGTTGCTAGCAGATGGCAGGACAGGTTAATATTTTGACTTTAAACTCATGAACTTTATGGGCAAGTAGTGTATCTTTAGCACTGGGCCTGAAGTAATCACTGCTTTGCTCTTACTTAGTCTGGACTTTGGAAGATTATAGGGAAACAACACTAGTCAAAATTTGAATGCAGTACTAGATAGAAAAATGAGGTTTCAGTTAAAATGGTATTTTCACAGAAAGTACCCAGCCTCTTGCAATTTTTTTTTGCATTGTCAAAATACTGAATACTTGGACAGCACCAAAACTCTCTCAGTTTATCTCTGAAAACTATTCCTTCCCCTTCCCTCCTCTCCTAGACAGAAAAGCCCCATATTTTTCCTTGCATGGAACCTAGTTTCCTAGCCAAGCCCACTAGTAAATCAAAAATTTTTACTACTTTTGCATGCGTGTAAATAACTATGCAAAGTAATGAAGATAGGGGCTGTGGGACTTCTGTGTACTCTGTTTTTTTCAAACCCATTATCCTCCATGGTTACAGCATTTTTCTTCTCTATACTCCTTATGCCTTCTTTTTGCTACACTGTAAACATAAAAAAAACCAAAAAAACTTGAAGGCAAAATTCATAACAACAACGGGTTGGAACTACTGCCAGCTTTTAAAAACCATTGTTTAATTGAAAAGTTATAAAGTAAAAGCAAGTACATGAATTGTTGAAATTGTCTGCGTGAAACATTTATAGCGAAAAACTCCATTCCATAAAGATAGATGGAAAGACATCTTTTATGCAAAAATAAAACAATTTATTTGCCTGCAAAGCTGACATCTTGTAAGCGTGCCTCTGGAGAACAAACTGGAGCACAGAGCTGCAGAAAAATGCAAACCCTACTTGCCAAAGCATTCCTGCATCCCCATGGGTGACCTAAGGGAGGGGATGGGGAGCCAAAGGTGGCACTGAGATGTAATGAATTAACCTGCCTTCTCCCATGTGAAGAAGTGTAAATAAAAATCAAAGGGATCTTTATCCCACTGACAATATGGTATGCAAGGTCACATGGCCTAATATTTTAAGAGGATTAGAGCTAAATCTCTGCAAACTTTGAAATGGCCCAACCAAGCCTGTGAGCTTTTCGATTTAAATGGGTGCACAGCATGACTTCTACGATCAGCTGGAATTTGGCAGGGTGAGATGGAGTGAAGTGGACTCTGAAACAATTCAGTCCTGCAATGATTGGTTTTACAGGGTATCTGTTAATTTGGAGCTGTGCAGGAGGTGGAAACAAAGCGGATCACCAAAAGAGCTCGACACTTAATTATGAACAAAGTTTGTGCAAAAAGGAAAAAAATCCGTGATATTTATTAATCACCAAATTAGGAACACCATTTCTGTAGTTTTGCTTCATTTCTAGGAGAACTGCAAACACCAGGGTCTAACTGGAGCATCACAAACCACTTAAACAGCACTTCCACCCCTCTCAAAAGCCATAGTTCTCTGAAAACATGCAAAGCATACAGGAGAAAGCTCTGCTCTGGACAGTGAAGAACAGCCTTTTACCAAAACATCTCTATTTGAACCTCAGATGTTACCATGTGCAAGATGCATGCGGAGTAAATCTATTCACCAGATGGGGAAAATTGCTAATTGTCCAGCAGAATCTAGCCACCAGCTGGCAGGCAGCTATCATCACGCAAACAAGAAGCAATCCCAATAACCACACATAAAAATAGTATAACAACATGCATTCGACCTGAACCATCAATTGTCTTTAGGGGCACAGCTGACAAAAAAAAAAAAAAAAAAGCATCTGCTCTGAAATCAGAGTGTGCGAATTCATGTGCTTGTGTTTTAGGAGTATTGCAAAACACTTCCACGCTAAAAGCAGTGGTAGCAAAGCAGCTGGGGAGATACATTCCCTCTAATGCTGATGGCTGCCCTTTGGAACTCAGATTTGATCCTCCACATATGGAGAGATGTGAACATTTGCTTCCCAGAGTAGTGTCCCAGATAAGTACTTCTCAAATATTTGCGCCAATACAGTACCTGCAGTTACCTAGGAATTGAACTGCTGCTGCTCTGCCAGAAAGTTTGGAAAGGTACAACAATTTTGGTGTGAGTGCAGAACCCTTCTAGGCCTTAAGAAAATTTTTATTTTCTGAAAAAAATGAGAACAACTTAAATTATTTATGGAAAAGAGCTGCAAAGAAGCAGCTGATGAATTCTGGTTAGCTCTGTACCTTTTATCCTTTCATGTGGAAGTGCTGATGCGGAGATGGAGCATTTCCTTTCCTTTGCCACAGCCAGTGGTTTTTTTACAGCTCTGTCATGTCCACTTTCTTCTAGCCTTCCCGTTTCTTCTACTAAATGAATTAATGAGATAGCCAAGAGGCCGGTGGGTGAAATGGAAAACTGCAGGAGAGAGAGTGAATTTTTCAGGAGAAAATGTAAGGAGTTTTTAACCAACCACAAGACCCACTCAGAAGGCAACGTTCAGCATGTGTGGACTGAGGCTCTCTCAGTAACCCTTAAGACAACAACAAAAAGTGCTGCTTCGAAAGTTTTTTCTTTTCAATGTTATTCAGTGGCAGTGTGTTCCCAGAGGCTTCCCCGGCAAAGCACGTTGCAGGCAGCAGGACCGAGAAGCTGCTGGGGGGGCTCAGCGTTCTCCAGCTGCCGTGCATTCGGTCAGACTCTCCCCTCTACACCTGTGTGTCCCTGAGAGGTCAAACCAGAAGTCTTGGGGGGGGGTTAAGTTAAAAACCAAAACCAAAAAACACTCAAGAAAACAGCATTTTTAGAAGGCACAGCCAAGTAAGCAACATTCTACGTAATAACCCAGTTTTAAGCACCTATCTGAAGATCTTAATTAGCCTATTCTGCTGTTAATTTCGCATATCCCCTCTTTGCCTTCAGTATCTTTATAGAACAATTTGCAGGCAACTGCATCTATGCTTAAACCCGTATCCATCTAGGCAGGATATGATTATGATTATTTATGATTAGTCCTCCAAGCATTCCCAGTTGATCAGCATAAGAACACTGAGAAATTAACCCCCTGCACTCCTGTCCCTAAGTAACCCACGGCACCCCTCTAAAGTAATAAATATTTTTTCCCAACAAATCTTTTATGGGTTATTTTTCCTTTTCTGATATACTCTTGTTAGGAGTTTTACAGAACGTTCTCAACTATGTTTTTATTTGAAAGAACATCTTTATCTTTTTATTCTTAGATATTCTTGGGACAAAATGCCAGTTTGCAGTTTGGAGCCAGTGATTTTTTACCTGTTTCTGTCCCAGGTAAGGTGCCCCGGGACCGTGCCTGTCGGTGTAACGAAGTGGTGGCAGCTGCCAGAGCCCTCAAGCCTGGAACGGGCACTGACACAGTGATGACGGGATGCCCCATCGGTTCACCCAGGTGTCCCCTTATGGGCCCAGGAGAGCACCCCGTCCTCCGTCCCGGTCCTCCCGGCCACAGCTTGGACCCCTGTGGCATGGTCAGAAGAACAGGTTTGGCTTATTCGAGCAGAGCTGACCATCAGGTACCCCCTAGGCAGCACTGCTCACAGGATTTGAGCACCTCATTATCCCCTGTCCCATTTTGGATCCTCCTTTCTGCCACCCTCATACCTCCCTTTGCCTACCGCAGCCTCTTCCCAAATAAACAGCAGCCCTTTTTTTCCCACGGGTGCCAGTTTTGCTATGTCTATACCCAAATAAAGTATTACTGATATGGTTACCTAGGTGCCGGTGGCCTTGCAGGACTACGGCCAGGAAGGTCCCCAGCAGTCCCCAGCTCAGTTATTTGTGAAGCCTGGCCGTTTCTCACATAAGTCCCTCTTAGCCACCTGTGAAATCCAGCCATCCCTCGTAGTGCTATCTCTAACTTCTGTCAGTTCCTCACGCGGTCATCTGTCACATCCAGCAATTTCTCATGTCATGTCCCGTCCTTTTCCGCTGAACATCCTGCTCGGTTGGCTTAACGGCAGGGCAGGACCCAGCTAGAGGTGCAGACATTTGCCTGCAGCCTGAAAAATCAGGTGAGGAGACCCAGCATCCAAGTCACTTCTCTTTTCCAAAGTAAAATGTCCTTTTGTGCACAAAAGATACTGTAAACTCATGTCCAGTGTTTCTCGACCAATCCTTCCCCAGAGGCTGCTCTGAAGGCACGCTGCAGCGCAGGGCAGTACATTTGGCAGTCTATTTTCAAGCCTAACTATTTTCCTATACCTAGTGCTTGAGGTTTTTTCTGGCTTCTGATTCATTGCTCCTTTTTCGGGGCTGTAACTGAGGTGGTACACTACACTCTTTGGAAGAGTTACTTTCTGCCAACAAGCATAACAGCAATGTGCTTGTGTGTAACGCAACATGTGAAAATAGGAGGCCCTTCAGATCTTGAACACAACATACCATGGAGCGGTCTGGCTGAAGTTTAGCTGCTCAGTGAGATGGGTATAAAATGAAGTTTCGTGTTACAGGTAAACTGATTGAACAAATACTGAAACTGCAATCCCTGATTTTCTCTATGTTCTTGCAATTTCTCCCCCTTGCATCAGCTCTGGGTGTTCATCTGACCCCACAGCAGGCTGTCGCAAGAGGGAAAATACAACAGCATAGACAGCAACTCACTAATGCAAGCTTAGTTTAGGCTGCAGGCTCAATCCATTTTTGACTCGAATCCTAGTCAGAGACGCCTCTTCAAAGTAAATGCAATCTGGAAGACTCAGACTTCTGCACCCACGCTAACAGCCATGTGCAAAGCCAGTGGAGAAGACAACTATCCCGGACATGTATGACCTCTCTCACCAAATGGGACACTGGGGTGGTATTTCCATAAACTCCAGTTCTTCATGCATGGCCACTGTTGCTAGATTACTTATTTTTTTGTGGAAAACAGACGTGACATTATGTTTCCCAGCTTAGTTTTGCTTTTCCATAAACAAGGAAAAACTGGCTTCTTTCCAGATTTCTATGGAGTTACCTCAAAAATTAAAGCATTGGGGAGAGGGAACCAATAATTTTTGAAAGGTCCTGAGATATATATTTGACTCAGAACTATAAATATCTTTGTTGGATAGCACAACAAAATAGCATCTGAAAGAAGCCAATATATTTTCAACATCGAAGAGGCAGAATACTTTTTACTAAAATTACGATGTATTGACTTTGCTGCCATTGCCTCCCGTCGTTCATAAGCATTTGAAGCCCTTGCCTCTGCTGTGGATGCCCAGACAGTATCCTTATAGAGCAGAAAAGATTTCTTTTATAAATTTACGTGATATCAACATAATCCCACCTAACAAAATGCACGGGGAGGAAAATAAAGGCTGTGAAATTAGCTTCTCTGGGGTTAGAAGTGCATTATGGGTAGCAATTAGAAAATGCCTGCACTAACCGTCAACCAAGTGAGTAGGTTTAGCACATCACAGAAATTAATGAGTCTGCATGTAAAAGTTGATAGCAATTCTTTCCTCAAAACTACCTCCTTGCTTGCAGCACAGCAAATGCAATTTAACTTCTTGAGGCAACAGAGACAGTTCTCACTGAAATGGAGAGAGCGGTGAATGCAGATGCCATGGTCCCTAATGCAAGGAATGCAATAGGGCCTCTGCCCTAACTTGCTCTGCCTTCCTTCAGCTTCACTTCTCTGGCCAAGGGGCTCCTAGCTGCACTCCTGCATGTTTTATATGCTATGCTCCTAGCAAGATACCTATTTGCTGAAACACTTGATCCTTTCATGCGGTGGTTCTCCCTCCCCATCCTCCTAGGGACATTTCTAGGTAAGGTCTTTCTTTACTAAAAAAACCCAAACAAAATAAAGTTCGGGCACAACTAGCAAAGGGAATTGTCATGGTTTAGCCTCAGTCAGAAACCAAGCACTACGCAGCCGCTTGCTCACCCTTGCCCTCCGGTGGGATGGGGGAGAGAATCTGAAGAGCAAATGTAAGAAAACACATGGGTTGAGATAAGAACAGATTAATAATTGAAAATAATAATAATAATAATAATAATAATAATAATAATAATAATAATAATTGTAACAAAAAGGAAAACAATGAGAGAGAGAAAGAGAGGAACAAAACCCAGGAAAAGAAAACAAGTGATGGAACCACTCACCTCCCACCGACCAACACCCAGCCCATCCCTGAGCAGTGATCACTGCCCCCCAGCCAACTCCCCCCAGTTTCTATACTGAGCATGACGCCATATGGTATGGAATAGCCCTTTGGCCAGTTTGGATCACCTATCTTGGCTGTGCCCCCTCCCAGCTTCTTGTGCACCTGGCAGAGCATGGGAAGCTGAAAAGTCCTTGACCAGTGTAAGTATTACTTAGCAACAACTAAAACATCAGTGTGTTATCAACATTATTCTCATACTAAATCAAAAACACAGCACTATATCAGCTACTAGAAAGAAAATTAACTCTGTCCCAGCTGCAACCAGGACAGGAATGAAAACAGCTGAAAAATAAGACAAAGCACAGCCTGGCCTTGTGTCATTGAGATTCCCATGCTGGTTTATTTCCAGCCAATATCAAAGTTCCCCAGGCCACATTCACATGCTAGAGGTGGTCCACCTGAAATAAACAGCCCATCTCCTCACTTAGAAGCTGCCACAGGCCTAGAGAACAATCAGTCACAAGGGAGTGAAATAAAATGATGAGAAGAGGGTAGGGATCATAACACTAATAGAAACACTGAACCAAGGCAAAGCAGAGGAGTCTGGAGCACCATCACCTCTTTGAAAGGAACCTGAAGGGAGAGGGCTAGCACCTTCTAAGGGAACAACTTCTGTTTGGATGCTCAGCACAGGCTGGGACTTGAAGTAGGTCCCTGACACAGAGCAACTGCATTTCAAGCTGCTTTCCTCTAATCAGACAGTTGGCCATCTTTCTTGGTAGAAAGAAGAAGCTGAGGAGTGGCAAAAAGGGCTAATACAGAGAAAATGAAGACAGAAATGAAACACCTGTAAGACTGTTACTTGTTGTACTGCAAAAAGGACACAATCTTGTTTCTTACCTCCCATGAAAGAGACAACTGTCTGGGGAATAAGAAAATTTCATCGTAATAATACGCAGGACTTGACTGAGGAGTTACAAGGTCAAGAATTTGCCTTAAGCGTGATGAGTGGAGAACTGATCTGAATAGAAATGTTTAAGTATGTTTAAGAATTAAGACTCGTTAAAGGAAATCCCTCCTTTGCTTTCTCATTCCATTATGTCCAACGTCACTGTAGTTCTGTCACGAGAGGACATGTTTCTAAGGGTCCTTTTCCACAGGGACTCACTTTCTTTCCCAGTGCGGTCTTTTCTCATCAATCACTCCCAGCCTCTTTTCTCTCTCCTCTAAATGTCTTGCTCGGACTGATTGGCTTCACCCTTCCTGAACAGTGGCTCCCTCAGCTCACGCTGCGTTCACACCTTTCCCCATATCCTGCAGCCTGCACAACTATGCCCTGCCACTCCAACCACTCAAATACTTCACATGCACAGCAGTTGTCTTTCTGCAGAGTGACACCCAACTGCATCATGCAGAACCGAACCATGAAATCCAGGAATTAAACATGATATACTGCAAGAGAGTTATTAGAAGAGGGCTGCATGTTCATCCAAAATAGGACTGATCGCAGTAATGTACCATTCAAACAAGGACAGGTGATGGCAGAGCTATGTGCACCAAACATATTGTCATGGGGACTGGAGACCCCGCTCATTAAAAGTCCTACTACTCGATTTAAAGAACAGTTGAGTAGCTTTCTTCGCCTCTGACGGAGTCTGCTGCTTGTCTGCCAGCTGTCATATTGTCCCTATCTGAGGGAGCTTTTACACTTGGAGCTCATAAAATATACTTCTGATGAGCTCTCTTTGCCTTTATAACGAGACAGATTATACTATGCTGAAGATATTTTCAGACACGTTCTCAAGGAAAAAATAAATCCAATACTTCAGAGAGAAGCTTCACCTTAAAACTGAAGCTGCATAAATGGTGCATATCTTTTCCCCAAAACTATGTAGTGCAGGTTTGCAGCAGAGTTCATTGAGGTCTTTACCAGTTGATTTTGCCTCCATAGTTATGAGAGGGGTGTATGTGTTTTGCTTAAGAGCAGAAAAAGCGTTAGCCCTTTCCCCCCGCCTGTAGTACATAAATGCTTTATGCCGAACATGTACCCCTAGTAGAACGGGAAAGGTTTGTCAGTCCTCAGTATACCAGGATCTCATCACCAAAATACACACCTCGTGTCCTTACAAGCCATGAAACACGTCACGCATTAAAACTGTGTGTGATTTTGCCAAAACCAGTGGAGAGATGAAGTTATTAAATTATTTGTTACTCAGTAGCTATGGTGGGACAACTATACCTATTTTTTAACATCTCCCCACTTGGATGATACTCAAGGGGAAAAAAGTATATTCCAGTGTAAACAAGCACACATTTTATCAGTCTAAAAACCTACACAAACAATAGCACTCACTTCAGCTACATCTCACATAAAGGGGGAGCTCATCCAAAAGTTGGTCCCAGACCTGCAGAGTGCTCCATGCAGATGGCAAGATGTGCCTACAAAGCTATTGAGGTCTACAGAGGAAGACCACATCAAATCATGCATCCATACATTCCTCCAAGCAACCCCACAGGCAATGCCTAAGTAACTGCTGCGTTAACTCACTCTCAGGCAAATCATGAAGACCACAACCACACATCAGGGGAAGGGGAATAAAGTATCTTCTGCTGCCTCTTCCAACTGTGTGGACTAGTACATGCCAATCAGAGAACAAAAAACAGAGCAAGGGGGTCTTCTATCAAAGCATTCTCCAAACAAGGTTAAAGTTACAAATGCAGAAAAGAGCAAGAAAATTACTGTTACAATTATTTACAACCATGCTGAGAAGAAAAGCAGACTGTCAGTGCTATTTGTACTATTAAATCATTGCCTAAAGCATATCTATTGTATTCTTACAATCAGGAACCCAGGAAGCTCCTTTCCCAGTCATGTGCCTTGTTCTCTGGATAAAGTCATACTTGCCCAAGAAATTTTATTTCTTTGTGCAACAGGAGAGGCAGAATATTACCCCCAAAACTGTTTGTTGCGGTGCTCTTGCAAGCGGCAGGCATTTGAAGTCACTGACTCTTCAAAAATGCACTACACCCAGGCATCTGATCTCCTGGGTGGATGCTATCACAACTATGCAATTGTAAAACTGAGGTGGCATTCAAAGCATCAACACTTTTAGAAAGATTTGCCGGCGTACCTGTGTTTTACACAGAACACAGCGCTACTGGCAAACATGAAGAGCAGGTACGTCAGGGAAGCTGGCCACAAAACTCTCACATCTTTAGCTCGTGACCAGATTTAGGTGGGGGATAGCTGCTGACGTGCTTTGAGCTGTCGGGATGGCAGAAGCTCTGCGCGTGTGCAGAGCAAGTTTCATCACTGGAGCTGCATTTGAGTTCTCATATTCCCAGGTCAGGGTACAGGCCCAGAGTGCCTTCTGACCACAGAAACACACTGGCAAACAGCTGCAAAAAGTGATTTATCTGGACGATCAGGGAAATGTATCCTAAGGTCATGATGTTAAATTTGGATGCAGCACTGGGGAACTTTACACAAGAAAACGTAACTGACTACAATTTTCCAGGTGCAGAATAGGACAGGCTTTAGGCGGGACTTTTTTCTACTCTTAGAAACAAAAGTCCTTTTGTGGACTTGGGTTCTTGTCATTTAGTTATCTGGTCCCATACAAAACATGGTAGGTTTGACATTCCTTCACCCCTCCCAGTGCCTTGGAGAGGATCCACAGGCAGATCACACGTCAAAGATTACCTTGCATTTGCCCACCCAAGCCTTCCTGGCTGAACGGTGCAGACAGGCAGACAGCTGGGTCTTCACCTTCTAAAAAGAAGCAGTAGAGTTTTAATAGCTGACAGGCCATTTGCTGGGGCTCACTTCTTTGCATTGCTGTACTGTTTTGTACTTTGAAGCTTTTTGTAGACCTGAATGAAAAGGAAAGTAAATGAAACTGCTGTAGTCCCACTGCTATGTGCTGGAAATGGACAATGTTCAGCAATCCAGTTGAGCAGAAAAAGCTGGGAGAGGTTTTAGTTAGGTTTTAGTTAGTTTTCTATTAGTATTTCCAAAGGCTTTACCATGGAGGGGTAGAACCTGTTGGAGAAAGCCCCGTGCAATGGGCAGTGCTCATATTCCCTGTGAACCACTGGTCTGTAGATGCAAGAGGGTCAAATGAATAAGGGAAGTTCAGTCATATATATATAAAATATATATACACACACACATATCTATGATCCATACATGTATTTGGTTATATCCCAGTTCCACGTAAGGTGATAATGAGCCTGACACACTCTTTCCCTCCAGATAACCTGGTCTTCACATAAACAAAAAGCACATGCGTGGGGCAAACAGGAGCCAGAGCTTGCTCCAAGAGGCAATCAAGAAGCAACCATTATCTCTTTTTTTCTCCAAATTGAGTTTTAGAAGACTATTCATAATCAGTTTATTCACATAAGTGTGTTTCGTCACTCAGATTCCAGTCATCTGTCGTACAATGCTAAATTACTGTCTCCTGGAAAAGAAAGTTGTTTTGAAGAGATTCACAATAAAGGCAAGGCTGTTGATCTACATAGGCAGAAAGACATATCATGCCAAGTTTTATTTATGTATGTTTTTGTTTTTTCACTGTTTTGTCAAGCACCCTGCAGCACAGTTCAGTGATAGCGGGTAGTGTTTGAATGAGTGGGTACAGGATGTCAAACTGAGTGTACAAGAATGAAAGCATTGGCCTCGACTATGGAAGGTCTGGTTGACTTAAAAGCTAATTCAATGAAACAAGCCTTCACTCAGCTGGTTTGCTGAAAGTGTGCAAGCAGACTTTTTTTTCTTCTTCTTTTTTTCCTTCCTGTCTTTTGAATGTGTGTTGCAGGGCTCAGGCATCTGTTCACAGGCTTTCTCTTTCTTACCACAGAGAAAAAGCTTCGCACCTGCCTGAAAGATGGAGTTAGGACACCACGCCATTCTAATTAGTTATGAAAGAATTTTCTTGCTTCCCTTTGGTTCTGGGCATGCCTTTTTTTGCCTCACTCACGCCTCTTAAACCTCCCTCAGCTACATCGCCTCAGGACGCTCACAGCCTGGTACAGCAAGTTGTGAGATGCTCAGCCTTTGCCTCTGATCAGTGCTGGTCCTCTGTGAGCCGGCTGCTGTGCAGTGGGGAGGATGGGGCGGGCATGAGGCAGGGACGGGAACTCTGGCTGCTCGGGGATGGAGCTGATCACCTCCTCATTAGCCTTGTTTCCAGTCCACTGGCCTGCAGAATGACAGTCTGGAGGTCACTTGCTGGTCTGGATCTCCAGCTGGGCTCGTCGTGACACCTAGTCGGGAGCTGGGGCTGTCTCATCCTGTTATAATTGGATCAGTCTTCTGGCTTGTCTGGGCAATGGAGAAGTTCTGTAACATTTTCATGTATATTCCGATACTGTATGTACTTATCTTGTCACAACTAAAGTGACTTAGTCACATAAGAAGAAAGGAAAAGAATAAATCCTTCAGATCCTGCAGGATAAAAATGGCCTTCTTGAATCAATCTTCATCTGACGGTAGTGTAATTATGGATTATTTACCAAGATCCAGTCTCCTACTCAGAGCACAAAAATTGCCAAGGTGCCTGGCGCTAGTAAATTAGATAACACACAGGGTGATTTGTCATTGTTACAGATCATTAGTTCTTTTCATGTTTAAACTTGCCCTTTGCAAAGATAGACTTTTTTTGGGTGTCTGGAAGATACAATATGCTTCAATCACGACTCAACTGGTATGTTAATCATTGCACTGGATTGATTCTGCCCTCTCCCAGAAAACAGCATTAAAAGCTTTATAAAGTGAGAGCAAAGAAAGCAAGCCACAAATGGACAAATAAGCCTTTGCCAATAGAGAGACTGTAAGGTCAGGAACTTTATCAGCAGCCACAGTGTGAAAGTTACTGCTCTTTCACCTATTCCTGTGACCAACACTGTCCCCATCCTCTGTTCCCCAGGTATTTAAGAAAAGAGATCTCTTAATGGGAGATTTGTGAAACTCCTGGAGGTCTGATAGAACTGTCTGAACTGGACCACTTGGAAGTGATGGCATCCTAAAATCCTTTTCCTTGCAGGTGGGAAAGTGTTACTGTGCTGCCCTCTAATGCTCACAGCCTTGCATTCACTCACAGATGGGGAGGTTTAAGGTTAGTGCCGCTGAATAGGCAGAATACCTCTTTTTTTGTCTGCTCTCATCACATAAAATCGGAAAAGCAAGGCTTTATACTAAATTCAGTGTTGCTTTTCCTATGCAATCACACTTGTTATTACGCAGTGAAAGCATGAATTACTGAGCGCTTTGGGGCTGTAATCCAATTTGTGGATATTTCATTTAAAGTGTGCCATGAGTGAATTGTCCCACAGTGATGTATTGATAGGCCCTAGGCTGATACTGTCACTGAGAGGTAAAATAAGGCAACGCAGCACAACTGGAAAAAATAGGGGAACTTTTCTTGAACAAAATCATGAGAGACATGTTAGGTTCCTGTTCCTTTAAATTTCAGAGCGTATAAAAATGATGTTCCCTCATGTTTTATATCTTGCAGAACCATTTCACAGGATCACTTAATCTTTTTCAGGAGCTTCCCTACCCTGGGTTTCTTATTGTTCTCCTTCTGCATCACCTAAAACCCTGTCAAAACTTAAAACCGCTATCCTAATCCAAGATTGACCTGAGCTTGTGCTTTCATACATCCTGTTTTGCACTTAAATAGATGCCAGCAGCTCCCCCTCCTCTTCTTCCTTGCAAAGAGGTGCAGAAAAGAGGGGAGGAGGGGGGCAGGAGCTCCAGTTTAAGGCTCAGCAGCATTCAGCCCCCTTCTAGCTTCAAAACTTGACCTTGGAGCCTGAGAGCTGCAGTAGCCAGACGATTACTACCAGGGTGGGGGCAGGAGGAGGAAGAGGAGCGAGGGAAGGGATGCAAGCAGGAAAACATGTCCACAGAAACCCAGTGAGGGCCAGGATCTAAACTAGCTTGTCAAGCTGCATAAATATTAATTGTATCGTTTAAGCCGACATTCTGCCCCATCTGCAGAGTTTCACTGTAAGAGGTTTCTCTAATAGGGCATGATGTCTCCAAGCGCCTTTTATTAATAATTAAAACGTTGTGTCTCGAATTACCACCCGGTTCATGGAAGATAACGCTGTGTTGGCAGTGTCAGGCAGGGCTGATCCTAGTGCATAATGCCGAGGTGAAGGGGTTAGGTATGCAGCTTTCTGCCTTCCTCCTCATTATTTACATTTCAGTGCTTCCTAAAAGGCACGAGATCATGCCCTGCTTGTGCTCGGCTCCTGCTCCACACCTCTTTTCCCCATCTGCAAAATGACAATGCTTTCATTTGTCAAGCACTTTGAGGCCTACCCACGAAAAGAATCATGTATGAGCTGGCCTGAAAAAGGACTTGTGTGCCCAAGAGCTTTTTTGTTAGAATATACCAGTGAACTTACTAAATGCTAGTACCGACAAGTCTTGCCTTGACTGTGTCCTTAGACTGTCACAGGCAAGCTCTCTCCAGGCACATAGTAAGAGGTCGTTCTGGAAAAAGAAAATACACGCTAAGGAAAAAAAATACACATTTAGGAATTCCTTTCTGCTGAGGAGGGACAGGAGGCAAACGCAGCCCAGTGATTCAGCAGCGCTTCAGCTAAGAGCGCTGAAGAACACTAACAAGATTCAAGCGGTGATGGTGGAGGAGTGTCAGTGCCATGGACTGGTCAGAAAGGTGGAAGGGTAAAGCACCAACTCATCGTATGGCTTGTAGCACACAGGAATGCATGTGTGACCAGCAACAACCCTCCTTCAGGGATCTTAGCCATAGGGAGCAGGAGAAGAGTAGTAATTAAGGGAGAAGATGCAATCAATCCAGATACAAAATATTTTAATTGCAAGTTTGTCCTTTTTTTCCTTTGGAGATGAATTTACATCTGGCAACAGGCATAAAAGTCTGTACAAAGGCAGGTCCATGGCTACAGGTCTGCCACAACGATAAAGTGCAGGGAATGAAGTAGAAATGGCACAGACAGGACTGAGCCCACACAATGCAAAACAGAACCTGGCACAAAGATGTCTAAGGAAATGGTGATCCAAGAATTATGGTTAACGTTGTGTAATCCATACTGTATCAAGATTATGTGTTTAGCTCTGGATGTGGTGAAGCTAGAGTGACCAGGACTCTGCTGGGTTGTGGCATTAGAGTCCATCCAAGTTCACAGTGACTTTTCTCTGGCCAGCTGGGATGTCCCTGGATCACCCTCTGCTCTGCTTTTGATCCAAAATGAGCAGAGCAACTGAATTTGTGAGCACCTGCAACTGGGCCCATACTTAGAGGTCTCAGTGTTTACATCAGTGCAAGCAGGTCTTGCATCTAGTTGTGTTTGAAATTCCTTGAGTCAGAAATCTCTTTTTGTGTCTAGAATGGTGTAAAAGGGTTTCAGAACTGGGCTCACATCATTTGCAGAATAATGTCTTCCACATTTTTAATTACTATACAGATTTACTTTACATGTGGGGGAAGAAAAAACACTGATGGAAGTTGAAGTTGCCAACACCAGTTTGAGTGATCTACCAGATTTCTCCAGATGTGGAAAGCTACTTGTTCTCATCTGCTCTAGCCATAAGATTACATTGATTCTAAACAGAACCTGGACGCCAGATTTATTAGTCAACAAATCTGGAAGAAGAAAAAGAAATCCCTAAGAAACAGATGCTGATGAGACTGTTTAGAAAAAGGTTTGTTTATTGTTAAAGAGCAGACAGTGCAACAAGGCACTCACATGTATGGAGGTGAACCTTTTTATTTCCTTTTTGGTAACTATTTTAGCACCCATTGCCTTCTTCAGTTTCCTTTTGTGTTCCTTTTGTCATTGTTTTCTAATTCCATGTTCTCAGGATGGCTGGTTCACAGGAGGCTTTTAATCTTTTGGCTAGGTGTTGTAATTATTTGAAAACAAATTAGATATAGCTAAACTGAAGGACAAGAGAATTAAGAGACATGTCTGAGGTCACACGATAGGTTAACAGCTAATCACAGTTTGAATCCAGGAACTTCTAGTTATTAGACTTTTGTTGCAATTGACTGTGTTGTCTCCTGCAACTCTAGAGTGCTATAATATCACTTGAAAATTGATGTAAGGGTTGCATAGGTGAAAATTAAAACTGTGGTCAGGAGAAAAAAATTGAGTTATCGGGAATCACTAACAAGCATCCAACACTGATCACTTCTTAAACAAAAAGACTGGACTCTGCTGAGATATATTTGATACCCCCAGAACAATTAATCAACTCTCAGAAGTGGCAAGTGTCAGTAATAATATCTTACCTGCGGATCACTGAATACCCAGTGAAGACTGTGCTTGTGATAAAAATCTTTCTTCTTTTTGTTTCCTTGGTGGAATATGCTGGCATTTACTGCTCTGCTGCGAATGTTATGTGGGAGAAATTCTGGAAGAAGGCAGAGTACTGCTCTCCTTCACCTGTTTCCTTCCAATTAAACCTCCATGGATTTATGTCTTAATAAAACAGCAGTTATACTTTTTTTTTTCAATTCATCTTTGCTGTTAAAAACCACTACTCCAAATATAATAGGTATTGTCTGCAATTGCTTAAATTGGGCATAAACATTTATTGCCTCCCTAGCTAACAAATGCAACCTTGCCGTTCATAAGAATAAGGAAAATTCTACTCAAGGTCAAGTGACCTGATGTTTTCAGGCAGCCTCATTACCCACATTAGCACTGTAGAAGATGAGGCAGAACATCTGGTAGTGCCATAAAAATGATAGAAATGTATTATTTGCTTTAGCTCTTCATGCCGACATTGAGCCTGTGCTCACATTTTGGGTCAATGTTCTGAAGAACTGCTAGAGTCTCAGTGTTTAAGGTTTAGCTCAAAAGGTTTCTTGGTCTCTGCAATTCCCTATGTCTGAAACAAAATCATGGGGATACCAAAACTGGCATCTCTTGCTGCTTGCCAGCACTATTGGATTTCAGGCAGAGATGACTTAACCAATCTGATATGCATTTTGTCTCATGCATCTGACACCTGGGAGGTGTTTATTGGAGAGCTATCAGTATTCTTCTGTCACCGTGTCTATCAATGAAGTTTGCGCCCCACAACGAGAATGAGTTACAAAACTGGAAGAAGAGAGGATGCTTGGCAGCATGACAATTTCTGCACTCCTCTATTGCTGCCCTCTGATGAGTTTCTGCCCCAGCGGCTTTGCAGTATGCCTTTCAGACTCTTTGGAGGGCAAGGAAGGGCAGCAGCATCTCACCAACCCCTGCAGGAGGAACCCCTCTAGCTCATTTGAGGTGCACGAGTGGAATTTACTCGGCTCCTTGTTTTTTTGCCTGACTCCAACCCTGATAAGAGTAGTTCTGGGTCTATTTTGCCTCAGTGGGTTATGATCACACACTGACAGCTGAAAGACATTGCTTTCTGGCTTTGCATTCCTCCTGAAGTCTGACACGTCTGAGGTGTGGAAGGAGGGAAGTGCAAGATCTGGCTCTCCAGCTCCTTGTCATATGGAAACGCTGCTGTTCAGAGTATCTTTAGTACAGAACTTAGAGGAGCTTCCCCTCCCTTTGAGGCAGAAGAGTGGTGCTGGGCTGAAAAGCTGCCTGAAATACATGTACAGCATGGTCCATCTACACAGTATGACTGCTTTGTATCCCATTAGCACTCCTGTTCATTTCAGTACAGTGCCAATGTCTCTATTCAGCATTCAGGAATGCCTGCTGCAGGTGCTATGATTGTCAAAAGCTGGACCTTTTGTGATAAAAAGATCCCAGAAACCCAGTCACTCCCAGAAGCTCCAGAATTAAGGTAATGAAAACAGAAGGATATCTACCAAAGGGTTGCTGTGGTGTATGCTGTGTTGGTCTGGACCTGTGATGTAGAAGGTAGCCAAGAAAACAGGGAAGAGCCTGGTGGGGAAGTGTCAGACTCCCCCATGCAACTGGTCCTCTCCCACTCCCACCCATTCCTTCCTGACCTGCATGTTTTCAGCTAAAGTGTTTAATCCTCCAGTGAAAATATTTCAGCCTCAGTTATCATACTGCTGGGGCCAGGGATAATAAACACAAGCTCTACACACTTCTGGTGACCAGCTTGAAACCACTGCAGACAACAGAGTGTAGAAACAACACAGTGATTAACAGTGGGCAATGCTGCCCTTGCCAAGGTAGCCTTAGTGGAGTTCCATGCTGAGATGTGAAACCAGGATAATCTAAACCCACCACTTCACTCCCTATGCTGTGTTGCCTTAGCACACTTCCTTGCCTGTATTTTAAAGTCCTTGCAATTCAGAGTAATTTAAAACCTCATCAGTACTCACTAGAGGGTTGGGGTTTAGAACCTCAGTCAATTAAGTCCATGTAGATGAGTAATAGGAGTAAAACTCACAGTTTTCAGTGCAGAAAAAGAAAGAAAAAAGAAGAAAAAAGATTCTATAGCCTAGCTATTCAAAAGCAATTATATTTTTAGTTACACGGAGAGACATTTTCAGGCTTCTAATTGCTCCAAATCTATCTGCTAAAGAGTCATTACATTCCGTTTTAACCCCTCTCTGACATCAGGAACTAATGCTGTAATTGAACTGTGTCACCAGTGATCTCAGTTCAAAATCATTAGTAGAGTTGTTCTTTTTCATATTTGCTCTAACATTACTGCTCATTGCCTACAGGCATGGGGCCAGATTTGCTGCCAGCATATGTGGGTACAACACCACTGAGATCGGTGCTGTTGTGTCCAATTAGGCCTGTGATGAGGCTGGCCCCATGTGCTATGAGCCTTCATTAACCAATATATTCCCATTACAGGCTGTGTTCTGTTCACCCAACTACATCTTCTTAAACATGTGGCAACGCAGTAGAATAAAACTCAGTAACACCATGCTTTTGAATTGTCCCCCTTTTTTTTTTATGTCATAACCCCATTTGGGGGCAGTTTCATATCCACACAGATGATTCTGATTTCACATGCAGAGAATAAAGGAACAATACTTTAAAATAATTTGGGCTGCAGTGTGCTCTCAGAATTGTGATACGTTGTTGATATTACTGTGTGTATGTAAAACACCCTGGGATCATCTTCCTCTCCACAGACCTTATTTGAAGAATGAAAGAAACTAAATCAGAATAATTATAGTAAACATGTTAATAAGGTTACATGCAGTTTACTTATCAAATTAAAGTACAGGGGTTTTTGTACTTCTAAAAAAGAAACATTAAATGTCAGGGATGTTGCTAAATGCAGGCCTGGAAAGTGATATTTAACCATATACAGTATGATAGTTATTGGCAACCGATAATGTGAGTCCTATAGCAATCCTTTAATTAAGATTCTACCCACATTTCTACTTTAAACCCTGCCATAAAAATATGCTCTGTACTATAATTTGGAATACAGATCTTAGCACAGCAATGATTTTTTTGGTTTGTTTTGTTTTTAATTCCAAAAAATCATTCAGCCATTTTATAGCAGAGAAAGATAAAGAGTAAGCTGGAAGTTTCCAAGCCCTCAGTTATGATCTTACACAACTCATCTGAGCCCCAGATTAATGCTCACAAATGCAATAACTCAATCTCATTCCCATGGCATTAGACAGCTTAGAGCCCAGCATTTAGTCAGCGGGTACTGGAAGAGTTTGCTTGTGGCAGTGTCTATCAAACCAGTTGATTCATAACCTGCCTTGCTACTTTGCGCACATGTTGACCAGATAGATGTAATCATTTATGACCTAACTCTGCTTGCGTGCCCCCTTGATAGAGCGTACACCATTTAGCTGCGTTAGCACATACTGCAAAGCTCTTGTCAGTACTACTTAACTGGCTTGAGTACAACCATGCAACCAACCTTTGCAGGGGCAGAGCTGGCTCATATCTCATTAGTGCAGGGGACAGGAGAAGGTGGTTTGTGACCATGTACATATGACTGCATAGACAGCGCCCAAGGAGAAACTGCTTTCTGGGCCAAACTGTGGCCCATGACCTGTTAGAAGTGTTACATTGAGACGAGCAGCCCCATTTCCAATTTTACCTACCTCATATTGAAAGCAGGCTCCCTGGGGACAGAAAACTTGAGCTTGTATCTGGGCCAAGATCCAGGTTAACTAGGTCACCACCGTGACTGTGCCACCTGCAGTCAGCTCAGCTCCCAGGGGACAAGCAAATCACAGAATCACAGAATCACAGAATTGTGTAGGTTGGAAAAGACCTTTAAGATCATCGAGTCCAACCGTAAACCTAACACTACCAAGACCACCACTACACCATGTCCCTAAGATTATGAATTGATTATGTGGGCACATTGATTATGCACCCACAATGCCATGTGGTGGCAGCCACGGTGTCACACGTGCTTCGAACACCGCTGCCAAGGGAAACAGTCCTGCTCTGCCCCGACTCCAGCAGCTGGAACAGCTCCTTCCTCTCTGTGGAGAGGCCATCAGTGCTAGTGAAGGCACACAGCGGCGTGGAGTGGGGAACTGCTCCTGGGTAAAACTAACCTGGGGTGGAGGCGGGGGGAAGAGAGAGAGAGAAAAGAACTGGTTAGTTTTAACCTGCTTGGGTTCCCAATCTTATTCCCCTCCAGCCACATGAACACTTACAGCATCATCCACGAGCACACGCTGGTGCCAGCACAACGGGGGAGTGACCGGAGCGTGGGAGCTGTGGAGAGCGCAGGGTAACTTGTTACAGCACCGCTGGCTGGCGGCAGTTTCAGGTGTACGGGGAACTACAGCTGGGAAATTCAGGCACAGGGGTTTAGTGATGACCAGCATCACTCCCTAAGCTACTGTGTCTGCTTTGAGAACTCAGTTTTTGACTCAGTCTATGGTCAGTACATAACAGCTTTTGTAATTTTGAGGAAGTAGCAGCATTAGAAATTACTAACATCCTGAACCTTTGGACTAGCTCAACCTGTATACACATGCTGCTTTCTCTGAAGCTTAATAAGAGTTTTTACGTCATTATTACACAATTTTATCTAAATTTACATCCGTTTTATTATTATATTACTACCAAATCAATAATATGATCTATTTTCAGTATTTACTTAGCATAATAAAAACCGAAAAAAATAACTAAAACCAAAATAAAAACCATTTCCCAAGCACAAATGGAATTAATAGACTCTAAAGACTCCATACTCCCGGCTCCTTTCGCTTTAGGTAGGCAGTAGCCTGAGCTTTTCTAAAGCGCTCAGTACCACTTTAGCTTAGCTCCACAAGCTCAGAACCCACCCACATAAACGTCCCTGACCTTTTCATGGCAACTGGAGGGAGGCTGTGTGAAACGCTCCTACCAGCGCTCTCCCCAGCATGCCACAGACCTGCTTTCCCCCCACTTTCCTCCTTCACCCAAAAGGTACCTTCACTTCAGCAGTACCAAATGCGTCCAGATCACACAGGAGGCAAGACACTAGTATAAATACCGATTATTCTTATTAGCTGTTGGAGAATAATCATTATCATTACATTTCCAAAATTAGGTTCCACGGTAATGTCTTCCTGTGGTGCCCTTTATATTAAACCATAGAGGTTTAATCTGCAACTACAGTTTTTCTTGCTTCTGTGGGATTATTTTATTGCCTTAATGTTCCTCTAATAGATGGTATTTTTGGCATGTGAAATGATGAGTGTGTATTGTAAACCAATTAGATTTTATTTAAAAAAAATTGTGATAGGCAATGGAAAAATCTCATGAAGCACCGAGAAATGTTTGAATTTCTTGATAGTTCCTGCCTTCAGATACTGTGCTGTTTAGCCAATCTGCTGAACCATTGGAACAGTCTTATTTTTAGATTATATGGCTCCTGTGCTAACAGTTTTCCTGCTCTGTAGAACTAATTACCATCCCATACACTATTGTACATACCTTCAGCTTAAATCAAAAGTTAGATTTATTCAGTGATTCTTTCTAAAGGAACAGGAGACAAAGAGATGCATGCCCTTGGACTAATTTTATCCTGTGGAAAATTTCATTTTACCTACCTTCATATTTTAAAGAGTTAATTTCCATTTTGACTGTGTTTTATTAATAGGCCACTGGAAGCTTATAAACACTTCAAGGCTTTTAAGATTGTGTTTTTGCGAAAATGATTAATTATGCAGTGTTATGGATTATGATGCCCTCTTTTCCATGGTTTCCGGACTTCTTGCTTGTTGTCATGTAGCTCCAACAGTTTGATGAACACAGGAATATTTTTTTGCCTGTTTGTTCTAAAAGAAAGTGTGATTCTTTATAAAGTACATATTGCAAACTGAAAATCTGCCACTCACACAGTCAGGTTGTCCTGTGGTGCATATCATATACAACTGCTCGACACTTTTTTAATGACTAGTTTAGTACTTGTTCAAAACCCCAGACTATCAGCTGCAGAGATTGACAAGCTTAAATCCAGCAGGGACAGTGGCAATCATCAAGACTGATTTCCCACACAATACAGACCATATACATTCCCTCACTAATTCTTCCAAAGGAGAGAATTTTTCTTCCTGGAGCATGAGAGCTATTTTATCTATGAGACAGCAAAGGGACAGTGTCACCTTCTACCGTGTTGCCTCATTTTTTGCTGAAATGATGTCTGAATAGTTTCTTTACAAAAGTAATTCTTAGATACTTTATGGATCATGTGAACTGGAGCTGAGTAAATCTTGAAACAGGGATGTCTTCTGGAGAGTATCAATTTCAATTCTTAATTAATATAGACAGTGTGTCCCAGCTCTCCTAGCATAGACATACCTTTTCTACTGTCTTCCTGAGAATATCACAGGGAGTGACTTTATTCCCAGGAATATTAGTGCTTTTCTCAATACGCAGACACTCAGAGAAATTGCACTTTTGACTTAATTGCAAATTCCCACATCAGAGACCTGATCTAACAGGCCTACTTTACCCTGCTTGGAGGACACCCCCGCACTGCAACGAAACAGTTTTTCAAATGCAGGCAGGGAACAACGGATATGCCAGGAATTGTGCACCGATGTTGTCTGTCTGTAGGGCGGCCTGATGGCCAAGTGCATTCAGGAGCCCTGGGGCTGCTTCACTGATGAGGCACCAACAGAAAGATGTGCTGATCATGAAGAATCACATTCTGACCTGTCCATCCATGTAGAGAAGCATGGTGGGGAGGAAGAGAAATGCCTTGTTCCCTCGGGGATATTTTCTTGTTACAGGAGACCAGCAATCTATATCTTGTGCAGTAAACAGGCAGACACGGGTGCCCATTCCTCTTGTCCCTAATATAGCGGCAAGCCCAACTGAGCTTGCACGAACAAGAAAATAGATGAGCCTAGGAGGCAAAAATGACCTATCTCCTCTCTAGTCTGGGAGTGGGGGTGGAAGGGGCTGCTGTGACCTGCAGCCTGGCGTGCACTTTGCACGCCGAGCTGGACAGCCACATGAGGCCTTTCCTCCAGGGACACTGGGAGATGCAATTCTTATCTGCCATGAATAGTTAGCACGGAAACAAACCATTTACTTAGTTTCATGGCTAAAATGCAGTAGCTATGCCCACCATCACTTCTCTGTTAGGATCTGCCATACCAATTCATAATCACGCTTTGACTTTTCTTTGTGCTTTCCACCCTTATTCTTGGAGCGGTTTGCGCACGTTGATGAACCCTACCCCGCACGAAAGGCAGGGGACAGTATCAACCCCGTGTTAGAGAAGGGCGAGGCAAAGTATGCTGACCAAAAGAGTGTGGACATGTGTCATCTTTTACCTACACCTAAGCCGACAGAAGGAGCTACTGCAGCTTACCCGGTGCCCCAGGCGAATCACCACTCTCCCGTCAGAAGCTACCGCTCCTGCAGGCTGCCTCGGCTGCTCACGGCAAAGCTCCCCAACCCATTTCAGCCTGAACAAGCGGGTCTTGCTTAAGAGGGCGGTGAGTAAATCTCTGCTAGCCCAGCTGGATTCAAGTACGTTCCCGAAGGCCGCTGAGGCTGGATTGCCTCTGGCAAGGATGGGTAGCTAGGAGGCAGGGTCGGGCTGGTAACCTTTTCAGCTGGCACTGCTGCATCTGGAAAAAGGACGTGTGCTCACACAGTGACTTGCCCAGGGTCAGACTGTGGCGTAAACAGACTTACAGTTGCTTTAGTTAATAAACAAAAGATAAGCACGGGGAAGGCAGGAGAAAGTTCACAGCAGAAATTCTACAGTGCAGTAAAAAGAGAAGATACAAGAAAAGCCAAGGCGAATAACAGTTTTCTTTGTTAGAATAAAGTCTCTTATTCAATATTAGACGAAAGCACCTTTTCTGTGATTCTTCACTTTTTGCAACAAAGTCTTTACACAAACAACTCCTAGTTTTATGAGGCAGCAACCAAACAATCCTCCAAAACTGTCAGACAGTGATAATTAAAGCCGCTATTGAGGAGACTGGATTTGAACCCCCACTTGACAGGGGGAGAGCATTATGCAGTACCCTGCACTCCCTCTGCATCATACAGCCTTTCCGTTGCAATGAACTCACTAAAAATGAAAGTTAAATCACATCAGACAAACACATAATGAGCTTGTGCTGCAATGTTTAATAAGTTAATCAAGTATGTTAAAGATACATATTTACAAGAAAGGAATTTGACTCGAAATCAAGTCAGGAAACAACAAAGGCTAGTAATAAGAACAGCTTTGCATTGACAAAGTCCAGATGAATATGAGATAATTTGGGCATCAAAAAGAGAACAGAGAAACTGGTAATAGATGGAGCTATGAAGAAGAGCTGAATTTCACAGCACATCCAATTACAAAAGTCATTACTGATGGGAATAGCAAAACAACTTGTCTATACAGGATATGAGTAGAATTCAGTGGATTAAATTGTCTAAATCTGTACCACATTTCATATTTATTTTTAAAAGTGGCTTGATACTGTGGAATTTGTATCTGAATCCCAAAGTCTTAGAACATCTGGAATGTCTCAGGTTTTTGGTTGGTTCATTAGAAATTGAGGCAGTTGTGAGGTTAGGGTTTCAAACTTTGTTTCCCCTGTACAACATAAAGCATGTTTGGAGTTGCTCGGGTAAAGGTTTCTGTTTTTCTGGTCAATTCTCATGTCTTCAAAAATAAAATGACTGGAGTAGAATCATCCCACTTTAAAAGCCCCAGTTTTAGATAAGAAACGGCACCCTCTCTTGATCTCTTCAAAACTGTGAGACTCATTTAGATGGCTGAAAATGAAGGAAGACCAAAGTGCATCCCAACTGGGACTTAGTGACATGACTTTCAGTGAAGAGATTTTGTAATGAATAGAAAACCCATTTTATTTCTATTTTCTTTCTTTTAGAGAGGAAAATTATTGGGCCTCTCTGTGTTTAGAGTTTAGAGGTCCTAATTTCCAAAGCTGGGGGGGAAAGAACCAGTAAGCCTCATTGCAATACTGCGTAAGTGTGAAAAAAATTGGGTTTTTTTCAGTGACATCAGTGTGCTGTACAGATGAAGGGTGAACCTGGAGGTGCTGCAAGGCACAGTGGCCTCCCTTGTTATTGCCCTGCTATGCTGCACTCCTGTCCCTTCAACTGTTGTTGATTCAAGGTGGCACGTTCACAGGGTGCAGTGTCACGCTGTGTGAGGACACTAGCTGGGATCGGAAAGCTGTATGGCTATGTGAGTCCACAGCATCTATTTGTCTGCACTCAGTGACATACTGATGCAGGAATATTGCTTCCAGTTCTGGTGCTAGCTTGAACTAAGCCTGAATAAAATGTCCCTGAGCTCAGACGTAGACCTATTATATTGTGTAACCCATTTATTTGGGTGCATTATGTCCATCGCCTCCCCATGCCCAAATCCTTCATAGTCCCTCAGCAATGTGTAATGTCTATTACTGTTTAACATCTGTTTGGCTGACTGGTTGCACCCTCTTTGCTCAAAGGCATGCTCCCCAGAGTCAGCTGGAAATGGGCTTTAAATGTTTGTTTAAAGAATCTGCACTCTCTTTCTTCAAAATCTTTTGCCTTCCTAAATTTTCTTAGATTGATTCTCGATGGTAGTAATTCAAACTCAGAATTCAGTAGTTCTCAACCATTTTGAATTTTTGCATATAGTTTCTTACCGAAATACATGCTTTTTAATTTAGTAACCTGGCTTTGTTTTGCAACATTTGTTGTCCATAAATATCCGTTGAGCATCTTGTATGAGTAATTCCCAGAATGCGGGCTGTTCTCAAGCAACGTGCTCTTGGTTACTTGAGCTTTGCAACTGGTTACCTGAATGGCAGAGCCTGTTTCCGCTCCCTCATTGGAGGGCAGCAATGTTGCAATCTGCACAGTAAAGAGTAAAAGACCTCTTTAGATACCCAAGTTTATTTATGCTTGAGTCCTTGACACTCCGAAGGACTGATCTGCTTTTCAAGGTTAACACTTTTTAACAAAGTGTGACTGCTGCCTAATATTTTATTTCTGAAATTCAACTTTACCTGTATTAGAGGTTGCACTAACAGCTACTAGCCTTTCATCGGAAGGCTAAACATCTAGCTGAAGGACAAAAGACAGTGTGACAGTGCTTGAATGGTTAATAATGTTTTTCTCTAGTAAACTTCATAACCCAGGTGTTAAAACCACTTGGAGCCCTAAATGACGACTCTTGTTAACCCACCATGTCTCATCGTCAGTGGCTTTCAAATGACAGCTTCATAAAATCCCACCTAAGACCAGCAGCCAGCAGGGTAGATCATCTGATGTCTCCGAAAGGTTTTGGTTAGGCTGCTTTTGACGGCCAGAATTCAGCGTGCCTCAGACCCTGGCAGAGAGGGAGACGCAAGCGACTGTCTGCGTAAAGGAACAGAAGGTTTCCTAGTGCTGCTTCTCTCTTCCTTTGCTTCTTTCCCGTTCTCATCTCAAGGGCTACTTTCGCTTGGTCTTTCTGACAGGTGCACTTTTGCCTCCCAGTTCTTCTCTCATCAGTTGTTCTGCTTTTTAGAGTAAAACACATAGACTAGGTGGCAAGGGGACATTTCGTGGACTTCAGGGAACATCTTTTTCCTTCAGGGTTAACCTTGTTGCACACACTGAGGCTTTCCTGTACTGTCCTTGGCTCCTTTTTTTTACTTTCTCTACACTGAAAAGCTTAGCCTCAAAGTGCATTTTTCTCTCAGCTCTCGCAGCAGGAAAAAAGCAGCCGTGCCATAGCTTTATTTTTTAAATTTCTTCCAATTGTTGGAGAGACTATTTCTTTGACTGGCTGTCTATGTCTAGCTAATAAATAACAAAATAATAATAAAGCAGTTTAGCACGTTGAATATCTGTGCGAGGCATGCACTTCATCCTGAGTCTTTTCTCCTCTTCATATGCTCCTGTTTAGTCCCTGTTATTGTTCACTCAGCATTTTATAATAACAGGCGTATAAACATTATAGAACCGTGCAGCTGGAGCATGCCTGAATGCAAATTACCTCACACAGGAAATTGTGTAATGCACTCAGTACCTGAAAATAAAGATCCAGATAATGAAAATGGAGATAGTTCTCTGGATGGAATTACGCTAATTTACAGCAGCCAAGGATTTGCCTATGCATATGCCTCAACAAGCTAGTGAAAAACAGCTTGTCCTGTTCATAATTGACATCTTTCTTGGCACCGTTCTTCCCACTCCCCCCAAAATTAGATGTAAATTGCCCCCCTTCCCTCAGGACTGAAATACTGGGGCTTGGGGGATTTGAATTGGACGTGGTTTAGGTATAAAATGGTTTTAAGAGCACAGATGTGTCAATCCAGCACAAAGGTTAAATTTCTTCAGGGAGAGAAAGCTCTACAGTCCTGTACCTTGCCTTGAACTGATATGTCCTGCAGATAAAATGCCAGAGAGTTCAGAAGGTAAGGAGCAGATTTAGAAAATTGTAATGAAGGGAAGACAGGCTCTTTGGCAAGCAGTTGATGCGGCGTAGCTACTGGAAAAAGCAAGTCAATTGAACTATGATGACAGAAACTGAGTCCTTCTCAGTAATTCCTTTCTCTGCCTGTCCTTTACAAAATTTAGAAGGGATTATTATGTCCCCTGAACAACTAATAAAAGCAGACCTAAAATTAATTAATTTTACAGCGTCCTTTCACAGAGCAAATGAGTTTTGCACCAAAGACCCCCAAACAGTTTCTGTTTTGGATGTGGCAAATGGAAGTAACAAATACTGCAGAGAGAATAGATTGGGCTAAAGTTCCCGTACAGAGATTTTGCTTATACTGAGTATGTGCTTCGTTTTAATTACTGCTTTATGAAAAACTCCAGTTGCCTCACATACCATACAAACCTTAAGGAAGCATTTGTAGTGTGTCTTGCCCTTCAGTTTCCCTCGCAGAAAATGTTGATCCATCTGCCTGAAGAGTCATTGAGGTTCTGAATCAACGCAAGGAAGGAATGGCGAATACCCCGTGCCTTACATCTTGAGTGGCTATTTACACCTCAACAGAAGCAGACTAAATCAAAATGACACTTTTTGATACTTTGAGTTATGCAAATTGTTCCACAAGGGGTAATACCAGCACAGAATGAGGTCCAGAGACCCACAGGAAAAGACTTGCACAGTAATTAAATGCGAGCTGAGTGAAAGGCTGCTGGTAATTCATAGGGCGAAGGGCTAAAAGTCTTCATTTTGCAGCATGTGGAGGAACACTCAGGAACAAGGCAGTTACTCAGAGCAAAACACAGCCTTCACATAAACCTTTAAAGACATTGCACAGGCACTTGCAATGAAAGAGCTATATGATAGCAGAAGATATCATTCTACCGTCTCACAAAAAAATTCTCACACCTTTAATATCATATGAGTGGAGATGTCTCCAACTGATAGGCATGAATTCTTCTGTACCAATTTGCCTGGAGCATTATCACCCTTGGCTCATTGTGACAGCAATAAAAAGCATATTGTACACAAACTAATGCACACAGCAAGTTCCACTGCATGTTGGGAAACATAATATCTGTCAGCATAACACCCCTCCATCATGTCCCCAGTCTTATTTTATTTTCATCAGTTTTGTCAAAAACCACGAGTTCATCCACAGTCTAAGAGGGAGTTTGCATGTTAAGAAAACAGAATTAAGTTCAGAAGCTACATGATACTACAGACAACCAGTATCCAAGTAATATCTCATCTATCTCAAAATGTAGTAGAAGACTAATTAGAAAAATACTTAAAACAGTGCACTTCAAAACTAAGTCTTCAGCACTGTGTAAATAATATTCAGTCGTGGCATCCCTCAGTCTGACCTGAAAAATAACTGCCTGAAGGTTCAGCAGGACTTGTCTCTTCATTATTCAACACCATTGCTACTCCTTCCCCAAACAGAGATAAAAGTGAGCTAGAGAAAAAAAAAGGAAAAGCCTATGCAATTGTGCTCTTGAATGTCTGTCTGGGTTTCTTGGTAACATGACATCAGTGGTGTGAACATATTGGTTTAAATTCCTTCAGTGGTCATCGAGTGGAAAGTGCAGAAAGGTCAGGGTAGCACAAAGCTAATACTGATTCTATTATTATTTTTGTCCCTATTAGCTCCCTAACAGGAAGAAACTGCTACCTCAACCCCAATGAAGAGCAAGAGAGGAGCAGGGCATCTTTCTGAGCTTGTGCTCCCTGACACATTCATCATTTTGGTTTATTTCAGAAGACTCCTTTAGCTATACTGCACTATACACCAAGACACTTCAGCTGGCTTTTGGGGTGAACTTTGTATTATATTATACTGTATTGTAGTATATTGAAAAGTGCATCTATTTCAAGCTGTATGGAGGTCAGCAGAGGAAGACGTTATTAAAAAGATTTGAAGAATGGTATGAAAAGCATGGCATGTTTCAGGGTTCTGCTGCAGTCCGGAATGCTTTAACATTTACACACAAATTGGGTGTGATAAACAAGAGCAATCATATGGCTAAGATGAGGGGGCAATCACTAGGAGAGGCAGCAAGACTCATTGCAAGATCAAAGCTAATGTCCCTCCATCCGTGGGGAAATTTGAGGAATGTGAAGTCAGAAATTTGAATATGGGATTTTTCTCCTGGGTGCCATCAAATTCCTGTTCTGTTTCACTTGATTGAATGGGATCTGCATCAGGGACTTCCTATATTCCTGCCTAATCAGGTGAAAACACAGTAAAAGATGTGAGTAGCCGTCTGTAGGGAACAATTTCTGGGCAACAGATAGGAGCACACATTTGCCTTGCTATAAACTGATTCAGCCTGGAATTCATCACCCATCCTGAGGCCCTGCTCCAAAATTCATTGTGATGGATTATATATGCCATTACCAGAAACATCTGAGAACATGTCAGATGTGGGCTACGTTTATCAGCACAAATACAAATATCCTTTGTTACAATGGATCTCATGCCTGTTCTAGGCTAGAAGTAAGAGTGATCGCTGCAACATCTTGGTTTTTCAGATGCTTTCACAGAGGGAACGCAAAGAAGTTCAGGAATGAAAGTTTTATTGGGTTTTTTTATTCTTTAGTTGGGAAAGGAGGCATAGGCCAATGAAAATAGATGTCCCATAAGACCAGATATGAAATGAGCCCAATTCAATCAGTCACAGAAGGGTTATTCCAGATGGTGGAAAGAACAGGAGGAAAGGATCTACCACCCACTGTGGAGCAATATAGGAGGAGAAAAGAGAGGAAAGAAGCCCTATAGGAGGAAAGAAGCAAAGAATAGGCTGAATTTGAGGGGAGGGAGGTCTGACTGTGACTTAGCTGGGTAAGAGAAAAGGTTTTGATTGACTGGAAGATTAAGTGATGTGGAGAAGTTCTCAGGCAGCACCTTTCCGCATAAAGGATAAGTTTTGTTTTCTCCTGTGCTTTGTGCTGGGCATACAGGTGACTCCTCTGTCAGCATGTGAAATAACACCTCAAGACAGCACACAATGTGACTAAACAAAACTTTCAAGACATGGACCCAACAGTAAATACCTACTTTTTTACCTTGTATTCAAAATAAGCGTTGTCTTTGCCATCAGCAACAGCTTATGATGTGGCACCTGTGACCAATTTCCACAAACGAAGACTGTACAGTCATCTCTTTTTGTTTTCAGTCTCTGCAATAGGACTGGGAGATGCAGTGACTTGTAGAATCCCAGCAGCGAGTTTATGAATGATGCATGACACAAAATCTCTCTCTACCTGATGCACAAAAGGAATATCAGACAGGGTTGTGAGACCACTGCTGGGCTGGGCTGCTTGATGTAATATTCAGCTCAGACACAGCCAGGAAAGTCCACCAAGCACACTAGTTTCAAAGTAAATGCATAAAAACACAATGAGAAAAAACAAAGAGATAATATTATTAAGTTGTTTGGCATAGTGGGTTTTTTTTCCCCTCTTCCTCCCTCTCCCTTGCTACCATTCCCTTTCCCAAAGCAGCTGCCTTCACAGATTGGGAAAGAGTAAAAAGTGTTTTCATTACTCCTTAAATACATTCTTTAGAAACATATCTTAGTGAAATATGCCTACTACATTTCCAAGGGAGGTCTTTCACTTAAAACCAGTGATCTGTGACCTTTTTAATAATGAAGTCTCTTCCCATATTGCTCATACTAGTAAAGGGATCTAAGAAACACTGGAAGTTATTTCTATGGTGTAAAAAGAAACCTATCTTTTCTCCAGTCCATACTGCTTTTTTCAGATGAAAGACCAAGAAGCAGTGGCTATATAGGGACTAGTTCATATGTGCATATATCTAACAGGTGGGGGGTTATTTCTTAATTGACCACCAAACATGATCCAAAGCCTAGTGAAGTCAAAAGGTCAAAAGGCATCTTTCAACTTCAAGATATTCTGCATGAAGATTTTATTTACACTATGTTATACATCACTTGGAATTCTAAATTCTAAGTCACAGAAACCTTATCTACAAAATATAGCACAGGAGGTGGAAACTACACTAGACAATAATTTATTTTCTGCTATATATTTCAGCATAGGCAATTATTAGTTACCAAAACCTGTTACTGGTTATCAGGCATCTGTAATGGCCTTTAACTGAATTGCTTGTGCCAATGGAGAGATGAGTATGAGAATCAACACATCTGGCAGTCCCAGCAAAGATGACAAATCAGCAGGCAGAATAAGTCATCTTCCTACTCTCATGAAAAAGCCAAACACGGAAATGTATTTTCTTGATGCTGATGCACCATCAAAAATTCCACATCAATGTAATCTGAAAAAAACCCTTTTGTTCCCTGCTTCCTACATCTCCACACTGACAATCTTCAAAATATAAGTGCTAAGACTGACTACCTTCTCCAGCATTTTGCTAAGATGTAGGGCTGCAAGAACTTTTATCTTTTATTAGATTTACAAAACAATTAGAGAAAAAAAGTTAAGTACAGACTTTGGAGTTCTTTTACTAGGTCTCATAAGAAGCATCACATCAAAAAGAAAGCTAAAAACAAGTTAGATATATTTGCTCATAGCTTAATCTAATTTTGCTAATTGATTAGATCACTTGAGAGGAAAGCACTGACAGAGATGTGACACACATTAGCAGGGAGAGAGCTGACAGATCTTATGGAACAGACACAAAAAAGAAACCATTCATGTCCATGAAAATAGGGTCAGATAACAAATTGTAATGGCACATAATGTAATATCTTCTTTATTAGCCTTTTTAGTATCCAGAGGAGTTACAAATTTTAATTCTAGACTTCTTATTTGAAGGGATTTGTAGGTCTCCCTTGAGGTTTGCTACTGAGAAATCAGAGAGGCTTTGTGAAAAATACTAGAGCTGAAGATTTCTACCCTTTATTGATTATCTGCAAAGGTTCTTGTTTCTGCACACTGATTATTCATTTTCACAATGACAGCACCGGCTGCACAGGATATCAACTTTCAAGAAAAGTGTGTGCAAATTCAAAGTATTTTGATGGGTTTATTTATGGGGACATTCTAGATTTATACATTCCATCATCCTGGAAGATTTGGGTCCATTTATTAAGTATTAGTGTGTGGAAAGTTTTCATGAGTTTGGTGAGGATGGTATTGTTTGAGAAGCAGAAATGAAGATTCTGGAAAGTGGTATTTACATGCATTATTTCTAAGGTCTTAATGCATAATCTCTTTCAGTCCCTGGAGATGAAACAAGTTCAGAGACTCTGCAACCCATTTTGCAGAAACTGAGGGAGTACTGCTCAAGCTATACTTGTGGACACTCTTCCACCAGTCTTGTAAGGATACTCTTATGTACTTAAGAAGCGGGACTGAGGAACTAAAGGTGGCAACTCAGATATATGGATCAGTTCTATCCGTCAGGAATGTTTATAGAGAGGAAAAAGTGGGAAAAGCCTGTGTTATCTCAGAAGATGAGAAGAACTTCAAAGCCAACCTTGAAGAGCTGGCCCTTCGAGGGAGCCTAAGTGGGAGGGTGGGGAGTGAACTGTCCACCTTAGATCTGTCAGCAAAAAATCTAGTGTCAGTGTTGTCTAGGGAGCACACCCAAGGCTGACCACTATCTGCAGTCCATTCTCTCCTATGCTACTCCTTAGCTCCCACAGCTGTTGCATCATGCGTCAGAGCATGCATCCCTGCCTGTTCTCTTAGCATCTGTTCATGGATCTGTGGTCCATGAATCAGTCTCATCCCTTTTTGGAACTATTGAAAATATTTGCCTCTACAACCTCTGTGGCAACAAATGCCAGGCCATTATTGCTGTATAAAAAGTACTTTCTTTCCTCTGTCTTAGACCCATCTCCTACTAACTTTCCATGAGTGTTCCTTAGTTCAAATATTGCAAGTTTGGTCAGTAACAGTTCTGCATTCATCTTATCCACAGCCCCCGTGATTTTGTAAACCTTCATTTATCCATTCATTATCCCCCTGTCCCATTTCTGCTGTACGGCGCAGGACACAATGAGTGTATCTAACAGTGGTCAGGTAGAGTGGTGGCTGGAAAGAAATTATATTGGCAGGTAAAAACAGTACATTCCTTGCTTTCATATGTCTGTGCACAATTATATTTGAAGATCGGCCCTTCAGTGGGGGCTGGATACCTATTTGGTTTTTTGAAGTTTTTCCAGGGAACAGCTGCTCACTCCTTTGTCTGTGGAATGCCGATCATATTTGAAGCACTGAAGCATCACAGTTGTAACTCAGAGGTGTGAGTGCAGACCAAAAGGCAATCTGAAGGCAGGAAACCTTGGGGCAGCTCCTATACCATAAAGTTCACAGGATGCCCCTCCAAGTCTGCTGCTACTTGCATGGAGAAGTAAGAAAAAAGCAAAGCTAGATACTACACAGCACAGAAGTCCAGGGGCCAAAACCAATTCCTGGGTATTCAACATAGTCCCCTGGAGTGAAGTGAGCTGCTACCTTCAGCAACCCAGCATTTAACACATCTGACACAAGACAGCAAACTAGCCAGCTGCTTCCAGCTGCTGTTGTTACTGGCCAGGAGAGACGAAGAAAGGAGAAGGTGGTGCATAGGTCTCATCACCTGCTGAGATGAAGACAAAACTGTCGAGAACAATTAACCTCTGACATACAATATAACATAGTATGGTCATCACCAGCTTAATTGACTATAGTGGCTGCATAAGGAATATGCTCTTACATGTGCATAAGTCTTGCAAGGTTCATTTGCAAAATGCCACATATTTGCATTGTATGGGAGTAATTTGCATTTCAGTTCCCTATCATTTTCAGACAGGTGAATGTTAATGAAGCTCCCCAGGTAACAAAATACTAAGAAGATTTAGAAAGGAAAAAAAAAAAAATTAAAGCCTCTTAACCACATTAAAGTGCAAGGCATCTAAAAGTTTAGAGGAGGCAATTCTCATAAGGTCTCAGGAAAACTTTACTGATGAGACATTCCAGTGACTGGCACAAGCCAGCACATAGTATGCTATCTTGGAGCCTGGAGACCCAAGTCCTCTTTCTAGGTCCATCAATTGTTCCATCTTCTTGGGCAGATTGTTTTGCCGTTTTTCCTGGGGATAGGGAGGAGGGCTGTGCACAAACTGATTCTGCACCTCAGCACACACATGCTCTACAAAGCACCTTGCTGACAGACACAGAACAAACTTCAGCAAGCAGGGAAGAATGGGTGGTTTGGTGCAAGTGCATAGGAGCTGGCAGAAAATGGATAATATCTGATTAGGTCTATCTGCAGATTCCTAATCCCTAAAATGGAGCCATTGGCACTTCACTCCATTGTAATAAAGTTTCAGATCATGGGAGTAAAAGCACGACAAAATGTTTGGGATCACTTGAATTCTCCATATTAATAGAGTGACCTGCCATCTGCTTCTCTGCCCATGCTTATGGGCTGTTGCTCCTATTCACATGAGAGGAAAGTCTGTGTGGCAGGCAGCTAGGACTCTATTGTACAGGTCTTTACAAACATTGCAGTGTGTTTTCCCAGGCGTTTTAAAATCTGTCTCCAAACACATCAGTTTGCCTGTGTGGAGTTTTTTTGTTTTGTTTTTTTTCTCAAGGAAAAGAAATCTCACGTCTTAATGAGACGCTAACTTAATATTTTCCAAATGCAGAGACACACACACGTATAATATTTTTATATATATTTATATATACATATATACACGTATAAAAGTGCAATGACAGAGAGATGGGATGAATAACAACTTTGGGATTAAATCCTGCTGTAACTCTGACTCCAGAGAGAGACTTGTGGGGCAATTAAATGTTATTTTTGCTGACAAAACTGCCTTGGGAAGTTTCTCTGTGCTGCCCTGACCCAGCTGCTGCCCCTCCGCAGCAGTTTGCTGTCTCCTTGACGGAGGCAATGCAATTGTTTGTGGAACACTCTGCGTCTCAGACCCTCGATACAGTCCAGGGCAAAAAGAAAACCGCCGCAAAAAAAGGCTTTTGTCCTTGTTTTTGTTTGTTTCCTTGCTTTCTAACGCAGATCTCCCTAATCTGGTCCCCAAAATGATCCCACAAGCAGTTGTGCTGGCACATCTAAATGAGTGTGGGAGCAGGCGTAAAGGGCTGAAGGGCAGTGGAGGAAGGGCAGCTCATTTCACCACCAAGGAACACATACCATGTAACTAATCCTAACAGCTCTCTACAAAAATCGACCAAAACTTCAAGTCTTCTAAACTATTTACTGTACTTGATGCATCTATTTCACTCTCTACATATTCTAGGTGTGGGTGTATTTTTAAAAAATGCTTCTCTCTTCTTTTTCACCAAAGCATACTGACAAGAGACTATTCATTTCTTACAAAATAGTGTCAGACATTGAAATGCGGCTTTAAGCTAAAAGAATTTTTATTTTTATGTAACAACTTTCTTGTCAGTGGAATAAACAACCAGCATGTATTTCCAGCTGGTGCTCAGTTCTTCCTCATATCTGAGTCAGCCCTTGTACATTATTATATGAGTGTTATTGTTGCTGTTTAAAGTATGCAGATCATTGGGTATTTGTTTGCTCAGTGAAGCAATTTTTTTCCCCTAGGATAAATAATTGTGGGTATTTTATTTATGGAAAGCTCGGTACTGAACATGCTCGTACCAGTCCAGCAAACAATGTAAGTGTGTGCTTAACTTCAGGAGTATAATTTCTGCTGCACTCATCAGGGACACTATTTACCTGCTGAGAGCAAGCATGTGTCTTGCTGGATTATAGCCAGCGTGTTCAGAACCTCCCAAAATTGAGCTCATAGCTAATTGAAGTTACTACATGCACTTCAGTAGGAGTTAGCCACCTAAATACCATTGGAGATCTGGTCTTAAGTCCTCCTTTGAATTCTACTAATCCCTTTTTTTCAGTCGTGTTTTACAGCAGTTCATACACAGCTGCATGCTATTTATGCTTCCAAAAACATTCTTTTAACAGTTTTAAATTGGTTTCCTTTTCACCTTATGGTGTCTCTATTTTTCAGTTATGGAAGCAAACAGGTGCCTCTGTCTGACCTTCTCTGTTCTAGTCAGTATTGGATATATTTCTTCTATGTCATAATTTATTTGTTTCTCTCTAAAGCATTCACCTTCATAATCACTATGCACACAGTAGACATCTTGCTATTCCTCTGGTATTTTTTTCTCGCCCTTCTCTGGACCCATTCGCTTTCTAGTGTTACCCTTTTTGAAGTGTTGTGCCCAGAATCATAAACAGTATTCAAGGTGAAGGTACACTCTCAGTTTACATTACGATACATTCTTAGTAGCATTCTTTTTCTTTCTTAATACAAACTCTTGTTTATTTAACTTGAATCTCAGCTTCCATCAACAGGTGGTTTTCATCAAGGAGACTATGATGAAGCCTTTTTTTTTTTTCAGCAGGCACACCAACTTAGAACTGATCTGTCTATAGGCACGTCAGTATTTTGCTGTCAATTTTCTTCCCTTCAAATTCTTTGACTTACCAGCATTTTGTCTTGGGTTTAAATGTCTCCTTCTCAGGCCTTTCCCAACCCAAAGGTTCAAACCTGGACAAACGCTGGTCCACACACCAAATCATGGCTGAGTCACCATCTAATTTATCCTTCCTTCACCTGTTTCCTGGTACGGCTTAGGTCATTCTCCACACACACATCTGGCTGAGGTCACAGTCCCATTGAAAATATAGGTAGGTAACTCCCCTTCCCCTTCCATCCCCTACATAATGCATACAGATAAACAAGAAAACAAACAGAAGTCCTACAGATACAGATCTCCACATCCCCAGGATGCAACTTCTTGTTGCTCCAGCAGCAGGTTCCACTACCTAGGAGTAAGGCACTCCCTTGTCCAGACACATTAGCACAGTCTATGTTCCTAAAACAGTTCTTTCCTTTTTTGCTGTAACAATACTATTTTGTGTTGTTCACAAGCTTTGCTGTATCCTCCTTCACTTCTTTACACAAACACTGATGAATACACTGGACCCTTCCAGTCAAAGGGGCTTTTTTATTTATCTTGCAAGTCAACCTCTCCCCAGGCTGAAAACAAACTGCTTACTGTAGCAAATGCTGCTGACAACTTAGCAGTTTCTAATTAATTATATGACCCTTCTTTCTCATCCCACAACTGCATAGCTGCATTTATGGTCTCCCAAGGGACATTGTCAGGAAATCTACAGCAGGTGGGAGAGCTCATGTGTCATCTCCTACAAATGAAGGCTGAGAGACTACTTACCCAAGCTCAAGCACAGATAAGTACCCTAAAATTAGCTGGGCATTTGGTGGCAGCAGCTGTATGTAGCAATGCACTGCAAGATGTAGAAACAGATGGCACGGCAGAAAATACGGGTGTTGTGTTTGCTGTCCAGCGAAGGAGGCCTCTCTGCTTTCTTCCTCTAACATCTTTGCCGGGTTTATTGTAGATAAATGGGATTCCCTTTCTGCCCCTCTTCCTGCCACTTCTGCAGTCAGCTTTTCTGGAACTTCCCTCCATTCATAGTTGGCCATTCCTACTGCTTCTTTTCTGGTTTTGACTTCTTTCTACTAGACCCTTCTTCTTTTACCTGTACTCTTACATTTTTTTACTCATCACCATGACACTCACTTTACATGGTAGCAATAGCACAAAAGTATGGTTCCTATTGGGTTTTGGCAATCATGAGGGAAGCAAGTATACATATTAGCATTTAGGTCAAAGCAGTTATTGGAAAACTTTTAAACATTTACACCAAAGGATGTGCATGGATGTATGCTCTGCCACAAAAATGCCAGAATATGTAGGGAAAAGCTCTTTTATTTTTTTACAGAAGAGAACCAGCAGTCCCACGAGAGACCAGTAAAGTTTTGGCAAAGTTCTGGCAAAGTTTCAAATTACTTCTTTCAAAATCAAGGAATTTTTTTGCAGTTTAGTTGAATGTTAGGGCAATTCAGCTCAAAGAGATTTCCTCAGCACACGTCCCTAAGCTCTTTCAAGTACAGGTAGTTCTAGACCTGGGACACCCACTGACCTTCTGCAGCAGTAGTGTCACGGAGCACTTCTTGGGGGCAGGGGGGATAGAGGAAATGGAAAGCAGAAAACTTGGCTAATTAAAACTACAAATTTAAGAGCAGATTAAGTGGGGGCATCTAATGTGTCTCAAGATGCGAGGGGGTGTAGTATACACCAAGGTAAGTGCTCCGTGGCCTCCAGGACACGTGGGAACAGATTGCCATTTCAAATGCCCCAGGGTAGCTGAGCCATCCCCACAGGACGTACCCCTGTGACCTGCAGGGAGGCAGTGCTATGTAGGTGTTTCAGCCAAAGGCCTAGCACAACTCCACAAAAACAGAGTAAGACACCCATCACTTTCAAAGAGCTGGTGGTCTTCTCTCAGCAGGACAAAGACCAGCCCTCTCCTCAGGAAGCACACCAGCATTGCCACAGCTAAATCTTCCCCTAGGCCTTCTGTGTCTCCATCCTACTGCTGTACACCTTCCTCTGGTGGTCTTCACAGCTTGTCCTTCCATACAAATCTTCTACCCTTCCAGAGAATCCCTCTGTGGCATGGGTTTGTAAAGCCCCTCTGGCCTCTTCCCTGCCTTTGCTGGTGCTGATACAGGTCTCCTGATCTGCTGGCCACACTCTCCTTCACAGCTCCTTTATCTCTACCCTCTTTCCTTTGAAGTCTTCCACTCTGTGAAGGGCAGAAGTTTCTGGATCCACCCATGGGGGACCCAGGCTGTTGCAGAGATACTCAGAAACAGTCTGGCAGAAAAATCAGTGAGTGGCAAAGGGCAGCAGAAGACACTGCCCGGGCAAAGCATTACTCAGATGTCCCCACCTCCTGCTCTGCCCATTGCCTCACTGGGGGAAAGATAAGGTAAATTGAGACTGGGGATAGGTGTTTTACCTATGTGTTTGTAAGTGTTCATATTCTTTTTCCTCTGTGTCGTAAGTTTTTGTTTATTGTCAATGAATTATGTAAAATTCCTCCACTTGAGACCGCTTTTCCCAGGACAGCTTTGCGATTCACTCTGCCACGGGACCTCCAGTTTACAAATGCAAGCGCGTATAGACAAAGACAGGGAATGCATTCTTATCCTCTATGCCCTAGCTTTCCCTAACTACTTTTAACCTATAACAGCTACGGATGTAAGCCCTGTGCACTTGTAAACTAGATGACAAACTGAACAGTACTTGTGTTCACATATGCCTGACAAACACAAGCCACAAAATCCCCAGGCATTCACCAGCCTGCTGAAAAATTGTTATGACCTTCACTCTGACATGGGATAGAGTGTCTGGGGGCAGAAAGTAGTTGCTGATCTGTGATTGCTTTTGAGGCAGTGAATCATAGTCATGTTATCCCAGGACAACAGGGTTGCATATCTTCCATATCACTGAAAATTTCAATTTCAGTCCATGAGTAGCATTGTATGACCTGGTTTGATAAAAGCGTCTACCTGTCTTTCATCTATTGGAAATAATTGAGCTGCAATCTTTAGATCCTTTGCGGTCTTCCTTTACAGTTGCTACAATCTTTTGTTGTTAATTAAAATCTGGAAATGAGATTTACATTGCATTCCAGGATCTCCAGCATACCAATGTCATGTATGAAGCTGTTTGTAATCCAGCATGGACTTTAGGGACTGCAGCAGTGAGGTGCTGTTTTCTTGTGAAAAGCAACTCTGGCAAAGTTTGGGGCACCAATTTAAAAGTGTTTTCTTTCTGTTTAATTTTGGAGAAAGATCGAGGACTATTGCTTCACATAAGTGTTAGGGGTGACACTGTTTGCTCATGCTTCAGCACATATAAAGCAAAAATTTACATCTTTCCCAACTTCTGCCAGAGTACACAATGAACAGAGAAGAAATACACTTAGATTTATAAGTGTAGGCATACCTTAAGGAATTGGATATCAAGGTATAAATGCCTTCTGTTCCTTAGGAAAAAATATTGTTGCAATCACAGGCTGTAGGAACTAGCAGGTCTTCTGAAGCTTAAAAGAAACTTGCTCTTTGGTTATAAAATATGTATTATTCATTTTGCCCAGGTTAACTTTATTTTTCTTTTAAAGGAGCTTTGACACTTCAAACTGCATTCGTGAATTTAGTGTAAATCTTTGCAATATTAACCAGGTGACAAGCTGGCTGCAGAAAATGAGAAATATAACCTGTGGAATAGCCCATTTAAACAGAAGCATGAGGAGTTAGGGTTCAGCCTACTTGCAAGCACTAAACAAGGTGCTCAGACATCTTTGCACTGCCTGTCTACAGACATTGCTCCATCCCAGTGTCACAGTAGTTCTTGACTAGGTGTTAAAATATTTTCTATATAAATGTCTTTCTTTCTTTTTTCCATCTCTTTCCTAACAAATTAGATTCAAAATTAGTAGTACTAAGTAAAATTTTCCTGAGGATAATCATTTAAATACAAAATTGAATTAGGTCTGGCCATGTTATAACTCACTTTGTGTTTGTCTTTTACATGCCTCTAAGCAAGTAAATTTTGCTAATATAAGTGCTCAAGAAAAGTTTTGAAATTCACAGTAGAGCCAGTGTATTTTAGGACATTTGATGTTGTTTACGCAGAAAGTGTCTGACCTTCCAAAATCCTTTCACACATCCTTAGCGCAGAGACCAGGCAATGATTCAGGAAATGTTTTGGCCACACCTTCTGATAATTAGGAGTGCAGATGCAGCCATATTACCAGAGTGGTAATATGTTCACTGCAAAGTTAATTTGGGGAATTAGCATCAGGAAGGATGAGCAGAAAAAGCAGCCAGGTTGAAAAGCCAGATCATGTCACTGTCTCTACTGGTGATGCACTTGTATTATTGTTTCTGGATCATATATCATGGTTTCTTAAAGCTGCAGAAAGTGGAGCTGCCCCAGCTGATTCCTTCTCAGTGAAATACTGGAGAACCTGTCTGTCTTTTTGGACAAGTTACTGGAAGATAATCAGCAATTCAGTGGTTTAGAGTTGGCACTGTAGATGTTTTCCGATAAGGGCACTCTAGGTGCACCAACAGTATAGTTACAGGGTGGGAAAATATCACAGACACTGATGAATTCAGTTGCTGCTCTTCCTTTGTGGTAAGAAACCCATACATCTCAGGTAAAACACATCTTGCTTTCCAACCATAACATGGATCTCTCTGCCTCCCCACAGAAATAGCAAGATGGAGCCACTCGGAAATTTTACATGGGTGAGTATGGCTGGTTTTGAGTGGAGGTATCTGTGAAAAAACACAAGGAGAAACACAAATACGCTTCTTTTTTCAGCAGAAACACTGCCCTGAGAAAAATCAAGAGCTTGAAGCTGAATGTTGACTGAAACCCACTTTGAGCTGTGAGTAAATACATTGCCTCCCATTGTTTAACTCTTTCCACATTAAGGGCTACATGAGTAGAAAGGGATTACCTCAAAGATACCCAGCTCTGTCATCCAGTTTTACGCCTAACACAGAGCTCTGAGGCCCATGAACTTTGGCAAACAGCAGAGGTCAAAAGTGTCTCTTCATATACCAGTTGGAAAGAAAATGTAAATGAGGATAGGCAAAGGACGTCAGATTTCAAATGATAAGTGAGAGTAATAAGTGTGAATGGGTGAAATTATCCACCCAAGAAGCTAAGACTAGAAGGACATCTAGGGAAATACTGAACAAACCAGACAGAATATTTCAGTGCACATCAGCACAAGAGAAAAAAAGACTCCAGTGGAGAAAAGCTGAAAAGCTGAACTCGCACTGTGCAGGAGAATGGGATTAACATAATTCATTCACCTTTGAACTTGCGGAGAGTGAACAAAATGAATGTTCCAATCAAAATATTAGAAGATTGTTGCAGCCATATGAAAACTCTGCATTTGGTCACCATGTGTTCCCAACAGTTGGCAAAAGAAGGCAAGGCATCTGATTGCTTTGTAGCAGCCTTTCAAATATCTTTCATATTGATGTTGGAACATCCTGTAGAAGTAATAATTTGTAATGGAATTACGGATGGTTTTAAAAGTGAGGTGGGTAAGGCAGTGATAGCACAAACTAGAGCAGCTATAATCTCCATAAAGTACGGGGAGGCACACTAGGCAAAGAAAAATCTGTGCATGGCACAAGAACAAATGCAAAGGCTGACATGAGATTGCACAGTAAGCTCTGTTTAAAAAGAAATTGTGTGATAGCAGATCAAGGAAACAAATGCACTCTTGTATTCAAGAAAGAGAAAGAGCTTAGGCAAAAGTCCCCAACAAATCTCAGAGCTGGGAGCAGCTAACAAAATCCTCAGATGACAGCTTTGAAGAAAAATAGTTTTACAGGAAAGGCACTGGGCTGAGCCTCAGGAGGTTGGTGTCCCCATTGCTACACCGCTGCACATGGTCTCTGGGACTCTGGATGGGAAAAAAGATTCAGCAAAGCTTTCCTTTATAAAATGGAGATAATATTTCCCTTCCCTGATATCCTTTGCCTTATCTATTTATGAGGCAAGAACATCTTTGCATTTACTCTCAGCTGAACCTGCCAGGAGTTACTGTGGAAAACAGCATTCCAGGGACACCTTACAGAAGCAAGCATGTACCAAGAGAACCATTCTGAAAACCTGCAGATTCAGAAGGAGAATAGAAGGCCATGAATGCCACTTACACAGAGGATGTCTTTCATGGGATGGCAGGGAGGCTGAATCCACTTGCTTCCTTTCATGTCAGGCTAGGTACTTTTATGCTCTACAGATTGTCAGCAGGTAAATCTTACAACCAAAATGGGGTATCTTGAAGTCCATTGGCACACATTCAACCAAAGGGACCTTTAATGGTCCCTTTGACCCTGCTCTGAGCAGACTGAAAGACATCCTAGGGTCCGTTCCAGCCCAGCTGATTCAGTGACTCTATTGTTCTATGAAATGCTCAGACTAAACAAAATTAATGACATGATTTCTGTCCAGCGCATGGGCACAATTAGGGTCTGACCTTATGATATGGCTTGAGACATGCTGAAGGAGCAGGTCCAGCTCCACTCCTGAATACCTCCGTCACTCCTGCTCCTATCCATGCCCTCCCGCTGCTCACTTTGAGGTGACTCTCGTACTTGTGTAAGTCACACAGCAAGCCACACCAGCCCAACCAGCTGGCAAAAAGGGACAAGATGAAGCAGTTTAATTTGAGATCAGATGAGCCATTGTAAAGGAATCAGGAGGGAAAGCTGGTGGCTAGGGACAGAGATGGGGAGGGGAAAGGGGAGAAAGGATGGAGAAAGGAGGAGTCAGAAGAAAGGTTACCACAGCTTTCCCCTTTTGTCAGTGGTGAACTTGTACATCACCTTGGCCATATCGTGAAAACATATCCTAAAACCAGGGTTAATTCAGATACACAATTGATCTCAAAATTATCCCACTCTACCCATATCCTGTCAAGCCATTGTGTGATGTATGAGCACAGCAAGCAGGGGCTTTTGGACCTCAGCAGAGCTCTGAACTCAGGAATTTAGTAGTAGCGACAATGCCTTACGCAGCATAGAAAAAAACCCCGATGCTCTTGTGCACTGTATGCTGTCATGATGGCACTGTAACACGGTGAAGGAGAGCTTGGGACAATGAGAATGGTAGAGAAAACATGGTCTGAGGGGCTTGATCCTTTACAACACAGACACAGAGTTACGAGCAAGGATGGAGGAGAACCAGAGCTTTACATTCAAGGAAAGGACAGCTCTGTGCCTGCGGGACAGAGCTGGCTCACAGCTTGTCAGCAGCAGAGACAAACTTCAACGGCAGGGCAGCGCAGGACAGACGGGTGAGGCCGTGCGGAACAGGCAGGTGTTGGCATGGGGGAAGCAAATGCAGTTGCCACCCTTACCTCTTCTCTGCCTTCTTTTGTCTTTCCAGGCCCAGCTAGCAAAGCCAGCCTGCCTGTCGTTGCCTGTTACTTCTCACCAGCGGTGCATTTACCTTCACACCCTCTAGTCCAGCCAGTGATGCTGCTTTCACCCAACAGGGCAATGCTCAGCCCCTTCTGAGGCTTGCTTTGCAGCCCCATATAGGCAGTTGCCTGCTTTATTTTTGCCTGAAGCCAGCCCTGCTACCAAATCAATTCTTACCAAGTAAGAAGAGTAAACCTGAAGAGGAGAGTACACTCCTACTCACACTACAAATTCTGCAGGGCTTTCCAGCAGCAATATCTATACACAGACATCTGAATACACAGGGCTCCTAATTACACTCTTTCCTCTCTGATTTATTCTGAATGGGGCAACATGATGACCACGGTGCACTGCTTCATAACCTCATAACAGGATATGTCTCTCTTCAGTGACCTGCCTGTTGCAGGCAAACAACTTTGTGTGTGTATGTGTCTTTGTTCCCAAGGCTATGCAGCAAAAAAACCCCAACCCCAAAATGCACTATAAGGGTCATAAATGGAAAACAACAAGCCTTTGACGCAGGAAAATTATACACTCAGGCAAAAGCTCAGGATAATCTATAGCTGCTGAAATCATGAAGAGTGGTACAAAAATATCAGTGATAATGGACACAGAGCTTGCTAGGCAAAAGAACACATGCTATGTAGCAACGTCCTTATGAGTGAATGGCATTTAGGGACAGTCAAAGTAGAGATACAAAGATTGTAAGCCATAAGAAGTGATTGTATTGCAAGAAAACATTGTCCCAGACAGAATAATCCCAGAGCTGTAAGTATATGCTTTGTATTATTAAGGAAAATTTAATCCCAAAGAACTGAAAATTACTCATTCCAAAATAAAAGGGATGGCTTTAGATCACTGCGCTTGCTTCTAAATTTGAACTTCTTCACAGCTTACAAGTGTTTAAGACCATGTTTTTAAATTGGATCTCCTCTACAATAAAACAGGTACAGTTAACACTGTGCTAAAGTGGCAGCAGTGGTTGGCTCATCCCAGTTCTTGAATGGAGAAACCCATGCAGCTTCTAGGGCTACCTAGAAATGGAGGAGACCTGCTGTTCACATAGTCTGACCAAATGAAGTGTAGCCTGAAGGAGACTGCATGATTCAGGAACCTTAAGGAGAAAGAAGAGGGGCTTTGAGAATACCTCTTGCTTATATCTGGCAGCTGTGGGGCCAATATAGCTTAGCACAGGGCAAGGACCACCTTTTGGGGCAGTGAAAGCTGGCCTGGCTAAGGCAAAGAAAATTCAAAACAGCCTGAATCACATTAGGGCTGCACGTGGGTTGGGTGCACTGATGACTGTGACCATGTCTGAGAACAAAATTGTCTCCATTCTGGTTGCTTTAGTGTTTTGTACTGCTTTAGTCTGTTTCCATTATTTACTGATTGCCCTCAATGTCTTCTTCTCCCTAGTCTGAATATGTGGGACAATGCCTGGTAGGAATACAAACCTACCTTTTGTTCAGCAAACCTTATTGGTTCCTCAACTACCACAGTCTAGTTAGTTTATTTTCTTCACTGTTTCCGAATGGCTCCAGTTGGTGCTAACACAAAAGAACAACCCCATGGGCAGCACCACCGAAGCCTTGCAAAGCTCCAACAGATGAGCTGAGACCAGTTTTGCCACAGGGGTGCAGTTGGTGCCTCCAGTTGCCCACCCTGCCCTCCAGCTGTCCACCCCCAAGGCCTCAGAGAACATTCCTGTGCCTCAGTGGCCTCCATTCACAGTCCTACATGTTCATCTGATCCACCAGAGAGGAAGGGTTGGACTGCTGAAGAGATGTGGAGTGGCAACACATGTTCCTTTCTATTTTGAGGTGAAAGCCTCCAATGGATGGGCTACAATAAATAGCTGGGGCAGTAACACCTTCAGTGGCCACAAGTGTTTTCTCACCGAATGAGTGAGCTAGATCTGTACGGGGTACAAGGACAGCGGCTGCTGCTTGAGCAAGTGATGTCTGCAGAACAGATCTGCGGTTCATTCTTGCCAAGAAAAAGCAGTAATGTGACTTTGCAAAGTTTTTCCCTCCTAAGGTCAACTCAGAGAAGAGTTCAGCAAGCCCAGAGCTGTATTTCTTTTCTCTGGATGAACGGCTACCCTAAATTGTTAGTGAGGTGCAATTTAAAAGAGCTGGTAATAGATTTGCCAAAGTCTTCTCTGTAGAATCGATATTAGCTTGTACTCATAATAGCATTTCAAACCATCGTGTACTGAAGTCCTGACCATCTGGGCCAGGAAATGGCAATGGGAATTAGCATTTCTCCTCTGCTAGCCCCCAGTATGCCACCCTGTGGCTATTACAGCCATCTATTTTGCATTCTGGTTCCCCTGTGATATCGACAATAAACAGTAAACAGTGCATTTGGTAATAACTTCTCCAAAGGAAAAAAAAAATACTCAGCAAAAAAGCATAATGTAGACACACTCTGTAGGAGTTTCCAAGATGGTTTGCAGCAGCTACTCAGGCATCAATGCCAAACAAAATTATCTGAGTGGTAGAAAAAAGTCCCCAAACAGCTGCCACCAGCTGTAGCAGGCCAAGTTAGAAATAATGAAAGGAAGATTTTTTTTTTTCCTGAGCATTACAAGAAATGGGAGCAGAACTACGTAGAGTGTCTGCACCTTCTAAAGACTCTTTTGTTGCTCATAATCCTTATAGCAATTTACATATGTCACCATCTGCTGGTACCCTCCATTACTGCATTGCGATATTATGTTACTCTACCACTTCAACAAGATGATTTATAAAATTCCCACGACTGTGTTTAGAAAAGAGTGGATTGAAGACGTCAGTGCAATGGAAATGGCCAAACTCGTATGAAACCACCAGAGCTTGAGATGATAAGTTTGCAAAGTTCAGCCCGTATTTTCACCTGGAGAACCACACAAGACGTCTTAGAAAGCCATGCCTGGGAATGGGGAAAGGGACTGGCACCCAGAGTAACTTGCCACAGAATGACAGAGGGATTTGTTTAATTGCTTGTTGTGGATGAGAGAAAGGAAAAGGTCTGCAGGCAGCCAGGGCCAAAGTAGCTCTTTAATCAGTTTGCTGTCCAGTCCTCAGGATCCTAGCTTGCAGCTTCCCATCCTTTTTGCTTCACATCTGCCTGAGTTCTTGTCCAAACTCCAGTCCTGCAGTCACTAATTTCAACGTCTTTTTTTTTCATTTTTTTACAGTGATCTTCTTCAGCTTTTTTGGGTGATCTTGAAGAACAGCTGCCAGCTCCACCTCATAGCTCTTTTGGATGGTGAATCTGCCTAGTAATGCTTTCTTCATCCAGAGATGAGAACAGTTCTTTATCCAGTTCTTCACCATGGATCAGTGCAGTGTTCACAGGCTAACATTGTGCGATGGTGAATCCAGGGATAAACCCTTTATATAAATATAAATCCTTTATATAGAATAATCTTCCATAAATTATCTCTGTATGAAAATATCATGTAAAAAATACATGTAAAAATGCATCATGGCAGCTTTGTTCTCCTGCATACATAGGTTTGATATGTCCATCTGTGAGGCAACACATCTACTTAAGGGCTTCTCTTCACAGCCAGAAAAGTTGCATTTCTAACTGCAGGGAAATGAATACAAATGGGCCACGCTGAGGTAAAAAATACAGTGAGGACAAGTTGTGTTACATTTGCTTCCAGGTAAATTTACTCCAAGCTTATCTTCAAGTGGGGAATGGGGTTGGTCTAGGTGAATTTACCTTGAAGTGAAACTTTGTTGTATGTTGTTTTCATTATGCTTTTTCTCTGGGATAGACAATACTTCTTAGATCAAGGTAAAAAACACTGCTTCTTTAGCAATGAAGGCCAGACCTCAGAGAAGCACTGAAAAAAAGAAATGAATAGAAGAACAGAAATTTCAGAGGATAAAATGTCAAAAATACACCACAATTGCTTGGTTTTGTCACCTTCCTCATCTGCTATTACCACCTCTTTTTTGTTCACAAAACTGGTAATTGCTTAGGTTCCTGGCAATACTTATCCAGGTTTTAGTTTCTGAAACATAATTGAATTAAAGAGCCACAGCTTCTGTGTTTCTAACAACAACATAAATAAGAACACTTTTTGGTAGTAATGCCTTGAATGTGGATCTTTGCCCAGGAAAAACTGATTTATTCTTTGGGGCAAGCCTTGACTATTGACTGCAGGTGCCACTGCGCCTGGCATTAGTGTAGGTGCTTTCAGGGCTGCTGGGGGCTTACCACCACCACCGAAACGCACAACAAGGAGCCTCGCAGTAATAAAAAAGGAATTTGGGGATTATTCTTTGGTGAGGGGGTATCTATCTGTGGATTTGGATGGAATATCCAGCCTCATATTCCAGACCTGGACTCAGCTGTTAAAAACTGCAACTTTGAATCATCTGTTTACTTTAATCACCAGTTTATAGACATTAGATAGTCTTTGTCCAGGTCTCATTGTATGTATTTTACATGAATAGTGTTACTTCATCTTTTTGTAGTCTTTTACATTCAGGAGACATGCTCTAAGCTTCGGGTAGGATCATAAGATAAGAGTTAAATGCGGTACTTTATTTTAAGGAACAAGTCACGTTTGAGAAACAGCTTTATCTAGAAAGGAATTTGAATTTTTTTGTAGCTTATCATGTTTCTGTTGTATTCAGGCGAAATGTCACACATTGGCATCTATAGGGGAGCTATTGTCAGTGACCTTTACACTACCTTGAAAAAGCAATAGAAACTTCCTTTTTTTTTCCCATTTGCTCAAAGAAAGAAGAGGGTAAACGACTCTGAACTCTTTCATTAACAGCTAAATCTTCACTTACTTCCTAACAACAGTCCTTGTCCAGAGCAGGTAACAAGGATCCCAGTCAATAGAACTAACCTAAATAAATCCAATAAATTCTGAGACAACTTTAGAGTAAAACTGCATTGTTCGTGGCATTAAAAGACCCATGTATTTGCAAGCTCAAATATTTTCCTTTTTTTTTCGTGAGAGTATGGCTCTCCACATAGGCAGACATAAACGTGAGTGCTCCACTGTTCAAAACAAAAATTAAGACCCGTTTGCACAGCGTTGTAGATTAAACAAGAGAAAATGTTAGGTAATTAAATGCTAATGATTCAAGCTGGGTGCTTATGTTTTGGATTACTTGCCTAATAATGTTAGCATTTAAATGGTCAGCTTTGAAGTTAACAAACAGCCCATTAAGATGCAACTGGGGAGTTGTGGGCTCTTTGGGTGCCATTGTTTCAGTCTGGCTGGCTGCAGACTCAACAAAACAGCAGTGATGGGATTTACATAGCGAAGACTATTTTTGCAATTGCGAGGGCTAGAAGTTTTTTTTCTTTTAGTGAAAGCTCGTATTATTGAGAAAACAGCATGTGGGAAAAGCCTAAATCTACTCATTTCTTCTGAGTCCTGGGATTTCTGTTGTCCCTGCTGACTGCTTAAATACAAATCACTTGGTTCCCAAGCAGTGGCTCTGTACAGTAATCGTCCTATTGCAGCCATCGAAACTCTACCAGATTGTTGACTCCTAGGTGGTATTGCTGGGTACTTGCAAGGGTTAATATAAAAATGCACTCCTGACAGTGAAAGTTAAAGGTGCTTCAGTGATGAAAATTGCATCACATAATGAAAAATCCTCAAAGTAGTAAAGGACAGAAATAATTAAGAGATAATTGTCAATGGAACAGAATATTCTCCAGGATAATGGGCTCCTGCAGCTGCAAGAATAGCACGGCAAAGCTAAAGCATCTATGGAAAATAAATGGCATGGTGCAGCTCAGGTTCTTTCTTCTTCAAAGCGCACAACTCTGATCCTGTCACAATGGTCTGTTATTCCAAATCATTGATGTAGACTTAATTATTTTATCTAATGGAGGTTGATGTGGGAGTTACTTACTGCGCCACTGTAGACCTATTGCATTTTGAGTGCCTCTGAAGAGAAAGGCACTGTGGATTTCAGTGCCTGGATTTCATCAAACGTTTTGTTATCCCTACTGTGACTGCTATTCCCTGTATTTACCATGTGGTGTTAACCAAGGAGAGCTAGTTTTGCATTATCAAAAGGAGAGTGCTGTGACGGTTTGATGTTTCTTGGTGGCAACTGTAAATATTGACATTTTAGTGACTACCACAGTGGGAACTTGATGCAACTCATTAAAGGTAATGGGGCTTTTTTACTGAATTTAAAGTTAATAATTTCAGGCCCTGTTTGGTGCATTAGGAGGAGGGGAACTATTCTTAAATTGGCTTTGTTTTCTGATATCTTCTACAGGATGTATAAATGCCAGAACAGTCTCCTTGTAAAACTATCTTACTTGTTGGGTTTGATCTTTTGTGGTCTGCTAAAGGATTTATTAAAAATGCCACAAAATATGTACTGCTAGATCTCCGATCTTAATTGAAGAAATAGGGGATCAGGATGTTTAACAAAGACTTCTTTGTGCCAAAAATGTGAAATAGTGAAATAGTTCTTAGAAACATAAATCAGTTGCACTGAAACAATTTCTTTCAGTTATTCACTTGCTATCTTCATTCTTGTGATGTCATTTCTGCAATTTATTATACTTTTTTTCTCAGAAATGTTAGATAGAACTTATCTATTTATTTTGGTCTCCTGTTCCATCCTGTGTTGACTTAGGGAAAATACCCTTTCTACATATTATTTCTACATCTTATCACCCACACATGACATGACCAGCAAAATTATGGCCGTTTTAATGCTGCGTGGGCTGTCTGTAGCTGTACAGAAGGGCATAGACTTGGCCCTCTGTATTTCATGCAGGGGCTGAATGTGATAACTTAGCAGGTTGTGCAAAAAAAACCCACAGAAAAAAGGGAATCCAAAACACAATAACGACATAGATAAAGGGAGATCAATAGTATGATTAAAGTACTAAGATCACACTGATTTTTTTCCAAGTGTCTACGGCTGTTAGAGTGAACGTCTGATGATTTTTTAACTAGCCCGGTTTTAATTGGGTAGGTGGCAGAGAAAGTAATGTGAAGCCTGCCTTTCCTTCTGACTCCATTTTTGTTACAATGACGTTAACAGAATATGATCAGCTCTATGACCTGATGCATCTCTCTAGCTTTAAACTTAACAAAAGCAAGGACAGTCAGCAAAGGACCCTCTCCCTTTGCCGACCTTTCTAGCTGTGTAGTTCAAACAAATTATCTTCTTCACAGATATTCCCATCCTGACTGTCAGGTAATTAGCTAGGAAATCACTACAAATCATAGGTGATTTTTAAGCTAAAACATATCTCTTTGTAACAGTTTCATCCTTCTGTTACTGTAATAACAATGCCTATAAACATTAGTTAGGCATACACAGAAAAGTTTGCTATACCTAGCTTAAGCCTTATATGTGAATTTGGCTATTGGCCTCAGTGAAGATTATGCCACCTGCACCTTGTATTTAGGCTGGATTGCTCCTAGACAGGCTGATGACCACTTCTTAGTGCAATATATCTATTTACTTTTTGCCATATGTGATGTTTTTGTCTATGTCTGAGAGTTAAGAATATGTGGACGTTAATTCTGAACAACTTGGCAAACCTGTTCTCTTTACTACAATTTCTCTGGCCTTGTTAAGTAGCCATCGTATGGATGACACAAGCAATAGAGATTACTGCAGTTTTTCTGTGCTTAAGATTTATTATTATGTGTTGCAGCATTTTAGAATGGCAGTCACAATCTGGGGTCTGCCTCTGAGTGCCAAGAAAGGCTGGTAACAAACTAGCTCTGTCTGCCTGCCTCTACAACCACGTGATGTATTTCATGTTGAGGCTGGAAACAACTGCACTGGCTTCTGTAACCTTTTATCCTGAGCATACTTCATTCCCAAGTCTGTATCCCAAAGATGCAACTTCTTTGTTTTGCAGCATCTTGACAAGGGGATTGAAGAGCTTTGTGAGAAGCTGCAGACCACCTGAGTAGCTCTCTCTTTTTTAGGACTCTTCCCAGACAGATAATTTTCAATGCCCTCCACTGCTGACACATTTATCCACTGAATGACTAGTGTGCTCCACACCGCCTCTTCTTCTAGTCCTTTCTCCTGTGCCGGAACACCAGACTGTAGGATTTACACAGCTGCTGGGAGGAAGTGATAAAACAACACTCCAAAGAGCAGCTTTCAGGTGGGAAGGTATAAGCAGTCTGTAAGAGTGTGGCTGTATGGCATGCAGAAGCTTCTCTTGCTAAATTTGGTGTTGAACACCAGCTCTTAGTTGTACTTAGCTGATGATGATGCCACCCTATATCTAGAGAATTTACAATACTTTTCAGAAAAGAGACCCTATTGTCCTTCCTATGTCTGAAAGTCCTGCTTTGGGCATGTCCCAGGCTCTCTCCAAGGTTAGTCCTCGATTTCTGGCTTTATATGGTTAGGGGTTAATTTGCACACAGTATCTGAAGGTGCTTCAGAGCTCCCTATCAGCTGATAGACTCTCCGTGCCACTATTTCTGCATGCTGCACTTACTTGGCCTCCTGAGGTTGCCACTCTGCATCACAAGTGATAGTGGTCCCTAACTCCTTCCTTGTGGAATTTTAGCAGTGCTCAAGAAAGGATGGATCCTGCATTGCAAGGCTGCAGTCTATCATCTCCAAGCCAAGAAAGAATCAATCTAGGATTGACTGCACCAGTCCCATTACCAAGCTGTTAAATATTCAGACCTTGGAGAATGACCAGCACTGCTTACGGTGGATACAGAGAAATTGCTTTCAGGAGAACGGTTAACATTTGTCACATAAATATAAACAAACTATTTTCTATGGCAACTATTGACTGCCCACCATCACCAGCTATAGATAAAAACTATATATAGCCATCTCTTCATTTGCCTAATACTACACAAGGAGGTGCAAAACAATTCATATACAGTCAGAACTTGCAAAAAATGTTGCCACCAAACCTGCAGTAATCACGATTTTTAAATAAAAAGGGCATCTTTTAAAATATTCATTTCTATGTTTCCTGTTTTACTCAAGGCAGAAAAATGATACCAAAATTCTCCTGATGTTTTACAGTTAGCCTAAAAAGAAGGTAGTCATGGAGCTCTTATCAGTAAACTAACAGTGCTTCAGTTTCAGTTGCCACCCAAAAAGATGCAAATAAAGACTGGTCATCCGCAAAATACACTTTTTAAAATAAAAATGAAGTGCTTCGAAATGTTACTTTCTAGGGTAAGGGTACTCAATATCCACCCAGCTGTATTCTCACTGGAGGCAATGAAATCATTGGCATTGGTGTCAGTGGAAATAAATGGTTTAGCAGGTCTAACAGTTGCTGCACTGGACATAACAGGTTAAGATCAGCTTAGAAAGATCAGATTAGCTTAAGAAAGCAGAAGAATGGGATTTCCCATGCATCTCCCACTGCTCTGCTTCTGCAGATGACTAACTCTGCAGCACTTTCCACCTGGACATCATTCAGTGCCTTCGCCTCTTTAGCCAGGTCTCTCCTGGTTCCACCACCACTCTTTACTTACCCCTACCATTAGTAGATTTGCACTGTCTTCCTTCAAAAGGGCTAGTTCCCAAGGTGTTATTTGTCTGGAATCACCGGTTGCTGGAAGTTAGTCACTAAGTTTAAAAAAGAAACCTTAAGAACAATTTATTTACCAGCTTAGTAAGACGGAGGTAAAATGGGAGAGGCCATGGGCCCACAGGAAAGCTGTGGGCTTTGGAAGACCTTAGTTCTGATGTTAGAGGCACCTGCAGTGGAGGACAGCCCCCCACTGTTGTGTGGGATAGCTGAGTGGGAAACCAGCTGTGCCTGTGACATTAGGGGCCCTCTACAATTGAACAAACGTACCAAAGGGCTGCATCAGATTCTGCAAATCAGAACTACTTGAAGCAAATCCACTCTGCTGCTGCCACTCTGTTTTGATTGATATGAACAAGTCTTATCTTCAAAAATATGTATAGCTAACATGAATTTTTCTATAATCACTTCAGATTGCATCTTAGAAAGGAAGACAATTTTGCCTCTTCCCTGCCCCTCCTCCTCCTCCTCTCTTGTTCCCGCCACCCTGGAAAAGTCTTATGCATGGTTAAAGCATATGCTAAATGTGGGAGGAAAAAAAAGTACCTTCCAAATCTTTGTGTCTTTGACAGCAAAGCAGCTGTATATATCTCTCTTCTTTAAAGGTATGAATTAGAACTGAAGGACTACTGCTCCAAAATCTCTTACCTTTTGACAGATCTTTTTTGGGGGGAGGGGCTTATGGTTGTCAGCAGCAGTTTGTTAAGTTTGTAAGAATATTTGATACTGGAGGGAAGGACCATCTTTTTTTCTTTTAAAGAGGGGGAAATCCAGGAAGAGAATGACTGTGCTGGCCATGCACATCTATGCCGATGTTTTCAGTTAGACTAATCTGATTTTGCAGTCCTTATTCAACAGTACAGATCTTGCAGGCTCTAAAAGCCAGAGCTGTGCATTCAAGGATGAAATCCCTTATCTCTATCGATCTCGGTACAGATACTCAACTCTTGGCCCAGATATGGCAGCAGTACTAGGGGACAACAATTACAGTATAAAAAAAAATTCCTCCCCCAAGATACGTTGAATGTGGCTGCGACTATACAGGGAGTGAATCCAGTCTTGCATTTTCTGAATAGGTATTAGACTGATTTTTAGCAAAGATTTTAGTTTTAAAAGCTGAAAAAACTATTTAGGAAAAAAACTCTAAATATCAGGAGCTGGCTACAAAAGCTCTGGGGAGAACAAAACAAGAGACCAATAGCCACAGGAGGATAGAAAAATGCAGTAGATTTTGATGAAGAAAAAAACCCCTAAAAGGATAACTGTATTTAAAATAAGGAGGAAGAAAGTAGGCAAAGAAATAAAGAGAACTGACTCTAGGTTAGAGCCAATTCACATAGGTTGACCAACTACAATCAATTGCCCTGTCGGTGGTCTTTAAATAAAGGTCAGACAAAATTGTACTGAAATCCACATGGGGATTATTTAAGTGCTTATTTAAGACAGTGGGTTGCCTGTGGGAGGCAGTGCTCAGTGCTAGTTTCACTGTATTTCTAATAGTGCTTAATTAGTTTATTATTGCATTTGGAATTACTCCTTTCTTAGAGACTTTAAGGTCTTTTTGTACTGTTCAAAACTCTCTTCCATCCACGTATCTCCCCAGAGCTGCAACAGAAACATAAGTTTTTGAGTTCAAATTCTGTATCATCATCTTTGCATCTTAGCAAAGTTCTCAGGCCTCACCAATAAGCTCCTATGCAAACGATCAATCAAAATATCACCCTCTGCTCCTTTTGTCAATGCTCGTCTTCTGCCCCTATCATTGAAGGAGCATACGATGAGCTCCATGCACTTAAGAACCTTGTCATTCCAAGACTGATGATGAAATCATGGCTGTTTACCCTTTGGAAAGCTCAGTTATCAAGCACAAAGTGACAAAAATATTTATCTAGAATGGTCTGCTGACCTTCTGTTCCCACGGAGGTTGGATAATTGGAAAATATGTGCAGTAACATAGTCTGTATGGTTGCACAGGCAACAGAAGTGTGTACAGCTTCTGGAAGCAACCTACATAGACTAAAAAAAGCTTTTGGAGCAGGGACAGCATTGCTGTATTTTCTCCTTGCTTCTGTAACACACGACAATGCTTTAAATCAGGTATACAAGCTTGTGGACAGTTTCCCAGTGGCTGAGGATGCACAGTATCTCTTTGCTAAAATACCTCATCTCCTTACCCACCCAAGGGAGAAGCCAAAACCTTCCAAAAGATAGTCCTGTACGTGACTTTAGCAAATCCAAAATACATATATCTTTTTCCAATCTTGCAACTGAGGCCTGTCCAACACTTTGCAGCTGGGCTATTTAAAGCCTCTAGACACAATATGAGAGCGTAATGGTCCTGTGAAAGGCTTAGGTTGAAAATGCTGTACTCCTTAGAGCAAGCAGCTTAAGACCAGTTGTTTTTGAGACCCAAAAGGGACCTGTGAGTAGCCAACAGAGGTCCCTTTGAGAAACTTGTTGTTCTCGTGTTTGTTAGGTAGCCTTCAGCTCAGCGCTCTCACCTAGGAGCACCTCATCCCTGGCACATGTCACCGTCAGCCAGCTCTGTGCTGGAGGCATCGAGTGGGTTGGAAGGCTCTATCGAGCAGCTGTTGTCACTGACAATCTGACGCGATAAAGAATGGAGGGAAGGAGTGCTGCATGAGAAACATGGAGCTAGCTGCTGCTTGGCTGACTGTCACCCTGCTCTCCCATCATGGGAGAGCAGTGTCAGGTTGTGTACAGTATTTGAGCTCCCTGAATGAAGCACGTTGTTTCAGACAGCTCATCTTTTTCTTTTGGCAATAAAGGTGTCACTCCCTGAGAGGCTTGCAAGTAGCAGGCTGAACTCTTCCTAAAGGTGCCAAAGCTGAGCTTGCCTTCAGGAAAGTCTGTGGTACTAAGGAGGAGAAGGTATTTTTTAGGAGTGTTGGTGTGGAAAGTGAGGCTTGGTTTGTGGAGCAGAAAAGCAGATTGACCAGCACTCTATAATGGAGCTGCAAAGAGAGAGTACCTTGACCTACTGAAAGAGTTAGTTGCTTGGCTTAAGCCAGTGAATGCACTATAGGGTCTAACTGGAACTTTCAAGACAAAAATCTCTGGATCTGAACAATTCACTGTCCATTATCATTACTGTGAGTTTAAGCCTAATTTTACACAGGGCCTGAGATGGGAGCACTGTTGGGTCCTTGTACTGCTCACCATGATACAAACATGTAAGGAGCACAGCAACATACAGACTTACTTTAGGATTGAAACTACTCTTAAAGGTGTCCTTTAAGGCAAAATTGATTTCATAATATGCAAGTACTGTATGGAACATTTTCCACTCTTTTTTACAGAGAGTGTCCAAGTTGGTCTCTATCTTTCACAAAATGGTATTTGATATGAACTATTATTAGCTGAAAAAGATAATCTGTTCAGTGAAACATGTTCATTTTCTGGTCCTAAATTGTTTCTGCTCCCTAAAAGCACCAATCCCACAGTAATTCAGAACACAGGCTCTGCTAATGTTATGCTTGACGCACATATTTATCAATCTGATAATTATGCTTAAAATAAGGGAGGGAAACAAAAAAAGGCTGACTGAGAAAGAATTCTGATCGAATGCTAGAGGCAGACACTGTTCATGTCTGCTAGCACAGAGGTTTACAAGAAAATAGAAAGATAAAATGCAATTTTACATTTTATTCAGTGCTGTTTATTCAGCTCTTTTTCCCTAAGAATCATTATCAATATTCTGTAGTTATTTATGCTTCCATTTCTGATGGAGCTTGGGCTTGGTCAGCAAATCTTTTCTAGAATAAAGCATTCTTTCTTTTTTATATCTGCTCACAGATGTTTTAGGATGAGATATTGATTATCCTGTAAATGGACAAGAAGGCAGTTGCTTTTGAACCAGAGGCTTGTTTTCCTTATTACAGCTCTAACCCACTTGCTGTTTTTTAAAACCTATTCAATCCCCTGGTTCTGTTTCATCAGCTTTCCTTCAGAGTTTTGGTTTGGTTTTTTTTTGGCCTCTCCTCTCTGAAATCCTTGAGGTTGCAAAATTCCTAGGGTATTTCACTACTCACGCTGCATAGAGCTGAGAAAACTAAGGAGCAAGTGTGTGTGTGTTTTGATACATGCTTTGAAAACTTAGTGATGCAGTGATACTGCCACTCAAATATTATTGGTTATACGCTTTTGTGGTGGGTTATCCTTAGCTGGTCACCAGGTGCCCACCCAGCTGCTCTCTCGCTCTCCCTTCTCAACAGATGGGCAAGAAAATAAAACAGGGTTGAGATACAGACAGGGAGATCACTCACGAATTACTGTCACAGGCAAACCAGACTCGACTTGGGGAAAATGAATTCAATTTATTGCCAATTAAAAATGGAGTAGGATAGTCAGAAACAAAGACAAAACCAAAACACCTTCCCCCAACCCCCTTCTTCCCACGCTCCATTTCACTCCTTCACTCCCAACTCTTCTATTGGAGTAAGGGGGGAGGGAGGAACGGGGAATGGGGGTTGCGGTCAGTCCGTAACGCTTTGTCTCTGCCGCTCCTTCTTCTTCACTCTGTTCTCCTGCTCCAGTGCAGGGTCCTTCCCATGGGCTGTGGTTCTTCAAGAACGGCTCCAGCGTGCGTGCCCCATGGGCAACAGACCCTGCCAGAAAACCTGCTCCTGCAAGGGCTCCTTTCCATGGGCCATGGCTTCCTTCAGGGCATGTTCACTTGCTCCAGCATGGTCCTCCATGGGCTGCAGGGGGACAATCTGCTTCACCATGGTCTTCACCAGGGGCTTCAGGGCAATCTCTGCTCTGGCACCTGGAGCACCTCCTCCCCCTCCTTCCTCTCTCACCTTGGTGTCTGCAGGGCTGTTCCTCTCACATTTATTTCACTCCTCTTTCACAGCTGCTGCAGTGTTTTTTACCCTTTCTGACGTATATTATCACAGAGGCACCAACAGCATCGTTGAGGGTCTCAGCTTTGGGCAGCAGCAGGTTTGTTTTGGAGCTGGCTGGGACTGGCTCTGTCTGACATGGGGGCAGCTCCTGGTCCCTGCTCACAGAGGCCACCTCTGCAGCCCCTCCACTACCAAAACCTTGCCACGTAAACCAAATACATTTTTTTGTTTTTCAAACTACAAAAGAGTATTTAGCTTGGAAAGTAGTGGCCACCAAGGACACCTTTGAAAATCTCAGAAATCTGATTTTTTGTAATTGGTATCAAAATACTGTGAGCTGAATCTTAAGAGAAAAGTAGCAGGCTGAGAACAAGAGCCAGTTCATGAGTGTCTTGTTTTCTTCTTAAACCAAGAAGGATTGGCCTCCTGAATAAATAATTCACAGCCCTACCAGCTTCCTAAAGACCTGTTTGTACTGGATGCGTCAGATAAAGCTGGAAGTTCATGAGTATGAAAAACAAAGAAATCATAGGAGACAGAGAAGTGAGGGCTGAAAGATCAGAAGAGTAAATAGGTGTCAGAAGTGAATGGAGGTATCCTGTGTTTATTTGTGCATCTTTGGCCTTACAAGAAGATCTGGGTGGTCACAGAGCACATATGAGGCTGCGGTAAATTTCTGAAGTTTCTGAACTAGAAAGTTCATTGTAAGCATACTCTTACTTGATTTTTACAGTCAAACATTTTTTTCTCCCAAGCGCTGCAAACTTGCAATAGACACCCATATTTTTAAGTGAAAATGTGCGAATGAAAAAAATCTTAGCACCTTCAGGCTGAAGGGCAATTTGGAGGGTGAGGCAAGCATTGCTTTTAGCAGAAAAAATGCTTGAACTAGGAAGACACATAATATCCAGAAGCTGGTGTGATAATAACCCACAAGTGTTGTAACACAGTATCACATACCATCTAATTCTTTGGTCACCATCATTCTCTGACATGGACAGTCATGGGCTCAACTTTTGCCTCGCAGTAATGAGCATGAATATCAAGGTCTGTGAAGTTACACTTGTGTAAAAACTGTGTGGCTAGAGATTGTCATTTAGAAAAGTGATGAATGGAATCACAATGATCTTTAAAAGTATTCTTGAAGGGAGCTTGAGGCATAGCATCTCCTAGAGTCAGCGCTTCCTAAAATGACACTGTTAATGAATGCATGGCAAAAGCATTTCTTATCACCCACATTAAAGAAAAAGCATTTTGCATCTTCTTGCCTCTTCCATGAGCTAGACTAAGAGTTTTCTATCGCAATATCCTACCACATATTTCCAGTCGGTGAGGATAAAGCAGTTCCAGCTCACACATTGAAATAAAGCACCTCACCAGGGTGCAGCATGGATTGCTGCTTCCTCTCCTGGCAAGTGCTATCTAAGAGGCACCACCCTGCCTTGCTATATGCCCATCAGCGTGTATAGCTTTACACCTCTTCCCTTTCCTTTTCTCTGTTTACAGGGGGGCTGTAATTGACCCCTACCACTTCACAGCTCCTTTCCCTTCCCAAAAGCGGCTCAACAGCTTCCAGGCTAGGGTAGGACGCAGTCTCCCTGCCAGGCTGACACTCATGCATCGAATTCTTTGACAGAACACTTCATACACACAACTGTTGGAAGAATTTGAAGAATTTGACCAGCAACACATGATTGGTTTGGTTAAGCTTTTAAGCTGGGAATTATGGTCCACTAATGTGCTGCTTGGGAGCTTTGGGGCTATTCCACGCCCAGTGCAAGCCAAAAGAAAAAAAAAAAGGATTCACATCCCTTTCCCTTTTGTTTCTTGAGGTTTATTCCAGGCTGAGCTGTGAGTGTAAGGCAAAGACCTCTTAGTGAACGTAATAGAGTGCAGCAGGGATTACTTTGCTCCTTCAGGGAAGGACATTCTCAGCTAAAGAAGAGCCATCAGGTGAAAACTGTTTTGCCTGGAGTATTTTGAAGGTTTGGAAAGCACTTTGTGTATTGGGGTGCCCATGAGAGTCTGGAGGGGGACTCCACTTTGGGAATGCTGACTCTATGGGTACCCATCATTCTGGGGCTGGACTCGGTTACCGTGATGGCCTTTCTACATCCCACATCACTAAACCCACACACTCAGAACTACTAATTGATTGATACCTGTAAGTATGAAGCAAGTGAAATAAATCAAATTCTCAGCTAGTGTAAATTAGCCTAGCCTGAATAGTTTCAGTAGTTATGCAAAACTGAATCAAGAGAGAGGGGAATCTGCCTCAATATATGAAATATTAAATAGTAGAATATATTATGTGTGTGTGTGTGTGTGTCTGTTCACATCCATATAACCAGAATACTATCACAGCATTCTGTCCTAATTTTTTTGAAACTCAACCTCAAAAGGGACCAAGTTGATGATATTTTGAGGATACCAGGTTTTATAAAAAAAAAACACAACAGGAAAAAGCTTGTAATTAATGTATGAAGCTGTATCTTAGCAATTCTGTTTCCTAATTATGGCCAGAAGTCCATGGGGCTACTATTCAGAGCTGAACTGGAACAGATCTGAGGTTGGGTGACACCAACATGGCTCTGACAAGATGAGCCATTCAGAGGTGGTGTCATTAAGGAGAATGTGCCATTTTCTGACACAACTGAATACAGTACTTTGCCTACCAAAAGACAGAAAAAAGTGTTTTACCTAGAACTTTTCTCATTTCTCTCAGAACTCCAATAAAAAAACCATGATACCTCCCAGCTACCAAATTATTCTTGCTTTTAAAACCTTCCTTTTCCCTTTAGCTTCTGATGATTGACTCTCCCTGTAAACTGCTTTGTAGTACTCTGTATGGAGGACAGTATATAAAAATAAATTGCATTGAGTTTGATCCAAACATCATTTGACTCAAAATTACACTGAGGTTTTGGGTTGTTTTTTCCCCCTCCCCATTTCTAGCTCTGGCTGGCAAGCCAAATCATTTCTATTTGCTATTATAAAGGCTAAATAAAAGGGCAAACAACTCATTGCTGTTTCAATAAAATTCATGTTGTTATTTCAAAATGTAGTTCTCCTTTGTCAGCCCCCACCCCCATATACTCATTCATACACAGTGCCACTTGGATCACTTAAATGTTTGCTATTACAGAGTCTGCAGAAATTATGGGATCAGGTTATGCCTCTTTTGGTAAACCTGATCACTGGAGAAAGAGAGAGTCCGTTGGAAAATTAGCCTTTATTTACAACACTGACAACAGTGAAAAGATGTAGCTTCTTGCTATTGTACTGAGGTTATTACCTTCCTTGTAGTAAATCTCAGGACACCCAATTAAAGTTAACTCCCAGCTTGGAACAAGCAGCCTGTAAAGTTTGCTGGAATGAGCCACCATATTGTCATTCAAACTACTTTATACTAAACAGCGCAAGACAGTGACAAAACATCTAATTATCTGATTACGCTGCAAGAATAGTTTCTTACATGACGAATACAGAGTGTGTTCATCACTGACTCACATAAACAAAAAAAAAAGAAAGTAAGATAGAACAATGGGTTTCAGCTACTATTGTTCCCAAACAACAGAGATATTTTTGCTAGTATTTTGAAATAACAAACTCTCCAGCAAAGTGGGAGCTCTAAGGGCGTCCAGCTCAGGAACAGAATTTTCTATTTTGGTTCTGACCCTGCATGAGGTGTGTGGTGGCCAGAGACTGGCCATCTACGCGGCCGAAACCAGGGCACCACGATGAGAGCTATGCACCAGCTGTTTGGCAGAGGTGGTGCTTCTTGGAGTAAAAAGATTTTCTAGCAGGCAGCAAAGAAAAAAAAATGTACCCTTAGACTTACTGTTTCACATTTGCCTGCCCCTGGCACTGTGGGGCCAACATACAAATTTGTGTGCTGTGAACAAGGGTGGGGATTAGAAGCTGCTTCATGAGAAGGGCTTGTGCATTTGCTCTTACCCTGGAGAGATCCCATCATAACCATCCAGGAGCCACGGTGGAAGCTCTGACCCAGACAGTTAAAGAAAATGGACACATTTCAGCTTTGTGCCCAGGTTTATCCCACAGCTGCTCATTTGTCTGAGCAACACAACCAGTGACAAAGGCAGAAGAGCATCAGCAAGGAAGCTGCAGTATTTTCCCCTCAGTTTTTCTTTTCTGCTGATGAGGCTTACCATGGCTGGCCTGCCAGCCGATTGCACAGACAGTACATCTGGTACTCCATATGCAAAACTAAACGTGGGTAAGGTGCTCTAATTTCTTTTACTACAGTTTGGGGCAAGACAGAGGGAGTATAAGGGTTTTTTGGATATCTTATGACAATAACAATTTCCGTGGGGGCAGTTTTTTTACTGTGCCACTACTGCACTGTGAGTATCTTCACATCAGCCATAACGTAGTCTTGCTTCTTCACAGACCCAACTGTCACACCATTACACATAAATCGTGGTCTCAAGGGACCCTCTTTTCCAGAAGGGAGAAGCAATTTAGCCTCCATAACATACCAGTCTCCAGCTTGTCCTGAAAAGGCTGTCAATTGTGCTCAATTATGTATAAAATCAATGTGAGGTGCTGCCTGCCAGAGATGGGTTGACATTAGCAATTTCATTTTCACTGAAGAGGGTCACAAGTCCCAAATCTTCACGACCACAGAATAAGTGCCTATTCCTTCCTTACTTCTCTAGTTCCAAAATTATACCCATTTTGTCGCATTTTTAGAATTAAAATAAGGTTTCACAAGAAGATGATGCCTTCATGAAACACCGCTTTAATTGTGTGCAATAGGCAAATTTATATACTGTTGTCAACGGGGTACTATTATAATCTGCCCTTTTCTAATCTAATTTCATTATACCCTTTATTAAATGCACATTTGCAAACATGTTTTTTTGCAGGGGATCCCCCACAGTGTTATATTCAAGTAACAAAAAATAGCACTCTTAAGACTTGCAAGGATTTTCAATGGTGGAGAAAAATCTCCCGTGCAATAAGATGCACAAATATGCGTAAGTACCACATATTCATGTGAGCTGGGAGGACAAATAAGTTTGTGATGATCTTTGGGGAAGCCTGATGTTTTATTTGACACTGGTTATGAATCCTGTCCTTGTAAAATCACCATCACTATGCAGGTGTATTGAATGAACAGGGACTGTGGCCCACAGACCTACAATAAATACATATGCAGCATATAGCTCATGACCCAGCACTTTACTATATGCTTTTTTACTACTGTGTGTATGACTGGAGCAGTGTTGAAATCTAATTTAACCAAGTGATCTTTTCCCTCTCCTCTAGAATGGCAGCTGCTCTGATATTCCTGTAGCAGCTACTAAAGGTCCAAGTGTCTAGTGGTGTTTGAGACCATCAACCAACAAAATTGCCATCAAAATTCTCCTCTAAGTACTCAGTTCTGAAATAGATTTCTGTAAAAGCTCATTTAAACAGGGTCACCTGTCATCACAGGATGGTCCAGAGTTCAGCAAACATAGCACCTTAGTGAACACAATGAGTTGTAATAAACATAAAGTCATTAAAGGACATTTTTCAAAGCCAAGTCAACTGACAATTCATAACAGCTTGGAATTGTTATGCCAGTCTCTCTTTTCTGAAACAAATGTATTCATGCTTATATTACTGGTTATTCAAGGTTGTTTAGCTTCATATACTATCATATATGGCTGGAGGAATATTGCAGATGTAAATGTTTTCTCTGAGCTGAATGCTGCTTTGAGGGCAGCCACAATGGGAGCATCTCCATTGACTCAGGAGCTTTGTATCTGAACCCATTTTTGAAGGGCTGTATTTGCCACTTTTACTTACCTGCTGTAATTCCTTGCTCCAGTAGACATGTTGACACTACTGAGTTTCAAAGTGGCAAAATTTTCAGCAAAGGATTGTCTTCCAGTCACTGAAGGACAAGCCTGAAGGCTTGTGAAGGCTTGTGAAGGCCTGAAGGCTTGTGAAGGCCTGAAGGCTTGTGCTCAAAATGTTTCCTTGTGGTCCCCGTCCCATATGAAAAGTTTATTGCCATTTGAGTCTTGCCTTCAAAGAGCTGCAGGCTGAGTGGGAATGTCCAGAAAACAATTTATTTTGTGAATAAATGCAAAGGATTTGTGATCTCTTTCCTTCAGGATAAAATCTAGAGCTTTCCAGAGATTTTCATGGCAAAACTCAAGAGAACATTTTCAAAATAATGGTTGGGGCATTCACTCAGCAGATAAAATACCAAGGCACAATTCCCTGCTTCTGAGCATGGACTGGAACTTTTTACACCCCAAACAGTAGTTTAGGCTTTAAAGCCTTTTCTCCAGAACAGCAAATATTTAATCAGTCATACCAACAGGGAACAACAGGAAACACCAAAGCAACTCAAAGTTAGAGCTTGGACTTAGACACTCGGCAGTCAGATTATTCGGACTCTAGTCAGTGTGAATTCTTTCCACACAAAAAATGGGAAGATCAAAAAACTCAGCGATAACCGGAATTCTTCTGTTACGAGACATGACAGCAGAGCAGGTCTTTGAAGTTGCCTCTCCCAATCCATGAGGAGTTTTTAAGGGTTGGGTTTACTTTTTTTGGTTGTTTTTCTTGGTTGCCTTCATTCTGCCCAAATGAGGAAAAATCAGTTCTCAGAAAGATAGGGCACTGAATATTGCTTCCTGACTAGGTCAGGCTAAAAGGTTCGGTTTTGTTTATTTCTCAGTTTATCTTAAATAACCTTGCTGAGCAAACTGCTCTTTATTGACTTCAAGTCAAAGCATACCAGTAATGATTCTACGTTTTTAGTGTAATTCCCTCTAATCATCCTAGCACAAAACCTCTGCTTGTTTTTATATCTGCTTTATACAATGCCACCAGTAATGAATGTTCTAGAATTGGAACATAATTTTGATTATCTGGCCATTACTTTTGATTTATGGAGCACAGAGACAGCTGGGTTTTTATAAGCTCACCCTGCAGTACTGCAGATAACAAATGTAATGTAATAATCAAACTTCTGTAACATGGAACACAGAAGGGGTGGGCCCACAGATCTGTCTGTCTAATATACCCACACCACATCAACAAATTTTATCTTCAGAAGCAGGAGTATAAAAATAATTTGCACAATGCTATTCATTATTCATACCCAGAGCGAAATATGTTACTTTCAGAACCAGTATTTAGGCTCTGCAGGAGGGGGTGAACCACCTGAAGGTGGTTTCACGAAATTACATAAATGTGTACCACCATGAGGTTTACAAATGCATTAGTGTTAAAAAAAAAGGCCTCTCAAAAGAAATACATTTTAAGAAATAGTAATAAATATAAGCCATTGTGAACGATGCAAAATCTAATTTTTCCTGGGTGCCACACAGGAAAATACAAAGTCAACAAGAATGTTCCCCATTAGAAGAAAAAATAAATCAGCCATTTCAAGGAAGAAGAGGTTGACCATTTAGTTCAGTTACAGGAGATTGATCAAAGGTCTGAAAACAACAGCAAAAGAGCTGGTTACAGAAACTGAAAACGGGGAAGGGGAAACCAGAAACATTCTCTCAGGCTTGCCAAGACAACTAGGAAAGCAGAATTTGTTAATGCAAACCAAAAGAGTTTTGAAAATATATACTAGGAGTGGGAAAGGCAGCAAGCAACAACAGTAATTCATAAACCAGAGAGCATTCCTTTCCTTAATAAGAGACAAACAGTCCTAAATACTTTCTAAAAATTAATCTCTCACAAGGTGGGGGGAGGAGAAGAAAGATGGAAGCAATGAGAAAATAATGACCACCTCGACCAGGTCGTGGCTGATTATAAAGGTGATGAGGGAATGGTGGGGAGGAAGAGATGAGACCTGTGGGTGCCCGTGAGCTCCAGGTTTTGTCATATGTGGGTGGCTTTTGTGTGCTCAGGGAAGAGGGGCAAGAGAGCTGTGACTACACGTGAATCCTCTGAGTGCCAACAGTTCATTACACCCACATAGATGCATTCTCTACAGCCAGAGCTACATGGAGAAGAGTTCAAAGAGCACATGCCCACCAGCTCACCCTGAGTGATCTTTCCAAAGGGCTCTACGGGGATTGCAACTTCACGTTGTCACCACATTAGTGTATGCTCTTCTGTGACAGAAAAACCAAAAGATCATACAAATATGAAATCTGATTATAAGTAGCTACTGAATTACTGGCAATTGCTGCAATTTTATGTGTCCTAGAAGTCCACAAAGATTGCAGGGGAAAAATAGTGTTTGGGACACTAAACTTTGAAAAGGAAGACAAGTCTTCCCAGCTATTGCTATGTTGAGAATACATCCTCAAGCCTACAGCAAAACAACCAAACCAAACCAAGACTGAGACCTTGATTCTTTGACGCTGTTAGCTGAAGAATATGTAGAACCTGATTTGAGATTTGGCACTGTTCGACTATTTAGGTAAACTGAGGGGGAAAATTGGGAAAGCTCGGTGGTGGAATGTATCCCAGCAGGAAAGGCAGCAGCATTACACCAGGAATTCCAGAGAAGAGGCATCTCCAAGTTCCCCATTACATGAAAAAGCTGTTTGGCCAGTACAGAATCAGGAGGTTGGCTGGAGAGGGCCTTGCATCGATTGATCAAAGTGTGCCTAACAAATGGGATGCTCTTTCCCTGTCCGTATGATGGAAGGCACCTTGAGTCCCCGTGGGAAGCGCTTAGCCTTTTTTCCTTAGCCATTCTTTTCTTCTGTTTCCCAGCTGGGCTTTGTTGCTAAAGGGAAAATTTTTCATTATTCTTGTGACAATATATTAAGTAAAGTGCAACTATCCTATGCTTTAGAGAAACTCCTAGGAAACATCCTTGCCTACAGCAAGAGTAAAAAGTAAAGCTTACGTAAAGAAATGTAAAGGAAATGAAAAATTAAGGACATCATACAAATCTAGATCATCTCTGGCTGAATGAGGAAAACTGTGTACAAAATACACCATTGTGGATTAGGTATTAAGGCGTTTGAGTGACTTTTCTGCATTTTATTTGAATTATTAATATTGACTGAGGTAAAAGCAGGGACTTGGCTTTCACATTCCTGATCCACAAAGGTAAATCTGCCCAAACGATGCTACTTCCATTAGAAGGAAGGCTCCTTAGGAAGGTGGGAGTAGTTGTGTAAGGTAAGAATTGGCAGTGGCTTACCTGAGACATCTTGAGTGACTACAGACAGGTTTGAGAAACTCTTTTGGGGATGTGTGTCCCATCGCCTGTCAGAAGACATTTGCCCTTGCATGTTAAGGTGAACGGGACCATGGCAGAGTAGATATCAATGTTCTCCAGGGTAAGGAACTTGGTAGGGTTCCAAAAAATACTACATACCAAGAAACAGAACTCCCAAGAAGCAGACTTCATGCGGCTTTTAGCATCAGAGCGACTTTGCTACTTTGGCACCAGAAGAAAGTAAGTAGCAATTTGTAATATTTTTGTTCACAACTGAGAAATATCTTCTGTCTGCAAACCAATGCATGACAGACACAAACATCTTCCATTAAAATTTACATGAACTTATAAACATTTTATAAAGCAGAGTCAAGCAAGACAGACTAACTTGCAGTAAGGGGAAGAAGTCACTGCTCATTGTCTGCTCTATCAAACTGATTTATGTGGGGTTTTTGTATTCAGAAAGATCACAGTGAGCTTTACAGCCAGCTTGTAGTAGTGCTACAGCCCAGCCAAGAGCACATCACCACCAGTAAAATCACCAGGTGAGAACTCATTTGGTTCAACTACTTGGAGGGAGCATGATAAGTACGTTTTAGACTGTTGTGGAATGAGTATTAACATCCTTCACCAATACTTCACAATCCCGGAGGAAACACAGGAAGCTAGATTCATCCACGTTGCAAGACCTTGTGTATCCATTAGGATGTTTATTCTCCATAACCACCCTTCTCCTCCTCATCTGTTTAGCCCCTGAAGTTCAGAAGGACAGGCTATGAAGGACGATCATTGAAAGGAAATACAAATTGTAGAAAGACTGAGATGGGAAAGTTCCTAAAGCCATATTTCTTGCCAGTGACTTCCCTTGGATACAGTGTCTGCAAGGCAGAGATAATATATATCACTGCCAAATCCCATTTCCAAAACAGGTTGCCAGAATTTTCCAAGACAGCTGTAGGGTCTAAAGGTCAGCCATCCTCTTCCTCTCACTGCAGTCCCCTGAGGGGGATTTAAGCATATATCATGGGTACAAAACCCAGTTGCACATTTCTAGAATAAGAACCAACCTGAAGCTTGACAAAAGAGGATCAGTTCAAACATCTTTTTTTCTTGTAAAAGCATTTGAGATGCATAAAAATGATTTACCCTTTGTTCTGTTCAGTAGACCTAACGCTGACCTAACACTAGGTTTGAGAACCATTCCTACAATTTCAAAGCAGCTGTGTATAGAGCTGGAAGATTGTCTGATCAAGATAAAGTTCCTACTGCTGTGCAAAAGAGCTGAGTGCCTATGAAAGATGACCTGTGCTCCATTCTAACAAAAAACCATGCTATAGCCAAAACTGGAAATCTTTCTTTCCTCCTCTCCGTATCTTTTAGCATTCAATGTCAATTAAATAAAATTCATCTAGCATTTCCAGTATGTTGGTTCCAAACAATGATAATAGAATTATGCTAAAAATACATTTTTTGCATAAATTATAGAAGACAGAAAATCAATGTGCTAAAAGTGGCCTTTTGCTTATTTAACATGCATTTAGTTTAAATCCCGCCCTTTATGAAAGTTTTCCTTACTTAGGAAAACGTACACAAAGCCAGATTTTCATGTCCCACTCTACATCTTTTTTCCCCACAGTGCTAACTAATATAGCTTAAAGAAGGTCATTGATAATTTTGACATATTACTGAAAAACCAAGACTTTGTTACAGCATCAAGCTATAGTTGCAAATGCATGAGATAAATAATAGCCAGGTATGCAGACACTGAAATGCTACATCCCAAACTGAGAGGACTGCTACCTCTCAACTTTCACAGGCATCATCAGGAACAAGAGGAAGAAAGGAGACATGCCCACGAAAAGCACAGTGAAGAGGAGATACCTCACGTGCAGTGTCTAACCCTCTCCAACTCAAGATTTCAGAATTTACCTCTGGAAGTCACAGTCAAATTATGTAAATCACGGTTTGAGTGCTGACAAAGCACTGAAGTGGCACCATGCTGAAGAGCATCATCCACAGACTGCCTCCCTCCCCACCGAGCCTTCCCAGCGCAGAAGGCTACTACACCAGTCCCGGCGCCCGGATGCCCTCCTGCTGCTCCAATCCTCTCAACAGACTGTGGAAATGTGGCATTTCTGCCAAGTTTGAGTTTCACACTGTTCACAATTAGGTCCTTAATGAGTGTAAATGTACACATTAAACCTGAGCAGATTGTTGCAAGTGAGAGAAGGCAGAATTGCTGTACCTACTATGTTTGCTTTGTTTGCAAATAAATCACTGTAACAGGTTTGAAACATGTTTAGTAGTGACTGATCTCCTAATGGGACTTTTTGATAAAGCTCCATGACCATAAGCATCTCCTTGAAGGACACGATCTGATGTGCACTGAAGTTAACAGGGGCTTGTCTTTACTTCAGCATAAGAAAGTCCAGGCAGCAGATGACTGCCAGGATCTGCAATTTATTTTATGCAACCTGCAGCATAATCACACAGTCATTAAACTGTCAGTCTAGAAATGAGCCAAAAATGATGCAAGCTCTGTTATTTAGATAATGTACGTTAAACCAAAGAGCTAGCCATCGACGTGGAACTGAAAATTTTGAATTCCCAGAAATGGCACAGATCGCTCTGCTTTCACCTGGGAACTTGCCTTCCAAATTTGTGCCAAATTCTATCTGCAGCTTATTTTCAGTCCAGCAGTACTGAAAGCTAAAGAAGTGCACATAACTTCTCACAAAACTCAAACACACTTTGTGTACTTTTATTTACTATAGTCAGGGCTACCCAGGTAGGACAAAAAAATGCCAAACCAAACACCAGATCAAAAATTAGCATTTTATTCAGAACGTTGGGGTCAGAGGTGTATCATTCATGTTCTGGTACACAATACAGAGGCAAAGCTGTTCTCAGAAGTCTCTCCAGTTTGAAAGCTCCTTCCCCCTTCCCTCCCCGCCCCCAGAACAAACTGTATATTTACTCGTGCCACCAGTATCAGGCCAACTCCCCTCCCCCCCTTTTTTTGGTACAAATTATGTAAAACTTTTGTGCTAAGAACTTTTCTCCCTCCCCAAACCAAAAAATAATAAAAATAAAAATAAAAAAAATATTGAGTACTCTAACTACAGTTCAACAATTGAATCAATGTCACTTGTTTGCAACCTGTTTTGTAAATACTTTATCCATAACGAAAGATATAAACATGCAAAAACCTGAATCCATAGTCCAAATAATACATACACGTGTTCTGAAGTTTCTGCACTTCTCCACAGACTATGCCAATAAAACATTATGTACACATACCATTTTTACAGTGAAGTGGGAAAAAAATACTAGAAATTAAAAAAAAAGAAAAAAAAGAAAAGTGTACATGGATTAAGACCAAAATGTGTCTAACATTCTAGCATAAGGAAAAACAAAATCAATTCTGCTACAAACTGGTGATATGAAAACTCCCTTTATTTGCAACCAGCTGCATAAGTTTTAGAATTTTAGTGAAAAAAATCCCCTAACATCTAAAACTAGAAGTAATGTACATTGTTCCACCTCATGGTCTTCTCTCCCAGATAATAAAATTGTTCCATGAGGATTTTTTTTGTTTATTTTTAATCTCCTTATTTTAATAAAAGCAATGCGATGTAACAAAAGCATGTTGAAGCATACTGTATTTCACCTTACTCCTCCCCACCCCAACATATTTTTTCTCTTTAATGCATCATTTCATAAATCAGTACCATTAAAGCCTTAAACATAAAACTAATTCCGATCTGAAAAAGGTACAAAAAGGCACATAAAATCCCAGTGCTTCTGTACTGTAAAATTCAAGTGTAACTGAGCTCAATATTTTTTTCCAAACAGCATTGGATCACTGATATTCCACGGAGCCCAAATTGGTTTGCAGCCTAAGCCAAAGCCTTCAGCAAGCACTTGTGCTAGTAGACTACAAAGTTAAAGCCTAGCTTCTGTATGCTTTTGGGGAATATCAGTTGAAATGTTTGTACTTGTCCAAAAACAAAGTTCACTTCGAAGTTCAGTCATCACCTCCACCATACATATCAGCAAGTTTCTTGAAACGTGGGCCCCAGTCATTTAGGTAGTCATAGTCTTGCTCACCACCACTACTTGAGGAGTTAAGAGAGCTCAAGGATCCAGCAGTGGAGCCACTTCCTTCATAGTCAAAGACTAAGAGGGAGTCATATGGTGGGGCTGTAGGGTCATTGTCGGCTGCTTTAAGTCCCTGCAAGGAGAGGGAGAAAAAAAGATAAAGTTATGTATCTGAGAGAGAGGCAAAACATAACTGGAATATCGCAGTGCAGTTATCTATCAATCGCCACTTGAGAAAACCAAGTTCTTGTTCTTCTGCAATCCAATTCAAAACAGGATTCATGTTTCTGTAACTCCAGCAAGAACTTATTTCAATTCCTTTTAGAATGGCCAGATTTCCAGCATTACAGCACTGGACATTTTGAATGTAGCTGCAAATACAGCTCTAACCTTAAAAGAACATCACAGCACTAGGACCGATGCTAATAAATACACAGTTTCAGAGCTACACAGCTCACAACCTGCGGCATGAGCAATATGGGACTGGTTAAACAGACAGATGGGGAAGGAGAAATAGGCATGTTTGCAAAGATTCACTTTAACAGCCATCTCACATGGCCAATAACATATCCACTGACATTGCTGGCCTGCAGTCCATCTGTGTGTGCCAAAAGCCTTATTTAGTTCTGTAAAATTCATGTACCTCTGTAGGCTGCTGTGAGAAAAAGATACAATATGTTGGCTTAAGCCTTACGTGCTTTGCCATAACCACTCATAAGATTCCACCTGCTCTTCAGAAAACACACACACACAATGACATCAAAACCAAATACATGATTATAACCGTTTTTGTTTCCTCATTTCAAAGTATTAAAGTTATCAACACATGAATACTGAGTCTTCAGTAATTTTAAATGCCTACTCTCTAGAGCTGAATACCCCAAACTAAAACCAAAACAAATTGAACAAGAGGAAAGTAGGGAAAGAACCACACTTCTCCCAGAGAAAAGTCTCTTCCCTCCCTGTTTTCTTATAGAGGTCCAAACCTAAACAGTAAGTTTAATTTTAGAATATGAGACGATTGCTCTGTGCTTACCCTGGGAAGATTTACAAGTTGAATATAAAAGGCTGAAGCCTGAAGTTAAAAGCCCTCTTGTGTTTTGGATTTTTCAATCTCGCAGTTTCTTCCATGGGATTAGCAATGCTTTTTCAAGATCTTCCACTTTGAATAGGATCTACTCTGGCAGCCGCTGACAAGCGATAATGTATCTTCCAGAATTCTATAAGGCTGAGCTAAGATTTTAAATTGCTCACTGTTAATTTTAACCGGTGCTATTTGTATTGGTTTTATTTTTAATTTTTAATGTTTATTTATTTAAAGAATGGCTTTATTATACTCCTAAGTATTTGAGGGATTGAGTGTGCCTCCTTCCAATTAACATATTCTGGTTTTAGAAAAGTATGTTTTACTCTCAATTGTGTTTAGTCTAAATGTGACATAATAGAAACGGATGTTGATTTTTTTTGTAGAAATACGCACATAGCTAAACCCATTAATTAAAGCATATGGCACTGATAAAGTAAAAGAGAATCCTGGTTCTTTATTGCCTATCTAAAATCATTAAGTAGTGTGCAAAATGCACCTAAAATAATTTTGCAAGTCAGTGGTGGAAAGGCCCAGCATATTTATCAAACTAATGACCTCTAATCAAGAACACATTTTGGACTTAAAATGATTGTTTCATGTAGTACAACATCATCAAGCAGGTTATTAATAGCCTGCATTAGAAGCACAATTTTGAATTATCTGATAAGAATAATTGGTGATGCTTGTTATCTTTCTCTTTGGAGTTTTCCATCCTGATGGCCATAATAAGGACAAAAGATTTGAGATTCTGAAAAGGCAATAGCAAGTGTTGGAAGACTTCCCTTATCCAGCTTCAAAGCTGGAAACAGTTCTAAGGCTTTCTCTCAATTTCTGCTGCTGAAGCAGAAATGCAACTTTACTTCTTAGGCAGTAACTGGCCTTACAGTATTTACATCTTCCCTTAAGACTGCTTGGGGTGAGAGACACCCATGCTTTTCGAACACAAGTGACAGGGAAGGAGAATAAATACCACTTGAGCTTAGGGAGTGCTGAGGTATGAATCCCAGGTATCAGTCTGTAAAAGTAATTTAGAAAGCCAGCTTGGAGAAGAAATGCTATTTCCCTGCAGTTCTGTCTAGTAACCATGGGATTGGTTGAGTGAGCCAACCATGGGATACTAATTTATTAAAAATCAGTGAACAAAACATTTTCCTATACCACTGCTGAAATTCTGATACCTATCAGCCATCCATGGTAAGGAGCCAGGCAGCCTCTTTCCATCTTTTATTCCAAAGGGGAAGTTTGATTTTTTGCAATTTGCTGCTGGTATCTTGAGAGCATTTAAAAAGAAAACTGGTTTTGAGCTACTGACTTACAAGATAGCATCTCACTAACAAATTCACTGTTTCAAAGGTTGTGCTTATTGTGTAATCCATTTCATTCAGAGAATGTAGATATGGGCCACGTTATGGAGGTATTGACTCACATGCACAGTTCCAGTTATGCTGACATTTGCACCTATCTTCTGGTTAAAAATTCCTCAGATTCATAGTATAATGACTGAACTTAGTCTCTAACTCTTCAAATGACAACCAAGTTTTCTGCTATATGTGTGGCAAGCTACATATTAAAATGACAACGAAATCCTACAATTTTTTCACTTTCCCCCTGCTAAGCATATTCTCTGAACCTACCCCAGTGCACTGCTCCACTTTGCTGTTGGGTTCTACAGCATGTCCGAAGCTGGAGTTATTGGATGTCAGCTTTGGCAGTGAAATTGGCTTACGAAGCTCCCTCTGGTTTCGGTATTGCCACCTTTTTTGCTTATTTGCCATCCCTTTCAGTGGGTGGTACCACAACCTGCTGTACTGGCACAACTGAAAAGGCAACAAATGGCTGCCAAGAACTGCTTCTACTGATTTTTCTGCCATGGTATTGTCAACTGCTTCTGAAGAGACCTCTCAGTTTTTCCCAGATGTGTTCAAGAACCTCAGAGCAGCAGAGCTGTTATAGTGATTTAGTTTACAGTTTCCTGATCTGAAAACCCAAAGTTTTTACTAGATGGAGAAGCTTATTCAACAACAGAATTGCTGGGGCACACACTTGGGACCAGGTGATCCTGCTGGGAGATAGGGAACTAAGTCGTATTTCCTTGCATTTGCTATACCACCAAGGCACAACAAGCAGTCACAGAAGAGCCATGGCAATACAATGGTCAGCTTTAGACCTAGGACAGACTCAGGGCAGACTACTAGGACAGTAGCAATCTCACTTTTTTCCTCTTCCTCTTTTGTACATGTTGTGGCAACTTTCACTAAGGAGGAGATAAGGGGCAGAAGAGAGGAACAATGGTAACCTTAAGTTATACTTTCCTTAGTATGTGTAGCATTCTCAATTTGTCTCAAATCAAAAACAACCCCTTGAGCAAAACCCTCAAAATCTTGAACTAACATGAAACATTACAAAATCTAATGCTTCTGTTTTCATTAATCCTACTACTTAATCAGATTCAGCACACTTTTGATGAGAAGGAAAGGGAGAACAGAGCCCTACAGGGAAATACAAAAAACTGTTTACATCTGGAACCATTTTTTTACTTGACAAGAGAAAACAGAAAACATCAAGGGACTCTATTACACTTGGATGTGCACTGTATCAATAACTGTTTACTAAGAATGAATTGAGGGTCCTCCATGTCCTCATGGGATGAGACCTTTAGTTTGTAATTTAAATTTAACTTACCTCAGGCTATGTCCTCTATTGATTAGAAATATATTCTTAGCCACAAACTCTCCACCACAATATAATTTGTTTAAGATTTCTAGGGACAGCATAGTTGGTTCTTGAAAACAGGATTAACAAAGCTACTTCAAACAGGCCTAATTTATACTGTCCTGCAAATCCTGACTCTTCTAAGTGTTAATTATGGTCCACGCTCTGCAGGTTATGTTTTAAAAGGCTCAAAATGGAAAACAAGGTCTACAGAGGATTCTTAATAACACATGACTTATTTCACTGACTTGTTTGTACACTGGACTGGAAGAAAAGGAGGCTTTTCCCTTCCCCCCCTTGAATTAGAGATTCATCTATCCATTGAAACAGACAAAACAAGAAAGTCCCCAAGGTCGTTTAGCTTAAGCCTGCAAAACATATTTTGATTATAGGGCACCTCTGGAACCTTCTTATTTTAGAAAGTTCATAGCTCTGTGTCTCTTATCTTAACTTTGTAAGTGTTATAAAAATACTTGACGTTTTTACCATACTTGTTACTTGTTTTTCAACTGAGAAGTCATTAGAACAATAGAAAATACTCATAATTATTGTCCTGGTTTCAGCTGGGATAGAGTTAACTTTCTTTCTAGTAGCTGGTATACTGCTGTGTTTTGGGTTTAGGATGAGAATAATGTTGGTAACATACTGATGTTTTAGTTGTTGCTAAGCAGTCAAGGACTTTTCAGCTTCTCGGACTGGCCTGCCAACGAGAAGGCTGGAGGTGCACAAGAGACTGGGAGGGGGCACAGCCAGGACAGCTGACCTCAACTGACCAAAGGGCTATTCCATACCATATGACGTCATGCTCAGCATGTAAAGCTGGGGGAAGAAGAAGGAAGGGGGGATGTTCGGAGTGATGGCGTTCTGTCTTCCTAAGTCACCGTTACGCATGATGGAGCCCTGCTTTCCTGGAGATGGCTGAACACCTGCCTGCCAATCGGAAGTAGTGAATGAATTCCTTGTTTTGCTTTGCTTGCGTGCGCAGCTTTTGCTTTCCCTATTAAACTGTCTTTATCTCAACCCACGAGTTCTCATTTTTACTCTTCTGATTCTCTCCCCTTTCCCGGGGTGGGGGGGGGGGAGAGTGAGCAAGTGGCTGTGTGGTGCTTAGTTGCTGGCTGGGGTTAAACCATGACACTTATGTATGTCTCATTGAGTTAAGCAGATTTAATACAACGGATGACAGCTAGAAAATAATATACCAGAAGAAACAGAGTACTGCCAAAAGGAAAGAAACACAATGACCCACTAGGTGTCTCTTTCATTTTTTGTTTCTATGGCTCTGTAATAAAAGCAAGAAGAAAAAAACACGCCATGCTTGCTTGGCAATGGTAGCAAATCCTCCAATACCTGAAATCAATGACCTATAGTTCTTTTTTGTCAAAAGTTGGAGTAATTCAGAGGCTAATCTGAGCAATGCTGGCTGTGTGTCTGAGGTGCTGGTGAGCATTCAACAGACTAAATTAATTCCCACACATGGGCCAGCATCCCAAAGGATCATGCTGATCAGCATCTCTGGGAATAGGGCCAAGTCCTCCAAAAGACCAGAATGATCTCCAAAAGTGTTGCACTGTTTCAAACCAATGGGGTAACACAGACTTCGCTACTGACAACTCAAAGGCAGCCTCTCCCTGCTAGCAACTGGGCTAGTTTTGCAAGCAGTTTGGGTTAGGGCTGCCCAAGGGAAAAGTTACACCTAATAATGAGAAGCTGGATGCAGAGAGGTATGAACTTTGCCCTTTCTTATCTTGCTATGTTGTTTTCACAGCTCAGCATATCTTCTGTATGAACTGCCCTAAGAAACAGCTGGTACAGGTTTTACCTAAGGTATTTCTTCCATTTACTCCAAGTAAAACTGAGAGGAACTTACCAATTTGTTTGGGTATAATTTTGCCAGGACTGCAGGCGGAATTCTCTGAAGAGAGTCCGAAAATCTGTGCAGCCTGAATGTTTATGCTCTAGATGCTGATAATTTGGAAATTTAACTGTAATAGTGAGTAATACTGTGAAAGATCCCCCCCCGACTTTTTAGAATCATGTTTGCCATGGGAAATTTTAACACATAACACAAATTAAGATGAAACTATTTTTGAGAAATAAAATCTCCGTTTTGCTCAGACTTCTGGCAAAAGAGACAGAGCATGGACAACCTTTGGGAGGCTACTGTCTGCTAGAGAGAGGGTTAGGTGGAATGCCCCATAGTAAAACGATACATTGCTGTGAAATACTAAGAAAGAAATACCTTATGAAAAAAAGCTAAATATATAATGCTTCAAACGTAGATACTACCTCATATAGTTCCTTTCAATCAGAGGATATAATTAATTCAGCTAACTTGCAGACAAGAAAATTGCCACGTTTTCTTTAATTTCATATATATTTCCAAGGTTAATTTTATTTTAGAGTCAATGACATTATTGACATTATTTTACTGTGCAAGAATAGCTGGGAGAAGCTTTCTCTTTTGGTGGATGGCAAGGGGAAGCATAAAGGGAGGTATTGCTCTAATACAATAGACAGCAGTAAGAAAATGACTCCATGCTCGTCTGTACTGCAATATAAATGTATTGGGTTAAATCAAGACAGCATGTACTGTTTCTACAGTTCCTTGTGTACACATTGACGCTATAATCTTCAAGAATGATAACCTACTGAAAAATAGTATTGCAAGAACAGCTTGATAAGTAATTTAAACATTGTAGGAGGCTGGACAAACTCTCGCCCCTTTCTGGCTTTCCAGGAGAATCATACTCATTCCTTGGCTCTGTAAGAGAGCTTGATAGCTGCTTTGAGAACAAGAAAAAACAGGGTATTGAGGATTATGGGTTCTTCCTGACCGCCTGCCAGGTGGGTAGTGTCTGGTCACAGCTGTGTGAGAATAGGATGGGAAACTCTGATTGTTTGGAAGAAGACAAGGAAGCACAAGGAAGTTCTTGTGTGCACGCTGCCTTGGCCAACAACGTGGGCATTCTGTTGGCCCATGTCTCCACTATTTTCCAGAAGCCTATTATAACTGTAATATTTAGAAGTGCAAGGCATGCAAAAATCCTCTTTGTTGAGACATCTCTTTCTACTACAGCTCTTCCCCAACCTGGTGTCTCTTAAAATACCATGTCTTATGAGAATATTTGTATGTTTCCTGATAGTCATCTCCCCGTAGGTTTTTTTACAAATGTATCGCTGTATACCTTAAAAGGAGCAAACTCAATTTTCTGCAGCTTGCTAACACAAAAGACTTTAGGATATTAGCCTGACTTTTCTTTAAAGCAAACAAGAATAAACACATTTGCAAAAACAGTTCTGCAATACTTGTCCAGCTCTAGTTGCCAAGGAAGATATGAGAAAATTAGAGAAAATAATTAACTACTACTATTCATCTACAGAATATAGCTTATTTTTAAGTGGTAAATTTTGGGTTAGTATTTGTTTTCCTATAATCAGCAAGCACAAGAAACACATTCTGTCTTAAATACCACAAAACCAATTATTTAAGACTGACCAGTGATAGAAATAATGAAACAAGTATTTGTAGGAGAATTTCCTTCAGAATTGTGAGTAATCTGGTATAGTCTGTATCTTACTTGCATTTATCTTTATTAGATTGAAGAATCAAAGATAATGCAAAAAGACTTTTAAAGCTCTATGACAAGACAAGTATTAAAAGCACTTACATAACATTTAATTTAGCTGCCCTGCTCACTAATCGTATTTGATGGAATTCTTTTGGTCTTACTGAAGGCACTGAATTTCCACTATTATCTGGATTCAAAGGGTAATGTATGAACAAAATGAAAATGAACTTCTTCCATTATTAAATTACTGTGAATTAATAAATGAATTTAGGCTAAACTATAATTTTGTTAGTCTATTTATTACTTGGAACCCATAGAATAATCCTGCTTGGAGATACCGTGGTTGCAGCTGATAACGTATTATGAATGTAATTAATACAAATGTACAGAACTTAATTGATACATCTTGTTAATTAAATTTGTCTGCACTTTAAAAGAACATATTTACTTCTATCTAGCAAGACAATTTTAATTGTCTAAGTAAGTTTTAAAAAGTTATTATGTTCAAACATAACAGCTACTCATGCAGAGTACCATAAACAAAATATAAAAGCTTATCAGATCTTTGGAGGAAACTCTTTTTCTCTCCTTTACCTCATTAATAAAGTCCCCAATGTCCCCAGGATGAGGAGCAGCTGATCTGACTGGATACTGAGGTTCTGCATGGATTGGCCTTTCATCAAGACGTCTGATTCCAACAGGTTTGATGGCATCTGGTTCCACAGTGTCAGGCTGCTGGAGCTGGCTCAAGTCATAATCCTGCAAAATATGAAACAAAGACAGTACGTTAGGAGAATTTCAAGCAGTATCTGTCAGGGGGAAACATGAGGAAGAAAAAAGGGAAAATGCAAAGTATCATTTCACCAGAAGTCCTATTTTCAGGATTGTAATGCTTACCGAGAATAAGTCAATAACATTGTTATTTGCATACCAACAGGATGTTATTTGATTTATACTCCCTGAATCTACCATTTTGATTCTATTCCATCAGATTTGTAGAGCTTCTCATAAGTTTTCCATTGAGAAGCAAGGATTTGAGTAGTACCATTAAGAGGCTAAACACTTTGCCTAGTAATGATGATTTACTGCATAGAGCAAAGATGCCAAATCCAACTCTTATTTTTCTAAGCAAATAAATGCCAGACATTCTCATTCTGAGAAAGAGGCAAGCGCGCTGCTCTGCAGCGTTTTATAATACCTTCAAAGAATGAATTTAAGACTCCTTGCTGATTTCATGTGGCTTCCATAATATGAAAGCCAAAGGGGAAAAATGTCATAAGAAGTACAAAGCTCCTCAGATTTGGCCTTAATTCTAAGCACTTTCTAGAGATTACTTATGGATCTGTTCATTAAGTGCTTGATGCCGCAGTTTCAAACTCTGGCAGACTGATGAAGCTAGCACAGCACTATGAATTCCAATAAGCAGTATGTATGTATGTAAAAATTTTAATTAGATTAATGTTTATGCATTTAAGATAGATATGCCTGAATACTATTTGCACAGTGTGATGCATTTCAGCATTGTCATTCACCTCACTGTTGTCATGTCTAGAAGATACTCATGCTTTAGGATACCTTTGCACAAGGCACTGGTAAAAATGCGGAACAAAGAACTGTGCTTAAAGGTTTAAACTAAAGCCATTCATGAACTACCAGTAGACTGGGGCTCATGCCAACTCTACTGTATGCCAGATACCCTGTCCCACAAATAATCCAAGCAGTTGATGAGCATCCTAAATAAGCTCCTTTATCATCAGTCTCTATTTTTCAACAGTGTTGTTCTGGTAAAAATCTTATTTATAATCTCAACTTGCTGGAAGTCATCTGTGCAGACAATTACATTTTCACTGGTTCCTTACTGGCTCCTAAAGGAAGGAATGCAAGCATGCACTTCTGCTGTCACCCTGTCACCTCATGGGATGTAGGCCCTGTTTGAGAGTATGACCTACTGTGACCCCAAAACCAGACTTTTCAACAGGAGGAGAGGTCTGTTGACAGCAGTGAAGGTAGTTTGTTGGGAGAATTTTAACTATCAAATCCACTACACCTTCTAATTTGTTACTCGGGTCCTCAGCTGACTGCACACAAATATATAGTCAAAAAAGGTGGAACAGCTCCACTGAGATCTGAGAATGCAGTTTCATAAGCTTTAATTAGATTACAAGTTCCTGGGGGCAGAGCTGTAACTTCTACCCTTCGGTTCTTCATGTACCAAACAGAATAATAAGTGATCTCCATGAAGCGGTATGAATTGGAGAAAAGTAAACAGAACAGAACTTTTTATCTTTTCCCTTTTTATTATGTAAAATAAATCAAAATAGTTTATAGAGACATGCTATCAGAAAATCCTATCAAACAGAGAAGAGTGTAGTTTTTAGAATTTATAAATATGTAACACAAGAGTGCTTTTCATACCCACCCAAAAGACAAAGGTGGAAAACACCAACAGGGAGAAATGAAAAATACTGGGTTTTTTATACTAAGCATTTCATTATGGAGGAATTAAAACGGGTATGGTTAAATAACAATGTATTAAAACCAGAAGAGTCTCTCTGGTCATTTCAGTTTTATAAAGATAAATTTTTTTTTCCACCCACTCGCATATGCATACAATTCTTTTTCTAATTAGTGGTCATACAGAAACGCAATATGAATCAACTCAGTCAAGTCACATCTAAGGCCATTCTCTTGCGTGTCTGTATAGTTTGAGACATCTTGAGGCTCTATAGCTAAAAAGAGCAAAGATTGCCATCCGCAAGGCAACAGCAGTGCAGAATGCGTCCTTTATGTGGACTCTCACTTTGGTTTTCTTTTTTAGGGTCACTTATGACACTGCCATCTAGCCTTCTATCACAGGAAATTTATTTTGCAGGTCTATTAGTGTCTGGACAGGAAGAGAAGATCCATTGTGCTTATTACCACATACTCTCAAGTCTCTCGTATCATTAAAATCAATACTAACTGTACATCAGTCAGGTATGGCAAATCATCCACCATCTCCCCAAACTGGCTTAGTGCCATAGAAACACAGCATCATGCAATGACTCCAGCTGTTTCAACATTCTGTCTGAAGTCAACTCTACTCAACTATTGCAAAGTAAAAGAAGGGAAAATGTTTTAAAGAGCCAGGGCATAAGCTGTTTAGGGCTGCTGGAATTCCATCTCTTCACTCAACGCTGCATTCACAGCTAGAAAAATGGGAAAACTTTTCATGTATTACCTAAAGCTCCTGAACAGACTTTAAGGTTAGTCTCAAGCAGAGTTTGTTAAGATAGTTAACTGCAGAAGTGACAGCTAAATGGAAAACTGTGACACATCAGAAAGAGAACAAGACATGCTGGGGTAGGTTGGGTCAGCCAGCTTTGAGTAACATTCTGGGTCATTATTTTTACTCTTAATTTCAGGACCACAAGTCACAATGTTTTGTCTTTGCTCCAGACTTTTTCCATATAAGCTGTTCATAATTACAATCTGCTGAGGGACTAATGAGGAATAAGACTAGGCTCTGCATTGGAAATGTACTTGAGCAAAGGTTGTGAGCATCTAATTCATATGGCTCCCAATTTTTGTCAGAGGTATTTATTTACTTATTTATGCTGTTTAGCCCTAATTCCAGCAATTTTAGAACAAATACCTCTTTCCCTTCCTTCAGTTTGGATTTAAGCAAATTCAAACAGAGGGTTTGTTTGAGTTTTTCTCCTCAAACTTCTGGACAAGCTTAGATTGTGGATGGAAGGGAGAATCTAGTATTAGTTTTTCTCTAATGGAAGGTTGTGAAAACATACTAGTTTGCTCCCGTTTTGCACCTAGCAAAAACTCAGGCCTTCAAAAACCAGAAATCTAGACTAGTCTGGTTGTCCAAGTCTACAGTCAACAGGGAAACAGAAACCTCCCATTCTACGACAGGGATCTAAGTGAAGCAGGCTGACCGATCCCCCGTCCTTCCCCTTGTTTATAAAGGGATATATCACTGGATGACACAATACAGCTACCTTTTAGATAACTGGTGGTTAGAGATGACAACCTTAATGCTTTACCAGTGTAACTCTCTTGATGTAACCACCAGCACTTCTGTCTCTTTGGCTAGCATCTCTGGCATCACTATTTGCTCTTGCTGAAAAAATCCCTGACATCTGTATTGAAGCAGAAAAACTTCTGGGTTTGATTTGCTTTCAAGACAGAAAATAAAATCATGATGTATTAAAAGGGCATTTTATCAGAAGTTGCATCTTGTGAAATTAAACAATCTCAAAAAAACCCCGCAAAACCCCACCAACCCCCTCCTCTCCAAGCTGATTACAAACATTGACCCTATTAGCTATTCACTTACTTCTAGACAGCTTTAAGCAAAGACTTTTACCATTACTAGCTCCCACCTCACATTCCTGAAACACGAGATCCCAGTGAGACAGTGGTAAATGTCAAAACCAGCTAGCAAGCCCTACAAATTAACCACCTTACCAGATGTGTAGGCAGAAGGGTCCAAAACCCCAAAAAGCACTTCTTTAAAGACATCTACACAGTAGTTTGAAGTACAGTCCAAGTATCTCAACTTGAATAGAAGAAATGTCCAGAATAGAAGAAAAGGCCATTTTATATTCCCCAGTAATCAATGATTTACAGAGAAACAAGATAATGCAGCCTTCGAAATCTCTTCCCTTAAACAGCTTCCCTTTGTCCAAGGCAGCTGTTCATTTACAAGCACTTGAGTAATAATCCCTCATACAGCAGCCATCAGTTACAGCAGTAGGAGAGATTTTTTAAAAAAGTACCTTGCTTTCTGACTGACAGTTACCAGACTCTACAATCCCTAAAAAAAAAAAAGAGAGGATAGGCCAGGAAATAGCGTTTCTCAGAAGCTTCTAGTTTTATAAAGCTAACTTTTTTCCTCCTGGATTAGCTGTTCTGGTTGTGTTTTTATTTTAGAAGATTTACTTAGGTTCTTGGCAAAAACTTAACAAAGTAAAAATTTTTACAGTAACTGGACCTGCTTTATATGAATGCATATTGGAATATTATAAAGCAGAACTGCAAACAACAGAATCAAACCACAACTTACTAAAACTATACAACTGCTATGCATAGACGGGACTGACTTTTTTCCAGATAGGAAAACTCTGAAAATATTGGAATATATTACATCTAAATTGAGCTTTCCACTACTAAGAAGTTTTTTTCTCTAACACTAACAGTGATATATCCTAATACATGCAATCTGACTGACAATGATTTATGAATCTGGCTTCTCTTATCTCAGAGCTCTCAGTTTATTTCCTGGCCATTCATTAGACTGTGTTACACACTTTTAGGGATGACTTGTTTTTTTTACCTTGTACAGAACTAAAGCTTTGGCTATACATGAACACAGGCCTGGACATATGACTAATATAATAAAAACACTACACCTGTTTCTCATTTTTCAAAGGATGCAGCCATTGCAAAGAAATATGAAAGTTCAAATCTATCCCCATGCAAGAAATAATCAATTTAATTGTCACTGATCACTTAATTTGATGGTAAGAGCTGTAAGCATCATTCACTGAACAAAATCAGCTGCAGAGGTCTAAGTGCATATAAAGCAACATTGGCAGAAGCTTGCATTTCACCCACCCCTTTTACAGGATGGTGCCTTCGTGTAGGGCCAATTTTATTGTTGGCTTAAGAGAACAGAGCAAACTGTGACTTGAAGTACCTATGGATATAACACATGTTCTGCTTCACCTTTGTGTTCCAAAGACAATTGCTGTCTACTCCAATAGAGAAATGGGATGGGGAAGCAAGAGAAGAAATATTTTACACAGCTGAATGTTCCCATCTGCCAAGGTCTTTTAAAAACAAAGAAAAAGGAAGTGAAAACTAGTCCTGCTATATCTTACCATTGTACCCCCAAACATCACCCTAAAAAACTATGAGAAATTTGCACATAAAATATTGCCTGAGTTCTGCAAAATGCTCCAACCTGCCCTAAATCTTACATCTGCTGAAATAATAGGACTCCAAAAAAAGCAAAGCACAGAGGACTGACTAGATGTAGGCTGCAGGTGGGAGGCTAGTTAAAATGCCTGCGCTGACAGTTGCTCTTTATTTGCTACTCACTTTTTGATTACTTTCTGCCATATTGCTTTTCCCATTTCTTTTTATTATAGATGCATCTGGAGTATTACCAGTTAATCATTTTTAAGATAACCAAGAAGCTAGCTTATCTTTTTTAATAATAAAAAAGGTGAAAGTTAAACTCCAGCTGCAGATAAAACACAATAACAGGCGTAGGTTCTAGATAGGATAAAATAAAACACAAAACAATTTTGTAATGGAATTATGGAAACATTACTTTTCGTATGATGAGATAAAGATTCACCAAGGAATGACAGTAATTCCTCCACAGGAGCACTGCATGAGTCACTCATTCAAAAAAAATGAAGTTAATGTCTTAGTAAGCAAACACAATCCCCAAAATAACTACCTTCTAATTATAATATTGTATATTCCTAGGGATATCTTAGCAACAGTTATTTCATTCATTATCATTAAAATTCAAACAAAAAACACATTGCAATGCAAAATAAAGATTAGAAAGTGAGAATAAATGATCTGAATAACACTTGATAGGGTGGTGAAAATAAAATATAATCAAACGGATTTATAAAGTTAATCGAGTAGGTAAGGACCATTGTCATGTTTACAACAGAGGTTATGACGAAATCCAGCAGAGAAGACCAATGTAATCTTAAGATGTAAGCATAAAGGAAATTATGACAAGAAGAAAAAAAAAAAAAAAAAACCCAACAAAAAATCCAAAGGATTACTCAATTTGGTTTCATCAATGACACACAAATGCTGGAACAAAGCTACCCTTTCTATAAAGGAGCCATTTCTGTTTAGAATTTAGATCCTGCACACAAAAATCTAAACCATTATGTTTTTATTTTTAATGCTAATATCACCTTTAAAATAAATGCTACTATTTTCTTTCTCTATATAAACATGTAATAAAACATGACAAAAGGCAAGCTATTGACTAATGTCTGAATAGAGTTGTAAGAAAAGGTGATGTAGGAAGGAACACATAGAATCCTTAGGAAGAAAACTACTTTGAATAATAGTAAAATCATTGCGTTGGAAACTCTTGTGCTGAAGAGATCTGAGGGCTAGATTAAAATACAGGTTCAAAACAGCTGATCTGCAATACTTTCAAAGCATATCACCCACTTGCTCAGGCAACATGCTTCAACAGGACCACCTGCACGAGCAAATACTATAAAATTCAGAAAACACTATAGAAATGGGTTCAAAGGAGATGACAGGATCATCTTGTGCAATGAGATGTATACAAAAGCAATTAAATGGGGGAAAAAAAAAAAAGGTATCACAGTTATCAGGTTGACATATGCTGCATGTATCCTAGTTGAGCACCCACTGCCTCGATGTAAATCACATGAATGGCCTGAGATATCCGATAAAAATGAATTAGTGATGCTTATGGGCTGTGATCTGCTATGTGTGTGAACTACGCTGCAGACATGTGCTAAGTGCTTTAACACTCAACCAACATGAGGTTTTGGTATTTAGGACTGACAATAGTGTTACAAGTTGAGAGCACATAATGTCAGGGGAGAATATTCGTCATTTGTATCTCACACCTCCTGTTTGCTAAACAACTACAAGCTGTAGATCATGCGGTCCATTAATAATCAAGACAGTCACTACCAGCTTCATAATTTGTACCTAAACTAGGCACATCTATTTCAGAATATAGTAAATTGTAGCGTCCCATCCCCAACTGCTGGGTTAAACATTCAGATGGAATTAAAAAAAAATACAACACCCAAAGCAAAACAAAAAATCCCACAACACTTACCCCCTCCCCAAACCAGTAAACTCAAAGCCTCTCAGGGCCCAGCTCCTGTAATTCAGGAGCCAAACTGTTAAAACCAGAAAGTAATAAACAAAATCCTGAGAAGAATCACAGTCTTTCTATCTGGAATACCTCTGCTCCCTCTCCTTCCTCCCTCGTCCCCAGCTTCTGCTAGTACAGTGATCTTTCCCAATACCAGGAACAATATTTCTGCCTGGAACGACAGGAGTGCTGTACAGCTTTCAGCTTCCAGTTTTCCAGCCCACATTTCTGAGAAACAGAAGTTTAGGTGAAAAAAGACCAGAACATTTCCAGTGTTGACAACGCTCTTCAGCGGGGAGCAGGCTGACTTCAGTTATGACCCACAACTCAAGAGCTTTTCTGGCTTAGTGAATTAAAAGCATTTTTCTCAACTGCTGTGGAGATCACACGACCCTGTGTACATCATGTCAGGCTAGAGGAAGACTATGAATCATTCAAGAACCTCAATTTTCTTTACAAGCATTCAGGCTGTCAGAGTGAACAAAGCAGGCCAAGATGGCCTCAGATGGGATTAACAGGAGACCTTCACAATGGAATAAACTGCTCTTTTATGACAGACTTCACATCATAATTCCTTGGAAGTGCTAGCACAAGAGAAAAAAAAAAAAAAAAGAAAGAAAACCAAGCAGGAATCCCACCTTGTTGTTGACAGTTGCTATGACTCAGAGGAACTAGCTGGAAATTGGAACTCATCAAATTTGTTGTGGGAGACATTACTCTGATAGCATGTACAAAGAGTTTGAAAGGAACATGTTGAGCATGCTTTAGGAGTTTCTGGGTCTGCCGTGATAGCCAACAAACCCAACTGTATAGCTTCTGAATAAATAAATAAACCCTCTTAAATAAAAAAATTACTCCAAGAGCAAAACCACAAGTCTAAAAGTAGTTTGGTTCAGGATGCAGAGTCCTATGTTCTACCACTTATTTTCAAGCCCTACCAGCCATATCTTCAAGTCACCTAAACATCTGGGATAAACAAGAAAAATATGAGGCCACACAGGATAAATTTTCAAGTATTCAACCAGAAAAACAGGTGATTTTAAAAAGGCCTAAGTAATTTGCTTGCTATAAATAGCAGTAAGTAATTTTAAAAGGTACAGATAATGAAAATATCTGAAGCTTTTAAAATACTGTTTTCACTGAGATTCATATGTGGCTTTGAGCATTCCCTCCTATTTTGCTGCATGAGATGCACCCTGGGTTGGATGATTCTGTGCTTCTGAGTCACCTTGTGCGCTGCCTTCTACCAAAGCTGCTTGTTCAATCAATCCTGATGGTTTTGGGGAGAGTATGCCATAAAAAGTTAATATTGACGTACAGCATTTTCCTGTCATTTGCTGATGACTTGTGGACGCAAGGTTGACATGAAATAATTTTTCTTGATTTTAACAGAACAGTGGCAGTTTTACCCTATGAGGCCTCATTCTGAAAATACATTTTTGATTGCAGTCTCATGCTTTTTTAGAACACTAACTATGACACTTTAAAATTTACTTTAACTTTGACAAAAATGCAAAGATCTTTATGGTCAATGCCTTTTGCCCACAGTGTTCTGCATGCGGCTTTGCTTGTACAGTATTTTGCTTAGCCATGGTTTGCAAAAAATGAGATTACTACTTGTAGGGAACTTGTTAGGACATTTCAAAAGCTTAGCATTTCAAGTTCTTAAATCTCACATAAAATGCACGCAAAACTGAATAAAACCCAACCAAATACAATCCTCCCCCTTTCCCCTGGGCACAGGAGGTGAGGGGGGCAAGGAGGGAACCAAGAACAAACGAACCTAGGAACTATCATCATCTAGTTAAGCACAGGCAGAAATTAGATCTTATAAAATGTCAAACCAAAATAAAGTAAAATAATCTCCCTGAAAAGCAAGAAGAACTTATTTCCATCATCCATTGTAGATAGAAAATTAAGTGCCTACGTGAAAAGTCTGTGCTCTCTATTCAGGCACTCTGGACAGGAACAAATTCCTAACTTTGGAGCTGTGGGAGAACCTACCCCCTCCCTTTTTGCCTATGCAGTGGTCTAAAACTCTTGCTACAGAAGTGGTTATAAAAGCTTGCTATACTTTGTATGAGCTTTTATTTTCTTTTCCTGCAGTGTTTGTTATGTTTGGAGTGTATAAAGACCTTTTAGACACTCAGACACTATGGTCTACTACTCAATGGATCAGGAAAGGGACAAGCGTACCCAAACTATGTGTCTGGCAGCTAATATAATTAATTTGCAACAGTGGCCTTAAAATCTGTCTTAAGAAAGCAAGCAGGGGTTTTGTGGCTAAAAATCATTCAATTTTCTATATAAAACCCTTAAACTTCTCTGTATCTAGATGCTTCCTCTGCTCACTGTGAGAGGAAATGATGCTAATTTCACATTTCTTACCACTTTACTGCTACTTCACCCATTGACAGTTTTTCATTTAATTGCGTGCACTACGCTCATTCGCTGCTGGTGAAAGGCTGCATTTATGGATGATTTACATCCTACTAATATCTACGGCATTCACACAATGTTGCCTCCTGCCGCACTACCATGACTATATCTCTCACAAAGACAGCAGTTTCACTGGAGAGGAGCACAATAAAGATGGACAGAGGAGAGACTTCAGCTCCATTTCTAAACTATTAAGTATTTATTCCCATAGTACACTGTTACAACAATGCTTAAAGTTTCTGACCTGCAGCAGAACCTCTCCCAACACTACTCTAGCGTCACCTATGACTTCCCAATGAACAGTGTATACTCTGAGAACCTTACTGACCCTGTTCTGAGGTTTGTGTGGACAATAATTAAAAATCAAAACCACATGAAAATTGCTGAACAGATCCTCCAGAGAATTGTGGGTGAACAAGAGCTGGGGATATGTGAACTGGAAAATTAGTTCTCACAGGACTGAGTTCTCTTGATGTTTTTTAAGCTTGTAACTCTTCTGTGCAGTAACAGATGCACAAACAGGATGCAATTCTTGTACTCAAACTATCTGTGTACAAACAACTGGAGTACATACGCAGACTCAAAGGGTTGTCTTCAATTTATTTAGTAACATAAGCAATTTTCCAAAACTCCATAAACTGAAGTTTCCTTTGCAAATTGCTTAAAAAGCAAGTTATGCAGAAAAGCCAGGAAGTAGGAACAGTACTTGGGGAAATGCAGGAAGCATGGAAATTACTAAGGCGAACACAAATTTCAAACAAACAAACAAACGAACAGAGGGAAGCTATAAATGTCTGTACCAGTGAAGGGAGACACTTTTCAGATAACTCAAGTGCCGGATGACTGTGACTGGGGATGTGTGGAAGAATTAAACTTAATTTTTCAAGGCTTTTTACTGGAAAATTTCTTAGGCTCTATTACATACACTGTTCCCTTTGTAATTATTACACTTATTTCTACCACTAATAATGTGCATAAATCTACTGTTTGCCATGTTCATAAAGCACTTAATAAACCTCCTCTGAAGGAAGGAAATCGCACTGCTTGGAAATTCACTAACTTGGAGAGAGAAGGAAAAAGAAGCTATTCTTAGCATATACACATCACTCCTAGTCCTTTTAACATATCAGCAGTGGTTCAACCAGAGGTGATGTGAGAGTAAATGCATATGGCACCTGCCTAGAAAGGTATTTGAATAAACACAGATATGCCCTGACAGCTACTTGAAACAAATACTTTCCAAGCTGAAATCCCAGTACTGGCCAATCTGTCAATAGACAACGTTACTGTATATCTAGAAAGGCATTCATGCACCACTAAAAAAGGGTCATATTTGGAATAGACTGTGTTAGGCACTCTGCACTGGTGATTCTGTACAACAGCATATCAAACAAGGAGCGAAGAAGGTTTACAGACTGCAATGAGAGTGGATGTTAATTTTCATTTAAAATATAACAGCCTTAGTTGGAATATGGTCAGAATGCCGTGACTGTAAGTGGACAAGATACTGGTTTTACATCTCATCCAAAAGACAAGCAATTGGTATTTCTGGAACTGCAAAAAACAACATGAGAAAGCAATGTTATGTTTCAGGTTTTTAAAACATTACTTACTGCCTTCACTATTTAATGCAAAAATTAGCTACCTATCATAATGTGTCAACGGAAACAAAATAGATAAAGTGCAGAGTGAAGTGCAAATCTATATGTAAAAACCATTAATCATTCCTCACCTGATCTTCTTCTCCACCACCTTCTTCATCATATTTCAGAATGTTGTCCCTCACATCATCTTCTGGGTCAATCAAGAGCTGCTTTGCCTGACGCTCTTTATCACGGCGTTTCATCCATACCACGAACATTAAAACTAAAACTACATTGCAAAAAGGGAAAACACAAAACCACATCTTGATTCTGAAGTACAGCCACGGAAAATTGTACAAATTTGACACCAAGATTTTTTTTAAAAAAGGGGGGAGGGGTAGAAAAAAGCCAAGAAAGTTGGCTTTGACTGTTCGGGGTGAGTTTGTGTTTTGGGTTTTTTTTTTTTTTTTTAATAAAAAATTTCATAGAAGGCAGCTTAAGCAAGAGATGTTTAAACTCAGGCTACTATAGGCAATTTGATTTGGAAATCAATCACATATTCAAGGTCGTAAGTCACAAATTCATTCCACATCTGCAAAATAAACTTGTCATGAAAAGAAATAAGAAAGACCAAGCTTCATAAAAAGATTATTTTTTTTTCTGCTATGTCCCAAGAGTGTATAGCAATTTATACAGTTTAAGTAATTTTGATGTTTGAATATCACCAAGCTTTGGCCATTGTGGCATATGGCTCAGCAGTCCATGAGAACAGACCATATTGTTGCCTAAGTTTAGATTTCTGTTTCGAAGCAAGAGGAATCAAGGGTGAGGAAAATGCAGTGGCACTGAGAGCTATACATCTTTAATCTCAACAATTTCAAGTTATACTGTTTGTTTAGAAACTAAGGCTTTTTAAAGAAAACGGAATGAGAAACAGAATAAATGTGAGTAAATGAATTTCTAATACAATAGGCATGTTTCCAATTACAACCATCTTCATGGAAAGAAATTCCAATGTATCTAGAATGTCAATATATGCAGAGTATCTTAAAAGATTTGACAGTTTCAATAAGGCTCTGTTAATTCATTATCTAACATTTTAAGACTATCTTGTATCAGGAAAATAATTGTGCTGTGCTTGTGTACAGCCATGCACTTAGCCAGGCTCAAAAACTTTTTTTACTTATTATTTTTTTTTAAATTACCCCTTTCTATCATTTTATATGTTCTGGACTGGTGCACAGTATACTCTGAACAGATTAATCCCTTCCTTTTGTTCCACCACAATCAGAAATCAGTTAACCATAATGTGTAAGAGAGCTAGCATCTAATTTACTACACTGGACAGACACTTAGTCATGATGTTTAGTCATTTCCCTTATTGGATACACTTGACACAAAAATAAAATACTAGCACAGCTTTATGTAATAATTAAACACACATACACGTCTCTGTTCCTGCACGGCTGCCTGCTTGTCGGGCCTTATATGAAGGGCTGTGATGTATTACTTTCCAAAATCATCAAATAGCCTGCCTACATTAATCTGGAACACAACAGTAGCAACACCAGAGCACTACTTAAAGGCACTGTTACCCACTGTGGGTGGTATCAAATCACACGGTACCAGCAGCACAAAAGAGACTAGATGTCTGGGGGCTAATCACATCTTCAGCCCGGTCACTCACTGATGTAACATAACAAGTGCCCATGGGCACAGATGGAAAACCTCTTTCACAAACCCACTGTGGGCCGTGACTGCCACGCAAGTGCTAGTTATCATCTGTCTCACAGAATCCTAATCCTTTACCATCAGAAAGTTTTCATACTTGTCCAAGACATTAAACTAAGCAGCAACAATTCTTGGACTTGAGTCTTTAATCACTCTCCTGTCTTTGTCAAGGTACATGGGACTAAAACATAAGATGGTACTTGCAAAACAAAAGAGTTAGGATTAAGAGATCTATCTACTCACTAAGCAAAATGATGATACAAAGCAGAATTGCGATGATGGCACCAGTGCCCAGCCCTGCACCAACGATCCGGTCAACATCAGTGCAGTCTCCGTTTATGTCACACTGGCAAACTTTCACTTTCAGCACGGAAGTGCTAGATGCATGTGGATTTCCAGAATCTGTAATTACTATGGGCACATCGTAGATACCAGCCTCCAGGAACCTGATCCTTAAAGAGAGCTGGGCGTGATCACCTGTGTGTGAAAATAAGGCACTTGTTAAAAAGTAATGTACCCCTCATGTGGGTTTAAAACAGTATTGGCAAAACCGGCTCATCTCTGAGCTCTGCGTTAACTTATTGTTCAACCCACTACATGACACTCAGGATAACAGACTTCTTTACTGTGAAAAACTTTTCCTTCTTAAAATGTCTTGTTCTTTGGGGAACTTACACAAAGGTGCTTTCCTATTCATATTAACCAAATTCACGTATGTTATGAAAGAACACCAAACTAAAACACAGAAAAGCACAGGCAATAGTTTCTTTAAAATTCTTAAGCTTTCTATAATGTTAATTACCACTAATTCGAACAATAGTCCAATTCCTCTTAATACTAGCAGGTGTGTCAGGCAGCTCAAAGGCAAACGGGCCTGCATTTGGATCTATGTCAGGGTCTACAGCAGTGATGTTAATAGCGTTAGGCTGTAGCGTTTCACAAGTTGTGGCTTCTTTCGGATTCACTTGGGGGGCATTATCATTGATGTCCAGCAGGTATATCTGAAGTGTGCCAGTTCCGCTCATCGGGGGGATTCCTTAAAGAAAAGAAAATGGTACTGAGTCTGTTTCCAACTGGAAAGTTACTTACCTAAAGCTATACCAACACTTTTCAATTACTGTGTACATGTGTTCACCTCAGTTTTGGGATTCTGTCTTTACCAAGCCAATCTAACACTGTCACTGCTCCTGCTAACACACAAATTCTTACGTAGTCTGTCCTCAGAAAAACTGCCCTACTTAGCAAAAAAATCAGCAAATAACTACAGATCCACAGATCAGGGACTCAACTACTTTACTGACTAGACAGCCAGTTTCTCTCCAGAGACAGTCCACATCAAATGCTTCCCAGAAAAAGGTGCAAAAATGGAATAGTTTATCCTTTGGAGAAATTATTTTGTAACTTTGAAGACTTACAATCACCCTTTACCACAAATGTGCTGTTTAAATTCTAATACTGACTTTCAGCATGCTATTTCTAGACATTCTTGCTATCCATATCGAATGTGTGATGCTTCCGTAAACTTTGCTAAAGTCACACGTTTCTGTGAACATGTGGCACTGAATTTCTCAGTATAATTAGCAACAGTTCTCATTCCACCACCCCCTCTCCAATCTTCCAGTTCCATTTAATTTTGTTCTCCAGAAGAGAGCCAAAAGGAGTGAAGTAGTTGATCTAGCTTTGTTATGCTGTATCAGTTCGCAAATTTTTACCATTTGTCTTCTCTCCAAGGTAAATAGCCCCAGTGTTTCAGTTTTCCCCTTTAATGCGAGAATGTTCCTAACGGCACCTGTCCATCTTTCTGGTATCAGCTATGAACAGTACAGCACTCCAGCCGAACTCAAAGGACTCATTTCTGAGCAGAGACTGTTAATTGTCATCAACAAACTGACAATGAAAAGACCCTTTTCCCTCTGCACTATTATAGCCTCAATGTGGAAAAATACAATACCCCTCCCTCAACACTTTACTCCCCATGAAGTCCACTCATGCTGTTCATGCACTCAGCCTACTGCACTCCTGTGCAGGTTTTTCAAACTCGACTAATGTAACTAAGCCAGTGCCTTTCTCCAAACTCATAAAATTATTTTTCAGCCCACTTCCCGAGTAGCTGGGAAATACCTAAAGTCTGATACTAATATAGACTGCCAACTGGATGTATTCTAAGCTTATCTTGTTTTCTGCCCCAGTAAAACTGCATGCCATTCAACCACACAGAAGAAAGCTTTTTGAAAACATATACAATGTTGATACATACCATTATCAGAAGCAAGAAACGTTGCATTATACATATTGTTTTGTACATATATTGACTCCCTGTCCAAAACAGCCGTAGTAGTTATTTGTCCATTAACAGGGTCAATTTTCAGCCAGTTTGCAGGATCTGAAAGTTTTGAGTACCTGTGTATTTGATCACAAGATGTGTTATTTATCTGCCAACATCAATATTGACAACAAAGACAATATTAGTATTTTAATTTGTATTCTGAACACATTTTTTGAATTGGAGACAATATTTCACAAATTTCCATTTATTAAGCCTTGTCGCTACAATTCTTGAAAACGTGTCTTAAAAACAGTCCTACACTTAGATTCTTGAAGTGCCCTGTCATGTAAGTTATCATGTAACTGGAGTAAATCCTACAACTACTGTAAACTATATAACATTCATATTCAGACTCAATTAAAATATTTCATTAAGGACCCCCTCTCGCTTGTTCTATTCCTACAGAGCTGTTCATACTAACTTCTATCTTATCAGAGCGCTGAGAGCAGGAGAGAGGTAACAATGGATGAAGAGTGGTAGAGTAGCACTAATTCGCATTATTCTAGCGCGTCCAATATCACTTAGTTAATTTTTTTAGAGGCCCTGATTTTACTGCATGCGTCTCATCTTAATTTGAAAGAGGAGTGTCTTTCAAAATCATCTTTCTATTTGATAAATTTGTCCTTTGACATGAATCAAGTGCAAGCTACCTTAGGTCATCAAAAACGCATATATCCTTAAGTCCTCAAGCTATCATGTCTATGATGGTTATGTCCAGAAATGAGCAAAATTAGCAAAAACAGCTAACCAAAATTAAGAGAAAATAAAATTCTAAGAACGTTGATTTTGAAAGGAAAGACAGAGTAAGTTCTGAAGTTTCCTCCACATGAGCTAAAACAGCTGTTGAATAAGATAGGAACCTGAGTCCTGGCCCAAGGCTACTTGCTGTTCCTTAGCTTTGCAGTCAACGACCATGTTTTCAACGAGGTATGTGAAAGTATGCTTTAAGATTTCCCTGTTTCATCCTCTTCACTTTTGTAATTTAGCATAGTTTTACACACTAGACAAGTTATGATCAAATTATAATCATAGCTATCAGTACAAGAGTTCACAGATGGACAACAACAGCACTTTGCATTGCTAGAGAATAAATGAAAAGAAAACCCTTAAGATTTGGTCAATGATCTGACATGGTTTTGCTACCATGTCAAAATTATTGGTTAATTTAAATTGCAAATTATTTTAGTTCACACAAGCATGTGTCTGCTCTGACTGAATTTGTTGGGATGCCATGTATACTTTAAGACAGGTGCATAACTTCATTCTACCTTGACGAAGTAGGACTTAGCATTAGAAGATGACCCAGTTTACACATCTATGAATGCTGGTTAGGTCACCTTCTCTACAGCCAAAAATCCCTTTAGAGAAGAGCTGCACAAAAGCTACAGGAGGTATTGGTATAGCTGTGTGCTATGGTAAATGCAGTAATTTCATATACAGTCTCTTTGCTCCCCACCCATTCTGTAACATGGATATTGCATTCCAATTGTTAAATAACTGCAAAGTGTTCATATAGACCTTAGAGAGGTTTGCTGCATGTAACGATCTGGATCCTGAGCAGTGAAAGTTGTCAACATGCTACCAGCAAGTAGCCCTTCTTCTTGACGTACAAGCTTAGGGTTTGGAACAAAATATGGGCTCTCATTCACATCAATGACCGTAATGGACACAGTTGCTGTTGACTGAGGAGGATGCTGAATCCCCTTAGCCAAAGGCACTTGATTTTCCGCAGCTACAGTAAGTACGAACATCCTGTTGGTCTCGAAGTCAATAGGCTAGGAAAAGCAAGAGCAAGAAGTGTTAACATTTACTTACGATAGTGATGGACACGCAGTAACATTTTTACTTTAGACCACATTTTTAAACATTACTTGTACTGCTTTTCTCAAATATGAACGCACAGCCTAAAGAGAACACAATCAAGGTAACACCTCAACACGAGACTGGGTTGCAGTTTTGCTTAGCAGCAGCAGCAGTTTTGAAGTCAGAACAGCTAGAAACCTTGTCATTCTTGGATTTAACTTACTCTGGTACTGCCATTCATGGTAACTGAGGAAACAAGTAGTTTCATCAGAAGACGATATAGAAACTCTCAGCTTTGTGCTAGGCATTCATGTGAGTGGATGTGCCTCCTGAGGACCAAAACCTGCCTCTCTCTGTTATGAGGACGAAGGTTTCTTTCAAACAAGATCATGACCATACCTAGCCCTGTAGATCAGAGCTTCCTATGCCCTTAATGTTTCACTAGAAAGACTTTGTAATCCCAGCTAATCCCATTGCTGGTATACCTACAGCTCCCATCTTCACAGTCTGGACAACCTTCAGTTTGGGGACTTCCTCACTGAGCCAGAAATCCAATTTAAGGAGGAGTAAAAACAGTTTCAGGCTCGAGTTCCTCTGTCATGCTGCATAGGGGTGAAGCGTTCCCCGAGACCTAATTTGCCTTAATACTATGCACTGTACTACTCGCACTGATTCTAGACTTGAAGGAACCCTGTACCTTACAGGGGCAGTTGGCACGTGACAGTATGATGTCAGTGACAAGAGACAATCCAATCTTCATTACAGGTTGACAGATCAACTCATTGCACTGCCAATAAAAACTGTAGGCAGGCTTCCAACTCTTCCCATGTCTGGGTGCTTAAAGGAGTGCTGCTGGCTAGACTGCAGAACCATCACCTCAGGCCGATTTTCCTATGCTGTTGAAGAGTCTCTGATTTCAGATGGTACAGCTGGCCCCCTTCCGAACAGGCCCATCATTCGCTTGCATTTGTAGGGAAAAGTTCCTTTTCCAGTGAGGCTCCCACATGCTGCTACTCTGTTGTTAAACCAGGTCAGATGTAGCAAAGCACTGAGATACTCTGGCAGTAGAGGGGATAGAATTTGTTAAAAATAAATTTGTAAGTGAGTGAAGCTATACAAACAGGTTAGAGATCTGGAATCTTAAGCTTGCTTCCCTTTATAATACTTTAGTTTAATCTGAGCATTTTTAAAATTCTCTTTTCCAGACATTTCTAGTTTGATACCATTCCTAGATCTGAAAAAAAATGCTTATGTGCTTAATTACAAAGCCCAGACACTCACATAATTCTTGCTGGAAGATTGCACTATAGCAATTGGTACCTCTAGGGAAGTGCAGTTATAAAAGAGACAGTTCTTAAAAAAAACCAACCAAACAAAAAAAACCCAACCAAACAAAAAAAACCACCTAGTGTGAATTACTACTATAGCTGTACAAAAATTGTATCTTTTTCTCACCTAGATACTGAGAAGAATGGAGAGGGGGGAAAAAAAAGGGGTGGTGGTCGTGGTGGTGTGTGTAAGGTGAATGTTTTAATTTCCAAATGGGAATATTGGCATCTCACACTTGACTTTGTAAGTGGATCAGCCAAAACCAGAACAGGCCAACTCAGAGACGAGACACTTATCAGAGGGCCATGAGGAAAGGTGGCTATTGCCTGGCAGGTTTAATTATAGAACCACATAGTTATTATCACTTGAAATAAGTCACCCCTCAACACAGAGCTGTGTTGGCTAGAGAATGAAGATAGACAGGTTATTCCATAAAAGGTATTTAAATGAGGTTTTAAAAATAGCCAGTCTTTAAAAGTCTCTTGTAGAAGTAGCCTCCCACGTATCACTTTTTCCTCTCTGATTGTGCCTTGACTGCCTATTATCTGTTCCTTAACAGGAACATGTTGACATAAAACCTGCAGACAACAAGCATGACTACTAATGGAGGCCAGGAGGTAGGAAGCTGTTCCTTTACGCTAGCAACAAATACCAAGCAAATGCTTTTTCACAGACTAATTCCTATCTTCTGGCAAATAAAGCTTCAAATGTGTCATTTTCAACAGCCTAGCCTGATTTTTAAAACTGATCAGTTGAAATACTACTGCTAGCGTAAGCAAGGAAATGCTGCAAGAGATGGACGGCTTACTTCCACAAGACAGATGGTGCCCATCCATTTTCCTTTCCAGACTCATGCTGGCCCCAGAAGTTCACATTTTTCGTCCCTCAATTTTCTCCCACTTCTTCCATCTCTGCTTAATTCTCTGAAGCGCAAGCATCTCTTACCTTCACAACCGTCACCAGCCCATCATTGCTATTGGGATCGGTCAGGATGGTAAATCGACCTGTCGGGTCTCCTCCGGTCATTCGGTACATCGCATTCCACGCAGGTGTGTGGGGCTGATCTTTATCCGTTACCGTCAGATTTGCTACGATCACATCCACCCTGTTTTCCGGTACTTCCCCATAGAACTGCAAAAAACAAGAAAGCATTTTACCTCAGCTGCAGAAACATACACAGAGCCATGCCATACTGAACATTCATCAACATTAGAGCGTGCATCTCTCTCCACTGGAGCTCTGACAATTTATCTAATGAAGTTTACCTGAGGCCACCCAGAAAACTGATGGTTTGATTCCCTTGTCAGCTTTTGCCTTTTGGCCTAAGCAGAATACCAAATCTAAGGGATATATATTCTGCACGTATCTCAATTCTGCCTGCCAGTACGCTATTTAATAAGTAATAAATATTTACTGTCTGTGAATATAATGAGAAAAGCAGGGAAGGGTTATAAATATGCACATCCTTCAGTTACTCCCACCCTGTACTTACAGTCATGGCGGTGAACTCTGGAGGATTGTCATTGACATCTGTCACAGTGATGACAGCAGTTGCTGTGTTCGAAAGACCATATGTTGGGTTTCCTTCCATGTCCGTAGCTTGAATTATTAATGTATATTGTTGTACTTTCTAAAACACAAAATGACATCAACATAAGTTTTAGACAAAACTAACATTACCGTAGAACAGCAGGTGTTTCCAAAATTGCAGGTCGCTAAGCAATGGAGCCTATCACACTGTTTATTCTAGTTAGCATCACCTCGGATGACAGGAGCAAAGTTTGTGCCAGAGGAGCACAGCACTGGGTTGCATCGTGCTACATGAACTACTTGATTTTCTTCAAATATCACTGAGACAAGAGCAGACTGCCTGCTTCCTACTCTCAAAATCAAAGACACGTTATACAGTTAATGCTGTTATTACAGATTTAACAACACTTTTCAAATGGGGAAAAGACAAGAGCGCGGTTTATACTAAAACAGGGTAAGTCCTCAAAAGCATTTACGAGAACCGAGCCAAGGTAGGTTTGTTGGCCAAACAGCCACAACTGCCAAGCTTTTGTTTCAGCCGAGCCCAAGTATAAAACCACTGTTGCAACTTCTTGCCATCGCTATGGAAACCGAAGATGTCAAGGCTAACCGAGACTAGTAAGGGCACTGGGAGAAAGGGGGAGGAACAACCACACGAGCTATTTCCATGAATGTTAAACACCCCGGCCGAAGATGGCCGCCGCCTCCTTCCCTCCCCGCTCCCCCCCCGCCGCGCGTGCCATCAGCAACGGCCGGGCCGGGCCGGCGCTGCGCTGCGCTGCGCTGCGCTCCCCCGGCACGGCTGGAGCGGGGCCAGGGCTCCCTCAGGCCCAAGAAACGCTCAACTGAGACCTGACCTCAAACTGGTTAGATGTTTAAAACAAAGTCGACAAGGCGGTGTTTAAAAAGAAGAAAAAAAAAAATTAGAGAGATGTTTTTTTGTGTAGAGTTGCTGCGAAGTTGATTTGAACTCATCAACGGTTTCTACCGTGAAATGAAAATATTGTGCATGCTTTTTCATTTGCCAGTTCAGTTTCCCAGTTCGGAGAGAGCTAGGTGTTATCATTCAGTTCTTTCCAAAAGAAAACGCACAAACGTAAGAAGCTGCTATTACTTTGAAATATCACTTTCATGAATGGTTTACTAACACTGGCAAAAAACCTTCTGGCAAAATAAAAAAGAAAAGCACAGTTTTTCCACTCAGTACCTTATTTTCTCCCACTCCTTACAGACCTGGGTATATGACAGATGACTTCTCATGGAAACTGTTGACAAAAAGGGACTATGTATATCGATACAAAAAATAAACAAGGACAATTCCACTGATAATGTCCAACTTTCTTTCAAATTTTGGCCAGACACTATGACAGACATTAGAGATTTAATGGTTATGCACACTTGCAAGCAGCAAATACAAGCCATTGAATAATAAAAAAAAAAAAAAATAAAATAAGCCGTATCAATCTTTATCTCCCACTGAAGATAATTTATGCTCATGTCCTCTTTCACAAAGGAACCCTTCCAACACACCTCCAAGGTGTATTACTCCATGTGCATACCACAGTTCTTTAAAAAAGCAAAACTAATATTACTTATACAGAAACGCAATATATATATTTAATAATGCATAAATACGTATACAAATTCTGGCTTGCAAAGTGACCTTCAAAAGGCTTAAATAAACATCCTAAAGGTTTCCTTCATGACACCAACAAGAGAAGCAGTCACAAGGGAATCAAAGAAATACTTTTACCACTTTCATCCAGGAAAAAAAAATAAACTTTACTTATTGTGAAGCAATAAAATCTAGAGCAGTATTGAAGAAAATCTTGCAGCCAGATGATTCTATGTTATTGAAACAGCAGGTGCTTCTGATTCAGCTGGGTCTTAACACATTGATCCCAAGAAGCAAATTTCATTAAGGAAACTCCATTATTATTACACAGAGACACAACTTCCGTACAATCTTATTTAATTCCAACAGAAGCAGCACACTAGAAACTGCCCCAAAAAGTGCCCCAAAAGACAGCGTGTATGTGTTTTTGTGTGTTTCCCCCCCCTTCCAGCACTCACATACAGAAGATCACTGCTGGGAATGAAATTTCAGAAATCAACAAGTGCACAACTTTCCAAGCATGGGGAAACTGGGGGAGGTGGCTCTCCTCTTTTAACTGCGGGTGGAGGAGAAGCCAGGAATAAGCCATGGAGCATGTGTCAGCAGCCTGCACGGAGACTTTGCAGCAACACATCCGAAAACAAACTGGCAGCTTCACGAAAGAACACAGACCTCATCAGGTCACATCTTTCCATTTCAACACAGGCCAAAAAAAAGAGCACTTCACTGAATTAACCTCACGTGAGGCAGGAACGTCAGCATGTAAATTTAAGTACCCTGCCTGCCTTCTTCAGCACCTCCAGCAGTAAGGCAGATGTTTTAATGCTGAATTGAATTCCACAGCAACAGCGGAAGAAATAAGAACAGCTGGATCTCATGAAAAAGCATCTTTTGGGACAGCAAGTGAAAGATGACTTCTGCCTCTAGCTGAGTCCCCTACCTAAGCGACTCTCCTCCTGTGCATGTTAGCATAGGTAATGCACTGTGCATGTTAACCTAAAATACTAGCAGATGAGGAATGCTATCAGAGGAACCACCTTTTTTTTTTTTTTTTTTTTTTTTTGGAATGCCTACAACACTTACACTCCCATAAATAATGGATCACATAATTTAAGAATTTAAAATTGTGTCTAGTACTTTATGAGCCTAATTAGAGCTTTACAGAGAGTCTTGGAGAGCTTGGAGAAAAGGGCAGAATGGCAGAAGTGGGTAGCCCAGCTGAGGTTCCCGGACAACAAGGAACCTTGTGCAACAAGGCACTCCCCAGCCCACTGTCAGAAGACCTGCTCGATTCAGATCTGGCTTTCTAGACTCCTGGTCGTTTTATTTAATTGACTTCCACGAAATGACTCAGGAAATGAAGGAAGCAGAGCAATGGCTTGGGAAGGAAACCATTTTATCTCATATTAGTCTAATTTAATATTTGAATAATTTACCATTAATCATTAATATTCAACATGTGCAAGAAATGTTTATAAATACTCATTTGGGTATCAGTACAGTGATCCATCAGGAAAACTGATGGCAAGTGACAAGGCTTTTCCAACTGCTAATGCGAGGGCCTAAGCTCCACAGACAGCTGGTTTCTTCCAAGTTAAATCACCCTTGGTACAGCTAGTCACTAAGTAATAAAACTCAGAGTTATCACTATGTCCTTCTGAAAGTTAACCTGTCAAAGATGACCAGGGGATTTTAAAAACTAGGGCAAAGCTGCCCCATCATGCTCTTAATTTAATAAGGCAATACTGTGAAGTTCAGGGTCTTCCTTTCCTCAAATCCATCCTTTTCAAAACCAACTTAAATAGATTGAATGTTAATAAAACTTTAAAAATTAATTGCAATATCTAACAGTCTATTTAGCTTTTCAAATCTTCTGATTGCCCCTTTCAAACTGAAATGCATCAGAATATTAATAGCCAACCCAGAGCATCAGAAAGTATTTTTGCTCTCCATTTTAAGTAAGTATAAGCAAACAGCTAAAAGCTGAACAGCAAATCCAGTTTAAAAAAAAACCTTCAGATTTAATGAGCTAAAATGAGGTTAGTAAAACAGAAGATGAAACAAGATGTGTTGAAATAAGATTTGTTTGGATTTTATAGTTTGTTTATAAAATAATGCTTATCTCTTCTGAAGTTTTCAAGTGGTTCAAAAGCACAGTTAGTTCATGTGACAGATCTGGAGTTGGGAGGGAAATATTTTTATTCCCACCTCACAGATGGGTGAACCAGAGCAGAGGATCTGGCACCCTTCTTCTCCAGTGGTGGGCACAGTGAAGAACTGTCTAGACAGAACAGGACTTGCTCAGCATGTACCAGGGAATTACTAACAGTCAGATTTTTTTATTATTTTTTTGAAAAGGTTTTGAATGTGTGTCCAGGCCTTGAGACAAGTCTCTATCTATGCAGTTTCCAATACCGACGGGTTTATTTCTTAGAAATGTGCTTTTCAAATTTTAAAATCAGTAATATTTTTCCTGGTTGATTTTAATAAGCAAATTACTGCAAATTTAGCAACACAGCACCCAGAAGATTTCAAGTATTTAACATCTCTCTATGAAGAGCAAGGAAGAGGACAGAGGGAGGACAGCTCTCCTGGAGCTTCCAAAATAAATAAAACATATAGCCAATTCCATTTTCCATCTACTCTTTGCCTACAGAGCTCAGCAAGAGGAAAGGGCTGGAGCTGAGGAACACCTCCCACCTCAGCACCCAGGCCAAGCATCTGAGGTCCTTATCTGCATCGCTGCTTTAGTGTGTACCTGTTCCTTAAAAGCAAACTGGCTTTTCAGACAAGATCCTTTCCATGACCCGATGGAACCGAGAGTTGCCCATGTACAGAATGTGTGGGTCCAACTTTCACCCCCATCCTAATTTCCTCCTTTCCAGGGAGAAAGTTCAGACCGGGAAGGGAGAGAAGTATTTGTACGTTACTAGCAAAAAATGTGCTTCTTCACAATATTAAGTACAACCCAGCCTATGGGAGTAAGACCTGTCGTACCTCTCTGTCAAGCCCAGCTGCTACGGTGATAATGTCACCAGTCTCGTTGTTGATCGTAAACATGTTTGGAGAGGGGCTGCTCGGGGCCTGTGACAAGATTCTGTATCTCAGCATCCCATTCTGTGCATTGGGATCATCAGCATCGATGGCAGTAACAGTCATCACGTAGGTTCCTAGCAGCAGGATAAAAAATTGATGTTATATAAACAGTTTACTCAGATTACACAAGATCACTTACAAGCAATGGTCAAAGCATGTATTTCTTTTGGTAAACTCTGCACATTCCTTCTCTTACTTAAAACAAACTGGTTAAACTCAAGACTCGCCAACAGAGTAATTAAAATACATAAGAGGAGATAAAAATACTTTGTGTTTATAAAATATCAGATTTGCTTAGAACTGAAGAAGCTCCATAAACAATGAAATCCTACAATTCTGCCATAAATAACATCTCTGTAACAACAGAGCTCCTCACGTTTTGATAAAAATGTTATTAATTGGGCCAAAGGAAATATACTTAATTTTCAGAATTGGTGCACATACTGACAGTGATTGAAAATCAATGTAAATAATACTCTTTCAAAGGTCTTTGAGATGCATGTTCTTTTCATCTCAAATGCCAAGTCAACACTGCAAAGTGAGAAAATACATTTCTTGTGCTAACCTTTCTAAAAAATTCATTTTGCACTACTGACAAATTAAGAAAGTGGTTTCAGCCGTAGTGCAAACTTTAGTCTGAGCCGATTAGAATTTTAATGAGATGTGAACAACATTTAGGGTTTTCTCGAGAATTCAAATGAAACTGTTTGGTTTCAAATCCCAGTTTTTCCAAAGCCCCTGAGATTCAGAACTAGAACTGGATCTGCTGATACTTCAGAAGTCTCTTACACCCTGAGCTGTCAACTAAATGAACGTCAATGGCTATCATGAACATAACTGCACAAACTGTGACACTATAAATAGGATTTTCAAAAACAGGAACCTAAAAGTCATATTCTTAAAGACTTCTCTTTTAGTTTATGTACATAATACTTTCTTCTTTTGGAAATTAATCCTAGCATACTAAAAAGTGAATTAAAAATAAGGTGAAATAATAAGACAGTATCTGAGATTTTGCTCATCACACTAATAAGACACCTTTGAAAGTGTTGCAACTCTGAAGGCACCCCCTTCATCACTTTCAAAATGTTACTGCATATACTTTGAAAGCCCAAGTATTACCTGGCTTTGATCCTTCAGGGACTGTCCCATTCCAAACCTGGTGTAAGAACTCAGGTCTATTGTCATTCATATCAATGACATTAATAACAATGTCAATAGGGTTTTCCACCTGGTTTCCATTTACGTCCACTGCGTGTGCTCTCAGCTGCAAAAATCATTAGAAGTATTAGCATTTGCACAACATACAGGCACAGATACAATAAAGGTGGCAGGATGTTTCAGGCCAGACATTTTTAGCTCAATGTATTCTGTTATCTGCCACTGCTCCCTCATATCGACGATTTGAGTTTTCAGGTTGCTAATGGAACTGCTGTTCAGACTTCTAAACTATTCTAAGCTGCAGTTTTACTTCTCTGATTCGCTGAAAATTATTTTGAATCATGTAATTTCAATTAATACCAATGCATACTGTCATATATAAATCTGTTTTTAATAATGACCGTTAGAAAACAGACTCTAGAAATATGCAGATTTATATCAAACAGATAGCAACTTACTAACAATCCATAGGGCATGAACACTGGCATCAGTTTCAAAAATTCTTTACTGATACAGATATTTAACAGACATGAATGCATAGGAAAAGCATATAAAATAGATTTGTGTTACCTGGAACACCAAGGTAAGGTTTGTGATAAATCACTAGCAGTAAACACACTGAAATTCCAGGCTAAAAATTAAGCTAAAGTTTATGGACTGGGTTTCAAAGATACCAAGACACTTAAATTTAATGCCCTGATTGTCAAAAAGGACTGAGTTTAAACATTTGACAGTCAGGTTTACCTAAATCATCTTAAATTGGACAGCCAAAAAAAAGGAACAGTACTTTCTGCAAATTTAAACTTACGTCTCCAGGCCAGAGCCTGGCAATTGCTAGGCAAAAAAGCAACTTTCTCCTATAGCAGTCCTGCTGAAGCCCATTTTATATAGATATGTGTGTGTGTATATATATATACATATATATATATATACACACACACACACACACACACACATCTTCTGGCTACAAACCTACTAGAAAGGAGCAAGAAGGCATTATTAACTCACCCCTCTGGAAATTACTCATATAAATGTAAATTCGTCAGTAAATCTTGAATTGCCAATGCCAAATTCTCACTAAAAAAAAAAAATCTTATGGACGCTGGAGCTGTTGTGCTCTTCTGAGAGCCGCTCCCCCTGCCTCCCCCCAGACGCCTCCTGCTGCCTCCTCTGTTTGGGAGCAGCACTCGAAGGGCTTCCCAGAGCACAAGGCAAGGAGTGTTTTAATCCACGACATGCTGGAAACTCTCTCTAGGAACTGAGCAACTTCTGTAATGATTTCAGTGTGGTGTCTCAAAAGCAGAGACAACTTTAGGTCACAGCGTGGTTTCCCCCCTTCCTTCAAACCTTTCTTTTCCACTAATACTGGAATCCGTGGTCTACTTTGTCAATTTCTTTAGAGCAAAGAATATCATTTTCATAAGCTGACAGACCTAATTTACAATTCCATTAAAATGCTTAGATTTGCCCCTGAAAATGAAAATTGGTAGGTTATTCTTCCCATCCATTTCTCAAATCACAGCTGCTGCAATTCTAATAGCAGTCACATCCTAATTTAAGTTGCTGAATTAAAAGTAAACTTTTGGAAAATATACAATACAGTGGAGACTGTGATCAATGGTCTGTATTTGAAATATAAGCTACAGTATCCATATTTCAATCTTTTAAAATGACTTTATCTAAATACATTTAATCACTGTTTACGTATGTTAATGTATTTAAGCTGCTTAAACATAGTAAGAGTTAGCCTTAGTAAGTACAATAAATACAAATCTGCTACAAACTCTTCAAATCATATCTCATAGAAAACTAAATGCCGGCTGCTCAAGTCATGTTTGAAGCAGATGTTAATCTTCAATTTGATAATCTGATTTATGGTAAATTAAATTCTTACATGAAAAGAAGCAATCTGCTCCCGGTCTAAAGGCTTTGTCACAGACAGCTGTCCTGAGATGGGGTTGATGATGAAGATGCCTGTTGGAGGTTGGTCAGCTCCTGGGCCAGTCACACTGTACCGTAGCGAGAGGCTTTTATCACGATCAGACCTAATCTACGTGTCAAAAAACATAATGTTTACATTAGCTACAAACAACCAGTGGATGGGACTGCTGCTGAGACAAGCAGCAGCTCTTTTTTCTCCCCCCCCCCCCCCCCCCATCTTTAAGCTAAACTTGTAAAAATAATTATTCTGGAAATGATATAAAGTTAGTATAAAGCCTGAGGTTTTCAACTGCAATCTTTGTTTGTCAGAAAACTGGTCAATGAATTTTCAGGAACATAAAAATATCCCTGCTTATTTCTCATAATAGGATGAACTGTATTACACCAAAACAAGTATTCTTACCTTAAACAGAATTGTTTAGATCCTAGAGAAAACATATACTATCATAAAACTACATAAGAAATTAAAAGCATGTTTTGTTTGTTTTCCCTCCTCCTGCCAGACCAAAGCTACAGACACTCTTCTGCTCTGGCAGTAGCCCTTTAGAAACTCACTGTTTTTATTTAAAGACTGAACTTTGGTCTCATCTTCCAAGGAAAAAATTAAAGGTCAGTGCATTTGTGAGCAGGTGAATCACCAGCACGCACATCAACAAAGCAGAGCAAAACTATATCCTATCAATTTGGACTAACGATCTACCAAGTTCCAACAAATCCTCATACAGGTTCATCATGACCGACCAGTACCACAACTGGAAGCCCTCTCCTGTGCTGGGCTCCTGGCAATGGCCATGTCTGTGCTGCCGAGTCCTACGGAGCAGCTAGTGTCCTCACCCCGTCACATCCCGCCGCTTCCTCCTGCCTCCTGGTGCACTCCTCCTCCCGCTCACCCCCACACCCTTCCCCAGGTAGAAAACTACAGTGCAGAAGACTGGAGAACTCCTGAACTGGCAGAGATCCTCATACTCAGTTAAGGAAGTTATCACAGTACTTACCACCCAAACCAAGGTCACCTTCCACCGGTACAGGAGCATAGGGACAACTTAAAAAAACTTAGTAAATGCAGCCCAGCCCAATATGCACAGAGGCAGCAACATAAACCAGCCCAAAAGACTCTGATAAACATTTGGCCTATGAACAAGACATCATTCACACAAAATCTCTAAGAGCTCTCTGAAGGACACTGAAACCACATTTCTATTAACTTCCTTACCCTAACTAATTCCTGAGGAAAAGGTCCTCTGGAATTTTCTGGTAGGTTGATTGGAGGAATAACCCAGTCTCTCTTCTGCCTCTTCAGAGGGCTGCTGTGCTTGTATTGTTGCCATGGAAATATGATGTCTTCAATTTTCTTTTGGTCCTTTCCCAGGTACAAGATAAAATTAAGCACATGTTAGAAGGAGAATTACTAGTAGACATTATAAAATAACTCAGATACAATTACACACTTGACTGAAAGGCTGTCTTTCCTCTGTGTTCACAGAACTGTTTTATTTGCATTTACAGCACAGTATGAAAATAACCAGTATTATTTACCACTGCACTGCAAAATTTTAAGAACTCCTTTTCTCTTTTCCTTATTCAAGTTGGAGGAGAAATGGGATTATAAACCATTTATAACATGGCACTACTGTGTAAACCATTCTGCACTTTCTGAAAAGTAGTTAATATTTTGCAGAATTTAATATTATGCCTTTATGTATTTCTCATTAGCCAGAACTTCAGTTCAGGTAATGTGCTACTGTACATTAAATTTAGATCTGGGTGTGCTAAAATATAATTTGAGTTCCAAGAGAAGTTTAATACATACTGGTAAGGAATGCTTCAAATATTTATGACCCTATTAAATCCCATAGAATTAATGCTGTAATTATTTTAAACCTATGTCAGCCATGATGGATGCAGTAGATGACCCACTTTGCACATTGGGCATTAATCTCTGCTGGCTGTCAACATTCCCTTCCTATTCCCTTCTATATCTGCACTCATTTCAGCCTTTGGATGCCAGCACACATATAGCTATGCTAGCTTGCTTAAGGGTGGAGACAGGGTGACAAAAACTTTTTCCAAATCTTTTAAAAGAGAAAAACTTTAAAAAAAATATAATCAAATATGCCACAGAGTAAAAACAGATGCCCAACTGAAGGCCAGATTCCACTACTCTACATTCGGCTGATGGCAAGGATGCCTGAACTGGATCTCTGGAAAGAACAGGGCATGCCCTGGCATACCTAAGCATCTGCTCTTTTACTCTACTTCTACAGACAAAATGACAACATTTCCTTCGTTAAAAACATGCCTTAGAAGATATAAAACAATCATCAAGTAAGCAAACAAAAAACGGAGGATTACACAGCTTTGGTCTCCAGTGTGTTCTCAGGAAAAATGTCTCTCGTAACCACACTGTCTATTTTGACATTATGCTTAAATCTTTAATGTGTACCTATTACAGGTATGTTAATCTATGAATAAATTTTCTTCTTTATTACTGAACGAAGCACTTTGTAAGAGAAGGTAAGAAACAGCAGGCAGCAAGTAATATAACAGAAAAAGGTAGTAGACCTAATACTGTTTTCCTAAAGTAAATGCATTGTTATTTGTATATTGCTAGCTTTGATTTTTGTTACAGTACATGGTTTATCCTATGGCAGCTTCCAGCAGAGGGAGACTATCTTCCTTACTAAGTAGTGCTGGAATCATGAATAATTTACAATCTCCATTTGATTATGAAGGGACAAGACAAAGCCAATATTCCCTGCCAGAAATGCTTTCCTACTACTGCTGTAAATCTACAGCTCCCATCTAATAAACGTGACTGATGCATTCTAGCACGAATTTTTTTATTTTGTGGTTATATTTAACTGCTGGAATAAATACTGTAATACTTTCAAGCAATTTAAAATAAAGAAATGACCATGTCCGATTTAAATTCAGGTATAAATCTCAGACTATACAAAGAAAAAGCTCAAACATAAATGAATCCTATATACTTAAACAGGCATGCCTTTCCATGCCTTAGCAAAGCTACAGAGTAACAGGCTATAAAAACGTTCTTCCTGTGGCTCCAGCTTTGCATGCACTAGTTGTCCATTAATAAAATGCCTCATGGAAAGGTACATGACAGACAGAATCAAGTCCCTATTTTTAGGCCTGTTTGCAGAAATACGTTTATACAGGCTGCGGTTAGTTGTTGTTTTACCTTTTCTGAAGCCCCTGCAAAGGCTGGTTCAGGGGTTAGCTTCACTCTCATTTGCCATTCTTCCCGGGTTTCCTTGTCTTGAGCAGACACGACAAACTCTGTGGGCTCTGCTGAAAGTTGAAAGCTTCGCTCTGCATAGACGACACCATCTTCACCTACTCTGAAATCTCCTGGCTCACTGCTTCCAAAGTGTATTTTTTTGTTTCCATCACAGCTTCGAAACTTCACTGTAAAAGAGACAAAATGAAGAACAAAAAATGAAAAAGCAGCCCACTTGAACTCAGTGTGACATAAAATGCATTAAGAACAAATATTCAAAAGCAGAAAGACTTAACTTGTTGCTGCTATTATCACATGCAATTATCAGTTAAGACTTGTACTTTAGGGGTCAGTCCACGTAACAGCGATATCCTTCTGTGGGCTGCTAGGCAGAGTTTTTAACCCTAGAAAGACTGCGTCCCTCCCAAAGACCCATCTGCCCAGCAAGAAAACCATTTCCTTCCATGTCCTGTGCTACATTTCAGTCGGTTTCCAGTGGAATGGCTGCAGGGATTTGCACCTCAAGCCTCACAAAGATCCAGTCAAGTCAATTCATTAAAAAAACTCAACAAACTTAATTACGCTGCAACCATAATTGCAAACACAACTGTGCTTCCAGCGCTTTCTCTGCCAAAGAGGGTAAGGCAGAAACCCAGAAGTCCGTTCAGAGATTAACTTCTGTGCCCAGCTCAGCCTGCGATTCAGCTGTTACCATCTCAGATCATCTCATCGCTTATGAGCTCTGGGCATGAGTTTCCTCATCCCTCATCTACAAGAGAGAAGCAGCAGTAAATACTTACCTCACAGAGAAAATCTAAGTTAAAGACTTCACTTTGTTTTGTTTTTTTTTTAATTAAAGCTATTTCATGTACCATACATGTCCATTCATCTACTTAGGAGTTACCATTCTTGTTTAATTCCCCCCTCCTTCCTTTCATCCTGTCTGAAAGATGCACATTGGAACAAGAAGTCAGTAAAACCTATTGTATAGATAATGCTGTGAAGTGCACAAAACAGAACTGATAACAGGTTGCTGCTTTCTTTACCCAATTGCTTTCACTACCACTTATCTTCTGGGTTACTGCAAATAATAGTAGGTAAAAAATGAAAGTCTGCTCCTCTAACCAATGATTGTTCTTCAATGTTTCCAAAGCATTATGAAATATTTTGATTGTATGGGCAATAGAAGTGCAAAACATCATTATGAAGGTTGTGCTGAAAAGCACATAGTGAAGATGAAGATGAAATGAGGCTTTATGCCTCATTTCAGTTATTGGACTTTTTATATTGTGCTAAACCATGGACAAACTATTTATCTTCAAAACCTAAAGGTCCCTCTCAAGAAAAATCACTACTAAATGTCATCCATCATATGCTTTCTTCTGTAATGCACTGTTTCCAGGAAGGTACTGAGAAGAAGAATCATACCTTTTTGTATTTGAACTTCAAAGACCAAGCTGATGTTCAGATGACATATAAAATTTGTTTCTTACTGTACCCTTTCAGTTATCCAGAATCCCCGCTTTGCCCTCTCCTGACAGAGAAGACTGTACAAAGTACTTCTTTGAAAGGGTCCATCGTGTACAAAAATGAGACAAAGCACAGCACTCCTCAAAATATATGATAAAACGTCAACCTTCTTAATACTGATCTTGCTGGGCCGGGCAGGGATATTGCTCTTTCCAGATGGCTTGCAGAGTTGGAAGATCTCCCTCCATGAAAGGCCAGCCTCACCTTGGGGAGAAGAGCATGCCTGGTCCCACAAAGCACTGAACCCACGAAGAACAAATCTGCCTGGGTAAAAGGCTGAAGCCTCACTGCTAGGGCTCCTCCTGCAGCCCTCCTTGTAGATGTTGCCTCAGGTCTTCCTCATTAGCAGCGAGAGTGCTTCACTGAAATGCTAATAAATACTCAGACTCTCACATAAGCTTCCATATATATTACTCTCTAGGCAATCCCTATTGCTCCTCAGGTCCATCCTACCTGCTCCATAAAGTACAACTGACTTCCTTTCCTATGGATCTACAGACTACAGGTCTGCAAGAAGAAGGTGACAGAACCTCTGGTTTGCTGTTCACATTGGAGGAGAAAATTGACATGCAGAATGGTCCATCTCCCAGATGTCGACCACCCAAGTGATCTCCCACACTTTTCAACACCGAGCCTCGCGGCCTGAGTCAGCTTACCGTGACGGTATGCTGAAACGCAACAGCCAACTCAGAAAATGCACAATTCTAAGCCAAAGATATAAAACTACCAGTTAAAACAACTGTACCAGTACCCAGACATCATTACCACAGTCCTAATTCTGTAATTCTGATTAGCCAGCCTTCAGAGCTGGATATTCTGTATTGTTTAGCACAAAAATAAAGAGGTGCCCAAGAAGAGCTTACTCAAAAGTCACTACATCTAATGATTTAAGAACTTAATGACTGGACTACCAAACAGCGCTGCTGGTACTTGGGTTCAGAGGCACAGACCACCCATACCCCAGGCATGGAGAAAGCTGGGCCTCCTCCAAGCATCATCTCTGTTCACAAACAAAACTCTCAGTTAGAAACAGTTCACATTAAGAGACTACGGAAAAAAACCAGCCAGCAATGTATCCCATAGCTCTGTGCCTCTGCTGACCTCTCATCTCAGCTACAGCTGCTCTCTAAATCTGCTCTTCAAAAGAGTGTCTTGACTGAAAGGACGAAGAACGAGCCAGATTCACCTCTGGCTCTTCTCAGACTTACTTCTGAAAAGTAGGGAGTGGGAAAGAGAATGAATATTAATCTAAACTTTGATCATTACTGTTTTTCAAAAAGGTGAAATTTAAAATGAGTATTACAGTCATTATGGTCCAAAAGACTAAGATATCACAACAATATTTTATAAAAAACTATTTCCCAACTATCGCACAGTAACATATTAATTTTTTTTATATTCAAATTCATAAAGAAGAGCATTTCTTTCCCCCCCATCTTCTTACATATAGACTTCCAGTAGTCAAAAAACTCCAAGAAAAAACCACCCTGCTAGCCACTTCATTGATATTCCTCCTCCAGGCGACTGTATATTATGAGATTCAATGAAAATCCCTTTCCTTTGACAGTATCCTGGTAAAAATGTATGAAGTTGTCAATGCTTTGTGAGAATTATTCTCCCTTTGCAAGGAGCACACCTTTACAAATTATACTCAAGTATAACCATCCATAATTAAATTACCTTGACAGAGTACAGGTTATGCAGTAGGTACTCTCCCCCCAACTGCACGGTTGTCGGTCTTGTAAATTCGATTTAGATCACTTTGCTTAATTTTTCAGTGTTCAATTGGTATGAACAAAGAGTGATTTCTGACTGTAGGTTTTCAGGCAAAGATTTTTTGCAAAAATGCGACAGGATTTATTTTTCCACTGAGAATGACGACTGTTTATACCAACCATGTTCCTTCTAACAACCACATGGAAGGGACGCATGCTTTCCAAAAGTCATTTTCTCTTGACAGATCAATCGTATGGATTCTTTTCATTTTAAAAAGGCTTAACCAGATATACTATACAGCATCTAGTCACTTTATATGCAATAGAAAGAGTAATCAAGTATCTTATTTTACTGCTTTTTAGTAACACTCTCCACATAAATGATCAGACATGAGTATCTCACAATCTGTAACAACTCACTGATTTTTAAATATTTCTCTTTTGAGTATCTTCTGCACCTTCTGAAAAGTATCTGCTTTTTAAAAGATTTCTAAGTATATTATTTGAAAGTGCTAGGAAGTATTCAATCATATCTGAAATATAACTATTTTGGTTTTAGAGAGAATACCTTTGCTCCTATCAGAACAATAATATGCACACCAGCTTTGATGCATGGGAGTAAATGCAATTACTTCACATGCTCAAAATAAGGCCGTGCACAAGGATTAAAGACCCTGGTTTTTTTAAAACAGAAGAAAAACTGTATTTAGTATTAGCATATGATTATTATTAAACATTAGACCCTAAGACAAAAGTATCCTAATTTAGGAGTCTTTTCTTGTCCTAAAAACCAAGATCAGTGTAATCTATTTAAAAAAGAAAAAGAGAGAATCTCTGTGACTACAACATTCTAAAATGAAAATCTACAGCTCTGTGGTATTAAAGCAAGCTTTCAAGTTAACACTCCTGCATGGAAGTAATTACAACATATGCATACATGTGTAGTGTACAAAACATTAAGAACTAAACATGCAAATTCATTTAAAGTGCACTAGAGAGCTACACCACTCATACTCAGGTCTAATGAGATGAATGATTCATACTATCTGTAAAATACATGTTTAACCTCATGTACCTTACTAGTAATCTTCAATTACCTAGAACCATTTCTCAGACAATAAAAACCCTTCTTCAGCTACTCATGTTAGTTTGCACTCTTTGACAACCTGCTTCTGCTCTTTTTATCTTAGGCAAGTAACACCAGAATTACTTGACCCAAGGACCGAGCACAGAATGATATAATTGGCTATATTATTAACATCAGTTTTTCGTGAAAATATTCATGTACAATATAGAGTATTAACACAGAACTTTCATTACTCACTTTGCTCCCAAGACTGTTTTGTTGAGTTTGGCATCTGGATTTCTACACTTTGGAAACATCCAATTCACTTCTAGATAACATCCACATGCATACAAACGAACAAAAAAGTGTATTTCCTTCTGTAAATTTGGTGGAATGGTATTACTCCTCTTGAATGCTATTCTCAATGACTAAGCATCAACCTCAAGGCTAACACTCATTCAGAGGACATTATGGAAATTGCAACAAATTCCAAGTGCCAGCAACATTATGCATTCCAGCAATACGGTTAAGATGGTGTATCATAAAATGGAAAACCCAGGTGTATTTAATCCACTCAGGATCACTCTGCAGCAGATTAAATAAATGGAATAAGAAAGTAGCTTATATACAGCTACCTACCAGATACCACTTTTACCTTTGACAGAATGAGAAATTATATGGAAACATTCTGCTTGAACTGTCTAGCTATCTGCATACTTAATATCTGAACACTACATTCCCCAAGAACACTGTATTTAACAAGTCTTCCTACTTTTCAGAGAGAGAAACTGTTGAAAACTACACTAAAACACATTAAAAAAATTAACTCCTTTATAAATTAGTCATTTATTCAGACTGGTTACTTCTGTATCTGTAAGGTGATCTGTTAGTCCTACTAACACAGTGCACATGCTCATATTTCAGCTCATGGCTTGTTAAGAGTGGCATGTGAAATGCCCATGAGACATCCTTTACTACAATTACAGGTAACTTTCAAGAGAAGTGGGGTTTTGACATCATGGTGGACCGTTATAATCACAAAGAACTGAACTACATTCTAACTTGCCTTTTCCATTACCAGCAGCACTTTTAAAGAGGGTCTGGTTTTAGAACTTCCTGAGACCAGCTTAAAAACATTATTTAATTTTTGATTTTGATACATTCGTGGTCTACAGCAGCCAGGAAAATGTCATCTTCTCACCTATAAGCTGAGAAAATTAGCTACAGAAATCGCTGATGCAAAATAAATATGGAATATAATCAGGTTATTTTAGACAACGACATTTTCCTACCTGTATAATTCAATTTGTCATTATATCCTTTAGAGATATTTCAGTAGAGCAGTGTGGTTTCTAATGGGTTCTTTTACTCTTTTTTCTAATTCCCTTTTCATTTCTACTTTTATATTCATGCACTAGTTTATCCTGTACTCCAGATCATCCAGAAAAATCTCAAAGCGCTACTCATTTTGAGCCTTTTTGGAATAACCGACCTGCGACACTTTAAAAGAAAGCCTGGCTGTCAAAAGGCAGCTGCTAACCACTTTCTGAAAAGCAAGCCTGCTAATTCAGTAATTTGCTTTTGAAAACCTCCGCCTCTGTGCTGAGCACTGCGTTCTGCCACCCCAGCCCACGCCGAGTAGAAGGCTACTGCAGTGAGTCACACGAAACCAACTGGAGTTTTGCCACTTACTAAGGGCCAAATATGGCCACTTGCTTCTAATTCCTATTTTCACTTGACTTGACAAGCTTTACAATCTGGTGCCAAGGGAAAGCCAGCCCATGAAGCTCGCAAGCAGAGGGGGGGGAAGTCATGCCCCAAAATTTCAACTGAGATAAAACTGGGGATACATTCAAGCTATTTACCAACTTTAGGTGTTTCATGATCTGACTCACAGCAGCTTAACTTTCCACATTTCCATGCTGTGCTGTTTGCTTAATCATTTGTCTATTCAGTTAGGAAAACTATAATTAAAAGGAAAAGTGATTTGCAAGAGTTATGGTTTAATTCATACTGTACACTTATTTCATTAACTGAAAGCAGTTCCAGAATGATCTAAAGCAGGCATTACGTAAAACCTAGTACTAATATATGACTTTACTCTATGGAATTAAGATGCTAAGTGAGTAGTCTACTGCAGAAAAGATATAAATTTGTATGAAAAGTTGTATGATATGATGGTAGAAATGATTTGTGCTGGTTACTGCAACTGACATTCATTCAATGCAATGCTCTTTACTGCCTCACTCCCCAGACTGCTAGTTCTAGACAGACAAATATGCACGTTTCCTAAAATAAAATACTTTCAAAGCAATCCGGCAGCCTACACAACAGCAGGTCAGTGGACACAGACATCTCTCTCCCTATTTCTGCAGCATGTATTTTTCATTTGTAATTTGTACAATTGCATTTGGAGATTTTTTGAAGTATTTTGTTGCGGGTGCAAATGCCCAGCATTAAATTAATATTAAAGCCCAGCACATACTCTGTCCTACATTAGAGGACTGCCTCATCATAAACCCTACTAACTTAAACACTAAGGTCTATTTTTAAAGTATTTTTCTTTCACAGGTAGCTATCACCAGACTGTCCAATTCTTGCATTCACAGTGAAAGACTCGCACAGTTCTTTAATAAAATGCCATCTAGTTTCCAGTTCCCATAATCCTCTTTGTTTACAGAACAAAGTCGTAACAGGCATGCCAGAATGAAAATGGGGATAATGTTCTTTCTATTCGATAGAAATGCCTCTGCAGCTTTTCAGAACGGGAATACCAGCCATCAGCAAAACACAGGACTGGTATCTCAAACAGAGTCCAAATTATATCTGATTCACTGATCCTTTTCAGTCCTTGCCTCTACCACTCACTGACACAAAGATCTTCTACACTTTGACACCCCTTTTGTCTTTATTTTTAAAAAATAAAATGCAGAAAAAGAGAATAAGCATCTTTGAGAAGGGGAAGTACTTATATTTCGACAACTGCTTTTGTTTTAGAACACAAAAAGGTTTCTTTCCCTTTTCCTCTACTCTGTATTGTTTAAGGCAGTTTCACTGTAGATGAGCCTATAGGCCCCTGCAGAGTTCCGTGCAAGCTTTTTTTCTAAATGATGCTAGCTGAAAGAAAATTCAGTAATAAACATCATTTCTATACTCTTGAGTACGCAATGCACCTTTAATACTTTCCCAAGTATACCAATCTACAGAGTAATAAGAAGAGGGATTAAACACTAATCTCTTATACCCATAATGCATCAACTGACTACACCTGCTAAAATCCAATTTGGTAATTAAAAAATACATCTACCGAACAGTCAAACCAGGAGACTAAAGGGAAAGTACTGTCTCTGCAGATAGCTAGAAGAAAACAGTTTCAAAATTCAGGCACTTAACACAAACCTATTTTTACTTCTATTCATTTTTATGTGACCTTAAGCAGTGTAAGAAACAAATACCTACAATTATGGTGCAGCAATTAAAGGGCAGTTTTATTGCTACAGTAATGACTTAAATATCTAGTAAAAACTGGATAAGCAGCTTTGCCTCTTAGTCTATCTTTAGAAAATGCAAAAAAAAGTTAGCTTATTCTTTTTTTCCCCCCCTCCCCTCCCCCCTTGTTAGCAATAAGGAGAGCGAGAATAGAGAATAGATGCTTTTATATGTTCTCTTTGCTAACTGTTCCTGGCCCAAAGTCCTTCTAGGCTTCAGGTTTCAGGGTTTTTTTCTAGCTCTTCTTTCTTTCTTTATTCCTCCTCCTCCTCTCCTCTCTCTCTAGCTGTTCTGTTTCCTAGGTTTGTTTTAAACTTACTTTATTCCCTGATGCTCCCATGTTTCCTGCCCCCTCTTTCAACTGTGCTCCCGACAGAGGTGCAGAGGTGCCGAAGCATTACTAATTTCAGGCTGACAACCCAGGCTGCAGCTCGGGCTTCAAGCACACCTAGGCAGAAAGAGCCTGTCACTGGAGGGCTGCCTTTTAAAAAATAAACTAATTAACTAAATAAATAAAAATGCAGGCTCCTGGAGTTTCTGTAAAGAGCCAGGACTTGCTGAAATCCAAATGGGCACGTACTTTCAAATGAGCTGATGATCTGTTTCATCAGTTCAACTGGTCAGCAGTTTTCCATCGTGGCTTAAGCTCCCATGCTAAGAGGGGTTTAGGAAGAACAACAGAACATGGGGGAAAAGCATGCATATATCACGTTTAGGCTATACGTCGCTTCTTACCATGTAAAGAAACAAAATAAAATAAAATTAGGGATTTTTCTCATTAAGTTACAGGACTTGCATTGCATTGCAACAAACAAAAATTCCCAGCTCTGACAAAATGGCAGTGATCCGGCAACACTCCTGCTTCCCATTTAAAAAACAGTGTCTTGTAACAGTTGCGTGACCATTTAATATTCTGTATTCTGCTGCATACCCTAGGATACCACCCATCGCTTGGAAGCACATTTTGCAGTCCCTCCCAGGTGTCTATGGATGCAGCAAGGGGAAAGGGGACAGTTTTCCCAAAAGTTGCTCTTCAACTTCATAAACCAGTGCACATTTGAGTGTGATGACCCCCCACAAACATCAGCGCTGCTTCTCCTTTCCTCCCTTCCTCCCTCTGGTCTGTCCAACGCTGTGGGGGAGTGACAAAAGCCACCAGGTCATCCCTCTGGGCACACTACAGTCTAATTTTTGAAAGCTGCAATTATTTTTAATGATTTTCAAAAGGTCCTTAGTCATCCTCAAGTTACCACAGCAGCTCTGCGTGCCACTTCTTTCCTATAAGAGGACTTCTGATATCTCCGGGGGGAACCTGGAGAACCTCCCAGCCAGCAGAGCTGGACATGGACACTCAGACACAACTGCACCAGCATCCCCATGGCAAACAGTGGGCACAGCTGATCTCAAAGCAGAACCACCCTATAATACAGGGGTGCTCATTACCTTAGCAAATAGATAATGGTGAAAAAATACGCTATTTGCTTGAACACTGCACTTTTGTATCAAAAAAGGGCAAGAAACCTACCAGTTGCCGCACAGGGTTGAAGAAGAGCAGAGAGAGACTAGCAGTATTCACACTGATGTGTCAGATAGCAATAAGAATCATAAATCCCAGGGATTATACTATCACTGGATCATGTCCAGTAGGCCTCAGGCAGAAAACTAGTTGCCATGGCAGCTTAATGTTATCTAGTCAGACCTCAGGTTTTTATTACTATTATTATTAAACACAGATATCTGACCTTAAAAATCAAAAAAGCACTTGGTGACTGGTGCAGGCTAGTACAGTGTATTTCACAGGCAGGCCACAGTAGTACTTCCCATAACAAAGCAGGGGACCCAAAAAGCTAGGGTGATATGTCTGTCTCATTATAAGGAAGTACCTGTGGGTGAAAGTAACCTCTAAATGGGTATTCTCTCCCTCTATGTATCACTTCCATAATTTAAAATGGCAGAGGTCATGTGCTAATTAATCATTAATTAATTAAACATTAAAGAGGGGGAAATACCAAGAGAACTGGAAGGAAAATGCCTAATTTCATGTATTGGAAGGTACCTCTATCACCTGGGTTGTTCATTCAGTAGCTTCTTATAGCATCTCTCCAAACACACCTCACATTCCCCCTAGATGCAATAAATGTGTGCAAATATCTTAAAAATAAACAAAGGACTGCTAGTATTAGCCATCCTATTTAAATTAATTATAAATATATAGGGAATCATTTGACACTGCTGGAATGTTCACCATGGAAGTTCACCTGAAACACTGCAACACCATAGTGAAACCTTAAAGTTGTATTCAGTCCTACACCTAGCAGCAAAGAGTATGTATTTACATGTTTTTCCTCTTGAGCTAAAATAAGTACAATGATCAGGAAAAAAAAAAAAAAAAATACAGTGCTGAAATACTTTTTAGTGACTGACAGTTAGTGAATACTCCCGGATGATTATTAATTACTTCTGTCTTCTTGGTTGATTACCTAAACCATATTGTCAATGAGATGAAAGCCATCCATCGTTGCAATGTTACCAAATCTCAACAGCACAAAAGGAAAAACAAGGGAGGAAGAGAAATTTGGCTTCTTTGGGTCTGAGCTAAGGACTCAGGAACTCAGACTTGAGTCTTTTCAAATTACTATTTTATTTTGTGTGAGGTCCACCTGGCTCTAGGTAAATTAGAGAAACACTAGCTGCAAGCAGAAGTAGTATCGTTGCTTCACGTCTGACTGCACCATATAGTGCAAACTATTTAAAATGACCAACATGAGGTCACTTGCATACAGCTGACACAGTTTAAGTCAAAATTCAAGCAATGCTATTTTCCTTCAAGAACACTTACCATTCTTTGCATATCTTGTCTAGGGATTACAAAATTACGAGGCTCAAATAATCCACTTAAATTCAAATTGACAGTAATAAAACTGACAGGAGTAAAAAAGGTGTTACGCTAGGAAAAAACACTGATAAAAACTGTTTTCTTCGCAAAACGCAGACAAGCGTGACAGCAGCACAACATGGTACCTGGATTAATACAGGAAAGGAAAAAAAAAAAAATAGACCTCGGATACAATATGCAGACAAATGAGAGGGATACAGACAGACTTCATTCAAGAGACAACCTTCAATGCAGCCACCACAAAATTAAGACATACTTTAGGATCCTATGCCAAGACAATGCTGTGCAAATTTATGCAATTTATTCCAGGTGGGAACAGACAGACAAACCTGGCTGAGCAGCCTCTCATTTAACAATCGTGATTCAGTCCAGCCACAGAAGAACAGAAAAGAAAAAGAACAAACCTTCTGATATATTAGAAGATATGCTTCCTATGATAAACGCAACATTTTTTTTTGTCTAGACTTTCCTGTGGGCCATGTGAGCGCAAAACACAAGACACTTGACATTCAAATTGTGTTAGATTGGGAAAATGCCTGAAAATGGCAGGGGCTTGACTGATTGAACTAGAACTAAAAATTCTACTTTTAGTAAAGCCTAAGGACGGGAGCAGGATATTACTTTTCTGAACCCTTTTGCTGGGTTGAACAGTTACATGAGCTTCGAGACCAAAGATTACAGTTATAAATATCTCAATGAAAACCCTACATGTGATAATGGCTCCTAAAGGGAATCATTAGGATTCATTTCTGGATGGGGCAATTAACCTATTACTGTTTGAGTCAAGACTATTTTGCTGAGAAGTAGTGAAGTATTGTACTCTATGCAATCTTGATTTTTCAATTATTAGTCACGACATCCTAAGTTTCTTAGTAAAGATTATGCAGCATCACCCTCCAAACGCCTAGACTGCAAAGCGTCTGGGGATTATCCCTACAGCGATCAGTATAATGGGACTGATTCTTGACTAGTCCCAGGTACTAGATGAAAACAGTAGTAACTTCTAACATTCATATGAATCAAACACGGTCCAAGCACCTGGATAATGGAAACATCCAGTGGTAACTTGCAGAATCAATGCATCACAAAAATGAAACTAAATTTGCCTTTAGAAACCCAAGTAGTGTCTTATTCCAATAGGAAGGCATTCCTCGCTTTGCTTGCTAGAATACTACATACTTGTTTCCAAAAGGAATCTGAGCGGAAAAGCCCCATTGTAATAAACATTTCAACATTTCAAAGGCTATTGCAACTGCCTTCTCTATTCCTCTCAATTTTCCTCAAATGTTTGAATTCCCCAAAAAGACACCTGTGGCATTCACTCATGAGAACAAACATCTCTTTTCACTTCCTCTCCCCAAAAACAATGCCAGTTTGCAAAGGGAATAAAACAAGCCACGCTACACTTGCTATGCACTTCAGAAAATACTACCCAGTCTGTCCTACAGTAATGACTGCTGACGCAGAGATATTTTTCCTTAGGATAAGCATTATCATGAACATCTTATACAAAGATCACCGAAACGCTAATATAAGCGGATTCATGATGTATCTAAATGATTGTTGAAGTTACTGATGGCAAAATTCTTTCCTTTCCTGGTGCATGATGTGCGGTTCCTCTCCAATAAATCTCAGACACTTACTATAACCAAGACATGTCTTTGTATGCATATGAAAATGCTTTTGGTCCATAAATGCAATAGTTTCACCTACCAAGAGAAGACAAAATCATTCAGCGAGACAAGATACTGAATTTTTGTTGAAACAAAACTGTAGAGCGTGAAATAGCAACCTGTCATCAGATGTTGGGAGTCTGATGTTCAGCAGCAGCAGCTAAAACCACCCTCTCCTCCCACCTATGTCTGAGGGAATTGACAGCCATCTGCATGCAGGTCTGGCCAGTCTACATCCTGCAGGCAAGGGCTGGAGTCAAACTCTGCAACGCTGTTTAGGATCTACTTCACTAAGGTTTAGGGCTGTGTTCTAGGAAGTTAAAAAACCAACCAACCAAAAAAAAAACCACAACACAAAAAACCAAAACCCCAAACAACACAAAAAAACCCCACCCCCAAAAAAAACACAAACAAAAAATCAAACCAAGCCAACACAAAAAAGCCATGCTCCCCCCCCCCCCCCCCCCCCAACCCAAAAGAAAACCAAAGCTCGATGTTTTCTATTCAACTTCAGTGCAGGTGTTCTCCACTACAATCTACTTTCTATTAAAATGTGCACACTGTAATTGGAGAATGGACCCATATCCACATCACGCTACCTCATTTTATATTAAAAGTGAGGAATTCAGTTGCCCTCAGGCGGAGGCTCCCAGTGAATACAGCCTGAGAGCCTGCAAACACAGGCTGGGTAGTTGTCCCAAAGGCACTATCCAGAACATGTGGCATCATGTGTCTTCAGCCTTGTTTGGACAGGCTGCTCACAGGGACGGTACTGCAGACCTTCCTGCTCAGTGGAGAGAGAGTCCACATGGCTAGTGCATAACACTTTGACGAGGTACTCAGACAGGTTAGCAAGCAATATAACCAATTTCAGCAGCCATCTCAGCTGAGCTCTCAGAGTCCAGAATAACTCTTTTAAGCTGGGCAATGCCTACAGTAAATGAGTGATGCATTATTTTGATTTGCCTCTCGGGGCTCAGATCGTGTTATCTAAAGCTCACCTTCCCATGAGAAAGGGATTTCTGCAAACTAAAAGCAGCCTCTCCGGCAGCAGGAGGAAGCAGCAAGTGAAATGGAACAGATCTGACCTTACACTAAACATCTGAGCTAGATTTTAAAATACTGGCACCAAGACATTATTACTTTGCTTTGATATGCTGCCAAGGGAAAGCAAAGAGCCATTGAAAATTGAACTCCATTTAGAAGTCGCGTCCATTTTTCAATAATCCTTGTGATACTGTGTACGTAAGTTAACGATGTTACAAAAGACAACAGACTATGACATCATAAAATAATAATATTCATGTGAAGGTCTTAACAGATTCATGCTTAGTAGTGTCATAAATCAGAAAAATTACCAAGGAACACATAAGTCATACCACAAATGAATTACGTACAGTAACTTGGGTATGGAGAAAGGCATTTGGGTAAAATTAACAAGACTTTTGGCTCACCAGCACACAACACGGCTGCTGTTCTTTGTTGGAAGTTAACGTTTTGATAAAGTTTACTACAGTGCTTTTTGCTTAAAAATGCAGAGATGTCACTTTTAACGTGCAACTGTTGGCATTTTGCCCATTATAGACCTAACTTATCGATTTCCAAAAAACTGGTATCACCAATCTACATGCTTTTTCTGTAACTCCTCTGCTGCTAGATGTCTCTAATACTACAACTCAACTTTTTCTTTGAGGACCAAGGAAACAGAGTAACTTGAGACATCTGATAATTTAGTCATGCAACTGTGATTTATCTGTGGTACTCAGAGAGCCCTCAGGATAAAAATCAGTAACTCCATTCAATCTCTTTACAAATCACATTCAACTGTCTCATGTACAGCTGCATAGCTTTGTTTTTACTTTACCTTACCTTCAGATCTGATGGATTTCTGCTCTTTTGCCCAGTATTGCAATGTTAACTTGTTTTAGTATTAATTGATCTCCCTTTCCTTGATACACCTTGTCTCCACCATGCTTTTTCTTAACCTGCCTTCTATATATGACACAACCCGATTCTCTGCCTTCACATTTTTCAACTAGATGTCTCCAAGAGTTGTTTACCATAAAATGTGTCCATGTTGTTCAGGGCAATACTATTGCTATGTAGATCCTCGTCTCTTAGGTGCCAGTGAGATCTCTTCTATTATCCTCCCAGATGGGAAAGATGGGGAGAGAATAAAAAAAGTCTAAGCTCCAAAGGTAGCAGACACAACGGTCTTCCTAAACTCTTGATGCAGGGTGGCAGAGCCAAGACAAACAGCAATACCTTAGGAAATGGATCTCCCTCACCTGGGACAGCTTACCGCACAGTACTGTAGGAGATAATAACATGGGACACATCACTTCTTTCCACTATTCCGTCAAATGCATTCTCCCCATCACAACTAGAGATACTCTTATCTAATGATGGGTGAAGAGCGAACGTAACTCATGCTATCTTTACAAAAGATTCAGAAACAATTCTTAAAGCCATTCTATCAAAAAGGCAAAACCTAAATTCAGAAGAGTTCCACAAAGGAATAAGAAATCGGCACAAAGGTCTGTAAAGAAAAATTGGAAAGTAATACTGAGCATTCAAAAAATGAATGAGGAAAAACAAAACACCACTCTCAAAAAACACTGTTCTGAAAACCTGTCACCACTTAAACTATGTATGGAAATGTTTGTCTTATTTAAAAAAAACAAATGAGTATGATTCACGTAAATGTTTCCTCTCCTGTCAAATAGTACCACTGTCTCTTCGTAGCCTCATCAGGTCAAACGTACAGTCGAGCCTGTGGTGCTCACTGACCTGAAGAGAAAAATGAATGTTTAAGAGCAAAAAAAAAAAGCTATGTTGTTTCTCTAGATGAAAATGGAAACGATTCATCTCTCCCTAAATGTCTTTTCAGCCAGGTAGCAGGTTTTATTTTAAAAATATTTATATTTATTTGGTACTTTTCTTGTTTCTGGCCACCAACTGCAGAAGGCTGAGATGTGGGAGTTTTTTATTAATATAAGAAAGGCGGCTTTGTCCTTTACTTTTTTCATCCAAGTCTGAAATACATTTAGAAGGCCTACTCAACAAATGTATATAACTTTGAATTAGAGGACTGACTCATCAAAACTGAACGCAGTTTTGATACTGTTTAATACTGTGCTGTAAAATATTGCTGCTTTCCAAAATTAAATTTACCAAGTTTTTACAAGGTGTATTTATGTTTCCTGACACAGTACTTCATTACACTTACTGGACTAATAGCCAAGTCTACATTTCTCATCTGCTCATAAACATTGTGTGCATGTAGTAATGATTTGACTATTTCCTTTCCTTACCATGGCTGATAAATTCAAAGAAAAACAAACAACAAACTTCTTGGGGGCTTCAAATGCACCTACGACAGAATATGATTTAAGGTAAATAAGAACCGTCTAGTAAAAGGAGGCAAGGAACGGGGCATCATGTCTATCCCTGCCCCTATTAACGCTGCTTTAGCGGGTGACCCCGAGGAACATCCCTCCGCAGTCAAACAGGAGGAGTTTCCCTGCAGAAGCAAAAGGGAGAGAAGAGAGGTGAGGAGCATCCTCTGCTACCGCTGCCAGGGCTGAGCCGGGCACTTTCACACCGCACAGGGCGAGCACCGTCTGAGCCTGACCACAAGCAGCTTCTACTCCTCCTATAATGGCTACAGACCTCTGTCCTTCCAGACATGAGAAGCCATCTCGGCCTCTCCTCAGACGAGGAATTTATGCTCTGAGACACAAACACGCAGCTCGGGAATACAACATCAAACGACGCAGAAATGCTGTAGCCCTGCGTTTTCCAGTGACACCGCTGCAGGGGCAGCTCTGCCGTGCAAGCAGGCCAAGGGGTCATGCAGGTCAGCAAAATATCAAGAGCAGCAAATTGTTTAGTGACTATTTTGTTTACTGTGCAAGTGGCTTTTGACTAGGAGGGGTGGTAATTCTTTCCAGCTCCCCTTGGGCAGTGAAAGCTATAAAAGCGTTTGTACTTGACTGGTGTCTAGGGAAATCAGACCCAGTCCCAGGTCTGTTTCTTTATCAAGTTTGCCAAGTGGTACGCTACGCGTGGCACACTTTGGTTTGTTTTTTTTTTCCTCTCTCCCCCCACCCCAATTTTCCACATAACATGTCCAGAAAGAGTATTAAGCATGCCAGTCCAAAAGCAAACAAAAAGCAGGCAAACAAATCTCTCCAACACTCAAAGTATTTAGCAAGCTGCTTTTGCAAAGGTTTACAATTTGAGCAAGGATCTGTCCTTATCTTCATATAAAAACACAATGCCATGCAGATTCCCAGTGAGAAAAATATCTCAGGCTAAAGATTTGCATGGCAAGTTGAGGGAAGCAATAAATTGCTGAAAAACAGTTTTATTTACAGCTTGGCAGAAGTTAAACTGGCAGTGCCCACTAGCAGGCATTACCAACGATAAAAACAGAAATATGGATTTTTAAAGTTTATTTATGGGCCATTACGTAGTTTATGCTGCACCACTATCACATGTTAAATGAGAAATTACAAGACAGCTAGTGACAACAGGGAATTTCAGTAATAACCTTGAACAATCATTTTATCTTTCCCACCCCAACTCTTACCCAGGTAAAAGTGTGATTTTTGTCAAAACTACTAAAACTGAAGTCAACTGTAGAATATTGCATTTTTTGAAGAATAAGAAGGTGACTTTGGTTAATACTGATCTATTTACAGACAGGAAAAATCCACCTTTCAAAATTTAACATGAAACACTGAAATGATTAAAAATTTAACAGATTATAAATTGTGATTATTAAGTGCAATTACCTACAATAACTCAGAGAAAAGTGCTTTGTCTTTTAGGTTATTTTGATAGCGCACAGTAGATTAAAACTACTTACAGTTTCAAGATCTTCATCATTACATAACTCACTGCCCACATCAGCCAATTTACTAAAAACACTACATACACTTGAAACAAATGATTTATGGTGCAACTGAACAACTAAAGCAGGGCTGCCACAACATTAGGGTGAATTTAAGCAAGACCTGAAAAGCCTGAACCAACCAGCCGTAGCCTGTTCATGTAGCAAGTCCAATCAAATCAACCTTAAGTTCTTACAAGTCCATATAAAACCCTAAAACCTAAAAAAAAAAAAAAGTAAGCCCCCCCCCAACTTCTAGGCCTTATTTACTGCACTGCTCTGTTAAAATTTTTGGGTGGTATCTACTGGAAATTTCAGTTCACATTGTTTTCCAAAAAAACCCCAAAGATTGAAATCTTGCTAGTATTTATACTTGCTTTAAATGAGACAAGAAAGGAGAAAATGCTACAGAAAAGAGAAATGCATGAGTTCATGCTTGTGATTTCATTTGAAAGTCAAACAAAAACCTTCCTGGACAGGCATCTCATATTGATACTTAATAAACAAACAAAACATCAACAACCAAAGACCAGCTTTTCCAGAGTAAAGTCACTGTGTTTGCAAAGAAAGTGCTAAAAGGTACAAGTAGATACCAGAAACCTCTCTGTACTACACACTGGTATTGATTTGGAAGAGTTTGGTATGCACGAGAACTGCAAGACTGCATCCTAGGGAAATGAAAAGGAGCTATGACAGTTTCTGCTGCTTGGAATCTTTCCACCAAATGGAGGATTTGCTCCTGTGGCTTTTCAAAAAATTTCTCATGGCTAACAGAAAAGGCGGGGTGGGGGGGTGGGGTGGGGGGGTGGAAATCAAGGCTGACAAAACATGAAGCATGTCCCAGTCTCCCCCCTCCTTGATAGTGTATCCCCTTGTCCATCAATTAGGCTGCTCTGCACAGACCCCAGTACAGTCAGCAGAAAACCAGAGGAAATGTTTCTAAACAGACAGTGCTAAGGGAATACACCACAGGTCTCAACAACCGCATGCAGGCAAGGGGGAAGTGCTTCTGCCAAGTTAGTTACAGCCCTGGTCATACCCATCACAGGTTGCTACCATTTGTTCCACTGCAGACTACAGCTCCAATAATACTGTCTTGTTCCCAGTCCTTTCTTAGTGTATATAGGCAAGTCCTTACTTATCCTTCCAACTATACCAACACAATGCTTGCAGAAATCAATTTATCTTTAAGATGCTGGATTCTGACATACAAATAAATTTATGGTCTACAACAAACACTAAATGGATGCAGCATCTTCAGGATCCGAGATGGATTTGAAGGCATATATAATACAAGCAGAATTGACACATGATCTTTAATAAAGATTTCCCAACATACAAAAATATATTGTCTATCTATATATTTTCACAGTACATTGGGGTTGCCAAGAGAACAAAATTGCAACGACTCAGGCTGGAATTTGCCACAAGATAATTTTATTTCTTTTTCTTTTGTCTCAGCATATGGGTCTCAGCCATTTCTGAAAGTGACAGTAGGAAAAACAGTTGCTTTACTCCTACAGATGCCCATGCTAACTACCTTGACAAGGCCCGTCACAGGGATGGGGTGCTGTTCTTGACTGTTGCAGCTATAAAACACAAACAATTATATATCTTTAACTACTCTTTGCTTCTGCGAAGAGATCCAGCTTCTCCTGAACAACTGTAAGGAAGCAGAACAACTGGAATTCCCAAAGCCCCTGACCTCAGAGGAAACAACACGTGCTGCCCTTGAAACCACTTTTTATCACCAGTTTTCTCTAAGCAAGTAGCAGAGAAGTAGCTTACAGAGAATGGGCAACAGAGGCCACTGTTCTGGGGCAGATGAGCCCTGGAAAAGCCTTGTGATGTTGCTGCTCAGAGAACACGTACTATGAATGACACCCCCCCCCCCCCCCCCCCAATTCTTCAGATTTGCAAATCTGCAAACTGACAACTATACAGAAATCCTAAAACTGTAAGTATTTTGACTATCTAAACTTAAATTTGAAACCAGCAATCATTCAAGAAGGCAGCACACATGGGCAACAAAGAGCACGCAGAACACGAGATTCAGTACATTTCTATTCAGTGGCAGGAAGGCATCTATTATCAGATGCAGAATGGGCCTGAAACGCAAAGAAAGCCAGCACTGTTGCAGGCATTACTGGGAACAACATCCTAACTGCTCGTTACAGTTACTCAAAGAAAGATGAGCTGGGACAACCCCAAAATAATATCCTTAAAACTGATAAACCAAAGCTTAATTCTTACAATAAAACTGAAACAGAAGCACACATGTAAAGTACTCAGGTACCACCCAGAAAACTCATGGATAAAAACCGGCTAGAGGTTGGCCTTCACAGCCGATCTCGGCAGGCTCGCTATAGAGCAGCAGTGAAAGATGCAGTCAGCCTTTTAGACGTGGTTGTCTTGGAGACACCAGAACACACTGTATTGATGACAAAGGAAACAAAAAGCTGGATGCACTTTCTAAGGCTTTTTAGTCTGCTCTCTTTCATGTGGAGTTTACAGAGGAGGGCCTCCCTGGGATGGGTATGCGGAGAATGCTGGCAGCAGGACCAGCTCATTGAGGTAGAAATCCGCACTTGCTTGGGACAGTGTTTCATGCAGCCCCAGAGCACCCTTTATCCCCGGGAACGCGCGACGCGGCAGCTCCAGCAAACGAGGCTCACGTTTGCTCACTTTGAAGGTTTAGCTCTGCACGAGCATTAAACCCTTCCACATAAGGATCTTGAAGAGAAATAAAGCAAGCGGTGTCTCCCGGTTCGTGCAAGGGCCCTGGAGCTGCTCTAGGGACTCTCTCCATTTATCTGAGTAGTCTTCTGCTAGGCTCCTTCCAAACTATAGGCAGAAATTCGGCAATGTACTTTGAGGTAACAGACCCACAGAGCTTCCAGCAGCTAGCAAAGGAATAGCTAGTGGCATTTAGGCTGTAACTATGAAAACCGCAGTTTTATCTCACTGCAATTGAGACATGCAAAGAAAAGAATTTCAATGGAAGTTTATTTTTTAAAGAGGGCATGAACAGTGAATCCTTCCTATTCCAATTACCAAAACCTCTTCTAACTCTGTAACATGTAACTTCCATACCAAACTCTGCCAGATCCTAGCTTTCTGAGGAGACAGGCCAAGCATGTGATTTCTGTCCCCCTTTAACCTGCTTGGAGAGGAAGGCTATTGCCATGAAGCAGCACTCAGGTTTGAATGGACCTCTTCTATGCTGCACTGTAATATGTGCATCATGTACAAGGGTCTTTTCAATTTGCAGTACTTTTCATTGATAATGTAATTCAGACCTACATCAGATGATGCCATGACAACAATAGTAACCACTGGCTTCAGACACACACTGTCACATGCACCTATCAGTCCTTGAATTAAGTGCTAACACTTAGGTTAGCTGGATAGCATGACAACACAAGCCTAATTATATATGCTGCAAGGGTTCTGACTGCCTGTCTCCACATCTAAACCTCTTGTAGGACCAGTGTGATACCAACTGTTACTTGCAAAGAGGGCGCAGGGGTTGTAGCTATTTCTCACAAAAAAAAAAAAAAGAAAAAAAAAAAGGATGGAAGGTCTCACCCTGCCACAGGTTGTCTGCTTGCATGAATGTTTATAAATTTCCTGATTTCATGGGCTGCTGACTTTTATATGCCCACTTTCAAATTCTGTGAGTACACCAAAAATTGTGCACGATATATCAACATTTAGTTCTGACTGACAGTAGGATGGGTGAAGACGAGACGAACAGGGAAAAACTGATGATTTTTCCACATCATAACCTCCTCTTCCTTCATGCTGCTACTCTCTTTTGTCTGTATAGTCGATTGAAAAGGAGGGAACGAGTGAGGCTATGCAAAGGTAGGTGTTAAGTCCTTGCCTTCCTGGTCTGTTCTGAAGGGTTACCAAATGGAAAATAGGTACCTGACAAAGGGATACTGAAATAATCAGCACCATCACACCTTAGAAGACCTCTCAACATCTTTACGTAAAACTACACATCTGTAGTGGATGATTGCTACCCTCTCAGAGGTATGACTGGCAATAGCAGAAAACTTGGGTCAAATGATGCAAAAGACACTCAACCTGATGGGATCAACTGCTGCTGGTGTCTTTCTGAATCAGCATTAAGATCACCATCTCTCTTAATTTGGGCCCATTTGTCTTGCCACTAAATGCAAAACAGTATACTGTATTAACTGAATTGCTGACAGCAGCTGTGTTTTTTGGTACCACTAAAAATCAAACTATTTCTAGATACCACAATATGGATTTTGGAATCTCATTTCAGGCACCATATAGCTTAGGCATATCCAGAGCAGCCCAAATGTCATGGCAGAATACTCTCAGTTGGAGAGCCTGTGATTTCAGCAAGGTTAAAAAAAAAAAATCCAGAAATCCTGTCCCCCCCATAAAGTGTACCTCAAACACCACCCAGGACACCAGTTGACTGTACCCTTTCCAGGGCTCAGTCTGTGGTGCTTGCTTTTCTGCTAAGGCTTCGGTATCCTGCACCAATGTCTTCTTGCAGAGACATGCCGAGAATCGGGCATACTGCCATCCATATTGGCTACACTGCTTTACACTCACAGCGCAAAGCTAACTTAACTGGTTGACGCTGACAAGTCCCTTTTTTGTATGTCTGTAATGTCATGGGTCTGTACTTGAAATGGAGAAGATCTACCCAGCATCCCAGCTTTTTCTTGGGTACACGCCAAATATCCAAGGAATTTGGATTGACTACTTATGGCTGCAGCATCCTAATGACCAGTGCTTGGTCATTCTTTCTGAAATGCAGTCTTTGACTTGTCAAACATCCAGAACTCAAAGGGGTGCATACTGTGTATACTTATTACATATAAGGGAAACCTGCCACTATTGCCTTAAAAAAAATTCAGCAGTGCAAGTACAAATCTGAAAGCCGTGTTAGTTTTCCAGACTGGGCTAATCTGGCAGAATAAAAATGCTTCTTTGACACATCATTTAGAGTTTCTTTGATGATGAGGAAATAAGTAACACTCCGTGTACAGATGACCTATTCCTTGGTGTAGCTACCTCATGTACCTGAAGCATCCGTGACAGTACAATTCAGTAGGATTTATGAGGAAAAAATATTCTGTTCCCTCAGTTAGTACAATTAAAACCCAGACTATCCAAGATGATTAGGGAACACCAGTGGTACAGTGAAAGATCCTGCCTCCCACAAAGTGGTCCTCTAAGATGGATACAGGTGAATTCCACACTCATAGTGTCACGATTCCTGCTGAGAAGTTTATAGCAAGTTTATAGGAATCAAGCTGTACTATCACCATTTCATATGTTGATCCCAACAGTAAAGACCAGGCTCAGAAACACAGGAGTATGTTTTGATGATGATGCATGAGGCAGAACACACTATACAACATTCTTTCTCTGTCCACTTCCATTTTGTAAATAAATGAAAGACACATTACAGGAGATTCATATAGACAGCAACTGCACCTATTTCGCGATGTTGCACTAGAGACACATTCTAACAGGCAGGCAGAGCAACTGGAGGATGAACAAGCTAGACACTTGCGTACACTTCTGCATCAAAATCCCTTTTCAGGTTTGATGCCCATCCAGAGCCTACCTCATTCTTTTAGAGGATGCTCTCAAAGGCAGCTTATAATTGGGGCATGAGATGTTTTTACACATCAAGTCCGTGGACATTTGATAAAACAATTACATGACCATAATGTACATCCATGGAAAGGAAACTTTTAGTAAGCCCCTTAATCTTTCCCTACATCCAATTCACAAACCAGAACCCCCACACAGAAGTCTCCTCTTGACTCCCAGAAAAAAAACCTGAAAGCTCCAATCCTACTTTTAAGACAAACTATAATTAAAATCTTCTACCACATCTATTTATAGCCAGGTGCAGTTGAAAAGATAACATACTTTTACTGATAGCTGAATTGTTCCATTGTGCCCTTGGCATATCGGATGTCTATTAAAATTATTTCACCATAGCAAAGCTGTGAAACAGCAAATTAGAGGTTAGTTCCTTAGAGAGCATTCCCCTCTGCCCCAGCTCAAAATCTAGAGTATCATTGCAGCTCAGTTTCCCAGACCTTTTGTAAGGGTCTGTGCTCTACATGGCTGATGTACACAGACTGCCAAATTTCAAAGTTACCACTGACCCACCTACTAGGTCCTGGTACAACAAAACATAAAACCAACAAAAAGGGACATAACTGTGAAAACTAGAACCTGGCATATTTTCTTCTTTCCTTTTCTCATAGAACAGAATGAAACTCTGCACACCTATTACCAGCTGGGTAATAAACCTCTGTATATTTTCTGTATCATCAATACTCAGCCAGTGGACTAAATTTTCACAAGACCGATGCCCAAAGTAAATACTTGCAAACTAACACATTGAAACTTTTATTACTAAGCAGAACAGGTCTTCTCATTCTTTGCAGCAGGAGCCACTTGCTTCCATTACTCTGTTTTATGGGAAGTCTGTTCCTTATTTAGACTTCAGCATTAAGGGCTTGCACGGTTTATGGATACAATTCTAAATGCAGGTCTGTTTCCAATTTTCCAAAGCCAAACCTTCATCTTAACAGACACAGTCAGAATCACAGGAACAAAGGATGATCATGAAGGAATGACATGTTTGTAATGTAAACATACACAGCATTATACTACACAATCAAAAAGCGTATTTTGCAGCCCTAGCTAATATATAACACGATATATAACACCATTCGTGGGATTTGCCTGATTGACTGGAAAGCAAAGCCTGAACCAGCAAAATCATTTTCGTATTAATATAAATACTCTCAGGGAACAGGACTACTTATATGCTTCAAACTGGACATATGTAAACTCCTTGTGGAGATGCAGTCCTGGACTGTTAACACATCCCTGTATTCATACAGTAGCTGAAGTAGTGAAGTTTTACACTCCTGCTGCTAAGATCACTTTTACAGCTCCAGCTGGTATTTACATCCATGCTGTTCCTGTGGTAGAAACTAGCAGGATAAAAAATTTGGTAGGAGATGCTAGTAAAAAGGTATCTACGACTGATTGCTTTTAGTTATCTGCTTCCAAAATAGAAAAAAAATCACTTCAAACGCATCAGAGGAGGCTCTTAATACTATATTTTAACATTATTTCCTCTAGCTCATTTTCCCCTTACGTTTTTAAATCTGTGCATTATATCCCTTCCCCATTTTCTCCAGCTCAATCCCTTTTCTATTGTGCAGATGCAAAAAAAAAAAAAAAAAAACACACAAAAAAACCCAAACAAAAAAACCCCACCCCAACAACAACAAAAACCAAAACAAGCCTGTATGCCTGCTGTGGGATTGTGTCACCGAAGCAGAGGGAAATTCACTAGAATTATATACTGTCAGCTCTGCTCTACTCCCACCGATGCTCACAGAGAGTCTTACTGTACAGGAGGGAATAGAGATGCAAAGCTCCAGCACACAGAAAATATGTATGGGGGGAGAAAGGCAAAATGGGAATCCTGGTGTATAATAAATATTACAGACACTGACTGTGTGCATAACAGCTCGCTAAGCAGAAGCAACAGGAATGTTAGTTCTGTAATCAACAGTCTTCCAATTTGCTTCCAAATTATAGGTGTGTATAACTCATGGCGTTGGGGGTAAATCATTGCTTAAACTCAGTAATGTCAAATAAACTATACATTAACAATTAAATGTTTTTCCCCTCTAATACAATATTCCTAACATCGAGCCTGACAAGTTCCTTTTCAGCTAAAGACACAACTAAATACACTTCACAGTAGAGATCTGGTTGCCCATGAAGTTGTTAAATAGACTCAGACCCCACTTCAGCTCTCACAAGAGAGTCATCCAAGTTTCTGATGGACAGGAATCTGATTTTCAAAATCATTTCAACATTTAAAGACTTCAAAATATATAGGTTATTGCTACACTTATTCCAAAGTAGTCATATTCCTCCATTAGAAATTCTCTGGTAAAGAGTCAAAGTTTGCTAATAACACTGCTGAAAGACTTTGATTTTTCAAAGACTCTAGCTGTAATTGATATTAAAAGCTCGATTTCCATTTTGAGAGCAGAACAAAAGAATGAAAGACCAACAGTGAATTGAAACTTTTTGTATTAACTTGTTTCCATTAAAAAAATGTTTTCTTTGGCCTTTATCCAAAGACAAGTACTAGATACATAAGAGAACCTCACATACATTTAAAAGGACCATCAACAAGCATATTTTCAGAATTACAGCTTATCCCTAACAAGATTGATATTGTTAGTAGTTGGGGATACAGAAAAAATGCAGAATGTACTGAGAATGTAAAACAACAGGTTTTCTGTATCTTAGGACATTTGCATTGTCTGTATATACACGCATGCTCTATGCACACATACTAATAAATATATATGGATGCATATCAATGCCTTAGGACACTAAGTACTATTTATCCGAGCCCTAAGTGAACTATATATTTAAATCCTTGATATGGGGATGCTGTTGATGTTGTAGTATTCACGTAAATGCTTGTGTCTTCAGCTGATCCTCCAAAGCACCTGACTTCCAGAAAGTGTCTGGCATATCTTTTACCCCATTTTCTAGTCGATTTATCAAATAAATATAAACATTTAGAGATGGCAATGACTGGCTGAAGATGGTGGAATTCATTTCAACCAACTGTAGTGAGTCCAAACGTCTCATCATCTGGAAGCTTTCTGTACTCAACTGAAAGACAAATTGCTTTCCTAAAGGGTTAAGACAGGCTGGGCAAACTGCCATCTAAAAATAACTCCCTCTCCACTGGAGAGGCCAGAAGCCCAGACAACATACACTAGATGCTTAACAACGAAGGACAAGTTTTATATGAAGAAGTATCTTTCATTAGGCCGACTCGCATAGTTCAAAAAAAAATGACACAAGATTTGGGGCGCACAAACCCTTTTTTGTTTTAAAATCCTCAGAGTGTTATTCTCAGCTGGGCAAGTATTCTTATTTTGGAGCTAAGGAAAGGCAAGCGTACAAAGTCAAAAGATTTGCCCAGGGCTACTGTGCAAACCACCAGCAAACTAAGATCGAAGACCAAGTGGTTCTAGATGTACGTTTGGGGGGCTCCTCCCCCAGCTAACATCACTTCTCTGATACTTCTAGAGTGCTTGCACTGAACAGACACACCTGTGAAAATGCCTTAAGTGAGTTTTTCCAGGGCACATTCAAATCATGAAGGTACTTTGGTGTCATCCATCAAATGAATAAATTGGCTACCGATGACAAAAGAGATGAGTTCAAGTCCCAAGAAAACCCCATGCGCCCGTAACACTATGTTTTTAAAAATGGTCTAATCCACCTATGCAAGTATTTCCACGCAGTCAAAGAACAGCCATCTGCAAGGAGGAACAAGAGTGTTTTTGTTGTTTTTTATTTGGGGGGTGGGGTGTGTGTGTGTGTGTTTGCTTTTTGGGGTTTTGGTGTGTTTTGGGTTTTTTTTGGTTTTTTGTTTTGTTTTGTTGTTTGTTTGTGGTTTTTTTTATGATTACCTCACACTGAAACAGATTTGTTCTTAATAAGATTAACTGGACTGAAACAAGAGCCTGTTTTTAGGCAGTAAAGGAGAGAGTCAGTACAGATCAGAAGTGGTTTATACGTACAGATATCCAGAGGGAAAAATTACCAAAAAATTTATTTACAGTTCTGAGTTTGAGCCTGCCTACAGGTAAATAGATGAGAATTAGTGTCTGAGGGTGACCAGTCTTTCAAAAGTCTCTGATCTGATATAACCCTTCCAGTGAGCTATAGCTAGATGTCTGGGTACTCGCCCCTCAGGGACTTGTACGAGCCCTGACCTTGAACAGATACCAGCTGGCCTGGCGAAGGCTCCTATCACCAGATCCGAAATAGCCTCGACGACATACCCAGTGTGGGTCGCAATTAGGGCTCCACTTGACAAGGAGTAATGACTTCTCTAGTTGGCGTTGCAGTTGACGGGCACAAACAAAAAGCTTCCCATAAATTGTTGAGCGGTACCCAACTGAGCAGGAAGAATCCAGAGGGAAGCTTTAATAGGTCATTGAAGAAAACTGTGATGAGCTAAGTATGAAACAGCAATAGAAACAATAGTGGAAGATTGCAAAACAAGGGCATAAGGCCTAATATATGAGAAGATGTGCCAGTTGGAAGCAGGAAGGCGCTAATGCTGGAAAAGAGCGATCACAACACAATTATTAGAGCAACGAGTTAGATAAAAATACCAGGTTCCCATTGTGTTTAGCCTGCGATGCCTTTGGCTTCATTGCTTACCTAGGGATGCTGCCCCGCTATTTCACCGTGCTCCTTGCCTCGTTACCAGCAGACGGCAGCACGCTGTGCCACCAGCTCCCGCTCCCCTCCCAAACTTGCAGAGGCTTACACAGAAACAGACCGCTGACTGCTTTACCTTCTCCTCCTCTTTCCATAACCTGTAAGATATACCTCTAAAACCTAAGTCTGAAGTTTAAGAACTGGACATCATGCCGCTAAGCGCTGCAGACAGGCTGGGAAGCAACAGGAGCACTGACATGAACCAAAGAGCACTGACTACACTTTGCAGAGGCTCTGCTTCACCCTTGGTACAACCTGGCAGTGCTACGGTGGCAGGGAAGCTATTAAGACTAAAGGGCATTGAACAAAGCTCAGTTAGAAGATGATGCAAAGTTTCCAGTTCATACATTTACCATTTATGGAAAAAAGTGATATCTGATTACAGAGGGAAATCAAGTACAACGTGGAAGAGATGCCGTAAACTTTTTTCTAATTGTCTGAACCTTTGCATATATTTCTTCCCTCTGTGTTGTTAAAATCTTACATAACCATTGAAGCTACTGAAAACACACCATTTCTCTCAAAATGCCCAAGCAGCCAACCAAAACATGAATTTGGACAACTGTGATAAGGCACTTCCCAATCAGAACCCATCCAGGTTTAAAAGAGTACCAGCTGCTCAATACAGGCTAACGAAGATACGCTCTCTGGCACTCCTAGTCTTAGAGAAGCCAGTCTTAGAGAAAGACATTTCCTTCTTTAGAGAAGAAGCCTTTATTCTCTTTAAAAACTTCTGAGATTTGAGGTAAGAAATGCATACAGACAGAAGGGAGCAAAATTAGCAGCTGGAAGCTAAGTCCTTCAGACAAGGTGGCAGAAGTGATCACATACTTATTCTTAACAAATATCTAACTGCACAAGATCCACTGCTTGGAAGGAGGTCCGTGCAAGTTATGTATGAGGCAAATCCCTGCTATTTGTGCTTTGAGATTAAGAAAGAAATTATGTATGTTTGAATGCTTCCTCATTTGTTCTCTTCATATTTTTAATTACTTTGACTCAACCTGTTCAAAAATCCTTCTTCCACTGACTAACAGGAGGGAAAGAAACACGTGCCAGGACACAGGAGTAAGTACCAGGCTGGTCCTTCCACAGACACAAACCTGGTAACTAGACTTAACTAGGCTCATGTTTTATGTACTTCAGTATATTAGATTAGCATCATATGATGCAGAAGGTGGGACATGAGGGACACAGGCTGTTACAGCAAGGCTCCTAGGTCTGCTCCAGGATTTGCTTCTCAAATGATTTATATAGTTCATAAGAGTTCTTATTAAATAAGCATTTCACTAAATGGCCTACATGGTAAATTGATTAGTAGGAAGAATCACCGCAGAATTCTGTCCTGCATAAAACAAGAATCACATCAATAACATCTATAAGGCTATTCTCAGCTGGCAGCACTGCAATGACAAAAAAAAATTGCACTTTGTATCTGTAGAAAACATTCTCACAATCTGGATATATGGAACATTTAACACTAGTCATGCAAAAATTATTATTAAAATAAGTATCCACTATTCCTTCTGCACTCAGAAACTACCGTTAGTGGTAACAGTTCTGCCCTTCCAGCTGCATGGACAAACATGGTATCTTCCATCCTGTCACTAAAAGGTTATCACTATGATGAGGATTAACAGTGACTACATTTAATGAGTAAGATTGCATAGTGAAGAAAGCAATGTTTCCCTATCAACTTGCTGAAGTAACTGATGAGGCTAAAATGAGATTTACAAGCCAAACAGTTTGAGATACAAACAAAAGAATTCACTTTGTTTAAAGAAATCACTTTGTTTGCTTTTTCTAGGACACCTCAGAACAAGTTAAGGCTTTATAGTTCTACAACAGCATAGATGGAAGACAGCTGCTTTCAGAGTCACCCTTAGCACTTTCAGCAGCAAATATGCCTGAGGGTTTGATTTGCCTCCCAAGTATGAAAGTTTGTGAAACTGTTTCTGTCCTTTTTAAGTTGTTACTTCAAAGGTAGTTTAAGGGGTTAGAAAATGAGTATCAATTAAAAATAAACCCAAAAGTAATTTTTATGAGCAGAGCAGATCATACTTTTGCTTTAACAACAGCCTTCACAGACACTTAACATTTGTCTTTTCTGCATTTCAAACAGTGATATTCCAACTGGTAAACCCTTTTTATGTATTCTATAATACATTAGGTGTCAGTTGCCCAAACTGACCATTTCATTATAGGTTTTAAATTTAAATTTTTTTCCAAGGAAGCCTGAAACTTTACATTTCATTAATATTTACTTACAAGTCATTCTGTGTCCTCCCCTTGCCTCCCCCCACTGTACTGGCTTCTGAATGGTGCTGAGCAACCTGCTGTTTTGGTTCTTTATTAATACTTCAATGGCTTTTTGCTGAACAGAGAAAGTGTGAAAATCAGGAGGCAAGACCACAATCCCAGTCTTTCTATGTATATGCAGCCTAGTTGCTTACCAACATTATTATCCTAAGAACAGAAAACTATTCTTAGAGTAACAGCATAAAAGTTACAGAAAGATTTACTGTTTGGCCATAAAAAGTATTCACTGAACAGTTGGACAGATAACAACGCAGAACAACAACAACAAAAAAACCCACAAAAAACTATACAACATGTCCATCTCCTAGCAATAAACCTCCCCCATAATTTTGTATTATTTCTCTACAACTAGCTTTTCCTCATTAGATACCAACATTCAAAAACAAATCAAATGCTGCTTTAAGCACTCCTATTTCTTTTAGTCTCTCAAAAACTACTACTCCATTGTCTTGCCTCTGATCATTTAGATGTTATGCTAATATGTTACTTCTGAATTCAGCTCGAGAGGGGGACAAAACTACAAAGATGGTTTAGTGCACAAGGCAGAGGCTTGTTAGTGCTACCATTGGACAAAATCCTAGCGGAAGGAGGAAGATTGTGCCTATTATTATTCATTATTAAGGTGGACGAGAAACATTCCCATGTTCACATTATGGAAAACAATCCTTTCAGCTCTGAATTTGAAGCAACCAACAAGCAAAACTGCAAAATGTTTTTTAGAAATCCTTTTTCGTGGATTAAAGCGTCTTTTAAGTCATACATTTTATATACAGTTAATTTTGCAAGCAATGGAAAAAAACCCCCAGCATTTAATGAAGGACTGTTAGCTTCAACTCAAATTACTACCTCTTCTTGAATAGAGATAGAGGTATTTCATTTATTTCCCTAATGCTTCTACATTTCTCCTTCTAAACCAGAATATGCTAGAGAATATGTAATAGAACAGAGTATGCCAGACAATACGTAATAGGCATAATATTTTTAGCCTATACATGATAAAGACATGCTAAATACTATGAGAAGCCCAGGGCTATCCAGGACCATGAGAAGCCAGGAAATATTTTGGTACTCTCTTTGAACTTTTAAGAATTAAAGGCTAATCTCCTTTTTGAAAGGGAGATTGCTTAAAGCTTTCCGCAGTAGATAAAATCTTTACTAGATGAACTACGTCTGTTCATCACATCATTTAGAGTCAGACACACCTATCATCTTGGAGTAAAACACAACAAATCTGGGTGGAGGTTAAAAAGTGATTATTTGACTTCAGTCCTTGCAGACGGACACTTCAGTGTGAGCTCCCCGAGTTCAATGGGGGCTTGTGCTCAGCCACCCTTTCCCAGCCCATGCCCTCATCTAATTACAATTTCTGCATTCTCTGGCCCTGCAGAAGTCCCCTTACCTTCTTTTGTGTTAAGGCACTAAGGACAGTAATTTACGTCTAATTAACGGAACTGAGTCATAACGAGCTTCTTTCTTCTACACAACTTGAATGTTAAATGTCCAAAATAACCAGTGAAACCCGGCTTTTAGTCCTGCTCCTGTGTTAAGTTTCTGCAGCACAAAGCTGTTATTCAGGCCTCCTTGCTTTGCATACAGTCGGAGGGTCGGGGGTTATTCACACTGACAAATTCTTAAGATGGCACACACAGAGGGGTTTCGCCGCCCGCCACCAGCTTTAATATTTTAGCTAAGCAGCCATGTTGAGACAGGCTCATCCTTCGGCACCTCTCGGTTTTCTCCTCCAGCTTTGAGAGGGCATCCTTTTACCACTCGCTGAATTTGATGGTGCTCTTTATGAGGGATCAATTTCCATGCCAAAGAGACAAAAGGCAGGATGAAAGGTGGAAGGCAGGCCCACAAAGGGCTGCATGTCTGCCCAAAGAAAAGCGTGTTCTGCTGCTGATCCACCCAGATGTCACAAGGTAAATCAAGGCTATCAAAGAAACCAACTAAAGCGGGAACAAAAGCATGCACAAAAAAGTAACAAGAAAAGAATCTCAGCGTCTCACTCCAGGAAGGAGGAAACTGTTGCCGATTCAGTGAATCAAACCACGATAATACAAAACAAAGAAACAAAATGTTTAAAGATACTGACCAATCATCCCAAAAGACAGGCCAAATTCTTCTTCTGAACTATCCTATTCTTATTATTCTGTTTTCAGTTATATAGACAATGATGATGGTGCATATATTACACAAATACTAGTATGTTACTATAAGCATGAAGATGAAAACCAGCCTAAGCAGGACCAGGTAGATCACCAATCCACAGCCTTGTACAACTTCCTTTCTTCATGTCCATGTAAGGTACCAGAACGTTGGACATGAAGAAGTCAAACAGGCCCTTCCACCTGCACAGCATGGATGCCCCCACACATCCACTCAACCGTGAATGGATACGTGAAAGAAGAGATCCCTATGCTACTTTGTAGGCTTGGGCCTCCCTGCTTAATTTTACAGAAAATTATAAATATACAAACTCTTTTGTGGGCTACTAAATACAATAAAGACTGAGAATTAGCTTTTTAATTGTTCTGTATTAAAGTAATTCTATGTGTTAGTTGTAACACCAGATTTAAAAACTATTTTTCCCAAAACTAATTTTAAGAAGAGTATCTTCTTTAATGTTAAACTATCATGCCTGATGTCAAGTGACATGTAAATAGTTATACATCCACCTACCCATTTTTATCTGTAGTTCACCAAAAGTGTAAAGCTGTTACAGCAAAATAAAACCTCAGACTGAAGTTATTAATATTGAAAACAAGTTAGTATGGAAACATTCAGAGATTAGACTTTGTGTCAGTATGGTCACCTTACCTGCAGTAACCTGCATTTCCATACATATTGTTGCCTCTAACTTTGCAACCACACTCTCCAAAAATGTCATGGAGCAAAGAACAGCTTAAACAGGCATGGCATTTACTTTTCAGCTGTTATGAGTTACCTCCCCACTCCCTCTACATCATTCTTTTTATGCAAACTTGTACTAGTAAGACAAAATGATAAGTTTTTATACTATGAAATTAATGCAATATGATTTACTGCATAAACTTTTAGGGGTTTTCAGTTACAACAGATTGAATATATTAAGTAAGAAATACACAGCTTCCACCCCCCCACCCCCCGTGTTGGTCAAAATAACTGATGCATATTAAGCTAATAATCTAGTTGCCTGGTAAAAATATTTAAATTGCTTAATAGAAAGAAAAAGTGATTATTTTTCAATTGGTTAAAAGCACCATTTGTTGAAACTGAATTACACTAAGAGCACTTTCAATTTTAAAATCATATGAAAAGAAAAAACAATGTACGTTTAAAAAAATCATGCTTCTCAAACATTCATTTTGTTAATGTACTATTCTAGTCTCCCATGTTAATGGCTTATTACACGTAGTTTTCAAAGAAATTTACCATATAAAGAAAACAATTTAAGTACATCACACTATATTAAAACTAATCCTCATTTGAAAAAATCCTGGTAATGAAGTAAGTTCATAAGTGGAATTGCTTTCAGAAGCCAATACGAGTTCTCAATCAATTAAAGAACTGGTTAATCAAACATTAATATTCTTACTAAAATTACTCCAGTCTCTTTAAACCCAAACAGAAAGCAAGATATGTAGTTTTCCATTTTTCCCCACACACATATTATTTTTCTTTATATGAAAACATAGAAAAAAGATGCCATATCAAGAACTGTATATCAAGAGTTTGTCAAGGATCCTCTTCCTCCTCCTTCAATCAATCCAGTCCTGCTCCTTTAAAACCGAGTCAAACGGATTTGCAAAGGTTGATTAACATCATTCGCATGTAAAATGCATTTTTACTGGAGCAGTACACAGGGCAGATAAAAAGACAAGGGGGAGGGCAACTGCTAATAAAAACATACACCAAAGATGAAAAACTATTTCCATAATCATCTTCCCCCAATAATCCAGATGAGCACACAACTAAAGCACAGAATTGGCGATCTGCTGATGAGACCACTTTGTTTGCTAAGAGCGTAAGGTTCAGGCTGATGTGTACCACGTTTTCTCAGAAGTTCCCAGAGCACAGTTGCCTAGAAAAGGTATTTTTGAAATAGCATACACAGTGCTTCTATTCACAGAGCACAATGCAAAGTGCATCGCAGATTACATGAATCTTTCCCTGAAAGAACAAATAAAAAACCTGACCAACAAAGCTACGCATAATTTCCTACTTCAATATTTGCAACGGACTTCAATAATGTAAAATTTGGTTTCTTTAACATTCGTTTTATTCGCATTATTTTCTACTCTTCCATTTTAACAATTTTTAAAACTATTTATGCAAATAAACTTAATTATGAAGAAAACCTTGGTTGACTGACAATATATCAATGGATGACGTTGTTGTGCTAGACTCAGATTGCTTCAACATGTGCTCTACTAGACTTGAGCGCATCTTACCTTCTCCTCCGCTATAAAAACTGAATGTAAAAGCTTACTTCCTCATGTAGATAAAAGTTTAAATGGGTATAGTAAGAATTTACTCCTAAAATTTAGCAGTGGTGGTCAATGAAATTTTAATGCTAGACAAAGACGCCAGACAGCATTCATTTCTGCAATTTAAGTCTCAAATTTGTTTAATTTATGTGGCAATGTAGTCATCTATTTAACAGCCTGCCAAAGTAAAACTTGCAAATCTATGGAAAATGTGATTTTGAGACAGGGATAAAGACGACTGGAACACTGCTAATAAACTCCTGTGCGCATATCCGTGTCCGTGCGTGTGTTTTGTTTTTTTAGTAGATGTCTCCCAACGGGAAGCCCCCCTTCTTCTGGCTCTTCCAAATACCAGGTTCTTAATTCTTAGTTATTGGTTCTACCTTGTTAGAAACTCTATTCTTTACTCGGATATAAAAGCCCTTTTGTTCCTATTCTTCGAGAATGACCAACAAGAACAATAAGAGCAACAAACATTCAGGCTGGAGAGAACTAGTTTTAGGCCTCATCTCTATGGAGGGTCTTTTTAATTGCTCGGTCAGGTTTTTCTTTTCTTTTGCTTTTGTGCACCAATGCCAAGCTCACACAACGAAATGGATGCAACAATATACAGCAGTGCAAAACGTGTGCATCACTATTACTACAACATTACAGGAGGACAAGATTTGCAATGAAACATCAGTGTTGTTTCCCACTCGCTTAAGTTTTTGCCTTTATAAGGCATCTGTTTAGGAAACGCAAATCATTTCAAGTAGATTAAACTAAGTGTTTGACAAAGGCTATCTGTTTGGGGTTTTTTTGGTATTAGGAGTTTATCTTTGCATAATATGGTTTCAACAGAAAATGTGCAAATGCTCTGAAGAGCAAAGCTGTGCCTAACGCATTTTTCCATTTCTGGGAACAAGGAAACACGCACTTTTCCTACAGATAATAACTTGCAGCTGTTTACATAGTCATAATAAAGAGCCAATATCCAAGAGCTGGATATCAGATCCAACTTTAAAACATTACCTCTCAGTTCAAGGATAGTTAAACAGTAATAAATTTTGATCAAAAGAAGTTCACCATCAAGGTTACATTAAAAAAAAAAATTAAATAAATATGGACTTTTTGCCAATATCAACCCCAAATATTGTTTTAAAGGCACTCATCTCAGGCTTTTGTTAAGGTCATAATCATGACCACTGAGCCATCCAATCTTCTCTATTTTGAAGAGACTCCACCTTAAAATTGGAAAAAGTCTGAAATATAACAGTAAAGGCATTTAAAAATACTTTACTTCAACACCTCGGGACATGCTGAATCAAAGGGTTGCCTTTTTGCTCTTTTTTTCTTTTCTGAATAATTATACGAACGGAGACAAGCAAAACCTCTTCTCAGAAAGGCAACGTATTGTTCACTTTAGAGCAGAATTCAAATCCCAGCACACATTTCGTTACGAGTATAGGACTCCGCTGAATAACCTTTTCACAGGACTGCAGACCACAGTATAAAAGTGTCCCCTAGCTCCATCACAACAGCTAAAATCCCTCGTGTGACCTAGCACAGTACAGCGTCGGTACGTGCTGAAGGGACAGCTAGGGCAGAAACATTCTGTATGTGACTGAGGCGGAGAAATACACGCTGTAATACATGGTTCTCTCTGGCGCTCATTTCAGAAGCAAAAACACACAGACCAAAAAGGAAGTATTTCATTTTGGCCAAATTTAAGCATGACTTCCACCACCATGAGAACAAGAACAGAATACAATAAACTACTTCTAAAATTGCACTGTTACTTTATAGGAAAAGAATCAGGATTCCAGGAAGATTCTTCTCCCGCTTACATTATTGGGGGGGGGGGGGGGAAGACGACGGACACGGGACGGGACATGCATTAAAGCAACTCAGAGTGCTGATTTCATTAAGTAAGCGAGTTTGTCTTGCTGTTAGGTAGATCAGTTATGTATACTAGAATTTGGTCTTTGCAAGGCAGAGAACAGTCTAAACTTCTGCTGAGGGTTTCTATCTTTGTAGTTCTTCAGTTCCCTACCTATGACACCACCTCTGTGCTGTTAGAGCAAAGCAAAAGCAATGCACCCATGATTGTTAAAAAAGAGTAAAGAAAAACTGTCACCTTGAAAATACTGAACCTAGAACTACAAACTTTAAGAGAAGCTGTACTGATTTATGTGGTCCTCCACTTGTCAGGTTTTTTCCCCCACAGTTCTTTTGCTTTTACATAAATTATTTTCCTAAATATTGAGTCTTTCAGGTGTGAACATATTCACTCATATAGAAGCCACAGTTTATGGCTGAAATAATTTTAAATCTAAACAGTCAGCTTCCTACTATAAAGGATTGTTCTACTCTATGTCTGGTAGTCAATAAAATGTTGATGACTTCCAAAAGGAAATACTCAAGCTGGAGCAAGCCAAAACATGGCAAATGAGTTGTAAAAAAAAAAAAAAAAAAAACAAAAAACAAACAAACAAAAAAAAAAAAACAAAAACCCATTTCCCATGTAAAGAAAATAGGTGTGCTTGCAAATAAGTCTTCACTATCCTGAATACCCTTTGTTAAAGAGTATCTATAAGGATTATTTCAGTAATAAATAAATATCCAGCATCTAACAGCCAGGCAGTTTGTTCCAAGCACAGGGAAAAATACTTCAGATAGAATTGTAGTATCTGGCGATTTACGTTTAAAAACCCCAACAATTCTTTAACGATGAACACAACACAGTCGTACTACCAACAGGGTTGTACTGAATCTTGTCAGAGGGAAGACTACCTGTCAATGATTATGCATTCTCAAATACCTCTTTCAAGTCACAAGAAAGGAAACAACAGGATTTGGAAAGGGGCACTAATTTCAGGAAGTTAAAAATTCAGAAAGAATACCCAGAATTATGGCTTTTTTCCCCTTCTTTTTCCCCCCCTCCCCAATCCAAAAGTTTCCATGGGGGAAAAAAATGGGCAGAGTCATCATCTCTTTCCTCAGGACATCCAAAAAGAGCTAGGAACACATGGAAGGAAGCAGTTGTTGGAATTTCTTTTTCCTTTTGTGGAGGCCTAAAACATTTTCCACTGGACATGCACATCTCCATCTAACAAATTTAAGCCTACTGATAGCGGAACTTCTTAATACAGCTCCAGCAGACCTTCCAAGATCTACAAACAACAGACAGAAAACACAGTAATTAAATAGCTATCTTCATTACAAGTGAGATCTAGAACTGACACAAGGCAGCTGGCTGTAGAGACAAGGAAGTCACGGTTGCTCAATGCATTTCAAATCCTATGATATTTGTTGTTTTACTCTGCCATAAGATGTTTAAAAAAAAAATCTGCTATGCCAGAAAAAAAATCTGAGATTGAGAGATTTCACCTATTAGATAACACTTCTGGAGGGCAACGATCCTTTTATTTGCTTCAGTTTGGAGATCTGTCTTTCCTCACTGGTGCTTACTTGCACCCAGCGGGGGCAATGAAACTCAAAACACATATTTCTTAAAAGGCTTCTGTTAAATTTAGAAAAGCATATATTATTTGGGGAAAAGAAAAGAACATTCTTGCTCGCAGTGATCTCTTGCAGACAGCTGCTAGATGGGACAATTCCCCAGACTGATCTACTTTCCGATTCTGTTTTGGATGCCCAGCTTTCCTAAATAATTTTAATTGTCTGACATAAAACGTCTGGCAGTAAGTCATACATATTTCTTCTGTAACTTGCTGTAAAAATTCTACTAGTTCTCACTAGAATAAGAGGTGTCATCATTTACACATTTGTAACAACCCCCTCCTTTCTGTCAACTGCTCCTTGATCTTTGTTTTAAAAACACCATTCAAACATACAAAGTGACTAAGGGTTAGCAGGTCAAGAAAATATACCTACAAACCTACGGCCTCTCTCATAACCAGAGTATGGCTAAGTTGCTGCGTTTCTTTAAATCATTTTCCCCTCCACCAAAAAACCCTTACATTCATTGCATCTACTTGATGCTGACACACCCTTTTAAGTCTTTGCAATAATACTAGAGATGCCTTTCCTCTTCTAATGACCTACAGGAGAAAAAGAACATGGCATACGCCGTTTGTGGCTACATCGTCCAGGAAGCCTAGAAGCAGGATAATTAGTGATAAAGGCTCAATCTACTCTATTATCTTCTCTTACTAGTCCTCCAAATCCTTTGTTTGTCCAAGTCTAAGAAAGAGAAGAATAAAGACAAACCAAAGGAAGTTAAGCAACAAACCTAAGAAGAAGCCTGGCAAGAGCAATTCATACTGGAAGATTAAAGAGCTGAACATACTGTATATCTTGGCTAAACAACAAATGAGGGAGTCATAGTAATTATCCGCAATGTATTTGAAGGACACAGAAGAGGGAGGAGGAGGAAATCTGTAAGGCTGCATAACTCATGAGGGTACCACGAGAACACCGGCCTGCGCAGATAAGGACAATGGAAGCAGAGTATCAGGAAAAGTCTCGAATAAGAATCACCACGCAGTTGCATTTAAAGAAGTAACATTTCCCCTGACTCTCTTAACTTCCAAAACCCTGCACCATCTCTGGAGAAAAACAGCCTTTCAGGTGGGAACAGCTCTTAGCTCTTTGCAAGCTACATGACAGCTACCAGTCTGTGTCATTCACCTGCAGAATTTGTTTTCTTCTCTGTGATTTTGGTGTTTTCCCACATGGGCTTTGCTGGTACAGCAGGAAAACATGGATTTGGAAAGCACTATCACTGGCCAGACGAGTAAGAAATTTTATTTTTTTTTTTTTAATAAAGAACCACAAACAGGAATAGCAAAATAAGAAAGCCCTTAGAGAATCCTTCTCAAACATGAAAAAAACCCAAATGTTTGAATAAGAAAAAAAAAACCACAAACCCCACAAAATAACAACAAAAACCCCACTTACTTCCCCAGAACAATCTGGAGGTAATACTCTGACACGCTCCAGGGATGAACACCTTACCACAGACAAAGGGATAAGAGAAATAAGAAGCACGTTGCTTTTTCCTTTTTCAGGTGTTGAGCCCATCTTTTTTTCAGTTACATCAACATCTGAAAAGCATCCATAAAACCATTTTATGAACCACTTTCCAGAGACAGCCCAACAGGGCAGAGGCAAAACAGTAGGGTTGCTGAACCTGCATATTCATGCACATGTCAACCCAGCGTAAGATAGAGCAGATGACAGAAAGGTTTAAACCCCAGCAGTTCATGTACTTCTATGTAGTAATTTCCTCACATCGGCTTTCTAACTGGCATCAGTTTAGAAAAACTATCATGAGAAAAGAAAAAGACAATGTTTTTGGCTATGTCTCATTCATGAAAGCCTATATATGACTCCACAAGATCAAGGAGGACATGTCTGCTAAGGTTCAAGGTTAGCAACACTGACGCTCCAGGACAGCAAATTTACATCTAGTCTTTGAAAGGGTCTGTGGTGCTCAGATTTACTAAACTAGAGACAGAGATGCAAAAATAAATCTATGAAAAATATGTGGTAATAAGTTACCTAATTGTCCAGGAAAAACCCCAACCCCAAACAACTAAACAAACAAATGCATCACTGGATACATACTTCATACGGATGATGGAGACACTTATATATACACAAAAGGAAAGGCAAAGAATGGCATTACAGCATCCTTTCTAGAAAGGTCCTTTCCTGAACAAAGTAATGCATTGATTATAAACTGTGAGCCAAATGCAAAAAGCCGATACACCTAGGAGAGTGCAAGTAAAATTATTTTTGGAGGGTGATGGGGTGCTTTGACTAAGTACTAGGAGAAAGCAGTTTATTTTATTTATAAGTATATAAACAATATGGCTGCACCAGTATTAGTGGGCAAACTTGCCAGAACTAAAGCTACAAAAATAAAGACTTAGCTGAATCCACAAATTTTTTTTAATATTGAAGCTGATAAAGAAAAATGCACTTTAAAACTTAGGTTCCAGACTGAAAATGCAAGGCTAGCAATTAGAGGGAACATAATTAAACTTGTACAGTAAGCATATCTGATGTAAATCTCACTGATGAACAACACATTGGGAAGTACAATGCCATTTTTACAGACACGCTTTCCAGAACACACACATTTTAGGGTGAGAACAGAATATAGCATCCTCTGTTCACTTTTTGTTAGTTTGCTGTCTGAATCCTGTACGTACCACGGCTTTCAATTCAAATTCTAGAATGAGCCCCATTCTATGAAATGTTACTATGCTTGTGAGAGCCTCCCATTTTAGATAAAAGGCCATTACAATACCTTTTATAAGGTTTCCCTTCACCCTAAGGGGTTGTATTTAAAAAGACCCGCCCCTTAGGTATGGGATATAGCCTCCTAACTGGTAATAGCTTGTTCAAATATTCTAAAGAGTTTTCTGGCAACACTGACCCTTGATATTTACTGCTTACTGTAATTATCTTTTACAAGGAAAAAAGCATCATTACTTTCTTCTAAATGTGATAGCTATCTGTTAATAGCTGTAAATACAAATAAGGGCCACAAATAATGTTATCTTTATGATGCTTTTTCCTCAAAAAAAGAGGTTCATTTCTAAGGTCAATTTTATTTTAACAACATAACATAATCATTTTTCCCTACCTGTTTTACGGCAGGGTGCTGTCCCAGCAGGCATGCCCCACATCCCTGCCGTCAGCCTGCCCAAACTCTTCTTTCCCTCTGATTTTTCCCCGTAACTTAGGCACAGTTCACAGAATTTACATTTCCCTTCTTGGAGTCTAATTTTAAATCTTTATGCAATATAGTGTCCCTTGGCTCCACACACCACAGAGCAACTAGATTTTACCCCGTTTGAGGGACGGCACTCAGACTACCATGTGACCACTCCTTAATTTGACTGCTGCCCCCTTTAATAACCAAGTTCTTAAGCAAAAACCCACATTATTTTACTTTTCTTTCTATTACTCAAGTAACATTTGTTTGCAGTCTGCAAAACAAACACAAAACTAAGAGAAAGAATTGCACCCAAGTTATCTGATCCCCAAATCCTGGACAGGCTGTCAAGTAAGATGCTTACTTACAGCTTGTCCTTTTAGACGGTGCCAGGATTACATTTCATCCTTTTACTACCCTCCCTCCTCTCACAAACGTACCTTTGGCAGAGGTTGTCAAGTAGAAGTGTCTTAAATGGGCCATCTGCACGGAGTGAATTTCATCCACAAACCCCATTTACTGCTGCTCAGTATTTGTATATTTTGTGCATGAATCTTCTACTATATAATTTATGCACTCAGTTCAAAAGTACACGGAAGTCATTAGATGAAGCTGAACATTTAGTCTACTCAGAATTATGTTATGGAACTCTGAGCAGCATCAGAAATGAGATTATCTGAGTCGCAATGGAAAAGGGAAGAAAGCAGAGAGGGTCTTCGGTCAAATAGACCCGTGCTTTCCTTAGCTAACATTATGCATTTCAAGTTTGCTGTTTGAGAAACACATTTTAAAAAATAGTAATTGTAATACCACATAGCACAGCGTTTTGGCCACTTCCTTTCTGGATTACTAAGCTGCTGCCTTAAAATGGCCAACATCTCAAAAATTCATGGAAAGCCAGAAGCTTTAACCTAAGCCCAAATAGCTGACACAGATGTTGGGGAAAGCATGGTTTGGTGTCAAAATGACTATCACAGAATCCAAAGAAACTTCAATTAAAAAAACCTCTTGAACAGTTTTGTAAATACAAGCCATTAAAGAAATGATAACCTTCTATCTTTTTTCAAGTTAATATACCTGTGAAAAATAATTTATAAAAGAAACCGAACACGAATGCTTATTTTTTGTCATTTTATGTTTTACAAGTGAGTATAAAGAAATTAATTTTGAGAAACTCATCTTTTACTGTATTAGAAATCATATTTGTTTGTAAATTTCTAGTTCTCTTACGCATTTAAAAATGTACCACAGACAATTACGTATGTACACTGAGTAATTTATGTTCCCAAAACTGCACACAACCTACAACTTGCTTCTTTAGCCCACCTGCACGAAGAAAAAAAATTAGCGTTTGCAAATGCCTCATTCTGAGGCCACACTTTCTTGAAAAGGATAGGCAAAAACTTTCTTCATACATTTTGGTTAGCCAGCCTGCAAACCAGAAAGGAGATGAAGACAAATTGTTCACATTTCCTTTAGCTCACCCTTTGCTGTCTACCAAAAGAAAATCCTCCCACGTTGGGCCTTAAGAGTGGTTTTCCTTTGGTATCATTCTTGTAGCTACCGACAAGATTTATCTTAAAAGAACTATTTGTTTACAATACAGATATTATTCTTCCATGAAGTAAACCCAATTATCCAGATTATTTTTAAATTGAAACTGTTTAAAAATCTACTAGCGCAGTTTTGGTTGACAAATAAAACAGTAACCCGCAACTGGCGGGGAGGGGCTGGGGGGCAGCAGGGGAGAAGCGAGAAATATGGGGGGAGAGGGGGCTTGCAAGCCAGTTAATTAAAAAACCCAAATCTAGATGTTCAGTGAGCATGACAAATGGTGAAGAGATAAGCAGACTCATTTTCTAACACTTTAGTCTTGGCGTTTGACCAAGAGGTCCCTTCCCGGCAAGGAAATAAAGCCCTGCAAGCTACCAACCACTCGAAACATCTGTAAGTATAAACTTCTTCTGGACATTTATTCATTCTTATCATATGCCCTCATTAACTTTTCCTTCTAATTGCAATCTAAGTCAGTGGATTTTTTTTTCCCAGCCAGTGCTGAAGGACAGAGGGGAAGTACCCAGCTAAACAGGTCCAGCTGCTGCGATAGCGAGCAGCCGAAATGCAACCGCCCGTGCCTAGGGCTCTGCCAGCACCAATGCACCCCAATGGGCCGGTGCTCGGGGTTTCACCGCACAGCTGCTGCCCGACTCTTTCCAGCCCACTAGGAGAGACCTCGGCAGCAAAGCCAAACGCAGAGCTACTAAAAATCGGGTTTGCTCCGAGCAGAAAGGTGGTTAGACTTCGGCAATTCGTTTGTACTCTAAAAAGGTACAGCGTTCATCTAAAAGCTTTTCAGAACTTGACACAGCCTGGTCATCTTGGATACCTTTGTAGTAAAATCCAGCAGTCACACTTTCCTCCCTCAGCAAATCACTAACTTAAAATGCAGGCTGACTTCAAAGTCTAGTTAGCCTTATCATTGTTGTAACGAAAGTTAAAAGGGGGAGTGAATTTCCCTCCCTATTTTTAAGCTGACATGACCTCTCCCCACCCTGTAATCTCACTTGGAGAATGAGCACAGCCCTTTGAGTACAGCATCTTGTGGAAAGGCTTCCTACAAAGCAAAACCACAAGCATTTAAGTAACTTGACAGATTATGGGTTTTACAACAAAATAAGTTAACTTTGGTCTTGTACCACATCCCAAGAGAGCCCAAGATAACTGCAGCATAACTTCTCACCATTCCTGCACAACTATTTATACCTCCTTGTTGCCTAACCCCTGCACTTCTGGTCTTTCATTACATGCTCAACAATGCACACCATCTCTTAAGAATAATTCTACTATTTGGCATATTATTTACATACTACTATTGAGAAAGAGTAAGAAACAGTCCCTACTCCACTATAAGCCTCACGAGATGATCGGTTCTTAGCACACAAACCTCACGTGGGCCTTACGTCTTAACTCCCAACAGCACACATCCCACAGGGCTGTCTCATACAAGAGATGAGGAGGCTGTACAAGAAAGGAAAGTACATTTGCAGCATGATCTAGTTAGAACCAATAGCACTAGAAATATCTACCTTACGCCTACAATGTTTTTGGCATACACTAGCAACGGATGGTAGTTCTTGCTTTCCACTGTCTGGATATGCCACAACTTAAGCATATGCACAAGGAGGTTGCCTACTGCTAGGTGACAACGGTACAGGTGACAACGGTAACCTGTTCCCATAGGAGAGTACCACTCCTATAATGCTGAAGCAATGGTACATTTGGCTCTTGACACGTGCGCTGAAAAGATGAGGCCCTTCTGGTTTGGCAGGTTGGGAATATGGAGGAGGAGGACGACGGCAGGAACAGTAGCAAGAGCAATGCTGGGGTCTGCATTTAGGAAAGCAGGATGAAAACGTGCAGAGGGGCAGGGCTGGGTTCTGCTTTCAGGGAGGTAGGAATATAGTGGGAGCATAGGGAAGACAGATTTGCAAGTCCTTCAAATAATTCTAGAACCTCTTGTTGCATGGCACAAACAAGTCAAAAAGGTCAATTTAGCCTGCGTGCAACTCTGAAAACAAATGAAGAATGGAGCAAGACAACTGAATCAAAGAAGTTTGGGGCTATTTTTGTAACACTGTCATTAGTTCTTTCATACAGAAAACCCTAGAGAATGTCTTCCAAGGTTTGCCACGAAGCAAAACCAGCTTTTTGAAGATAATTTAGCTAACTAGTAAAAAGGATGGAATGAACTTTACGTGGCATTTCAACAGCCCTGTCCTGTCAGAAGATTATAGACATCACAAAATATGCGTACTGCGCAATGGTTAGACCACAGATAGCAATAATGATAGCCTGTGCTACACAGGGCTTTTCATTGTCAGTGAGCTTTGCAAACAAAAAAAACCATCACCACAAAGGTCCTTCCTAACAAAATTTTGCCTGAAAAAATAAGAGCGAGCTTTAAACCCCTGACATCTTCCTCCCAACTTTCCTTCTTGACCGCATCCCTCTTTAGACTTCAACTGGCACATAAGTATGCCAACTCGAGTCTCTTCGCTCTCAGGGAGCATAAAAGATGACAGAAGACCATCTTGACTTAATGCAATGGCACATTAATTCTCTCGTGTATTAATTCTGTATCAAACCTCTGAACCACACTTGCCAGTGGTTCACAGCTCTAACACTGGGAAGTGGAGGGTTTGACCCTTCTTTTAGGGCAGGGAACATCAAGGGAGGTTCTACAGAATTAGCAGTGTACAGATGGTATAAGAAGTGACTTGGTAAAGCCCATCCCCTCCAAGTCAATATATTTTAGCAGTAACGTGGACCCGTAAAAACAATAAAACAAAAAATGCTGCACCCACAAAAACTTCAGTTGTCACCAACTGCTAAAAAATTCAATCTCCCTACCAGAACTGTCACAATTTCTATTTTCTGTTCTTTCTGCATCAAAAATAACTTCCAGGGTGCTGTACCTCAGTGTAGAACTCTCCTCCCCTTAAATATTTTCTTCGGACATTTTAAAAGCTGGGTTAATTTAGTAGGCAAAGGGTATAGATGGTTCGGTTGTATGTCAGGTCTAACGACCTAAGGACCAAAGATTCTTTGTATTACTGTCTTGTAACTTTAAATGACTAGATCTACATGATTTTACATAGCCAGACAGACAAAAGGGAAGCACAAGACCTTTGCTCACATTGCTATGATCCCCCCCCCGCCCCTGGTTATATGTTATTTCTTTTAACAGTATTTTTTGTGTCACCTTTGCACATTTCATTGTCATGCCTTACAGACTATGCCAGTGGAGAAACAAATGACTTCTCCATCCAGTACGGCAGGATTTCACCTCAATTCTTCTTCTTTTAGCTGTAAAGGATGCCCACAGAAACATGCTCTGCTACTCACTGTGCTATTAAAAGTATTCAGTATTTAAATCTGCACTGCTTGTTCCCCTTGATGCCTTAATTTTTGCTTCACTTCTGACTGAAAATTTCACTTTAACATGTTCACTTTACTTAATGCACAAAACAATAACGAATACCAACTAATAATGGATCTAGCAGAAAGGACAGCCAATATCCATACGCTGAAGTTTACAGAAAACGTTGTCACCTGCAGATAACTTCCTAAATCACACCCACTACAGGCTCCTGGAGGCACACAGTCCTTTTTATTTCATATCTCTGCTCTGTGGCCAGAGACAAAGTCACTGGCCCAAAATAAACCAGAGCCACTTTCTGCTGTTACCATCCCGGCAGCTGCCTGGAGATGACCAAGAGATGCCTTCAGCACCTGACCTCCAGCCGCCGCAGGACAGCGGCTGGGCATATGGCACACGCGCCTGCGTGCCCAAGTCCCATCGGACCTGACACTGAGGGGATGGTTAGAGACAAGGGCCATCAACTCACTGCCACACCTCTTATGTCATTTGCTTTAAATAGCCTTGGTATCTGGAGCATTCAAAGACAAGTCTGATGCATGTGCACTTTCTGGTCTCACTCTGAATTCACTCACTCGATACTTTTTTTATTTGTCTTTATTTTCCATGACTTAAAAAAAAGAAAAAAAAAGAAAAAAAGAGACCTGTATTAAAGAACAGACACTAACTGGCAGCAACAAAAAACTTCCTTCTCTGATACATAACACTAGATTAACAGAGGCTAAAAAACTAGAGGGGAAAAAAAAAAAAAAAGAAAAGAAAGAAAGAAAAAAAAGAGGTTAAACCATCATCCTCAGCTTTCTCCACGCTAAAAATACTGACAGCAAAAGGTCAGCAATTACTGAAATCTGTTTTCTATGAGAAATTCAATTCTGAGCCTCTGTTGAGGTGAGGGGGTTCCCCCATTTTTCTCACTTTTCTTTACAAAAGACTATTTCAGGTGAACACATAAAGTCTTTTTATGTTAGGGCTTCTTACATTGTCTCTTATGGTGCAAGGAGTGAAACAGAGAGTTGCCCTTTGGGAAGACTTATTTTTCTCTCTAAAGGCTATTCTTCTCAAGATAGTCTCTGGGAGTTTACTCTATAGCTAGACACTTCTTAAATAGGAAGATTACCTTCTTTGAGACTTTTTTTTTTCCCCCCCCTGTTTTTAAATGCACTTTTAAGAAAGGCACCCAAGACTTTGAAGATTGTGATTGAGCCTTCATTCCAAGTGCAAGGGCGGAGCACAGGTCTAATCTCCTTAGACAGAGATTAGCCTTGCTTGGTAGGACTGGTGGCACGCTGTGCCTCAGTAAACCCGGCTGCCCACTGCCCTCCCTCCCACGGCACAGAAATGCCACCATGCCTGGGGGCTGCCCGTGCCCCTGCCTCCAGCATCACGCCTGTCAGTGGGCAGCGAGACCTCACCAGTACGTGTGGCTCCGTTCAGAGCGATCTAACCCCAGAGCTTTCCTTCCCAGGGGCACAATACACAGGTTTCTAGATCAGCCCACCAGACTTACAGTAAACTCAAGACGGCCACTGCTGAAATAAATCTTGCTATGAGCTACAGTAGCACAGCCCTGGTAAGACAGAAAACCAATATGGTACAGAAGCAGTGACAGGACACAAGCTACCTTGACCAATAGTACACACAAAGCCAAGCAGTACAACAAACAGACTGTGAAAAATTACATTTAAGGAGACAATGTTTTGTTTCGGTAAAGGCAACCACATGACTTCCAACTAGCCTTACACTTACTTTGAGCTAGATACTTCTCATCCACGTGGTTGTCTCCTGTATGCATGACTATATCCTTTTAAAAGCAAAGGTTGCAGTATGGAAGATGACGAACCGGACTAGGTGTCAAAAATTGGTATTACATACAGAGCTGTTCCATGAGGAACAGCATGAAACAAAAGACAAAGGCTGCACAGCAGATTACATAAAACCAAGTTTTTTGGTTTTGTTTTTTGAAAATCAAAGTCTTTAGTACACAGCACATTTATTGCATTATTGAAAAGTCCATTTGTGTCTCTTAACATTTTCAATAGGAAGTTTTCAGGCGTAACTGCTCTGAACTGTGAGCACTGCTCTGTGGTTTTGAACCATTCTTAGCATTTTGTGCTAGAAATCCTGTTCTTCTGACTTCTCCAATGTTGTCCTTACCCTCTAAGTCAAAGTCATACAGCTATAAAAGTGTTCCCAAATACCAAACACCACTGCTTTTGAAATTTAGGTAATGATCAATTTAAGCCCACACCCAAGTATAAAGACAGACAGCACTAATACCTGTGCTGAATCTGTGACAGGGAAAAAAAAAATATGAACACTTGCACTAGTTTTTTTTTTTTGTTACACAGTTATGAATGACGTACATCTTGACAGTCAACTAAACTCTGAGAAGAAAAGGAAAGTGGTAGTACCAACACTGTGTACATGCTCTGCAAAACCCACAGATCATTTATAGACTTGATGAGATGCTTAAATCGTCAGGGCCTGGCGTTCCAGTTCTCCTCACTCCTGCAAGGCTTTACCTGGCTAAGCAGGAAGCAATGAAGTAGGCAGGGAAAAAAAACAAAAAAAAAAAAAAGGGGGGGGGGGGGCGGGGAAGGCAGTTCTTGGCCTTCCTTCCTTTTTGGGGAGATGGAGAAAGCCGGCAGGAAAGACTCCCGAGAGAGCAGGGTGGCTGAACAAAGGAGGAGACCTTTTCGGCAGCTGCCACCCCCCAGCCAACCTCTCCTACAGCAAGCACAAGTACTCCACCTCCAAACCACCTCCAACCCTCTGACATTGCCTCTGACACACCAAAGGACGTGGGCTCTAGCACCCAACAGCGACCGTGTTTTTCTGGAAAGTGAAGGGATTCCCGAAAAGTAGCGTGCTGTTCCCTGCAGCTCCTACACTAGATCAGCTCACAAGATCTTCTGCGCTACAGCACTGTATGGCAAGATTCATCTTCAGTGTTAACCATGAACTTCCACAAAGTAAAATTCATTTTAAGCTCTGAATGCAAGCTTCTGTGCTGACTGTAAATGATGACATTTTACTATTTTCTGCTGCTTTGAGAACGTGAATGAGAAAAAACAAAACCAGGCATTTAACAAAAGCTGAGCACATATAACTTAATTGTCATTGACGTACCGTATTTATTGAGAAAAACAGACCTCCCTGGTTTTCAGATCTATTGCAGTTTGACAGAAATATGAAAAAATTACAGAACCAATGTGTAACTATCAGTCTTAAATTGTAATGGTAGGTACACATGAAATTGCATATTTCCATATTTCATCTCACTGTGAATTTCTCAACTTGTGACTTGGAATAGAGGAAAAACCCATGGTAAAGTTAATCAAATCATTGAGACTTGTCTCCCAAGTCTGTTTTTCCTTCATGCTTTCCTTCTTCTCCCAGAATATTTGCAGTGAGACTGAGGTGCACATTAACTATCATGAGCTATTTACTGATCTCTGCTTAATAGGTGCACAGATGCAAGTATACCAAAATTCTTTCTTTTCAAATGTAAGCTTTTATTTTTGTCATCTTTGAATATTCACATTCAGTGCCTTGTACAGGATTCCAGAAAACCTGAACATTATCAAGTTTCTAGTACTCCTTGAAATTGCTCTACTTTTTCCAGTATTACAGTCTGCTTCTGAAGTTTTGGACCATGACAAGTATTCAGCCATGCAAGGCAGGCAGTCACTGAATTCAGATGAGGAAATCATTCTGTAATACTTCTGTCTAAATAGTGCAGATTTGTTTTCACAATGTTCTCATAAAAGCACAAAATATTTCAAAGTGTAAAGGAAAAATAATAAAAAAGAAATGTCTCTTTCATTAATTTTTAACTTAACAGTGAAAGCCCCCCCCGCTCCCTTTTAAAGTCTGCTTAGGAAATTAAAATTATTGGCAAAGCCACGCTGTATTGCATTGAAAAGCCCCCTCTGGCCACAGCTGTCAGCTTTTACTTTTAGAATCAGGACCTGCCCATGGGCACAGAAATAGTATGTAGCTAATAGGCTCATTACAAGTCAAGAGCAAATAAAAAAAAATAATCCATGTAAACCAGTATGAAACCCTAATGTAACTTTGGATGTTTAGATTATGCAGTTGCACATCAGTATTCTAATTAAAAATAAAACGTGCTATCAAACATCCAACTTGTGATGTTTGTGAAAACCCATACTAGGAAAACATTTAAGTCATAAGAAAAAGCAAGCAACAGAACTCCTGACCACTGGTTCAGATTAAAATAAAATCAGATATCAAAAAATCTTTATCTGAAGAAATCCACCTATGCCATCAGATACATTCTGTTGTTCATCACACACAAAAGCACACTAATTATTAGTCTCCGGAGACATCCTTATTCCCAGTCATCCCTGAACAGGAAACCAGCATCACTGTCATTCCCTGTAACATTCACGTAACATACATAAAAATAACTTTCAAATATTTTCCAGAATATAAGATCTATAGAAGATTCTACAGAATCTCCTTTTTCCATTTGAAATATTCCAAAAAAGCAAAAAAATCTAAATACTAGAAACTTACTAAGTTTGTGGTTGATTTTAGACTAGCCAGATTTGCCTCGAATTTCAAGTATTCTCAGAAACTCTGGAAGTAATTTTCTTCTTTCTTATACCACATTTATACTTAAGTAAATCCACCAGTTTTGATGAATTACTTTTATGCTGACCACTAATTTAAGAGGAGAAGTAGATCGTGCTATATAAAGATCTTTCGAGTAGATAATTTAAAAAGTGGCTTTTTTTTTTTCCTTAAAGGGAAGCTTTAAAAGTGCTGTCCAAAACAAATCCTCAGTTTAAAAGGAAGCATTCCTGTTGTTTTCAACCCAAACTTAATCAAACTGATTATTACAGGTCACAGGGAATGTTTCTTTCTTTCTTTTTTTTTTTTTTTTTTTAACCCCAGTTGCCACTGTAGAAGTACCTGGAACAAGACTTTAGCTCTGGCTATTTTGTGCCTAAAGAGCAGCAAGCCCTGCCACCACAGGAACTTACTGCAGAAAAGACCTGTAGACCACTTCTGAAGACTGCTTTCAAAAGTCCCTGTGACCAAATGGGGAGCCCTGGGTTCTTCTGCTTTCCCCCCACAAAACGCTACCACCCCTAGCCACCTATCTTGCCTCTGTGCTGAGGACAGTGCCTAGCGAGACCCGACAGAAAGGCAAGTGCATCCTTGCCTTGCTGCCCTAGTTCTGCTGCTGCGGCCTCGGCGTCAGCTCATCTTTATTGATAATTCACAGGAGGCTTTGACCCTCAGAGGTGAAGCCCAGGCAGGCAGCCTGTGTGATCAGCCTTGCTGCAGGCTGGCAGCCTCCAGCAGAGAGCCAGCATGGATACAGGGAGGCAGCGGCAATTCTCAGCTACAGCAGGAGGCTCCAGCAGAGCTGTCCCTCAAAGCTCTTCACACAGAAGAGTTTGAGGAGCAAGCGTGCTGCTGAAGCTCCAGGAGCAGCCCAGGTAGACGGCCTTGTTTCAGATGAACCCAGGTGACTAAAGAAAGTGTTCAAGAGGGGGTGCATGTGAAAGTGGATTGCAACTATGGTAGTCAGCTTTGCTTACTTTGCTTTTTCTTGCTGATTTGCAGCGAGACATAAGACTCATTTTGTCTGAACAGACTGCCACTTGTTTCGGGGTTTACTGCTGGATTGTCACGGTGAAGGGAGAGACTAGATGGACTGGTGAAAAGATTAAAGTGCTGCACATCATTCTCATATTTCACAGAAGGGTTTGAGTTAATGGTGAAATATCCATGATTTATACATTCATAAAAAAATGTAATCACAGCAAAAAGGTCATCTCATTTGCATACAAGATGGTCAAATCAACCGCTCTGGTTCTGCAGATCTAAAATGACAGTAAAGCAATACTGTTGGCCAGTCAGAGATGCAGGATGAAGACCTCGGTAGAGGACGAGGGATATTTACAGACACAGCTAGGATGCACTTCTGGTATGACAATTGAAGTGATTTAGGCAGAAGATGCTGCCAAAGGAGGTGGTGTTGCAGTCCACGGTCCCATCTCCCTCTTCTCCCAGAAGCTGCTGCAGTGCAGCCACAGGACAAGTTGATTAATCCAGATGATCCAAGGGAATATCATTCCTCTTTCGCTCCAGGGTAAGCCTGCCGTTTGATCAGCCTGATACATTGATTCATACTGAAGCTGCACAATTGCTATATCCAGTGCACAAGAAGCATTTGGACCTCTGGGAAGGGCTAGGAAGAGATGTGGGACTGTCCTCTCCAATGGTAATTTACCCTTAGATCACTTGAATTGTAATACAGAACTTCAGCCATAGATGCGAGAAGGCAAATCTGCCCAAGCTCCTCTATCACCCGTGAAGATGCACTGGGTTGTCGTCTTCTCTGAAGTGTGACACACATCAGGGAAGTAGTACCATTCAGACCCTCATCAAAACAGCTCTTTCCCCCCGTCCCCCAGTCCACCACCCTTTGGTTCTGCTACCTTCTACAGTACCAAAACAGAGACCAAGCTTTAATTTAGCCACCTCATCCACAGCAATTCAAGTGCCTCTGCACCAAACCTCCCAATGCATTTGGGCCTGGGAGAGTGAAGCACAAGTAGGACTAGTATCAGCAAACCTTATTTTACTTCACATCGGTTTTATGTTTGTCTCTCACTAGCAAGATATGCTTCTCTGTTTGGGAGCTGCCGCTCTGCAATTCTTATATGCTCTAAATTGGGGGAACTGTACTCGCACTGTGAGGGAGCTTGGGGCAATCAATCTCCTAAACTGGCCTCCTAATCTTCCCCACCCTTGTCAATAACCCCACATGACAGCATCTTTCAGTCACAGACAAATTAACTGTTTTTTTTTTTTTTTAAAAAGCCACAATACTGCCTGGAACCTGCAACATCCATCTTGGAAGGCTTTGGACACCTGATGATTCAAGTCATGGAACTGCTAAAAATTCTGCAGCTTGCAGCAAAAATATTTTACAAGCTAAACTTTAACTTTCGTATTCACTATAGGAAGAAAATTTATTTTGAACGTTTTGTAGGAGCATCAATTCAAAAGATGAGAAATACCACATTCATCTGCATGCACAAGTTCAGAAAGGAAGGAGACTGTGTATAAATGAGTATGAACCCCCCAATCATTTTATCAGAACTAAGCAGATACATTCTGAAACAACCCCAAATCACTTGCCTGTCCCTTACTGAGTATGACAGACCTGACTGTCCTCTTGGCACCTCCAGCTCTTTCTAAAGACTTGTCTAATATTACCATTTCGTTAATAAAACATTTTCCCTTTTGTTGCTGGTAAAATTATTCAAGGTCAACATAAAGTATGTGATATAAAATGAGTAATGGTATCAACACAGTTTGCATTTATCACACAAAGGTGACCTTTTTCCCTCTCTTAGTTTATGGCACAGTACACTCGGAATTCAATTTATCCTGTGGCGGATCAGTGCATGGCTAGCAAAAATTTTAAAATGAAAGATAGCAAGATTCTTACTAAAGCAATAATACAAACAGAGACTTGAGAAGTCTAGCACCAAATAAAAACAAAGACATCTAAGCAAACAAACCATGTTTTGACCTTCAGTGACATTTTGACACTATGTATAGCCTGGAAAATTCTCTGCATCATAAATACATGTGGCTGACAGACATTATCAAAACACTTGTGTAACAGCTTATCAAACCATTTATTTATCTCTACACCTTTAACAAAGCTATGCTTTACAAGAAGGTACTGCAATTAAAAAATACAGATAGGGAACTACATAAAACCCTTTACCAGACTCTGCTCAGCTGCTAGGCTCACCATCACAATATTTTAATTATTTGCAAATTAAAACATCAACTCCAACCCAGAGGAAGAGACACAGGCCACCTCCAACAACAACAATCAGGAAACAAATTGACAACAAAGTATTCCAAAACTCTTTCAGATTTCTTTCTAACTAAAGCGGTGATAGATTTATTTCATGGTATTTTCAAAAAGAAGTCATAACGAAAAACATGTAGCATCCAGTTCACAGATAACCTAGGAGTTCATATTACAGGATTTTCAGAGTTTGTGGAGGAAACTAAGAAAGGTTATTCAAACCCTACACGAGAGAGGAAAAAAAAAAAAAAACACCCACCACCTTTGAACATAATTTTCATTTTGATTCATTCCAGAAAAACAGGCACCTTCCTATCCCCCCCCAGTGATCCTTACCAGGGAACTGGAGCCCTGAGTTCATTACAGCGTATTGATCGACCAAACAAAGGGGCCCGCATCCATCGATCGGCTCCAGCTAAGCCCCGCGCTGCTTGCGAGGCCACGCGTGGCACGCAGCTGCAGATCGCTCAACGAGACAAGCAGCACAACACGTTTTCCTCCCCAACTGGACCCAGGCAGAATGTTCTTCTACGGTATGCAACAGAAGTCACACAGCCGCCTTCAAGAAGACAGCAGGCAGTCTTCAAAAACAGCTTTTTCCAAGAACTTATTTGGTTACCCTACAAAAAGTGTAAGTACCATGTGAAAGTTGATAATCACTTACAGGAACAAATGTTCAGAGCTTACTTCTTCAGTCTATTATTGATGTCCTGCACGATAAAAGGGGCTTCAAAAATTAAGAATTATATTTGTGTGCTGTTGTTTTTTAAGAGGAACACACGACTCGGTAACTTTCCTTTTCATTTGAAATCAGCTGGAGTATAAAACCCACAGGCTCGGAGACGGTGGCCACCTTAAGCCAGACTTCATCCCTGCGCTATGACCTGCCCAGCAGACCGGAGCAGCCACACAAAGCTTTGCTGGGATTACAACACATATTTCCCTCTTGCAAAATTGGGTCCTAAAGCCATGTGCACCTGTGCTTTTGCAGGTTTTGCTTCCTTTAAACAACAAACCCACTGAAGGCTAACAAAATCTTTCATTTTAGTGACTACTTTGGTTTTTGGGGGATTTTGTGTTTCAGCATCTGTAAACTACAGAGCCTTTGTTGCAAAAATCAAGAGGAGGAAATAACTAACATCATTTGCAGTTCTAACAACTGACAAAATCACCTCCTCTGAGGAGAAAATGATCTATTTTATAAATAATGACACATATCATTCTTAAATATTTAATCTGCACACAAGCATAATGACAAGATTTTAATTAAATGAGACATGACACAGTCAGAAGTGCAGATAGTGACATGCAGCCTAAGAATGAGAGGGGTTTCTTTTGTTGTTTGGTTGGTTTTTAAGTTTCAATGTGATATGGACTTCATTCTGGTTCTGGGAAACATGCTGAATGAATTACAAGTAGGCAAAAACACCTCCGACACCTGAAACGCCTCGTGTTGCTTTTTGCTCCAAGCTGTTAAAACTCCTGCCCTAATATATCTCAGCTCTGCATAAATACACTCCAACAGGTTAAAATTTCACTCCATTTCATTGCTTCTCTCTTCTACACAGTCTGGAAAGCGCTGTGATACTGACCTTTTCCAGCTACCTTCATACACACAAACGCTCCCTGCTCGCATGTGCTGCCCCCGTTTCCACTAATTTCAGCAGTATTTCTGCTCTTATGTAATAAGTACCTTTTCAACACAAACTCCTTCAGAAGAAACCAAACCAACCAAGGCTCTTTTTGCATAACCTATCAAGCAGCTATCAGTTAGTGGCTACTGAATGCAGGTCGCAGACTGGATCTGAACCTGTGAGCTCCAAGGGACCTACATTCCCCCATTTGCCATCCCCTGAGAACTGAATTAATCAATTTTTTATAAAAGCACAAACATGCACTAAAGCACTGTAAAGGGAAAACTGCAGTTATTTGAACAGAAAAGCACATACTGAATTGGAAAGCCAAAGACTTTCACTGGCATATTATTTCTATGATGTAAAAAGCATACTAGCTGCCTTATAGAAAACTCTTAACAGAATTTTTTGGGGTTTTGGTTTTGTTCAGGTTTTTTCCCTTGAACTCAGACCATAACCAGTACTGAAAGCTGAATCTAAGCAAACAATAATTGGATTTAATGAATGCACAGCGATAAGAATTTGATTTAGGGAAGTACGTTCCAAAGAATTTTAGCATAAAAGATGATGCTGAACAACAAACACCATGAACAGCCGATGGAAGGAGTATATGGGGATGATAAAACCACATAGTTGACCCACTGATATAGTCACACTCCCATCTGTCAACAAACAATACGCTTACAGAGGGTTATCAGTGTGTCAGTGTTATCGGTGTGTCAATGACTGAGAGAGGTTTTATAGATTAGAGAATAAAGAGTTTAAAAAGGCCCCAAAATCCAAATTTTAAATCTATGATCATTATTTACCTTTCCCCACAACAGTTCTTACGCAACAGCTTTGTTGTGTGGTTCTCCTTTACAGAAAAATAAGTTTACAAACTACTTAAGCCAGGCATTAAGTTAAATTCAAGTTTAAGAACCTGCACTCTATGCAGCAGAAAACCCTACAACACAAACACCAATAATATTTTATGCATCTAGTTTCTGGCACAAGGCTTGAAAGTTAAATGGCTATACCATACAGCAATAATTTTAATAATGAACATAAACATGGTCCAAATCCAGGAAAGTCAAGAGAATAATTTCCACTGACTCAGCTACGCATCAAATCCTATGTGCACTACTAGTTGACAAAACCTGAAAGAAATGAAGACAGAAAAAACCTCATACACACTCAGTATTATGTTACTGATGTTTAAAAGCCACTCACTTGTGGAAGATAAAGGGATTTTTTTTTTTCCCTCTTTTCATGTACTTGAACCAAAATATTGACCTAATGTAACCAGTGAGCCACCATTAATAAAAGCTCCATGCTGAAAAACAACTAAAAGCTTACCCTCCACCCACACATAATTTTGATACAGGTATGCTAAATGCAGAAACTAAAGCCTATTTACATAGATGTTTTGCTTATATTTGATTGCCAGTTTACTTGTATTTGAATATCAATTTGCGAGGTAATTAGAGAACATTGCTGAGCCCATTACAGAAAAATAGTGCTCCACCATTAACTGCAGTGCCATCTCACTAATTCCTTTAAAGACTGGCTTCAAACACCATCTTCATCTCCATTCAAAACAATTAGTGTACATTTATTTCACATTTTAAACTGCAGAGAATCAAATTTTTAAACACTTTAACAGATTGCACTGCTATTTTGATAGCTTTTATGTTACATATTATGCTTTCAGGGATTCATAAGTTTCCTATTTAAGAGAATGTTAAACTGGAACTCACAGAGGGTCTTAAATAATTCCTCTTCTCTACAACCTGAGAGACATGTGCCATTAACTTTCAAAACAAAACAAAACCTACTTCTTAAAAGACAGCACAGTGCACAAGAAAGAGGTTGCTCCTGCAGGCGAGCAGACAAGATCATAGTATCTGCCACTGCGCACAGGTCTGCCAAAACATAGCAGACAGTAAAAGGGAAGAGGAAAATAATTCAAAATGGGCCCAGTTTCTGAAGGTCTGCTTGCAGCTCAGAGAAGGAAGAGATGCACCCAAGCCGTGCTGTGCTGCTCCTCTGCCCGGAGCATCAGTGCCCACCAGCAGGCAGGGGCTGCAGCAGGGCGAGGGATGGCAGCCGCGGGCAGCGCTGGGTGCCCTGGTTCTCTGGGATTATCCACAGCCAGGCTGGCAGGTTAATGGGATTGCTCACTGTCATCTGCAACCCAGCTATGAACCGCCAGCAGAATTCGCCACTATGCCTGGATGGGGCTGGGATGCAACAGGCAGCAAGGGACAGGGAGGGAGCTGATCCTCAGCTGCCCAATCCTGGAAAAAATTAAAACAGCAGTAAGAAAGCACTGCAGGGAGAAAAGGGAAAGAACAAAACAAAACCAAAAAAAGGCTAACAGAAAATCTAACACAGCGGAGTCTCATTCACCTATGACCTCCTTTTCCCTCATCACCCCTAACAGACCCCTTTTCTAATTAACTTACCCCCTTTTCTACAGCAGGTCTGAGTAAATCAACAAAGCAAGCTGACCCAGGTGAGAACTAGCACACCACAAAAAGCAGGGATAGTTTTATGTCAGATCAACTTGCTGATTTAACTCACTCATCCTGCAGCCACATCACTGTGACGTATTCATAACTCAAGGAAAGAAAGTTGCATTTTTGGTATAGCCTCTCCTAGCTTTACTTCAGGCTGGTATTTTCACATGCACTTAAACTGCACATCTATAGTCAAGGTGAGAAACAAGGAAAAAAACATTACTGGTATCAATTCACTTGTAGTAAGTAAGAAGCAGCAGTGGGTTTTGACACCACTCTACAGACACTGATGGACTCCAACCACTCAAACCCAATGCTGCCTCCAGAACAGTGAACAAGCCATGATGTGCAGCTATAGGTACTCCTTTAGTGAACCTCATATCCTGCCTGTAAGATCAGTTTATCTTCAAAAGGCTCTTCCTTGTGCATGTTCTGATCTTGGCTGAATACTCAGATAATTAAGTTTCTCAGCATTAGTATAAATTGCAAAAAAAAAAAATGGGAGATGTGGGCATCGTGTTGTCATTCTAATGTCAAAAAAGCCTAGCAGTTTCTCCTAGAAAAGCTTCTCAGCACTATCTGCTCACTTAATTCACTTCGGTGAGCTCCACTGAGTCCTTGGCATTTCCCTTAGGATGGGTATCAGATGCCCATGATTAGTTCAAACTGGATGTCATAAGGGAATCTGAAAGTACTCCAAGATACTTTCCTTCCTACCTTAGGTTGCTTCTGCACTCTTCTTTCAACCAATGCCAAGTTTCTCTGTTCTTTCTAGAGTTGTGGAGAACCTGTGTTTTCCCTTCCCCCTTGAACTACACCAGGGTCTCTATCCATTCCTCCACCCATTCCAGCATCCTTCATCACCCGGATTCTTTTGCTTCCATCCTTTCCCTAGCCTCAGCCCCATTCTCCACTCCAGAGTTTCACCCCACTCATACCCCAACATTATTCTCCTTGCCCTCTGGAGGACAAATCACCCAGATGGGATATATGGAGAGGAGTGGAAAACCATCTGTGTTGTGTTAAATTGGAAAGATTTAAAGGGTACCAAAGGCCAGCTACTCCTTCTACAGCCTAATTAGAAGATAACAGCAACTCTAGTCATTTCCCTTCCATCCAAAATCTGACACTGTTCCCTTGCACCTTCCTTCTGCCCCTCCTATCTTCTCAGTTCAGCAGGACTGACTGATGCCTAGCACATGGCCTGAGAGTTGGAAGTGGACACTTCCAAAAGCTATCATTTCCAGATTAAAAAAATGCCCCCATGTTGAGTGTCACAAGTTCAACCAAAAGCAATGAATCTGCCTCACTGCATTCAACCAAAATAAGAGCAGTTCAAATGGTACTTGGATTTGTTGATTGACATCCAAGTCTTCAACACAGTAGTATTTAATGTAGTCATTAGGTGTTTCAGTACTACTGGAATTTATCTCTATTTAGGATGGTAGTATGTTCTGTAATAAAGGGCATTTTCCTATAATATCGGTTCAATAGGACGCTCTAGTAAATTTGCCTTCCAGATTGTTAGAAAGATGACAAGTCAACAAAAAGATGTATTGTAGTCTTCAGCGAGAATTTGAATGTGTAATTATACATACCATGTGCCTCACGTTATGCTAACACAGATGGCCTCACCTGAGTTTTTGCTCCATGTGTCCAGATGTGTATACCGATCTACACATAAAAAAATTATTCTTTTTTTTTTTTTAATGCAGCTGTTGCAAGCAACAGCAACTCTTCTTCTATCACTAAATAAATCTCACATACCTAAGGGCACCTTTTTCTGCTGGGGAGGCTTTCTGCACAGCTTTGCAACCGCCATTTCTCGTAGCCTCCCCTAGAGCACGGGTCAGCCTTGGACAAGGCTCTAGCTATAGCGATTCCAGGAGAAATAATGGCCCCTTGGGAATCAAGGCCAGATGGCGTACTTTAAAACTGAGCTAAGGCTACACCAAATGCGGTTAGAAACCGTATAAAGCTAGACTCAGGTTCAGAGGCAGAAACAAACATCTCCTTTACCATACCCCGTTGAGCCATGCCCAGAGCTTACTAGGGCAGCTGACAACTCGGCTCTAGTAATTCATATTTCTGCACACAGAAAGGACACTACATTTGAGATCCTCCTAAGTAACCAGCTGAACATAGGAAAAGGGAATAAGTACTAATTAATTCAGTGCATTCCAAGTAAATGCACCATAAACAGAAATGACTATGAGAGCTGGACTAATTAACTAAGATAGTAATTTACACATCCCAGAACACTGCAACCATTCAGGATTTCTGTAATTTCTCTGTAAGCTTATTTTTCTCTTTATCAAGATGTAGTTATAAGAATCTACACTGGAGATAGAAGCAGCGTTCCTTTTTCAGGGAATAAAGGTGCGTTAAGTTTCTTCTCTGGAAAAAGTGGACAGCCCAGCTGAAGTGCCTCTACACCAATGCATGGAGCATGGGCAACAAACAGGAGGAGTTGGAAGCTACCGTGCTGCTAGAAAGCTACGACCTAGTTGCCGTTAATGAAACTTGGTGGGACAAATCCCATGACTGGAGCGCAGCTATTGATGGCTACAGGCTGTTGAAAAGGGACAGGCAAGGAAGGAGGGGCGGAGGTGGTGGCCTCTACATCAAGAAATGGATAGAGTGTGAAGAGCTGTCTCTGAATAATAGCCACGAGCAGGTTGAAAGCTTATGGGTAACAATCAGAGACCGAGGCAACAAAGGGAACTTTGTGGTCGGTGTCTACTACAGGCCACCCGATCAAGGGGAGCCTATTCACGAAGCCTTCTTACTCCAACTACAGGAGGCATCACGCTCCCAGGCTCTCGTCCTGCTGGGGGACTTCAGCCACCCCGACATCTGCTGGAAAAGTAGCAAAATGAGCTGTAGGCAATCCAGTAGACTCCTGCAACGCACTGAGGATAACTTCTTATGCCAGGTAATAGACAGCCCTACCAGAGGGCATGCGATAGCCCTACCAGATAGGGACCTGATGGTCACCAATGCAAGTGAGCTAATCGGTGACATCAAGATTGGAGGCAGCCTGGGCTGCAGTGATCATGCACTGGTGGAGTTTGCAGTCCTGAGGGGTATGGGTCAGGCGAAGAGTCGAGTCAGGACCCTGAATTTTAGGAAAGCAAAATTCCATCTCTTCAAGGAGTTAGTCAACAGGACCCCCCTGGGAAACTGCCCTCAGGGACAAGGGAGCAGAACAGAGCTGGCAGATCTTTAAGGACGCTCTCCATAGAGCACAAGAGCTCTCGATCCCCAGGTGTAAGAAATCAGGCAAGGAAGGCAAGAGACTGGCACGGATGAGTCAAGACCTGGTGGTCAAACTAAAGGGCCAGAAGGAAATGCACAGGCAGTGGAAGCAGGGACAGGTGTCCTGGGAAGAGTATAGGGACGCTGCCCGGTTGTGTAGGGAGGGGGTCAGGAAGACCAAGGCACAGCTGGAGCTGAACTCAGCAAGGGATGCAAAGAATACTAAGAAGGGCTTCTACAGGTGTATCAGCCAGACAAGGAAGGTCAAAGAAAGCGTACCCTCCCTGATGAGCAAGACTGGCAAACTGGTAACAGCGGACGAGGAGAAGGCTGAGGTACTCAGCAACTTCTTTGCCTCAGTCTTCACTGGCAACCTCTCTTCCACACCTCCTGAGTAGATGGACTGCAAGACGGGGACTGGGGGAACACAGTCCCTCCCACTGTAAGAGAAGATCAGGTTCATGACCACCTGAGGAACCTGAACATACCTAAGTCTATGGGACCTGATGAGATGCATCCCAGAGTCCTGAGGGAACTGGATGATGTGGTTGCCAAGCCACTCTCCATGATATCTGAAAAGTCACGGCAGTCAGGTGAAGTCCCCGGTGACTGGATAAAGGGAAGCATTGCACCCATTTTTAAAAAGGGTAGAAAGGAGGACCCCGGGAACTGCCGACCTGTCAGCCTCACCTCTGTGCCTGGGAAGATCATGGAACAGATCCTCCTAGAAGCTATGCTAAGGCACATGGAGGACAGGGAAGTGATTTGAGACAGCCAGCATGGCTTCACCAAGGGCAAGTCCTGCCTGACCAACCTAACGGCCTTCTATGATGGAGTGACTACATCAGTGGACAAGGGAAGAGCTATGGATGTCATCCATCTGGACTTCTGTAAGGCCTTGGACACGGTCCCCCACAACATCCTTCTCTCTAAATTGGAGAGATATGGATTTGATGGGTGGACTGTTTGATGGATGAGGAAATGGTTGGATGGTTGCATCCAGAGGGTAGCGGTCAACGGCTTAATGTCCAGATGGAGATCAGTGACAAGTGGTGTCCCTCAGGGGTTGGGACCAGTACTGTTTAATGTCTTCATCAATGACATAGACAGTGGGATTGAGTGCACCCTCAGCAAGTTTCCAGATGACACCAAGCTGAGTGGTGCGGTTGACACGCCTGAGGGACAAGATGTCATCCAGAAGGGACCTGGACAAGCTCAAGAAGTGGGCCCCCGTGAACCTCATGAGGTTCAACAAGGCCAAGTGCAAGGTCCTGCACCGGGGTCACAGCAACCTCTGGTATCAATACAGGCTGGGGGATGATGTGATTGAGGGCAGCCCTGAGGAGAGGGACTGAGGGTACTGATGGATGAAAAGCTGGACATGAGCTGACAATGTGCACTCACAGCCCAGGCAGCCAACTATATCCTGGGCTGCATCAAAAGAAGCGTGGCCAGCAGGTTGAGGGAGGTGATTCTGCTCCTCTGCTCTGCTCTGGTGAGAGCCCACCTGCAGTGCTGCCTCCAGCTCTGGAGCCCTCAGCACAGGAAAGACATGGAGCTGTTGGAGCGGGTCCAGAGGAAAGCCACGAAGATGATCCGAGGGCTGGAGCACCTCTCCTATGAAGAAAGGCTGAGAGAGTGGGGGTTGTTCAGCCTGGAGAAGAGAAGGCTCTGGGGAGACCTTATAGCAGCCTTTCAGTACTTAAAGGGGGCCTATAGGAAAGATGGGGACAGACTTTTCAGCAAGGCCTGTTGTGACAGGACAAGAAGCAATGGTTTTAAACTAAAGGAGGGCAGATTTAGACTGGATTTAAGAAAGAAATGTTTTACAATGAGGGTGGTGAGGCACTGGGACAGGTTGCCCAGAGAGGTGGCAGATGCCCCATCCCTGGAAACGTTCAAGGTCAGGTTGGACGGGGCTCTGAGCAACCTGATGCAATTGAAGATGTCCCTGGTCATTGCAGGGGGGTTGGACTAGATGACCTTTAAAAGGTCCCTTCCAACCCAAACTATTCTATGATAATAGTGCATTTAGGATTTTTTTAACTACAAAATATATTTCCACCTCTAATCCAAACATTCCATAGAAGGAAAACGTTTTGTTTAGTACATATTTATAGGTTTATTTTAGAACTACTTCTTATCTAGAACTCAAGTGATAAATTCTTTAATACTGGATATACAAATTGATCCAAATAGTAAAATTCCATAACAGCTTTAGGGTCCACCAAGGGATAATAGAGTTAGGTTTCTGAAATATTTGTCCTTTGCGCACATCCAAAACATCACTGAATTTCATTATTTACATTTATTCTCTGTTTATATATATATATGTAATGTTCTACATACTAGCTTGCAATGAGAAAATCACAACATTAATCAGTAGCTTAATACTAAAGAGTAAAATCAGGTATCACATACAAATCAGATGTAGAACTTTACAGATATTAAAGCGAGAAAAAAAGGAGTCACCATTCAAATAGGTATTTTACCACACCACCTTCAGTAAGGTGAACATATTTTATGTATACTCTAGGATATTTTCTATGTTTAACTAAGGAGTGGGGAAAAGGGAGTAAGGAAACCACATCTCAAGAAAAGCAGTATCTTGCTTCGGCAGAAGAAAGCTCTGATTTTCAGGGGACAAGTATCTGAGAATACGTTAAGAACTTGCTACATGAATAGACAACAGGCATCATAAAACAGGCACTGTGCTAGTGTACTTAAAGCAAACAGAAGCAGCTCTTCCAATTCAGTATAGCAAGCTCAATACTGACACAGGAGAATTTAGGATGCTGTGGGGTACGGAAAGAGGACAAACAGGAAAGCTGTTTGAGAAAAGACGAGGAAAAGGATTAAAAAGGCAAGAGACTGAGAATCAGAACACAACTGTAACATTAAATCAACAAGGCACAGCATCACCAAGTAACGGCATTAAAATTTACTCTGCTTCACACAGAAGAGGGCAAAACTAAACCTACTAAACGTTAAGCGGGGGGGGTGGGGGGAATATTACCAACATAAGCTTCTGAAAAAAAAAAAAAAATCTCACTCCCACTAAGGCTTAAAAGAATAGCTAGAAGGATCGTGTTTTGGGTTTGGGTTTTTTTTTTTTTGGTTGGTTGGTTTGGGTTTTTTTTTGGTTGGGTTTGTTTGGGGTTTTTTTTGAGGGGGGGAGGGTACAGGAAGAGAATTTCAGAAAAAAAAAATACATTTGGGAATAATTGAAACATTTTTTTCCCAGCTTGCCAGCAGTTCATAGAGAGACCCCATCCATCTGAGATTCTTTGGCTGTCTGCCTGGAAGGAACTTGTCAACTTGTCTTTTTGCTTAAGGCAAGGAGACTTCAAACAAAGTGGTTAACATTTTAATTTTTTTCATGGAAAAAAAAAGTCCAAAACTTTTTTTGTAGGGAAAGACTAATTTCCCTCTTGGAAAATATGATTCTGCTAAAAATACTTTCCTTAGCTCTACTGTTAATGTGCACTGGAATATCAAAGACATGCTACCATAGTAAGAATACAATTGTGTAAGAGTTGTTTATAGAAAGGAATGAGACATAAGCCTTAAAAGATATGCTGCTGACTTCGGTTTTAAGCATGATGACGTTTTTAAAAGGCATTTAATTCTTAGCTGTCAATGGGCATTTTTATACGTAAAATGATAAAACACCACTAGCAGCAAAAAAAGCCGAGTGGCTTCACCTGGGACAGACAGCACCCACGTAACCTCCTACGTCATGAAATAACATTATTACTTTTAAATGCCAGGCAATTCCCCAAGTACCACATTCCCAACAACATGTTTCTGGATTGTTTCAGACCAACTGCTATTTCCAATGGTAAACTACAAAATAAGTCAGTGGGAATGCCAAAATCAAGTTTTGTCATTCATTTTGAAAGCATCAAAACAAATATGATTTTCTAAGCACTTCACTGCTAGAAGAGAAAAGGCAGCAGGGACACCACGGCTCTGTTTAAGCATACAAAATCCTTCAGGAAAAACCTAAGGAGTAGGAGTGTGAGTTTTACCCCAGATAAATTGATTAACCCTGTTCACTTTATGGCTTTATGAGCACTTGGTACCAGGCTCAAAGAGGAAGGAAGGCGTAAGTGTGCCTCTTTTGGCAACACTGTCAGCTCGCTCCAGCTTAACTGGCTCATGAAACTGTGCTGTTACTCATACATAATCACCACTTATCTCAGTTATCAACACCAAAACATTTTTTTTCTTTATCATTGTGCAACTCAAGGAGCTTAGAAATATTTTATATCTACACAACGCTCAAAAGGATACATTTAAGAATCTTGTCTAGACAATGAATTTGCTTAGCAGAGAACAAAAATAATGCATTTAGTAACAGGACAGACAATGTTAAAATAAATTATTTGAAAGATAAGAAAGCACTAAAATAAATTATCAAAGTAAGAATCTCTAACTTTAAGATATGATTCTGCAAATAACCATTCAAGTAACCTTCCTAGGTGAATGATTTTAGTAGAAATGCATTATTTGTATCTTAAAATTTGCAGGATATAGAACAAAGATTAGATAAACAGGCTGGACATACATATCAAACTGCCACAAGTACTTTTTCCTGGATCAACTACGGAACTGCAATAAAACCAGCACAAAGCAAGGGCATTTAATATAGTAAACATAACTCCTCTAACTTCTTCTTCTCCGAATACTACATCTTATGTATGGTCCTCCAGACAGTAATCATACTTTATTTACAGAAACCATTCAGAAGTACTATGCCTGTAAATTTGGGTTAGATATCTACTTCTACTAGGCGATGGCTGGTGACTTGTTATTTGCATGTGATTTATTTTCTTTTTAAAATTTTGGAACATTTATTCCTAAAATACTTAAAAGTATATTAAATTCTAAAATATCTGGAGGCCCAAAATAACTCCACTGTTTTATCACTAAGACACTTTCTAGAGACGCATAAAGCTTCTTTTAATTTTGTTTCAAAGATTATTACTTTCTTTTTCCTCCCTTTACAGAAGTGAAGGTACTAGTTCTGAGCCCACCCAGTTCCTTGGTAAAAATCACTAATTTCACTAAAGTGACCGATACCAAGTGGAACTACATGTAAAACATTACAAATAGATTCAAAATTAAACCTACTGTACTTAGCTTACATGCGTCTAGTGACCTGAGCGTATTGCATCTTGAAGTCAGACTTGCCAGACTTTGTGCAAAACAAGTGTAAGACATCAGCTTTGAAGAGTCTTCAAGGCTACAACCGGTGAAGTCTGTCCCAGGGAACATGGCAGCACAGGACACTGGTGAGACTATGCCAGAAGGAGACAACAGGACACAGCCTATGCTGCAGGCTACCTCCTACACAGCTCAGTCAAGACCTACTGAAGGAGTAGCTTCCAACTTCTTTTGCTGTGCCTTCCCAACTCACTGCATCTCCTCCCTACAAGAGAGTCCCTGTTTCCTCATCCTGAAACCAAGGGCAGCTATCTTTCTCTTTCCTTCCCTCTACCCACACTAATAAATGTGACGGTTTTTTTCCCTTTTCCAATTTATGTTATTCTGAATGCATTGCTCCACCGATTTTTCACATATTGTGACAATTGAACATGTAGTGGCCTCTCATGCCCTCACGCACAGAAGGAGAAATTAGTAGAGGCTGACATATTATCCTAGTCATATGAATGAAAACACAAAACCATTATCAATTATAAAGACCCTTTTTGGTTTTTTATAATGTAATAGGAACAAGTCCGACCCTCCCTCAAAAACTAGAGCCACCTGAATACAGAAACAGAAAGAGAAACCTCTCCAGAAAATAGACTATCCTGTGGGGCGTGGTAAAACCCTGCTCCATACTCTGAGGTAAACATTTCTTATAATAATACTTTAAAAACCAGATATTCTATGTTACTGTAACAACTGAAAGGCACAGATCAACAAGTCATATGATAATTCTGATTTCATTTAAGTTTTGGTGAGTAAGATGGAAACTGCAGACCTTAAGAGAGGCTTGTCCCCCACTGTGCAAGATAAAAGCAAATGAACAAGACCGGTAATAAACATACGGTCATTTTCTTGGTCAGTATTTTAAGAAGTAACTTGTCAAGAAAGCATCAAGTCAGGTTCAAATCATTCTGCAGCTGGCTGAGAGGACCACAAAGCCTCTGTGCTTGCGGTATCAATGCAGAAAATGAAAGAAAATTAAAGCTTTCACTTCTAAACCATATAGAAAACCTACAGTTATACGCCTCACTTCTGAATTCATACTAGTATAAGCATGAAGTTAAACAGGCGAGGCAACTGAGATCAGAATCAGGCCCATGGTTATCCCTAAGAAGCAAATGTCATGCAACTATACTTAACTTGCAGCGTCATCTGAATCTAGTTTAATAACCAGAAAATAGGCTTTTGACAACAATAGTATTTCAAAATGACAGTGTAATTAAATTTAAGTCAAAGCTATGCAATGACAGACCGTATGTTTATGTGTAACCAGCAAATTATATGCTTTTAAGCATGTCAGAATTTTCAAAAGAGTTAACCATTGCAGTAATTCAACTGAGGAAATAGTGGCAGGAAACAAACTCCCCCAGGTCATTTTTCATCCAGCTGATATGATGTGATACATACTGTATGCCTCGTACAGTTTTTCCAATTCCTACTTCCCTAAAATGCTATGCGTTTTAATACCATTGAAGGACAAACCAACAGTCAGGCTTCACTCACTTCTGAGAAGTAAGGGAAGGGACTGTGTGAATGCAATGAGTAATGAGAAAGGAAGTCAGTCTGCCATCCTATGTTACTAGTTCAGACTCAGTTAAGACTGCTCAGTCATCATCATCAGATTTGCATGAGCAATGCCAACACAGAATTAGTGGGCAGTCCACTGTAGTTCCTAGCTGGTGGGGGAAAAAAAAAAAATGGGGAGAAATTGCAGAAAGGGTCTTGATGAAGAGTAAAGAGAACTTTCGCAGGACAGGGTAGATCTCAAAACCTGTGTGATCTCCATTTTAAGATGAACTGATGGCACGATAATTAACCAGTAACAAACATTTGGTGGTTTCAAGGTGGCAGCTTTGGAAATCACTTGCCCACTGTGCTCTCTGTCCCTGTTTCTGCCCCTCTCTCCAGGTTTGTGCATCACCTACCAAAGGAGTTCTCAGTGCCAATGGCTATTGCAGGAGTCTACTGTAGAGTCATCTATTAACTCCCATTTGGCAGGAAAGCAAGGAAAATTCTCTTTCCTCTTTATTATTTTCTCAACTGGCAGAATATTTACTTTAATACATGAATTTCTAAGCTATTCTTTATTAAAGAAAAGTCTGTGGTGATAGAATATACTTCCTTGAAACTGAAGAGAAAAAGCTTTAATAAGTGAAGTTTAAATACACTTAAGCTAATCAATTCATCCTGCATTCAATTTTCCATTATACTTCTAAAAAAGCACAAAACAGGTCTGTAAAAATATAATTAAGGAGAGAGACTGCTACATACAGCATGTAAACCCACGACTACAGCTTTCACTTCATTTGTTTTGCAGACTCAGAATTTTTTTCATTTAAATGTCTTGATCTGTGTAACCGTATTTATATGTGAAAGAAACAACAAATTAAATTAGTTCTTATTTAAGATGTATTTGAAACCGTCTAAAACTGATGTTCTTAGTCAGTTCCATAATTTCCAAATGAGATGGGAAAAAAAAAAATTATATGTTAGCAGTTTAGAAAACAGCCAAATTAATGCACATTTTTAAAAATGTTTTAATTCTACAAACTTGTATACTGAAACTTAACTGGTTGGGAAATCTAGGAAAGATTCAGAGCATGTGCCTCTGTGTCCTACAGATGACTACTCTATCCCTGAAAAAGAGAGACATAAAAAGAGCAGCAAACCGAATTCCCAACCTGGACGACCGGTGGGCAGATGCACTGACTGCAGTGCATCCCCGACGGAGGCAAGGGCTTGCACTTGCTGAGCACGCCATGAGCTCGGGAGCGGGTCATCCTCGGCCTGGGCACCGTGCCATTCAGACGTAGGTAGGTGCCAGGGTGAGAGAGCAGCACACTGCCCAAGAGACAGCACCGGCACTGCCCTGCCTCTCCTGGCACGGCTCCTCGCAGAGCCCGCAGCACTGCTGTCACCGACCGAGGGCTCACGGGCAAGCGCTCTCTCATGTTGCTGCCTGTCCTGTGTCTTGCTTTCCATACGTGTCTATCCTCAGGTTGCCAGGAAAAAGCAGTAAGGGAACTATCTCTGCATTAATGTGAGTGCTAGGACTGGGTGTAAGTGCAGTACATCTATGGGAGATGTAAAGCAGAGGGATATTTTCTTTACCTGATCATCATTCGTACACGGGCTCTAAGTATAGACTGATGGCATACATATCGTCAGTGGTAATAAGAAATATCAGTATGAATGCTGTGCTGAGAAAAAGAATTAGCGGATGATCACAGGAAGGTTCGCATCGCTCAGTATTTTCAAATTATGGTCAGAGGTGCATGTGCTACCACTAATGCCAACAGATTTTCCAAGTCCTATGACAGTAATCAAAAAAATAATCACAGAGCAGCTGACGTTCTTTCCTGCAAGAGTCTGTGCCCTATTTAAGGACGAAAATGCTCCAGAGTGATTTATGGTTATGACTACGGGGGGGCGGGGGTGGAAGGAGGAATTCAAAACATCTTTTCTAACCGTACCGTTGAGAAGAGGCTGTCCTCCATGTACACTCCTTGACACCACTGCACTGTGAACATCTTCAGGAAATCCAGTCTTGCAAGACATATCTTCACAGGTTGCTTTTATTGGTGCCTGAAATGCAAGACAAAATTTATGTAATACTTGCAACCCTCATTCACCAGAGAAACATTCCAGTTGGCACATACTCCATTTTGCTGCTGTCTTGTACAAGCAGCATCTTTGTTTCTGAATGACTGCAATTAGGACCGTGAGGGCAAAGGGTTAATCTTTCTGATAACTGGAATGGAAGGAACAAATCCCACTTGTCTGGTAAGATCTAAATAATACACAATCTTGATTCTTCTGACAACTGAACATTTCCACTAAACCAGCCATCGAGACTGAAGGGGAATCATAGGGGGAACAAAAACATTCCTTCTTCTGGAAATAAACGTTGCACAAAACCCATCAGTAACTTTTTCATAGCCAGATTACTTGAGAGGAATTACTTCAAACACTGATTTAAAATGCTTTATTTAGAGTATTTCTATGTGAGGTTGCACCAGTACAAGTAAACTAAGATAAAATGCTACATTTTCAGTAACTTAGCAGAACTTAGATTTGCGTTCACATTCAAACAGATACCATATAAAGCCAAATGTTTCCAATGCAATCTCCTTCTATTTCAAAGGGATGTTAAGTTAAAAGGAGAGCAGCTCATTATTAAATTTGCACAACAAGGGAAGAGCAGAGCCACTGAAACTGTTTGTTCTCTCACTTGTTAAGAAAGCTTCCCCTCAAATCGCGTTCTTAAAGAGTTTCATAAATGGCTTTTTATTAAGAAATATAATACAGCATTTGGAAACTTGTTTGTTCTGTAGTGTTCCATGTTCAGAAGATAATTCTGATGGATAAGCTGGTTTCCAGGACAGTTTGTTGCCTAGTTGAAAAAAAAACATCCAATTTTCTGTGGCAAAGGACTAAGATTTCTTTTCAGTGGATTCTTTCCGTCTCATTTTACGGCTGCACAAAACAACAGCCCAGCTTACATGTGGCTAAGTGACCATAAATGGCAAAACCCCTTTCACGCTGCACAAGGCAGAGAGGCCAGCTCCCACGCCAGCTTGGGCTGAGATACATCCTAGAAATCATGAGAGCCCTCGCACAATCTCAAACACGCCTACATGCCAACTAAAGGCCTATCCATGTGCATGCCCAGACGTAGTATATGGTCTTTGACAGCACGAGCAACTGTGCTGCTATATCATACCTAAATCTGATCAAGACTTAAATTAGATTTTCCTTTTTACTTTCCCAGATGGGCTTCCATCAAGTAGACCTACTCAAAGCCATGTAAGCATGTCTGCATACACTTGGCAAAGCAAGCCCTACAGGAAAAAGAAAAATAGGGATGGAGAAAGAGATGATGGTGTTACAACTGTTTACCATCGTAACCTCAGGGAAAGAGAGCATTAGAGCAGAGGTGGGGCAAGAGCATCTCAAGCCACAAGGGTCTCCTCAGGGAAGAGAGATCGGGCAGCAGTGTAATCTCTCCACCGACAGTCATGGGCAAGCTCAGCATGCCAACCCCTACTGGAATAACTTTATCGCTAATACAAGGAGGGATTCATAACACATTGCGTTGCACCAACACGGTCCTAACTAAGCTGCTCAACACTGACACTGGCAAGAAAAAAAAAATTAAAATAAAAATTTACTATCTAACTCCAAGTTAATGAACTATCTAGGTAAGCGCCCAGTAAGAGAACTCGTAATTACCAAGTGTCCAGTTAACCTAAAGTGTGACGTGGGTTTAATTGTGACTCAATTGTGACACAGGTATCTCATCTACAATCACCTATGCACTTTAAAATGTTTACATGGGGACCCTAAAGAGAAAGCAAGCACAAAGCAACAGTTTAAGCTGCCAGGGGACTATATTACCTGCAAAGCTGGAACTTGGACCTGTAGCTAAGCTCCAACAGTCCATTTACACATTGAGTTTTTAAGATAAAAATATGGTAAAACAAAAATAATTACAATTCCAATTCCCAGTTTTCTCAGCTTTAGAACTCAAATCACAAGTTTGATAAGGTTTCCATAATTTGAAAGAAAAATAGTAAGACTTGTTTAAACTACTGCAGAAAAGGTGACCTCAAAGCAAATGTGATCGAGAAGGGTAAAAAAAAAAAAAAAAAAATAGCCTTTCATGGTATCCTTGAAACAAAAAGGTCCTGGGTGGGCAGCTGAGGAGATAGCAGGATTTTTAACAAGTCCGCACTGATGCGCCTGGGAATCTTTCAGCCTTTCCAGCAATCTATATGTACTAAACAGCTCTTATAAACTGAAACAATGCCCACTGAAACAAAGGCTGGGGGACATGAATAGAGAGCCTTCTTTATTCTTTCATTTGCAGCCATCAATTTTATCCGGAAACAAAAGACTGTACTCTGCTCTCCAAAAACAGCCCTTTGTAAAGATTGTTTGAGAATAAAAACACAAGGGAAGGAAGAATTCAAATTTTCAGCAATTCTTAATCGCCCTATGTTAAGCGTTTTGAATTAAGTAGAAGTTGTAGCTTCAGACACGCTGGGTCATATCAAGTTCAGCCTAAGAGTACTGCAAGACTTAAACCATTTTAACTCTAAGCAAAGAAGGATGCTGAAATATTTTTATCCCCTTATCTGGGGCAAAAGGGGAAAGCTAGTGAAGATTATGGGGCACATTATTGTAATTTACAGGATTTTGTGTGATTAGTACAATTCCCAAGGCTATTTCAAACATAAGATAATATTACTTGTACATTCATCTACAGAAGGACACTACTTAAAAAAATATCTTAAGATGGAAAGCAATTACCTTAGCTTGTACCCATATAAAACCTACTTAATGGAGTTACAAAGCTGTGAATGAGCTCAGCACTTGGAAAATTCTCCTCTCAAGTACTAACAGACTTTGCTACAGCAAAATAGGGTTACTACTGAAAAACTATTCTGCTTTCCTGATCCCTTATGGTTTATTTAGTCATTCTGAACTGCAAAATGAGTAAGAAGCATTACTATCTCCAGATGCTAAAGAGCTAACACCTAGTGAAACGTGGTGTCAGATCGTGCATATAAACTCAGTACGGTAGATCTCAGATTAAATGCAATAGGCAAACTGCAATTATGAAGCAACATGATGTAAATTGGAAGTCCTCTGTCAAAGTTATTATTCAATCAATTAAAAGAATTGGCCGTTTCGATATACTTATGGCAGTTAAGCCTTCAGTTTTCATACCCTGCTCCTCAGTTAGCTTACTTTCATATCTAGATATCTGAGTCTCTAGAAAGCTGTGGTTTAATTTCAAGGTTGTATTCCAGCTCAGTTTAAAAAAAACAACCAACCAAACAACAGCCTGTTGACAATCTCAACTTCATAATTCTAAAGGATTCGTGCTTACATCTTTTTCTAAACACCACCAGTAAGTGTCTTCCAACAATACAGGCTTCACACTTGTGAAAAGTTTATAAATTAAAACAAGAATAAAGCCAGACAGGATTGCTTTACTAGCATTGACAGTTCTGGACTAACACCTCTTTCCAGTTTCCATACTTTCCAAAAAGTAGTCACATTTAGAATGCAATTCTGTAAAGAAACATCTATTTAAAAATGCAAGCTCACCACACAACTGTAGCAGCAATTTTGTATCACAAAACACAGCCTAAATCGGCGGAATTGGGCTCTTAAACACAGCTTTCAAACAGGGCTGATTTTGTTCTCTCTGCATACGCCATACACCACTGGAGTTCACTAGTAGCTATTAATCTGAAATACCAAAGTCTCTGTTTTTCCACTGTTTGCATCTGCATGTACTACAACATTAGATTTCTTAATATCAATTGTACCAAAACACAAGGGAAGTTGTTTTTGAAAGACTGCTTTCTTTTATGCTTAATGTAGCGTACTCCTATAGGAAAATAAGCCTAGGTAGTAAAGTGAGAAACAGAGGGGTATGCATGAGACAAATATCATACTATACAGTTATAACTGGACATAGTACAGCTGCTAGTTGCCAAATCCAGCCAATTCACAGGGCATTATTGTGCAAAGCTCAAAACAACGTCTGACATAATTACATGTATGACAGAGCAGGAATGGGGTATTTGAGCTCTCCCTCCTTAATAACCGACATTAATTTGCAACTATGACAGTAATATTCGACTTAGGCACATACCACAGAAACATTTGTGACTGTGTTTAAAGACTGGGTGTTTCCTCATTAATGTAAAGGCCACGATGGTACCCAATACTCATTCACAACTTTGGTAACTCTAGGGATGGTTCTATCCATTTTTAGTTTTGCGCACATACATCATCTGACACAGCTGTACAAGGTGGGTCATTTTACGATGAGCTTCTACTTACTACCATAAAGCATGTGAAAGATGCTCTGCAGGACAATAGACACATCTCTGAAATGCTTTAGATGCTAAACTTGAAAACATTCAGCAACTCCTTCTTAATCTCTGACTTGCTGCAAAGAGCTGTAACAGTTTATAACCTCACGGTACTCAGTACTCCAGCAAATGTAGTCAAGTACAATTTGTTTTCAACTGTAGACTGCAACTGGAGAAAAAGAAAAGTGCCTTTCATTCAAATTGTTCTGGAAGCCAAAAGCTTCCAAAGTGGGTGCCAGGCTATGGCACTAATGACCCAGAGGTCATTCAGTTACAGTAGAAAGGGCTTTCGTTATGCCATCTTCACTTCTAGTTAGTACTGTACTTCGTGAACCAGGAGATTTTAGATCAGAAAGTCCAGCTTCTGAAACCAATACTTAAAGCTCTCGAACACTTTCCCAAAATAACAGGATCTGCAACTTTTATGCTACCTTCTGGTTTAAGATGAGTTGCCTTAAACCACCACTGGTTACCACAGGTTATCATAGCTTTACAAATTAGAGAATCTCAACAAACCGTGTTCGTAGTCTGTTCTGTTAACCCCAACTGACAGACAATGTTCACTTGCTTTATTAAACGCAGAGGTATTTCTTTGGTATATCCCACATAGCACAAAGCCATAACCCAATTTGGACTTTCCCCTTCCGCCAACTAGGAGAACATGGAGTGCTGCAGCTTCCAAGACATGTGCTTCTCCAGACAAGCCACAGCTCCTATGAGAGAAGGATGTCTTAAAATTTCAACTGCAGTAACAAAACCAAATGGAATTTCTGTAAGTCACATTTTTTAATTTAAAAAAAATAAAAAATAAAAAATCAGCCCTGTGTTTGACTATGTACCCTCATTTCTTTAAGAGAGGAAACCTTCTCTGTCTGATTTGGTAACAGCCATTGCATTGCTCATGTTGAACATCTCCGCTCATGAAAACTGCTGCTAATGCTTACAAGAGGATGCTGCATTTTTCCGACCTTCGGGGGAGGCCTTGCAAGGCCTATCTGGAAGAACTCTTCTGGGGGATCACAAAATTTTAACTATGTCTTCAGCTGCTGGGTGATAATTATATGCTAATTATAAGGAATGGAGGAGTTCCTAGAGGAGTCTGTTGGTAAAAATATATTTTTTAAATATGTCAAGGAGTGCCTAGAGGAGAGGATAAACGTGCCTTTTGGAAACATGATATTTAATTAAATACACGAATACTGACCAAAACCAAATAGTTTAAGTGAAACGTTGAAAAGATTTGGCAGCAATATACCTTCCATCTTGGAAGCTGCTGATCCCGTATCTGTTTTCATAAGCCATATAAAAATAGAAAGCCTAATTTCCCCTCTTTATTCAGATAGAGATCCCATGATCTTTCAGTGAGAACTGCAGGATCAAATCAAATGATGAATCACACAGATTTGGTTATATACCTCTCAAGGTGAACGGCAGCACGGCCCAACACCCAGGTGAAAAAGGTCCCTCTCAGATCACTCACAAACCACAAATGCACTTTGGCAAAATACAAACCCTCCCTAAACTCATCCTGCAATAACGTACAACACCCTTCTTCTTCTTAAGACTCACCTCTACGTGTGCCAGTACTAACTCGGCCAACCAGGGAGTCTCGGTTCAGTGGTAGGCAAGGAGAAGTGCTATCGTAATTACCATTGCTATTGCAAATGATGCTAAGCAGTCCTTCTGCTTTCATCGCTCTCCACCCCTGATGTCTCATTGCATCTTACGCACAGCTAGTGCCACCGGGTTAGTGCAAATACACAGAGTATTCAGTGAGGACACTATGGGTTCCTCCTATGCTTTATAACAAAAAAGCTATTTAAAATAACAACGCCAGGGAACATTAGAGGTTGAGTAGCCTTTGGGGACCAGACTCGTGTTTTGTGTGTGTACATTGTTTGAAATAAATTAAATTCTCATCCTAATGGGAGCACTGGTGAACTACTAAAACTACTGCAAGTTTTCTGAACTTTTTTTTTTTGTTAACCTAAAAAAGCATTTACAAAACCAGTGAGAGACAGAAAGAGAGTTTAACTGGTAAATGATCCTCTTACTCAGGCAAGAAAAGTCATTCAACAATTCCTGCTCCTTACCACATGACAAAAAGTCCCTTACGCAAGACTGTCTGTATTGAGTAAAAATAACTTTACTTGACAACTTCCTCAAGCTATTTTTAAATATACACATGCACTCCTGTCACAACTAAATTGTCTTATGTGTTACTGTGTTCAGTTATTAAAAAACCCTAATAAATTAAATTATTGACATAAAAGTGTCATTGAAACTAATTAAGACAGGACATCACAGGGCTCTTGCAGTGACGTTCCTGGGAGTTCCTCCAATTTCTGGGAGCAGAAAGAAAAACAATTGATGCGAAGTTTTTGAATTACATACTCTTGACTAGATGTAGTTCAAAAGTATGATCATTTTGGACAATATTTTAAAAACTGGTATCATAAAAAACTATACATTCACCTTTCTAGCACATTAAGCTGCATGCCTATGTAGCAATACTACCCACGAAGAGAGACAGCAGTAAAAAGCTTTCTAGAAAACACATAACATTTATTAAAAATACATAAATTGACAATACAAGAGAATATATGCTTTCTGTTACATCATCAGCATATATATTTCTGAGCTTACTACAACATCTGCTCAGATAATCAGAACTTCTTTAATACACGAAATTATCTCCTGTTTTGTCAACCGATGATTTAAATTCCCAAAATTCATTGTCAATTTACACAACCTTATCTGTCCTATAACAGATGTAAAAAGTAGTTTTAAAAAAAGTCTTTTCACAAAATAAATATTTAAATAATATATCCAGTTTAATATCCAAAGAGATACTTCTATTTTTTTTTCTTCAGTTCTGCAATTATCTGAATTTTGAGGATGTGTCAGTGGTAGCACTATCACCTAGACCAGACAGACAAGGATTAGAGAGCTCTTTGCTGCAATATCCTGCCACATTTAACTTTTCAGATAGGTTCTTTGAAGACAAAGCAAAACCAGAACAGAAAGATCTACATCCAAAAAGGCTGAGCCACTCACATAACTATCCTGTTCTGGGGCTTATGAAACGCATTATAAAATGCATTCAATTCACTTTGAAAGGAGTTAATGATGTTGGAGTCTGATTTGTTAAAAAGAGACACCCTGAAACTCATTTTTGTGCTTATAAAAATCACATATTTACTATACTACTTAAAATAGACTGATCTAAAAAAAAAAAAAAATCTAAGACACAGGTGTATTATGAAAGACAGAAGATGCACCCACAAAAGGAGATCTCACTGCCACTTCTGCACAAAATCGCGTTAACGTGCCTCACCCCGACTCTGCCAGTGACTACTGCTGGGGGCGATTACAAGAGGGGTGCAGTTGGCAAGAAATGCCATCGCTGGATTCTCAGCAGAGGCAGCTTAACAGGAGTGTCATTTAGGGTAGTAGCTTTATCACCTGGATACATTTGCTAAGACCTGGAATAAGACCAAAACTGCCTGAAGAGAGTAATAACTTATGTCTTCTGTCATCGTAATTTGAATTCAAACCAGTCACCTAGGCACAAAAGGCTCCAAAACGGCATTACTGTTTACTTGTTTCTGATTTAGAAATGGATAATATCCACAGAACGATCCACTCACCTTATACATGAAAGAAAAAAAATAGAATTCCCTTTTTGAGCACTAATTTCTACTCCCCTTTCCAGTTCATTTCTAACTAACAGTAGTTTTATTTCTGTAAATGCAACACAAGCTAGTCTTCCCATCGCTTCTTCAATCCTGTTGTTATTATCCCAGTTCCAAGAACTGGAACTGTTGTTTTGGCCAGAAAAGCAAGCCTCGCTCCTTTTACCCTCTCTTCTGTCAGGTTTTTCACATAATATGTCCAGACTCATACTGATCCGTTAACCAGCAAAATAAAGTGCAATTTTCATTCTCTTACGTCTCACACAGGTTGCATATTTCCAAAAATCTAAAGCCCTATTTCCAGAACATAAACAGCACCCACAAATATGCCTTAAAATATGCTTCCAGTTATGATCTTTCAAGTAATTCCATAATGACAGCTTTTCTACATCACTGACAAATAACGAAGTGATCAATAACTCCAGAAAATAAAGGTAGATAGATAGGTCTTGTGTTGTAGAAAGGAAAAAAGTAAGTAGAAAGGTTCAACATTTCAAAAGACCCCAATACAGATAACCTTCCACAAACTAAAAGTAGCAGGTATGATGACAGGGGGAAAAAAAAAGTTAGCACTGCATTTAGCTTGTGAGGCTTCTTTGCAGTATGCCTGAAAGAAGGGGGGAAAAAAAAAGCTTTTAAAAATGAAAGTGTTGTACAGACACAGGTCCATAAATCTGATTTCATACCCAAGTTCCAATTTTGTTACACACTATTAAAAATCAACCCTAACCTGATTTAATGGATACCCAAACAAGGGGGAAATTGGATTCCCCAACCGTAACATGCCAGTGACACTGAGTGATACATAAAAGCAATACGGCTAGTTCCTGTCCTTAATTCATAGCTTGTGCTTTAATTTCAAACCTGCCCTGGGTAGAAAAAAAGACGGAATAAAAGCTTACTGCAGAATTTGTGCTTTAAAGATTTATTGAGATAGGAAGACTAAACAGAACTGAACGCACATACAATAAACAGCACATAAGGACTTGCGGGGGGGGGGGGGGGAACCTGCCTGTACAGATCTGCTGAGATACTAGGATATAGAGGAGGGAGAAAAAAGGCAAAAAACAAACCCAACCAAAAAAATCCACCAGTACAAAAGCAACAACAACAACAAAACCACCTAAAAACCAACACAACACAACAACAGTCTGTAAGTGGCATATCACAAGTTTCTGAACAGGGTGGCTGCTTTCACATGGAAGACGCTCATGCCCAGCCGGACACCCCTGTGTCACGCCAGCCAGCCAGCCCCGTGTCCTCTTTAAGTCTCAAGGGGAAAATCCCAGCTGCCGTGGAGCTGCGTTTCAGCACCTCGCTCGCCTGGTGCAAGTCATCAGCCCCCGAGAGTGGCTTAGAAACTGCGGGGAAGGACTCAGCCGCCCGGGGACCCCGTGAGGAGACGGGGGTGTCAGAGAAGGGGGGAAGAGGAGACGGAGGACGAGCGGGCTCCTCCTGCCCCCGTTGCGGCGCAGGCGGCGGGGCGGGCGGGGGCAGCGGGTGCGCTGCACCATGGACAGTGGCTGCCGCCACCTCCCCCTGCCCTGCGCCAGCCGCTGCAGGAGGGCGCCGCGGCCGCCCCGGCACCCCGTCCCCGCCGCCGGCCTCGCCTCAACCCGCTCCCCCGGCCCGCCAGAAATGCCCCAACCGTAAATACCATTACGAGGCGATGATCTGCGCCATCTGTCCCTCAGACTTACCGCCCTCTCCACCCCCGGCGCCGCGCCGGATACGAGCTCAGCGAACACAAAGCGAGGGGGGAACTCACCGCCACCCTCCCCACCTACCCCCAGCCTCCGCTCGGGGTCCCCCCGGCTCCGCGCTCGCTCCGGACACCCCGCGCCGCCGGAGGCCGGCCCCAGCGCCGCGGGAGAAGGGGAGCCCAGCCCAACCACCGCCCCGCAGGCACTGCCCTCGCTGCCCCAACCGGGATCCATTTTGTCGTCCCCGTCCTCCCCCCACCCCCACCATCCCGTCAGTCCCATCTTCGCCCCAGACGCCCCCTCGCAGGGGCACCGGCCCGCAGACCTATACTTTCTGCACGAAGAGACCTCCCTCCCGGGGCACCCCGCTCAGCGGTGCCCGGCCCTGCCCCGCGTCCCGAGGCTGCCTGCCCGGGACCCCGTCACCCGGGGCAGGCGCGCAGCCCGCCTGGGCCGCCCCGGCGAGACCGCCGCGGGGAGGGGCGGGGGGGGGCAGCAGCAGGACTTTGATAATAATAAATTAAACACTTCCCAGCCCGAGCCCGTCCCAGTGGAAATTCCCGTTAACGGCAGGGGGTGGGGAAGCCCAGCGGCCAGGCGTAGGCTGATTAAATTCTTCCCGGGAAGGGATTAGCGGGCACGGGAGCCAGGGATAGCCGAGGCGCGGCCCGCAGGGCCCCCAGCCGCCTGGGAAGGGGCGCGGGGGCTGCCCCCTGCCCAGCCTCTCTCGGGCACCCCCTTCCCCACGCGGGGCAGAGGGCATGCTGTCCGCTCCGTCCCCCCACTCCAGTACTTTGTCCCCCGCGCTCACCGCGCGGCCGAGGTCCCGTCCTCCTGCCGGCCGAGCGGATACCGGACAGCCCCGTCCCCCGGCACCTGCTCTCCCAGGAGCGAGGGGGGGGAATCCACGTCCCCACAGCGGCGCCGCCACAACCGCTCACGTCCCGGGGACCCCCCTCTCCCTCTCAGCCGGCCCCGGGCTCAAGCTCCCCTCTCCCCGGAGCGCGGCGCCCGGCGGCGGGGCTGCCCCCGAGCAGGTGGCTCCGCGCGAGCGGCCACAAGCCACCCCGGGGCACCCCGGCCGCGGGGACAGCGGCGGCTGCCGCCTTCCCCTGCCCCCTCCCCGAGACCCCCACCTCGGCGGCGGAGCCCCCCCTCTCCGGCTCTCCCGCCTTCGCCTTCCCCGGGCACCACCGCCCGCAGGGGAACAAAGAGACGCAGCCCGGCCCCGCTCCCCGCCGGCGGTGCTTACCTGCTGCAGGGCCGCCAGCAGCATCAGCGCCAGCGGCGGCAGGATCCGCGGCGGCGCTCCCGCTACCCGGCACATGGAGGCGAGGAGGGGCGGCGGCAGGGCGGCCCCCAGCAGTCCCGGAGCGCGGCTGGAGCCCGCGGAGCGGGGCGAGGGGAGCAGCGGGGAGGGTCGGGCAGCGGCAGCTGCCGGGGGCTGCAGACGGCGTCTGCCCCCGCCTGCCGGAGCCGGCTGCCGCGGCGCTGGCTGCCGGCTGCCGCTCTAGCTCATGGGCAGCGATGCAGCGGGGGAAGAGAGAGACGGAGAGAGAGAGAGAGAGAGGGGCGGAGGATGGGTGAAACTCAGCTCTGGGTCAGGCTGCTTTTCTCTCTGCCGAGCCCCCTCCGCGGTGCAGAGGGTGGGCAGGGAAGAGGAGGAGGAGGAGGAGGATGGGCGAACAAAAGGCTGGGAGATAAGAAAGAAGTAGTCGCTGCTGCTGCTGCGAGGCCGGTGCGGCGGCTCCCCTCGGCTGGCTGCCTTCCCCACGCCTGGATCGTGCCCGCCTCGCTCCTCCCGCCGGTCCCCCCCAGCGAGCTCGGGCAGGCGGCTCCTCTCAGCGCCTCAGCCCGGGCGCGCCAGCACCGCCGCTGCTCCGGCCCCAGCCCTGCTGCATGCTCACCCCGCACTTTCTCTCCCCCTCTTTCTTCTCCTCCCTCCACCCCTCCCCCTGCACGCAAAACCCTCCGCTGAAGCACAATGATAACAATACCCCAGCAGCCTCTGCCTGCCGTGCGTGTGTGTATGCGCTCGCCCGGTGCCTGCCCCCGGTGCCTGCCTGCCTGCCTGCTGCTGGCAACTCCCCCCCTCCCGGCCGCCTCCCGTCGCTCCCTGCCGGCCGCACGGCCAATGGGAACGGCACGGCAAGCGCCGGGGATCGCTGCTGCCTGCGAATAGTGCTGCGCCTCCTCGGTCCCCAGAGAGCCGGCGCTGGGGGCAGCAGGGCAGGCGGCAGCCCCAATTCACCCTTGCAACGCCGGCAGCGAAGGGGGAAAAAATAAATCCCACCGCACCAGCTTGGTGTGCTGCAGTTGTTTGGGGGGTGAGGAGAGAACTTGCTGGGGAAGGAAGGACCCGTCCCCGCCGTGCTCGGTAGGGGACGGTCGATGCAGCGAGAAGCTGCGGGATCGCCGGCGGTGCCCAGCCCGGGGGCGCTGGGACGCCCGGGACCGCCACCCCGGTGCTGGCGGCGCGGCAAGTTTTGCTCAACTGTTACTGCTTAGCGGCTTAGCTTTTTTTTTTTTTTCCTTTTCTTCAGTTTTTAACCCCCCACGTTCCTTCTTTATTCCGTTTTGTTCTAAACTACCTGCTGAATTTTATCAGGAAATGTTTTCAAAGGCTTGGCCGGGGCTGCGGTCCGCGGGTCCAAAAATGTAAGCATGCATAACGGAACTGGGGAGTGTTGCTGAGTGAACAGTTACAGAAGCAAGTATCAGTGCTGGGTCATTTGCAGAGCTGGCAAGGATTTTCTCTCGCCCACAGGTCACTGAGCAAAGTTGTTTTGTGTCCATGCATCAGAGCTCCCATCCTGGGACATAATAAGGGGAGGATTTGTAGGCATTGGCCCCTAGACAATCTCATGAAGCGTTGATTCAAAATGGTGCATTATTTATTTTAAAGCATCTTATTTTACACTTGAGCTTGCAAGAAAAATACTTTCAGTTTCTCCTTTTTTTTTTTTCTCCTCTCCCTCCCCTGCTTTAGAAAATAACACAAAACGCCATGCTCATGTTTTGAAAAGAAACAGAGCGGCTTTGCTTTTATATTTTGTCGGGGAAAGGCGGGGTAAGTACATGCTTGTACGCTGCTGATTTCATTACCTTCGAAATTGAAAATACCGGTTACTTGCGAGCTGCCATGCCGCTGTTTACACAAGTCAGGGACGAGGAGAAAGCGGCGGGGGAGGATGCGCGCCCGCCGGTGCCGGAGCCGCCTCGGCGGGGCGAGGCAGGGCAGGGCCCGGGCAGCGGGCAAGGCGGGAGCCACCTGCAAGCGTTAAAAGCCGAATGAGGCTCAGCTGAGGAGAGGCAGCCCCAACTAGAAAAACAGTCGTCCCCCCCCAACCCTCGCGCCCTCTTTAAAGTTGTAGCACATGAAATTGTAGGAAGCCGACAGTTCTGAAGAACAATAAATGAAAAGCAACGTCTGGTAATGAGTTTCTGCGTTAAAATTTAGCCCAGGAGCGAGGGAAAGTAAGTAAGGAGGGCACAGCTGATGTTTATATCCTGTTACAAGGAAGAGTTTCCCGGGTTTGCACCTGATGGAGCATGTGTTCAGTCTCTTCAGCAATTCTGTCGTCTTTGCTTGGATTTGGTGTCTTTTCCAGAGTAACAGACTTCTATTTGTATTTTCTGGTAGATAGACATTATAATTTACTAATGACCACAAGTGTTCTACAAAGTGCAAAGCACACAATACAAACAACTCCATAAACCAACTGTCCAATGAGAGTAATTACCTATCATCTAAATGAGCCTGGCCCCTCATATCCCTCAGCCCATCCATCCCTAAAGGCCTGAAAAAATAAAAGGCTCTGTGTAGCATATCTGGAAGGTTACCAGATCTGAGCTCTGGCTGATGCTTCTTATGGTTCTGCTGCTGCCTTTAAATTTGCTTCGCAGAAATAGTAACACCGGCAGAAAAAATGCTCTCGCCAACACCGTTTTACTGAATCTTTTAGCCTTGAACAAGTTTCTATCAAGCAGTTGGCTTCCCTCATTTACACGGTCATAACCAAAAGTTTCCTCCGGCTCATGGACCTTCCTAGTTCTGGGTACTGTGATAAAAAGAAACAAAGAGAGCAGGGACGGGTTATACCTTTTGAGGTATAATCTCCACACCGCATCTCTTTATGGGTGAGAGGCATAAGTCTGGGAGAGCAGAGCAGAGGACAAACTTGTGCATTGCTTCCAGACATGGATGACTCCTCAGGGTTTATGCTATTCATCTGTAGCATAAGCCCAAGACAATACCTCCCCCCCCCCAAAAAAAAAATCTAGCAATAAGTAGGCATAGCTAGATATTCAGTTAGAACTGATACTAGATTGACATCATCAACCCTTTCCACATATATCATGCAGCAGCCAGCAAATGGTGGCAATTTCTGGCCAAGATTCAAACAAATGATTTAGAACTCAAAGGGTTTATCTCATAACTCCACCACAGATTGCATTTGTGAGTGTCTTTTAAGTAGTATAAAAATAACGGACATAAGTTAATATTCAACCTAGGAGATCTCAAGGGCTTCCAGAAAAACCTTGTTAAAATTCCATGATTAAGTTGAAGAGAGGATTAGGGTAATTCCCATGTTAGTCATGGAGTTGAGTCTCTCTTTCAACTTGTCCAAATTAATTTTCATTCCTAGCGTTCATAAAAATTCTGTAAAAAATGAATGTTTTCAATTTGGAACATACTAGATTGCTCATGGCTTCAAATATTTTGGAAAAAAAGACCTTTTCCCCCGTGGGTCTATCCTTACATTTAATCTGCCAGGTACTGCCACTACTACTCTCCTCAATTCAAATGACGCAAATTAAGCACTTTACTGACAGTTTAGGCCTTGATCTGGCAAACATTTATACATGTGATCTCAGCAAATTGAGTGGCACTGCACACAGGCATCCCACTGTATACCTAAGTATTTACAAGACGGAAGGATAAATGTACCGAGCAAAAGTACTAAGGGCATCTTAATTTACCCAGTTTCCTTCTATTCTTCATTACATATGAGGAAATATCTTTATTTGTTAAAAAACAACCCCACCTAATTAATGGGTCTGAGGGCATTCAGTGCTTATTACTGAGCTTTATCACAATAGTGGAAAAAACAGTGGTTGTTTCTTACTATGACATGAAGGCTGCACACACTATCAGCTAACCAAGATTTCTTGGGATATTTTTTTAACAGAAGAGGAAGAAGCACTAACAAAACAAAAAATTCAACTTTTTAGGACGGCGGTTTTCAACTTGGGCTCTGTGGACCCCTTGAGACACCAGACTTATTCTGAGTAGTCTGTGACAGGTAACGGGGAAAAAGCAAATCTGTATATTCTGTATAGCAACTTCACACATGTAAAATTCCTAGGGGGGGGGGGGGAGATTTTTCTGAATTGTGAGATTGTTAGTCATTGGCAACACTTGAAAATGATTGTTCGAGGAAGTAGATAATCATGCATGGCCAGGGAGAATACAGTTTTATGTAGATAATGTCAAGTGGGAAAGAAAAACTGAGCAGCACAGATGCCAAAACAACTTAAATATTTTAAAAATTGGGATAATTAAAACGTTGTTGTTAGTGCTGCTGTCTTTCTCTTAATTCAGTAAAATAAGTATGACCCTTTGAATTATCTGGTCTCAGTGTTTTTTCTAAATATGCTTTTTCATGTTGATCACCTATGTGAACTAAAAAACCCGTAAGTTCTAATTATCCTTTTATTTAGGGAAGTGGTCTCAGAAAGAGGGAAAAAAAAAAGGCTGTCCTAGCAGTCAGTAATATTTACTTGACTATATCTTGTAATTTGTTACAGAACTTAACCAAGTTATCCTCATGGGCTTTTCTGACACTGTCATTATCTAACATGCATAGCCCTGCATGTTTCTCTAGCCTGTTTCTTACATCAAGACAAGGCAAGACATGGAAAGTTAACTACAGCTGCAGCAGTTAGTGGGCTGTTCTGCTCAAATTTGAAAATCAGCTGGGTTAGGATGGAAGAATGTTGTATACAGTAGTTCTGTTTCTGCTTTAGCAACCCTTGGCAACATCAATCTCTTTCAATCGCTATGTATGTAGAATATATATATATATATATATATTATTTGGTGGAAGAGGATGTTTTTTCCCTTTTTCTGATAGCTAAATCGTATCTGTCACCATAGTTGTATTTCTGTTAATTGCTAGGAACTTTTGCAAAGGATTTCTCTATGGAGAAGAAGCTGACTGTATGTAATCCAGATGTGATACAATATATTTGCATATTATGTAATTGGCTTTATATGTATACCCTCAGCGTGATGATTTGGGAATCCACATAGTCAAGCTTAGTGCTTGTAATTCATTCTTCCAGGGATCTCATTCAGCATCACTGCCCAGTGCCTGCAAGCTGTTTGGCCTGGAGAGTTTCTATTGAAAATCAAGATAGAGAAAAAGATCTTCTGATCAGCATAGCATCTCTATTCAGTCAGATATCTTCAACAAAAAAAAATTATTTTCCAGAACAAGGCCTTAATCATATGGTGTGATAAAGGGCTGAAAGGATGACAGCTTGTAACAAGGGCCTATGATAATTTCTAATCACCACAAAAGAAAGTTTTACAGTTTCACAGAACTGCTTCATATTGAATAGGCCAGTAGAAAGAGGTGGACTTGCCTCTTAAAAAGCTATCTTCAGTAAATAAATCTTTTTATTTCTTTTTTTCTTTTAACTTGCTGATAATTCACTTATTTGAAATGAAGTATCTCCTTCTTCTTGATTGGCTTTCCAATGAAATCAAGTAATCATTTTATTGTCTTGGGATCAGAAGTCTCTCTTTTTTCTGACTCATGCAGTCTGCAGGGTCCCAGGCTCCCTCCTTAGCCATAGCCAGAATTCACTGACGTGAAGGAACCTGTTGGCTTCTCTGAAAATGTATGTATGGAACACCTACAAAAAAGAAACACTGGAAATTTCCAGGACACCAATCTTATTACTCTTGACTTCTAGGTAATAAAAATTAAGAAACTGGAACCCTAATTGTTTATGGTAAACCAGTATAGATAATAATTTGCTTTAATGAAATGGTAAGAGCTATCATGTGGATTGCCACTTTCATCACTAAACAGAATTTTTAACACCCATAGTTAGACTTGCCTAATATTTTCTATCCCAAAATCTTATTTTCACTTACTATAATATTTCTTTTTTTTAGTTAATGAGATTGAATTCTCTGGGCTGGTTGGCTGCTTAAAGCCAAATGCTTTTTGAAAACTTCAGAAAAATCCTTTGTCCTTTTTGAAGAATGAGATCAAGGAAAATATGTCATTTTATTTTTGTTATTAAATTCTTATGCCATCTCATTGAGGGATTTTACGCCAGGCTCTGGAGCATAGACTTTAACTTTGGGAGGAGCATGGTTCTTAGGTTGAGGTTGTGCCTTTTTCAGTCACTGTTAAAGTTGACTAAAATCTGGCATTGTTACAGATCTGAAAATTATGTTGTTGTGGTTCAGAAGAGTTTCACAGCTATATCCCCTGACGGATCTGTCTGCATCTAATATACCTCTTATTCCCCCAACAACTGCTGTGTTGCAAAAATTCTGCAAATGAGCCATCTTCATAGAACAAGTCAGCGTCCCGTATTTGGAGACTGGAGGAGCTACTCTGGAGTTTCCAATGCTTTCTGTTGTATTAAGCACTGGAGAGATAGTAGAGACTGTCTATTTTTATGTGTTCGTTGCTGCCCTTGAAAGGCCCCGACAGCACAGAGGAGGAGCTGGGTCTGACATGTATTGAAGGGTAAGCTGAAGGAAAAGGTTGAGACAATACTTCTCTTGCATGTAATACTGTGAAAAAAAGTTGTAATGCTTTAAGATTTCCTTGGTCACAAAACAACAGAAACATATGGTTTCCTCCAGCGAAGAAACTGTTGTCGATATAAACTGTAGTTACACTTCATAGATACCTTCCTTTGTCGTGGATTATAATAGTGATAATTACGTTTTCCATAGGAAACATGAAGGTAAAATATAAAATAGCCGAGCATAATAATATAACTGATATGCTGTTGAGACCCTTTTCTGCTTCAAGGAGAGAAAACGCAATTACGAAAACTGAGTTTTAGCTCACAGTCAATGTTCCCAAAAATTGCAGATTAAAATAAATATATTACGTGGTCTGTTCCAAGGATTCAAGAAGTTTAGAGCATTTAGAAAGTTAGGAAATTGTGGATTCAAGCATCTGAAAAATTGTTTTTATTGACAAGTAGATTAATAATAGTAGTGCTCTTATTAAAAGCATTTACAATTTGTCTGCAGAAATTCAGTCCAAGTTAAAGTTTGAGACACGGTGAAGTAGCCACGCAGAAACATTTTACATACTTTCAGAGAAATCTGATGATTTAAAAAATCTTCCTGGTTTTTGAATCTTTTTTACATTAGTAGGACTTCAAAATGGCTTTCTTCTCTGAAATGACATTTTGGAGATCTTCTTTCTGGTTTGCAGTAATGCAAGTCTAAAATATCCCCAAATACTATCTGAATTTACATGACTGGATCATTAACCTGAACTTTAGGAAGTCTCTAAACATTTATTAATAGGGGAAGAATATTCTCCCTTGGTTACATTAGACCCCTGGCAGCCTGGAGACTTGGGGTTTTGTCCTCACAGTGCCAGGAACGTCTTGTGCAAAGGCTGATCTCTGCGGGCACGGCTGTGTCTGAAACTAAGCTCTTCAAACAAAAAAAAAGCTTTTTCCTGTGACACTGTGGTTTGCTACTGTTAACAGCTGCCCGCCTTGTCTCTTCCCAAGAGGTCTCCATCCCCAGAGCTGAGGGGAACACGTGCTTGTACCCCTCTTCACCAGTTTGCAGTCCACCACGGTAGTTCAAACTCATCCACAGTGTGAGCTGAACAGCTGAGCCGTGCCCCCCGGTAGCTACTGGGCAGTGGATTAAAAAAAAGCATGGTGACTCTGAGGCCAAGGGGCAGGAGGGTTGTTTGGATTAAGGTGTTAACAACTGTCATGGCAAGATGAGCCAGGGCTCCTTTGTCAAAGCCCTAAATCTACGTCATTCCTCCTTATAAACCCTGCTCTGCTGCTTCTGACCGTAGGATCAATGGGAGTTGCTGAGTGCTTGTCATGTTCAAAACTTTCTCCATTTTTTTCCCAGGGTCTTAACAGAAGTATTTAGGTGTTGAAATTAAGGATTTTTTTTTTTTTAAATTGTAGCCCAATTCTGTTTCTGTGTTAAGGAGCACAATTCAGTACATGTGCAGATTCTGAAAGTAACTAACTAACTAACTGATGTAAGACTTTAGTTCTTTGGCTTTAAAATAAAACCTCTTACTTTTTCTCCACTGCTAATGGATCACATCCCCTGGTTTTTATATTTTCTGAAGTCAGAAGGGACCATTTTAATCATTTATTTTGACCTCATCAAAACACAGGCTTAAGAATATTACCTAGTAATTTTCCTAACAGGGCCAAGAACTTGTGCAGAGCAAGGGGATGTTTTTGAGGCAGACATGGAAGCTTGATTTAGAGTGACAGAATCCACCACAAGTCTTGTTACGGTTAAATTTTCCCAATGAATACGGTTCTTCTGTGGAAACTCTTACTTCACAAGTCAGGGACAGACACTTTTTCCACCTAGGCCTTTCTTTGAACCACTTTGGAGAGGGTGCAATATCAGCTGCTGCTATAACCTCGTCTGTTCACAGTTCCTGAGCTGCAGGCAACAGCAGGGAGCTCAGCATGGGCTAAACACCCAAGTATTCACTTTGATTTGCAGAAGGATTTTGCATCCAACACTGAGCTTTGTGCTGCTGCTACCTGGTCTGATGCTACTGCGGTGGTATCTACATTGCACCGCAGTTATTGCACAGCCAAGAATAGTTTTTGGCGAGAAACAAATAAATATTGAAAATGCTTATATGCCTCACAGGGTTTGTAGTCAGGCATTCTTTATGCAAGCTTGTGATTTACCTTAAAATTGTTAGATTGGAAATGTTATATATCCTAGATTAAATGAACAAAAGTCTATAGGCTGACCTTTGATGTAATATTGGTTATAAAACGTTGCTGAAGTAGTTGCTGCTTGAACTAGATTTTTTTTTTCTAAAAAAATCCAATTTTCATTTAAAAGTTACTGGTGATGGAGAATCTAATGTCACCTGTAGAAAGTTGTTCCAGTGGATGGTTACCCTTCTCTTTAAAAATGTCTGTGTCATGAGTAGGCTGCATTTATCTAACTTGTCTAATTTCCAGGCATTCACTCTTGTTACTTCTTTCAGCACTAAGCTGAAGAGTTGCTTTTTCATGTGTCTGTTTCCTGTATTGGAACTCCAGACCAGTTACCTTTGATAAGTCAAAGCTTTTCCTCATTAAGCTAACTAAATCAAAGTCCTTGAGTATTTCATTAAAACACATAGTTCCCAATCACTTAATAAGTGCTCCAGTTCTTCCCTGACTCTCTAATTTTTAACATGCTGCTTGAAATATTGGTGCTAGAACTGCACGCTGTATTTCACCAGCAGCTGTAGTCATTTGAAAAACAGAAGCGATAACACGTACCAAATTCCTACTCAATGCTCCCATGTTAACAAGTACAATGATCGCATTAACTCTTTTGTCACACCGTTGCTTTGGTTATCAGTCAACTCCCCAGTCAGAACCACAGTTTCCCAAAATAGTATTCCTTGCTCTGAAACACACCCGTCAATATTTGTTCCCAGTCATCTGACTTTTACAGGAAGAACCCTAATTTTCCTTCACACTGAAGCTTTTGTAAATAGATTCTTTGCAGCTCCACTTCTGGCAGTCTTCCACTTCCATCCCACACTCATCACTTTACATCTCTCCGTATTCTCTCCTCGCACTGATTTGGAGTCATCGTGACCAGATTGCCTCTACAAATAAATGCCCTCAGGCAGGAGTGCCCCACTCCACTGCTAAGTTATAGCAAGTTTCCATATCCATTAAAGCAGCCGTGTCCCCTTTGATTCTGCCTGAACATGTCCTAGGCTTCTGAAGAGAAGCATGTGTAACCCCACCTGGAGATGAGTCAGTAAATTGTAAACACATATGAGATTTTTTGAACTAGTGAAGAAATACCTCTGAATCTGGGCCTCGTGTCAATGCTAAGAAGTGGCAACAGAGAAACTGAAGGATGAGGGGACCAGAAGAGGACTGCTGATATTGGACGTGCCACAGTTGTGAAGAGCTGGATCATGGTAGCATCAAACCAAAGAATTATGTGGTGTTTCGGTATCCACAGAAAACACAACTGATATGATCCACGGCTGTACCTTTGCACTCTATGCACTACATGTCAGGCCTTGGGTTGGTTTGGAGTTTTCTCCATGCATATTACTCTGCCTCACATCTATTCCTTCCTGGTGCTGTTACCTCCCTAGAGTCAGAGTGCTGTGTAAGCTCCATAAACTTCAGTCTGAACTGGATGACTCTGCTGAGCAACTTTTAAGTTTTGGAAAGAGTTTATTCTTTCAGTGACTTCTGCACATTTTGTATACGCATCCATATCGTGACTCAGCCCCCTCGAATCACAGTACTGGCTCTTCTTGAGGAATGGTAAGGAAACAAAAATCTGGCAATTATTGCTGCTGAAGACAGTATTTTGCTGGGTGCTGGCCAAAAGCAAATTCCTGACCATTGCTTACAAATACGGAGGTGAGCCTTTCTCCCTCCCACGTTCCTAAAGAGTTTAAACATTTGGGGGATTTTAAATGCTCTATTGTCCTTTGACAGCTACTTTGTGATGCAGGTAAAAAGCCATTCATACTCTTACCCTTTCAACTCCAGTGAACAAGTTGTATGAATGACTACAAGGCTGAAAAGGTGTAATATCCATTCACAGTATATCCCCCAAAATATCCTAACACCCCTGCTGAAGAAAGTGGCGTATCATTACTAGGTGCTCATTTAAAAATAATTTCTAAATTTGTTTTCTTCCTGGTATCACATGCCCAATAAAGCCAAAGAATCCTGTATAAGCTAATTTCAACATGTGTCTCCTTCCTGACTGGTAAGTATTCCTTAACATGGGGCTCATTATGGAGTAGCAATTTGCTTCAATTAATTCCTGTGAGAACCTTTTAAAGGTTGCATGCTTCTGAGCCCCAGTCTCCTGGTCATCATTTCTCCTGCGGAGAACAGGCAAATGGGATTTATACGTGCTCAGGTGTCACTTCAGTATGGAGATGGAATGTGGCTACAGCTCACACTTGGACTTGGGGAATTTAAAGTGCTTGTGAATTCTCCACTTTTCCTCCAAAAAGCTGACAAAACAGGACTTTGGAGGAAAAAAACAACCAAACGTGATGCTTTGCAGAGGAAGGATGCTTATTGTAGTGACAGATCCAGCATGAAAAACAGTGAAAGAATGTCGGCTCATGGTTTCATTAGTGCATTCGGTTTTCCCTGCTACTGAGATTTCATAATATAAACAGCCAAAATCACATTACAGAGACAATTCAAACATGAGTAGAGGTTTTTAAGACATTGCAAACTACTTGCCCTTAAACAGTTACTGCAGAATGCCATTAATTTTGCAGTGTATTTTATAAGTATTTGTAGGTGTAACAAAAAAGAACTGAAAGCTAAGGTGCACAGACTTCAAGGAAGAAAAACTCTCCTGTGCCTGCTCAGATAGTTAGTATTTCCCTTTACCATTCCAGCAGCTGGAGTGCATCTATGGTTGGGAGTAAGATGAGAAAAGATCATGATAAAGAGCACGCTTGTGTATCTTTCCAGTTTGCCTATTGGCTCTTTTGAGTAAGACCCTTCTATACCTCAGGAAAGTCTTACCTCTGGGTAGCATCCTCAACAGTGAGAATAGCTTTGATGGATGCAGAATGCTATTAGCAACCATCTAATTGCTATTATTTTTTTCTACCTACCCACCAAAGACTAACATTGCTGGTCAAACACCCAGCGACTGTCACAGAAGCTTTAAGTAGGAGAAAATAATTTCAAATATAGCTCATCCTCTCAAGGGAAATCAAAAGAAATCCCAAGGTAGAAGAGTAGCTGGAAATGGCTCCCCAAAAACTTTGTGGGAGATGGGAAAGGGGAAAAGGATTATTTTATGTTGTTGGCACTGATATTATGAAGAGGGGTCACCAAGTGCCTGTGATATGTCTGTCATGCTGCAGCTTGTGTAAAGAGGGTAGCTCTTCTCCACTGAGAAGCAGACAGATCTCCACAGGAAAAGAAGGAAGAAAAGACCTGTTTGGGGGATTACTGAATTTACTCTAAGAGAGTCATGAAGAGACAGCTGAGAAGCAAATAGTTTCTTATGCTAGGACCAAGGGACCAAACTGGAGCAAAAGGCTCTGGAAGGGGTCAAAATGAAGAAAATGGAAAGAAAAATGATGCTAATGGACATCTTCAGCAAAAGGCTGAGCAGTATGGCCTCGAGCTCTGCTGCCATCACTGTGGGCAGCACCCCTTCAAGCAATGGCTATAGGACCTTCCCACAGCAATCACTCCCTCCTTCTTTCTTCCCTGCAGAATAAAACAGTCCTTTCCACACATCCTTGGGAGAAATTCAGCATTTAACCATAAGTAGTCCAAAAGCATTTTCCATTTTCAGACTAAGCAAAATGAAGCCAAACTATTCTTTCTTCTGCCTGAGGAACCCAGAGAAAGCACCATATGCTGGGGAACTGAAAATAAACCAGATATTCCCTTCTGAGGTGTGAAATCTTAACGCCATTAATATCCGGATTATCCAGAGAGCAGATTTTCCTTTGGGCACTGCTAGAAATGAACCCGAGTTCTTGGCAATGTTGATGTTTCCACATTAATATTAGGGAACCTTCCTTAATAATTGATGAGGCCTTGCAGCAACATGAAAAAATATCTTGTCCTGTAGATGAAGATTTTGGCTTGAAACCTTGCTGAAGGTTAGTCATGTACATCCCTCTACAAGTCCTGATGGAATCGGGAATGCAGCCATACAACAGAATTCATAGGCCTCTCTGAACAGCCAAAGTTACTGATATGACACAACAGCACTGCTCCTTACAGTACTTCTGATCTTCCCTACGATTGCTCCACTGTGATCTGCTCAAATAGTTAGCTAAAGACAAGAAAGCAGCAGGTAAGTGAGCTTTCCGATGACAGTGAAATGTGGAAACACCCATGCAGGTACATAGGAAAGCAGCCTTTGTCATCTTGAAATTCTGCTGCTGTTGTTGGCAGCATCATTGCTCTGGTCCTTGTCACTGCAGTTGCCTTACCTCATTAGCAGAAGCCAACTAGGAAAAGCTGCACCATGTTCTGTAGAATTATCTTTTCAGCCTGTTACTCCTCTTCCATGAGCCAAATGACCATGACATCTGAAGGTACACAACACTGCACAGTGATATCCGTCTGCAATAAAATTCCAGGTGCATAGGCACAGCCTATCTGTAGTAATAAGATTTATATTCACAGCATTAATCAAGATTCTTTCAAGTATCCCAACAGCAGTTCAAAAACAAAAATGGCAAAAGTAATGGATGTCAAAATAGCAATAATGAGAGTGTTAGTCTGAGTCAGAGTTTGAAATCCCTGTCTTCGGGGACTATCCTGCACTGTGAAAAAAACCCCAACCCAAACGTGGAGGATAGAGGTGTGTGATGGAACGTCACACCATAGGGCATCTTCCCAGACTAGAGAGTGGCACATTTGAAAAAATTGCATTAATGATGAGACTACTGTAAGCTGGTGTCGTAAAATGATACAGACCCACTTGGGTTTGATATTGCTAAATTGCTGTGCTTAGAGTAAACTGGCTCATCTTATGTACAGTCAATTACAGGTGTAGCCTCAGAAAGGTGTATGTGAAGCATTTCTTCAGTTGATCTTACTCGCTATTCTTTGTTCAAACCTGTACCAAAAAGTGTTTAAAAAGTACTGAGAAAGTCTGTTTTATTGACTGCCATGGCTCTGCCCTGGTCCATTCTTGTCTAAAAACTGGGCAAAGCCCTGTAAACACACCGAAGTACAGAATTAAGGTTGAAATTAACTTCAATGCAACTTAGTGAGACCATTTCAGCAGTCAGAGTCAGCATGGTTTTACACCAATAAAGTATTGTTACAAGGCAACATCCCATTGAATAGAACTATGTGAGTGTTTAGTACAAAATAATGTACATTATCCTAGCTATATGAAGTCATGACAGAGTACGGTGCCAATAGATGTTAAGAACTCTTTGCACAATCTTAGCAAAAATTTGAACACTGCCAGTGTCAACTGAAGGACAGCAGGAATTTTGTTCATGTCATGCTGGATCTGAAAAAAACTCCTAATGCAAAATATTGAATATGATATCAATGAAAGATTTAGTTTGTTTCAAACTAAAAGGAAATGTAAAAATAATAATCCTGTTACCACGAGGCTCTCTACCCAGGTAATGATTCATCTAAATCCAAACTAAAAAAAAAGAAAAAAAAAAATTAATAGAGAAACCTCACTTTTAAAAATAAAATAAAACAAACCCATTTACTCTGTTTGTGTTACATGGAATACTTGATGGAAGAATCAGAAATATAACTCTGGCCAGCCAATACATTCATCTCTCTACACAAGCACCATAGTTTTACAGGTCTCTAACCATCTAACAATCAGTTCTGTTATTCTTTATTTGTGGACAAGTGGACAGAAAAGACGTGGGGATATCTCCTTGTTCTGACAGAGCAAATAAATCTTAAAATAAATTCCCAAACAAGGAAAAACATTTTCTTTGTGCCCTTCTAAATTCAAGGCATTAAGCAATATCTCTTGAAGTGTCCTGCCAACATTTCAAACATGGAACTGTCAAAAGTACTCCTGTAATCACCTTACAGATAGATAACCTTAAAGCTGGGAAGGCCTCAGAGGCTTGGATGAAGGAGTCTGCACCTGCTTTACATTGTTGCCTTTATGGCCAAGTTTTTTCAACTTGTAATTCTCTATTATAAAAGCTTTAAGTTTCCGTAAGTGTTAAATCAAGCACCGTATAGACAAATAAAAAAATTCAGAAACTTTAGACCCCCTAAAAATTAGGCACTGAGATAACAGTTTGCTTTGACTCGCTGAAGAAGCCTGCTGTTGGGATGAACTGGCTAACAAAATCCACAAGTCACTGGAAAAAAAGAAGCACTGAATATTTTGATGTTATACTGAACGGTCACATTTGAACGCCGCTTCTCCTTGGTGAAGCCCAAGCAACATTTGCTGCTCAGAGTGAGTCCCTTGACTTCAATTGTCTTTAAATTTGTCCCAATCTGAGAATCTGCCATTCCTCTGACTCCTACTGCAGGGAATGAACACTGTGCCCGCTTCTGTATTGTGCTTTACCTACCCGTCTGCTCCTTCCCTTGCCTTGATCCTATATATCTAAGAGTTATCCTGATTCCTTGAATTCAGCTTCAGGTTAATTTCCATTGAACTCCATTGATGTTATCTCTCAGATTCTGAGCAAACGTTGCATGAGGAACGGGCTACTACATTATTAAACAAATGCAGCCGAGGTAATTAGACCTTGACAGCTGGCTGGCGTTGAAGTTCTTGTTTTAAAGATTCCTGTAGTGATTTTTTTAATCAATCTAGAAGCAATGTATTGCTAGATGATAGGATTCATAGGCAATCAATTTGTTTACAGAGGAAGATACAGAAATTCTAATATTTATTATTCAGTGCTCCAGCCACTTACGTGTGTGTGTGTGAATTAGGTACTGTACTCCTGGGGAAAAAAAAAAAAAGCACAATATGAGGCAATTTTCAGAGACTAACAATGCTGACAGTATGTCTCCTTTTAACTGAAGACTCCTTTTTTCTTCAGGTCTCTTCAGTAAGAGGATAACTTCTTTAAAATAACAGTTAATTGTAGCTAGCACTGAAATGATAAATAAAAGATTTGACTCTCTACAGGAGGCTATTTTTTCAACTGATAAAAGGGGAGAGATGTCTGACAGAATAATGTGATTAATTCTAAAAACATGCTCAGCTTTGGACATTATGTCCAAAGGCAATGACATGATTACTGTTGCCTTTAAAGAAAATACAAAAGTTTAATTTTAGGGAAAACACTGGAAATACTAAGACAGTGGGCATTTGATTGGCTTTGAGGACTTAATAGACAGTTTAGCTATCTTTCAAATTGATGGCTGACATGCCAAAGAGTACTTTTTAAATAAGTTGTTGTCCTGGTTTCGGCTGGGATAGAGTTAATTTTCTTTTTATAGCTAATGTAGTGCTGTGTTTTGGATTTAGTATGAGAATAATGTTGATAGCACACTGATGTTTTAGTTGTTGCTAAGTAATGTTTTAGGTCAAGGACTTTTCAGCTTCCCATGCTCTGCCAGGTGCACAAGAAGCTGGGAGGGGGCACAGCCAAGATAGGTGATCCAAACTGGCCAAAGGGCTATTCCATACCATATGGTGTCATGCTCAGTATAGAAACTGGGGGGAGTTGGCCGGGGGGCACTGATTGCTGCTCGGGGATGGGATGGGCATCGGTTGGCGGGTGGTGAGCGACTGCATCACTTTTTTTTTTTTTTTCCCCCTGGGTTTTGTTCCTCTCTCTCTCTTGTTATTTTCCTTTTCATTACAATTTTATTATTGTTATTGTTGTTATTATTACTATTACTATTACTATTACTATTACTATTACTATTACTATTACTATTATATTTAAATTATTGAACTGTTCTTATCTCAGCCCACGAGTTTTCTTACTTGTGCTTTTCAGATTCTGTCCCCCATCCCACTGGGAGGGGGGAGAGTGAGCGAGTGGCTGCGTGGGGCTTAGTGGCTGACTGGGGTTAAACCACAACAGTTGGCTGGTTTTCACAATCTCAGCTACTACGGGCTTTATTGGAAATCATACTGATAATATCTTTGGTAACAAGTCTAAGTTTTCTTGAGGCAATTGTTTTGGGTACCACCAACTTTGCCTGTCAAGCAACATGGGCAAGGAACACTCGGACAGCTTTACTGTGCTGATTAAAAAGGAAAAGTTAGTCACATTTCTGAGGATTTTCTTTGAAAGTGAGATCCTGATCACCCTGAAATTAGTTTATTATCAAACAATGTAAAAGTATTTTGTCATATGAACACACATCTGTCTGCAAAGAAGCATTTACATGTTCACAGACTGAAGCAGGGTAAAGATATTATAAGAAGCTATTTTGAATTTCCTGACCTTCACAGAAATGAAGTTTCAGCTTTAATCAGTGCTAACGCAGTTTCTCTTCCCCCCTTCTTTTCACAATACAATAAGATTTTATTTGAATATTGTAGTGTGGGTTGTAAAGTCCCAGAGAATTGAAGTGGCAAGTCTCCAGGATCTGACTGTGCTGAGGGAAGACATAAATTATCTTTCTTGAAGGAGTGAGCAATTGCTTCATGTTTAAAACCTCTCTGCTATTAGGAATGAAAAACAAACACTTGGATTTTGCACTGTGACCTCCCTACAATGTCCATGAAGAGAATCACATAAATGCCAACTAAAGCAGGCCTGCACATAGGATAGGCTTTGAAACAATTTCCAGAGAGAATGGGGGCTTTGCTAGCTCAAAAAAAACATTTTTGAAAGACGTTTTGGGGACAGGTGTATTATTATGCATTACAGCAACTGAACTCTTCCGACTTTTGTTGTTTTAAGCAAAAGAAATGTTGGGAAATTTTAGATTAATATTAATATAACTTCTAACTCTGAAACAGAGGGCATTTATAACATTTTAAAAATGAATAAAGTATGCTTTGAGAAGCATTCTTGTTATACCAGAAATACAGTTTTATACCAGACATATTGTTACTCTACAGGATTTGTCTGTTTCTCCGTATGTAATAACAGAGTTCTAACATTAATAAACAGAAACCTAAGTAATATAAGCACCTCTTCTTAGAACATTAACTGTCATATAACAGTCCTTGTCATTGTTAAATTTTAAATCTTAATTGCAAAATACACGAGACAAAATAAATAATTTTTTGTAACTGCAGAAACCTTTCTCCTCCAGATTCCTTTCTTTTCCCCTCCAAGACTTTTTCATGCTATTTTAGTGGTAGCGTAACATGTTAACTTCTTTATGCTGCAGTTTGCTGATATGAAGTTTTATTGTACGTGTTAATATAGGAAAGCTACAAGAAAGTTGCTTGATCTTCTTCCAAGTTTTAAATACCAATTTTAAGCAGCAATAGTCTCATTCACTAATTGCTGTTTATTTCGTACATGCTACTGTATTTTTCCTTTTCTTATTTTCTCTCTCTACCACAGCTGAGCCTCTTTAATTGCAGCACAATTTTTCATTCTGCACAGGTCAGTTTTACTTCCCTCCTTCCCACAACTTTAATAATATTTGCACAGAAAAATACTGAGTGCTGCGTTATTTTTGGCTTTTGATAAAAGTAGGCAATCTATTCTAGCTTTGTGTTAAAACTGATGTTAAACAGCATTTTAAGTAAGGTGTGGACCAAAACTACAAAAGCTGCTTAGCTGAAATGTTTTTTTCAAGAGGTCTTCTTTGCATTTGAGCAATAATTCTCAGTGATGCAAAGCTGGGATCTCATTGCTAAATAAAAAAATTCAATTATCTTTTCTGTTAACAGGTTTAAAAAAACCCAGAAGGGCAAAATATCTTTTTTTTTTTCCTGACTTGCAAAGATGGTATCTTCTTGTTCTAGATGCTTTAAACATGAAACAGCCATAGTGTCCTACTCCCACATATTGTTCTCATTCCTTCTCTCCTCTACAAGTTGCTCCTCTGCTTTGAGCCTCCAGCCTTTCCCTCAACTTTGCTTCTTAGGTCAAGATATGTAAATGGAAACATTAATGAAGTTTTTGCTTCTATTGCCCAGACTCATGGTCTCTTCAGGCATCCTGGAGGCATTTCTAGAACTGCTCAATGCTTCAAGGGAAAAGAATAAGCTTCCTTGTAGTTCTAGTGTTACCAAATTGAACTTTAATTAGTCTGTATGTTCTTCAAGGAAGGAAGCCCCCTCTCACTTTATGCTTCTCTGTGTGTGTCTATGTGTTCATATGACATCTAGAAAAATGGGGTCTTAATTCTGATCCAAATCTAAAAGTTGGTCACAAGATAATCAGAAGCAGCTCATATTTATTAAATGTTCTGTGTTCATTCCCTCTCATCGCTTACTTTCTTCTCTGCATAGTTTTTTCTCCATTTTTCTTTATTTCTTACACTGTATTCATAATGCAGTGAAATGTCAAGGTATTTAAACCAAAATAACTCAGTATTAGATAAACGAAGCACTAAAATTGTGGGCTGTTTTTTCCCCCCTCCTGCTCTTCTTTATATCCAAAAGATATTAATGATGGTAATAAGAGGCTGTTCAAAATTTCCATGGAAGGTGGAACATAAGTGCAACTTAATAATGAGCTTCTTAGCAAAACCTCTTTTGGCGTGCCTGTATTATTGACACTGCTTACCAGGCTCCTGCTGAGTTTAGGGCCTTTTTCTTCTGAGCACTATGTAAACAAAGAAGAAAAATAATTCCTGAGCTAATGAGGCTAGTTTTAGACTTGGCAGAAGGAATGAAAGTAGGAATTTATTCTTCATCTTCAAGAAGGACAGTGAAGAGGGATTGTGTACACTCTTATCCTTGAGAGTATCTCTAGCCTGATAGGACATGACTTATGAGGATGGTGCTACAGAAGATGTTATAGTTGAATGAACCTGTTAAGACAACCAAGAAAAGGAGGGTCTGTAAATTGAGTAGATGCTGTCCTGTGTATTATTAAATTTTAAAAATCCCAAATTTCAGAAAAGTTAGAGAAAAAACAAGACTTCAGACAGGACTTTTCAGCAATCCACTATTACATAGTACTTGAAACTTCATAAACGTTGACTTATGCTGTTAGAGTTCTGATAAGTACTTACATTACAGTTATTGTTGGAACACTCTGCTGAGGTTTTAATAAAAATAGACAACTTGGAACTGCCAAAGAAAATTTTATTTAAAAAAAACCTTGCACATAAATCCATATAAAAAGCTTTCAGTAGCTAACTGAATAAATACAGCAGAACGCCCATAAAGAAGCTTGAAAACCTCTGCTACAATTTTGTATTACTTTGTTGTAACATTTATGTTAAATAAGCCACTTTCATCTGTACTCTTTGAGATACACACAAGCCTGTTAGATCTTCAGTTCCTCTTCCATCTTCACTCCACATACCTGCTACTTACAGCAGGTATAGAAGATTTTTAAATTCCTACTTCCCTCTGTTCACAAGGCTGGAATAGAGAACAGGTTTGCATCATAGGGAAGAAAGAACTTGTATAATGACCAGACAGTTAAGTTCAGTCTCACAATCTGACTGAAATTTACCTTTTTCTAATTGAGAAGCCAACAGCAAATATGAGCACCTTCCAAGCACTACAGTCTCTCTTTGAATCATTCTTCCCATCTCATCACCTGACTTGTCAGGGATTTTTGTTAGCATGTATGCAGCAAACATAAGAAATGTTTAAGTTGGAGCTATGGTGTGGAAAGCATGGTCTGAAGGAGATAGATGTAGAGCCTAGAAATTTTTGTCAATTTGTATTACTTTGTAAAGCTATAAAGGCAGTTAAGTCACAGCATTTGTCTTAAAAAAGTAAACCAATATTGCTTCTGTACAAGCACACATTCTTGAATCTCTTCTAGACAGGTAGTTTTCTGTTATCCAGTATGGCTTTACAAAAAAATTAGAAGTAAACAGCGAACAGTGGATCAAAAATAGACATTCTTTCCTTCTAAGGTTGAGGCAGGATGAACAGCAAAATTATTCTCCTTTCCACTTCCAGTATCCTTTCATATGGTCCATAGTGTGATCAGAACTAATTTCTCTTCAAGTTTCACAACTCTGATGTTTTTCAATTCAGAAATTAAATTCTAAACTCAGCAGCAATAAGATTTCCTTTCAAAAATATTAAATCCAGACATTTTCCTTGACTTGTGGATTCTTTAATGTTTGAATTGAATAATGATTCAGTCCTTGATGATTTATTTGCTTACAGAGTTTTTTTATCATCAATGCTTCAATGGCTATTTTGCTATTCCAGCTGTGCAGATGTGTCATAGACTTCTCTGTACTGTCTATCCAGTCACATGCTGTTCAACCATTGCCAAAACCGTCTTCACATTTTCCACTAATAAAACCACAGTATAGAGAAATTGTCACATTTATAGGGTTACTAGAAATAATAATCCTTTAAGACTTAATATACTAAAAGGACAAATAAAACAATGGCCCTCAAGATGGCTGAGGCTATGAAACTCAGCTTTAAAGACTATTTTTTTTCATTGCTGTTGCTCTCAGACTTTGCCATCACTTCATCTTATACTGAAGAAAATATAAATTGCTCAACAACAAAGTAAAATTAAGGAGAATTTCTAAATCCTAAGAGATTAAAGTATACTCAGTCTCAAGAACATTTGTTAGGAAGCCTGCTTTACTCACATCTTTTGCATCCTTCCACCCACAGAAGCAACTGTAAAAACTGAATTTTGTATTAATCTGAGAAAAGAAAACCCCAACCCCCAAACTGTTAATGTTTGGAGATCAGGTAGGTGTGCATAATAACTTTTTCTATCTCTGTTTTTTTTTTTTTTTTTTTACCGTGCATTTGTATGGCGACATCCCCTGAAATGTACTGATATTACATAAAGGAAAGAGACTTGAGGAGGTCTGTAATTTGTTCTCAGTGGGAAACATAAGATGTACGATCTCTAGGGAAGATTGCTGAGGGGATGAAAGAGCTCTATTTCTTCCATTAAACAGCCCCAGCTGTATGTGTCAACCAAAGATGGGAGCATGGCTCCTCTACCAAGTAATCTGTGTCTGTGGACTGCCTAGTGATGCTGCGTGCTGCATACAGCTCTGAATTAGCACTGATACTGCTATCGTATCACACCATTATCTCCCCACCATGAAGGTCTTTGCACCTGCATTCTAATGCACCCACCTGTATTTGTATTATTTTGAAACACAACAGCAGGTAGCTCTCAGAAAAATGTTTACGCAATTCCCACAAAGCATAAAAAGAACGGGTTTGAACTTTATGGACTGAGCACAAACTAGCCGAGGTTTCTTTTAAGTATCTGGTACAGAAAATCCAAGCATGTTGTTATGGTTGCATGACAAACTGTGCTTTAGATCCTGCTAGGATATTTATCAAGTGACAGGCTTAGTTTCCTTTACCGCTCACAAAAGATGAAGCCTTACAGTCCCGTAGCTCTGTATTCTTGGCTATGTTAGCATTATGGACCCAGTCATATCTGGCTAAAGCAAAGTCCTTCCTGCCAAAGAGTCTGTGACCAGCACACTGGGTAAAATTTACTCAAATTGAGGTATTTATTAATTCATTCAAAGAACATGGAAAAGCAGGAGAAAGATTAAAAGTTTCTTTTTTACCCATATTTCCTCTTAACTACATCTTAATGTTTACTTTCAATGCTTGGTAAGTCATCTTTCACCCAGTTCTTGTCTGGAAAAAATAAACTAAGCTTCTGCAGTGGGCTTTATTGAGCTAGTGGTAACTTTGCAGTGATACAGTCTCAGCCTTAGGTCAAGAGGATTAAACTGAGCAACACTTATAGCTGTTCATCATACTGTTTCACCCAGGTAGTGGATGTGCATTTGGCTGCCTCTAAATCTTAGAAAAAGTAGGAAGTAGGTTAAGCTTCTCAACTAGCGATAACACAGGAGGACATCTGAAGTGACTCCTAGAGACCCCAAGCCCGAGTTTTAAATCGGTGAGAATTGTCATTGGAGTTCCACTGCACAGAATGAGTCCTGCACAGCCTTTTTCTAATTTAAATACCATGAAATCTGAATATATTATGCAAAGGGGGGAGAAAAGAAAGGGTTGAAATCTTGGTATAGGTATTTGGTGTGCAGGAAAACTGCAGTGTTTTAAATGAAACTAGGGTATTAATGGTGGACTGAGTGCAGTTCTAGGTGTTAAACTTCAAGAATGATGTGGACTAGCTAAAAGTATAAGAATGAGCGTAATCCAGAATTTGGAAGACCTGACTTTCCAGGGAAGACTGCAAAATCGTGAGATGTTTTCCATAAGGAAAAGAGACGGGGGAAGGACATGATCACGAACTTCAAATTTGTAAAGAGTTGCTTGTTGTTCTCTATGTCTGTGGAGAGTAACGTAGCATAGGAAAAGAGAATGTGCAAGGAATAAACAAGGAATGAGGTGCCCTCAGGCCTCCCAGGTTTCCATGTCTCATGGCAAGGACTGGGAAAGGAGAGGATGATCCAGTTAAGGGCTGCCTAGATAAGCTGTGTGGGATTGTGTGGGATACCTTGGAGGGTATTACGAGAGCTGGTCCCTGTGAGGCTGCTGTTTCTCATCTTTCAACTTGTGTCCTACCAGCGTTCCCACTTGCAGATGCAATGAGATCGTCACGATCTCACAACTTGACAATGAAAGCTGGGGCACAATTATTGCTATTCATTAAGTTGTCTGACACCTAACGTGTTAAAACTCTAAGAATTTCACCACTTAGATTCCTTTAATTACTTTAAGTTGACATGATGCTATTTATGAATATTAACATGATACTACTTATGAATGTTAACATGCTGCTACTTATGAATATTTGCATTACAGTAAAATTTGCAGTAAATTTGTTACCAGATCAGTGGGTTTTTTTAATTCTGGAACTAATTTCTGGACCTCTTTTGGTTCACAGCTGAGGGTCAGCAGTAGCCAGATTTTCCTGTTCTCTCATCTCTCTTTCTGAGCTTCCCAAACATGAGTCAGCCTGATGTAGAGTGGTACCTGAAGCAGTAGCCTGAAAGGCAGGGTATATTAGCACTCTGCTAATTTGCCTCTCCAGCTGCCGAGCCAAAGCACACTCACAACTTCCTAGCTTGGAGTACAGCCAAAATAAATCTGTGACTACACTTATCCGAGCAGATACACACTTCAACATTTAATTCCTTTTAACGAACATCATTCTAAAAACCCTTTCCTCTTTCAGTGTAGGAAGCCACTGTCTTTATACACGGCTTAGCATCAGTGCTGCCGAAGGCAGTGGGAAACAGCGGCCATGTTGAAAGAGAACAATTCTTTGTGTTTTGCTGGCAAAAAAAAAAAAAAATTGCACGGGCTTCTAATGGAAGTAAGTTTTTTCACCTCTGTGTTTTTACTGTTAGTTCAAAGGCTACCCGTGTGCCTACCGTACTGCATCTATTCTGAGCAGAGGCAAGGAGGGCAGGGTAATGAGGGGTGCGTGTGCGAGCGTGCATTTAAATAGAGTACGGCAGAGGAGAGCATGTGTCGGGCGTATGGTCCTTCAGGGGAGGGCAGGGAGCTGTGAGGAAGCCCAGCGTGGACACCTCAGCCACCAGAAAGAGAAAGAAAAAGGTACTTTCATGTGTCCTTGAGAAGCATTCCTTTTAATAAACATTCCGCTGAAGGTAAGGATTCAGGCGAGTTCCTGAGTCGTAACCTGAGGTTGTTATTGCGTGATTTCACTGGGCATCAGAGATCAGAGATGGGGTTGATAGTGTTCCTCCACTGTCCATAGCCAGTGAATTAACTTGTAACATTTTTTATTTATATATATTTTGTAGTTTTAAGCTATAGGTTGATTATGTTGTGCGTGATGTTTTTGGGCAGAGAAATACAGTGGAGTTGGTCAAACAAATTTTGAGCAGGATTTTCGATCAGAAACACTTCTTGTGGAAGATTCTCTTTTGATAAAAATTTGACAGTTTCGAAAATTGCAAATCAAGGTTCTTTGTCTAGAAAACAACAGAATCAACCATTTTATGAGTCAAAATACTTTTTCAATTGCAAGTCTAAGTTAATTAAATTAAATCTTTTAAATAAAGTGATTTGTTGAAATTGATTACATTGTTGACTGAATTGTTTAAATTGAGCTGGATTGTACTAAAGATCCTTGAGATCTCAATTTTTTCTTGATTTGAGGTGGGAAGAGATTACAAAATCTTGACCTTTTTCATGATGATTAAACTGTTTCCCATACAGTTTTAATTTCTAACAGTATAAGAATATGTTTTAGTATAGATTTCAGATATACGCTATCAACCTTAACTCAGTTTTATTGTAGGTTTCTATAGCAAATTTATTAACTGAGACAAATACATTAAGACTTAAAAGGAGACCATATTGTAAGCCAACCACCACTGATATAGACAAATTGAGGCTTAAATTCTATCTCAGCTCCTGTTCTCCCCTTCACCTTCCAGCACTTCATTAAATGAAATGATTAACATTGATCACATGCAGTTGTAGCAGAAAGTGGAAAGATTTGTTAAGACCATTATTTTGTGTGGTAGCTTACTTCATAGTCTCGGAGACACCCCTAAAATATTCTGTCTCCTGCATAGGCAAGCTTTACCTCTGTCATAAAATCGCCCTTGTGTCTGAAGAACAGAGCTACCACACATTAGTCATCATTTGAGAGCTTTAGGTGATTTTTTAGTTGCCTTGGTTCCACGCCAAGAGTTGTCTGTAAGATAAAGACTGTGGCCCAGCACAAGGAGTGGAAAATAGGTTAGATGTGCTCATGGTAGGTTACATTACTGAGGACATATGCTTCAACTTTTTTTTGTAATTAGCTTTCCGAAGGGCTGATAATTTCCTGTCCCAAGTAACTTCCTGCAATAAAGTTGTGATGAGACAAGAGGGTGAATGATGATGTCATTTTCCTCTGAGATGTGATGGAGGGAGGAATCACCACCAGATTTACATTACCAAATGCTGTTAATAGAAAAGACACTTCACAAATACAGTTGTGGAGGAACCTGGTACAAGCAAATGCTCCAAAACTTTAAGTCAGGTTGACCAACTGCTGACACATACTTTCAACTAAAGTGCACTCAGTCATGGCAAAGTACACTCCACAAAATATATTCTATTTACCTGCATGACCTTTGCCTTGCTTAGATTCACCTCCATTTGGCTGTACTTAATTCACGAGATGATCTGATTGCCATCCTAGTGATTAATGCTGAAGATTACATGGTCATCCACCCAGTCATTGACACGGTCCCCCACAACATCCTTCTCTCTAAATTGGAGAGATACGGATTTGATGGGTGGACTGTTCAGTGGATAAGGAATTGGTTGGGTGGTCGCATCCAGAGGGTAGCGGTCAACGGCTCAATGTCCAGATGGAGATCAGTGACAAGTGGTGTCCCTCAGGGGTTGGGACCAGTACTGTTTAATATCTTCATCGATGACATAGACAGTGGGATTGAGTGCACCCTCAGCAAGTTTCCAGATGACATCAAGCTGAGGGGTGCAGTTGACACTCCAGAAAGACAGGATATCACCCAGAGGGACTTGGACAAGCTGGAGAAATGGGCCTGTGTGAACCTCATGAGGTTCAACAAGGCCAAGTGCAAGGTCCTACACATGGGTCGGGGCAACTCCTGGTATCAATACAGGCTGGGGGATGATGTGATTGAGAGCAGTCCTGTGGAAAAGGACTTGGGGGTACTGATGGATGAAAAGCTGGACATGAGCCGAAAATGTGCGCTCACAGCCCAGAAGGCCAACCGTATCCTGGGCTGCATCAAAAGAAGCATGGCCAGCAGGTCGAGGGAGGTGATTCTGTTCCTCTGCTCTGCTCTGGTGAGAGCCCACCTGCAGTGCTGCGTCCAGCTCTGGAGCCCTCAGCACAAGAAGGACATGGAGCTGTTGGAGCGGGTCCAGAGGAGGGCCACGAAGATGATCCGAGGGCTGGAGCACCTCTCCTATGAAGAAAGGCTGAGAGAGTGGGGGTTGTTCAGCCTGGAGAAGAGAAGGCTCTGGGGAGACCTGATTGCTGCCTTCCAGTAATTAAAGGGGGCCTATAGGAAAGATGGGGACAAACTTTTCAGCAAGGCCTGTTGTGACAGGACAAGGAGCAATGGTTTTAAACTAAGGGAGGGCAGATTTAGACTGGATTTAAGAAAGAAATGTTTTACAATGAGGGTGGTGAGGCACTGGGACAGGTTGCCCAGAGAGGTGGCAGATGCCCCATCCCTGGAAACGTTCAAGGTCAGGTTGGACGGGGCTCTGAGCAACCTGATGCAATTGAAGATGTCCCTGGTCATTGCAGGGGGGTTGGACTAGATGACCTGTAAATGTCCCTTCCAGTCAAAAGCATTCTATGATTCTATGATTCTAAGATGAAGTAGAGCTAAATGTTAACTTAAAATATCAGCTTTATCTCTGCATTTCTCGATGTCTCCATAATCCTGATATTTTAAATACAGTATTTCTTTGTAGTAGTTTTTGTTTGAAATTGTATTCCTTTGCCGTTGGAAAAATACCTGCTAACTAGACGTGTCCATTCTGTGATATGACACTGTGTATAACATCCTTATTCTTATGCTATGAACAGATACCAAGAATTAGGTAACTCTGTTACCCATTATAAATTGAAAAGATTCACAGTTTGACACAGTTCAGCCATGTCAAAAGGGAGAGTTAATGAAATATAGGTGAGCCAAGGGGAGACAAAGGAAAGGGTTAGGAAATGATGCAAATAATCCTACTGCTTTTCAACACAGATGAAGCAGTGTGGGGCTGCAGTCATTTGGTGCTAGTAAAGTCTAGTACTGTCCTTTTTCCAATTTCTCCTATATGTGGAAGGACATTTCAGAGAGATATTGGCACAAGTGTTTAAGGGATAGATAATGTCGTTAACACCCTTTGATTAGGACTTGAGAGCATATCCAAATATATATGTGTAGCAATATACACGTGTGTATTATACATACATGCATACATACATACACATGTATATGTGTGTGTATATATATAGACAGATGTGTAACACATAGTTAGTTATATATTTAGTATGGAATATTGTTCACTTTGCCATAGTAAAAATGACCAGTTTGATCACTCCATGTCATCTATATATGTATGTAGCTTACTGGGGAGAAAAAACACATTTTACTTTGATCTGAAAGGTGAGTGAGATATGGTTTGTTCTGATTCATTCCATGTCAGTACAAATACAACCTGTATTTTAGCTGGAGAATTTTTATTGTGAGTGGATGGAAAATGATGTATGGAACAGAGAGAACATAGTTTAATTTTTTTTTTAGGCAGAGGCTGAACAGGGAACATAGACTGTTGGATAAAAAAGCAGTTAAAAAAAGTCTCTTTTGATTTGTAAACTGAGCAGATTTAATCTGGAAATCACCAAGGGAAAATAAATACAGTACATGATAGATGTCATTTTTATAGTGTCAGGTTTTTTTGACCAGAGTTACACTTTAGCAGTTCTGCTGACATGATAGATGTTCCAGAGGAGCCTTGTGCCTCACAGAATTTTAACTGCAAACCTTTATACTTAACACATATGTCCTAAGGCAATAAGACACACCGCAATCAACACTAACATCATTTAAACCTGCATCAGCCAGAAACTACAGGTCTGTGTCAGTTATGATTGCTGCCCATTAGTGCAATCTTCCATTATTATACCACCTATTATCTTACCACTTGTTATTATACCACCTATCTCTAGGAGGTACAAATGCAGTTTGCATTATCCAGTAGATGTAAAATGAAATTATATGCTCATAGAAGTGTTATTATCCACACCGTGTCATTTCAAAATCATGCAAACTTGAGTGATTAGTCCCACATGGGAAAAGAGAACTAGCAATGGTACCGAGAGATTTGCAGGACATGCATTTGCTGCAGTAAGGCCACTAGAATAAGGGGAGAGCCTTAGAGGTGATAATTTTTAGAGTACAGCATGAGAAATGATGGTAGGAAAGTAAAAGAATTGAAAAAGAGGAAAAGAGAAAGCGCAAAGTGAATACTGGCACTAAATCCAGCAAAAAGTGGTAAAGGAAAAAAGCAGATATCCAAGGGAGTGAATAAGCCTTTAGTTATCCATAAGTGGTCCCATTACCAATTTAGAATTCATTACAAGCATTAGCATGGCAGCCATCAGCATCGTTTCTGGAACCTCCCTAAATGCTTTCTTTCATCCTTGTGAAAACCTCCAAAGCATAGCAATACAGCGTGCCTGGCGCAGCGCCAACTTAGAGCTTCTCAGCTGCATAGCAAAAACAGAGTTATACTACCAGGAAGCTGAAAAAGCGGGACCAGGCCAACGTCCTCTCCTGTCACTGGAATGGGCAGAGATGGGATGAAAGGGAGCCATGGGGAGGGAGGCTCGTTCCTGCACTGGATGAAGGGACAGACTGTGTTCTTCTGGGGGGACCTTCACCCCAGACCTCCCACCGGCACCTTGGCAGCACGAACAGCATTCAGTGGTCAGGAAGATCTCCAGGGCTTTGGCACAGCAGCCTACTTTGCTGAAAATCTATTGTTATCCCAACTGCGCTATGGCTGGATTCCTTCTATTGCCAGCTGAAGAGCAAGAGAGACCGACCGACTCTCTTGATATTTTGGGCATCTCTGGTTTCATAATATCTGATAATGTGTGAACTGGTGTTATCAGTGATGATAGCTAAGGAAGCAACAATGGAGATATGTTGAGTTGAGAATGTTTGTTGCCAAATGGTGTTTGCTGAAAAATGCATTTTTGAGTACAGCTAAACCTTTGCAGGAAGTTGTGCTGAATTTGACATACAATTTTAGTTGATAAAGGTTGCAATATTTTAATGTTTGGTGAATATGTTTATTCAGTTTTGCCTCAAATATTTCAATGTAAAATGTAATTAAAAATAGCAATGTAAAATGTGTTAGTAAGTAAGAACATTCAAACCAAAGTGAAACACATCTTTTTAAGTTGGACAAAATCTTTCATTTTACAAGAAATAACCCTTTTTTCTAATGTCAGCAGTAAATGTGGGAGAAATTTTAAAAAATAGATCCTAAAATGAGAACTATATCTCTAGTTTCTCTGAGGACTGCTGCTCTTTGTTGTGTCCTTGGAAGGCATTTGTGCAGTCCTCCAGTAGTTGAGACAACATTTTTTTGGCATTTTGTTTTTCTGAGGCAGTGGGTCCATGTTGCAGATAACTGAGTATCTCTTTTTTAATCAAATATTGAATTTGCCTGGGACACTCACAGATTCAAACACATTTATAAAGACAGCCGTACCAATACAGAATCCTTCATGATGACCCTCAGAGTGTCTTCAGGGAAACAATATTCTAACAGCATAATGTTTTCTGAGAAGCATATTGTTTCCCTTGTAAAAAGGAGCAGCTGAGCTTGAAGTTAGCTGGGATAAGCTGGTGTTAGTCTGATGGTCTATCAGGAAGAATTCTGTGCCACATTTTGCAAAGGACATTAATCTCCAAGACAATTTTGGTGGAAGAACATATGGCATTCTAGCACCAAAGCCAAGTTTCAGGCCTTGTAGAATGGTGCTCTCCATCTGAGTATGCTTGTTGGAAGTCACCTAGGGGCTAGTAGTGATATAAAAGGACAACACAGTAGATTAGCTATTAAAGGTATAAGTAGCTGTTTATGTGTAGATATCTAATCAACACACCACCCTCTTCTCCCTTTGCTTTTTCGTAAGTACTTATATCTGTAAAAATAAGTTGTTTGGAGGAAGTTTAAATCAGGCTCTTAAACTTCTGTAATTGGTTCAGTTTTGTTCTTGATATGACTTCAGAGAGTTCTGGAAAGAGAACAGAAAATTGTATCCTTGCTGACATCCCCATTGTTCACCATGAGAAAAGAATCAATTTTGTCTGAATTCTGAATCTAAACTTTTGCATTTTAAGAAGTATAGTAATGTTGATACAGTTGAACTTTTTACAGTGCATCACAGAAAGGTTGGTCTAAATTCCCTCCTGAGCTCATGCTTTCGCATCCCTGGGTGAGACTTACATAAATAGATTCCTTGATACTGTGAATATTGAAATGTCCTATGTCTTGAACATGATTCCTTCTCTTTCACCTGTATCTCCAGATGAATGTGAAGAAATTTTTACGGCATGGCATTCACTCCCCCTGGAAGACACGCCTAGTTTCAAGGCTCCTTGTACCTTTTGAGCAAAGTTTTCTGGACGTTTAATGCGAGTAGTCTAACTGATCATCTTCAACTTTTATAATGACATTTGATGTTTAAAATGCAGCTTAAAATGCAGACTTCTTCCAGCTCGCCACTTCTGTATCTGTCAGGCACCATTCTGTGACAGTGCTGGTTGAATGAGAAATAACACATACTTGGCCTTTGTTGGACTTTCCATGAAGACATTTCAACTTTGAAAGTGTGAAAGAAATCAGCAGATTACCTGGGTGAGGTTTACCTGCTGGCAGGGAGCAATTGGTGCAGGAAAAAACATTGGTCTTTTCTTTCTTTTTGCTTTTCATTTCATCTTGTTGAAGCAGAACAGCAATTTTCCAGAACAGCAACATTTCAGTCCAGAGAAGCTTTGTTGCTAATTATCATTTATTATGCTGAATGACTGTTGGTAATGTGCTGCATGTAACTCAGTTCACACAGGAGAGAAGATTCCTCAGAAACTTTACAAAAATACTGAGCGCAGTGTGGTTCCTGAGTAGTAACAAAAGAGGAGAACAGGGAGAAAGTCTGTAAAACTGGGGTGTGGCATGGTGAGCTTGTGGCTCTCTGTAGCTTACATTGTACTTATCATGTGCAGATATCTTCGTTGCCTAAGTCCATGTCTCAACACAGAAGGACCATTAGGAGAACTTAAAAGAACAAGGTGGTCACCAGGAGAGCCCTGCATGGACTTGGCGCGTGTTTGGAGCATTATGGCAAGCACAGTGAAAATAATGGGAGGTCTGGTATCTGAAGCTGGTATTACATACTGAGAGTAGGCGGTGGCCAAATACTGAAGTCAGATAAAACAGTGGGAAGCAGACCTGGGGATGAGTGTAGCAAAGAAACAGGATGCAAATACATTCAAACAGGGATGTTTAGACTACTGGACAGCAAGTACGATTTCAGCAGTAATATCCTCCTAAGCAAATAGAAGCAGCATGGACTTTAGTGAGATCAGAAAAGATTGCATGCAGCAATTAAGCCTGGAAATGGTAAACCTACTTGAGACTATTGTTATTGTTATGACCATTACTATTATTGTTATTATTTGCCTGAACAGACAGAAATGACCAGGTACTGTGTATGCAGAGAACACAGTAGCAGGATCTGGATTTGACAGACAGGAGGCAAGACACCAAAGTGTAGTGCCTATATACATTTTTAAATACCCCAATAGTCCTTTTCTAGGATGTCGTTAGTATGTTATTGTATACCAGATGAGTCTCAGAGGTGCCACGTACTTGTGAGGTCACCATCATATCATATTTCCAGCTTGTCCCATCAGTCCCACATGTGTTTTACATCTGTTGTAGAATCTGAAAGTTCTGTTTTAAGCCTGGCCTTACTCTTTTTAGCTATTAAATTGCCACAGTTCAGTGTAGGGGGTTTAGGTTTTTCATTATTTATTTGCAATAGGGGAATTTTAGAGGAGAAAAAACACATAAAAATTGTGTTCCTGTTTGGAAAAAGCTTATCATCTAAGATGTACAAATATCCTATGCAACTAACCCAAGTGGCAGATTGTATAAGGTACGTAAACCATATGGAGGTGTTCTCCGCTACCAGTCCTGGACTTTGGCAGGTTTCTCCTGTGCAGGAGAACAAGGGGTAATAATTTTGGAGAGAACGAGAGTGCTCAGGGTCATTGAGAACCTGGGAAGAGAGGCTCATCTGAGAAAGGGAACATAGGGAAGAAGAAAAAGAAAGTTTTCCTTGAGGGATGATTCTTTCAGCTAACAGACATCCTGCTAGGTCACCAGGCCTTGCTTCCAGTGATGCAGGAAAGAACAAAAAGCTGGAGAGCCCCTTGCTATGTCCCAGCTGCTGGTAAGATAAGGATGTCCTGTGCTCTCAGGCAGGAGAGCTGAGTAGGGTTGGTCGTGCAGGGCTGCTGAGTATTCTTGGTCAAAACCCAACAGTTTTGGTTTGTGAAAAATCTCAAGGTGGTTAAGATTGATGCAAGATGTCAGCACACACGAGATTGAGACTTTCTGTTAACATGGAAAGATATGATGAATCTCTTAGCCAGTGAAACAAGCCTTTTATAGGGGAATGACCTGTACAGCAGAGTGAGGACGTGGGTCGGACTCTGTATGTGAGTGCATTGTGGGTATGTGTGTGTGTGTGTGTGTGTGAGGGTATTGACCAGTGTATCTCGTCCCTGCATCGTGCAGCCCCAGCCCTCGGATGAGGATTTAGAAGCACTACAATTCTGGTGATGGGCAACCTCCATCCCTGCTCGGCTCTGCCTCTTGTCCAGCTAATCACATCAGTACAACAAGCCCAGCATTGCTGACTGCCCTCATCAACTTTGCTGTTTGTTACTTGCTGTCACGGGGCTTACCGAGTGAGGAATTTGTGCCTCTCACAAATGGAGTGGAGAAAAGGTAGAGCAATACAGTAGGGGAGGAGGGACACTGGCTGTCTTTTCCTTTTCTGCGATGCTTTTCACCCCAGATCTCTGTGACCAAACCCAGCTCCTTCCCCTGCAGGAATCCCATTATTTCACTTTCAGAATCTGGTCAGTCTGCTTATCGTTAGGTTAAATCAGGATTCCCTGTGCTGTGCCTAATGTGTTATGTGGGGAATTTAGTAATGACGCTTAAAATCCCTTCCAATTTCAGTTTAAATCCTTCTCTACAATTGAATCTTACTTCCCTGACAAAATCATTCTAGATTATTCTTAAACAATCAAATTTGCTGTGGACACATTTCCCTTGATACGTGGAGCTTCACCCTCCTCTCCCCACCCTGGAGTGACTTGGAGCCCGTGTGTACTCCTTGCCCCTTGAGAGAATATCTCAAGGACAAAAAAGCTGTCAAGTGACAGGAACAAAGCACGGGGAAGTGCTGCTCGTCCTCGCTCTCCCATCCAGCCCCTAATAAAGAAAACTAATAATGCCCATTTTAGGTAGCCTGCTTCTACAACTCTAGTCTCATTATTTCAGCAAAGCAGTGTAAGCTGCCAGCTGTATCTTTTATACCTCCAGTCACACTTTGCAGAGGAGCTCTTTGCTGCTATTTTGAAAGTGAGTCCCCCCCCTCCTCCCCCTTTTCTTCATGTTGCTCTCCCAGATCCTGGCTGAGAGGAGGGTAGGGAGAGCTCTTCATGCAAGGCTGAGGAGCACAGACAGGGCAGGGGGGGTGAGCAGCAGCAATCCCTTCTATTACCTGTGTCATTTTCTCACTTCGTTACTAATACCCTGATAATTAGAAGGGTTCTCATTAAGCTTATCCCAGTTCCTTGGTTTAAATGTAAACTATTTGTTATATCCAGCGGTATCCTGCCGAGCGCTAAGCCGAATAAGAGCATTTCTGCTCGCATCCCCAAAGCTTTTCGGCTGCGGAGCCCTTTGGGCAGCCATCTCCTGGTTCCCGGCGTAGCTGTGACAGAGGGTGGATCCTGGGACCATACAGAGTTGCCTCTGTAGGGCTGCAGCACAAGTGCTGCATCCCATCTCCTTTAGTGCTGTCCCTACTGGCCTCGAGCCAAGTTTAGCCCTTGCTGAACACAAGAAAAATCCAAGTGTTTTTTGGCAGAAATACAAACCACTTGGAGCACTTTGGCGTATGGATGTGAAGTGTTTTACAAGCGTCCTTAGAAGCCCGGCACAGCTCTTTGTATCATAAATTTCTGTAGTGTGGACAAGCCTTGAGAAAATACCTAGGAGAGGAATGGGAGGCAACTGACAGCATAATTACTGATTTTGGGAAAAAGGAGGTCAGAAATGGAGGGGAGAAGAGACACTTGTTGATTGGGCAAAATTTTAATAATGCGGTTTGACCAAGAACTGGAAATCAGGGGGGAACTGAACACATTTTCATTTTGAGGTTTGTTTTTTCCCTACTGATAACAAAAACAAAAAAGAGCTAAAATCAGAATAATTTAATTTCATCAAATAGAACATTTAAATTTACTAGAAACCAAGTTTTCCCCAATTTCATTTTGCAATTAGAATTATTACAGTACCCTTATTTTACTGTTACTTCCATACCACACACTCCTCCAATCTCCCTTTAATTTGCATGGGGATGATAAGAGGTTTCTGCAGAGACTATATCATATTTCTCTCTGTACAAAGTCTCTGCATCATTGCATTCTTCAGCATGTTAATGTTGATACTAGTATTTTCTGCATGAATTTCCACGTTTTTATTTCTCAACCAATGCCTTTGATGCACACCACAGTTTAATTCCATTTCATCAGAAGTGATGACAAATGTTCTTTGGTGAAACTGAAAGATGATATCAGAATATACTTTGTGTGCAGCACTCTCATAAGTACATCAACAAGTTATTTTTCTTAGCCATTTAACTGATGAAGAGGAAGAAAAATTCCTGCATTAGAAAAATCTAAAAAGAAAGTGACTCCACTGACTTAAATTCTTGTCTCAGTTTCACTGTTATGAATCTGGAGAGAAAAAAAATGAAGTAATATCATCTTTTTTTGTCTCTCCCATCTTTATCAGTTGAAGACTCACTGGCTAGTTAAGTTTCAATAGCTATGGAGCGGGACACATTTGTGAAGCCGCTTGAAGATTAGTGGGTACTCAAGACAATAAAGCAGTGATAGAATGACCCCAGTTAATAGGTTTTATCTTGGCAAGGAACTTATTCCCATCTGCCTTAACGAGCTTGAAAATAAAATAAGCAGAAGCTGTCAAGGTCTCGGGAGGTGTGAGCATCACTTCTGACTGTTAGTAGTGCAGTTGCACAGAGCTGAGGAGGCTCAGGAAAAACTTAGAGGTCTCTGCTTAGCTCTGGTTCCTCTATTGCATTCAGATCACACCAAACATGTCCCACCACTAACTGACACAGCATAGAATTTCAAGCCAAACTAAAGCAAATGGTTAAGCAGTGTCGTAACCATTGCTTGTCATACAGGAGGTACCCTCAAACATGGGGCAGAGAGCACAAAGAGGTGTTCTGCCTCCAGTAAGCCTCTAGAGAGTATATATGGTATTACATCTCTTTGTAGGGTAAAACTTGCTCTCCCTATATGCTATTCTTCCATTAGTGCGTATAGATACAGGTTTTGTGGCGAGTGAACTAAATGATGCTCCGTACTTATTCTTGATATCTCCTTTGGGGAGAGGACAGACCAATCCCTGTGCAGGACTCCACAGCTATTTACTGCTTTCTTATGTCTTGCAAAGCAAATGTCCTTGTCTCCTATAATAAACTGTGTACCTACAGTTAAAAACGATCCTGTGATATTACCGGTTTATTGGAGGAAACTATGGGAGGGGAGAGAAACTGGATGAGAAAAGTGGGCATTACATGTCTTTTCCTAGAATGGCAGTGCTAGGGAAGGCTTTGCGGAAGGTATAGATGTTTCTTCTGCGAACATAAGAGACATGGTCCTTCAGTTCTGAATCTGGATGATGCCAGTGAATCTTCAGAAAAAGAGAAGAAAAAGCATTGGACTGCTGAAACTTAGAACAACCTCCTAGAGGCTGGAAAGAAATCTGAATGAATGACCCCAGCATGGGGAGAAGCAGCACAGCACAGGCTGTGGACAGAGATGCACTGGCTGAGCCTCCCATCCCCTGCTCCTCCCTCTGATGGCTCCTTGTAAGTACCAGCTTACTCTGGGGGCTGCTTCTCCCAGGGCCACCAACCAAGCTGCTCCTGGGAGCACTGCTTACCCTCTGCAGCCAGAAAGAGCTGGGCTATCTTGCTTATTTACCAGCATTTACCAGCATGGCATATTCAGCCTGCAACTGATTAAGGAGGACTCAAGTAAGAATTTATCCACTGGATCTGAGGTATCATCAGTCTTCAAGGGGACAGTGGGAGCCCTTGAGGAGAAAAATGTTGTCAGCTGGCACTCCTAGTTCTGGAAGATGAACATGCATAGCCTTAATTGTAACCGCTGTTTAAAAATACACTGCTAGAAACTTTAGCAAGGCGCAAGAAAATTTTTAAGGCAGTAACTAAAGACAAACTTTTAGGCTGTTCTCTTCAGTTATTCCCAACCTGTGCATGTGTGGGGGGAATTCATTGATATATAAACTTAGGAGCACTGAAGTGTAGGATGCAGGCTGCAGCTGGTAATGAAAAAACAGTGGTTTTGATTGCTTCACCTTCAACAAGTAGGACAGGAAACAATGAGGCAAATGGGGACATCCCTCCACGTGGTGAACAGCCAAATATCAAACAACAACTAAAGATTAAAAGTAATTGTCATATATGCTTAGTCTTTGTGCTTTGATATAGACTGAGAAGAAGGCAATTTAATCAATTTGTTTTACTCTATGTGATATGCATGTCTCAGAAGTTTGTTGTTTTGAAGCTGGTTTTGAAAAAAAGAGAAGGAAAAAAAAGGCAAAGAGATTTCATCTACAGATAATGTGCTAGAAGTGGTTATCAGAGAGGTCTAGAAAAATATATTAGTAAGTAGAGGGTAATAGAGGTTAAAGTAATAAGACTGGAGGTTAACATGATAATAAAGTTTGGCCAGACAGGTATGAGGAGTCCTTTCACTACATGGCATGAATATGTACCACTCCTGCCTCCTCCAAAAGGTTTTCTATACACTCTTTGAATTTTTCATGTGATTTTCCAGGTTATCTATCTGGACTAATATTGGTTTGTTCTTACTCTTTTTTGACATGTTGGTAAACTGTCATTTATTACTGATAATCTATTTTTAATTGCCTTTTATTTTTAAAAAAATTATCATTAATGCACAGCAGGTCAAGCCTTGCATAAAATCCCTGTTAGAGTAATATGTTATACTATGGAGTCTGCCACACAAAATAAGATAAAGACCTTAGTTTGCTATTATAAAAATGTGGCCAGCTACAATTCACAGCCACAGCAAAAGAAAAACTGATGCTGAAAATTGGCACATTGAGATATTCTCACTGTTCAAGTCCAATTATCTCCTTGGTAACAAGTTCTTTCATTCATTACATATTGTATTGTCAGAATAAACCATGTAATGGTGCTGTATCTGGGTCTGTTCTGCTCCTGCATATGTGGAATACAGAAGCATAAATATGCAACCTGCTAACCAGTTTCTTATGCTTGCTGGAAAATGAAAATATCCCTTTGAATCCAGATCTGCCAGACAACAGTACTCTTCACTTTTCATGTGTAACTTTGCTTTTAGATACAAGTCACCAGAAGTTAATGGGCTCTAAGTTATTTACCGACAGGTGAAAGGAGAAACTCCACCTGGCCATGTTTTAAAATCCACCTCTCACAAACGGATTGTGATTTCACCATGCCTATAACCTCATTCAAATGAACATGTTTTATACATTGCCTGCTTTTACCAAAGTTGAGTGGACTTTACCCAAAGCACGGGTGAAATATGCTAAGGTGATTTACATAACATCTCAGGCTCGATGTACGTGGTTGCAGCTCTATGTGCTGAAGGTTTATCTTGCTGTTGTTGATTTTTGTGACTGATTCCAGCTTAACTATAATTAAGATAATGGTTGCTGGGGGCTGAGAGTGGAAGAGGCCATTCACTCAATAATTATCAGATCTAGTGTCAAGGAAACTGCTACGTGTGAAAAAGAACAAGGCAGAGCTAGGCTATTACAGCCTTGTGTACGCTGCTATCTGTTTTGGGCCAAGATCCAAAAGCGTTTCATGGTCTAAAACAGCATCCGGAGATTTCAGCTGGGATAGGAGCCCATTTCTCTTTATTGCACAAGCACATAGGAAGAGATGTTCTGCCACCAAAGACTTTGCAGTCTTGCTAAAACAGCAGAGAGAAAGGAGATGGGATGGAAAGATGAAGGCAACTGGCACTGGACCACGGCTTGTCTACGGCTCTGTTATGGCTTCTCTTGTGAAGTCGTGGAAACAGTGAAAGAGAATACCAGAATATTCACCTCTTGGCTGGTTCCTTCTGGACATTCAGGGGATCTGAAATACCATTTCTTGGGCCAAGGAATAATATCGTATAGTGCCAGTACAGTTAGAAACCAAGGCAGACATGGTAAAGAATGACGGCCGCAGCTCCCTTGTGCCGGGGAGAGTATTACCATTTGTAGCAGGAGCTATGTACCTTTTAGGTCAGAGCCTGCCAGCCTGCTTACATCCTGCTGCTAAGTTATGGGTATTAACTTGGCATGTTCTGTCAGTCATTACTCTCAATGTCAATCCTAAGCTTTTCTTGGTAGTAGCAAAAGTGGGAGCATTAGGACAGACAGCACTGCTGTGCATGAAGTAAATAAGAAGTCTGCTCTCCTCTGATAAAAGCCAGTCTCCCTTAGAGTGACGTCTGCTGCTGCTGCCAATGGCACTCCATGCAGGGGCGGGTGATTTGAAGGAAAAAATCTAGTGTAGGCACGTAGTTATCACAAAGTTACCGATTTTTAGGTTGGTTAGGGAGATAGTAAATTGGGAAATGAGCCAAGGATGAGATACTAATATTATTAGGATTCACATAATGTCCCAAGGACCAAATATCTGAATATCCTGGAGAAAGCAATGTCCCCCAAAGTCAGATGAAAAGTCAAAACCAGTGCATATGTGGTTCAAAAATGCTGATGGGATCTAACTGTATCAGCACATTTACATGTATGTGAACTCATGTACATGTGATGATTTCATACAAAGCAGAGATTTCAGTGGGGCTCCTTTCATCCGTATTGCATCACTTGTGTGATGCCTGTGTGAGCCCCACTGTGTACAGTGCAGCTGACCCACATCTAGATTTACACTGGCAAGTACAGTTGTGTAGTTTTATTCGTAAGCACTCAAAAATGTTCCTAGCCTGAAAGCTCTTCAGCTACACGTTATATGCTTATGTTGGCTGACAAATGCGCACTCTGGAGTGTGTTAATGGTTACTTAGGAACCGTTGCACTTTCCTTAGCCAACTTCAGCTGGCATGTTGCCTGAACAGAGAGATCTTCCCAATTGCAAGGAGTGCCATGATTATGGGACAGTAGGTTCATGAAAAAGAGACATTATTTTTATATTGGACTCTTCAGAGGAAACTGCCACAATCAGCAGTCTGATCTTGGACTCTGCCATTTTGGGTATTTCTGTTTTATCATCTGACAAAAAGGAAAAAAATACACTAGCAGTGCTGCTTTTCTGCTAACCCTTTCCAAGTTTAACATCAATGGGATCTGCTACAGTTTTTTCATAATGACATGAAGAGAGAAAAGTTTCTCACTTAGACATACTGGGAAAGTGTTTTCTCTTATCACAGAGCAAAAAGCTGCAGCCTAAGGAATAGATCTGGAAATGTCTGGGAAAAGTCTTTCACAACTGGACATTGAAGCAATTTGTCATGGAAAAAAAAAAAGGATTATTCTGTAATATCTTGTTTTCTTCTCATAGGTCATGATTCCTGAAGTTGAAGTTCTCTGTTTCAGTATTACGCATGCTGTCACATGGAGGAGAAGCATGAAATCAGTATCTATGAAAGTGACTTGAATGATCATTCAAATACCCCTCCCCATGTAATGTTAAGCATGCAAAGGATGCCAAAACATGACCACACACTACCCACTGGAGTCTCAGTTAGATAAGAAACCGCTGGACATGAGCCGACAATGTGTGCTCGCAGCCCAGAAGGCCAACCGTATCCTGGGCTGCATCAAAAGAAGCGTGGCCAGCAGGTCGAGGGAGGTGGTTCTGCCCCTCTGCTCCGCTCTGGTGAGAGCCCACCTGCAGTGCTGCGTCCAGCTCTGGAGCCCTCAGCACAAGAAGGACATGGAGCTGTTGGAGCGGGTCCAGAGGAGGGCCACAAAAATGATCTGAGGGCTGGAGCACCTCTCCTATGAAGAAAGGCTGAGAGAGTTGGGGTTGTTCAGCCTGGAGAAGAGAAGGCTCCAGAGAGACCTTATTGCCGCCTTTCAGTACTTAAAGGGGGCCTATAAGAAAGATGGGGACAAACTTTTTAGCAAGGCCTGTTGAGATAGGACAAGGGGTAATGGTTTTAAACTGAAAGAGGGTATATTTAGACTAGATATAAGGAAGAAATTTTTTACAATGAGGGTGGTGAAACACTGGAACAGGTTGCCCAGAGAGGTGGCAGATGCCCCATCCCTGGAAACGTTCAAGGTCAGGTTGGATGGGGCTCTGAGCAACCTGATGCAGTTGAAGATGTCCCTGGTCATTGCAGGGGGGTTGGACTACATGATCTTTAAAAGTCGTTTCCAACCCAAACTATTCTATGATTCTATGATCTATGATTCTGTAATTCTATGATTCTATGATTCTATGATTCTGAAAAGAGGGATGTTTTCATTCCCCAAAGCGATGATAGTGCCACTTAAAATACCACTATATTTCTAAGCTTTGAGCTAGCTGCTCTTCTCTGTAACTTCAGATGTATTTTGATTACTAGTGTTGAATTTGGAAAGAACTTGAGGGGTTTAATACAAATATTAACGTCAAAAGAGAATTACAGATATGCATATTACAGGGTGCTTTCACAAGGTTCTGATACTGGAAGCTAAACAGAAATTAAAGTACTTCCAAAAGGAATTTGAATAGGGAATAGGGATTTTCCCAGCCCTATCATAAGTTTATAAAATCTGTTTGATGTGTGGTTTTGAGGACAGAGAGCCCTATGTCTAAGTTTTGAAATATTTTAGAGACACAAATAGGGCACTATTAACTTTCCACACTGACTTTCTTAATTGGTGTTGGATCTCAGTGACTTTTAACCATGGGTGAACCCTGTCTCCCACCATTAAACCATGGCAAAATTCTGATTCATAAAAATACTGCATTTCCACAGTAGGATTTAGTAGTAGGGCTGTAAAATCTAGGCAGGTGGAAGTTTATATCAGCTCAATACAATTTATACAGGTATCTTTTTCGTTGGCCTAGCTAAACACTGACGGTTCCTACTAAATTAAAGGCATTAACGGAGCTGGTCCTGATGGCACTGAGGTTATGCTCTGAGGCTGACAAGAATGCAGGTTTTTCCCTTTGCTAGTGAAGCTGCTTCATCCCATGTGGTCTTGCCCTCCTAAGTCAGCACTTTTCCTGTACATTACTGCCATTGCTCTGGTATTTGTTTAGTTTCACCAGCAATGGAGCTGCAGTATAGGTCTTAGCAGCTGACAATGTTTTAAGTACAACAGTGCTTGATCAAAGCAGATCTAGACTTTTTAAACCTGCCTTTATTACTCATTCATTTTTTTCCTATGCAGGTTGTGCAGGTATGATAGGTCCTAGTGGTGAATGACAGGATTTACCCCAATATGGGGTCCATGACTCCAGGCTTTTCTTTGCTTTGGAGCCTTTTTCTATGTATTATGCTTGTTTGTGTGTTTATTTATTTAGAAATGTAGAAAACTTCTTTGATTGACCTTAGTTCCAAAGTGACTGTAGCATGTATCATCTTTTGCAAGTTAGAGGTATCCTAAAAGACAGAGACTGCTCGGGAGCACCTGTAGTGAGATGGACATGAGGGTAAAAGAACAGAGACTCATAGGAAATCTGGCTTCATGAGTTCTGCTGCTCATGGATAACATTATTATTATTATTATTATTATTATTATTATTATTATTATTATTATTATTATTATTATTATATGTAGTCTCCTAAGGGCTGGAAATCCAGTGCTTTTTACGTTACAGCCTTTGGTATGACAAATGTGTTTAAAAAAAAAAAAATTACGGTGAGAGATTACATCCCCTGAAGCTGGGGATATTTCTTACAGCATTTCTCCTTCCCAGCTCATTATCTGTATGGCTCGTTGTCCCAGTGCTGTGTCTCCCATAGAGAGTTAAAAAAGCGATAAACAAATAGATCTCAATTTAGCAGCAGATCCTTCTGGGAGAATATTTGTAAAGCTGGAATTTTTCCATCTTCCAAATTTCCTGGTGATTTTGTATGTGAATGTTTTTCAGATATGAAAGTCTTTTCATATCAGCTTGACAGGAAGCAGTGCATACCACACTACTGTAAAATACCTAGAGTTTAAAATGAGAGATGAACAACCTGGCTTAGCAGGGGATGCAGGAAGAATTGGTTCAGCCCTCAAGCCAAATCTCAAACCGACCCCAAACTAATTTGTGTCTGGCTGAATGTTGTCTTTGAATTTTATTTGTTCCAGGGTTCCCTGGAGAAAGAAGATAGCAGTGAATTTTGAGCTGCCTCTTATGTAGGGAAGCCCCATAACTCATGAGATTTGAAAACAGCATCTGGTGAAAGCCCAGCAAGGGGTTGAAAAGGATGCATAAAAGACAGAAATAGGGCCCAAGTTCCTCAGAAGTTGTTTCTCCTGTCTGCTAAAATGTCTCTTTGGCTGTTTCTCTGAGTCATGCCATGATAATAACAATACTCTGCACTATTACAAGAGTGGTTGGTGAGAGAAGAGAAAAAGTAAGGTAGTTCCCTTTGCTCTAAGGCACCCTCAGTGAGTAATACATATGAGTCTTCACATTCAATTCCAGCTATCTTCAATAAAAGGATTGTTTATTTGCCACAGGGTAGAAAAACAAAGGTAAACCAAAGAAGAAATAATCAGAAAATAAAAGTTAAGCAGACTGTAAGCACAATAGACCAAATTACTTCAGGGATACGTTTGACCCAGCTAAATATATTATCCCAAAAAAAGCATTCAAGCTGGGCATGAAAGCTGACATCTTAAAACTCATTTAGTGTCTAAAGTTAGGCACCTAAATCTAGATTGTGAGTGCTTAAAAAAAAAAAAAAAAGGAAAAAAAGGAACCTTTCCTAAGGTGGTCACATTTCTGCAGTTCTTACAAATGTGAGCAGTACCTGAGGGGAACCATGTTTTGCACCTTTACAATTCAAGTGCTCCACTTGAGACAGCCCAGCACAGAGCTGTAGTGAAATTTCAGGGCATACTGTCACTTTGGCACCTCTCTTCCCTGCCTTCCTGCCCCTGGAGATGCAATGAAAATTCAGTAAAAGACACAAGCAAGCAGCTTTGTATCTGGTTTACAGCTTTACTGTAGGAAATGGATATTTATAAGCACTTAACTCCTGTTCTCAATGTGTTTGTTCCTAATTTGCAATATTTTTGCCTTTACGTTGTAAACTCTCCCATCTCTTCTAGCTCCTGCCATCTTGCTTGTCTAAACGTCCTAGCTTCTCTGTGGGAGCATGGGAATAGGCGATGTCCAAGCAAGGATTGTGAGATATAAGCTATCCTCTCCTGTTCACTTATGATATACTCTTTCTTTTCATTTCTGGAGAAGAAGCTTCCAACTCAAGACCTCTTGTGGAACGGATTCAATTGCCATAGTTCAGATCCAAAAAGTTGTACAGTATTCATACTTCCAGTTGATTTCAGTGGGAAATGAAGGATGTAAATAAGAGTTAGGAATACTTTCATGGTCCTAGAGACCACTGTCAGTAATGTAATACATCCCTCCCAGTCAATCAGATGGAAGTTGTTTTTGCTGTAACAAAAAACCCCATTTCTACTGTAAAATTACCTTAGCAGATACTGTGGAAGCCGCATGATCTGACCCGTGCGTTTCGAACACTGTAAAGCCCATTTTTCTCTCATTATTTCACATTCAGTTTTGGTTTACTCTCTATTTGTATTGTTGACAACATTAATGATTTGCATTTAATCAAATAATTCTGGTCCAGTTCCATTGTATAAATCGGTCCTCCAGGTGTTCACATAAAATCCCATTAGTGTGTTTTCTCTCAGCACATCTTGGGATACAATATCCCATTACTATGAAAATGGAAATAACTGTATTTCCAGGCAGGTGAAGTGTTGCGTAGCATAACTGCTGTGCTACTAAATTTTAACACTCAAATTTTGTTATACAATATAATTCATATCAGAAATGCAGGGCAGTGACTGTCACACATGGTCTGTGCTGTGTTTTTTTTAAGTTTTAGCAAAAATCAATCTAGCTGCATGAGCTGTGTGAGCAGGAACTCCCTCCCCCACCTCTTCCATATGTTCCGAATTAACTGCTGCATTCACATGAGCAAAATGGAGCTGGAAATAGAAACTGGATCCCAGATCCTCCTTTGGCATAAACTAGTACAGTTACACTGAAGCTAAAGGGCATGGGTTGATGTAAACAAGTGAGGATATGGCCCTTAAAATTTCAGTTATTTCATTGTCTTACCACTAAAAGAAGAGCATCCCTGCTTTGCAGAATACAGGCCCACTGTTTTCAAAGACGGAAATGAGGGTGTCCCCTTTGGAAGTGCTGTGCTATACGTCTTCTGAAAAAGTCTTGGTAGAAAATTTAAGAAACCTTAAGTCATTAATTTTTAAGATCTTTATGTGCCTTCACAATATCATTAACCTTGCTCAGGCTAGAATATTAACTATAGAAAATGAGGAATCTCAGCTGTCTTTGTCAAAGTGTGGTTGAGTTAAGGACACCATGCTGAAGCAACAGGGAGACCCTGAGAGAGCTCTGAAGGTTGGGAACAGCCAGAAGGCATTTACCGAAGGCAAATTGTGCTTGACTAGCCCGAATGCTTTCTGTGGTGAAATGCTGGGCTCTGTGGCTAAGTGGACGGCAGTGGATGTTTGCCTCAAGTTTAGCAAAGCTTTTGACATACTCTTGCAGAGTACCCACATAGCTTCATTGAGGAGATAAGGACTGGATGTGTAGCAGTGGTTAATGACTGGAAGTCTAATTGGCAGCAGTCCGATGTTCCTGGGAGGCTGTCACTGGGGCTGATCCTGTTCATCATCTTCATCAACAGCCTGGGTGATGGGGTTGCATGAATGAGTCCTCTGCAAGGTAGTGGATAGCACCAGTCTGGGGGGTGCAGCTGGCATGCTGGAGGGCAGGGCTGCCGGGGAGGGACCTCAACAAGCTGGATGAATGGGCAGAGAGGACCGTAATGAAGTTCAGCAAAAGCAAAGGAAATTCCTGTGCCTGGGATGGAATAACCCCATGCATGGGCACCAGCTGGGGTTGACTGGGGAAGCAGCAGTTATCCAGAAAGGGACCTTGCAGTCCTGGTAGTCAGTCAAACGTGCCAGCAGCGTGTCCTGATGGGGAAGAAAGCTAACCACCTCCTGGGATGCGTTAGCAAGAATATATCCGGCAGGTTAAACAAAGTGATTTTCCCCTCTGCTCAGTGCTCACAAGCCACACTTGGATTGCTGTGTCTGGTTTAGGGACACCTAAAAAGAGTTGTTGACAAACTGGAAAGAGTTCAGAGGATGGCTGCTAAGACATTGAGGAGACTGGAGAATGTGACATACAAGGACAGCCTAAGTTTTTGTGTGTGTGTGTCTAATTGCAGTCTTCCATTACCTGAGGAAGGGTTACAGGGGGCACAGAGCCTGACTCTGATGTGCACAAAAAGAAGATGAGGGACAGCAGTGACAAGTTGCAGAAAGGGAAATTCTTACTAAAAAACTCTCAACACAAAGGGTGTTGAGACAGGTTCACATGCATGAAGGCATATTAGCAAGGTCCATCCATAGCTGATGGTGAACATCAATTCTGATGATGAAAGCTACTTTTGGGGAAAAATATAAGGGTAAAGAAGGAGAAACAGACAGACAGAAAGAAGGTACAGGGGAAACTGCTCACAGGCCAGCTGGGAAAGGAAGTGATGAGGGTTCCCAGAGGAGCATCCTCCCTGCATGTTCTCTCCTACACAGCAGGGTTCCCCCACAGTAATTTTCCCACAGTAACTCTATAGTTTCCACCAGCCCTTGCTCCAGCGTTGGTCGTCGGTCGTTCCTGCCGAGGAACGTTAGCGCTGATTGGAGCACACTTTGATGAGCAGCAGGTGCTGTGCGCTGCTTGGTAGTTGAGCTTTGTGCATGCGCATTGTTGGTCCCCTAATGTAACCCAAAAGCTACAGCCGAAGGGAGAAGGGAAGAAGGGAAGAAAGAAGGGTGATTGTCACACCAGCAGAAATCACTTCCCGTGAGAACCCCTCACAACAACACTATCAGTGCTTGCAGGTGCATGAGAGAAACAGCATGAGAGCAACAAAGGAAAGGTACCGTGGCGGAGGCTCTGGAAAACACTGCCCTGGCAGCTTGGGTAAAAGGGTGCAAAGTTGGGCATGAAAAGGTGGTCTACAACATTGCAGGCAGAAGGCCCTTTGCAAGCCAGCAGGCTAAGGCATCTAAGGCACCATGCAGTGAGGCTTAGGGGAAGAATCCTTCACTGAGAGAGTGGTTTGGCACTGGAACAGGAGCCCAGAGAGGCTGTGATATCTCCCTCCTCAGAGACACCCGGAGCTTGACTGGACAAGGTCCTGAGCAACCCGACCAACCCTCGAAAGTAGCCTTGCTCTGAGTGCAGGGTTGGACTAGGTCATGCCCAGAGCTCTCTTCCAACTTAAATTTCCCTATGATTCTCTGTAAATAGTGTTGGGTACCATCAGCACTGTAAATGTATTTTAAATGTGGTGACTGAAGGCTTAAAACCTTGTCCAAAAATTCCTGTAAGGGGAGAAGACAGAGCTCATGCTCACACTGGACATATTTTGATCCGCATAAGAAGGTGATTTAAAAATTAAAAAATTATTGTAATTGACATAATTTTTACAGGGACTTCATCTTTTTTACTCTCTTTGGATTGTGACTTATGAAAAATTTAAAAGATGATTCAAGCATAAGTACCAAACACACTGAAGGCTTTGCAGCTATATTTGACTCAATAGTGACTTCAAGGAAAGCTATAATAATGAAGCTTTCTTAATGTCATGAAATCTCCTTAATAATACTATTCATAAAAATAAAAGTGTTTACTGCTTGAGCTAAATGCCTCCCCAACATTAAAAAATCATCCACACATATCAGTTCTTCTATTTTCTTTCCCAGGCTTTCCAATAGATATTCTCAGAAAGATCTTTGCCTAGGTTTATAAAAAGGAACAGGAACAGGTGAGTAAATTTATGTATAATATGCATCTTCAGGGAGTTATATAAATGAAATCTGAATTCTTTCTATTTACTATAAATCAGAGTTCAGATAAATGAGGCCCTGTCCATATTCTGGGTGAATTCAGTCAATCCATGTTAGGATCAAATTTAAAAACAGCTTCCAGCACAGTGACCAGCCACTGTGCAACCTAGCCAGCTACATTACAAAACAGTTTCATTAGAGTTACAGTTCCTAACTAGCATTTGAGAACTGCAGGGATTCTTTTTATATGCCCTGGAAGGGAAAGTGAAAGGGTTATGGGACTGATGTCATTCCTGTACGGGTGAGCAGACTAAAAGACTTGAGTGAGCTGGAAAGTTGGGATGGTGTTATATTTCTAGTCTATATCAGATGCTGGAGAAATTCCTACGCAGTGCTAGATCCAGCTGTTGAGAAAACTAAATGCAAATTTTGCCTATTTAGAGCAAAATTTTCATCTTGGCAGTGCAGCCTTAAAGAAAATGTGTCTTTTTTCCTCTTTTTTCTTTTGCTTTAGCTGATTAGCTCCATGGACAGTTGAATGACTGATGGGTACAGACCACTCCAAAAATTATCAGAACCATACTGTTTGCTGATGGAGAGAATTATATATTCTGTGCAATTATTTATTTACAAGATACAGGGTGGCAATGGTGATCACTACAAATAAATGCAAGAACTCTAGAGCAAACCATGGGAGATCAGGATTATGCTATTTTGATGTTTAGAAGTTAGCCAAGGGGATAGTGCCATCTACTCTGATAGAAATCCAGCTGTGTCCCTTTGCCTGGGAGAATGGAGAAGGAAGTGTTTTAAAGTGCTATTGGAGATGTGTAGGCTGATCCTTAGGCCTAGATATACAAGGGTTAGCCCTATCTACTGCTGAGGTAACTGAGAAGTCTTTTTTTTTTTTTTTCTTTATGCTTCGGTTATACTTGTTCTATTTATTGAACCAATAAAGCTTTATGGAAAGGAAAAACAAAACAAGAACCTGTTAACGTCTAATCCTAGATTCAGAGATGGGAAGAGGGTAGTAAAGATATCTAGGCTGTTTTTCTTTGCCATTGGGTCTCCTGGTCTGCTGTAAATTAAAATAGAATGAATGGAACTATTTCATTGGGCAGCAGTTCACAAAATGCAACCCTTAGCCCACCTGCAATATTCCTGGACACACCAGAAGGGTAGTGTGGTGTCTGTTGCATCTGCTTTGTACCACTTAGGAAGAACACAGAAGTTCCTGGACATCAGGGTCCTGCTGTTAGAGCAGGTTTCCAGCAGCCAGTTGAGCGAGGGTCCGTAGCTGTGAAATAAGGACATCATACAATGTGAAGCTGGACCACTCAAGTTGAACTAACCCTGCAAATATGTATGAAATGCTATGAACGATAAGCTTGAGTTTCATGCAAACAGAACAACGTTATGCAAAAAAAAAAGTCAGAAAAGGAACTATGGCTGCAGCATTTTATCTTTGCACATACCTTTTTTTGATTATTCCCTTGTTCCTTTGCTGCTTACATTCAGAAGCAGTAAGGGTACATAAGGGACTGGGGAAAGCTAGGTCATTGCTCACCACAGGAGATATGTGTAGCTCAGGTGCTGGCAGTGGAAAGCATGACAGTGCTGGTCACATCCTTCTGGTGTGTTTTGAGGGACGCTCTGCAGCCACCCTCAAGATCAGACTGTTTGAACAACAAGTCTGGAAGTGACGTCTCCCGTACAAGAGGTTTCCTTCACAAAATTCAGTGAGCTGGAGCATGCTGGTTGGCCCAGTGAGCTGCTTAGTGGTTTAGCACACACACCACCAGGCACGTCCAGCCAGCAGGTCTGTCAGGCCACCGCTTGCCCAGACGATGGAGGAGAAGGCTGGGGGGGAATCTGAAAAGATCAGCTAGTTTTAGCCCATGTCCTTGATCTAAAGTAGGATTAACCATCCTTATACTGAATACTAGAAATCTGTCCTGAGTATCCAATTTTTTACTGTCAAATAATGCAAAACTGGGGGTGCTGTACTTACCACCAGGTGATCTCTTGCTTACAGCCCAGTCTGCCATGAACCATGCACTGCTGCGTCTGCTGCAGTAAGTTTGATGGAGGAACCGAAAGTGCAGGAACAGCCCAACACATACAGTCATGTTTTGCCCTGCTTTCTTCTTGATTGCGGAGATCAAGAGAGGACTAGCTAATGTATTCTATTGTTAATTTGCCTTTGTAAGATATTGCTCCCTGAGCCTTGAGATAGAAGGCTATATCTTCTGCTAATCCAACCCTCTAGAGGCATTTTAGCAGCTAATCTGGTTGAATCAAATCATTCCTGCTGCATATGATTAATTTTGGGCCAATTTAATTTTTATTAGTCATGGGTTTCAGTCACCTACAGTTGCGTGACTATAATCGCCCTTGAGCACGTGGAATTTCTTTGTAGATTTTATCTGAAAATACATTGGGATAGCCCCGCCTCTGCTTCACCTGTTTGTGCACTGCTAATCTTATCATGCCTAGATTTGCACCCTCTTAAATATAGGTTGTTAAAATAAAACCTTTACAGATGAAATTGGTGAGCCAATTTGCCTTCCTAATTGTGGGATTTCTCAAGTGAATTTAGTGCTTTAGAATGTGGTGCCTATGGCACCCATGAAAGGATTAGTTTATGAAGGCCAGCTCTTAGAAACAGCCCAACAATAGTGCCTTATCCTCAGGATCACTTATCAGTCAATGGGAGTTTGTTCTCAGGAGGGCCAGAGCCAATGGGTAAACTCCTGTTTACGCTAGCCGAGGAACTCTGTCTCAATGTTTGGATAAATTATCACTTTGTATCCCGTTGGAGGTAGAGTGGTACGGGGAGCTTAGAGGAGTCTTCAGCTTTTGCTCATGCAGCTTTGAGTCAGCTCGCTCCTGCCTGTGCAACGGAATAAATTTATTTTCACGCGGAGATGCGTTGCCTCATCTTGCGCTTCCCCTTTCTCACCCATAAATCCCCTCCAGTTGCACCAATGAAGCTAGGGCATTCCCGAGAAGTGCACGGGTCTTATGGGACCTGGACAACCTGGGACTTCGCAATGAGGAGGGCGATAATGGCTCTAATGAGTGCCAGCAGGGATAATGATTTTTCTTCTGTGGACAGTGGAGAGAAAGTGCCAACTCATTTAATAGAGGCAATGGTGCTGGTTTTGGCCAGCGCCAGCCAGGGCTGGTTTGGAACTAATGACCTGGAAAGGTTCCCGGTACCATTACACCACCCCCAGGCACCCAGCTGGCTTTTTAGAGACTGGATTTCTGCATCTCACGGTGAACATTAGGTCCTAGATAGCTGTGCTTGATTGGCACGACTTGAAGAACTGCTTCTTCTTTAATGAGTATTGTGTAAGAACAAATGAAGGGAAAGCCACACTATCTCTTCTAATAACATTCACGCTTTACTAAAATCCCATAGAGATGTAGCAGACATCGGTGGTATTAATATTATGCGACTTAGCTGATGCTAAGAAGCATTTGGGAAAACTTTGACTGACTGGCTCAGGCAGTTGCTAATGAGGATATCTCACTTACAGGGATACGGCAGAGTAAAGAGGTTTATTTCTCAGTATGCTATTGCCCCGTCTGAGAGATGAGAGAAATATTCAGGCAAATGGGAGACGTGAGGGGTTGTAAACCTCTGGCCTGCCTCAGCCCTGATGACATGAAGCAGCTAACGATGGCCTCCTCTCTACCTAACCATGACGTAGAGGCACGGTGATGCTGTGAGCTGCAGGGTGGACCTTTTCGCGTGGAGGTGAACACCCAGGAGCAACAGCCAAGAGAGAATACAGCCAAGAGCTGCTTTCCTAGGCAGGGCTCGATGAGAGACAGATTGCCTCATGGCTTGAGGCACCCAGGAGAGCTCCCTGTGCAAAACACTCCCCCCAGATGAAAGTGTAGAAGAATTGCTCATTTTAGAGACACCAAAAGTTTCAGGATATAGCGCTTTCTGCCTCTGAGGAAGCGACTCATCACCCTTGTCACCCTTGAGACTCCTGGCTGACGTATGCTTCTTCCATTAGCCAGCTACTTCTCTGCAGCTTCTGTGGGAGGAAATAGTTCTGCTTTTGTCAAAGCACAGGAAAAGGGATTTATTTATTTGTTTATATGTTTTTCTGGGCTGTGCTTTTTTCCCTCTGACAATGGAGGTTGTTGGAATGTGTGAATATAGATAATGCGGACAGATTGATCGGCACTAAATGAATCTCCTGACAGCTTCTGTAAGAAACCTATTTGAAACGTCTTTATTATTTTACAAGAGTACTTCAGCCACAAGATTTTACCAAAGATACAGTGACTTATTACGTTATGGACTCCCATAAACTTTGGATTCCAAAATAGATACAGTCACTATGAAACCGCGTGCATTAATTTTTCAGATTTATTCCCAACCTTAGAGTGTATTTGCAAATGTACAATTCTTAATAGTATGTTTCACTTAATACAAACAAATTCTCATATTGTCATTGTGGGAAGTAATGTGACACCAAGTTTAGTCCCATTGAAGTTAATGAAGCTCTCTGTGGACTACTCAACATGGTCAAAATTGTTTTCACCCTGGCGTAATGCTCAATAGAAATAATTGTTCAGAATGTACGCTTTCCATTGTGCATTTTTCAATGTACACTTTTCATGTACAACTCTCTCAACTGTTTTGAAAAACAGTGGTAAATACTGTCTTTAGGGATCTACATCCTTCTGTCCAAAGAAAAAAGCAACAGAAACCCAGCTGTAAACTTCAGGGTTAAAACATTTCTGCATTTCTGGTCATACCCTTTGTGGTATCTTTCAGGAGGATAAGCATAACTGGAAACCCGTAAGTACAGTTTATATGCATTTTAAATGGGCTGAGCTAACATTCAGTTTAATTGGAAAGAGTCCTGAATGCAAAGCAAAGCCTTCCCACACTGTAGAAATCCATATGTTAAAATACTTCCTTTTTTTAGAATTTCACAGCGCTATAGCCAAGAGTTGCTAGAACAAGGTCCCTGTGCTGTCCTGTTTTGAAAATAAACAAATTGACAAATCTGTTCTTTGTGCCACAGCCACCAGTTCCTTGGTATATTTGCAAATGCAGAAACATAAAGCTGAATAATCTGCTTCTCTCAAGACTGCACATTAGGCAATTAAGGAGGTATGTTTGCAGGCAGGCACACTGGGCATTAGGCACACAACTATTAACAATAATAAGAATTGGGCATTTAATTCCCTTCATAGGGATGAAAATGTATCTCCGCTGTTTAATGCAAGCCAGTGTAGTATTATGTGATAAACACGGATCAATAGAAAAGGATTTTTAAATTTAGAATGCCATTCCTCTACCACAGAATTGGCAATAGAGACTGTTTCCCAGTAATAGAACCAGTCTACCTCTGCTGAGACAGGAGCAAAGTTATCTGAGGAAGTAGCAACAATGTCATTTATTTTAATGAGGCTTGTTCTCCAACAAATGTTCTTTCCGCACTCTCGGGAAGGTTCCAGTAACGCTATAAAAAATGAAAAGGATCCCTATCAAATGCTTGAGAGTGCCTGTGTTTATATAAGCCCAGATCATGGCACATAGCAGGGCCCTAGGTCCAGGCAGCACCAGAGTTATCTAACCAGGTACGTCAGGGCTTATTACAATGTCTACGCTTGTTGGGTATTCAGCTTTTTAGTCAAGCTGATAAACTGATTGTCATGTATCCTTAGGTGATTCATGTGTTTGCTGAACACTAAAAACTCCATATTCAAACTTCTCCAGATGGATATTACGAAAAATTTGTTGCTTTTAGGGCATTAGGGTTTCATTCTCCTTGACCTTTTCCATGGTATTATGCTATACACCCTTTTGGCTTGCCGGTCCCAGTCCTCACTGGGGGGAAAAAACCCCAACAAATTGGCTTTGCTGTGGGGTTTGCTGGTGTTAGTCTAGGGAGAAAACCAAGCTAAAACTGGCACACAGGCTGCATTTACTGTAAGCTTGTATTTCAGCAGTCTAGCAAACCCAATGAGAAACTTAATTTCTAAACATGAACATTATTGAATTGCAGAAGCTATATTTAGGTCAATCTTTTCATGCCAAAACTATTAGACTTCACTAGGAAAAAATACATTACCGGCTGGAAACATACTAGCACTACTTGTGTTAAATGGAATAACTGTATTTTAATGCACTTTTACCTAATTCTGAAGACCCAGTGCCTACTTCTGACATTTTGAAAAACCCAGGAAGCTTGTATCTGGATATTTTACAAGTATTTTATTTATCATTTAATGTCTCAGTCTGGGTTAGGCAGATATTTCTGTTGGGGGGATGCTCTTGAGCATTTTTTCCCTTGCCTGTGCTGCTCCTTTCTTCGTGCTAGTGCAAGTGTTATGGTGAAGGAGAGCTTGTTCGAGAAATTGTTCTGGGAAAAATACCATACAGAAAAAGGTGGGGGAAGTTTAGAGAATTTAAACATTTGGAAGCAGAAGAAAAAATATGCAATGGTATGGAACCAGTAGAAGCATGTGGTGAAAATTTAATGTTCTTTTAGCAGGCATGTTTTTTTGAGCATGCTAGTTGGAGTTTCATTTACAGCAATGAGTTATCATGCCTTGTCAGATACAAAGCTGTGGGTTTATTATAGATTAACTCGTGACATTTTTAACTTTCCTGAAGCAATTTTGAAATGTAAGTTGAAGTAAAAGCACAATGTTTGTTCCATGAAGCGGTAATTGATGAAAAAGGGTTTGATGAGTAAAAGAAGTTATGGTCCTTTCATTGAGGATTAAACCCTATTCATAACAGAACTTCATACTAAGTAATTGGGGTTGTCATGTTTTATGATTCAGAAAGAGTGGGCAATGCTTGTAGCAGTGTGAAATGGAACTCGAGCTCAGCAATAAAATCTTTTCTTCCTGTACATCAGCAGCAACTCATTCCTGATGCCTCTAAGGAAGAAGCAACTTAAACTGGAAAAAAATCAGAAAGGCACAGACTTCTCATGCGAAGTATAGCAAATAACACCTGTTAACACTTGCATGTAACATAGTAGTTGGTTTGCTGTAGTCCAGAGTAAGGTTTATAATCTGCATAGTATTTTTCTGGACTTCTCTTTTAGAAGAAACCATCTAAGATAAAGCATCATTGAAGAATTCTGTGGTAAAGATGGCTATCAGTTGCCCTTTCACTTTGTCACTTCTCTATTCTGAGCTTCAAAGGAAGGTGATAAAATATCTTGCTGGCAAAAATACTACATTATGTGTGCTTTTTCATGGTTAAACTCTGTTTTATAAATGAAAGCCTTGTTAAATATTAAGTCCCATTTCTACATGCTGACATGTGATGAAGCTTTTTTCTATTCTGTTGTGGTATAGGTTTGTAAAAGGTCAAGCTAAAGTGTTCTGAGTCTAGTCTCAACATATATTCTGTGGACAAAAAGGAGAAAAAACTTATATTAATAACATTTTTTATTAAAAGTATATCTTTATTTAGCATTGTCAGCCTGTAGAATTCTCTGAGATAGAATATCATCCACGGTTAAGCTAAGGTTATCCGTGTAGTATTGGCAGTTTATGCTGTGTCACCCTTTTCTTGCTTTTCTTAGCTAAACCCCGTGAGTACGCAATACATAATTTTAAAAATGTAGAATAAAATACCAATCCCTTTGATGTTAGTGGAAGATTTCTCAGGGAAAATACCAAGGCAGTAATGATGCTACAAGGGATAAGCGAAACCCACTTGATTGTTTAGACATCTATTAAGGGTCAATGGCTTAATGCAGAAGCTACTCCTATTTTCCATAGCAGCATAAGAGAGTTTTTTTCTATCAGAGGCAGTGCTACCAAGGCGAGGTGTCGGATCAGGTGTATCAGGGGCCACAGAGTGTAAAACATGGGTCCTGCTGAAAACAGATGTCCGTGGCTCACTACTGGCAATGCCTCTACTGCTATGACATTATACAGAGGAATTAAGGAGCCGAAGCTGTTGTCCTGAGCGGGCACTGATCTTTGACACGCAGGAACTGGTTGGTGTAAGCTATTTAATGCAACAAAACAAAGGGAGTTACCCTTCAAAAATAAAGAACCAATCAGATTCTTCAAATGCTGTGAGTCTAAAAATGAATCTCTTACCCAATCCTGCAAATAGTCCTGCCTAATTTTATAATTCCTCTAAATTAGACTAGCCACATGCTTACTGCTAAGCTCAAATCTGTCTGCAGGATCTAACATATGTTAAATCATGTGTCTGATTCCCTGCAACCTATTCTGTAGCTCAAAAATGCACCAAAAAGCTGTCCTGTAGTTTCTACTTCTCTACCGACAATTGAAAACAAATCGTGACTCTTGTTGCTGAAATTTTCGTGACCTAGGAACATTTTGCAAGAAATGTGTTTGTACAAAACCCCACCAAACCCAAAAAGGAGGGGAAATCTGTGTTTTCAGTGAATATTTTTCTCTTCCGCAAAAAGCAAAAGCTATCAAAATCACTGCTCACCAGAGAAATACAGTCACCTCTGAATAACTATTTTTGGAAGTTCCTTGTTATAGCTGTAATTGACAGACTGTAAAGAGTAGCTTCTTTTGAACATGTTGAACCTTAGTAACTCCTTTTTTTGATTTTGCGAAAATACAAAATTAAGTGTGATTATTTAAGAATGTACTCCATTTGGAAGGGAAGTGATTTACGGCATATTGAAGCTAAGAAATAAAATACAGGCACACCTGTGAAGGACTGTCCTGATTTCTTTACAGATAACTGATTTCAGCATGTAATATTAGGCACTCGGTTAATTTGCAACTTGAATTTTTACTCATGGCTTCTTGACTCAAGCAGCTTTGTTTTTCCTGGATACAGTTGCACGACGCTTGGTTTCTATACAACTGAGTGGGGAAAGCTCTGTTATGATGCTGTTGGAGAACCCAAGTGAAATTCCACGTAAATTATCTAGCGTAGGCAGGCTTATCAGTTACTTCTCGTCTTTTCTAAGAGTTACTGTCTGCAGCAGGCTAAAATGACTGGTAACTCAGAAAAACCTCAGACCTCGATTAATTCCAAAGTTAGCCATTGTGCAGCCCCTGAGTCGGTGAGTGTTAACTTCCCATGCTGCCCTACAATTGGCCTCAACATTGGACTTCTGGAGCAAACGCTGATAAGGGGTGAATGCCAGTTCAGCTGCATGCAAGGTCTGAGCTAGGTGACTGAGTCGCCCGGACCTTGTGTATCACCTTCTCTACTTGGGTGATGCTGCGGGCTGTGACCTTTATGCTGAAGGTGCTGAGCTAAAAGCACTGAGCCTGTCTCTTTCAGTGCCTGGGTTTGCTTCCAAATGTCAGTGCTTTTATAAGGATGGGTAGTGGAATCACTCTTTTGACAGGTCCAACATGAAAAAGAGTAAGAAAAAAAAAAAACCTAGAAAAAACCTGCTGCTGTTTAAAATAGAGCAAAGTTCCACCGAGTGCACTCCACTGCAGTCACGCGGTGCCAACGCTTACCCTCCCATAATCAGTTGTTAGCTATCATCTCCCTGCTTTGCTAGTTACTTCTCACCTTCTTAATCAAATTGTCATCAATAGGTCAGGAATTCTGGCTATGGGTTTTATTCAACAACACCTCTTTATCTCTTACTTGTCCTAAGTCCTATCCAATTTTCTCTTACTTTTCCATGTGCTCTGTCCTCATGACAATCACTTCTGTTTGATTACTGCTACAAGGCCCTGATTGCAATTCTTCACTGATGAGAGAGCGCCGGGACTCAGGGTATTAGGGTTCTATTCCAAATTCTTCCAAAAACGTCCTGACCTCGGATGCGTTCTGGAGACATGTCCTGGAGACACGCCCTGATACTTTTAGTCACACAGAATATTCATTTACTCCAGCAGGAAAGAGTAAACAGGAATCAGGAAAATGAATCCCAGAATCATTTTCTGTATTACCTGGCAGAATTCACAGTTTATAGCCTGCAATCATTTTTTACTCATTTTTACCTCTGATAAGATAGTGCCTTCTCTCGTGGGGGTTGGAGGTGCTGGAGGTGTATCTCTGTTAATGATTGTGAGATGGTCTGTGACAAGCTGTGATTGCTCTCTGATACCGGTCTGATAAGCGTGAATAGACTATTAACAATCTTAGTTTGTTAACAATGGACCATGTTGTTTTGATTTCATTATTTCATCATGGCTTGGTTTTCACAGATTGTGTGTATTACAGTAGGATTTATTTTACACCCTTAGTAAAACCAGTGGTTTATAATTGTAGGATTATAAGGAATAATTGTGGGATTCCCTGCTCCCCCATGGGAATTTTGCAGTCTTTCCCCACTGACTAAAAGGAGATGATTTTTCTAGTGGTTAACATATGAGCCTGGGAATTGAGGAGTCCAGCTTTTATTCCCAGCTGTGTCAGTGATTTACTTAGGGATTTCTCAGTGCCTCAGTTTTACTGGAATAATGGTGTTAACTTCCTTTTTGATAGGAGTGCTAGGAAAATCTCCGGATCGTTTGCTGCTTCAGTGAAAGATGAGGTTACTCCACACTGACCAAGGGCAGATTAGTCATTCAACTAATTCAGCAAGCAATAGCTGGAAACATTCATGCTCGTACAGAAAGTTACAGCTTGTGTCTTGGTGTTTAGCATTGTGCATAAACTGAGTATCATTATTGTCCCAGCCCTACTGGGTGCTCCCTTCATGGATTAAATGGGAGTATTGGAAGTGGCTGTGGCAATATGAACACCTGAGTCTATGGGACTGTGTGCAGCATCTGATCTTCTTTGAATCTTTCTCGGTTAAATTTCCAAGCTGTTTAAATTCTTCCCATTGTTTACACCCCACCCCACCCCCCATACATAACTACATATACAAAAAATGCCCCCCTCCTCGCCCCCCTTCCCCTTAAAACTGACAACTTCTCTGTCCTCTTTGTCCAGACTGGCATAAAAACCCCAACAACCAAACCCCCAAAAATTCCCAACAATTGAGGAAAATTGGAAAGTTTTTTAAAAGCTATTCCCTTCATAGATAAATTGTTCTAAGGGATTAGAAATGACAAGGCACATTTGGTTTTATTCAGGAGCGATATGGTGAAGCTAATTAGTTCTTTTTTTTTTCAACAACCTCTATGTATATTAACATTATGCCAAGAGTAGGTGTGCAAAGCTTCTTCCTCTATAGTGAGACTGCTTAGGTATATAATCATATTAAGATGACTAAGGAGAGAAGACAGCCCCCAGAAATGTTTGGAAAATGCTTTTAGATTTCAGGAGCATTTGGTCCTATATGTATGAATATACATACATAATGTGCATGCATACATATATGTATATGTACACATGCATGTATGTACACATGCATATAACTATAGCCCCTTCACTCCTCCCCCCATACACCAAAAAGACACCGTAGATTGTCCCTTTCACAAACTATTTATTTATTTCTCAAAGCATTCACATCTCCAAATGACCAGTTTTAATGAACATAACCTGCTCCTCTCACAAGGTACAATGAAGTAAGTATCAGAGACCAATTGACTGATCAAGCTAGTAACAGGTTATACCTACCCTGCTCCACCGTGTATATTCACAGCGCCAACCATTGCTTCTGCGGTTCCATCTTTGTTATTTTAGTTTTTGCTTTTTACCCTACAGCAGCAGCAGCAGCTCTGATTGCAACAACCAATAGACATGGTTGGCAGTGTGAAATGTAAAATAACAAAACCTACAGTTGGCTAGCTTTGTGGATAATATGCTGCAACAACCACCCATTTCCTGCCTGTGGCTGTGTCAGCTGAGCCATCCACAGTCCATTTTTTCATTGGTGTTATTTTTTTCAGTGTCTATGAAATCAGGAATAGGACACAGCATGCTTGGAATTTGGCCAGTATCCTGTTGAGTTAGTAGAATGGAAAGAAAATAAAAAGTACACTGACCCGATTTCTTTGACTAAATATACTGGGCCATAACAGCAAAAGCTATGAATGTGTTTATTCTTTGAATGATTTTTCAGATGAAGTGGCTTAGGACAATACATTACAAATGGAGCTGGAGATCAGGGAGCGAAGCCTTCTCATCAGGCGCTCTGTTAACTTCAAACGGCTCTTTACATCCCAGATCTCAAAGTTTTAAAAGCAGGCTTCATTTTTTCTCTCCGTTGTTTTTCTACTTAATTTCATTTCACTGAAATTTCTGCCCACTTTTTTGTACCTGTTTTAATTAAAGGAGTTTAAAAAAAAAAAAAATCAATCAGTGTATTTTTCCTTTACATGACAGGTACCTACATTTAGGATTTGGGGAAACTGTGCCCCTTGCTCTCTGGTGTGAGCAGAAATGCATCTGGCTGCATCTGGAAGTGAGGAGAAACATAATAGCACAATCAGTTTTTCAAATGCAAAGTGGAGGATGCACTTAAAACCTGGTAATCATCTAACTCGAACAGCTTGTGCCTACCTTTGGCTCCCCCATACCTGTGCCATTCATGGTGCCCTCCCAGGCAATGTGCTCTTCCAACCAGGAGGAGCGTGCCAAGGGGTCGGCTGCTCTATTGTTGGATCTGCGTCCCAAGAAGGACCAAACAAACCCTGTGATCTCTGTCTCAGTTTCCTCATTCATAAAATGGGGACAATGATCTGCCTCCGTCTTCGCAGAGCACCTGGATATATCTGAATGCAAAGTGGTAGAATACAATGGGAGCCAAGCAGAACTGTTCTCGAGTGCCATATGGCCGGCCAGGTTGCCAGCATTCAAAGCTAAAGAAGCCAGAGTAAATTATAGCTCCTCCCTCAAAAGAAAGAAAATAAAAAAAAAAGCCCCAAACCGAAACAACAATTAAAGGGTTAATTTAATGCTAATAAACAAAATGCATTTCAGAAATGCCTGGCCAAATAAATGTTTCCTCGCAGTTCCCCACCTGCTGGTACTGGCAGAATAATAATAGTACCTGCAGTATGGCGCACAGCTCCTCTTCCAATACAACCCTGCTTTTGTTGTCTTCTTCAGACCTACAACATAAGGTCCCTCCCTATCTTATCGTTCTGCTTTTCAGCTTTCCTTTCCAGAGATCCACCCAAAATGCTTAAAAATTGTAGAAAGAATTACACACTAGGAGAGAATGAGAGAAAAATATAGTTATGTCTGCAAATTTGTACTTGACTTGGGCCTGAGCTTTTGCCTAATTCACAGATCATTCAAGTTGAATCCTCAGCTTGGTTTTGGCAGCCTCTGTCCTCAGCATTGAAACCCTCTGTCATGGGGAGCAGAGGGGCCAAGACCTGAAGAGAGGGGAGGGATCGAACACCTGAGTGAGGGCAAGAAGGACATTTTGATCAAACTCATAGATTTATCTGCCCAGGAGAGTTTCCCTTTCCCATTTGATGGCAGGTGAGTGTGAGCCAAGGTGCTTTAAGGTATCCTGCTTGTTTTGGCAGAGTGGCGAGGAAGAGCGGTCTCTCCAAGATGATGGCTTGGGGAGTTCCGTGGACAACAGCCCAGGCTAAGCCGTGCATTGGTATTACTCCAAGGAGCCTGAATGCATGAAAGCAGGAATCCCAGGATCCCAGCAATTTATGGGTTGGACCCTGGCTGTCCTTCAGGGCAAGGCCCCTCCACACAACGGTTTCACAGGCAACATCTCTTTTATAGTACATTCCTGTTAGCAGGGGCTGGGTGAGCAGGGCTAGCAGTATGATGGTACAAGGTCTGGGCACTGGTTTCAGGCAAACACAGTTATTTGGTACATTTTTATTTTAGATGAGAGGTTTCACTGTATGTGAACCCCCAGCTAAAGTCTGTTCATTGTAAGAACTGACAGAAGTAAAACTAGGCGAAGGAAAGCAGATGGCTGAAACATGTTGTTGAAAAAAATCAATAGTCCCACTTCTGATGCATCGATATTTGGGTGTGGACACATTCAGAATTGATGTTTAAATGTCAGCTGGGCCCAATTTGCAGCATTTCAAAGCTGCCTTTGTGTTTCAAATTCAGCAGGACTGAAGGTCAGAAGTTTTACTAAGTATTCGACTCCAATGATACACTTTACACACATTATTTTTATTTTAAAAGATCTTCTTTTATCTTGTTCCGCTGGTAGTAGCCAAGGTGGAAGAACATAGAGCAGGCATAAGTTCAAAGCTTGGTCAAAGGACAACAGTTGCTTATGTTATCTTGACCCTAAAGCTCCCATCATTGCTCCTGAAAAACTAGATAGCTGCAAGTCTGAATTTTTCCAGTGTAGAATTATATTATATAAATAAGTTCTTTTTTGTCCAAATCTGTAAAGATACTGTGGCCAATAAAACTCTTCACTGAGTTGGTTGTTTTTGATGTGTGTATCTTTTGTAGTAGAAAGAAGACTGTGGGGCTATTTAATAGAAAGTGTTGATAGCGCAGAAAAGAACATAAAAGACATGTATTTCCTTTTTAATGCTATATATTTAAATTACCAGAACTTCAGTTAGTACCATGTGGCAAAGCCTCTTTAAAACTAACAGAAATGTGCATTTAAACCATCTGAAGAGTCAGTTATGCACCTTAAAATGCAGTTAAACAAGAGCTACATGAAATTGTAAAAAAACACCATCAGTGTTTTAACACTGATACCAATAGAATGTTTAATTTTTAAATTAATTTAAAGGTGTTCTTTCATTACTTTGACATGGTTGCTGAAAAATATTCTGGACATGCAGAAATAATAATTCAGTTGTCCATTTCACAAACCTGAGCAAAGTAGTCCCTTCTTTACATGTAGTAGGGACTTCAGGAAGTAGTAATTGAAGTTTAAGCAAAAAGGACATTACAAACAGGATTTTGCTAGATAAATGCAAAGGGACAGTTTTAAACCCATTTACTTTTACTGAAGCAGATGTCAGTCAGCGTATTGGGGGAAAATTTTGCCAGGCACCAGCGGTGGCATTTGCTATGTGCTTTGCAAAGGAGCAAAAGACTGCATGAACAAGACTAGTCAGGATGGGGAAGTCAGGCTTCAGAGCTGTTAATAGGCTACAGTTCCCTTGAAATTAGTAGGACTGGAGGGTGTTCAGAATTTCTCAAGAGTTGCATTTATTTTCATCTCAGCTACATTACATATTATGAGTGACAGATATGTGGCAAAACAGAGTACTGAAATTTTACTTTAAGTTCTGAACTGCAAAGACAGAACAATGCTTGTCACATTTCAAAAAGGCTACAAAGGAAAATCCTAAATAGTTAACGGAGACACCAGAAAGAAACAAAATAGCCAAGCTTCATAAAAAAAGAAAAAAGCCACCTATATTTATAGCTGTAAAACAACATATCTTCAGAACTTTCTGAGTAATAGAGGACAAGAATTATCTCAAAATCCCAGGCATAAAAATTAATTTGGAAGTGTGCTTTTTGTGAAGCAAATCTTGGGCTTGCTTGTGTTGGACAGAAGATTCTGTCTGTGAGGAAGGGGCTAGGAGACACATTCAAGGAAAACATTCTCAGCTTGCAGAGGTTGTCCAGAGGATCAGAACAGGACACAGTTATGAAATCATCCAGACATGAAGGTCAGCTTGTCCAGAAGTTGTGTCAACAGCATTGTGGTTAGGAATCAAGCAGGCAGGCAGTTTCAGAAAACAGCTTCAAACCCCCGTGTAACAGAAAAAAGAAAAAGGCAGAATTTAAAAGCCATTGTAAGGTTTGGTAGCTTGATACAGGAATACTAGAGTAAAAGTTAGATATTCAGCATGCTCAAATATCTGTTTAAATCAAAGGCTCAGGGATGGAAACATACCACGAGATACACTCTCTGGAAGAAAGCTGGGTCCTTCAAAGATTCTTCAGTGCTACTGTGAATCCTTCAGTGGGGAAGATGTACTTTATTTAGGAGCCTCCAAGAGTTGAAAGAAATGATGTGCCAGGTTTTCCTTGTCTATTTTACAATTACTTAGAAAATACAAAGAGCTTTCTTGTCCTCATTTATTCTGGGTAAGAGGAAAGAATAATTATATAGAGCCCTGAAGAACGAAAACAAAAGAAAACAGGATCAACTTTATGGCCATGTACCCCATTCATACTAGACCTTAGAGACACATTATGTCTTTAATATTGTGAAAGAAAACTTCATTCACAAAGACCATTTTGACTTTCTTGGAATGACATTTTACTTTGCAGAGATTATTAGTGCTTGGTTGGTTGGCTTGTTTGTTTGTTTGCGTTAGAGGAGTCTGCTAAAGCATATTGACTTAAACTAAAAGTCACCTTGGTATCAGTTGCAATAGCCCCGCAAACAGTGCTTGGGTTTGCAGCACTAACCGTCATTGTGTTCTGCTGTTTTTTGAAGGCATTTGAAGGTTAAAGTTGAATCTATCCTTAACACCACTAGCCATGGACCTGCTTCTTGACTTTAGCTATTTGAAAGACAACATTCTCTATGATTTCTTCCCCAGTGTTTAAAAACCAATCTCATTCCCTACCCCTATATTCCTCTTAGGTTTTGTGATTAACAGTCCATAGCTTTGAGTTCATGACTGTAGAGGCCCCCCATAGCACAGAAGTCTCAGTAATGCCGCTTACTCCATGTGTGCTCTCTGTGCTGTGGCTAAAAGGGAGACTTCATCCCCGTGGGTTATCTCGGCAGTACCTTCCACAGACACATCCCTTCTTTAAAACAAGAAAGAATCTGCCTTTTCAGCTAGCTTAACTTTGTCTAGACAGCAAAGGCAGACATGTTTTATGTAGCTGATTTAGTTAGCCCACCTGACTAAGCTAAAGTGAACGCAATTCACAAAGATTTTCTCTTTATCCTGTGTTTGTCTTTCTGACTTCTCTCGTTGCTTATCTGTGCTTGTACCTGTGAAACCTGGGAAACTCTAAGCAGTTATCCCACACTGCAAGCTGCATGTCAATCACCTCAGCAGGGATATACTAGTGGTAAAATGAGACTTTGGAGAGTCTAATGAGTAACGTGCAGTGCAGATGATGCATTTTTCTTCATTTTTGTTTCAGAAGTTCTTATTGTTTCTGCATGTGATAACAGTTTTATCTGCTGGTTGTAGCTTATACAAAACAAACTGTTTTTACAGCTCAGGATAGGTGTTCTTCTGCCTTCTTATTAATTTAAAGAAATAAATATCTTGATGAGAGTGACCTTCATTATACCTCAGACCTGATCATTGCTCCCTGTGGGCTCCATTACCTCAGTGAAAGCCATAGACAAAGTTCACTCAATAATTAGAGGGACTGAAGTTGTTCTGGTCTGGGAACTTGACTTCCCTGCTGTGCTGAATGGCACTGTACAGATGAGGGATTCGAGAGCTAAGAGAGCAAACTAAATTAAGGCTGCCTAAGGTCTGCCTTGTGCATTAACTTGCAAATAAGGTGGGGGCACAACAGAAAATGAATGATCCTTTTCCTAAGTAGTAGTAAGTCATTCCTAGTTAGGATGTGTTCAGACAGGTAGACGTGAGCTCTCATGTGTGATTCAAACCTACAGTAACATGAGATGAATACTCTACATAATAAAAAATACTATTTTGTGTCCACTGACAGGTCTAGTACTTATCCAACAAAACTTGCTGTATTTTTCTGTGCAACCATCTGTTTAGCAAAGAGATTATACATAAGAAGTTAATATAAAATAAAATATGTATAAATATATATTTGTATACACACATGCACATAAATATGTATATGTGCACATATTTGAACTAATCAGTGCAGCAAGAGTACTTAATACAAGGAAAAAATCTTTCACTCTTAAATTCATGGACAAAATTCATGTATTCAACAGCATTACCCTTCTACATTACCACCCACGCTTGCCCTGAAGGACTATCTGAAAGCATGACCTACAGAGAGCCTGTCCTATAGCACCCAGCCATAAACCAGGTCAGGGCCCAGGACAGATCTCGTGATACGGAGAGGACATCCACAGAGCTTGTCCGAGTACCTCTCAGAAAGACTGCATTAAGCTTGGATTTTCTAAGAATCTTAAAGCCATATATAGATATAACTCAGAACCGGAGGCCAGATATGAGTGAAGATGCTTAAAACAGGACTTTGGTGGACTTTGTGCAACACTGACCTGCTAGTGGGTAACACAGCCCATCTCTAGCTGTGATGTGCGCTGAACGGTAGTGGTGGGCTTTGTGGCTTCTGTGGTCTTTCACATCATGGTAGTTCTCTGGAAAAAATCTGCTTGCCTTTTGGCTTTCTGCATCTGCTTATGTTAGCATCCAGTTATGGCATCTGGCCCACCTGCAATCCCAAAACCAGGAAGAGTTGCTGAGTGTGGAGGTGCTCTCGCTGCACACCAATCCCTATCAGCCGTACCATTTCATCTTTAAAATGTGTTTTTAAGCATCCCACTTTCCCAGAGAGTATAATAACAACCAAATCCTTGGTTAGGTGGCTGTGGGGAGGGGAGTAGGAAGGTGAGGCTGCCTTTCATCTCCCCTTTTGAAGCAGTGCCTCTGTGCAGAGGGGAATGTCAGACTACTCCACCGACCTTTCTAGCTTGTCCTTTTGAATCAGATTTCTGACTGAGGGGAAGCGACCAGCAGAGCTTCTCTCAGATGCCCGAGCGGTGGGTGCCTGTCGCCCTGGGCTCCCCAAAGAGCCCATCCTGCCCTCGTCTGAGGGAGCGGGGGCCCCGGGCAGGCGGGAGGGCTGAGTCATTTGACTGCATCCACCTATTTTGGCTTTGCAAGGGTTTAGAGCAGAGTGCAGCAGTATCGGAGGGGGGTGTTACTGTGAAGGTGCACAGGACAGAATGGCAAAGTTCACTTTCTAATAACGGTGCCATCTTGAGCAATCCTCACCCCTTCATCTATTTTATTCCACAACAGCCCTTCTTTTCACTTTTATTTATGCTGGTTTATTTTTCAAGTGGGAGCAATTCCTCTATGCAGGTTGCAAGAAACGAGAGTGCCAGGAGAAGTGAGAGTGTGGTGGTGAACAATTAGCAGTAGGAAAAGAAGGTAGGTGGAGATTCCCAAAACTATCCTAAACCCCTCTGCTGCTGAGTGAACAGCTATTGCCAGAGGGTGCCATTAATTGTTTCCATCATGACAGCGAACGTCTTCTCAATTCTCCACCTAGCTCTTTCCATCTTTCCTTTTTTTGGATGCTGCTGCTTGGCTTTTCTTCCCTTCTCTGTCATTTTGCCAGCCTCTTTTTGGATCCTCTGCTCACAGACGTGTTTTATGCTATGGTCACCAAGGACACAGGATTATTCCTGCCGTTCTGTGACTCCTTGGTTTATTATATCAGCTGAAGGAGTCCTCTCCTGCATTTGTTTCTTCCTGGTGGAGATTACTCCTCTGTTTTGGGCTGTTTGGATGTGGTCTCTGACACACTGGGTGCTGTTGGGTGCTTAAGGGCCACCTGTTGGTCCTGTCTGGTCACCAAGCTGTCACCAGCCCCCACCTCCTCCTGTTTACAGTGGCTGTGGGTGAGGCAAGATAAGCAGAACGTACAATGTGTTAAGAGGAAATTTATACCATATTTGACAGCATTACCCTGTTGATGGCTGCCAAGAATATGACTGGCATCATTTTCTTGGGTCTTTCTCTGATCTCAGATGTAAATTTGATAAGTGTTCAGGCAAGCACATATTTCAGAAGAATTTTAAAGAAGTATGCCACATAGAGCTGTATTACAAGTATTTACTCTGCTGAATTGAACTCCAGCCATCTTCACAATGTCTCTTTGTTTAGGGTGAGTAATCATGGTGTCATCTTTAATAGTGCAACTATTTATGGGAATTGGAAATTAAAAATCCCAACTGTGAACTTTCTAGAAATTTACTCCCATGTTCCCGTTTAGGAAATGAAAGAGAAACCTGTTAAAAGTCACCTATATAATTGTGAGTGAAAATAACCCACCTGTGTTATAATCTATAGTTAGTAATAGGAACACTAGAGTAATTTTTTTTCTTTTTTAGTTCTAACACATGGTACTGAGATCCTATTGCAATGAGCCATTTTGAACTGAACATCTCCCCCCTTCACCCGCTTTTATAAAGAACATCTCTACATTGTGCCACCTTAGTGTCAAATTTTCAAAATGTTGCCTGACAGGCATATAACACCACAACTCCAGCTAATTCCTAAATGTAGTGTGTGTGCTTATACTCTTGTATAGCGCTTTCAACTTTAAAAGAGGAAATTTTCGAAGGACGCAAAGGCAGCTAGGTTGGTTGATAGGAATTACATATCTCTTTGTGTTTGTGAACTCCTTACTCTAACATATTGTGGCATCAAATATACACACATTCTGTATTTGCAATTTTCCATACTTGATATATGCTTTGTCTAGGCAAATTTCTATACTTCCTTTTGATGGAAGAGAGAATATACTTAGTTTAATTAAATATATGGTATATTAATATCCATCATTGCTCATATAACTGAAGAAGGTATAAACCGCCTCACCCCTATGTGTTCTTCAGGCAACATGAAAATACTTAAAAAAATAGTTAGAGAGCAGAGAATGAAAACTACAAAAATACTAACTTTGCATTAAAAAAAAAAATAAAATTAGAGGTTTTCTTCTATGCAGAGCATGCATGGCAATAAAAAAGAGAACAAAGAAGCAGTGCCAAGGGGAAATAGTGTCCTGAGCCCCTTTGCTACCATGTGTCCAGGTAAAAGACCATTTTATTTTCCAGGATGAGGTCAGCTCCATTATTTGCTTTCTCCGAGTCAGAGATCGGCTGTAGAAATATCAGCGTGCTTGACAGAAAGGAGTCAAAGGAACACAAAGCAGCAGGGTGACAAAGTGGCATACTGGCTCCGGGACTGAGTTAACACATCACCCGGGGCTGCATAACAGCGTATAAAAAGGAAATGCAAGAACTGCAGGGCGAAGGGAACTTTTCACAGGACTAAGGGTCCAGTGCCTCTGAGCTTTTGTTAAAAAACAATAAAATTATGAAGAAAAAGATACAGTAGCAGATAGTACTGAAAGTTCAAGGATTGCTTAACTCCAAAGCTATCTCATCAGACAACAAGATGAGAGAGGGGGTAACATCAAGGGCTGGAAAAGGAAGGGTGGGGAAGGGGGGAGAGGGAAGACAGACAAATGTGGATGACATCTTGCAGCCTGAGAAGAAACAAAAAAATTATTGGTGCTTCCCTGTCAGTCACCAAGACAACAGCAGACTGGATTTGGAGCTGCCTGTAATAATTTATGACTACTTTGTCTTGGTTGGATTATTGTGTTGCTTTGCCTGCTTATGTTGGATTCATTCGCTTGGCAAGAGCTTCAGCCAGAAAGACAAGGTAGAGGGAGAAGAAAGGGGGAATTTGGGGAAATTTGGATCTACAAAAGGGTGATATATAAATACTGGTGAACTTGAAAAAGGTTTATCGCTCTTGTTGTTTTGAACATCTTTTGTGCTATGATTTCTTCCCAGTGGTAAGAGAGAGAGACGCACACAAAGAGCAGTGACAATGAAATCCCGTGCTGCTCTAAAAGGACCTTCTGGTCCCTGTATCCACTGCTGATCTCAAGCTCCCAAAAAGAAAGGTCAAAAGTGTGCCGGGACCTAGTGGGACCCCTTGGCTCTGACAGCCAGCTGGAAGGAGGATCATGGTGTTTGCACCCCTGGAGGGCAGGGTGGTAGGCCCAGAGCTCAGAGAGGTGGGAGGCGTCGGAGAAGCTGAAGCGATGGTCCTGCAGGAGCCCTGTCGCAGGGCCGTGGTACGTTTTGAACACGAGAATGACAGTGATAATGGGGAAGCTGAAAACAGCTGCCTGCAAACACCAGTTCAGAAAGTAACCTAGCAGTGGCATAGCAGAGATGGACAAGCATCAGGTAACATGCTGCACTTAGCACTTCAGTTGGTTGGAGGATGGAGAGACGGAGACTGGCGGTGAGGGAGGGTGCCCTTTCACAGCAGGCAAACAACTGAGTGACAAAAATCCTGTTAGTCCATTCCTGCTGGGATACCCACACCTGTTAGAGGCAAAGATGGTAAATTGCACACACAGGCAAATTGCTCACCATATGGTTTAATTTCCTTTGGAAGCAGTGTGTGGCAAAATGCAGAAGAAACCATCTTACAGCATGCAAATCAAATGCAGTGCTATGGCACTGGATCTGCTAGGCTTGCTTTTTCAAAAGCCAAAGCTTTTACTGGGTATTTGCTGTCCTGCAGACTTCCATTTCTGGGACACCTCAGAGGTATATTAAAACCTCCAAGTAACAATAGTAAGAGAGCATTAACGATGGCAGGGAAAACTCTTTTGTACCTCTGAAATGGATGCTAGAATTCAACTCCTGAGCACCCAAAAGCGGTGGAGGATCTGTCTGTTCTGCTCCACCTATAAACCTACCCAGCTTCATCACCAAAATAACCACACTTCCACCTATGTATTTAAAAAACCCAAACGCCACTGATTCCCCCCGCTGCATGCCCAAGTTTTATGGCTTCAGTAAAGTGACAAATGGAGGAAGGAGCAGTTTGGTATGTGCCATGCTTTGCACATTGCACTGGTTTTATTACCTCTAACATTTTAAGCTGACAAGGCAGAAAACAGCCTGTCCCTATGCATACAAAGGACCAGTTCAACATGGGGGTGTCTGAACAGTTGAAATTAGTGCACATCCCACACAAATGCATTTGTGGAAATAATTTAGTATAGTAGCCTAACTGTTTGGGTTGAACCATCCATTTATATGCCTGTATTTTTCTTGACTTGTAGCTTTCCCTTTCAAAGGCAGACCTCTCTTTCCCCCTGAGGTTTGGGCCAGTTTAGAATGCTACTTTAGGATTACAATAAATAAACTTACAAAAATCATAAACAAGAAAAAGAAATGGCAACTCTGAGCCATTCATCATTTTTCCTTCACTTCTTTTTTCTCCCTACAGCTATTGCAGTAGCACTTTATGAACCCCAAATGTTCCTTGCTCTTCTGTGGCAAGCACTTTGTGAATTGTTTATTAGCTTGGAAAACTGTTTCTGTCTCTCAGGACAGGCGTCAGTAGAAGATATCTGGGACAAGTACTCTGTGAAGAAAGTACCTTTATGCCTTAGGAACTGATGAACTATTCCAAATGATCCAGCGCTATGAACCATGCTGAACTGAAGACCAGCAAATGCTACCTTCCATCTCTTCTAGTGACTTTAGTGTTGTCTTCATTATCATCTTCTGTTCTCCCTTGCCAATTCACTCAGCAGTTTGCCTCCTGTGCTACATACCAGCTGACAGATGTATCCTTTTCATTTCACATACTCTTAAAGCCTTGGGCACTGCTTTCTGGAGATATTTATACAGCTCTGGGACCCAGTTCCTGGAAAAGTAGTTTGTACTGAATATTTGTTACATGTTCTACAAGATCCCACACACTCTTACTTTGCATAGAGTAAAACAAAAAAAAAGGTGCTGATGCTTTGTATGTATTTTGTATGAAACATATACAGTATACCTTGCTATATTCTGACAGTCTTTCAAAGGTTTTCTGCATAACAGTATAAATTACATGAGAAACAATTTTCATATATGCCATAGTGACTTCAAAACTTATCTACTGCCAAGTTTCTTTATTTATTTCCTACAAGCAAAGAGAGTAGGAGAATGTCTTCCTCTTGCGTATCACAAGACATCTCTGTGTCCTCATCTCAAACACTGGAAGAGGAAGGACATCAGCAACAAAACACACTGCTGAGTCTGTTCCCCTGCAGTACTCACTGAGAGCAATCAGTCATGTGCTAACTCTGCTGGTGTAATTTCTTCCTCTTATTTTAATTGATATGGGGCAAAGTGTGAAACTGTTATAAAGATCACTTATTTTTAGTTGAAATTCTCTTTTCCTATGTGTGTGTTTTGCTTTCAGGATACCTTAGGGGTATATTGGCTACCTTCTGAATAACCAACTCCTGGCTCTGCTGGAGGAAGGAGGCAGAATCTGAAGGCTCTTTTGCTGAGTGTTTTACCGCTGTTCTGTCATTTAGACGGTCTGTGCAGAAAAAGCGATAAACACATAATATTTGAAAAATACCATAGCAGAACCCTTAAGGTAAAACAGCTGGCCTTTGCTTCAGTTTCTAGGGCAGCATTTTAATAAACATTAGTCATGGTGATTATGGAACATTTTATCAAGGATAGATCATTTCCAGCATTATTCTGTTTTTGAGTCCATATTAGCATAATAACTTGCATTATTAGTATAATTTGAGATGTTTTAAGGACATGGCTGAAGAATAAGAAGCTCAGGCTGGAAAGCGTCTGATTGCCAGTTGCTTGTCTTGCTTGCCAGGGCCAATTAACATATTTCTTCTATTTTTGCCTTTGTTTGACTTATCAAAATACAAATGTGCTGCAGACTTTCAGAATCACTTAGACTCCTTGTTCAGGCTTTAGAGGCACATAGCAACACGAAGCACATTCATGCAGATTAAGTGCTCTTTGGAGTATTAGAAACCACTTAATCTGTATAAATATGCTTCAGGTTGCTCAGTTTTTACAACACCTTGAGAAGGAACTGCAGTGGTTCAGAAAATCGTGTGATGCATTATTTAAAAGGAGATATATAATCCATGATAAGTTTATCTTCCAGGTGACTATTGTCAGAATCATAGTTTATTTTTTTGTATTTTTGTACTTCATTGCACTGTGTTAATGCAAGTGACAAAGGGAATTTCCTATTATATACTCTATTACTCTCAAAATTCTGTTTTTACCACTGTTGATTTAGAAGATAAGCATGAGAGATGTATAAGTACTGAGCAATTTTACTTTACAAATTCATGCAGCAGGAAGGATTTACACTTTTAAACTGAAAAAGATAAACAGTATTTATTTTCTCATCTAGCTAAAGTTAGCCCATGCATAAAAAAGCATACCTTTTTAGTTTCCATTGACTCTAATTTTCATTTGCAGTAGAGCTGAAAAAAATGAGGTATGAGACAGGACTAAGAACAGCATATTGGGATGTTAGCTCTTTTGCTTTACAGTGTCATTTAGTCTAATAACTCTTCGTAGTATAGTTTAATTATTGCCAAAAATAGAAAGCACGGTTGCATTGCGCGGCTTTCCCAAAGGATGTCTTAAGTATCCTGAGATAAATTTAAGCTCTATATTTAACATATTTGCAACTGTAACTGTGTTGTATTCTGAAATCCCTTGTTATTCAAATGCTTGCAGCAGCCATTTGTAAGCAGACGGACGGTACATGGACAAGACAGCATTCATCGTAAAATGCTGATCCCAAAGAAGTAAATAAGACTTTTGGTGGTCACAGCAATGGAGACTGGATGCCCTCTGAAGTATAGAATCCGATATATTGAGTTCTGACTGTAGTGAGAACTTCTGAGTTTTAGTATCAATAAATACCTATTATGGGAAAAAGCCTACACTCTGTGGTCCATCTCACAGGATGATTTATCATAGAATCATAGAATTGTTTAGGTTGGAAAAGACCTTTAAGATCATCAAATCCAACCATTAACCTAGCACTGCCAAGTCCACCACTAAATCATATCCCTAAGCACCACATCTACACATCTTTTAAATACCTTCAGGGATGGTGACTCCACCACTCCCCTGGGCAGCCTGGTCCAATGCTTGACAACCCTTTCAGTAAAGAAATTATTCCTAATATCCAATCTAAACCTCCCCTGACAAAGCTTGAGGCCATTTCCCCTCATCCTATGGCTTGTTACTTGGGAGAAGAGACCAACTCCCACCTCTCTACACCCTCCTTTCAGGTAGCTGTAGAGAGTGATAAGGTCTCCCCTCAGCCTCCTTTTCTGCAGGCTAAACAACCCCAGTGCCCTCAGCCGCTCCTCATAAGACTTCTGCTCCAGACCCTTCACCAGCTTCGTTGCCCTTCTCTGGACACGCCCCAGCACCTCAATGTCTCTCTTATAGTGGGGGGCCCAAAACTGAACACAGCATTTGAGGTGCGGCCTCACCAGTGCCGAGTACAGGGGCACGATCACTTCCCTACTCCTGCTGGCCACACTGTTTCTGATACAAGCCAGGTTGCTATTGGCCTTCTTGGCCACCTGGGCACACTGCTGGCTCATATTCAGCTGGCTGTCAACCAACACCCCCAGGTCCTTTTCCACCAGGCAGCTTTCCAGCCACTCTTCCCCAAGCCTGTAGCGTTGCATGGGGTTGCTGTGGCCCAAGTGCAGGACCCGGCACTTGGCCTTGTTGAACCTCATACAATTGGCCTTGGCCCATCGATCCAGCCTGTCCAGATCCCTCTGCAGAGCCTTCCTACCCTCAAGCAGATCAACACTCCCACACAACTTGGTGTCATCTGCAAACTTACTGAGGGTGCACTCGATCCCTTTGTCCAGATGATTGATAAAGATATTAAACAGAACTGGCCCCAACACTGAGCCCTGGGAAACACCACTTGTGACCGGCCGCCAACTGGAGTAAACTCCATTCACCACCACTCTTTGGGCCCGGACATCCAGCCACTTTTTTACCCAGCAAAGAGTAAACACCAGTCTTCCCTACTTGTATTTCTGGGGCTATTGGCCCCCTGAGTTGAAGTGCAGCCTCCGTTTCAGGTATGGTAAGTCAGTGCTAGCCGCTGGAGGCAAGTGCCGTGACGCCTACCCTTCACCAGTGAAGTCCTCCATTTGCCAAGGATGCGCCGCTGCAAGCAAACATGTCGAGGCGTATCAATCCCTGAAGTTCTCCTGCACGGGCAATAATGGCCACAGTGGTTTATATTCAGGCCCCGAAGCAGGACTTCCCCTGCCACCGTGATCATAACCTAACTGCGGTTTTAACAGGGACTGGCAGGGCTGCCGTGTTTCCTGCCCTGATACGTGTGACAGAGGTGGTGGGAGCAGGGGAATACTTATTTGCATGTTAGAGCAGCCTGAAGGCTCCTTTGAAAGACATTAAATAACACAAACAGGACTTGCAAAGGGCAGAATGTGGCCTGTCTGCTGGGTGCAGGGCTGAATTTTAGCCTTCCTTTGCTCCTTTCACATAAAATACCTGAGGATGTGACCTTAGTTGTGAGGGGGACAGTTGGGTGTCTGCTCTGGGTCATTTCATTGTCCTTGTAACAAAGTTCTTTGTTTTACAGAGATTTGTAAATTAACAAATTTTTTTTGGTAAGAATTCCAAATGTTCTCTTTTGTAAAAATAAATTTTAAAAAATTACAGAGAAGCTTTGGATCTTTTTGATCTTTTGCTGTGATAAGCAGTATCCAACTGCAGCAAACTGGGTGAATAAGGCTTCTCAAATGACTTCAAAATGGATTTTAAAAAAGGTGAGGTAATTAAGTAGTTTTCCCAATTTTCATCCAACTTAAGGTGAATGTTGCATTGTTTATGAATTGCACAAAAAATACTAATGTTCTTTCCGCTGTAGGCTCAGATTTAGTTCCCTGGGTTATATCCAGTGCAAACACTGAAATGTTATATGACCTCTGTTGCACAGAGGTCCTTTGCCAGAAGCTCATTGCAGGAATGGGCTTTAATATTTTTTGCATTGGATTTTACTCTACTGTTGGTTTTATCATTCTTGATCTCTGCAAATGTGCTTTATTGTCTGGATCATTTAATTTTGTTAGGCAAACGTGCTTCATTTTTTAATGATAAAATGTTAGCATGCTCTTCAATAATAACTGTTTTTCCTTTCAGAGCAACTGATGCATAAAGTCTAATCTTTTGTAGTTGAAGGAAGATGTTCTTTAAGAATTGATTTAGGGTCTGCCTTTGTCTTACTAATTTTTAATTACATGCAGTCAGACCTGATTAATCTGAATTAGTATGCAAAGCCCCTTTTTAGAACTAAATAAAATCAGATTAACAAGTAAAGGATACATACCAGGATGTGTTATAAGGTTGGTTAAAAGTGAAATCCTTCTTATTCTTAAACATACAGACATTTCTGTCTGAAGAGTTTATGTCTTCTAATTGGCTACATAGTTTTGCTGTGTTACAAAGCTTTAATTCCTTTTGACTTTTGAGTGAAGCATCTAGGCATCATAATAATATTATGCAATAAAATGCCTTTGTAGGATTTTATAATTGAAACTGGACTTAACAAGATCAGTTCAGCCCATGCCTTTACGAACACAAGTGTGTCTAAAGAGGTGGCATTATGTTGTAATTTCAGAAGTCACTTTGCTTTTAAAGAGTGGCTAATGCAACCTGATATGAATTAAGAGCAGCTGCAATGAGGGTGAAACCCCCACCCCCCTTCCCTCCAAGCTCTCCTCCCCTCTTGCTCCTGGACACCCACTTATTTTGTATTGGCTTTGGTGCTCGTTGGAGCACAACACAGCACCTCAGCTAACTAAAATGGCAGAAAATAACCTGGCAGAAGAGGGAATATGGATGTTTTTTGCTGGTAGAGCAAACTGAATGAGTTTACCTAGGGCTCATCTAAGCACTGAAGCTGATGAGATGGAGGGGAGAGGGTGAGGGGGTGCAGTGAGGGGGCAGGAAGGGGAGTGGAAGGAAGAAAAGGACAGAGGGGGAAAAATCTCCGTCTTTCAGACACTGTGGACCATTTGTTCAGCTCAGCCAGTGTGGGACTGTGCCCTAAGGAGGCCAAAGTCAAGTCTGCAGCTCAGCGATGTGCTTGAGCACCCTGTTTAGCTCATGGGAGCAGCCTCACTAAAGTCAGCTGCATTTAAGTATGTGCTTTAAGCAGAGGTAGATCCAACACTCCACCATGGGGATCTGATTAAAATGTCTCCTGACTCTGCCCCGTCATTGCCTCTCCACACACATGCCCCATCCTTGGCGGGAGCATGCAACTGTCCAGGGTTTTGGCTAATAGGAGCAAACATGCTCTACTCTGGGCAGGGGCCACAGGTGTGCAGAACCCTCCTTAAGTACAATTGCCCTTTTTAAATTGATTGCAGTTTACTGAATTACTACTACACAATTACTTCTGTTTGTTAGAACTGCACAGTACCATAACTCTGCATCTCATCTCTATGTCTCATCTGTGTTTCTAAAACAAAACGTGGCATGTTACACTGTTAGCATTAGATTGGAAAAAAAATTTAAGAAGCTTCTCAAATACAATGGAAAAGGCTACTCTAGCAGGACCTTGGCTATTTTAATTTGAAATGATAAATACGCATCTAGTAGAGGACAATAAAGGCTTTATACTCGACTAACCCATGCCCTATTTATACTACATTTTGCCGTGATGTATTTCGGTACTGCGTACAATAAAATACAAATGACTCAAATTCATCAAGGAGGGATTAACTGGCATGTAATAGGGGATCTGGCTACTATATTGGCAAGCTGCCAAAATGAAAGAAGAAAGAAGCTTGTGGAGAAGGGGACATAAAAATACATGTGAGTGCAAAAAGCCAGCAACTATAGGAATAAGTCCATGTGGAAGCTAAGTCTAACTATGTGACTTGGCTTATATCAAAGAACAGTAGCGACATTATGACATTCCCAACATGGAATGATATCTATGGGTCATTCATATATTTCATTTTATTTAGGCTTAAACTGAATTGCTTGAGCAGACAGGTGGAGATTTGATATGGTTGTTTGGGTTTCCCCAACCCAGCTGAGCAGAAACCACTACCATACTGGCATGCTGATCACACCTCTTCACGCTGAAAGGCCTAACACTGCAAATCCTTGACTCTCTGATTAGATACTTTGCTTAGCTGGGGCCTAAGTCAGGAAAACTCATTACTTCTTTCCTTTTTTTTATTTTTTTATTTTCCTATTTCTTATTACTATATTCCCCTTCCATGTCTTGTACTGCTGTAGATTTTCAACAATGATCACATTATTGGTTAAACCCAGACTCTCTTTCCCATCCCCCGTCAAAAAAGAACAAACAGAAAGGCTGTACAGTTTCTTAAGAATCTGCTGTTGCACTTATGAACTTTAGCTGTCAGGCACTTACATGCAATGTTTTTCAGGAGGGAATACAAATCTGTCCATTTCAGTGCTATTCCGCTTGCCCTTAATTCTCTTCCTTCATTCTGGATAAATAAAAAGATTAATTCCCACACATTCCTGAAGCTCTGCTTGCCTCTAAATTAGATCAAGTTGGGAGTTTTGCTCATTACAGCTCTTCTTCCCTGCTGGCAGAGAGACTCTTGTCTTTGTCACTTGTCTTCTGCCTGTCCGCCTGTCCTTACAATTCAATTGTAAATCCCACATGACCATCATTCAACCAAAGAACAGACTATCGGGGCTTTTTATCACATTTCTTACTGTAAAATATGTACAAATAAATGCACATTACTTCCAGACAAACTCTTATGCTGCTAATAAAGTTTTAGATGCATAGGAAATAATGCAGTTGAAAATACGGTGGAGCACAAATTTTAAATGGCTGCTTATCTCATTAGAACGGCATTTCAGCAGCATTTCAGTGTGCCAGAGTGTCAGTTCAGTTTTGTGGGTCCTCCCTTTCAAGAAGAATTACTGTCTCTCCTTATGCAGGCGTATTCTGCGACAACAGTTCCCACCATGTTTTTAATACATATGTATATATATTTTAGAGGCATAAAAAGCTATACCTAGTATGAATCATCTGTTTCATAAACTTGACTATGCTGTTGTCAGAACCTATAAAAATAATGTGACAGGCAGACCTTAGCAGAGTGTCTATCCATCAGCTATTGTGAAGACAATCAACCACGTTCAATCTTCATCACCTCGGCTGGAAATCTGCCCCTGGAAGCCAGAGGGAATACAGAGAGGCAGGAAGCCAAAAGTTTGACAGATCTGATTTTTCAATAACCAGGAATATGTGTTTCATAGCAGAGGTCTTTCTTTGGAAATACCTTGTCAGTCCCACCTTCCTGTTTATACTGAAGAAGCTCAAGGCTGAGCAATTTTGCTGATTACAGCACCAGCGAGACTGACCACTGTGATACCGCCTAGAAGCATTGCTGCTTTATAAACTTTGCAACCTTTCTAATAGCTTCCTGAAAGTTAGTGCAGACTCCTGAGGTATGGGATGCTCCTACACAAAACTCTTAGCAGGTACGGGTAAAAAATATACTCCTGGTCTTTCCCTTCCTCTGCAAGAGGCACACCTATAGATGAATGTGGGCACGCACACAGGAGGTCTCTTTCCTGCTTGTCATTCTAGATGGCCACAGACAAGCATCACTGAAAGGAGTTTTCAATAGCTGAATATGTTCCTATTATGTTCAGTGAAGTCAGGTTGCTATTGCTAATGTTTTTTGTTGTAAAGCCAAAGGACAAAGTTGAGTGGCAAATGATGGCAGTAAGTTCTAGTCTTCTTTCACCAGAAAAAAAAACCCCAAAACTATCTTAACACCCTTTTAGGGCATTGTCCTTATGCATGCTTTTTTTAGAAAGGTGCTAAAATACCAAGACTGGTTCAACACAAAGTGGCCAAGCCACACTACAAATTGGCTTACAAAACTAAGCAGCTAGTCCTGTGAACAAAGAGCCAAGGAAATTATCTTAGCGCTTTTCTATCTCTTTTATCCCCCTGTAAAAGCGCTAAGATGATCTGAGTGGCCAGTGTGGACACAGGGATTTTGCTTATCTATAGATCAATCAGATCATGTTCATTTTATCATCCACAAAAATTGTAAGAACAATAATAAAATAACCCCCAAAGCCCCTTTGAGAATTCATACAAAGGCTTATTTAAAATGATGAAAAAGTAAAAATAATGTTGAGTTCAGCTTCAAGAAAGTAAAACTTGTGTGCACTATGAAATTACCTGAAATTTTATGTGATTTTGAGTGATAATGTTTATGGCCATGTGCTTGCTAATAAGTCCTTCTAGATTTGCACAGCTAAGCTGAATTTCACCTAAGAAATTTGAATTTAGGTGTAATTAGCAGGTTTTTGTGCTGTAAAGCATTTATGAATGAGAATAAGAAACTGTACTTATCTTGGTATTTTTCTTGAACTAGCAAGCTCATTAAAGACATTTAAAAACAGTTTAATACATGCTTGACCTCAAGCCTTTATTTGGGCTTGACTTTAATGATATGCAAGTTCTCATTTGATTTAGAGCATAGGTTGAAGCCTTTTCAAAAGTGGAGATAAATTTCCATAATGCAGATTTGTCTGAAATTCAGATAAGACACAGACAGGTGAAAAGTTACATCATGTTGATATATAGTACATGGCTTTTTCTTCAAAATTGTCACCTGTCAACCCCTACATCCTGGTTACCATATTCAGAGACAAGGGAAAGTTCAGGGAGGAATCATTTTCATTTCCTAAATTTCAGTAACCTCAGTTCTGCCTAAATACGAGACACAAAAGCTGTCTGAAAGAGAAGAAATTATTCATTTAAATTAAGATGCAACTGTAATAATCATTTGGCTAGTATACAGGCATTTCTGAAAGTGAAAAATGTGTATTTAATATAACACTTGTAAAGGTAGACAGGGTATGAGGGGCAAACTTCTGGTGAGATCCACTCGGCCGTGCTTCTGTTTCCCTAGTTCAGCACTGGAAGTCCCCTTACTTCTATTGAAAATCAGCTTGAACAAAACACTAATGAATATACATAGATGCAACAAATCCTGTACTGGCAGAGGAACAGATTTTATGACCTAATAGGTCTTTTCTCTCTCCAAAGGCTATAATTCTTTGAAAAATGAATCACTTTCCATGGAAATGTGGGTATCTACTGCCCAAAACCATATTATTTTGCAGAGTGACAAGAGTTCGTTATACTAGGTAGAGCTCACCTACACTTTGATAAAGGTAGAAAATAAACAGATAACCAAGCTATTAACAATAAAGGCTCCAGAAGCATAAACGATTTTTTTTTAAACTACATTAAACAATTAGCCCATTTCTAGGCAACCCAGCCTGCTGCCTGAATAGTTTTGTGTTTTCCATAATCCCACTAAAGTCTTACGCAGCCTTGCTGAATTTAATTTCTTCAGTTTCCTATTTGTAACCCTGTACTTTCTCAAATTAACCATTATTCTAGTGATGTTGCATTATACAGAACCTTTTGATTAAAGTGCTACCAACACAAGGAACCTTCAATATAGCTGAGGTTTCCACAGGGATCAAACCAGCCTCATCTGCTTCTTTATGCCGAATTACAGAAACCACGTAACATGGCACACATTCCTCCCTGCTTTGGCAATCCAAAACATTGTTTAAACAAGAAGGTACTTTGGCACTGCATATAATTCCCAGAAGTACAAAGAAGAAAATTTCAGAGGGGTATGACTCAACAAACAGCCTTAAAAAAAGATCTACTTTCATTTCCTGTTGGAATCAGTAACAAAATAAATTCTGCTTTTTTTTTGACCAGCATCAAATTAGCTCTTTCCAATGTGAGCCAAACTCAGCTGCTGTTCATTTGGTACTGCTTTCCTTTGTGCTTTAGGCTAGGCTATGCAATTAATTTTTACTAAGGTCTGTTGAGTAATTTTACTGAAGCCCACTAATTTTTACCAAAGCCCTCTGGATAATTTTATTCAGGTCTGCTCAGCAGGAAGCTGTTCTGGCTCCAGCTCTGATGGTCTAGCCAAATGCTGGATGCTGCCCTCATATCTGGGAACAGTAGCAGTGCGCTGCAAGGGCTTCCGAAGAGATCAGGGCATGTTACGGACGCGGTGGCAGGAATGTGCCTGTGATCCGGGTGAGGTCTGCTCAAAACTGCTTTTATTCCTAATCCATCCAGAATCCCTTGTTTGAGCTGATGCAGTGTCTGTTTTATTCATCTGATATTTTTTTAACCCATGTTGGTGTAATTCCATGAAGTTTACAGAATTATTTTTATTTATAATATTGCTAAGGAGGGAAGAAACAGGTCCTGTTTACTCAGGAGTTTTTCTTAAACTTAGAGCTCGCTATCTGCTATTTGTGACAGTTTATCTGACAACCTTTTTGGATGCAATGATTGTATTATTTGTGAATACATTTTGTCCTCCTTTTCCATAACAGGTTAAGCTGTAGATATTTCAGTGGCTTGACTTAATAAGGTCTTTCCTAACCTAGCAAGCACAGTTTGCTATCTCCTATGTATGAAACAAAAGATGAACACAGAACATAAGACATTTTTTTCTTCCTTTTCATGTGAATAACATTTTAATAAAATTGTTGAGAAGTTGTATATATCTGTAGAGAATAAAGGCAACTGAGTCATCCCCTTTATAACCACGTATCTAAAAGCCATTCTGAAATCCATGGGAGCTGGAGGTACTTCAGGGACAGAAGATCAATCCTTTCTTAAGTATGAAAACCTCAGAAAAGATTTCAATTGTCCAGAACATCTTCTTTTGCCTCAAACCATTGCTTGACATATTGATGTGTGTGTTTTCTATATGCTCCCTTAAATGGACTGAGGAATCAGATGATGCAGGGTTTGCTACAGAAAACACACACTCCTTTTTGAATATCAGGATAAATTGTTTCCAACCCCCCCCTACATTATGTAGGAGATATTATACCCCTAGTGCTGTGGATACCAGAAATCTCTGTGTGGGAATGTTTTTCTCTTGCCCCCTTGATATTTTACAGATGCTGCAATCGATGTTGTCCTCCATCTGTAAATAAGGAGTCCAGAAGACGTAGGGACTTCTGTCATTTACATACCAGCTGGGTCCACAAAGCCATTTAAACACTTATCTCACATTGATTTTTATGGAGCGCTGACTCCTAAATGCTTTTGTGGATCTAGCAAGTTGTATTTTCTTCTCTTTATTGAGATGTAGGCAATTATATGGCCAAATTCCTTCAAAATCCAAGAATAGTGTTGTCACTCTAATGTATGCTTTTTGATCAGTACTTGAAAACTTGTCAGTGTATTTTACTGCTGTGCTCAGAAACATAATTACATGCTTTATAAAGTATAATCAATATTAGCACACTACAGTAGAGAACAATCCAGATCTCTTAATTTGCCTGCTTTCCATATTAATACATTTTTCAATATGTTTGGAAACATTAGCAATTAAATACCATCATGACTTAGAGAAGGAAGTGGAAACAGCCTGGGTCAGGTGTTCCAGCTCCTCTTGTGTTTCCTTAGAAATATAAAACAACCTCAAATGGTGTTTATCTGGCCCATCAGACTAGTTTTACTATTTTTCTATAACTGGGGCAGTGCAGAACAGCCAGAGCATGCTGGTGACTCTGGCCCATTAATTTTAACTAGACACTAGGCCTGAAGGTTGTTTAATACCTCTGGACTACAGCTTTCTCTGCCTCTTCAGAGGCATGATTAACGCAGTTGGCAGTGCTGTGTCTAGAGCTCCAGTCGTCTGACTAACACTTCTTGTAACCATGCTAAAACACAGCAATGGATGCAGCTATCCAACAAGCAAAAAATGCATCTTATCACCCTTTTATTTCCTTGCTGCACTGCATGGCCAGTTTGGTTTCATAGATAAAATGCTCCATTTTTAGGGGACGCGGGAGAAATCAGACCCTGTGGGCAATGGTGGAGGAGCAAGTCTGCTCTGCTCTGCTCTGCTCTGCCAACTTGCAGTAGTCCCCTGGGGGCAGTTACCACACCTATGAATCACTGAAGTAAGCTGCTGTATTAGCCTCACCCTCACAATACAAGAGCAGTACATGGAAGAACTTGGCACAGAGAAGATCCTCAGCTGCTGTTACAAGGCTCTTTTAAGTATCTTGTGATGTCAAGAGTCAATCTGGCCCTAGTATACCTTTAACTTCATACTTAAGATTAATGGGGCAACCCTAACATAAAAATGAGGAATGTAGAACACTATTAATCCAAAAAGGTACCACGTTTAATGACACATTACCTAAGATATATTGTCTACTAGTTTCAAAGTTAACACAAAAATATAACATGCAGGTGGCTCTGTCTGTGAAATACAGTTTATGTCTAGAGGTGTCCTGGTTGTTGCTGGAACACCATCAAACTCTCTTCTACCCATAAATACCAGCCTTTGGAATGATCCAGGGCAGGGCCAGCTATAAAAAATGCTGTTTGCTATTAAGAAACTCAGTGCGCTATCCAAACAAGATTAGGGAACTGTAGGAGTTGGCCATGAATACACAATTATATGATTTCAGCAGAGGCAATATATGCTCTAATATTAAGAAGGCACCATGGGATTTAAGAACCTATCCTACTCAAAAAGAAAATCAGATTTCAAATATATTAGACTCAGGGTAAACTGAAGTCAGCTGGTACCACTAATCATTAATCTGCATTACTGAGATACAAGCCAAAGTCATACAATTTACACCCCAGGGCAAATCCTGAGTTACTTAGAAAAAACAAAACCCCAAATATTTTTGCCAGTATTGGGCAGTCATGGGATGCTATAGGGTGTAAGACCTCTGACGCTGCACCAGGCCCAGTCGTTTCAAAATCATACAAATATGTGATTACTCCAATCCTCCCTTATGACTAAAACTTCACATTTACTTTTCAAAATGGTTTTTTTGTGTTCCTTCCCGAAAATTGTCAGAAGTGCCACCCAGTCTACAGAAGGGATGAGGCAAAACTCGAACACTTCAAAGCCCAAGTGCCTCAGAGGCAGCAGTAGCCCTCACCAGCCTCGCCTGCCTCCCAAAGAGCCCACGGGAGACATCCGCACCCATCAATAGGGCACTTTGTGTCAGCCCCGCTCCTCCCAACCTCACCCCTTCCTGCGTGGCAGCTAATGAGGGAGCGCATTGCAGAGACGGAGAGATGCTATGCCCGGAGGCAGCTGCTTTGAAGAATGCCCATTTAAACTGGTATTCTGGTTCTCCTGCTCTTCATTGATTGTACTTCTTCTGCATGTCCTGCTTTCCCTTAAAGCTAAAAATGTAGGGGCCTACAGCAGTTAACTGTCCATATGCATGCATTAAGAAGGTGAGCCTATAGAGTTTCCCTTTATGGGTGCTGTTCAAGGAAAAAAAAGGGGAAAATCGATGAGTACAGAAACTAGCATAAAATGAAATCTTGTGAAACACACAATCCTACATTTATTTATGCTCATTTAAACTGTTAAATGGGCTATTAGCGGGCTATTAGCTGGCCATAACTTTTCCAAGTGTCTCTGCATAGACCAGCCCTCACAGTGCTACCTCCTTAACACTTCTAGAAAAAGTAAGACAGCAAAGAGATTTAAATTCATTTGTCACTGGGTTCTGTGAGTAGCAGTGCGCTGTGTGTTTATCAAGGTGCCTTTCAGTCTTGGAAGTACAAAAGTGGATGTTTTCCTCTTACCACTGCCCACTGTTAACAGAGCAGCATACGATTGTTAGTTCCTATGGACTGTTTCAACAGCTACAGGCTGAAAACTGGAGCCCAACAGAAAAGGAAAACACAGTCGTTGACAGCTGTGAAACAGCACAAATCTGGCTGTTGATTTTGGAGACTGAATTGTGTTTGGGGACACGTCCTAAAGGGATGCATGATTATTCTGCTATCTGTGCACCTTGTTACCTTTCTATGGTGAGAGGTCATGAGGAAAAATGAGGAAGACATTTGGAAGGACACTGAAGAAAACACGAGGAGGAGAAGTAAAGAAGCTAGCAGCACAGAAAGTAGCTTACTAAGCCATTACATGTTGGAGGGACTCTCCGTGCACCTCAGGCAGCTTTGCTTGGCTTTTGTACAAACTTGCATTGGCTTCTTGAGCCATAGTCCCATTTCTTTCTCTAGATGTTTGCATCTCTGTTGTCCTTAGGTACCCCAGCTTATCAGCTTTGTCTAGTTTTCTTAGGAAAAAGTGAAATAAAAACCTAAATCAAAGGAAAGAAGAGCAGAACTTCTATCAGTACATAAAATGCTTCAGGCAGATTTTCATCTGGAAAAATATTAAGGAATGAAAGGGAATGCATAAGTGAGCTTCTATGAACAACAATAAAATGTACTGATGAGAAAATACATATAAAATAGAGCAGCAGAAAGCCCACAGTTTGCTCCTGAAGCACACAAATGTCCAGCCTGACATTTGAATGCCCAAAGACATCTGTATCATTTGCTTCCTCAGCACACTGTGGGCAGGATTCTTTAACAGTTACCCTAATAAATGGTTTGAGGAAAACGCCCTCATATTTTCCATTGATATGTAAAATGTTTCCTTAGAGCAAATAAATAAAACAAGCATGAATAAGTTTAGGCTTGTAAATTGTGACATTCCTTACAAATGAAAATCTGGGCCAAGAGTCAGCTAAATGCAATAAATTTATCTCCTGGAAAAAAAAACCCAACCAAAACCTAACAACTGTAAAACAAAAGGTATGATATAGAAAATAGTGGTATAAATTATTATTATTATTATTATCATTATCATTATCATTATTATTTAATTGTATAACTGGCTCCATAAGGGAACCATCAACATCACAGCTGAACACCTTCATTGTACCAATCGATTAGTTGCTTCTCAAAACATCCCTCCAGGTTGGTGTTGCTGATTCTGTTCCACAAATGAAGTTTAAGGTCATGAAAGAGCATAAGAAGGTGCATTTCCCCTTTGTGTTGCTTATCTGCATCAACAATCCTTTTAAAGTATGAGTAGGGAGAGAAAAAAGAAGCAGAAAGAGCAGACTATAACTAAAACCTCTAAACCCTGTCAAAGGTGAGAAACAGGTCAGGAGGCAACAGTGTCCAGGGTAAAACGAAAGCCTTGCTGTGATTACTTTCTTCACGGAGATAAAAAGGACCAGTCTGAGACCCTTAAGTCTCTTCATTGCTCTGGGCAAGTAACTTGCTCTGTAATTGTGCTAAGTTGCAAGGTTAAGCCAGGCTTCAGTCCTCTTGGCCTTGACTTCCTGCCTGTGGCAAAGCTGCAAGCAGGCTTGTGTTTATCGGCTTTGAACTTGGTAGCCTACACATGTAGTTTCACTGTAACTGAAGGCTATCTTCAGTTATTGCTGACATGGTCCTTCCCTCCCTCTTTCTGTGGCCCTTCTTTTGTGGCTGGATTTTGGCAGAACAGCCCTAGCTTGGCATTAGCTGCTGCGAGAACCCACCCTGTGTATGGGACCCACCTTCTGCGCTAATGAAAGGGCCGTACTTGCAGAACAGCAATGTTTCCTGCTGTGGCATCAGCTGCAGTTTGCTAAACCCTTACTCTCCTGTGCTGGAGTGTTGGGAACCCTTCTGTGGGGTATGGGGGACTTGTGGAGTTTGGTCTCTGATTCCTTGGGGACCAAGTATCTACTACAGAGCAGCCAGTGTGGAGGACTGGACTTGATGCCAGTGTACTCCTCCACGCTACCCTTGAAGAAATGTGGAAAATCATATCCTTTACATATCAAGAATCAATCTTACTCCTATCAAGGTTAATGGCAAAGCTGCAATTTATTTAAGTGGAAACACATCAGGTCCCGGGTGGCTGAAATTAGAGCTTGGAGCAGGAAAAGACATTGAAAATTAAGAAGGTGGTTATGGTTACATGGACATTTTTCCATTGTTGTGCTGGCTAAAACAGCCCTGCAGCCACTTGTTCTTGCCTTCTTTGTTACGCTGACCCCAGAGCTTGTACATAGAGCTAAATTACTTTTCTGGGTGGAAAAGAAGCAGTTTTGGTGGGAGTTAATTTTCAAATGCATGAGATCCCTCACATAGTCCATTCTGTGCTCCCACATATGCTTTGCAGACACAACGGGGAAGGTGACAGGGAGCAGGGAGAAGTGGCCAGGGAGGTTGAGAGTTGCTTAAACTACTTTTAACACTATCTCACTTTTCTTTACTTTCTTCCTACTGTTTTTCCTGTTCCCATTTCCAGTCATCAAGATTAAGAAGCAAACGATGTTTCATCTCTTCTTGTCATTGCTGGCTGTGCGGCCCTGTCATCTTCTGTCTTTCAGAGACAGTGGCTGTCTGGTAGTGCTAAGAGCAAGTTCAAATAGATGAGGTGGCAAAACTCTTACCCCAACTGGAAGTCAGAAAGTTGGCTCTCACCTTCGCAAGTATTCAGACTTTGTGTGCATTGGATACTGGTGTGAATTACTGTCACTTAACAACCCACAGCGTATCACTTGAAGTACAATAGCTGCCAACGTGCGTGTCCTCAGGCAAATATGAAGTGAGCTGGCTTACTTAAGTCTCATAGAAAGCTGAACTAGGGCAAATTGCCTCAAATTTCCCAGGGCAGATCACTGTGCTGATGTATGGTGACCTGACTCTATATCTGAGCCCTTAGTCCAATAGGAAGCACATGAATATTTTAAAGGATCTACTCCTAAATATTAAGGCATTACTCTATATGTCATCAAACAACTATCGTATGATATTCCCTTCTGGGAAACGATATGCTGTAACTTACCCTGCTTACAGTTTATTTGCCTTCCAGTTTTTCTCTTTTTGCCCAAAAACATTCTTGTTTCTTAACCTTCCTTTAAAAGTGCCATTAATTTTACGGGTCCATTGCCAGCTGCCGTTGCTGCTGTTGGTCCCTCCTCCCAGGTCCTCTGACTCAGCATTTTGTGAAACCACACTTGGCAGGAAACACACTTTTAGAGGGACCAACTGTAATTTAGACAAAAAGACCATTAGCTGCACTCAGCAGCAATGGCAAGACTGCTTTTGTGCTGCTGTGTTAAAGCAGACCGTGGCCAGGAAGAAATACATTATTTATGTTTACTAAGTTTTGGATAGGCAGCTTTTCAAAACTTACCCTACTTCTTTTGCAGTATTTTGGTCAAATAGATTACAGGGCTGGATGAGAGATCCTGCTCCGTGGCACTAAGCAGTTAACGTTTAACAGGGCCCAACCCACAAACCCACAGATGTTTCTGTGGACACTTCAAAGGAATGTGGCATTTTCTAAACTGGGAAGACCATAGTATGTGGCAACCAACATCATCATGGTCTTTGCTTCTGGTTCCTGCTCCCTGGAGGCTGGACTCCCTCCAGAATTGCCTGTTTTCCTCATTAGGACAGAATTACTGTTTTCTCCATGGCCAACCAGCCACACACTCTGTTTGTATCTGCTCTTTTGGATGTCAAACAGAGGAGAAGAGCAGAAGCAGTTATGGGCGATATATTTAGTCCTTGTCAAGGGGGGATATTTCTATTAAAAGAACAGAACTCAACTCTTTCCTGATACAGTCAAAGTGTCTTGGAGTTGTCAAGGTAGATACTCTTAAAATATACAGCTTCTGACAAAGCAAACAGGAGTTTACTGTGGGAACAGAGCAGTCAAAAAGACTATTCAGCCTTTATTTTAGGCAGACTGTACAGTGTTAAGGACAGGTCAAGGATAATGAGCTGTGATTGTAAGAATCATGTACGACAGAAAGATGTAGCAATGTGTCATTTCAATCAAGGGAGAGCGAGTAGGAAGGGTATTTGTCTTCTGCCTTGTCAGGGAGAAATCGGTCTCCTGCAGCACCGTTGTCACCCAGCAGCAGATATCTGTCTGAACGGGCAGGTTCTGCTCTCCTTTCTGGGCCTCCTGAGTACGGGAAGAGAAGAGCTCACTGTAGCTTTTGATCTGCTGCAAAGCCCAACTGCAAAACAACAGACTGGGCATTGCAATGTGGTGAAATAAAAGCCATCAGCAATTAAACAGCATATTCATGACAGTGATTGAAGATGACTTTATTTCTTGCTGCCTTTGTTTAAACAATGTCCTTTCCATATACTCATAATGTACACGACAAATGACTACATAGCTGTGGGGGAAATACATAATGCTCTCTGTCTCCAGTTGAAGGTTGATCACCAAATGATTAAAGCATAGTTGTTTAGGGTTATTCCCAACACGGACCTGCTAACTTCTTTGTTATTGATGTTATTTGGGCAATTATGCCAAAGTATGTTATGTACGCAAAGAGAAGAATAACTTCCTAACGTAGTATCTGAATTCATGTTTGTATGCATATATAAATATATCCATGTATAAGCAATATTTTAAATGTCTGTCTGACAAATAAACGAGTATGGTAATTAACATGAGCAAATGTAAACGAATACACATTTTTTGCATGAACAACACATTCTCTCATTGGAAAATTTGAACTTAGTGCCTAAATAAATTCTGAGAAAGGTTTAGGGTATTTTTTTCATCTTTTTGCTGGGGAGGAAGGAAGCACCAGCAAGTGTGATCAGGCAGCAGAAGTTAAAAAAAAATGAAAAAACCCAAAAGAAAGTGCAACAAATTGGAACACCTCGATCTCAGTGGAAAAGAAATACTCACTGGTTGAAGTCTGCTCCCAGGACTGTTCCTCTTCTACAGATCCGATGGACTTCGTAATTGATTAATTTGAATAGGAATTTATAAGGAATTATCAAGTCTAACAATCTAAGAATTCAGCTTTTTAAAACAACTCTTCAGGGCTGCTAACCTGTTTGTGATATATACTCTCTTCTCAAGTAAAACCCCAGTTATTTTAAAACAGAGCAGAACTAAAAGCACTATGGACAATCAACAGATCTGATTACAAATTTAATGGCCTGATTTCACCCCTGCTCTGCTTCAATTTTGGAGCAGTGTGAATCCAGTGCTTTTTATCTCCTCACCCCAGACACAATCTGGACTAGCACAGCAAGGAGCAAGTTTCTGGGAGTTTAAGCTTGTTCTGCTTTATTCGTTTTTCTGGTTTTGAGAGCAGCTGTCTTTGAGATTTGTGATCTTTTCTAAAAGCATGACCATAGTGATCATAAGGGCTTGGTGAATTTATTAACTCTACTTCATTAAATCCTCCTTTGACTCCATTTTGAAAGAATTAGTTCAGGAACACAGATTTAGATCTCCTCTACCATGTTATTTGCCAGATGCAGGGTGAACTTTGTAAGCATCTTGTTCCTGCTTTGGACTCAAACAAGAAATATCAAAATATGTAGTGTAGACCACTAAAACCAGCAGCTAAAACCTAAATGACATTTCTTATTCCTAAACTTTAAAGGTCCTAAACTTTAAAATGGATCATCTAATCGTACCTAGCTTCCCCTGCAGTTCAGGAAAAAATGCGTGGCCCTAGCTTGACAGTTAAGTGATATTTTGAGGGAGCTAAAAGTGGTTATGTGTTATCTGTGAACAACATTTTCCTGACCAAAAATCCTGTGATGAAGGAGATTGTATTGTAGTCATACCATCAGATATTTCAGAAAAGAGATGAAGCTTATGACATCTCCAATGCAAAGACATCTAAAGGCTGAACATTTGGCTCAGAACAAACTCAACCTGAGCCGAACTGCTAAGCTGTGGAAATGATCCTTTCATGGCATCTGCTTAGCTATTAGCAATTATTTATTTTGTTTAAATATGACCAAAGCTCTTCTCTCCTCTCTTTCCTTTTTTTGAGGGTTTTGTTTTCGAGAGAAATCATTAAGTTAATCCTTGATAATCCAAGAAAAAAATAGATGCAACTGTTCAAGCCCTTTTGCCTGTGTATAGAAAAATGAGCTACGACTTCACTTTACACAACAATTTTCTATCCAAATTCTAATAAATACTATATGATGTATAACTCATAAATGTTCACAGCACACGAGTGGGCTGCCCCTGGAAATTGCATGGCTTGAGTGCAGCATAAACTGGCAATTGTAACATGATTAGAAGCGAAGGAAAGAGAAGAATTTCTTATGACATTTCAAAGCTTCTTATAGCACAATACCTTCACCTATAATTGCCAGCCAAGATGTTACCACAGGGCCATGGATTGTTATTTAAAAGGCTTATAAAGGTTTTTCTTTCCTAAAAATAATGATGAAATTAAACATTGTCATTTGAAAGCATTTAAAAACAGGCTCCTTATCTTCTCCCATTCAGCAGCAGTGTCTGGCTTAGGGAAGTGAAGAGGATGTGCATGATTAGCTAATGTCAGATAATATCCTAAATGACACTGTGTAGAGATTAAGACACTTGGATTTTTCTAAATATGTATTTTAGTGCTATATAAAGGTGCTAAAATGACAGCTCTGGGGACTGAAATCTCCTCTTTACCTAACAGTGGACAGAAGACAGGATCATTCAGTCTTTGCTTCATTCAGGCTATTCTTCATCTGTCTCCTACAGCTGCTGTTCAGTTTCCAATAAGCCAAAGTTTGCAGTAAGGATTTCTTGGGACACCTTAAAAATTAAATTAAAGATGGAAAACCACAGATGTCTTTTACCTAGGACATCCACTGTCAGTAGCTTTTCTTACTTGGATCCATGATCTAGAGGTAGAGACTCATTTTCTGATAATCAACTACATCTATAAAACTAACTTCATTGTTTATCTGCCTTCCAGCTGAAAATGTACCTTATAACATGCAAAGCCTTGAAGACAGGTTTTGGTGTGAAAGTGTATTTGAGAAGTGACTGGAAACAGTTTCCAGAAGTGAAGAAGCTGATTTACATTCAAACAGACTCTTTCTTCAGAAAGGAAGTTTACCTGGGGTAAACCGCTGTGTGGGAATGTCCTTTGAAACGAAGTTAATTGTACCTTGGTTCAAAGAACTCTTTGAAATTCCTGTAATGCAATTATGCTAAGCTAGAGGAAGTTAAAGGATTGTGTATTGGCAAAAATGCAGTTAGAGTCCCAGTTGAAGTCATGTGTCAGAAGTGCTATTGATGATAACATTGACACCTGCCTCTGATAACTTCAAAGTCTGTGCTCTCTGTATGAACGTAAGTTCACTGAGCTCAGCTAGCAAAAGGACAAACCAAGACAGAGACACCAGTCCAGACCTTCAAGAAGTGTAAATGGAGCTATGCCGCTTAACAACAGCACATCAAAACCGAGCTCACCACCTTTTAACGTAGAGGATACAATGACTGCGCTCTACCAAATGAAGCCCAACATCTATAGACCTACAGCTGTTAGTCATAGACAGAAAGGGATCTCTGTGACTATCTGCTTTCTCCATGCTGGTGGAAAAAATAAAATTGCCCTGTGTGAGTTTCTGAGGAAAGATTGAGTGTAAAAGACCTCTTCCACGTTGGTTTCTGAAGGCGCTGATGTTCTAAGTTTCTGATGTCTTCTGGGCGTGAGTTCCACCCTTGCGGGGGGCCATGTTCAGACAGAGTGAAGGCAGGTGATTTTTCTCCTGTACCACAAAGTGCTTCAGGAATACTGAAAGAAGTCTGAACTGATGAATGCACCCAGAACTCAACCTTTGGGAATAAAACTCATTATTTATCACCCAGTGTTTCATAAGCTGCTGTTCATCAAAAATTTTTGTGTATTTTGAATCTGCTTTGATAATTTATCTCTTTTTAAACATCAACCTGATATTTTATTTAATTACTGCTCCGTTCTGCCCAGTTCTGTGAAATGCCAAGCTAGAGCTAAAGAAGCCCAAGCACCTCTTAAGATCACCCCCCTCCCCCGTTTGTATTTGGCTGTGTACGTGGAATAAGAGTGACTTAGCAGAAGTCCAAAGAATGGGAATATTAATAAAGGCACTATTAACCTTTGCAGGGGATTCAAGGCTTTAAAAATAAAGTGGGAAAGGGCTAGATTTTTCTGCCCAAAGCACTTCTAATTATTTGATTCAAAGTCTTCTCTGTCACAGAGGCTCTGCCTTTGCATTCTGGTCCCTTGATTTCCTCTCTGTGCACCAACTGAAATATGCAATGGTTCCCACCTCAGTCACAAGCATATTTCCTGTTTTTTTGAGAAAATCGGGGAATAGGAAAGGTGCAGAGCAGTCTGGGTCTTCCTCAGTTTGTATTTCCCATACAAGTGAGGCGCGCAACAAGATCTAGGAACTACAGAACTCTTCTGGCTTCCTTAGGAGATATGCAGCCAGCCTCAGCCTTCAAATGTTACAGGAGCCAGGTCCTCACTCTCCAGTTTCAGTCTCTTATTGCTAATCTCCTCAGTATTGAATTTTGTCCACAGTATAACTTAGGAGTAAGAGACCTGTTCTTCACATCAGGAAATTATGGTGGATTTCAGAATTTAGAATTTTACAAGGGAAAATGCCCACCCTGGTCACACAGTCTTGCTGTGTACATACTCCAGAGGTGCTTTTGATCTGTTGTTCAAATAAATTCTCAGTGAAAAATTACATATAAGTGTGGTGAAGAGGAGAAAAAACACCCCAAATGCTGTTATAGTGGAACTGAAAAACATGGAGTCATAGAATCCAGATGACAAAAATAGATTAATTTTTCATGTAGTGCACTGCGGTTAATCCTTGTGCTCACAGTATACTTTATTTAGAATCACTGCAGAATTCCTCCTCTGATTTTCCTCCCTGAAATTAGCCTGTAGTGCTATGCTTCAGACTTCACAGGAGCCTAAAGGTATTTGATTTAATTTATATCTATGAGTTTTGTTCTTTGTTCATTTATTTTAATCACTGTTGGTTTTCTCTCCCTTTGACTATCCTAAGATTTTCATTCTGATACATCATTGGTTATTATTATCTAAAGAGTTCTCCACTGAATTCAGGTTCCCTAAAATTTCAAGTACAGCAATTTCATTTGAGAATGAGTATCATTAAATGAAACTGCTGGATTAAACTATCTCAGAAGCAGAATGTGCAGTTATAATTTTTATATAATGTTTATAATGGCAATTCCAATCGTCATGCTAACACTCGAGTATTTTCTGAGAATTTTCAATTCAGCATTTTTAGATATAGTTAGTATTTTAAAGATTATGTAAATGTTCTAAAATGGTAAAATATTATAATAATGTGTTAAGTTGGGGTTTTTTGGTAGACATTAGAAATGTACTGTTTCATAATGTGTTCAAAGTTAAACCAAAATATTTCACTGGAGTATGTAAAAATATTTGGATGTTGAATCTTTAAAAATTAACATGTTCCATGCCTATTGCAAGAAAAAATAGAATAGCATATTCCACAAGTTGAAGCTGACTTATCCGTTTGTATTTAATTACATAGTTATCACTTTTTTTGTGTGCAATTACATTAATATTTTTAGATATTGTATGGTTTGACATTTTGGTTCCAACTGTAGACAGGCAACTATGCCTTCAGATGGGTCTCTGCCAGCTAAAAATACGGTCCTAGATAAGTACATGCAACCTCCACATTAGTATTAGTGACACCCAGAAATAGATTGCCATGTTGAAATAAGTGAACTCCAAAGAGTTCTGTAGCTCGTCCGTTATTAAGCTAGATCCTAGCTTGCATATATGTAATAGTATAAAGCTGAACAGCCTACATGTCCAAAGGGTTAATAGCTGCTTCCATTAGAGAACCGTGGTCTGGTACAATGCTGCAGCTCCTAGCAATTTAGGAGCATAGGATTCAGGTGAAGAAGGAGTCTCTGGGTCATGGAACCAGGTCCTCACACTATGGTGCTTTTCATGGACAGTGACATAATGCAATACCTTTTAAAACTGTCTAAGTTGCAGCTTAAAATTGGTCATTTGCTTGATGCTTACACTATCAGAAGGCTGCTCCGGACTGTCACTCTTCCAAAGTTAGAAAACTTGTCATTTAAAATTTAATCTATCATCAGTGAGTCACAGCTTTGTCTTAAACTCTATGCTGGCGCGTCTAGCATTGCAATGGAAGTGGATTCACCTCTTCCCAAAGAAACACAGTGGAGGCTCTCCATGCAGATGGATGAAAACCTTCTCAGTCTTGCTAGAGCAGAGTGAACACAAAAACTTCTGGTTGCTGCCAGATAATCTCTCTAATCCAGCTACTGGATCTCACTCTGCATGAGATGAACCAGATCTTTGATGGCAAATAAAAGCCTTGTCTGCAATGGTGTGATTGATGATCTCCTTTTCAAAAACCAGAGGGATGTTTAATTCTTTTCCATACCAAACTGAATATGAGACAGCATTGTAGGTACCTTACTGTTTCAGAGTTCAAAGACTGTAGAGGATGTGGCTGCCTTGCAGAAAGGGGATTTAGAAAAGGAAAAGTTAAAATTTTAAGTATTTTTCTCCCTACTTTACTCCATATGTTACATTTGCAAGTTCCACTCAGGTAAGTCATAAAACTGTAGGAACACATTTTAGCCACAACAGATTACTTGTTGTAGGCTTTTTCATCTCCCTCTGCCTCTACTTAAACTATTACTCCTGAGATAGGCGAACCTGTATTTGTTGTTTCAATATTGGCGAACCAGCGTTGCCAATATTTTTGTACTCTGCACACAGAAAGTAATGTCCTGCAAGCAGAAGATGCACTTGAGAATACTTCGGCGCTGGCAGTCAAAGGTTTCACCAACATTGCTTCACTGAGGACAGAAAATTCAGCAGTAGCTGACTTGCGGGGTTCCCAAAAGACCATTTTATTCTGAATCTAGGGTGTGAGAACTTTTGCTTTTAAACCTCTGTGGCAGGTAGTTAGAGTAAAAGATGTTATAAAAGCAGCAGTTACTTATCTGGATTCCTTGGATTTCTCTGCCACTGTTTATAATGGGATAATCTGGTGCTCAAAAAAATGTGAAAAAGCCTTTTGCAGAAAGCAGTAGAAAGACTTTTTATGCTCCTTTTTACTGATTACTTTTGCTTGATGCTAGGAAACAATTATTTTAAGTGGATTACTTCCAAAGAATAACTTAATTTGATAATAAAACAAATACTACTTTCCCATTTATTGATGAATCAAGCAAGGTAATTGGATTTATTACTTCTGAATCTATGAGTAATCCTGTTTCCAAATCACATATGTGTTTCCTCCTCTGGTTTTATGTTCATCAGGAGATGACACTTATTTATGCCTTCTCTTTCTGGCAGAAGTTCACTTTTTTTGAATCAGGACAGAAACAGTCTTATGCACTGCTTCTGAGCTCAAAATAGAGCTAATTTATATTTATGCAATATACATCCTTGCTGGAGAAAAGTGAGCTTCAGTCATTCTGAGTAGCTAAAAATACTAGTTAATTAAAACATATCTCGCATTAATATCTATAATATGCACGGTAACAGTGGGATAGATATAACGACATTATGATGCTGTTTTGTAGCACAGGTCTGAAAGCTGAGAGGCCCCTGGAACATATAGCCCGGCCTGGTGTGTAGGAGATGCCTTTGATGGGCATATACAGCTAATCTGGGGAGTGGCCGTGCAAAGCATTATTAACGCTTCTCCTCCCTCTGCTTTTTGGCTTGATACCGCAAATCCACCACGCTGAATCTTTAGAAGATTAATGATGCTTTAAAACAAAATAAAACCACAGAAGATTTTTCAGCTGAATTAGTATAATATTCATTTTTAGCAGTAAGTACTGTTGTAGCAATTTATATTCCTAGAGCATCTTTCACCTGGAGATCTCACATCAGTTTGCAAACATTAGGTAAACTTCTTAGACCCTCTACTTAAAATACTTCATTTGCTTTACAGGAATGGTCTGCACCTGCGGTGGTCTACCAGTATAGCTATACCCACTTATACCAAAACATTTCTGAAGTGGAAATGTGGCTTACATTAGAAAAACAGTTCTTCTTTTGATACAGAGTAAAATCTGTTCCTTGAGGAACTATGTCTGCATATTCTGGTTTAAAGTGTGATTTCTTTTCATACCTCTGTTCAGCTCAGTAATGCTAGCAAAACTTTTAAGAGCAGATCAAATCAGGAACTGAAAGTGCTAAAAAAGCTCATTCAAATTCAGATTATTTTCTTACGTAAAGGGCAAATGACCCTTGTGCTCAAAATACACTACTTTATTGGTAGGATTCCTTGGTTCCATTGATAAAGATGCAAATCTGTTACATCCCCCAGCTTCACCACCTTTACTCTCTGCATTGGTGTTGTCCTCTTGCCTCATAAAGCATTGCTCAAAAACGGACTTCCAGAGCTGAAAGAGCACGTCTGTAGAGCTTGAACTGAATAGCCAGTTTCTGTCATTTGGAACTGTAACAAAATTGCATCTGCTGAAAATCACAGAGTTCTGCTAGCTGTCATGGTTTTACCGTGGATCTGAAATTTAGACATTTTTCCTGGTCTGCCAATGTCGGCCATGTTCATTAATGGTGGTCAGCAGTGAATGATAGTGGGAGTTTCCAGGGTTTCCAGGCTACCAAGCCCCATTGTGGTTTACAGTTGAAAAATTTCAATCCAACTTTTCCATTTGTAGATGCCATTTGAAGCCAGTGCTGCACTTTCATAATTTTTTTTCAGACAGGATCAGAATGTGGTATTTGAACGGAAATTACATTCTATGGCAGAATAGAAGGGCCAGAAGGAGAGACATGTTTTTGTTAGGAAAAATATGCTATGGGCTTTGCGGTGCTGTGGGAAAGTTTGCTGCTGCTGAGTATACGCAGAGTCCACATCGCCTTGATTCCCACCGCGTTTTCTTCTGTGCCTCCTTCCATGTAGTGACAGAAAAAGCCAGATCTTTCGGACTAATCTATTATACTCTTTCCTTCTCAGTCTCTTCTGTCTCTCCCCATTGCTCCCAGAAAAGGAGGGACTATTTCTGGCCATTACAAGGCATCCTAGGGCTTTCTCACGTCACTTCCAACGCATTCCTTGCCTCCGTTCACCCAGGAAGAATCTGCTGCATTTGCTTTCTGTCTCAGGTCACTCATCTCACAGCTATGTGCCAGGTCAGTGCCAGTGAGTTGTCTTGCATGGCAGAGCTTTGTTATACAGGCTGGTGGGTCAAATTTCACATGTTCAAAAGGAGTCAGTGTAAAGACAAAGAGAAACAGCATACCTTTCAGTGCCAGTAATGCATAAACTACCACATCAACTACACAGCATGAAGATCTTTATCCAGCTGTGTTTATATATTATTTTCATTAATTATGGGTGTTCCTAACACTTGACACAAACAAGGACATTTTTTTTGTTAGGTTGCCTTTTTATTAATCCATTGTTCTTCTAAAGAATAATACCTCCCCCCCATTAACTGGCCAGTGATACATCACTTTTTGTAATAAATCTCAGAAAGCAGCCCTGCAAACTACTGCTCTTTGGATCATCACTTACGAAAGGAGATACCTTCTTCTTCTGTCCACCATGAATTAAAATAAAATTGTTTATAATCCACCCTTTTAATCCACCATTTATTCCTGGCATCACAGCGCGGGAAAGAGCATAACTGCTCCATGGATGAACTTAGTCTCATGAGTTTACCTGTGCTTTGAAAGCTTTTTGATGTATGTGTTGTATTTTATTTATCATTTTTTCTTTTGCTTTGCTTTTTCAATACCAAGGCTGTTTGGGGGTTGTATTAGTAACATGAACTTTGTAACACAGACTGCAGGAGAACCCTAATAAATTTTAGCCTTTGTCAAAGATTACACACAGTGTATAACCAGCAAAAAATAGTTATTTTTGAGAGATATGCATTTTGAGAGATCGGAAGTACTCATGCGTTTATTGACTACAGGGAAGCTGTTTGAATTCAGACAAATGCATTTCTCACAATTCATTTCAGGGCTGATTCATTTTATCTGTGTGTTTCCTGTGCCAAGTGGGAACATTAGGCCTCTTTAAAAAATGATGGGGGATAATAAATGCTCCCGGCATTTGTTTTGCTGAAGTGAAGTAATGGCAGAGAAGCATATGGTGAAATATATTTTTAATTACTTTTCAACAATGTTAAATGTTTTTTCCTTATTTTCATATTTAATGTTCTTGATCAAGCTTGCTAAATAGGCAGCTCTTATGGAACACACCACTTTGTGCAATAACACATGACTAATTTTATGGGCGATATTATATATGCCTGTGTATCAGCAACATATTAGCTGTAGAACTTTGTTTATGATGCGTTGTGCCATCCAAGGAAGCTGGGGTTGGGGGGGGCTGTTTTGTTCCTGTTTTATTTTTTCCTCTGAGCCCACAGCTCTCAACATCTTTGGTTTGGTTTTCTTATATTTTTGTTTGTGCATGTAAAGCAGGAAATATGCTGCTCTTCTGGTAGACTAAACAAAAGGAAATCCACCTGGGACGGAGAGGAGACACTAGCCTCCCTTTTAACAACTTCACTTCTAAATCACCGTTCCACCCGCTGCCTTCATCTTCTCCCTGTATCACAGACTCTACATTAAAGAGAAGCGAACAAAACAAAGGACGCCTGTTCCCAGCCCTACTAAAGAGAGAAAAGCTGCTAGTGCCTAAAGGCTAAAGCTGAGCTGAACATATTATGGCTACAGAAGTTGGCTAGGCTGCAGATATACCCGTGCAAGGGAAATAAGAGCCTATTGCGCAATGCCAGCAAATAACAACTAAAAAGTAACTTACATCACAGGAGGATGGCGGGGGGAAATCAAGGTACAATTATCACCACGCATCTGCGCCTATATATCATCTTGTTGGGTTGTACACTGGTGTTCCTTCAATACAAATTATTTTTAAAAAGTAAAAAAAAACCTGGTAATTTGCTGTCAACACTTACAGCAGGCGACCACACTCTCCCCTCACTTGTTACAGAGCTTGCACAAATTCTTCTTTTTCTTCAGATGTCATGGTCATCACCAGTGTGAGCAGAGGGATGCTTCTTGTAGCATGCCCTGGAGATCAACAGACCCAGGCTATTTCAGATCAGTGAGTCCTTTCCAGAGCTGAGAGCTCCTCACAGAGACTGCTCTGCAACCGTCACCTTCTTTTTCAGCTTGAGTGGCTTTTCTTCTTGCAGCCGTGGCAGTATGGCAGAAAGGAGATGGCATAGCTCTCTCGTACGTCCAGCGCTTCCTTTCTCACTGCTAGTGATTCAGAGGATTAAAGCAGCAGGATATAAAGCAACAGATGGGGATTTCATTCATTCCCTGTGCTTTGAAAACAGCTTCTAAGAAATATATCCATTGTTATTATTGTGGCCTCCAGTATGCTGAATGCAGGCTTCAGTTTGAGATGGGAGGGAAATGTCTCTGGGTCCAGGGAAATGGGCACCGCAGTGGAGAGAAACACTCCGGTGATATTTTATCCACATTATTCAATCAAAAAAGCAGTTTGTAGCCAAGGCATCGAAGATGTACAAGATACTCCCGTTTTTCTCCATGCCTTCCCCTTCTCCCAGGTATACAGTGTAGAGGAGCAGAAGCTGGAGGGGTTGGCAGTGGGAGAGGCAAACCCCAAGTACAGCTCCCGTAGTGAGGTGCTGGCCTCTCAGGTCTGTCCCTGAGTACTGGGAAAAAACTCAACAAACAAAAAAGAGAGGTAAAAAATTGACTGTGGGAGAAGGAAGGCCATTGCAACTGGTGGCCTGGCTCCCACACTGCTTGAAGCTGCAGAGGGGGAACTGGCCAGTTCTGAGACCGCTCATACGAGTTTTGGGACACGCTCTGGGGAGACCTTACTGAGGCCTTTCAACACCTAAAGGGACTTGTAAGAAAGATTGGGACAGACTTTTTAGTAGGGCCTGTTGTGATAGGACAAGGGGTAACGGTTTTAAACTGAAAGAGGGTAGATATAGACTAGATATAAGGAAGAAATTTTTTATGATGAGGGTGGTGAGGCACTGGGACAGGTTGCCCAGAGAGGTGGCAGATGCCCCATCCCTGGAAACATTCAAGGTCAGGTTGGACGGGGCTCTGAGCAACCTGGTCTAGTTGAAGATGTCCCTGCTCATTGCAGGGAGGTTGGACTAGATGACCTGTAAAGGTCCCTTACAACCCAAACTATTCTATGATTCTATGATTTATGACAGAAGAGGGAAATGAAGCCTTTCCACCCCGATCAGTGGGGCAGCCTTGTGCGGGTGCTCTGCAGAGAGGGAGGACAGGATTCCCTTCAATTCCCTCTCTCCCCAGGTTGCTCGCTGGAGGGCTTCCGGAGCAAACCAAGGGCTTCAGTCGCAGGGCAAGGGATGAAGGAAACAGCCTCCAGAAATGGCCTCATTCTTGTTTTAACAGATACGAAAGGAAAAAGATTAGTCCCAAGGAAGAGGCTTTTGCTTCTGGGGTTCATAACCTGGGCGTGCTGCGGAGCTTCCAGAACCCAGATGTGATAGAGGACGTTAGCTTTTCCAGAGTCTTCGCTTTTAATCTCCACACATGAAGAATTGGGTCAATTGTGCATGGCCAGAGACAGCAGTTCCCCTTGCACTGTAGCTTTGCATGCTGGAGATAACACTTTCTATAAATCAAGACAGGCTGTAAAAAGTGACAAAAACTGTGAAGTTCAGCTTGCCAGGAAACTGTTATCGTGTATGTGTATTTTTTTTAGAGAAAAAAACATTTAATATCCACATCCCATTTTGTCAATCTTTCAAAACCCCTGACAGGGATGTGAACGTTGCTCAAGAGCTATTACATGTCGTGATTATAATTTGTTCTTTTTGAAGAGGGTGATGTCTAAGTCATTTTTGATGATTACATTTCCTTGGTCTATATTTATTCGAAAGACACTTTTTAAACCTGAGAATTGTTTCCAAACAGTATGCATAAATGATTAGTACTGCTTTCAGTCGTGCAGTTTGATCCCTATTCCCTTTAGATGTTAGTCTAGATGTGAAGACAATGCCCTACCTGGTGTAGAAAGAATAGATCTTAACTGCTGCAGCAGCTGAAAGAGTTGGAATGATTTGAAGATAAAACTAGCCACGTCCTATAGAATCAGTCAGAGCTGTGGGTTATAAAATCCACTGTATACTTTGCATGTGCTAAGGACGTCGTGTTTACTAGCAGAATGCTATGTAAGCAACTAGTAAATACCGTGCTTTCAAATACATAGATTTCCTGTTTCGAGCTTTATTCTATCGCCTACATGCAACTTAGTCCTACTTTGTGGCTGCTATGACACAAACCCTAAATTATCTTCCAATTTTTCAAATTCAAAATAAACTCTATTTAATTGTTTAATGCCTCTCTAAAGAATCAGGGCGTTTTACACTAGTCTCACCAGAATGAATACTTATCTCAGACATCTGCCTTTGAAAAGAAGGTTCTTTATCTTTATCTTCCTCCAGTAAGGAAAATATTTTGTGAGTGCTGCAATTTCTTTTCCAGCTAAGTGACAAGGAACATTTGAGTTTGGATAAAATAGGTGTATATATTTTATTTCTTGTCATTTTTTGTTTTAATACTCCATTATTAGTGTCCTTCACCATTTGAAAAACAGGAAGGAACAACTTTTCTTGAGAAAAGACCTTTAGACTCCCTTTATCTACCTCAAAAAACAGGTAACCACCCAGTGAAATGTCAAAACCAAAGAATCAGTGTGTTTTGATAACATGTGTTATGTACTGAAGTCTGTATAGCTCCCATACATTCCGATACATTTTAGACTTGTATTTATCTGGAAAAAAAGTAGGGAACAGTTGTTGCACAAATGAGCACATGTTCCAAAAGAGGTGTATATGAGCAGAGGGACTGATTTTTAAGGGCGCAACCATATGGGCACATGTGAAATAAACACAAACTAGTTTTATCTTTGCCAGCACTAGGAGCAGTGTGGTCTGATAGCTTTTATAGTCTTTGCTGGTTTTTGACCAGTCTTCCCCTCTGCAGATCCTATTCTTGGAGCTGTTCTTTCTCCTCCACCATCTGATCTGACACCTGTTTCCAAATTAAATGTGCTTTCTATTCCTTGGTTCTTGAATGACCTCTCTTTTCTTTTTACCTCTTCTGTTATTTAAGGCTGCAAAGTATATTAAAACTCAAAAGACAGGCTTAATGCCAACCAAACCCAAACTGCCTCTGTGTAATGCGGGCATGTGTGATTGGAAGCAATGGGACAGAGTTTCTTCAGTTACTGCCGGGACATTGATATAAGAGGCAAACATCATTTAAACAGATGTTCTTCAGAAATGCAGAAAAGGAGCTGGATTGTTCCCCTTCTGTGCAGTGATAATGTGTCTTGAAGTTCACCTGATGCCTCAGTCCTTTTGCATGCCAACTTGTGGCTGCAAAGCTGGAGGGAGGAACCATATCCTGCAGTTTTACCACAGGGGAGAAAATAACAAATGTCTTGAATCAGAGAAGTACTGAGGGGCAATGGATGGAGATGGGGGTGGCACAGCTGGAATTATGCATACAGTATTCGGTGGCACCAAAGTGTTTATCTGGGGTTGCTGTGAGGGCAGAGGGAGGTATTGACATGACCTCTTTAGTCCCCCAGTAAATCCATTCCTAGTCCTTCAGCCTTCTCCTTCCTTTAAAGAAACTAAAAATGTCCTTCAGAGGTTTAGTGTTCCTCTATTTAAAATTATTTGTATGTCCTTTCCTGAATTTGGGCTTGCATCAGAAACGGGCTGAAAGAAGCAATGAGCCAGAATTGTGAGACAGATCAGATAGTCTGTATAACATGTAGCCCCTTAAAAATAGTTACTGTCTTCTTCTAAAAGCAGTAACAGAATATGGGCTGTAATCTTGATGTTCTTAGTTGTCAGTTTGGCTCTAACTAAGCTACCATTTAAGGCCAGTTTCTACATGGGTAGGACTGTTAAAAAAATAATCAACGCTAGCTGCTCTCGTCTATCACTTTCCAGTGAAAGATTTTCTATTTAATTCCTGCTAATCTTTGTCGGCAATTTCCTCATAGATCTTTTTGTATTTCTTTTTTTTTTAATGTAGCTTTGTTCTAGCAAATTTGCCTGCTAAAGAAACGGTTTGGTTTCATGGTCCATGCTGGAAGAACCTCTGTGACTGCCCAGGTGAGGATTTGCTCCAAGTCAGAAAAGCTAAAAAGGAACAACTGCACACCCCCAGAACTGTGAATTTCAACACCTCTTCTGGCAGCACATGCAAGGCAGTATCATTTCTGAAAGCATAATAGTATTTCTAAAATCCAATTAAAGATCTTACTTTCAAGATATCTTATTTTCTCTTCCAAGTAATCTGCAGTCTACAGTATAACTTTGTCATCCAGAAGAAAGCCTGAAATTAAGAGAAACATTATATGATCCTAGCATCTATTATGCATCTTTTTATTTGTTGAAGGCTTGCTGTAAAATCTGCTTGTTTCCAAGGAATGAAAATTGCTTATTATCCTGGATAATGAAAGAGAATGTCGTCATCTATAATTGTTAGTTTAGGATACTTACTGTACCCTTCTATTATAAAAGGGTTTGCATAAAAAAAGGTTCAGTAAAGGAAGCAGCTTTTAAAGATTTTCTTAAAAAAAGAGGGATTTTTTTGCAAGTGAAATGTATACGGTTTTAACTGCAAAATGTATTGGAACAAGTTTCTTAATTGACAGATTGTAACGAATATGTATGCTATTTACTGAATGCAGTCCGCGAATGTTACAGTCTTTTTTTCAATGATCATAGAAGTGTGCTTCTATATATACCTAAGTATATAAATATACCCACCTGTCTATGTATGTCTGCATACGTAGGTGTATTGTATATGCACTTATTGCTTTTTTTAACACAGAGTTTTGCAATATCTAGGCATTTTTTCAAGTCTATTCCTTGTTTTATTTCCCCTGATTAATCTCTTGCAAGATAATCTTTACTGGGTAAGAAGGTTTGCATTAACACCCTGTGCCTGAATATGACAGCTCTGTAAACAGCAGCTGTACGGGGTCAGTCATGAGATCTAGAAATCAAAACTATACGGGCCTTAGTCACAGCTCATGAGACAAGCACTATGTGCTGGAAATTGACTGCCAGACAGCCTATATTTGATAAGTTGCACTAGACTATATGTCACACTTTCTACAGCAGTAGTATTTGACACACACACAAAAGTGCCTATATGATAAAAAAAAAAGGAAGAAAAAAAAGAGAAATCTACTCCAAACTCTAGGAGGAGGATATTAAAATCATTCAACTAGAAGGACATTCTCAGAGGAACAAATGTTTGTGCCTAAAGGGCTAGAAAACCAGTTTAGACCTAAACCCCCGTGAACATCAGGTATTCAGGGCTGTTAGCTCTCTCTGCAGTTGCAGAAGTGAGGTTTAAAGCTGTGATTGCAGTCAGCCAGTAACAGTTTATGCCTGCATGGAAGAAAAAGCTCAGCACTGGAACAGTGAACCCAAAGAACTACAAAGATGAAGAAAATGAGAACTTTTCTAATAAGGAAAATAATAGTAAAAAAACAGTGTTAAAATTGGTATCAGCAATCAGTGTAAGAATTCATATAAAACTCTCCTCCTGCTATCAGTCATGGATTTTTCGTCCAAGCCCAGATAGCCTTCATCTATCTCACTGACATGTCCTGCCAGGCTCAGGGTAACTCAGCCTCTGTTTTGGATATCGTTGCAGGGATGTCGGATTTGAGAAAGCAAGCTGCAAAATGGTTGCAGTTCATTTCTAAGCACACACACGTGCAACTCCCCCACGGTTAGCAGGTATAACGCGTCCCTGTGAGCACACAGGCACAGTTGGGAGCCAGCTTTTGACTTCTGTCAGTGCCTAATTAAAATTATGCTAATTCTAACAATAAAATTACGACTTGGTAAAACAAAACAGAGAAATGTGTTTACCGCAGTGCTAAGTATTTTATTTGTCTCTTGCTTCCCTTCACCTTTTGACAGACAATTATGGGAAATGTCTACAGCAAAACTGTCCATGGCAGTGCTTCAAACATTTATGTGGGGCTTTCAATTTAAAAGGGTTGAAAAAACACCTGTGCTTTTCTGGGCTATCCACATGCCACTTTTTCCAAATTCCAGCCGACTGAAGGTGAAAATCCTCAAACCCTCAACCACACTGTAGCTCCTGCTGTACTCAAGTATCTTTGCATGCAATGCTGAGCTTTCCAAACCATTCTGCCATTCTTCCCATACGTTATGGAGATCCTAATTCATTGTTCTCATGGTGTGCAGGAATGATATTACTTTGTGAAGAGCTAGAAAGAAATTCCTCTGGTATGGGAGTTGACAAGAATCTCTCCTTATACTTCAGAACTTTTGGATCTCCATCTAATTAGGTTGTACATTGCTAGGAAGTAAGCACCATGCTGTGTGTGCTTGCTTGCATCAAGTCAGACACACTCCAGCACGGCTCAGGTGCTTTATAAAATACAGATATAAACATTTTTTTTTTTCTTCTGAGATGGTGGGGGGTAGTGGGGGAATGAGAAGAATGTTTTGATCCCACAATTCACGAGTCTTAGAGAAAAGCAGAAAGATTCATATTCCAGCATTTAAATTGTCACAAGTTGAAAAGCTTGGATACCTTTTATTTATAGTGACTCTATTGTTTTATTAGGAAATCAGACAGGAGGGATCTTCTTCTTAGTGTGGCAATGGCTATGAAATTGATCTTCAGGGGGAGGTAATCTTGACAGAATTTGCAATAACAGAATGTGCATTCCCTTTCTGAAGCCATTTGATGTTATGAAAACTGGATGCTGTATCTGTGATGACAGAAAAAGTCATAATTTCAGGATAGTCCCAACTCAGCAGTTGTGTCTTCCAGTATTTCAGCCTGCAGGCTGTGCTCAGAACTGGAGTCCACAAGTGAGTGGAAGTTGGTCTGTAAAATAACTGAAAATTCTGGAATAAAAACCTTAACTTCACCCTTTTCCATATATTTGAGAGTTTTGTGTCATTACCTGCTTATAGCTGCTGTCAGCTCTTTCACTGGATATGTGCATACAAGAGGGACCCTCTTCTTTTACTTTTTTCCCTAAAATGATAACATGCTGCTGGGGATTGAGGAAGGTCAAGAAATACAACCCTTTGTAGCTTGCACACACCCACAAAATTTGCACAAACCCACATAGACAGCAAGCGCAACGTGTCTGTATTTGAAACTGAACCTGAATTCCTGGATCCAAAAGCCATCACTATGCCTGTCAGCTCCCCTCCACAGCCTCCAGCACCGTATGGTCAGCGGCTCTTGCAGGTGGCTCATGTTTGGCAGGAGCCTTTCATGAGCACTTCTGTGGCTCCACAGCTGCAGGGAACACCTGGAAGTCCCCAGTTTGGCTGAGAGCTGGAAAGCAGCCAGTCTTCTGGCTTTGTTCCTCATGGGGGCTGACTGAGTTCCTCCTCCTGTCTGGGTGCTGACGTCTCAGAAATACCCACAAAGTTGGTCTCTAGGCTTCACAGCAGTTGTGAATCCCACCTCACATCACAATCCAGGGGAGTTTCACCAGGCTTTGGGATAAGGCAGATTTCTTCTCATTAGAGATGGTCTGCTACAGGTTATGACATTTAGTTGCCTTCAACCAAGCACAGAAGGGAGGGGAAGTCGGCTGAGTGTTAGTGCTGTGACCTGGAGGAATTGTTTCAGAGGGAGAGAGTGGAATTTTGGTTAAATTATCATTTATGATACTGACAGGGAAATGGTCCTAATAGCATCAACTGTCCCAACCTACTTGATCTGAGCTGTTGGGGTCCAGGTCAGTAGGTGATCATTGACTACAAAAGAGGATAATTTCTACCTTAATAAGGCAAAGATGGCTTATTTCTGTCTAACAGATGGCAGTGGATATGAGTGATAATCTGCCTGGGATGTATTTTTCTGAACAAAGTAATTTGGCCAGCAGTTTCCAGTAGCTCCATGCTCTTCCCTATGGTTCCAGAGTTTGCACGTACTTTATGGACTCTGACCATATACTGTTATATCACATTTGGGAGGAAGGAAAGGAAGCATATAGTGCTAAAACCATTTTTGCCTATGTTTGGGAAGACCCCATTGTTTCAAATTATAATAACACAAATGTGGCACCTGCTTGAAGTCCTTACGACGCCTTTTTGCTCTTCATCTTTTTTCTGGCAATACTCCAAACTGCAAAGGGAAAGGAAGCAAAGGATGCTCAGACTATTTGTATATTTATGGAACTAATATGACTTTTAACAAGTTATTCTGAGAGTGCTGGACCTTATGTTAATGGGTTTATATCTTCTAGTTATTAATGAGCTCTGATTGGATCTTTGCTGCAGTGATCCCGCAGTGTGGATTTCTTGGTGTCTGATACAGTGAGCTTTCATGATGCAAGTGGTCCCTCAGAGCATGCAGAGAGTTGCTCTCTGCTGCCTGTTTATGAGAAACTTGCAGAAAGTTATCTTTGAGGTTTCTACCTTTCTTCGGAGTTGAGGTGAGCCATGGGATTCAAATGTGTGTATACACGCTTATACACAGTGGAACCGCTCAAGCCTTGCTTCCAGAGGGAATCAGGCTAGAATGATATGATGACTCTAGGGCTGAAAGGAATTTCAGTTCAGAGATATTGCAAGCCGATAGATTCAGAAGCAGGGTCTGTCTCCGATTTTATTTTAGAAGCTGATTTTTCTTTTGGTTTTAAGAGCTGCTTTCTGAAGGAAGTAATGGATTTTTTAAGACAAAAAATAACTTGCTGAAAGTATTAAGTATTTTTTTAATACCTTTTTTTAGCAAAATATCAGCCTCTGGACATCACCAAACAGAGAGCTTTCCTGAGAATGCAGGATTAGTCTGGGATATGGCATTAGCTATTTCTTCCCTAAGCAAGTTTGAGCACTATCAAGGATAGTGAAACACCTGCTGTTTTTCAGCCTCTGTCATAAGGGGACTGAGCATTACTTGAGCTTAGTTAGGTTAAGTTAAATTGAAACTAAAGCAAGGAATAAAACAGCAACCTTTACCGTACCTGAGATTATTTTGATACAGGTGTAACTGAGGAAAGAAGATGAATCAAGATTCTATGTACATCCTTGAGAAGGTCCTTTCAAGATACTTGTATCCAGATTTCTAAGACAATGCAGTTACATGGCCACAGTGTGTACTAGTGTTCTCTCCAGTAACTTTCAAACCTGCTGGCAATTTCAACCAGATTTGATGGTAAAGGAAAAATCTGAAGGATAATAGAGCAAATAGCAGCAATTATTCCATTTCTACAGGTAAGTATATGCTTGTGGGTAAAACTTTCCCTCTACCTCCCTTTCCAGTCTTAGACTGGCATGGTTGATGAGTGAAGTGCTTTTAAGTAGCACCTCCCCTCCCTTTTTCCCCATGTTCCTGGAGCTGTGGACTGTACCAGACCACTTCTCACAGACAGTGAGTGTAAAAAAAAAAAAAAAAAAAGGAAAAAGCTTTTTTTAAGATGCATTTGATGCCTTTTGCCTTTAAAAGCTGACCAGCAGATTTATCAGCAGAAGCCAGATTACATGTGGAGAAAATGCTATGGAAGAAGGAAAATGGATTGTTGTCTCCATGGATTCACCTGTTTTCCGGACAGACTTTGATACACAATGAAACATGGTCTAGAGGCAGTTCTGTTACACTTGATCCTATACCAAGGCAAAGCGCAAGCTCAGTTGTTTAAAGGCACGTATATGTATACATAACCTGTGTGTGATAAATCTGGCTAAACTCCCTGGCTAGACATTGACCAGACACTAGAACATGTGTGCCTTAAGCCTTAAAGTCTGAACAAAATCTGTAGTCTTAGGATTAACTTCAGTCCTTGAGATTTGTCCTTGCTTCATATTACCCTTTCCCAAATTTTAGCTAGCGTGAGCATGCTGAGCTGCAACTCATTTCTCAGGTGCATGTGGTGCTGTAAACAAATTATCTTTATTCTCTGCTAAATAGAGCAAGAAAATCTTCAAACCTACCTAAAATAACAACTGCTCTTTATATTCCCAGTGTGAGTTTCTTTTCATTCTGTGACAACCTAAGCTGCTTCTACAGCTCATGAGTTAACTCCTGTTTGGCTTGTCCCCAGGTAAGTCAACTATTCTCTTTTCAAATACACTCGTCTCTTCTTTCTTCATTTCCTTCACTATCTCTTTGCTTTTTGGTTTTTTATCCCTAAAGATATTCCATATCTTTGTTTTGCCTGTGGTAACTCTTCCTGGCTCCAAACTCCCTCTCTACATAGAGGTGAGCCTCTTAAACTTCAGTTTCTCACTGTCCCAAGTGTTTTCATCTCAGCAGATAACCATTAAGATTTAATTACTAACTGCTGCCTTGGTTCTGGAAAGGCTGTAATGCAGACCTTGGTCAGCAGTACATGTGCATGGGGATATCCCAAAATACACCTGACTTCTTAGTAACAGCTTCATAATATCAGCCAGAGCTAATAGATTGTGCACAGACTTTCCTCTGCTTAAAATGTAAAACACCACTTCCTTAATGCCCTACGATGCAGCTATACAAACACACAGATTTTCTTCTTCCTCTAGCTCATTTGCTCAGCACTCAAGCATCAATTTAGAATGACTGATCTAGTTTTAATCCAGATGGCTTGATGTAGTGGTTTCTCTCCCTCTCACTAACTCCCTCCCTCCTCTCCTTCCCCTGCAATTTGTCTGCATTGTTTGGTTCTGTTTTACAACCTTTGGGTAGGACAGGTATTTTGCTCTCTCCTTTACCGGATACCTGACATTTGTGCTGCCATTGTCTGCCGAATCTTTCAAGTCACTCCCAGAGACATGGTGTTTAAAGGCAGCTCCACTGGGAATAGCATTAGAGCGGCACTGATTGTCTCATGATGTGCCGTCACTCCTACAGGTAGCAGGTATTTTCCTGGCAGCTTGTCTTAAGCTTAGAGTGGAATAGCATAACTGATAAGGGGTAAAGATGTCTGCGATAGTGGCGCGCTGTGAAGAAACCTACGCAGCATCTGCCTCGCTCCAGCTCTGCCCAGTATTGTAATCATGATATTGGTAATCAACTGGGCACTTCTAAGATGAAAAAAAGATACAGCAAAACTGCTCATACTCTCAAGGTGTATGTATGAAGATAATGAATATTATTATCCCCTCTTTAAAGACTGAGAGGCTGTGCATAAATGATTTACCTAGGGCCCCAAAGGAGCCTGTGTTTGACTAGGGAGCTGAACTTTAATTGTACCTGACTTTAATCCTATGTTCTGACTGTACCTCCCTCATTACCTACCTGTCCATTTTCATTAGCGCTCATATCCATCAGACTCATTAATAAGTCTGAGAGGGTGTTTTGTCATGGCTACTAACCAAGAAATTTAATCGAGACCTAGGCTGGAAATGTTTACTTGCCTCAAACACCCATTGCCTAAAGTTGCTGTCATTTACACTGAATGCCAGCTACGTTATGACATTAACCATGACACAGTTAATGTCAGCCATTAACCTCAGGTTATGGTCACAGAATCACAAGTGACTGAACTACTGTTTTTTAAGAGACTACTGCCTACAGCTGGAAATTACTGTCCCCAGAGGGGACAGTCCTGTGACAGTTTCAGTCAGTCTAAGTCAGCATGTCCATGGTTCTGCCTTTATTGGCAACTCCTGAAAGATATTTCCATTCCTTTTCTTTTGCTGGCACCAGCACCTGCATATCCTTCAGAATGAAACAGTTCAGAGAGATAAAATCACCCCCAACATTTTTTTCAAAGGGCCGGTTTGGCTCTCTGAACTGGCTTACTGTCCAGTCAGTCAAGAAAAGGTGCTAACACAAGCGGCTGCAGGATCATTGTCTGCTCTGGTTTACATTGCTTTAAACAACCTCAGCTGAGAGGCTAGCGATTGCCCACAAGGGCTAGGAAGGTCCCAAGTCCTTGCCATGCAAAATACAACAGACTAACTTGAGCACCACTGAAAATAGCTAGGAATAGACAAATGATCAGTGTCCGTCTCAGGTGAAGAGCATTAACTTCTTCTAACTAGCTAACTTGATAATTTGAGATTGCCCTACCCTGCCTACAGACTCGTGCTGGACTTGGGGACAGCGGCTAGAAAAGTTATGACCCCAGTTACCAGCTCCTGTTGAAGCTACTGCCTGAGTTCATCAGGTGATATGTTTTCTTGGTGGTTGAAGTTCAAAACGGAACTATATGATAGATTAAACTACTGCCCTTGTTTATGGATACCTCAGGAGTAGGCCTACTACCTATTCTGCCACCTTTGTAATGTAGACAGTCTTTTGCAGGGGAGGCAGGAGAAAGAGGCTGGGGAAATAACTTTCTCAGCTTACTTTGGAAGGAATCATGTAGCAGAGTCCTTGCCAATGGTTTAACATAGCTGTCACCTGCAGCAACTGCTGGTGAAGAAGGCCTCACTTAAGAGGCATGTATCTGTGAAGGATTATTTCAGCAGTATTGAAATCTTGAAAATGCAGATAGAAAAATGAATGAATTTTTATTTGCTGCAGAATATAATTTCAAGTTTGACTGGAACAGTTTATGAGTTTGGCTCAAGTTTAATTAAAGATTTTTTGCAGAAAAAATTGGAAAACAGTGTTTAGATTTGATTCAAAAGAGTTTGCCCTCTCACTTCAGAAGCATTTTTTAATCCAGCCCTCCTTTCTTATGTATTACTGCCCTAACCTAGGGGTATTGCAGGTTTAGTTTAGGAGCTCTTGTTGCAGCTTTTCTATTTTGAATAACGAATTAAATATTAATTTGAACAGAAGTTCCTTAACGGTCAGGCAATAAACTCAGTCTCTCTTCCTCTGGCTCATTTTTGTGACAAAGGACTGAGCTGGATTAGGGACCAAAGGAGTTTCATACCTGCATGGGAGCTTTCATTCAGCCTCAAATGTAGCTTCTCACCACAGCTAAGGGGATGTAAGAAGTGACCAGCTGACCTTAAGAGCTCCTTCTGCTCTTCTTGTCCCTTACACCAAAATCAAGGCTTTTCTGCTTCTAAGCTGAGGCTGTTCCTGAAGTTGAACAACTAACTCTACCAAACCAAACCTTAACTAAAAAAACCCCAACCTTATCAAAACCAGTGATTTCGTGGAGTTGCCTTAGTTCCTGGAAGAGGGCCCATATAAAGTTTGATAAGTACCATAGCTTAAGTAAGGGAGGGAGATGACCGAATGGACAAAAACAGGCCTTCAGCAGCCATGACCTGGATCTGTTGAAACTGTTGTGAAACTGGATGTCAGGGAGCAGTGGGGCCAGCTGTGCTGTGGGGTGTAGAGAGCTGGGAGCGGGGGTGACAGCATGGCTGGCATGGCAGTGCCCTCACCCACACAGGATGCAGCCCCATGGTACCCCTGCAAGAAGAGCAGAGCAGGTCCAGTGATGGTACCAGGGTCAGCCACAACCCAGATGCAGGTCCATGCACACCATGCAGGTCCATAGGGATGGAGCAGGTCCAGAAACAAGCTTGGAAATCAAGTCAAGGTCAGGATCAGCGAGGAGCATGGCCAGCACAGACACACTGACAAGTGGCTCAGGCAAAGACCCAAGTGTAAATGCAGCTCTGCAGCAAACAGGGGGGATGGGGACTAGCAAGACTTCTCCCAGCTCATCTTGCGCAACCCTCTCACAGCATCCTGGTCCCAGGTCCCAGGGTGGCTGTGCCACGCCAGCACTGGCTCTGAGGGCAGGCAGCCAGCCGCTGGGTGCGGGGAGCTTGCAGACCCTGATGGAGCCCTCAGAGCCAAGCACTGGATGCCAAAAATGGGGCCATAAACTCCTGGTGTAACTACCTGTTTATGTTATTCAGCTGAGCTTCCTCCTTCCCCTGACCATTCCTGTTCATTCCCACCTCCCCGTTCATCTGCTACTGCCCTCAGCCATGCTACTGCAGGCTGGGATGCCAGGCTCTCAACCAGGTCCCTGAAGTCTTGCAGGTTAAAAAAAACCCCAAAGCAACAATAAATAATCTCCCCAAACCTTTTAAAACTTCTCAAGCAGCTATACTATACCTGCAACAGAAATAACTGGTGGGATGACTGTTGGGAACATGGGAACTTCTTAAGTTGCCTTCACTGCCAAAGAAAACATACAATCAAGACAAACCTTCAGGCACAAAAAAGGTCTGTTGTGGATTTTAGCCTCTTAATGTGGATAGTTCTCTTCTTGTTGCACTCACTACATGTGTGTTTAATTTGACAATACACAACATGTTTGTGTTCTGCATCAACAGTATTGCCAAAGAGCCTTCATCTGCTTACAAGAAAACTATGTTAAAACCAAAACAAAACAAAACAAAGCAAAACAAAATAAAATAAAGCATAGGTGGGCATTTTTGAGAGAATGCTCCCTTCCTCTTGCTCTAATGGTGTTTTCAAGCTCATGAAATGTATTGCACTACTTCAGGTCACTTTGCTTAAGTCACCTTCCATAATGTTACACAGTTAATGCAGAAGACTAATAATAACATAGATTGATGATTCACAGAGGGCTGTACCTTAGAGGATACATAGAAACAAAGGTGCTTTCCTAGGATTCTGCTGAGGAAAAGATTAATTTGACATATAAATCTATTACATAACTTAAACGCACCACATTATCACCACTAACAGCAAAAACAGCAACAACAACTTTTACTCCCTGAAGTTTTCTCTGGTACTGCACAGTAATTATCTGACCTATCTCTAAGGTCACTGTATACCATGGTTGTATTTCAAGTTGTTTGAGACTACTATAATTATAAAATGTATTATGGCTGCATAGTCTTTTTTAGTAGGAACTCCCAGAAAAATAAAATCCAAGTGCATGTATGGCCTCAATATTTATAAAACCAACAAAATACCTTGGAGTCATGCTATTTTAATCCCAAATATCTGCCAGTGGATAGAGAGAAAGCTCTAGTTTTAACTGTGTCTTGTAGTCCTGAAAAGTTTTCTTTTTCCCCTTATCAAGGCTGCAGAATGCACACAGCAGTAGATATGCTTGACGTTATCTGTAGGAGGATAAAAGCCCACACAGCAGCTACTCTGTGCTGGACAATTTTGAAGCTGTTGGGAACTGTTTCTGTCCTTTCAAAGTATTACCACATGCACATCAGGGGCTGTAGTACTTTCTGGCCTAATTTAATCACTGTAACATGAAAGATAATCTTTCAGACTACCACATCGCTTAGGATTTGGGTCTGGTACCCTCTGGTTTTGAACATCAGTGCTCCAAAACACCACCACTTACAAAAACTGAGCCCAAATATAAAGAAAGAAATAGAGCTGTTTATCATAAATTCAAAAACTAAAAAAGTGCAGAAAAGAAAAAAGAGGCAAGAATGACATAGCTCAATATTAAGCTGAATGCTGTTCAAGATTTTGCCAGTGGAAGAGAGAATTTTTCTGTTTCTAAGACCCATATAACAGGGAAAGTATTGTTAAATAGTTTCAGGAGGTAGCATTAAGGTACCTTATGATTTGCCATCATTTCCTCATCTTCCCCAATAAACAGAAATCTGGAGTTACAGAAAATAAGACATTCATTGAAGAAAAAATGAAGCTATATTAGCTAACAAGTGCTGAATAATATGTGTTGAAACCCAGTGTAGAAAATGCATTGTATTTTACTGTGCATAAAGCTTTTAACTAGTGGAGTGGCATTTAAAAAAACCATATTAATAAACAAGGTTCCTGTCAAGGAATGAGTATAATCACAGTCTTTAACATTTTTTATGTAGCCAGCTGAACGGTGGCTAGCATTCAGATGCCTGCGTGGTGGATGACTTAGAAATGATGTAGATGTTTCTTCTAGGCAGTAAGCTGCACTCAGGTTCTTTTTAAGTTTCTTTGTTGAAGGAAACACAGAGGTTGTCGTTGACTCACTGCCACAGTAGTTAATTAGCTAACATCCATTCAAAATGCTGAAGCTGTCAATATAATGCTTAATTTGGATGAAAACAACCGAAAGAAGCTTTATGTTCTCCAAAGCTTTCCCACCACGTCAGTTAGTTTAATAAAAGCTACAAAGCTTCTCTCTTTCGTACTATTTGACCATCACGACTGCAGCAAAACTACTACAGTGGGTAAGGACAGTTAAGTATATGAACTCACCAAATGATTAGGAAATATACATATTATTAACATTGGCACGCTGGAGACATTTAATATCTGTAGATGTGAAGCAGAAAGCTAAAAGTAGCTTTTAACATTTCAAACATTTGGAACAACGGTATCTGAGTTTAATGTTAACACCTATTTATGCTGCCATTCACACGTTTCAGGGTGGGACAACTCCCACACGTTGTGGAAAAAGGTGACTGTGGGTGTTAAAAACAGAGAGATGCCTCCTAATTAGAGGTATTCAGGTATATATCTTGCTGTGAATAGGCTAACTTTTCTTGAGGAAAAAATAGAGCCATTATACATATATTGGGGGTGATATAGAATAATAAATGTTTAAGAACAAGGCTGTGGATTACTTCACTGAAAACTGCATTTAATCAAGATGTTTCAACAGCTGAATTTGTCACAAAGAGACCACTTCTCCAACATTATCTTTTCATGTACCATTTGTTATCAGGCTAATTTCTGATGATTTTGTCAGGAAATGCATTTTCCTTTAGGCAACATCTCCCAGCAGTGGTCAGCACATATCAAATCAGAGCTGGAAAATACAGACAGTTTATGTAAAATTAAGAGCTATAGTGTAAGAGCTATTTTGTATGTATTATACCAAGGTTGGGATTGTAACAGACACTATATTAAAATGTATAATTATTTTATTGCTAAATCTCCATTCTAAGCAGAAAAAGAGAAGACAAAATTATTTTAATTTATTCTAAACATGCAGTATTTTTTCCACTTGATAAACTGTGCCCATAAAATTAATGGAGATTCATCTCACCCCTAAAATTCTCCTTTAAAGTCTGGAATTACATATGCTGTCACAAACTTTAAGCCAAATTAAGAAGCTGAAGGTTTTTGGTTCAGAAAAGAGATTTTAATCAGAACTATGTAAAAGATTAGTCAATAAAATGATAAACAGAATACTTAAAAATATTACGCAACCATATAACATTATTCTTATTACACATGATATATTATTCCCACTGTGCATTGTAATCGCTGTGTTACAAAATAATGTGTAAACAATTAAGAACTTAGATAGATTCAAATTAAAATGATCAAAGCCCACATTAATATTTCCCCCAAAGAGTTTGGATTTGTTTTGACAACAAGGCATTCTAAGTTTTTTTATCAGCAGTATCTTTTTGGTGCATTTGCAATGGGAAAGCTCTTGCCCAGGATTTGTCTACTGATGCAACACATATGTTTGGGAAAGACAGCAAAGGAGAAAATCAATTCACCGTTCATCCTGTCCCCAGAATTTCAGCTGATGATCGGCAGAGCTAGCTAGCAGGCACACACTGGAAGAGATTTAACCTGTGACACCACTGCTATTTCAGACCTCAGCCTTCCCCACAAAAGTTGAACAAGTAAATTTATGTCAATTTTACTGTCAAAAAGAAGACTTGGATTTTTTAACATATGCTAACAGGATCATATTATTAAATATACATATAGCTATTAATAGGTGAGTTCTCAAAATAGCAAGGATATCTTGAATACAGCTCATGGAATTATAGCTGGCACAGTTTTTTCCCCTGTGCAGTATAATGTTCCAACTGGGCTAGGCTTGCTCATGTACACACTGTATATATATATATCTATCTCTCCAAATTATAACGATGTATTTGCATTCCAGGAGTATTATTTGAACTATAAAGTATTATTCAAGGTGAAGAAGAACATCATATAGCCCATATTGAAATATATAGCTAATAGTAGGATGCATATCTCCCTCCTTTTCCTTCTGAACTTCACATTTACAGTGGGAGTAAAACACGTACATGGGCACTTAGTGCAGATGTGCTGTAAATCAAGACCATGATTTACTGTATCTCTGGGGAAGGAACTGTTTCTAGTTTTATGTTTGAATAAGTGAAGGGGTCCTCGTGCCACCCATGAATGCTACTTTTATATTAATAAATGCCCTTTTCTTCTAGCTCTGCCTCATGAGAGTTTTAGAAATGGATCGGAGTTCAGACCCAAACCCTGTCACCTCACAATACTGAACACTAAACAGATATTTACGGCCAATGCAGAATACGTGTCACTGGTGTCTGGTGTGGCTGGCACGTAGCACTAAGTCATCTATATCAGCACTTGGTGGTTACCCAGAAATTTGGTTGCTATGTGTTGATACTGAAATTCACATATTTCCAGCTGTCTGCTTTGAGTAAATCTTTTTTTCTGACTTCCCTTGGTGGATTCCCATCTCCTGCACAGGGAGCTATTGCTGCCTTTGGTAGAGAAGACATATTAGAGGCATAGCTAGGAGAAGAAACATGAATAAAAGGAAGCTTTTTGTGTTGATTTCAGCTCTTTGGGTCAGTGATAGATGATGCAAGAAAAGGCAGCTCCAAACTATCACAGCAGCTAAAGGAGTTGTAAATATTTTCACACCAGTCCGTCTTTCAGCTGCAAAGGAAGAGCTGCTTGGGCTTAAAAAAGAATGAAAACTGAAGTATGCTTAAGAAGGTTCAGCAAATCTTAGTTGAAGGAAAACTGCAAAAGTAGGACAGAAAGCTGTAGAGGTATTATCAAAAAGTGACGCTGTCGTGGTTGCACACTGACTTCTTTTTGATGAAGTAAAAACTTGGTTGATTCTGATGTCTGTGAAATAGTCAAACTCTCAGATTCGGTGTAAAAACAAGTGGAAATATTCCTGAATTCCTGCTTCTTTGAAGCAAATACGTGAGTTCTGATTTGAAGCTAAACACATACAGACGTTTTCATACAATGTACATACTGACTGCTGTTAGCAGTAGTGGTGACTCATGTACTGGCCCCTGTGGGAAGGCCATCGCATAGTTTTGTTAGGGGAGAAAACACAGGCCATATCTATGTTTGTGACAATTCCCAGCTGGCTTCCCTGCTAGTGACAGAACTAATTAGCATAAATAGTTTTTTAGCTCTTTAATGCCTCCAACAGTATATTGCAATGAGAATACATTTCCAGAAAATCATACAATTTGTTATAACATTTTTATGTTTTATATGTGATTTATTACTACTTATTATTTATTATGCCTTCTTGTATTGTGAATATATTTGCACTGAAAAACTCTTTAGGGAAGGGTTGCCTCAAAGTGGAAAATGAAGTAACTGTGAAGTGACTGTTTCCAGCACCAAATATACCTATTATGTAGTCAGACTACATCTATTGCATTTCAATGTATAGCTCTGTGATTTGGCTTACTTCATAACCAGTTTCTAACTACGGAATTGACATGTTCAATGGCAGGGCTGTCTGCCAGCTGTGATGTACCATAAGGTAAAGGTGTTCAGATTAAAAGTTTTCACCTGAAATCTTTGTGTGTGCAACGAAGGTACTTGTCAAATCAGACTTACTTGCCTGAGCAGAGTGAATAGGTATAGTTAAATGGTTGCAAATGCCTGATGGAGAGGTGGTCAAGCAAGTGCAAAACTATGGACTATTTCTCAGAATGTGACCGTGTATATGTAGCCCATATAAGTGTGTATGAACACCCTTCATCATAGGAAGGACGATAAGTATGGCTTACTAAACCTTCAGCTGTATGACAGACCTGATTTATCATCTCCATCACAGGACACTTGGTGATACCTTCACTTATGCAGCCACCTTTTCTGGTGCTGGAAAAGTACAGAGTGTTATGCTCTACGTGCTCTTTGACTGGTGATAATGAAAGTGTGTACTGTGCTATCTATTCATAACAAACACTTAAAGGTGGAATCACATATACATTGGTACCCCTTTGCAGCCAGAAGTTCCAGATCGGTATCTCTGTTTAAATGAAGGAAAAAGAAATTCTTCCTAGGAAAGTTAAGAGTTCAGCGGTGGAAAGGCCAAGAAAACAGAGAAATCTGCTCTTTAACTCTCCTTGTCCATTATGCAACAGACATTAAAAGGTATGGATTTATTTCTCTGAAAAATCTGACAGTTAAAAAGGACAATGTCAAGGCATTTGATATATATGGACAGGTTCACTAGTGTTCTCTTGTCGCTTTCTGCTGCTCTAGTAATGCAAAACAGCCATAAACCCAGCCAGATTTATGGCTGCTTTGTTTGCTAGAGCAATGAAAAAGCGGCCAGGGTGTCCCAGTGAAAATGGCCCATATGCCGCAGCCTAGATTCTCAACAATAGGAACCTAAATCCACATTTAGGTGATTAAATAAGTGGCCTGCTTTTCTGAAGTGCTGAGCCTACTTATGTCCCACTGAGCCATTGAAGAAGAAACCTGAGTCTCTTCTTTTCTGATGTGCGCGAATCTACCTGCAGCGGCTGTGGAGTCGGGCTGCACCTGGGGAGTGAGCCACCCAGGGTGACTGTTTTGAAGACGGCGCTTGTAGATGGCAGAATGCCTTTGCATCTGGTATATGATGTGAAGAGCAAGGGATGCCCTGTAGTGTTTGGCAAAGAGCTGGATGAGGCGTACCCCTACATCCAGGGGTGTGTGGAGAAAAGCCAGTTAGGTGACATGCACTCGGCACTTGAGACATGATAGTCCTGATTCATTGCTCAGCAGCCTGGAAAAACAGAATGTGCCTGTGTGAGCCTAAAAATGGATTTACAAGAGTAATTAATCCTAATGGGAAACGCACATGTTGTTAACAGCAAATTGTCACTCCTTGAAAGTTGGACAGGAAAATACAACACTACATCAACATGCCTTTGCTTCTACTGGGCATGTTTTCCAGCTATGCTCCTCATTGTGTTGATTTCTGCGAGGCTAACAAGGATTTCTTTTGATCTGAGAGAAAGCATGAAAGCTACACCTTACTTAACAGAAAAAGAAAGAAATGGACATTGCAAATGCAGAGAAAAGCAAAGATAGATTGGATTTTGGACCTCTTCCAAATTTGAAAGCCAACCTTTAGGCAGGGCATGTAGAAGGGATAAAAACAAAGTAAAAACAAAACAAAAGCAAAAACATGGCAGTGGTGCTCCTTTAAACTGATTAATTATTTTTAAACCCTTTACTTTGGGAGTGGAATGCATTGTGGTATTAGCCTTTGGGACCAAAGAGAAAGTTGGAGGCAGAGCTGGTTCTGAAATAGTGTTCTTACAGCCAAAACAGAAAGGTTCGTTGCGATATGAACTTCTTGCACTATTGAACTTTTCCTCCTACGCATTAAAGGACCAGATTTGTAACTTGTTCAGGTTGGTACAGAATGACAGACTTCAGCTGAGTGCAGTTTATTTATGTCAGCTGAAGATATGATTTTCTCTGCTAAATTTTCCGGTTTGTATCAGTGACAATGGGCCAATGATCCAAGCATTCTAGAATTTAAGAAATGTTGTCTGCATAGGGACCTTAATTTTGTAGCCAGTCTTCTGCTATAAGCAGAAGGCAGAAGATGTTAATTTAAATATTTCATTTTCTATGGATTTCTGAGGGAAAGCAGAATTTTTTTGTTCCTTTCCATTTAAAACTCCTTTGTAATTTTCAACATCATAGAATAATTTTTAACTGAAAACGGGTTGTGACCTCTTGATTTGCCAAAATGAACAGTAAGTAAGGAGGAAAACATAAGCACAAAACACTATAGGTGGAAACTCTAGATTTCAAGTATTTCCTTTAGCTATGATTGTTCAAATAAGTCAAATGTCAATGTTTAATCTCACTACTATAATCTGACAGACTGTAACTTAAAAACTGAGTTTATCACACTATACTCTGTCACTGAAGCAAAATCTAGTATGTTTGTTCTAATTCAGGAGGTTAAGATAAGGGCCACAGTGATTGTTGAAACAAATGCATTACAAAATTGAAATGATTGTCCACTGAAAATTTCCTGGAGCAATTTTTATGCTTAGCTGAGAAATCTCAAAAAGAAATGAACAGAAACTTCAACTTGTAAGTGGAGAAGAGCACAGTCAATCTTAAATTGAACAGATCTTAAAAAAAACAACCAAAAAAATCCTAAACCAGCGTCCCCACCCCAAACAAACCCTTCACCCAGTCTCTTCTTTCACATGCTTTGAAACGTAGTGTTCATCAGTAGCTAAGTCTCAAATGCTTCCCTTTAAAATATCTGGTCTGGGAAGCATGGATCTAAAATATTTTATCAGCTTCTGTTAGAGCCAAGAATCCCATTAGTACCTTTGCTTCTAAGATGGAGTGATATCAGAGTTGAGGGGCAGGGGAGGCAAATGTGCTGCTGTTCCACATGCACTCAGTCCCCTTACAGAGCATCCTCCGGGGGATTTTTCCATACAGTGCCTAACCTTAAGCCAGCCTTTCCAAAGGCTTTCATCTGTAGCAGAATGGGTATCATAAAATGTGTGTTCACCCTCAGGAGACGTGGCAAAGGTTACTAGGCATTATTGACCTGCAGTGTAATAATGTCCCTCAAGACCAACCTTTAAAGCTTTCAGTTCTGAGTAAGTAAGACTAGCTGGATCTTTTCTGTGTCTCCGGGAATATTATAACTTTCCATAAAGCTATGTATAAAGAAAACTGAAAAAGGGCAAGAGGAAATTGCCACCTTCTCTGAGACAGGCCTGCAAGGCACGCATGTACTTGGCTTACATAAATCTCTCCTCTTTGTTAACCTGGTTGGTCAGACTGGTATTGCCAACATCAATACGATTTTGACAATAGTAGGAGGAACAATCTGGCTGTATAATATCTTCATCCTTTCATTTCAATAAATAGAATGAGGATTAACATACAGCTTTACTGGATCCATAGATGGTGTACATTGGCTAGCTACTTTGAATTTGATGGAGCTAAAAAGCTTTACATTAGTTGAGAATCTGGCCCCTAGTTTAGATTACAGGAAAAATTTCCTGCATTACTAAAGGCTTTTTTTAAATAAGAATGTCCATTATTTTGCAAAATTAGGGAAATATAAAATTTTCATAAAGTGCAGCAGATTACAAGACCTATCTTGTTTTCTACGGAGGTATATTTTTCAGGCCAGAGCTGCCTGATAAGTGGTCTAATGGCCTTCATCTCAGTTTAAGAGACAGACAAGCAGGGTTTTAATTTTAAAATGAGACAAGGCTTGTAGCAGAATTTTTCAAGAACATCTAAAGCCATTTAGAATCACAACTGTTGGAAATATTCCATTTTGAATAGCCTGGTGTTGTGATTTCACAGAAATGGATCAGGGTATATATGACAGAGAAGGGCTACTGGGAAGGGCAAATTTATTCTAGTACTTTCTTCCTACAATGTCAGTGGAGTTTATTTATTTATAAAGCAGAAACTGGATGCCTCTTCATACTCTTGTGTCTTTCAGTGATATTGACACTTACAGCAACATGTCCTGGAGTTGCATCTCACATCAACCATCAACTGCATTACCAGTTAGTGCACCAACTCAGAACTTTAATCATAAAAACAAAATCCTTTAGGTATTTTATACCTAGAATATTTTACAGAATATGCTTTAGGTGTCCTTGACATAGCTGGAAATTATATCTACAGCAACTTAAGAAAGACCTGTCTACTTTTTGTTTTTCCGTGTCAACGTTTCAAAAAATCTGGTGAAAAATGATCCCCAGAAAACCAGAATAAGATTCAAACAAGAGAATAATATTAAGCCCAGTAGTGCCTGTCAATGTCTTTTCCAAATTTGATCAGAAATACTTGACCTTGCAGAGAATTCAAAGTTCTACACAGAACAAGAAGAGAAGGGTATTTCATAGAGAACACTTGAGTACAGTTCTATCTCATTAAAACTTCACCTTATGCTTCAGCACATTTTAACTATCAGAAATGCCAGGAAATAAATCTGTGCCTTGAACTATGTGATATATGGGAAAGAGCTTGGTAATTTCCATCAGGTTCCTAATAGACAAATATCCGTATCATGAAACTGCTACCTATTAGACAATCCAAGGAATGAAAAATGAATGGAAGCAGATTCCCTTAAAATTTTCCCTCAGAAGACTGGCTGTAGTAAAGAGCTCCTGTAAGGATATCTTCTGTAAGACCTAGTGGAGAGCAGTACTGTATGGCACTGATGGCTCAGTGACACACGGTACTTGAAAATCATAGTTTAGGAATCACGGTTTCACACTCAGATATTACTTTAGCAAACTGCATTTTTCTCCTTTTCCATTTCTTTCTAAATATTTAGTATTTTTTTTTAGCCCATGCATTATTTAAGTAAATAGTGTAAAGGAATTTTTTACGGTCGTTAAACTGTTCAAATCTGTATTGCTAACATGTTTCTTCTTCCACTGGTCTGATGCTATAAATTCCAGTCATAACAAATACTTCTTCATTCAAAACTAAACCTCTTTCTTTCTAAATTATTTAGATGAGTTGATTTTTTTGGGAGGAAGAAACCAAAACCTTTCCATAACTGCAAATCCGGAGCACTAATAATACATCTTCTCTCCTTTAGACCGTCAGCTTCTAGGTGAGGTGTTTTAATTTGGCAACATGAGAAAGGTAGAGGTATTATGACGTGATGACATCTGGTCATAGTTCCTTTTAACCTGAGAGTCTCTGGTCTGGCGAGTCTCCAGTTTTGAAATGAAAGATAGCAAAAGAACCCAACAAACAAAACCATCACCACTACCAAAAGCAAATGGGAAAGATATTGAAACTAACAAGTGCAATAAACGTTTGCATTGGAAATCAGTTAGCACTGAGTACCACTAAACAGGTAATTTTCAGCAGGCTAGCAGCTAGATTACCTACCTAAGTGAATATAGGTTATAAAGCCAGAAAGCCTTGTTATGTCAATTTTCTTGCTGGCAATGCAATCATGTTGAATACCTTTCTCCCCTAAGATCGTTAACACTGTTAGGGAAAGAGCCTTTTTCTTATTACCAAAACCCAGCATCCAAGGCTAATGCTTCAATAACACTAAAAACTCTCCTTACTTTCTGGACATATTGATGTTTCTGTCATTGCAAGGGGAGTGATTTTATCAGCGGAGTTAGAGATGGCCCAACATTCTCTTGTGAACAAACTTTCTTATTATGGTTAAGCAAAGTCCAGGTCTGTTCAGAAATCAGTCCATTAGCTGCAAAGTTGTGAAAGGGAAAAAATTGCAATAGGAACTGACAGCTGCCTTTTAAGATAGAAATTGGGGAACACTCCTGAATGTAATTGGTAAAGAAACAGCAGTCTGAAGTCTCAGTTCCTTGAGAACTGTTCAGCAACAGAGCAAGACTTGTAGAGTGCTTTTTCTTGCCTTTTGGTGACTGGAAACATGGCCTAGCCACTGCACATGGTCACTAAAACGCTCACAGCTAGTTTGCCATCAATGCACAAGTGTGTCCTGCTCTTTACTGCTGCTGCTTAACTTTTTTTTTAACTTTGAGAATGATGCTAGGATGCCCTCCAGCCCAGCTCCCAAACCTATATACTAGCACTCGCTGCAAAGCTAAAAACATGGCTCCTGCCACTTCTCCAGTTAGGTCCATTGGTCAGGAGGTGGCTAATATAAAGTACCAAGATATTCCTTGGACTCACATTACTCCCTGCAGGTGCATGAGTTATTTCCAAAAGATTTCCTTATCTTAGACAGTATACTGAAAATTATCTGGCCTTGCAGGTCCAGTGTAAACCCCAAGCACTCTTCTGTGGAAACCGCCTCTCTGTTTGGCTAAGGCAGTTAAGCAACTACCCTGTTGCATGTCATGGAGATGTCAAATTATTGTCCACATAAAAACTGGTTGGCCCAAACCAGACTCCTCACATCCCACCCCACAAACTCACACTCAAAAAAAGTGTTAGGAGGTGAGGAATACAAGTCTGAATCCCCTTGTGTTATGGACAGTCCTGGCTCACAGGCATCAACGTGAAAGAAAACTAGTTTAGCCCTTTGGATTTGTATGTTTGACTGGCCGATTCCATCCCGAGGTGAGGGTATGAGCTTTTGAATCATACTTCTAAGGCACTTGATTCTCTCATATTATAGAGGGAGCACAGCTCATAGCTCTGGATTTTGGAAGATACTTAGGGGGATAGGTTCTTTAAAACAGGCATTGTGCTGTGTAACGTAGTTATATAAAAGTTTTTGGGTCAGGCCCTTGGGGAACTAAAGGCTTAGGCATCTTTGACTTTAGTTGTCAATCAAAGTCAGTAGGAAGCACAAGTAAGTCTGGAACAAATACCACTGTGGCACTTCGGTGCTAAACCCTCACACAGGTTCTGCTTTATCAGTACTGAAGCAAAACATAGTACGCTGTCTGTTAAAGACTTTTCCCCAAAAAGCTCAGAAGTTGGAGGAGTACTTTCTTCCTTCTTATAGCTGCATCTGGTTCAGTGTAAAATGCATGAGTGAGAGGCACACTTGTGGGAGATACATTCTGCAGGATGACACCTCTTTTTCAGTTTATCATTATGTGAATATACACAGCAAATGCATTTTGCTTCTACAGCATACCATTTTTAGAGTTTGACTTTTTGCCCGTTTCATCATATCCCTGCTATGAACGGACGGGGAAAATGTGTGCTCTCCAAAGAAGGGTGTGGTGATGTCTTTGACTTATGATTTCCAGGGACTATAGTTTGAGAAACCTTGGAATATGGAATATTCATACACCGTTCCTGTGGTGTCCCTAGGTAAAGCTTCTCTTTAATGTTTGATGATGCAATTTCCAAATAGCCTTTTAGTGGAAGACAGTTGGTGTTTGGATCTAATTTCATATAAAGAATAGGGGGTCAGAGTGCTTGTACTGGAGTTTGTTCCATGTCCACCCAAAGAAAATTAACCCCTTTTTTCCTGGCAAAGTTCTCTGCAGAGTCTCTGTATCTCGTCACAAGTATATATTGTAGATGATCTAGTCTCTTCCTTGGTGAAAGATAACATATAAATGCAGTATTTTTATTACAATCATAGCATGTATTTTTTAAAAGCATGGTACTAAGATACATAAGTGCAAAGTCATTATTACAACAGAAACATATATTTTTAACGACCCCTGAAGCCCATATAACAGCAATTACTGATGTAATTCACTACCATAATAAAGTACTTTATTTATCATAATAAATTATCTCAGAATTAGAAAATAAAATATTCCTTTAGCCACTGTCTGTCAGAGGGGGCAGATTTAAGCATTCTGCTTTATATGAGACATTTGAACAGACAAATCAGGCAATTTTGTATTAGGTAATTAAAGACCTTTTGAAAGCCAGCCACATTTGGAAAAAGAAAAGAAATATAATTCCCAATGGAGCTGAGAAACCAACTTCCTCTTTAGAAAAGAAAAAGAAGCCTAAAACATAAAGAAATGGGTTTTTTTTCTTTTTCCTTCTAGGTGAAGAAAAAACAAGTGTAGATCCCAGATTCTAAGGATTAAGTTCTAAAAAGCCCCTCAGACTGACCTCCAGTATTTTGGAAGAAAGCCCAGTGTGTAATGAGGGAGTAAGAGAAAGAGAAAGACAGAAAAAGCAACTTTTTTCTTTTTTTTTGTATGCTTGCGGTGCCTTCAGGGACTTTATCTGGGTATGCTGGGTAAACAACACAATGAAATTATACCGGTAGTCTCTCCCTTGCCACATGTTTAAATTATGCAACAAATGTTTGATTGGTGGCTTCTTTGTACTGAAAAATGCCAGATCACTTCATCCCTCTGGTAAAAGAGAACATTACTTAAAGGGAAGTGAGTTAGAAAATAAAACAACAGCACACAAAAATTTGGCAGCAAAATCATTGTGAGAGATTGAAGCATCCTCTCTAATATAAGCAGGCAACCCTGAGAATCGGAAGCAAAAGATTTCAGATAGCTTGGGAATTTGGCTGCTTCTGTGGCAGATAGAGTAAGCAGCTTCAGAAATGATTGTGTATTTCTGCTAATCACTTAGGCCATAAGATAACAGCTAAGTTGACATTTTGTGTGCAAGAAGTGAAACTGCTTACTCCTGTTCCCTATTTTCTGTCATTTTTGCAGAACAGTGACTGTCAGCAGTGCACCCTGAGTGCAATAACGTTACAGCACATTGGCAAAAAGACAACCTTGAGACTTATGTACCCCCAAATGCAAGTCCTGTCTGAAATTCTTTCATGTTTTAAAATGATAAATGTGACTATCTTCTCTGTGCATCATGAGGTAAGAATGCAAAGAGTGCAAAAAAATCCTGGTAGTCGAAGGTTACTTGGGCCTTCGTTTTTTAGAAATATGCCTAGTGCTTGCTCTTTAGCTGGCTTTCTTATCACACTTCAACATGTAGTTCCATCATTGCTGTTTAGTGGTAATTTCATGACTTGGTGTTAGAATTGGCTTTGGTATTAGAACTAATTTAAAACATTTCTCTCTGCTCTTCATCCACAGATGCACATTTCTGTTTACACCCAGATTATTGCAGCCCAACTTTGCTGAAAAAATTATTAATGAGACCACACTGTAATTTTCATTAATGATATCCTTGTTAAAAACAGCTCCTTTTTTGGGGAGATAGAAGTAGTGTTATAACTAAAGATGTGAAGAACCATTAATCCAGAGATCAGATAAAAGTTTGCTCTTCACCAGGTGATGTAAAAACTCACTCCCCTAGATACGGCATAATATTGTTCCAGACCTTGGTCTTAGACATTCAGAAAAGGACTTCTTTCTTCCTGTACCCCCTTCCTTTTTCTTTACTAACAAATGCAGCAAGACTGAGATGATCTGCTCAGGGCTTGAAGGTACTATCACTCACAGTCTGTAATGTTTCCTTCTGAAATTATGCTTTTTCTAAAGTTACAATTAGATTTAATGCACTGAATCTATCACAAATATCTCTTTGCTCTAGATAAAGAAGCAAAATGTTGAAAATTGCCTGCCCAACCTGTATTTCGCATTTCTGCCTGCACATAAATAGATGCTTACAGTTATCACCTTGAGTAATTTTACAGGCAAATGTGTGATTTTAATGCTGAAGAGAGGCTGCATATGATCTTCAGCCACCCAATTTACCTGTCTCAGTGGTGAACATCCATAGCCTCTTTGGAAGAAGCACACCTAAAATAGGAACAGGTTTGTGTGGAAATCCTGACAGTCCACCCTTTCCCTAGGGAAGTTATAGAGATTTTGCCAAGGGGTGGGGGAAAGATTCTCTTGAAATCTTTCTAAATGCTTCTATCAATGATACGGGAAGTGTCAAATCACATAAGGAGTAAATATGGAAAGTATATTCAGTTCAAGCATTTTGGGAAGCAGAGAAAGAAAATAGCTAGAGACATGAGAAATAAGCTATATGGTGATAAAGGAGAGTTGAGGTGGATGTTTCCATAGGAACCAAGAGAAAAGAGATTTGTCTATGTTCAGAATCACTTGCATGACATTTAGAAAGGGGTCAGCAAGTTTCTTGGTACAATTCTTCCTTTTCCTTGCGCTCTTGAAAATTCTTTAGATATTTAGAAAGTAAAAAGAGTTTGGAAGGTGGACAGGACTCAAGACCAAGGTAACTGCAAAGTTAATGCTGCCTAATTTACATGAGGTCTTCTATGATATCAAGCATCTTTAAGTGCTAATAAATGCATGTGTGTATAAGGAACTGATGAGTACTAACATGTGTCGTCTTTGGATTGTTGGGTCTGTGTGATATGGAACCTAACACTTTTCTCCTTCTGCAGAATGGTGAGAAAGCAAGTAAATCTCACCAAACCAGAAATGGCCAGAGGAAGTATTACTATTTTTATGTCCGTAGATGTACCAACTAAAAGCTTTTTTTCCTGTAAGGGAATACTCTGACACATGTCCAGGCAGAAAAATGTGATTTGTTTAGAGAACAGAACCAAAAAGCTTCCAAAGCCCAGATATTCCAGGAGAAGGAAACATGTGAGATGCTTCATACTGAAAGAGATCTGGGTCTGAAAGCAGGCAAACAGCTAGGTAGGAGTTAGCAATGCATTGCAGTGGCGATAAAAGGCAATGTGAACTTGTGTCGTAAACCAATGGAACAATCATTCTGCACAGCAGCATCGTTATTGTACCTCTCTGGTCAGATCACACCTGGACTATTGCCTTCAGTTCTACCACCTACAGCAAGGTACCAATAAATAGAGGGTTACAACGGTGGACGGAAGGAGCTAAAGATGAGGAACACTTAAAAGGTCCCTACTGTTTTACGTAGCCAAGCAGCAAATATGGAAATGGATGACCTGATATACGACAAATATAATTATGAAACAGGGTGAGGAAATGATCCAAACTTAGAATGACATTATGGTTAAATAAATATAGGCTGCATATAAAAACAGTGTATTTTTTTAATGGAAGTGTTTTCCCTATGGGAATGCCATCATTTTTACAGCAAGCTTGGGGAAAACACTGGAAAGCATAAGTCAGAGAGCAATCATGCACTAGTAGTTACAAGAATGCATTTAGCATGTCTTTCTCAGTATCATTATTATTATTCTATGAATCATATTCAGTTAAAAATAAGAGGGAGGCAATAATGAGTTGCAGGGAAGAGGGAAGGATGTAGTTATATGGTCCTCATCAGGTTTGTAAATGATTGCAAGAGTTAATTTCTTTGTAATCAGGAATAAAAGGAAAAATATGGAATGCAAAGTGTGAGGTAAAGGTCATTGGGAAGTAGGCCTGAGTGCTCAGAGTTCTGCCATGAAATCACAGGAGCTTTATCAGGTGATATTGAATGGGACATCTCTTCAAGGAAATGCATTTTCCAGAAGTCTGGACTTATTTTGCCTACAGCTTAAATATCTGTAGACCCTAGAGACGAGGTTTCTAGTAGTGCTGCTTTCTTAAGGCCACACATCAAAGAAAAGTTTTGCCTTGAGTTAACATTAAACGTTAGCGAGAAGAAATACATGAGGCAGCCAGACCGTCTGGTTTGGAGTCCCTCCAGACCAGCGGTGGCACGAACATGGCCGAGCAGAAGGCAGCTGAGAGCTTGGATTTATCGGGGGAGTTTGTTACTGTTTTCACTTCCGTATAAAACAGCAGCTGCTAGCGTTGTTAAAATGGGTTTCAAATTGATTCTTGACAATCTCAGATATAGTCTCAGGGCCCTTATTCCTTCATGATCATGGAGATCATTGTGTTCTGGCAACCCATACTAGGACCTTGAAAATGACACACTACAGTGTGTCAGAAAGTCAGTCATGTAAAAAGTGAAGAAATAAGCTAGTAAAGAAAATACATGTTATCCTTACTGGCTTTGCCAGTTGGTTTACATGAGAATGATAGAGTTATGTTTCCTTTACTGGCACTGTAGTTCTTTCTTTAGTTTTCTATAAGCCTGTTGTGGAAGACGGAATTTAAATGTCATGGATCATTGCCAACAGAAAAAAGAAACTTTTCTCGGGTGGGGGCAGAGAATGTCAATAGCTTGTTTGAGCCTCAGATTCATTTTGCAGACACGCAACTCAATTCAAGGAGATTTGGTGGGATGAGATAAACAAGTGTTGACAAAACGTAGAAAAGAAACAGACTTTCACATACTTATGGAAGGTAGGTAAGCTGCTTCTCTGAAAGGGAGCACTTTAAAGGCTGATCTCATGCCAGGCTTAAGCTGCAGATTGCTATGTAGCTTGTCTGTGTTTCATTCCTTTCCTTGGGTTAGACATGGTTTCTCATCCTTCCCAAATGAAAGGCGGGAGGGCAGAAAAAGGAGGGGAGGGAACGACCTCTTTTTCTCCAATTTTGATGGTATCAAAAGAGATGATCTGAGTGTAGCACCATCACTGATTTATGTGAAAGCTATCCATACACAAATCAAGACAGTCTGAAAATATATCTAAAGGAAAGCCCTTGATTTTAATGCTGCACGTTAAGTGGAAAATTCAGCTCTCAAACATTTTTTAGAGTACAGTTCTCTTTTCCTTTTCTGCCAAGACATCCATACAAAGTTCTGTGCTTCTAGGCTAAAAAAGAGTGCTTTACTAAAAGAAACTGAAGGATGAAGCTCTCTGAGCTATTTTACTCCCTGATTTGGTAAATAGATTTTAATGGGATAATTTACATTATTAAAACTAATCATACTATTAAAGTCTTTGTCTGAAATAGGGTCCTATGCATTACTGAGATCATCTTTTCCTGAACAGGAAACAAGATTAGGGCTTTGTAGACAGAATTATCAGTTCTGATTGGGTGGATTTGATGTAATATTTCTTTCTCATTTTGAATTTGCTTAGTTTAAAGTTAGATTCTCTTCTTGGATTTGTCATGTTTCGCAAATTTTTCTGCATACTTACTACAGAATCTGTACACAGGTACTAGTGCAGACTATTAGTTAACCTTCATTTTGAAATAACTTTTCCCACATAGATTAAGTCAGGTTTTGACCAGTGTGACTGCAGAATAACTCAGTTCAGCTCAGTGGTTTGTAAACCACTAATCTAGTGGGTTTGTATTAATGTGAATGACAGTGGGATTTGTCTTCCCAAGTGGGATAACAACTAGGGAAGGTTGCTCCGTCTGTGTAGGTTTTCTGCTTTTATCAAGGCCAGTATGACACTGGTAATGCATAGGTTGAATGAAGGGAAACCTGTCAGGGAATAGAAAAAAGGATAGGAGTAACTTTTAATACATACATCTTGTGCACAGTTTCTCATTGTATAGATTTTTTATCCCTAATTAAGCCCAAATATTTAAAAAACTAAGGACAAGATCTATTGGTAGACTAATATGAAAAACTCTACCTAAACTGTGAAGTATCTATGGCAAGTAAACATGAAAATTAAGTGATTGAATGAAGAGATAGTTTCTTATATATGTTCAAAGTCCTTTGTGTACACAGATGTCCATTTGCATGTGCCGCTTGCTATAGGAAATATGTTAAGTGTATCTGTGAGAATCTGTATACAACTCAGCTTCTTCAAAATGAAACTCTGTATGTCTAGCTATTGTATTTCCCAAAGGATCAACTGTTAGGGTTTCTTAAATCCTCTTTGGAGTAGCAACATAATTTAATCCAAACACTAATTCTCATGAATGGTTCTCACTATATGTTATGGTGTATTAAAACTGTTTTAGCCTCTGTGTGGGAAATAATAATATCCTGGGCCCTATTTCTATGTAAATTTTTCCATATGTTTTTGGCTCGAGCAAAATAAAATGGAGAGAGGAAAAAAAATGGTGCAAGGCTTAACCTTCTGTCTGTGATTAACAGCCTCCAGGGACTTTACATTGTCTGATTAAAACAGTACAAAAATGCTGACTGTACTATATATGCAATAAACAACTCCATGCTGACACAGTGCTAGAGAAGAAAGCTGAAACAATTGCAGTCATCATGTTAATAAAACCTTTAAATTAAATATGTCTGTAAGTTCTCATTTAAAGCTTTCTTAAGAAAATAAGTGAAAATGTAACTAAGCAAACAAGTATGATTCTTCTAGGAGTAGGCTGGACCAAACATAATTCAACATTGCAGATGGTCCATAACTGAAGCTGGGATGAAGGAAGGTGAAGTACTGCTCAGTGAACCCTAGGATACCCAGTGACTACCCTGGCTTTGGATCCCAGAGCCATCCATGCCCTTCAGCAAGCCTTGAACCAGGATTTTCTGGCATAAGGATCAAAAATATCAGGGTGAAATCCATAAACCAACTGTAGGGCAAAATAAATGTCATCAGGAAAAAGAATCAGGACCATGACATTCATAGGCAGAGTCTGCACATCATTGTCCTTATTCATTGGCCGGTAATGACAACTTCAAAAGATTATATTTCCATTTACTTTGACAACAAACACATTCAATCTATAGTTATTGAAGCTGGTTATTTCAATATCAATTTATTAACAGCATTAACAGGAATGCTTATTATTTTTAAATGTGAGATAATGTCTTTGTCACTAATTTTAGAACTAATTTTACTTGCTACTTGACATTAATATAAACGTGACAATGCCAATTTTCCACTATGTATTGCCATCATGTATTTTTATTTTCTCATGGGAACTGACAGAATATGATTCATAATGACAATATTAATATAATCCTATGAATAACAATAAGGATTTATAATAATATTAACATACATAACATCATCTGTATTGAATATGTCGACATTAATAACTTAGATTTTTTTCCCTACGTGGTATGCATTTTCATGTGTCTATAAATGTCTTCATTAATATACATTTATGATTACTATTAAGCTTATGCATAGTCTCTTTTATTATGCAAATAAGGGTTATAACATACACTCAAAGACAGTGACTCTCCATACATCACTTTTATCTTTAATAAGTCCTATAAAAAGCAAGTAGGTTAAAAACTCAGCCCCATTAATTAAAATTGGTTTGTGTTCTTGAACTAAAAATGTTCATAGTAAAGGATGTCTGTGGAGCTATTAATTACCTAGCTCTATTTATCTATATAAAATCTCTCACAAAAAACTATGCCAAAAAAGTATTTTTCAGAACTGAAAAAAAAATAATGAAAAGAAAGAAATTTACAGCTTGGAGTGAAAGTTTTATCTCTACACACATCCAGGTACAATTGGGAACCATAAGACAGTCACGAAGGTGGTTCTACATGATGCATAGTTGTTGGAGGGCATATGGTACATTTCATTCTTAACTGAGACTTTTTCTATCCTTTTAGTGCTTTATGTTAGAATCTTAACAAGATTTGTTAGTCCAGCTTGTTTTCTTTAAAGTATAGTTGCTAAAAAAAGCCAAGGAGGAAAACTAGTGTCACAGCCATCTGTGAAATGCTCCAGAGCAATAAATGTGTTGAATTGTGATGAGTTCTACACCAGTAATGATGAAGGTCTCTGGGGAAATCTTCTTATGCTGTTGATCTTCTACTGAACTGGACCATCAAACACATCACAATGTTACGTGGAAATAAAGCCTTTTTCCTCCATCTTCTTTAGTTGCGTTTAAGAAGAAAAGCTAATCCGAACAGATTAGTAAATAAGCTATCTCAAGATGAGGATGTGAGTGACATCTTTTAGCCCCAAACTGTTTCTAAATTATCTCTCTGTTCTTGTGAGAGTACAACTAGATTAAATAGTCCCTATTGTCCAGGTTGAGATACAAAGCTACCTGGAAGTGAAGGCTTTGATTCAAAAAGCTACTTCAGAACGTCTATAGGCAACTCATACGTTTGTATTGAAACTTCAACTTGGGAGCTTTCCTGAATGGGGATGTAAGCTAGTTGCTGAAATCCACATAGGTCAGTAATACAGTCACACTTAATGCAGAATTCCTGAGGCTCAATACCATACTTCTTTCTGTAGCCTGTGTCATCACTCATTAGCAGATATATCTTGTCATGTATGATTAAAAATGTATTAATTAAAACTACTGTGTCAAAAGGTTAACTATATGATTTATGCTGTTTGATTATGAGTGCCTTCAGATAAATGTTAGGCTGGATTCCTGTTTACACCAGAAGACATGTTCCCTTTTAACTCAGAATAATGAGTTTTACCAAGGGAAAAGAGGAAGGACAGGAAGGAAAGAATACTGCTTTTTCTCAGAAATGGCTTCAAGGACCCTTTTCAGGTAAGCTTGTGCTGGGGTGGGCAGAGGGAACCCTGGTCTGGGAATTGGCCTGGCAGTATTGTTGCATATAGGGTGCAAGGAGGAACCATGGAGAATGACTGCTGCTTCTGGAAGGGGCTTCCCAGCCCCCCGCTCCAGCGCTCCAGGCCACCGGATGACACAACCTATCTCTCCCCTTTGGTGGCAGCTGTCAGAGCCAAGTTCTATGGCCAAGTGACACAGCCAGGTTCTGGCAGGAGTAAAGTTGGGTGTGGGATCATTTCCCACTCCTCCTGGTCCACCTACTGTTTAAACGATGGTTTATGTGTCTATGAATGGCTTTCATGCCAGGGCCAAATGTGGACAACTGCAATTCATTTGTAGGAAATGCTGTATGTGATTACTACTATGGATGGCTGCTGTCACAGCTGTGAATACTATAGTACAAGGTATTGTTTCAGCAGTTACACAAAGAAACAACTTGTAGAAGTAAAATTAATCAACGTTTAAAAATTTTCCCAAGAAATGACACTCACTAGTGGCTTTGGTTTTGGTCCTTTGGGGCCCACATAGCATACTAATGGGACCATCAATGTTTCACTTGGGTTAGGATACAGTCTACCACATACTTTTAGATAAAGTTGGGCTACATTTCATGTAACCTGTTTGCATTTAGGTTCCTTGTTCTCTTGGTTCTGTGCACAAGATTTTTGGAGGGCAGAATCGACATGGGCTTGAGTAGAGTTATGAATCTGGTCCTGGTCAGTTTTTATTATTTTAGCTGGGTTGAGTGGTGTGTTTGCTATCTCTCAAGATCTTGAGATCTGAATCACGCCAGGTGAACCCTGGAAGCAATCAATAAGAGTCCCATGTAGAGAGTGTCTCTTTCCTGTTTATTATTTTGAAACTATGTGAGAGAAAAAGTAAAAGGAAAAGCAGCTAGGGAAGGAAAGCATATTGAAATGGCAAAATTGGATGGAAATAATTTTTTTAGGCACATAGGTGTGAGAGAGATATTTCATCTTTATTTTTCTGAATTACAGTTTTGGTTATTGGTATATTGGTTATATTCCTTCTATTAGAGTCCTGGGTTGGCTTCAGGACTCTACATGCTGGATCTGCTACTGGAGTGGGAGATGAGGCTAACAGCTAAGGAAAACAATCTTTTCTTACGCTCTAGGAAAGATATCTCAAGCAAATCTGTCTGAAAATTTATTGACCTAAGCTGTTTGTTTTCAAATAAAGAGAAAAATCCAAGAACCACCCCCAAACCTTCCTTAGAGCAGCATTTAAGAGTCCTGCTTTAAATCCACAAAAAAGACTGAAAATCTTGACAGAAACCATTAATTAATGCATGTTCTGTCATACAGAATAAGAATAGTGAAAAAAGAGTTAGGTATGAAGTAGTATGCAGAATATTAGATTAAACTCTTCATTTGTAGGGTTTCATAGGTATGCAAGTCTTGTTTCTGCAGTATGCATTGTGTAGTTGAATTTCTGTGTTTTATTTGTTTAAGATGCAAACTCTCCTATTGTATAGCAGAAGTCATGAATTCAGTTAAAATAATTGATTGAATTTATTTTATAAATCCATACTGATAGATTTATTCATAGGATAATGGGAATCTGCTATATTCTATTATATAGTAATACTGTACAAATCTTTGATTAGGTGTTTTTAAACTCTCTGTATTATTTCTTCATTTCTTCAAAATGCCATTTTGACACCACCTATTATACCAGTGTAAATGTTATGTGTGTAGACATTTTCAGAACATCTGGAAGTAACTTACTGATCAATATTTGGTTATTCTTGCTTTTTAACAAACAACTAAATCTCAGAACTTTTTCATTGTCCATATAGCCTACTCTAAAGCTGACTGATAAGCAGTTTAATTGATTTCAATGGACTGTAACTCTTAAGACTTTATCAAAGGGGCTTAAAGCCATGCACAAGCTATAAATTATAGCTGACTGACTGACTTAGGAAGTCATTGGGAGTACTATGAAGGGATCACTATCAAATTGAGATCAACATTTATAGCTGATGAAACAATTTAAAAATATTTGGAAATATTTCCTCCTATCTTTGGATACTGTTTAATGAGTTCTTTCCCGAGTTAAATTTATGCTTTGGATCTTCTTTATTTTGCAATCATTTATAAAGAGCAGGACCAAGTTGCTGCTTGGTGGAGAGCAATCGTTCTCTTCCCAGGGAAACTGGATGATTCTATTAATATATCAGCTGCAAAATATTCATGTTAACCTTTACATTGTCCCCTACTGGCTTCGCATCATCATTAACTGAAGTGTGACTCACTTCCTGAGGGTAAATTGTTCCATTTAAGAGGCCACATCAAGAACATGACCTGCACAAGTGGGGAAGAGGGCTGTGCAGTTTTGCAGATGCCCCTTAAGAAGTGGTATTGGAGCAGGTCATGCAAATAAGGGGAACATAATAACAAGTGTTACAACTCCATTAGGCTACACTGCCCAGTTAATTGCTCTTACTCCCATATACCCCATGGAATGCCCATGAGAATAAGTGATACACAGAGGTACTGAAAAGGCATGAGAAAGCTGCAGACAGCTGAGCTATGTATTTGCTATAGGGAAGAGAGAGACTGTGGGTGTGCATATAAATTAAACTATTGGCTGGTCTTCTGCACTATTTTTGCTACTTAATCTTCCCCATGAAATGTCTTTTCATGGCCTGTCTCCTTTGAGGAGGAACCTCATGATTTGATGCAATTTAGAACTGTCTTGGCCATGCTGGGTTTCAGAACAGCATTATATGTTTCAGTCTCAGCAGTTCATCAGCTCACGTTGAAAGCAATAAACATAAGGCCTAGAAAATATTTTTTAAAATGAAACTAATGTACAGAAGCAGATACAATCATCAGCTAGGTCTTCGCAAACTGTTCTATACTCAGGGCAGCAGAAAAAGAAACAACCTCCAATAGTTAAGTCTATATAATACCACAAACTGTGTAATTGATATAATTTAGGACCAGTTTCAATAAAAGTGCCACCCTCACCAGGGCTTCTGTGAACTTCTGGCTATAGGTTTTACTGAATCTTGACTTTCATAGTTGCTTTAAATTATAGACATAAACTAGAAGAGCAACATATTAATAAATACCACTCTATTGTAGCACAAAAATTGGGCCAAAATAATGTTAGGGCTCTGATTTAAACAAAGCAAAAGAGGACATTTAAGGGAATAAATACCCAGGGTGACATTACAGCATAAATTTTGGCAATCTGAATTGCAACCCACTGCAGGCAGAGCTTGTCTTAATGGTTATAATTATTTTGGAGACTTCCCCTCTGGAGGCAGTTCAGCTTCTCAAAAAACCCTGTTTCTTTTGTCCTTCTGTTTGCCCTTATCCAAATCTATATGCTCTAAGCCACTGTAATATTCAAATAATGAAAATCATCAACAGGATATGTTGGGGGAGTGTTATTATCCTCAGTTTTGCATGTGGAGAATTGAATTCAAAGCAGAAGTAAAAGGAATTGACCACAGTTTCACCTAGAAAGTCTGTGGCACAGTAGGGAATTGCATGCAAGGCTTCTAAATCTAAGGTTAATTTCCTAACTTCTGACCCATTTAACCTCCATAATTAGTCTTCTTCCCCGTGTCCCAGCTGAGTGTGCCTAAATATAACTCTAAGATATTGTGTTGATCCTGGATTGGTTTGGTTTTCCATTGGCTTCCTTCCATTACCACATTTTTATTCTGTCTTTCTTTTGACAAGGTTTCCCTTTTTCTTAGGACATAGCATTTAAAAAGTAAAGAAATAGATCAGTTCATTGCTGAGATAGTTGGTTATAGTGCCCCCAGTCCCTAGGGCTGATTCAAATTCTGGCAACAATGTGCACTACATAATTTCGAGACATGACAAAAACTAACAAGTGAGATAACACAACAGACATGAATTTCACCTTTGCTTTTCAAATACATAATTCTTGAATCTTAATCTTCAATTAGGAAAAAGAAGAAGAGAAGAGAAGAGAAGAGAAGAGAAGAGAAGAGAAGAGAAGAGAAGAGAAGAGAAGAGAAGAGAAGAGAAGAGAAAACCAAAATGTGTTCATCTATGCTTTGTTGCATCCTTTTCTTCACCAGATCTACTGGACAGGAAGATCTTGTAATGCATTAGTGTCGAAAAACATTTGATTGCCAGTTCTGTCATCTTTAGCTGACCATACTCTTGCTTTCATTGCATAAGAGACTGGTCTGGGAGGAACGCATTTGGATGGAAGAAGAAAATATTCTTTCTCAGATAGAATGAGGGCAAATCTAGTCATCTTCAGCAGCTCAATACACAAGCCCCAGTTACGTCAAAGCAAAGTCTTAGTGAGATCAGTAGGGACAGAATTTCTGAAGAAATCTATATAAGTGTCTTAAAAGGTTAATGTTCTTGCTGACTAAGACCTCCAAAATTAATTGTTCTACAAGCAGTTTTGCTGAGTAGCCTCCTTTGAACCCATATGACCACAAAGTCATACAAGAAATACTTTACCCCACTTTCTGTCGATCTCAGTCCTGACCTTAAATATTCAAAATTTTAGCAGTCCTAAAATATCCAAATGTGAAGAAATTTCTGCAGTTAACTGAGGCTGACTTTCAAAGCTATGAGCTTTTTGATCTCCTAAAGATCTGAGAGCATTTTGTAGTTTACACTTGCATAGAGGTGTTTCAGAAGAGATATGATCATCTCATGTTCACAAAAAAGCATAATGAGTTATTTTTATTTTTTAAAATATACAAAGCATTTATTTCTGTGATTTTTTTTCCCAGAAGACCCCAAAGGTTTATGAGAGAAAAGATGCAAAGAGCATTAACTTTGAAAGAACATAAGCACACATGCAAATTTTATATTCATTTTGTTTCTTTCTCATATAAGAAGTGGAAGTATTCCATTAAACTGAAGAAATCTAGCTCAATGCCTTTCCTGAATCATATTTTCTGTCATCTTTAGTGGAAAGAAATACATATGAAGCTTAAGGGGCATGAACTGGCTGGTAAGGGAAAGGTTACAGATGAAGAGGAAGTACTGAAAATTTTTCAGATCTCTATTTTCTATGTGATGTATGATTTTGGAACAACCTGTGTATGATTTAAGCAAGTAGAGATCATAATAAAGAGAAAAAAAAATGAGCTGAAACCATTTTATAAGTCAAAAGTCTTTTTTTCTGAGTAATTTCTAGTTTGCATGAATAATCTAAATTACTTGAACTCATCAGCAAAGGTTAGGATACCCACATTTGGTAATAATTGAACTTTGCTGAACCATCAAACGTATAATTTCCACTTAACTAATTGTTTTCATTGATTTATTTTTTTTCCCAAGAGAATAAGCAGGTCAGTCAGTTATATCTGGAATATCTGATATGGAAAGAAGATACATTCTTAAACATTCTCCACACACTGATTTTCTTCTCCAGAAGTGAAGGAATGTAACATTTTTTAAAAATGAAATGAATTTGAAAGACTGTGCAGAGTTGGCAATGGTTTCTTATTGTTTTGCCAAAAGAATGTTGAGAATGTTGGTTACACTTGAACTGAATACTGTGATTTATTTTACAGGCTGTGTTATTCAATTTGGTGTTTAGCTTCCTTTTCATCATCTCTGTACATATATCCACTGAGAACAGAAATTGCTGGGCACTGCTTATGATTGTTTGGTATTTCTTACAGGTATACTATGTGGGTTCCTTTGAGATACGCAATATAAATCTTTCTTTGACTATGTGTGGCCCAAAAATGAAAAAACTCAAAACCCTAAACTCCCCCCTCCTAACTTCTCCGACAACTATTTTCAAAGAAGCTCTCCAGCTCCCTTATCTCATTAGTACACCTGACGGCTCTGCCCAGCAGCTTTCCCATCTCTCTCCAGAGCCCTGGCAATGTCCAAAATGACTGCTATAAGCAATGTGTTTGGCTATTGTTTCAAGTGAAATATGGACAGAATGTAATGTTCTTTGCTTGAGTATCATATTTTTCTTTACCACAAGCTATTGTCTGCCTGAATGTATGTCTGATGAAATTGGAGAGCCTTATGCTTTCCTGAATTACTAAGTACTGTTTTACTTACATAAAACTATTAAACAATATATGATGATTAATGTATATACATATATAAAACACATAGAAGGTTATAACATTTAGAAAATGCCAATACCGAGATTGTCTGAAGAAATACGAGCTTTTTTCTGCATTAAATGTTCACCTTGTACATGTTATGCTTCGTTTTCCACAGGTCTTGTTACTACCATACTAATTTTTGGTAGGGTGCTGGCCTTATTCATTGCAGAGGATGGATAGTGTCTGTTGAGTTATTTAATATAAGGTTTATTTTCAGTATGCACTCCATATCTTATTATCCACACCATGTGTAATTCTGCTCTGGTGACAGAATAGTTTTCTTCCCCTTGGCTTTCTTGCTTGAAGTCTTCATCCACTTTTGCTGACTGAAACTTGCCAAGGCCCTGGTGTGATCAGCTCAACCAGATTTCTTTTCCATGAAAAACAGTGCCTCAAGAAACAGGGGGGGAAATTTGGATGAGTAGAGATGGTGCAGTTCTGGATCTTGTTCCATCATACCACTGGCATGTGAAGGTGACACATATACCCAGGTGATCCCAGGTGCAGAATTTATGTGTAGCCACAGAGACATGTGATGTTTTAAAAAAATCCTATCAGCCTTCCATCTGGCTTTCTTAGGTAGCCAAGTACTGCTAAAATGTTTGCCTTATGTGTGTAATGAATTTATTTTCAAAATGTCCATTAGGTAATGTAAGAAGATAGTCTCTATTTGCATATGAGTAAGAAGTGTACCAAGGAGCTGCAGCTTAAACTTTCAAACATTGGAACACAAACCCATTGATTTTTCAAAGCCTTTAGCGTGTTTAAAGCATTTTCTATAGGTAAGTGTTTCCCATGGCTTTAATTACAGCTGTACTTATTGAAGATCTGTGTAAAACGGAACCCAGGTTCTCAAGCTGGTTACCCAGAAAATAAGAAATTAGGAGAACCATTTATGAGAAGATTAATGTAAGTGACTTGACTTACCTGACACAGGAATTTATTGACAAAATCAGAGATGGAATTCAGTTCTGGCGGAATTCAACTGCCTTAAGCATGTATTCATTCATGCATCCCAAGTTCTGGGGGGTTTTTTTGGTACAAATATACCAAGTTTTGGTACAAATATGACTGTGGACCGACAGTTATGAACTGTACCATCTTGCTTCACCTGTAGAATACTGTTCTCTGCATCTCCTAAGAGTTCCAGCCTTCAGACCATATTATGCCTTTTCCTGCTAAGTTAAAAATCATCCTACTATCAGAAATCTTCTAATTATATTTACATTAATGGTACTTAGAATGTCAAAAGAAGGACTGAACTTAAGATCAAATTCAAGTGAAGGGGGATAATTTGACTCCATTTTAGCTGGAAACATGGAATGTATTGATCTGTCTCCATCTGTAATGACCTGCACATTTACAATTCTCTGTTTTAAGAGACCTGGAAATCTAATCCAAATACTGGAGTTTATATTCACAAAGAAGATGTGCATACACTTCATATAAAGCATGATTAGAAGACCCAAACTAGAGAAGACTGCATTGGATCTGTGACGGGAACGCTACATTTCCATTTTTTGTAAAATTAGTGTCTGGCTTAATAGGTACCGTTTACAGTCAGGGTTACGCGTTAGCAGGACAGCATTACTTTCAATACTTAGGTTGTGTCCTTGTACCATGCTGAACCAAAATGTGTGGATGTAGAAGTCTGACCACCATTAGCTTGATGAGTTTGTATCTGGCCCTTGCACAGTATAGATGAATACCAAGGTGTCTAAATGTCCTTTTGTGTTTCATTGGCATTTACATCTCCATTCAGCCCTTAAAACTCTAGATGCACCTTAAATTCTGCTAGCAATTTTTCTTCAGTACCTCTTTTGGGTACGCTTATAATAACCCAAGTCCAAATACAGTCAAGCAGCTCAGTTCCAACTTCCCAGCTATCTCCTAGAACAACGAAGATAATGCTTTATACTCTCTCCCACAACATCTGATGCAGTATGAATTCTCTGAGGAGAAAGAAGACAGCCAGCAAGGGGAGGGAAAGCAAACTGAAGAGAGTGATCTGAGCCAGAACTCCCACCTCCCCGAGGAATCCTCTAGCCGACAATGAAGCCTTCCCTCTGAGGCACTGTGATATTCACAAGTGCAACAGATGCTGGGAGATGTTGGAACCGCTTCATTTTTGTTCAGTTTCCTACTTAAACGGAATGTGTTGTGCTCTCTGCGGTTACTGCTGGGAGGAATGTTACCTGACCAATTTTTCCTGAATATTTTGAGGTAGGCTGAAGCCTCATGTGAAGGCAGGGTAGTAGGCTGCTTTTTCTTACCAGAGCAGAGGTAAGCCTGTCTCTCTAAGAAAGCAGTGTGGCCCAGTTCTGTGGATTCAATGTCTTTTGGTCTTTGGAACCCACTAGGTGCATTCATGGAGAACTTCTGGTTTGATCTCAAAGAGAGTTAGTTCAGGTGCTCCAAGGCAACAACTTTATGCATTCCTGCCCTAAATTGAAAAAACAATGGAGATACTCTTTTCAAATCCTGGAAGGCAGAATGGGGCTATGAAGGAGAAACCCAAGAAGAGACTTGCTAGTGTGAGTACCTCCTTAAAGACCCTGAGAGGCACAGGGAGCCAACATACAGCAGAGAGCAGAAGCAGAGCTCAGACTCCAAGGGTATGGGAATAAAGACCCCTTTAAAGGAACACAGAAGGGTCTGCATAGAGCTTGCCTGGTGCAAGAAGCTATTCGGAATTGCTGTAATGGAAACAAGGGCTGGTTGAAAGGATATCCACTATGCTGGGATCTTGGGATCTAGTGGACAGCTGGTATATCTGTCTTCATGCCTTTTATTTAAGTGTCTCTTTCCCAACAGGTATAAATTTTAACTATTGACAGATCTAGCTTTTTCTAGTTTGTTACTTCGATGTTAGAAGATAAATTAATTGTGTAAATGGGAAGTCTGATGTACCTTTTTGTGTCTTCAACAAATGCTAAAGGGCCTGTGGGTTAGGGTTTCTGGATCTGTCATATTAAAGAAGTAGTTCAAGATGTGTTCAGTCTGCTGTCATTTTGTTTAGCTTATGCTGCTTCTTGTCCCTCTGACTGCAGTAAAAGAACTAGCAGGAACAAGATGGGTTTTGTGGAATATTTCTCTACATCAGTTTTCACACATGATTTCATCCACAGGTTTTCCACTAGAAAAAAGGGTGTTAGTATGGCCCTTAGTTTTTATCCCATCCCCACTGGAACAAAACTTGCTGGCAACAAATATCATCCTGTTTGAATGAGGGGGACATCTGATTTATTTCTACGTTTTAAACAAACATTTTAATCGGCTGTGCTCTTTTTCGTTTTAACGGTGATTGTATTCAGTTTATCATTCCAGACATTTGTTCCTGCAAACTCCCTCACCAGGTTTTGAAAACACTTTTTTCTTACAGGAGAAATATTTCACACCTCCCCTCCCCTTTTTCTGAAAAGCACAGTCATGTGGGAACTGATTGCTATTCACTGAAAGGATATTTTCACTCAGAATTAATATAGCTTTATTTAATTTATGACATCACATAACATGATAAATTATGAATTTAAAATATCATTATTCGGTGTGTGAATGCTTGTCATCCATTTTGATAGCAAATTAATCCTGAAGCTTTTGGAAAAAAGCTTCCAGCAGCACACAGTAACATCATTAGTAGCAGAAGCTCAGAAAGGTCCCAAACGTTTGCAAATGGGCAGTCCTACATTGTGCACTGCTCTGCTTTGTCTGGCTTTTGTGATTTACTAGATTTTCATATATAATATATTTTTGTGATTTACTAGATTTTCCTATATAATATATTGTCTTCAAAGCCAAATAGAATGAATTGTTTGGGACTCAAACAATAGCTCTTCTGTAGATAGCATGATTTAAATATGACACATGCATTGCACATCAGCTCTAGCAAGGAAGGAGGTATGGATCCATCTACCAGTACTCTATCAAGAAGCTCTTTTACAAATGACTAATTTGCATATCTGCCCCAGATAATTTGCATATCTGCAATTTTAAATCTTTTTGAAATGATTTCTTATAATATCCTATTGTTCATTCATTTGCTTCCAAATGCAGCCAGACATGAAAAAATATCTTGTGTACACCTAGGTGTATGTCTACAAAGAGCCTCTAGGTTTTGGAAAAAACATGAGAATTTTTTTTTTCTTATTTTAGTATTTCCAATTCTGATTTCACTAGAAATGATGAAGTGATGAGCTAGAAAGAATAACACAAAGCTAATTAAACTCCTTCATATCCTAGACTGTCTGAATTTGTTTGGCTGAAGTTTCAGTCAAAGATTTGTGCTGTTTCTTGTTTAATCTGAACTGATTCACCCATGCCAGTGAATCCAAGAATAGATTTTCTGTCTTTGTGTGATTCTTGACTGCCTGTAATCTGAGGAAATGAAAAAGGAATGAAATGACTTTTACATTTGCCGTGGGACAGTACTTGGCTGAAATTCTTTCTTTGGTACTCAGTTTTTAGACAAAGGATCCTGAGAACAGCTTCCAGCTTATTCAGCATTACACATAAACTGAATCAACAGCACCTCTAGGTTGAGTTTCTAGCTGTGCTGCTTGACTCAAATATCTCACACTGCATCTGATTTTCTCTTTTTACTGATTGTAGCTGTTATGTTTTTTGTTTAACCTAGGCTAGCTTTTCAGTTATGGGGAAAGCAAATGAAAGTAGGGGGCAAAGATCCAGTACTACACAGACATCATAAATTCCAGTAATATGAACCAGATAAATATGGCTCAGAAAAACATGGTGAAACTTTATTGGTGAGCTTGCCTTTAATACTCTTTGCAGAACTTTAATAGCAGCCAGTTTTGGTTGTTGTTCATTTCAGACAGGAAAGGTGAAATGTGGTTAGAGCTACAGCTAATTTGGGTGGTCTATGCATGGCTACAAGTCAGTGTCTGCCTACCTTATTTACAAGTAGAAGAGCTATTTGTGGTGTGTGAGCTGTATGTTAGAGAGAAAAAGAGGCAGCTGCAAAGAAAGAAAAAGCAATAGTAAAGGGAAAAGCTTATTCAGAGGTTCCTGCCAGGGGAAAAAAAACGATCGAGGAAAGGGCAAGCTGGAGGAGATTCTGAGGGTAACTTGCCGGTGCCCAAAGCTGAACGTCTAAAGTAAAATGCATTCACTGTAAACACAGTTTGTTTGTTGTTTATTCTGGTGCAAATCATGTGAATTGCACCAATGTCTGTGAGAAGGCAATGTGTTTTGTTCACTGAAATTTAAAGAGGAAGCTGGTTTAGGGCTGAGTGGAGAGAATGGGAGAAAGTAAATAAGAGAGAAGTTAAGCCCTGGGAAGTTTGCTGGGGTGATACGTACGTAAACAAACACCTAGAAGATCTTCATGATAATCAGAATTTGATACTGCAAAAGGCTTTAGCATCTCTCTCTAGGACATGCATTCAACAAAGTATTTGAGCACATACAATTTCAGAGTCACAGGTAGACCCATGGAAGACACTGGGACAATTTCCATAGTAAAATAAATGCATATGTTTAGATAGCTTGCACTGAATCCATGTATGGCATTCAAAATGCCATTTGTAAATTCTGGACTCTAAGGAACAGTGCATCATTGTGCTAAAAGCCCAGATAATATAAAGATTATTGAAGACAAGATTATTTTTTTGATAGACATCAGAGCCGTATAAATTTAGTCCTTTAGTGCAGAAGAAAAGAGAGAATGATCAGTATAGCAGTTTCTCCAGTGACAGTTCAGTGAAACTTTGAAAATATTTATTAGATATGTATTGCTGTTGTCTTAACTGGAATATCAGAAGCAGCACATAATATGCTATTAATTTATTCTGTTTAATGATTGTTTAAACAAAAGGTTTGTAAATTGATCCTGGCTGCTTAACAAACAATAGGTTACATTGCTAATGGGTAGCAGAAAGAATGCTTTTTTAAAGATTCCAAGTAAACGAAAGGAAGCAAGATAGAGCAAATAAATTTTTTTTTAAATCAAATGTGTCAGCCGTTTGTAACTCTTTTAAATTTTCCATTTTCTAAACCCACAGTAAGAACAGGCTTTTTATTGTAAATTTATGAGGGAGAAAAAAGTATCATTCCCAAAGCAAAGACTGCTAAATTTATCTTTTTTCTTTTTTTTTTTTTTCCCTTCGGTGCTTTAACAGAAGTCTTCAGGTTCATACAAGCAGTCAGTTCCAGTCCTGTCCATGTAAAAAAGGAAGACATAATTTCTTATCAAGAAATAGCTAATACCATAAATATACATTTCAAATATGCAACCCCAAAATCAAAAAAATGTTATATTGCAAAGCAAGACAAGGCAGCATTTTAATGGCAGCCTTAATTCTGTCTCTGTTCCAGCACTCATTCTCTGTGCACCGTATCTGCTATAAACAAAACATGCTTTTTCAAGTATAGCAATGGAGTACTCATGATTTCACCTTCGATGACCAACAAGAAATCTTAAAAAATATAGGCCTGCTTTGAAGAAGGTAGAAAGCAATTCAAGGTAGAAAACAATTTATAACCCTGATGTTGGATTCACTTGGTTCTTCTATTCATATGCCAAAAGTCCACCAGAAAACATGGAAACCAACACAATACACAGTATTTTAACACAGGCTTGAATACTTTTGCATTTACAGTTGTTGCTAATAACACTCAGGGCTAAATAGGGTCCTAAGAGTCTGACTAGTTTGCTAGAAACTATACCATAAAAGTCACTGGGATGCTCTTGTTTTTTTCCAGTGTTAAAACTATGGTGGACAGAAGCCCTGACCCCTGTCTATAAAACTTGCCTTGGTCTCTTTATAACGGTATTTAATTTTTCTGTATACCGCTTTCCCAGTTACTAACTGGAGGGAAGGGAATGGCCTCTGAACCAGATCCAGACTTGAGCTCTCAGTCAGCTCGCTAGAGATGCTGCCTAATAAGACAACTGTTCAATATAATTTCAGTTATTTTAATCATTGCGATGCTTATTCAAAATCACTGCTCCGTTAATGCTTATGCTTCCCATACCTCAAGGCCTGCTATTGGAGTCAAGGCACTGCCATCAGAAAGACAATCACAGAATGGCAGCCCAAGTACCTGCCTCAGGTTTTGTATTGTTTTCATACGTTTAATTATAAATACGTGTTTTCCACTATCTGCACTGCAAAGTAGAACCCCAAAGCCTTGTATTTTACCTCCTGCGCCATCATCCAGGTGGGTGGGTATGTTTTTTATTCTAAAATCTTTATCACTGAAAAAAAGAGGAGAAGAATATTGTCTGCTTTCCAAGTAACATGTGGAGCTGCAGTACTGGCAGTGAGAAGAATCTTGTTTTGACTTGCAAAATGAGCATATTTGATAAAGAAGTCACTGAGGGAGAAAAAATGTGAAACACTGAGATATCATTTTTATAGCATCACTTTTCTGATTATAACAGCCACTTTTATAAAAAGTAACCTTAGCAATAATTTTATTTATTGTTTACATCTACTTTGAATAAAGCTGAGACATAGGAATGCAGTAAATAGTACCAACAACATTTCTGAACAAGCTGAAATTTGTAGAATGAGCAGTATTTATATTCAGTTACATAGGACAAAGTCAAGCAATAACACAGAGCTTATACTCCTCATGTGTACATGTGGTCTTTATTTTTTTCATTAACTCAGACCACTTCACATTTTCACATATAATTGGCTTCATACATTAAACGTGCTACAGACAGAAAACGTAAAAAACCCCATTAAAACAGCTTGAATTATTGTAAAAATAGATTTGGAAAGCTGACTTTGATATCTGTTGCAGCCTAGGGACCTGAGGGGACACAGTAATAAAACACAGTGCTGGGACAGTGTGAAAATCAGAGCAACTTTGCCCCTGGCCTCTTCCTGGTGTGGGAGTTTTAGTGGTTAAATTACAACAGTGCGCTAAGGTCCCTTCCAAAGGGAAATGCAAACCCAGGCTCCAGAATACTTTGGAATAGCTGCAAGTTTTTGTTAAGAAGCAAACATTTTAGGAGAAACAAGAACTTATAACAGCTTCCTGAAAACCCAGTCTTCCTGTTATTTGCTTTCATTACTCTTTCTCGTTTCTTCTCTCCCAAACTCTACTACAATAGATCAGATCAGTTATCTTTCTAATTTTATAAAATTGGTAATAGTTACAGTCCTTACAAGCTGAGGCCTAAAACAGGTGTTATTCATGAAAGCAATGTATTGTATGATATTGGCCATGCTTTGAATGATGAGGGTTGACCCAAATGATACTTATGCCTCCCTTCCAGCCTAAATTATCCTATGAATCTACAAAAACCGTGTATTTAAAATAATGATGATTAAAGGACTAAAAAGGACATCTTGACCTTGGTCTACATCCAGGCAGGGAGCCTAGAAGCCCTGGAAGTGGTGGCCATAGACCAGTATTGCAGCCTTGTCCCCATGGCCAGGAGTCTGAAACCTGGAAAACTTTAGTGTTTTCCAGGGTCTGAACTTGAGAGCTGGGAAGTTCTGCAGTGTGGGCTGGCATGTATTGTCTCATCATATTAGCAACCATTGGATTAAAGTTGGGCCCCTCTTTAGGGGTGTACAATAAAAAGGTGTACAATAGGTGTACAAAAGGTGTACAAAAGGTGTAAAATAAAAATTTTATCAGGTCATCCCTGCCTTAATTTGTAGTCCTCTGTCTTCACTGAGGTTAAAGACATGACAATGGCAGCACAAATCAGGCTAGAAGTGGGGAAAATCTCCCACATTTCTGACTCAGGAAACACTCAGAACGTAGTTATGGAACTGAATCTGTACATAAACACTTTGTGTTTTGTTTTCTTCTACAGCTGAAGTGCTAGTAAGAGAACTAGGAACAAGCTAAATTTTGAAATACAGAAAAGGAACAAAAGTATTTCTCATTGCTTCTCAGTTGTCATATTCAGTTTTGTTTATCTTTACCTTGATCAAAGAACTGTAAAATAAATCTGATGGTCAAAGTACCAGTCAAAATTAAAGCTTAGAAATTAAAATGATGGTCTCACTTTTAGATTAATTTATGTTGGTGAACACAGAGGTGGGGAAGGGATAATGGAGACATAGAAAGGAGAGAAAAGACCAGGTCTTCATGAACATTCACTAATTTCTAATTATTTAAATTTTAAAAAAAGGAAAAGGGAAAAGATTGACACTTTTAGTTGTCAACAAAATGGCTTTAGTGTTTAGTAAAAATGTTAATGTTTTATTTTTTATTAAAAACGCTGACGATTTTCAACTGAATTTACTGTATTTTTCAGTTTTTGGAAAATACAAGTTCCCTGGGAAAATAAAGCTTTCTTTTTTTCCACAAAAATGTTTTGATAAAGAGGTTTTAATCAGCTTCAACTTATAGGCTTCAACTACTTAACTATTAATACTCTGTGGCCCCTGTGACATACATTACATTAAGTAACATGAGCAAATTGTACTCTCTAATGTGATGCCTTGTACTGAGCATCCTTTATCAACAGGAGATATACATATATACTTAAGGATGTTTCACTAGCAATTCTCATTATATGTGGGCTCAATGTACATTTTCTGATGCAGCACTTTTTGAAAGATTTGCTGAAAAGGTATGAGGAAGAAGTCTCAGTGCATTATGAAACCTGGGTAATGACCCTTGAGTATAGCAAAAGGAGGACAGAACTTTTGCAAGCAGGAAAACAACACATGCAATGTAGAAAGCCTAGAACATTAGTGTGGACACCTTGAAAGACCATAGGGACAACAGACTTGCTTCAGCTAAATAAACAGACATCCTTGAACATCCTGCCTCCAGCCATCATCCTGAGGGATGTAGGTCTTCCAGTGGTCTCATGTCTGCTAGTCCCATGTGTATACCTTTTAAACCCTAAGATACCTCAAACTGTAGTACAGACCTATATTCGGGCAACTGAAGCAAGTTAAGAGAGCTTGGGGAGAAAGAAAGTTAAAGCAAGACTGGATGCAAACACTCTTTGGATCTGGGGAACAGCATAGCCAGTCTTCTGTGACTGGGGAATAAAAAAAAAAAAACTTCAGTAAGTTCTGGTGACACTGGTGCAAGTCTCTGTTAGTTTGTTCCATTCTTTCCTTCCAATAAATCTCCTCCCCCATTAGGAAGTTTCTTTTCCAAGCCTAGTAGCATCAGTCTTTGACTCCACCCTTGAATAATCCAAAAATTGTTCAGGCAGTACATGTAAAAAAATGTTCTCCAAGCATCACCTACTTGTTTTCCATGTACTTACCCTACCTGATCATCCCTACTTAATTTACCATACTTTTTCCCATTTATTCATCACCAATTTATTGGTTTTTGATTGGTACATCAAGGAGAAATAATTCCCTAATTGGCATATCTTACACTTGATCATTTTTACTCTGTTTTGAAATATAATTCTGTTTTGGAAACCACGTATTAATCTTATAAATACAGAGTTAACATTAGTTAATAGTTACTGGTTCTTTGATAAAAAATGAGAAAGTGATCTAAACATGATGAGGTATTCCCTCTCCAAAGTAAATTTCCAGCATTTGTTATTTTCTGATGTTTATGTGATTTAGAATCCAGCTATCTAAAATTTCTGGGTTTTTTATTTAATGATTAGAACCAGGAGACTAACTCAACACACACACACACACAAAAATCTCAATTGGACCACACTTTTTCAGTGTCCGCTGTACAGGAACATTCACAAAACTCATTTTGCAGAAGTTCACAAAAAATAAGGAGTATTGAGGGAACTAACTCTAAATTTGGTATTTGTGAATAAAATAAAGGATTTCTTGCATGGTCATCCAACCAAAGATAATACTGGCTGACTCATCTAGACAGTCACAGTGAGACAACATAGACCAATAGCCAAATTTCAACCAATGTATAATAAAAAGCTTAAAAGATGTTCAGGAAATCAATTAAAACAACAAATGCTGTTCATTAATAAAATCATGCCTTTTAATGAATTTCATGACTATCAAAAGAAATGCATTTCTTTGTGACACTTTTTTTATTTTCAATGGTAAAGGCTTGGCTTACATTTAGCCTCATAAAAACTGTGAGGACTTTGGGTTTAAATGGGTGAGTGTTTAATCACTTTTATGCCACCTCAGCTCTTCAAGTTAATCCTTGCAACCAGCTGAGAAGGTAGAAGATGTTAACATGCCTCGTACCCTGCCAGTTAGCTGTTACTGTCCTCCTGCTGGAGAGTAACACCTCTCTTGCACAGCTGGAGAAGGGATCATTCATCCGCACCTCCCTTGTTCCAGTTTAGCTAACAGACATATGTTGAAGGCTTCTACTGTTTTAGTTCTACTGAGATTTGTGTTGTTTTTTTCCTTCTCTCTCCCCTGGAGGAGTCACAAGCTGACAGTTCCAGATGCAGTTAGTAAAAGTGGAGAATCTGGCCCATTAATGGTCTGTACTGGAGCCATGAGAGTGTTTCCAAGACCGTGACTAGGAGGCGGTCAAATGCTTAAAGAGATCCTCAATTCTTGCATTTGCTAAAACTGTCCTGGCAACCTTGTTCCTCAATTCTAAATTCTCATTTAGGACATATTTTCCTTCTTCTGCACACACATATTTATTCCATATTTTTTCCTGTAATAACCTAAGCATTTTGTCAGAAGGCTTGTCCATATGTTCTTTTAAAAATGTTTTTATTGCTCTTGTTAAATCCAAGGTATTTTTCTTTTTCTTGGCTGGGATTTTAATTAGTGCTGTGACATAAACCTTCCTAGTGCTCGCTGTTTGTTTACTTTCCAAGGAGCTTATATTACTGTAAAAAAAAATTTCTCTAATTTGTTTATGTCTTGCACAGTTTCCTATCTTATAAAAATGAGGCACTTAATTTCTATCACATTGATTTAGGCCTAATTACATCCACCTTGACTGGTAATTGCTCTTTTTCCTTTTGTTTCATGCCCTGTTCCATGCTCTCAAGACATAGCCAGTTTTCCAGAAAGCAAAATAGGGGCTGATGAGAAGGTGTCATTTTCTCCTAGAGGACTAATCTCTCTACAGACCATATTCACTCTAGGGTAACATCACAAAAGTCAATGAAATTGCTGTAGGGCCATATCTGTCCCCAGAAGTCAATTAAACTATTGTTGTTACATGGGTCATTCCTTGTATACCTCTTAAGTTTGCTGAATGCACACTAATAACCTAATTCCAGTTACCCCTGTTGTACTTACTGCTTGATGCATTCCTGTTGGTTTAATAACTAAATGGCAGAAGGAAGAGAGGAAGAGAAAGGAAGAATCCTTCTTGTTCTGCAATGCGCATGGCACTGGAGATGCCGGCTGTGCTTGGTGGGATGAGTGTGGACAGAGCGCCTGTCCTCTTCTTACGCTCTGCTTGACAAGGATAGCAGGAGGAAGTGGCAAAGACAGTGAAGGGCTGTGGGAAAGGATGAGGTTGGGCATGATGAGATCATGCAACTGCACAGCAGTGCCCAGATCCTTAGCACTACATACATTTCCTTTTTAAATCTCCATTTTTCCTTGTGACCTCGGTTAATTTAGGCAATCGCAAGGCAAAGAAAAGCTCAAGGGTTTGTTTCTTTAAAAAAAAAAACCCACACATCAAACCAAATGAAAACAGACCCTAAGTAATCCCTGCTTCTACATTTTACAGCAATAAAATAGATTTCAGAACTCATAAAAACAAACTCCCCATATTACTGAGGAAAAGATTGATGGATGGGAAGAGATTTCAGCAAAAATGCTTCCATTGCAAACATTACCCTAACTTCTTTTCCCAGAGCGAGGCAATTAAATTTGGAAACAAGTAACCTGCTATGCTCTCTTATTTACACAACTGATCTATGCCATTCTATCAGTCCCCCTCCCTGCATTTGACCCACTAAAATGCCTTATGAAATTTATAAAACCCAGCTCCCTTTGTTCTTTTAATTCAGCTGCAGCCACTCAGAGGTCATTCCTGTATGATAATAGGGTTAATTCTTTAGCATAAGCACTAGATGAGAGTATAACTGTGATAACCACCCCGGAGGCAAGCAACGTTAGGCCCATTTTCAGGGGTCTTCAAACACTTGCTCGGAGTTGCCTGCAGACCTTGTGCAAAGCTAATCTTCGAAGTATGGGGCTTGTCTGAGGATGAAAGTGGGCACTGTTATACATAATTAAAGAGAAGGTCAAAATTATTTAAATATTTGTTTTTAATGGGAAAGATATTACTTGAATGTATTTTTTTATTCACTGCAGAGAAACCTTTAGACCGTGTGTTAAAAGTGATACTTTTACCGACATTCACACAAGACAGGAACCAGATATGAACTACAGTTAAAAATACTAGGTATAATTGATTTATGTAGCATCATACTTAGCTGCAAATAATAAAAATAATGCAACAAATTGAACTATTTGAGGTTCTGCTGGTATTTTATCTCCTGAATATTGGTTTTATCTGTATGATGTCACCTCGGCAACATGAGATTCTTTCTTTGCAGTTGAGAGAATTCCTAGGGACTTCAAACTACACAGACTTGCTTTTATTCACTTAAAACTGAAACCTACAAACAACAGGAGAGAGCAGTGCCATCTTTTCAACTGCACAAGTTTTTGTGTCTGTAAATTCAGTGTCACTTGGAGGAAATGAGTTTTAAATAGACATTCATTGTATGGGAAGAGCAAAGCGCTGGTGGTTGTGTGTAATAACATCATTGTAATATGGTGGGGCATCCCAGTGATGAGCCTGGGGTGGAAGCGTACTGCTAGTGACTTATACTGAACAAAGAAATTGGAAGGGAATGTTCTTGTGGGAGTTGCAGACCTGCTGTTTTTGCTAACCTAAATTCTGTACATACACTTGCCTGGAGATGACAGTGTAAGTGGCATGCATTATTAAGCATGATATGGAATTGGGAAAAAACATACATTTATGGTTTTTCTGTTATTCTTTAAAATGGAGGGTCTAGATAAACTATACAGACACCCATGTAGTCATGTAGCATTGAGAGGGAACAGCGGGTACTGGAAGTGTCATCATAAGCTTGTGACTTTGGCTCTGCTTGTGTTATTTAACACTCAAATAAGTGTTAGTGTGATACCAACCAAGCAAAGCAAACAAAGAGACTAAAAGCAACCTGTGCTGGGGCTGAGCGGCTGCTGTCAAAACGGAGAAGCAGAACTTGACTCACAAGTACCTGATGGGCTGTGCCACTTCACATCAGGCAATAACACAACTAGATGTGTCAGTCTGATAAACTGTTGGGTTACAAAGTGGTCATTCAAAAGTTAAAAGGAACAAGAAAAAGAAGAAGGTAGCAAATAATGTTGCCCCCTCTCCTTGCATCAAGCTCCCTTCTTGTATTTGGGCAGTTTGTTGTTCTTCAAGCAAGTATGTTGAATTAATATAAATACAGAGTAGCCAGAATAAAAAGATTAAACAAATCTAATAGCTCCCTGTGCATCTTTTCATGGTGGAAAATAGGTGACTAGCAGCTCAATGACACTATAAAAACTATTTACTCTCTGAGTGAACAGGCCAGTTATATTTGTGCCTGAGGGATATTCAAGCAACCTTTTTGAATGTATGAAGGGTCATATGCAATCCCTCAGAATCAAGGCTGTCCCTATCGCTTCTGATTCATTCTGTGGTGGATATGATGAAAAGCGTGCATGTATGCCATTTTCCCCCTCCATTCTAACAAAGTGCAACATTTACTAGCCTATTTACATCCTTTGAATAAACTTGGCGCACTGAGTATGTAAATCATACCAGTATTTAAACTGAATGGTTAGGTTCAGTAAATAGCACCAAAATGACATGGATACCTACAACTCCTTATGAACTGCTATAGATAGGGACCTGCATTTTTTTGAATACTTTTGATTTACTTTGAACAAATCACATCCTGTTTCCAAATACCTATCACAAGAGATGTTTCTGGAAGACTGCCTTTTACCTTCAGAGATGTCTTAGGATGCTTGATCTTTAAATGGAGCCTTCCATTACCTTTATACAAAGAGCAGGTCTCAAGCATTTTGCTTCTCTTCAAAGTAACACTGTTTTAAATAATGAACAGTTGCCAGGAGCAATGGCACAGGCTTATTTGTGGTTGTGTATTTGTCTGTCTGATCATTATTTCTGCTCTTTGGCCATCTATAACCCTGCAGGTACAAATAAATCCTCAGGGCTTAAAACCTTCCTACAACAAGTTATTTTCTCCAGTCACCTGTCAACAGCATCTTTTCTTTTTGTTTTCTTTTTTTTGTTCTAATGTACACTGCTTTTTTTTTATAAAAACAGACCAAGGTATTGACATCCAGTGACTTTATTTCTGTCTCTGTTTGACTCTCATTTCTGTGAATATAACTTGATGCTCTACAGAAAGTAGAGTTGAAAAACATGTAGGAAAAACATGTTGCTCAATATTCTTAAGAACAAAGAGAAAAAGGACTGGCACAGCAATAAAATGGCTACTTCCTTTAATTTTTCATCTTTCTAAATACAACGGCAGTAGAAAAGGAATGGGTATATGCATCAGTGATAAGCATTAATACAAAAATGTCATATGTAAATACTATGCTTAATAATGGCACTTCTACATAACCTGAACCTGATCTGCAGCTGGTGCAAGTAAGAATAGTTCAACTGAAATCAACACATCATTTTTGTTCCTGGTGGAAATAGCACATTCCATGAATCAGCAGTAGATTTTGTATACTTCAATAAAGACTTGTCATTATACAAATTTTAATGTTACCATATTTATACTTTGTGTGGGTATTAAAATATTGAAACTGGAGGAACAAATTCTGCAGATCTGACCTAAGGGTGAGTCTCCACCACTCTCCTGGGAATTGATCTCTTGTGTCTAGGATTCTCACTGGGCTGGACAGCAGACACATTAGGCTTAACACATGTTTTAATATGTATTAGAAAGAGAGGCTCTCTGTCTCTATTAACAAACTTCTTGTGTACCTGGGAAGTTACAGTTGTTTGGTGTGATGGTTTATTAAAATGGAAAGTTCTCATGAAAATGCTCCTTCTTTGCCTTTCATCAGCAAAGTTAATGAGAACAGAAGGGAGAAAGTAGTTCAAGTGGGTAAATAGTCCATAGCATATTGAGAATAGGAGACTGCATATCAGTATGCTGCTCTGAGGGGACTTCCACATCCCCAGTTCAGAGCCCTAGCAGGGACTCTGCTATGTGAGTTCCTTCTTTCTCTACACTTGCTTTTTATGAATTTGGTTTTATTTTAGAGGAAATGAGGAGATTTCAAAATATTAACCAGATTTTGGTTTTCTGAAGCTCAATTACTGCTGTTTCAGAGAAGCAAAACTGCAAAGGATCTTTCCATCAGCAATCGCTGCACTGCTGCAGAACACGCTCACAAATCATCTGCTTCTTAAACCAGTAAATTTGCCTTTCATTTGGATTCAGTAGGTGCTCTGTGAGATTATGGAGAGTTGGCATTTGATTTTCTCCTATAATCTGGGAGGCTTGTGAGTGTGTATTCTTTAAAGTTAACCTTTCAATGTTGTTTCAAAACTCTGCAGAGTTCAAGATCCAGTGAGCTTGTCACACAAAGCGTGACATAACCTGAATTTAATTCTGGAAGTTATTGATCAGTTTTCAAACACTTCATCTCAATGTACCTAGAATGATTTTCTTTGTAATTAGATCCCATGAGATGACTTTTCCCTGAAAATTTGCTGGTAAGTGACACAGCAAATTCATTAATTTAAATATCCTAAACATATTCTAAAGCCACCAAATGATTACATATCTTAATTGGAGCATTAAAACCCTTTGGAATGACTAAAATATTAATATTAATTAATGAGTACTATGGTTTATGCTTGACAGACTAGGATACTTATTTATGTGATCAGATTTAATTTCATAAGAAAAAAATCTTGGCTTCTTACAAGTAAACTAGGACAGTTAGAAATACATTAAAAATAAAGGTCAATTTTCAACAGAAAGAGGGAAAGCTAGAATTGGTCAGATGATATAACTAGTTCAATATTATTGATGATTATTCAGACAACTGCCCGGCAGTTTTGGAAATGTGCAAAGATACAAAAATTTCAGGAGTGCATTCACAAATCTATATTAATCTTAAAAATTATCCTAGAAGTATCATATGCTGTAAATTACAACCCTCTAGTCTTCATTGTCTAGCTTTAGTGTTTTAGTTATCCAGCTGAAAGAAGAAATATTATCACACGACCAAGTCACTGACTATAACAACTACTAAATAATCAAAAAGAATACATCTTACAGAGATATTGTGTTGAACGCTGTTTGTCTCAAAAGTGTACTTATTGAGATCAGCACTGACTATAACAATTCGTGACTAAAGCAGGATACAAATTTACAGAGATTAATTTGAAACTTCGTAATCTGGATTGTTGTAACAGTTCCTTAGTAAAGCAGAAAAGAAATTACAGGAGGTTTATACTTTGGAGAAAAAAAAAAAGTGGGACCAAAACTCCCACCGCATACTTTAGTTCTTTTAATACTGCAGCAACTGAGTAATATTTTACGGAAGCACATGTGTCTCAACAGGCAAATTATCCCCTTATAAGCCTTCTAGTGACTTCACAGAGCATGTCAGGAAAAACTTGGTGTTTCCTTTTCTGTCTGGGTCACATGAAAGTTCTGCACATTAAACTGTCAATTCAAGCAAAACCATTCCAGATCTCACCTACTCTAGCTTTCTTAAAGTGTCACCTTCATGGCTGGCTGTTTTGAAGCTTCAGATTTTGTGCTGGGAAACAAAAATGGCTTAGAGCTTGAGAAAAAAAGAAAAAATGAATGAACAAAAGAAAGAAAGAGGAGGATTCTGTCCCTGCTGATATTTCAGGAGATCTGGGAGAGGATTTTTAGAATTTTGAAAGTTTCAGGCAAAAATGTTGCTGATAAGAACACGCTTCCTCACATTGTCTTTAAAAAATAAATAAATCGCGGCTTCATGGGGCCCAGAAAATTCTAATAGAAATAAATGGTGATATTACTGAGTTAACAACTAGAAAAGAAGTGCCCTTTAATTGCAACAAACCAATGCACTTCTCTTCCGCTATTCAGCACATGGTATCTGAATGAGCTTACCAAGAATGTTGTCCTTCTATTGGAAGTCGTAGACAGTTATTTGATATGGGCAGTACAAAAGCAGGAACAGTTTCAAAAGGGTAGAACATCTAATGTTCTTCCTTTTAGATTCACCTAATTAATCTCTGAATGCAACCCACCCCAGCACATACATATGTGTCAGTAAGAGATCAAGTGTGTTTTTATCTAGACCCAGTCAAATCCCATTGCTTCTGTTAGAGCTGGATATTATATTAGCAAAGGTCTGTGTATGAATATTTGCAAATGAATATTCGTAAATGGTAGCCATGCTTAAAAATGACCTAGATGACTAGTCCAGACCCTATCAGTTAAAAACTGAATCTATAATTTATTTTCCTATCCTATATAGAATTAAGGCAATATTCAAAAGCAAATTCATAGTTTCTCTCTGTGCCCTGTTCTCTCTATATGATTATGCAAAGTTTGTATCTGATTAATTAAAATTAGAAGCTGCAAAATAATCTATTTCTAGTTTAGACTTACATGAATGAATGAATAAATCAATTAATGAACCAACATCAGGAAATAAAAAAAAGAAGCCAAGAAGGATTGGAGTGAAGAAAAAGCATCTGCGAAATTATTGCCTTACATTGGTATAAAATGAAAGAATATCTCAAGAAATAACTGCCCAGCTCCCATCTTCTGCCTTAAAGTGACTATTCAGTTTCCTGCAACTACCATTCAAAATGTTGGGTGATAAGGACTTCAAGTTAAAGGTGTATCATGATGTTGACAAATAATATAGTACAAAGCCTGCTAAAGAAACTAAATGCCTCTGTTCTTTGAGTCAGATTTGCAACTGGTTTTTACCAGGCACAGATCTTTCCTCACTTATTTTATTCTCTTTCCAGATTAATATTACTGTTGACCAGACATACATCACACCATCTGACATAATTTTTTATTACATCAGATAAAGCCAGCCACCTCAGCACATGTAGGATATTTTCTCTTCAATCGTAGAGGGTCAGTGTATTTTTTCATGTATTTTTAAAAGCTGCTGAAACTTCTCACCCCAACAGTAACTGAAAGTATTTAGGTATTTGGTGAGCAATCATGCCTAATGGGCTTTTTGTTAAATTACTTTATTTTTTCCCCAGCTATGCAGTTTCTATGAAAATATTCAGCTCCTCAGTGAGTCAGCCATCTTGCCAAATTATGTAAACCAGGTCTCCTGCAGACAGTGTTTGGTTCTCTAGATGAGGAGTCATTTACAACTGCAGATTTTTGCATCTATGTAATTCTGATGTCCTTATCACAAAAGCTGGTGGAAAGGCCTCAGGATCATAAGATCCAGGCTCAGAAATTGTTTCAAGCCTGCCCTCTTGCATGATGGTTTCTGAAAACTGTAACCCTTGGATTTTCATGCCATTTGAACTGGGAGGGTGACAGTGACTGAATGTGGACTGATGTCAGCCCCCATTAAATGGTTACCTGGGAAGACAAGTGTCCCTGCGAAAATGAGATGACAGTTGAGCTTTCCTCCAGAGTGCTAGAATTATTACTCCATTCAGAGTCACTGGGTATGTGATATGTAGGTACTGAAAGAATTCACTGTAGCGTGGTACATAGTACACGGAGCTGCAAATAGGGTCATTCTTCTGTTCGGAGCCCCAATGCCCAGAGTAATTAACTTCACATGCCATGGCTGAATGCTGAGGCTGAGTTCAAGTGAAGTGGTGAGGAGCCCAGCCCTGAAGGGCATGGTTGCTTGAGTTCTTTATTACAAACACAATGAAAAAAGTAATAGTTTTTGCTACACAATGTTGCAGTGCTTCTGCTCAGGAAATGAATTTTTATGTGTTTTGTATCTCATGAATTCTGCATATTTTATTCCCTAGAGTTTAGTGTAAAAAGCACTTTTGTATTGCTAAGTAACATGACTAATTGCACAAACAAAACAAACTGGACTCATACATTACGAGGTTGAAATGTCAGGATCCATCAGGAGGTCCCCAAGAAAGAGTGCCTATATAATTTTAAATAGTCTTTACACAGCATTATCTTAAGGCAAACACGGAATGTTTTAGCCAATTTGTGTTTTAAGATTAATAAGAGCAAAAGCTATTTGGGTTTAACTTTATTTTTCAGCTATCCCAGGCAAAAGATCTTCAGCACTGCACGTATAAGATTTTCATGTAATAATTTGTGCATATCGATGTAGATAAAGTACAAAGTAAATAATAAATGCTGAGAGCTCATTCCCTTCTTTAAACAAACCAGCAATCCTCCCCTCAATACCAAACCATCTGGAATGCCTTGATTTGACTAAATTATAGCAGTCTAGTCTGGATAATACAATGCTTTCCTTCCCTTCTCTTTCTAATTGTGGTACTGATTTCAATCCTCAAATTTATGTTATGTTTTTTGAATGGGGTTGGGAACAAATAATTTAGGCACCAGCCACAGGGAAGGCAGTGTCCATCAGTGGGCATTTCCTAAAGGGATGCTTTATTTCTTGTCTTCTGCTACTCATTCTGCTGTCTACCTAAAGCAGGTCATCTCCATGTTCCCTTTCAATTTGTGCACTGGTAATAATATCTGTGGGTGGATTTTGAGTTTCAACTGGCTGCTGCCTGCAATCAAGCTTCAGGAGAAGACAATTTAGAAATCCAGAGGTTTAACATCCTGGATTTTGTTAAACTTTCCTTGGCCTCCTTCCTTGTAATCTAAGGGCTCCACTTACATACCAGAGGGGAGTATGTGGGGAAGTGGGTGAGAAATAGGAGGGAAGTTATGCAGACTTCTTTAAAAATGTGTTTGTTGTAAGCAATTTTGTTGTGCTGCATATCTCCCACAGGTTTCAGTGAATTGATGTAGACAATCAGCATGTAAGTAGGCATACCTGTTATTTCATCTCCCGGGGAAGTTTCATATCAAAAGAAATAGAAGTTGCTCACAGCAGAAGTCATCTACAGTGAGTGGTGAATGCGTGAGGGTTTGTCTTGCAGATTATCTTCATTACAGGCTTCAAACCTCTGGTTAGATGTCCTGATGAGTGTGATAATTGGGTAATATCTTCCAGTTTGAAAGGAAGCTGCCTGATGAACATTTTTACTATTGGGAAACTGTAGTCTTTGAAGTCATGTATTTGCAAAATATACTGGATGAAAAATGAGTAAATATTTTAAATCTTTAAAAGGCCTTCAAGAGGCCATCATGTCCAGCCTTTGCTCAAAGATAGAATAAACTGTATCTGTATTTTTCTGAAAATCCTTCATTCCTGTGGAGAACTACTTCACATACTGTGAGTTATGATTAAAAAGCTGTGGTGAATTACTGAATAGTCTGTGTGTGTTGGGGAATTTAATTTGTAACCTACTGAAAAGAAACCTGCATCTATAAAACAGGTTGAAGGACAGAACTAATTGTCCTTACCCAACCAGTAGCCTCTTAAAAACTCTGAAAATCAGAAATTTCAAGACAAATGTCTTTGAAGTTTCCAGGAAGGGGGTTCAGTCACTACTCTCTGTAGCAGTAGTAAAGTGACCTGCGGAGTTCTGGGTCTTTGCCCGGGGTTCAGTAAGCTGTTTAAAATGGACGATGGCTGTGAGTCTAAACAAAATTCATTCTGTCCTAGGACTGATTCCTACATGGAGGTGGCTGTGAATGTCTTCCAGAAAAAATTCTGTAGCTTCTTCCTCAAAACTTCTTATAAAATCCCAGAGTGATGAGCTGTGACTCAAACCACTGGCTGAAACTTTCCAATCTTCTGTTGTAAACTGTACAAGTGGATTTACAGAGCTGCAATCTGGACACAGCTGCTAACCTGTTCCGTTCAGCCCCCTGTCATTAAAAAAAAATGCTGCTTTGCTTTGCAAATAAGATCAAGCCTTGACAAAGGGTTTCTGTAAGCAGCAGAAACAATAGGTAGCATTAGTCTACTGGGCAAAACATATCCGATAATGGAACCTCATGTGCATATCATGTAAATAACCCAGGGAAATTATTAAGACTAGGGTCAGAATATCACTACAAATACTGTTCTGCAAACTGAAAAATGATACAGTGCTGGTCGTGGAAAATGGGAAAAGATCAGAAAAAATACCTGCAGCTTGATGGGTCTGAAGGAGCAAGGAGAGGAGAGAGAGAAGAAATAAGTTAGTACTGCAGGACAGAGCTATGACGAGCCTTACAGGTGAATACATACAATTTGAACTTGATTTGGTTGATCAAGCAGAGGGATTTAAAAAGCGTCTGTATTTTCACAATTATTAAAAAAAAAATCATGCCTTTTGAATGCATCAGAGGGGAGCAATTAAAATATCAGAGGAAAAATCTTCATCAGTACATTCATTCAAACACTACTGACCTTCTCTTCCATTTACCTATTTACTGCTTGATAGGTACTTTGTATAATTTACAAGGCACAAATTAGTACTCCCTAGAACATCAGAGAAATATGTACTCCCAAAATCAGTTGCCAAACCCAGGCTGTTTCTCCTGAACGAGTGAGCTCACTAAAGATACGGAGACTGATTTGAAATTCTCCGACAGACAAGTATGTGAAGTTAAACCAAACTGCTGCTTCCCTGCCAGTCTGGTTTTTGTCTTCGGGATAAGTGGCAGGCTCATTGAGCAGTGATACAGATAGCACAGTACTTCCTAAAATGTTAGATACTTATTAGATTAGTTACAATGGGAGGAGGATTCTATCAAATCATTACTTTGTTCATTAAATGACCTCTAAAATTATGGAGAGCTGAGAGAAAAGATTTTCAGCACACAAAGAGACGTCTCCCTATATATTAAAGAGGGGAGAGCAGACACTGCATGTGGTGTCAGATTTGTAAATCTCAAAGGGTAATGTACTATTTCATTATCTTAGATACATTCTCACTGGATGATAAAAGAGTTACCAACACTACAATTTTCAACAGCTGAACTATGCCTAATGGCACAGATACAGTACAGTATATCTTTTTATAATTTACAGTGTAGTGCTGAGAAAGCTCTGGCCCAGTTGGGAGATTCTCACTTATTCAAGTGGTTCTATTTAAGTCAATGAAAAGACTTGTGCCAGGGCTTCTTTGCCTTTTCATGGAAAAGGACCTCTTGAATTCAGCTGATTGGCACATTTGAAGTTCAGTGATAATGGTCTGATTATTTATTAGGTTGTTTTAGAAGGGGAATAGTATCACATATCAATAGATATACTGAACATCAGTATACATTTTTTTTGTCATTCTATACCAGAATTGGGGCACTATTTTATTTTAGAATTGAAAGATTGAAGAGACTAATTTATTATTTGCTTTATGTAGTTTGTATCAAGGCATAACAAAATCTCACTGGATTAAATTCTGCAAATTTCCCAATCCAAAGTTTATTTGAGACTGTTACCGACACTAATTGCATTTCTGGTTGCTGTATTTTTTTTCCCCCAGATTCATATATTTTTTTAAAAGTTCATTTTATATTTGCTCAGGGCTTTTCTACCTACTGGGAATCATAGCATGTGTGATAGAGGTGCCAAGATTTATATATAAAAAAAAGCATGAGAATTCATAAATTTAACAACTGAAACAACTGCATTTGGGAAGCATGATAATAGCTCTTAAGAGACAACACAGTTGTACATTTATGCTAATCAGCCAATTTGCTATTGCTTTCCTTAATGGTGAAAGGTACTTTTAGTGCACAGAGTCCAGCTCCATGAATGATAGATTGAAAATTAGGATATTGACTCATGTCAGCTTTTCCTCTGAAATTTGGGCTATGTGCCTATACACAAGCACATCCATATTATACAAAGCAAGTAACTGATCATGCTGCTAAGTTAATGCAGGACACAATTTTAAAGGCAGTTTCAGGAAGCATTTGTCATTACCTTTTTTTTATCATTTCTGGTACTTTCTCCGGTGGAATTCCCGTTACTCTGTTTATGCCATAAAGAGGGCTCTGAAATTTAGTGACTAACCTGTGTCTGGGTGGTAGGGTTGCACGGCACAGAAACAGGTGGCAGCACTTTGACAGAGTGGCCGGCAGCTGTCTCACACCTGTGTGGGGCTCTGGTAAGGCTGGCATAAACAGAGGAGCCAGCACTTTGAAACTAGGTGGCTGCAGAGATGAGTCACAGATGGTTTGAAAAAGCCCCAGTTCAGCGCTGAGCTCAAATGAAGTGAGAGTATTGTCAGCTTTTTGAAGCTTTACTGGTTTGTCTTTACGAGACTTGGCTTTCTACACCTTGTCCCATACTCAACTGTGACTGCAGTTTCAGACTGAATAGGTGCAATAATATGAAAAGACGCAGCCAGGACCTGTGGGTTATCTCGGCTGTTTTACTGGCTTTAGGCTGATAATGTGGTTGCTCCAAAAGAGCAGGGAGAGCGTAAGGTGAATGTCTCTCACAACCTGCTGTCTGTGCTGGAGGCAATTACGTGTCATAGGTGTTGCTGTTCTGGCGTGGATCCTCTGAAGTCATCTGATCCCTAGTAAAAGGCCTATCTGTCATAGGTATCTTATGTGCTGCTTCTGTCTACTCCTTGCTCCCGCTTGCATCAAGATACAACTGTAATAATGAGGGGCTACCATTTAAAGTGACCATATCAGAGAGGTTAATAATCAGTCAGGGAGGAACAGGAGAAGAAGCAGGCTTACTAAGTAAATGCAGCTCCTCCCTCCTAAGCAAAGTTTAAGATAAACTAAGGTAGTTTAACTAATCTCCCATTTAGAAATATCATTACACTCCTAAGGAGAAATTGCGGGTGATTTTTACAAGAAAATAACACTCTAGTGAATATACCCATGGCAAGATTATTTGCAGTGGAAAGTACTGATAAAAGTTTTACAATATGACTGCTATCTTCTACGTTGGGAATATGTCTTCTGGGTTTCCTACTTAGCTGCAAGCAGAGCAAACATGCTCATTATTTTAATATGACTTGCTTTCAGCCATGCCTAGCATGTGCCTTTCTGTGTGGGGAAAAGAAAACCAAAAACCAACAGCCCTTTCTCCATTTTCTGGAGTCCCTGCACTAATGTCCCAGATGCTCAGGGAGCAAAGACTTGCTCCTGACTCCAGATGTTTGTCTCACCAAGAGCTGGGACTTGTGAGAAGCTGAGTACTTTCAGCTTTCAGGAAAAGTAGTTATTATCTCACACCAGTCAATAGGCTGACAACATCATAAGTTCTATGCTTTTAGAAGACATTTTACTAGCCCTACAGCATTATACAATTTTGCACTTACTTTACTAATCTGTATTAGTTTAATAGACCATTGTATACAGTGCACCTGTTGTGACAGTTGCAAACCTATGTTTTGCTCAGGTGCCTGTGCTAAAATTTTAATGCAAGCTGAAAAAATAATGGTTACAGTCTGGCCTTTCAGTGGCATGCGGTAATTGTTGCCATTTAGTGTACAATGCAGTTTTACTGAAATAAGAATGTTGGATGGAAAAGAAAAGCAAGCATTTCAGGGTTGTATTTTTTTCCTCGCTGTATAGATTGCAAGCTTTTAGAAGGCGGACATAATTGTATAAGTGCTGCTTCCATTAAAGAACAGCTGATAAGGCTAATACTTTTGAAACTGTGTAATAGGAATTTGTAATATCTAAAAATAGTGGCGCCTTTTAGAGACTTGATTCTTAACTCTTAGAATACTCGGGTGTTAGTGAGAAAGCTATTCTGGACAAATAGTTTAATGAGCTCTGGAGAAGAGATGGACAACTGGACTTTTTTTGGGCCAGATCACATTTTGCAAGATACTGTACGGGATATTCTGGGAATCTGCCAGAGAAGGAACAAGAAGGACTAAAGGTTAAAGATGTAAGGCAGTAGTCAGCATTTATATGACTATTCAGTAAACAAATATTTTATCTTCTTACAGTTACAGCTGTAATGATATAAAGGAAATGATATCATTATAGTGATGTTGGAAGGATTGGTTAAACATTGAGCTATCTGGGGACAAACTATTTCCTTCCTATTTGGAAGCATCAGGAATTTCTTCCATCTGACCAACATGAATTTATTGTAGACTTCAATACAACAATTTTTTCCTGAGCCCAGCCAAAATTCGTACTGCATTAAAGTACGGAGAGGACTCTTCTGAAAACCCAGTTTCATATGCTCTGCCTTTTAGGCAGGAAGTTTGGATTTTGATGTAAATGTATCTATAACTCATTCTTCCATCCAGATATTCATTCATCTGTCTCAAGAATGTGTTTGTTCCAAATATAAATGTACATATATATAATTTGCATAAATAATGTGCAGATAACACTTGAGATCAAGGCTAGTGCCTTACATTGATGCTATACGTTGGTGTAACTCTGGTCAACTCCTTTTGTTTATAGGTGGAAGATACCTGCTCAGTTCCTGTTATGTGAGTTCTGCAATTGCTCTGATCACCAAATAATTGAGTACTATCCAGTAGTGCATTAAGCTGGGTGACTACTTTGTGCTATAGGTAAAATTTGTTTTCTTACTCTCTTCCTAAGAACAGATTGCGAGCAATTGCAATTTTGTTTTGGTAAGGTTTTAATTAGAGAAGGTTTTTTTCCCATACACATTCACATGCACCTCCTTCAATGGTACAGGTATTGATAATTGTTCATTTTTTCATGTAAGAATATGAAAAAGGGTTGAAGAATGTACCTTGCACAAGGAGAGGCAGATCTGCATAAAATGATCACTATTGATAATCAGTTTGGATACCACACCAAAACTACAGGCAAATGAAGATGCAATTAGCCACAAGTTGTGGGATAGTAATAGACTTTATAATTACTGACACAGTCATCCTGTGTATTAGGCTCATCTACTGCACCTATGTTTTCTCAAGTCCTATTTTTTTCTTGATTGGGGTGGAGGGTAAATACTCATATGCTATTTATTTAGGAGTTGCCGTTCTTATTATTATGTGTTAACCAGCTATGCACAACACTTCTGGTTTGAAAATATGCTGTTTACAAGAAATATGTAAGCTATTTGCTGTAGCTAAATATGGGCTGATATAATCCTTTGAAAAGAGGCATGTGGCACCAATGTGGCAGGGTTGGCACATGATTGGGCACTATCAAAAAGACATTTTTTCCCATTCTGGCAAGCTACTTACACAAACCCACTACATTTTATGTTAGGGATAGGGATCTGAGCAGCCCCTGAGCAGGCACCTAGCCACTATTACAAATGAACTGGAAAGAAGGAAACTGTGGATGCCTATCAACTATTTCTGTAAATATCATAGCTATTTTTCAGGGTCATTAAACTGACTGTCCATTGTGATTATGTCTAAGAGTCAAAGGTATTTAAGCATAAGTGACAATAAGTATTTATGGCACTGTGATTCACAGTCTTTCTTCGTATAGATTTGGAAGGTTTATGTAATTAATTACATTGTACACTTTGTCCAGCTAGATGGTTAATGTTACTTTGGAAAACTCAAAAGGTAAGAACAATGAGCTGGGTATGCTAGTAATGTCAGTTGTCAAAGAACTTTATAATAGTGTTACCGTGAAAGCCAGAAGGCTCATAAAAAAGAAATGTATTCAGGTCTGTACATTTGAGGGACTTAAAAAAAAATCAAGACCTCATCTGTTTGCAAAGGAATGTCATTTTTCTTTACGAATGATGTGGTCTAAAGGAATTAATTTAATTGGCTAGCCCACTTGCAACCCTAAAATGCTGTGAGGATTCCAAAAGCCCCAAACGTCTGTTAGCACAGGTGATCTTGAAGGCAAACCATGAGAGTAGTTTTTGCCTTCAGACAGCATCATGCTGCTTTGACAAGATTCTGAGAAAAAGACTGGCCCATAGCATGCTGCACGTCCAAATGAATATTTCAGCACCTAGTAGGTGAGTTTTCCATAGTACTCATTGCCTAGCAATGTTTTCCACAGTATGCACCCAGACAAGATTGGTTTTGTCTGGTATTTCATTCTTTTCTCTCTTTTGCTATAGAATTTGCCAAAGAAATGCTATTTGATTTAAAACCGTCTCACAATGAATTGCAGAGCCATTAGAGCAATCCCTGAAGAATCTCTTGGAACATGCAGTGTCTGGGGGAACGCAGAGCCAGGAATAGGTTTCACGGTGGGGACCAGCTCCAAAGCATGGAGGAGTCTGTGATGAAGCTGTCAACTTTCAGGAAAACCTAGTCAGTAGGGAGTAAACCCCTGTCTTTCCTCAACAGCACAAGCTTCCAGAATAATTAAACTTTTCCTTGTCTTGAGACCAGCTTTTCACAGAATGACAAGCCATGCTTCAGCTCCTGACCTTTGCCTCAAGGTGCTCTGTGGCCCAGGCCTGCCATGTGGAGAAGCTCTGCAGACATTTCAAAATGGAGATAGCTCTCTTCCTCAGGCACATAGGAAACAGCTATCTCACTGGCTGTGAAAGGCAGCCAGTGAAAGAAAGAGAGGAGCTAAAGCACTGATCAGAAGATGGGCAATGCCATTCTACAGTAACCAAGCACTATCACAGTCCCACACTTTCCAAGACATATAGCTACTGTTCATAATAAAGTTAGTCTCAGGAAGTAACACGAGCTCTTAAAGACCACGGAGACAGTTAGAATGTGCCTCAGAATGTACTAAATCATGGGAAATGCAAGATATACTGACCTTGTTTACGTGACCATGACTTGGTTTCCACAATAACTGCAATCTACTACTTTCTTATATCTAACAATATTCTTGAATTCAACTAGTAAGAGACGGGAATTGTGGTTTTGGTGGTAAAGGTTCAATCATCACTTGGGACCAGAAGCTGTCAGTAAATGCAGCCACAGATGGGTTGCAACTATTAGTGGCCAGGATCTGTTGTACTACTTAAATATACAGGTTAAGCTGAACAAAATAGGGGAAGTGGAGTAATATGAGAACGTGTAAGAGGAGAAGGAAATTGCTGTCAGGCTCAAAGTTAATCTAGAATAAGTTAGATGTTAGTCAGCCTAAGTTCTATTAGTATAATCGTTAAATGGGAAAATTTTTATAATACTTGTTACAGAAATCAGTACTTTTTCATTAATGTTGAATTTTTGGAAAATCATGCTAGAAACATATTTTGACTTTTATTTACATTTTTTTTCCCCTGAAAATACTAATGGAAATTGTCCTGACCAAGAGGGTACTGTAAGAAATTAATATATAATAAATAAATTCCTTACATTTACTTCTCCTCCTATATAATTTGTACAGTTGTACATTAAATTGGTTCAGATGGGTAAATACAAGTAAGATTTAATCTGAATATACAATAATACTAGTGGAGAAGAAAGCCACGTCATACAAAATCTTTATGATAAGAAGCCTATTATAATTAAACCTGTAGATAAAAGAACCTTGAATTTTGTAATGGGTTTTGAAAATAAAAGGTATGAGTTTCATCAACAATTAAATAATAAAGGTTGTAATTTTAAATTAAATATGTATCCTACTTCCAAATGTAATAATGTTGGACATAGTATACTTGTTCAAACCTGTCCATACTACAAACTGGACACTATCAAGTGTTTTAGAGACAAGTCTAAGAACTTGCAATAACCTCCTTACAGGGAAGGTGTCTTTTTTGATCCTAACCACTCAGGTGATGACTAGTGCTTAGAAGCCTGAGGATTAGTAACACCAAGGTAGTTATGTTAGCCTTAATTAACTGGAAGTGTGTCTCTTCATTGTTCTCTTATTAATTCTCAGTCCTGTGCTGGATCGCTCTCTGTGATTTCGACCTCAGTGCCACCCTTGTGGCAAAGACTTCTGCAGGTGAATTTTGTGTACATAGAGGATTTCCTTTCACCGTTTTAAAAAATGTCCTCTCTCCAATTTCACTGGATGCTTCATTGCTGGCTTAGCAGACCGCTTTATGAAAAAGGACTACTAGAAGTGTTTCTCTCTATACTATAGCTTGTATTAGTATATTTATCATGATCTTTCTTTCATTTTCTTTCTAACTAAGGCTTTTCAGTGAACCTGTGTGGACATTTTTCTGGGCTGCTAATATTCTTGTTTTCTGTATTTGGAAACTGCCTAGTTACAATTCCACTTACAGAAAGGGACTAAACCCCATAAACTAGAGGAAGAAGAGACAATGGTATACATTCGATGTTAAAATAGTTCATACATTATGTACAAGTAACTGTGTGAATATATACATTTTACATATATATAAATGTATTAAATATTTTTTCCTTTTGTGTATAACTTTACTATTTTGATTTTCAATAGTTAGTATTTCAACATTAATTTTGGGTACATTCCTCTCATGCTTCTTATGATGAGAAGAAAATACCATTGAGCTATCCCAGGCAATTCCTCTTTTCTTCCCTGACACATTGAAATTAATTTGATGTGTATTAAATTTTATGAGCTGAAGAGACAAGTCAGTTCAACCCAGATCCACTAAAATGTTTAGATGTCAGGTGTAACAGGAAATCTGTTGCGGAGCATAGATTTGCAACCAAGTTAGTACCAGGTTTATCTCTTTGGTTTGAAAGGAATGTACCTATGAACTCTAATTGGAAGCTTATGACACAAATATATAAAGGACATGAAACAGACAAGGAAACTTAATCAATTTTGACTAGGCATGGAAATATTGGACTAGCTCTTTTCCTATGCTGTTCCTTTAAAAACCAACCAAACAAAAAAACCACCTCCCCTCCCCAAACACCCAACAAAGAAATCAATAAAGTCATTAGAAAAAAGTGAACTGTATGAAGGTTAAATAGAAGTTCAGTTGGCTTATATGAGGAATTGTCAATACTTTCTTATCAGAAAAATAAAAATGCATGTGATTTACTGATTGTATTGATTATATTAACAGAAACCATCTGCTATCCAATCCTGCAACCTAGAGTTTTGTTTTCCAGTGATGGTTCCGGAAGGCACAAAGAGAAATAACTGGCAAAAATCTATCTGAAAATCATTGGTAGCTGGTCATCTACCTCATAGTTGCATTCTTGAGTCTTCTACTGTAGCAATACTATTAAAAGTATCTTCTTTAATCATTATTAGTTGTCAGAAAAATCTCCATTGGTGTGTGATAGTATTTGACAGTCTCAGCATCATGTGTAGAATGATGAATTACTAAATACAAATGAGAAATTTAGGAGGGCAGGTATCAATTAATCTGTTGCCAAACGTCTTCGAATAAAATTTACTTCTGATAATGTTTTAGGAGGAGCAGATCAAACTGAGGATAATTTTTCTTATAGAAGATATTTTGCTTTAGGTTGACTTAAAGACTGTCTCAGCTGACCTGGGACTGCTTTGTTACATTGTTTGGTTGTCTTACCAACCCGATCTGTTCCTCTTTACCTCCCTCTTGCATTTCTGTATCGGCTTTAGACTGCTTTGCAGTCGTCTCAATGCTAAGATTTCTGCAGTAGGAAGCAGGAATTTGCCTTATCATGCCTATGTCTTGACTTCCTCTTGGTATTAACTTCCCACTCATAAAAATTTCTGGGAGGTCAACTGCTAAACAGGAGTTAAAAAGTTAAATGATTTACAGGATTCAGATACTTGTCCATAACTGAAGCCACTGACCGTGGAAGTACATCTACAATATTGCACATGATGAATGAAGTTTATTTCTCTCACATCTCAGCTTTTTTTGGTTTGTTTTTGTTTGCAAAGCTATTGATGCTTCCATTTTGTTGACTTGACTAACTTCAGTGCGTTAGAAAATATTCTCTTGCTAATCTCAACTATGATTATAGTGCTACTGCTTGATTATGGCATAAAGAATATACTAAATCTTTTAGACACACTGTTGTTATGCTTTTATTCTGTTATTTTTGGTTTTTATTTTGGGAAATAGTTTGCTCTGATACTTTAACTTCTTTCCTCTTCTCTACTCACTGTCAAACTTCCTGTGAAATAAGTAAGATGTCTGAAGGAAGGGTTTTGTCTTTCTTTGCCTGGCAAGACCCTGGATAGTATCACTGCTATGGCGATACAAATACTAATGGATGACAAACCCTAACTATTATGGATACACTAACAAAAAGGACAAGAAATTTTCCACTGTAAATAGATCATCCTTGATGCATTTCCATCAGCTTAGTCTTGCACTGGAACCTGCAAACTGGGGTATAACACCGAGAAAAATTTCGGGAGAAATCAGTGCATGGGGCAGGAAAAAAGAACTACTACAGCTTGACCCTCCTGGTTATAATGTAACTTGAAAGCAACGAAAAATAAGATACACTGTTCTTCCAGATTTTCACCAGCATCCTCAGCTCATTAATACCTTGGTGGTGTGGAGGCTGTTATGAGCTGGTTACTGTATTATGTCAGCTAAGCAGAGCAGCAGCTGTAAACAAATTAGGAAAATTCAATGCTGATTATCTGAATTCAAAACAAGAAATTAAATTGAGTGTGGGCAATTTTAAATTTGGTCATACTGTAGATAAACAAGGATAAGTAAATATGTACAACATTTGCAAATATATGCAATATTTTAAAACATTTTCTTTTTTTAAACCAAATATTTGCTCTATTTAATAGCTATCTGTTTAGTTTTGCACGTGAAATAATTGTTCAACTCTTGGTCTTTGTTAAACACTGGGTTTAGAAAAGATGAGTTTATACAAACAAAAACTCAGCTTTGCCTATACCACATTGAATTGTTTAAAAAGTAATCATACCCTCTTTATAATCTGGTGGTTTGTATTTTAGTTTTTAGTACATAGCCAGACAGATCTGTATGGTTTAGAAATATTTAATGCTGTTAAAGTGTATTCCATAAACTTTTAAAATATTTTGGCACAAGCTTTTATTCTCATTTTTATTTGATACTTCACAAGAATCATATTTCCTCCCACCTCCCCTACCTCTCCCCCCCCCCCCCCCCCCCCCCAAAGTAGAGCCATTGAGAATCTGTGGATTATTGATGAGATCTTTTACAATAGAGATGTCACATTTTGAAGCTATCTGGAGAAATAACTGGTACTTTGGAAGGTCACATTCAACTAAAAATAAAAATACATTCCATCTTAGTGTTTTCAGATCTTTAAACAGTATGTCCTGAGCTTCCACATCAGGCAGAAGTAAGTATGTCTTTCTTTTTCATTATATGCATCCCTAAGGTAAGTACTGATTCATTTATGTGGGAAATGCATCTGCCTTCCTAAGGACAACCAGGCAGCTGAAGGTACTTCTTAGAGAGGTGTGTTCACTTGAGTAATACAACAAAATACTGACATAGAAACAGTATCTCTTGGGACAAATACTTCTTATGAAAAACAAATACATTAGGCTGTGCAGATTCAAACACTTGCAGTTTCCTGGAACTGCCAAGACATGTCAAGTTGTTAATCTTGTTCTGAAGATCATCTGTTGACTCCAACACTTCATTTTAGTAGGAAGTGTCATCGCTGAGGGCTGGGTTTTGCATTCCTTTCTCCAGGAAAACTCTCAGCAGAGTTTTTTGCTAAGCAAAGTTAGCAGGGTATTATACAATAGTACATATTCACATGGTTAATCTTGTTCTCCCTCTTAACTCTTGACACAAAAGAATTTTAGATGTAGTGGTAAAGGAGGGAGTACTGCAAAAGAGAAGGGCCTGGCTGTGATGGTACAACATACTTTGTTAATGGACAAGAGTTGACTTCTGTTTTGATAGCTTGGCGTCATAACTTAATGAGGTATACCTTTTGTTTCCACTCTATGCAGGCCCAAAAAGATGGAAAATACAGTAGACTGTACTGTGATATAAGGGAGACTATTCTTTTCTTTTCATGGCTTAATCCGGCTCAGTGAGAAACTGATCTAGTAAGAAAGGCAAATTCCTTTCCCAAAAATTTTGTGAATACTGAAATAAATGCTGTAAACACATTATGTTTGCCAAGCCTCAATATCCATTACAAAAAAAAAGCACTTTGACAAAGTGCTTTTGTTATTGATTGACTCTGTGGATGTTGTCTAGAAGATACTGGATATGGATCTATCTGTTTCCTGATCTGATTACCAATTTAAAATTTACTAAGACTGCTTGTTTAGCACAACATTGGTGTTCAACTTACAAGTGGAAGTTTTATCACCTGTTAAATCTGAGAAACTTCAGAGTTCTGAAGGTGGGAAAAAAAAAAAGAAAAAAAAAGAAAAGGAACATTGCACCTTTCTTGCCCTACACAAGACAATGATGACCCAACTGGGAAAAATCCCTCAAACATGATGAATTGAGGAACATGCACTCTGTCAGCCTTTGAGTGATCATGGCAATTTTGTATGTTCAACTCTAATTACAGCTGAAAGCAATCAGCGGTCATCTGACTTTCACAGCTGGTAGTAAATTTCCTTGTCCACCTATGAGGAATAGGAAGACTAGTAATTCAAAGCTGTTCAGTCAAGGTGCTTCACCTTTGTCTTCAAATGACGGCCATGAGGTACCCCTCAAAAAGTCAGGATGGTTTCTATATCCATTTAAACTATCAAAGGAGTGCAGCAGTGAAACCAGAAACAGGATGCCTTTGTTTACCACCGTCTAGAGTCCAGGTACCTTTGGACCAACGTGTATTTTTAAAATATTAAGATATGAATAGTAGACAGGATTTATACATAATTAACACAAAAAGCATGCCTGTTGTATGTTTTATGTCTCTAGGAAGTACAAACATATGAATGATATATATGTTTATTGTGGAACTATTTTCTTCTTTGATGTTCACAGTATGTTATAGAAAAACAAAGTATTGCTTTGTATGAGAAAATCACTTCGTGGCATAGCTATGTGGATCTCTATACATGTAGTAAGACTTGCTGTGAGAAAGAATCGCTTTGGCTCTCTGGGGAGAAAAATAAATAATTTAAAGAGGCTGATTATATAGCTAATATTACATTATGCAAATATGCAACCCAGGGAGGTTTGGCACACAATGCATTGATTTATATGCTGTTTAAAGGCACCTTATCTTTCTGTTTTGTTATTTATAGGCTGGACTGTGTGTTTGTTTATGAGACTGCATATCCAGAGAGAACTGAGGAGCTGTTACTCGCCTTGGTGTCTCAGCACACACTTTGGAACTGCTTGAAATGGGTATCTGGTCAGAAAGCAGGGCTTAGCGTGCACTCGTAGATACTATGAACTTTGGCCTAAGCTGAGAGCCCTTGGGCAACTTCAAGAAGAGGGAACGAATACTTGCCTCTTGGAAGTTTTATTTGTTCTTTGGGTGATGGGTCAAGTGAAAGAATGTTTGACAAGGACAATTTTACAATAGATTCCTGTTAAAGTATGGTGGTGAGTCACCATATCTATTTACAGCAAAATGATAAATAGAGGTACTTTTCAATGCAGAATCTCTCTCTCTTAACAAAGAGGGTTGAATTTAAAAGAGAAGGAAGTCCTCATTTAGAACAACGTCAGAAAAGATTATAAGATGAACTAATATGAATTCCTAAGCTATGAATTTGCCTCAGTGGTTTGTTGAAAAAGACAAGATTTAAGCATATAAGTTGCATCATCGATTTGGGTCACACACACCTCTGTTTATGCTAGGTATAAGCAGGGAGTCCCACAGAAACCTAATTTTGGAAACATACAGAATTAATGAGTACTTCTGGTGGTAGCCCTGGAGGCTAGCAATGTATTTTTGATCTTGCCTTTGATTTGCTAAATATTTAAAATGTAGTTTTCATCCTAGTTCATGCTAGTGTCAGTGCATGTGAGAATAAAATTAGCGTTCGTTCATCCAACGTTGCTTCCACCAGATGGAACCGGTGACGTTCAGCCTGTCCTGGGGATATAGCTGTCATAGAAACAGTAAAGAGCCATCAGGCTTTTGGATATTACTGACATGGATCAGATTTGATCTGTGAATTGAAGTCTTATATTTTGCGTCATTAATTTGTAACAAGTTACTGTTTTTTAAAAAAACTATATTAATGTAAGTTGTTAATTATGCAAACTTTTCTATGCATGTATTACTCTTCTGTAAATGTTCAGGGAAAAAAAAAAGCTGTAAAAAAGCCCTGTAAAGTGAATTAATCATAGGTCCAGCTCCCTAGCTTTAGGAAAGCCAGTAGCTCATCATGTCTTCCCATTAGGACAAGAGAATTGTTGAGGCTTATCATACCATCTTTCACAAGGGTAGATGTTATAGCACAGTGGACTGAGATGCCAGCAAAAAGTAGCTGGAGACTGTACTAGTAGCTCAGCATATCTTTCTGAAATGCTTTCTTTTATCAAACAATGGCTAATGATCTGTTGTGAAGCCACTGATGGATTATCTATCAACCCCCCTCCATGATGAGTAAAAGCTCTGGAAAACAGTGAGAAATTACAAGACAGTTTCCTTAAAATTCAGCACCAGCAGATTATCTTTGAAGTGAACTTTCCTTAGTATTTTTCTGATTTTATGTGACTGGGGAGAATTCTCTCTTTATCAAAGGTCTTTTACCCCAGAGCCAAGATGTTGATGGCTGATGAAAGTGTTACAGAGCCTTGTTACATTCAGCAGCTTAAAAGCCAATGAAAACTAATTTTTGTCTTGTTGCACTCTCTTTTTCCTTTCCTCCAGAGGTCTTTGCTATTGGCAGGGTAAGCTAGTAAATGCTTCTTTAATCTGAATCAGAAGACTTTTCACACAGGGTTTAATATTTTCTTTTTAAGTAGCCTGTTACCAATTGAAGGAAGGCTGAAGACTGGAGAGGCTTCATTTATCTTACCAATGACAAGAACTGAGAAAAAAAAAAGTAATTTCAATGTACTATTGATGAGTGTTGCAGCTTCCTGTGATTAAAAGCTGCATTACATGTAGACAGCAGTAGTGGACACTGTTCTTTGAAAACTATGGCCATATACAGTACGTTAATTGAACTGTAAACACATGGGTGATCAATACAAGGTAAGATTTGTTAGAATTAAGATTTCAAGTGAAAGAACAGCCAGGCTGGAAGCAAGGGAACCCTTATGTCTTATTTGGGAAGAAAACAACAATTCTTGGACTTGGGTCATTTCATCATTGTCCTGGGAGGTCCAGGATCATCAGGTTTAAGCAGTAGGCTTGGAAAGTTTTTTAAGTGGTTTGCTGAGCAGCAATTTTGGAAAATGCCTTATTGTACTTCTCTCTCTCCCTCTTTCATTAAAAACAATTCATAGTGGGGCAGGACATTGCAAATTGAGGATTACTTCCTCTCTTTTTCATGCTTTACTTTGCAGTGAACCACTGCACGACAAGAGCATGGAGAATCTTAGGAGCTGCTATGGTGACTACACATCAATGTCAGCTTTCTAACTTTCCAATTTGAACTAATTTCCCACACTTCCTTACCTCGACTCCTACCTTAAAGAAGACAGATGCATCTCTGTGACCTGTCTTGACAGACATTTAACTGTTCTTCTTTGTTGCTTTTTCACGTCTTGCTGTTCTTACCAAAGCTGAAATCTGAATACCCCGGCAGAGCAGCTGCAGACTGATAAGCTGGTACAACAAACTAATGCTGTCACAAAATTAAACTATAGTGCTGAGTTTTATGTGGAGCAATCTGCTTCTATTACTTGATAAAATGCAGATTTTTCCTATGCAGGCTGTATTAACACTGTTTTGTCCTTGAAAAATACCTGTTCTCTGTCTCCATTGCTTGTATCCTGACTGATATAACCACAAATCTCATTGTTTTCCCAAAGCAACCAGCTTTCAGGTGTGTTTCTGTTATGACCAAGAAGCTTTTATTCTACCAAATGTCTTTAAAAAAAAAAGAAAAATGAAAAAGTACTTTCTGAAAACTTATATAGTGAAGATGTCCTGAAATGAATTAACAGCTTCTTAATTTTCCCTAATCTTTAAACACTCTCTGTCACAGCACAAGTTTCTTCTTTCTACTTTTCGCTAACACCCTACCTCTCTCAAATAAGGTGTAAATTAGTCCTTCTTGCATAATTTAGTCTTATGTGTGTTCATGTCAATGCACCCCTTTATTTTGTATAGTCTTGTAATAAATGTCGTTTATACTCTACTGATGTTCCACTCAAAATTAAACCATGTGTCTTTTAGCCTCACAGCCCTCTTTCTACCCTTTATAGACCCACAGTCCTGATTATTTCCAAATCACAAAGGAAGAAGCAACCTTTGCACGTGATATCTCATGCAGGTTATTTGATTTGGGGCAAAGCATGAAGATGGCTGCAAACTGGATCTCTAATTTGAAGGTGATTGCAAGCTTAGCTGTCAAGTGACCATAGTAATTGGTAATATGAGAGTCACATTCACTGGCTACCTCTCACTGTATTATTACCCAAAGCAAAATACCCACGTGAAACCTACCCATCAATTTGTAGCCATGTTTAAATAATGACAGGGATCTCAGTCTCTTGTGCAGGGGCCTTTTAAGTCATTCTGTGTTCAGTAATGTAGCTTTTGTGTGCTAATTTTAGGCATTAGCCACATGGTTGAGATTAGAGGAATTTTGCTCTCAGCTCCTATGGCAGTGTGTACTTTTTCCCCCAAGTACTTCCTATTGTAGTTATTATCAGTAGAGGTGAACCAGTTGGAACAAGAGGGAGAAAGCATTAATGTAGTGTTGATGGTGGTCTGAGTGTTTGCTGCGTGCTGCTGATAAACTGCTGGTGCTTTGAATGCGCGTTGTCTACTTCTGTTAAAATCAGTTAGGCACAGTATAGTGGTGAGAATGCCAGAGGTCATCAGTGCTAGGTCGAGCCTGAGCGGTTTGTTTCCTTAATTGCAACAGAGGCCATTTTGGCAACAGCTCTGTAGCAGATAGGGCATGACAGGCCTGTGTTTACTGTGGCCTCCTGATTGCAGATTTTCAAGCTCTCTGAAAGCGGGGGTCTTGAGGATAGCGTTATTTTCCTTTTGAGCAAATCTGCTCATAATGTTTAGGTTTTCAGGCTTATTCTTATTGTGTTTTATTTCAGGGCAATATAAACCAGCTGTTATAATGCTAAGCTATTTAAATGATATATGTTGGTTTATGTGCAATGCCTGTATCACTGAAAAAACATGATAAAGTAAAATAATGCCTATTATTCCTACTTTTAGTGATATAAAAAGTTTCTAGAACTGCAGCGTTGATATCATTTAATCTGAAATGAAATGGGATTGTGACAGGAAGGGAAGTTACATTTCTGAACATCACTTATTCAGGTGCTCTAGCTGTAAATGAGCTGTGCCATGTTTCACCAGTGAAGAACCTTAATGTACAAAAACATACTAAATGCAAGTGCATAAACAAAAGAAAACACACTCATGAGTTGTCTTGCCTCACTTATTTCAGCTGCTTACAGATATAAATGTAAAGACCAGCAAACCAGGGTCCCACGTGGGTTTGTGCAAATCCAAATGTCTATGCATTCCTGAAACAATGACTTAATTAAACTTATTTTGGTTGGTTTTGTAGGATAATCATATTCTTTAGTTAATAAGTCACTGAAAGCTAATTCAATGAATTTGATTAATGTTAGGAATAGCCTTAATTTTATTTAACAGATTCCCAAATACAGGTAATGAAGGTTTAAATAACCCTGGAAATTGCTTAGAAAAATATTGAAGGCTGCATGAATTTTCTTTGCATGTTGGTAAAGTTAAAACTGCCCTTCTGAAGAGGTAAACTATAACTAAAAAACCATTTCATGGTAAGCTTCCCATCACACTTAAAAGCAAGCTAAAAAGGAAGAAAATCAAACCAAACCAAACCAAGCCAAACCAAACCAAACCAAGCCAAACCAAACCAAACCAAACCAAACCAAACCAAACCAAACCAAACCCTGCCCCGCCATCCAGTCACAAGAGTGTATGGCATTGCTGTGTTATGTGCGATTTATGATTGCACCGGTTCTGTTAGGATATAGAGACAAGGCTGAATATGATTGTCTATGCAATGGCCTTAGATGTGACCCTGCAGCTCTGTTTGAGCTGTTGGAAGACACTGCATTGCTGTTCCAAATAAACAGCTGGGAAATATCAGCTGAAAAGAGCTCTAAATACCTCTCCCATCAGCCTACTGTGGAAGTTATATTGGGAAATATCTTGAAGATATTGGATTTGGACATAAAAAGCAATAAAAGTTTGCTACATTTGTTATATTACAGTGTCCTAAAAACCCAGGTGTCCAGCAGCCCAGGGGATGACATGAGCACAGTAGTGACCCAATTTCATCCATTTTTCTGGGGAGATAATGGAAAGGATAAGAAATGGACTCTGAATAGTCTAGAAATAATGAAATGACACATACAGATTTGAAAAAGTATAGTGAACTATATGTGGACACATTTCAGACAAAGATATGGTCACAAGCTTCTCATTCATGGTCAAATTTATACACTAACACTTAATAAAATGCACAGTTGAGTAATGCAGTGTGTGGTATAGCTTACCTTTCCTTTTAGGGCATGTAAGGACACAGGTGTTTTCTCTGTCTTCCAGCAATACTGATGTTTGGTAGTATAACAGACAATTCCCGACTTGTATGTAGGAAGAAGGGAGGAAAAAAGTGTGAATGAAAATGTTAACTTTTTTAAAAACTCAAAAAAGCCTCAGTAGAAATTCAGACCTGCTCTTATTTTAGCTGATCTGATTAACCTATTTATAATAATAATAATAATAATGACTTATTATGTGACTCCTTTGAAGTTCTTTGACGGATGTCTGATCCTAAAAACAATGCCAAGTTCTGTGTACTTAAGCCTGTCTGCTGTGGGCTTTTGTACTCATTATAACCATTTCCCTGGAGCTATTCAATACTCTGGAGCCCCCACACCTCCCCCCACGAGCTTCCTTCAGTCTGTGAGGACTCCCTTATGGTATAGCTTCCTTCCTGAGGAACAGCGCTCTTGGGAAGAATAAGGTTTGACTTCCAAAACTGATGGGAGGTTTAGAAGGAAAACAATGTCATCTTCAAGAAGACCTATGTTGGCTTGGTGCCTGGCCTTTCTAACAGAGTTGATCCCAGAGGCATAAGACTGCAGGTGCTTAAGGAGAAGTTTGAGTCAGGCTTGATGAGTCGTGCATTTAATTTTGGGCTAAGTGAGGAACAGAGAAGGAACTGTTTTTTCATTGTTGTTGTTTCCCCCACCTACCCCCCGGACATTTTCAACCAATGTGAATAACTACTTGTTTCTACCAGAGCAGATGAGACCTCTGAAACGGTCATTTTTTCCTTTTCATTTTTTCTGCCAGTGGCGGAATCTGGCATTCAGGCGCAAGGTGAGTTTCCTGCAGAAAAGCCACCAAGCAGAAGATCATACAACCCATGTTACCTCTACGCCACGGATGCGGGAGTCCCTCTGTGTGTACCGTGGGCACTTCCCAACCCCAGTGCGCCACTGCCTTCACTCACCCTTCATCCACCTTCTGGCTACAGAAGGTATCAGGAACAGGTATCCAGAAGTCATGCTGAACAGGTACTTGTTTGCCATGATTTCTAGATCCAGAGATAAGCAAACACAACTTTCCTGAAATTGGTACCTAGTTCTTTTCATGGCAAAGATTATACAGATACATCCTTCAGGAATAATTTTCCAAATAGTCACAATTTGGTCCACCTCTGAAATTTCTGCTCAAAAGATTTCTCAAAAGATTGAGAAACTCTTTATTCCTCACTTGACTAAACTGAAACTTTCATATATATATATATATATATAAATGTACCTATAAATGTTTTGAGAATAAACCAGTAAAAAGATTGCACATCTGGAATGAAAGTTATATCAGCAAAGACACAGTCCTGCCACACTCTTTGTGTGAAGTCCCGGCAAGCATAAGATGTGTTAGGAATTCAAGATAAGGCCTCAGATTTCAACAGGACAGCAAGTACTGCGTATGGGTTATGAAGCAGTTCTATTGTTTCCCTCAAATATTTTTTTCAGTCAGTTTAGTACACATGAAAGGTATGAGAAAGACAGCTCTGGAGAATGAAGGTTTCTGTTTATCCGTATAACAGGCAAACAAGCAGGCAACTGAGGAGTGAGTTTCCTCGGCGCAGTTCTGGAAGGAAACTTCTATGAGTGGGAGCACAGTAATATATTTTGACCTTTATTAAATAATCTGACAAAACCATACAGGCACCGCGAGTCTGAATAATCTCATTCTCTAAATGTATCCTGCATGCAAACCTAGTTACATGTATTCACGGTTGCTTTGACTAATTTTAAAAAAAGGCAGAGTAAGCCCCCATAGAATATTCACAAATAACTGAAAGGATATTATCTTATTTTTTTATATACTACAACGCTTCAGTTTTCATGCCCAATCAGCCTTTGACCTCTCTGTTTACACTGCTACAGAGATATCTATTAGTGCCAAAAGAATTGTTTTTTTCTAGATGTTTGCAGAAGCAGCCACCTCCACACCAACTCCAAAAGCACTGCAGCTGAAATACAACCACTGGACTGTAACAATAGTACAACAAAGCAACAGGAACTGGGCAATAGTTGTATTGTCACTAGAAGTCCATTCCATGACTTGAGGGTCTTTCTAGCTGTTTTGGTAACACAATGGCAGGAAGCCAGTTCATTAAGCAAGGCTGTTTTTTTGTTATTTTTTTCTTCCTTTTTTTTTTCCTTTTCGTTGTTTTTCTGATTTACATAAGCAGCAGATACAGAGTGCTGGTAACCAGATCACTCTCTGGTCTCGGTTCCATGGCGCTTATGAGCATGTCTAACTCAGCAAATGAATAGCCATATATTTACATGTAGGTACGGTCTTAGTGCAATCCAGTCTTTCAGACACAACAATCACCCTTTTTTGTACCTAATTCAAAGTTTTGATAGAGCGTGCCAGCAGCTAGAATGCAAGCTATTGTTTCCTAGAAACCCTTTGATAAATTATAAGACATGAATGACACTCTTGGTGTGATTTTGCAGACAAGACTAAGCAAAAATTAATGGCTGTTGCTGGAATGGCTGTATGTTTTCAGCAAAATATGCTGCTGGTCATATTGATATTTGCCAATTAACAATTAATCACCCTGAAACACCCCACTGTGGACAGAGAAGAGAAGGATGGCGGCACTCCCTCAGTACAGCTGTTGGAGAAACCTTTAATCATCCACATCACTCTGAATTATCGGCGATGTGGAAGGGAGGGCTTATCCTGCTCCACTTTCAAATGGGTGGTTTTAGATGACTCACACTTTCCTCCACAACTTTCTTGAAAGACACCCCAGTCCCCCTTTCATCCTCCTATTTTGTAATCAATAGCCTTGTGTTTCATTATATAGGATTCAGGCATCTCCAGACAGTATTGCTATAAATCTTGATAGATGACAGAACATTAAATTAATTGCTGTAAATTTTAAGTGGCTGTATTCTGGCACTGCTAAAGAAACTCAGCAAGCATGTAAAATGAGATGGCAAATGCTAAGCAAAATGATAGTAATAACTGAAATCAGAGGTCTGATTAAATAATAGACATACTTCTTTGTGTTGCTGAATTTTAGTTTCCCAGACCAAGGAAGGGAAATGGAATATAGATGGAGAGAAATATTTATATTTTGCCAGCATGACAGTGTGCTGTCTTGCATAACACTGGATTAGTTGCGATAAATTGCTTTTCTTCCTTTCTGGTGTTTAGACTTTGTGATTTGGGGGGTCTTTTGCAGTCTTATGTTTCTCTATTTCTTTCATTCTTTCCTTAAGGAAAACAAAGAGTATTTTCATTTTAGATGAATTTGTCAGAAATAAACTTCAAACATGAGTCTTTATTATAGGCTGTTGTATAAAATTAGACTGATATTCAAGCATTTTGACCACTTAGAGCTCATACTAATTTCTGGGTGCCAAGCCTTCTTAAAATTAAGCTCTGAATGTGCTTTAGTGTGATTTTTGACAAGGATCTTTTGGTATGTAGTGTGTGATTTAGATGCATGAGTTTCAAGACTGAGATGATAGGTGTGTGGCAGTCTACCTAAACATATCTTTAGCTTTAAGCACCTGAGTAGTCAATCTGGTTTCAGGTCTTATGCCAAAGACTAAGGCCGCACTTACATGGAATAAATATGGACTTCATTAGTGTCATGGTTTAACCCCAGCCAGCAACTAAGACCCACACAGCCGCTTGCTCACTCCCCCTCTGGTGGGATAGGGGAGAGAATCGGAGGAGTAAAAATGAGAAAACTCATGGATTGAGATAAAGACAGTTTAATAGGGAAAGCAAAAGCTGCACACGCAAGCAAAGCAAAGCAAGGAATTAATTCACTCCTTCCCATGGGCAGGCAGGTGTTCAGCCATCTCCAGGAAAGCAGGGCTCCATCACGCGTAACGGTGACTTGGGAAGACAAACGCCATCACTCTGAATGTCCCTCACTTCCTTCTTCTTTCCCAGCTTTAGACGCTGAGCATGACACCATATGGTATGGAATAGCCCTTTGGCCAGTTGGGGTCAGCTGTCCCAGCTGTGTCCCCTCCCAACTTCTTGTGCACCTGGCAGAGCATGGGAAGCTGAAAAGTCCTTGACCAGTGTAAACATTACTTAGCAACGACTAAAACATCAGTGTGTTATTAACATTATTCTCATACTAAATTCAAAACACAGCACTGTATTAGCTACTAGGAAGAAAATTAACTCTATCTCAGCTGAAACCAGGACAATTAGAATAGGGCTGCATTAGAATGTAACCTGCATCAGTCACAAAGATGACACATCATTTGCTTCAAAATAATGTATTCAATGTTTTCTATGAAGTGTTTATGGCACTACTTGCCTTGGGGCTTTTGCTTCGGCTTTCCCACTCACCTGATAAGTTTCACTGCTCAGGGCCCACCTTCTGTCAAACCCATTATTTGGAAATGTCACCGGAGCAATGACATAAGAGGGAGGTGAGAAGCTGACATACGAGGCTTCCCATACAGCAAGGCTCCGTTGCTCACAAATGATCTGTGATAGGAACAGAAGAACCTCTCTCTTTTGGATAGGGTAGGATCAGTTCACGTGAAAGGGATAAGCTCCTAATTCCAGACTTGTGACAATATATTTTATTGTATTCATCATTCTACATAAAGATTTGGGTTTGATTTACAACATGTTTTATAGCTCTTTTAAGCCAGTACAATTCTGTGGATTTCAGTGGCTTGGTCCTGTTTCAGATTTGAGCACTGATCACTAATCTGTTACACCAGTTTTATGCTAATGAATCAGACCCTAATTCTGAAATGATATCTGCCATCTTTTCATTATACTGTACATCACCTGGCAGCTGCATATGTAGTTGCTATGTAATTTATGCTTTGCAGGTGTCAGTAACTCCATGTCAGAAACCAGAAAGATGCTTGGATGTATTTGGTAATTACTGTGTTACTAACAGGGTAATTGCACACTTATTTCTGTCTACAAATTACATGGTAGTCGCTCTCAGAATTACCATTAAAGATATCTTCAGTAGTTGCCAGTGAATAATTGCTTTTTAATTACAATATAATTACATGCTTATTACTGTCTGGTAGAATAAAGCACTGCTTGATTTTGTATACTTTGTGGCATTGTCACAGCAGCCAAAGGTCCATGGATGTCATTCGCATGAACGCTGTCTGTGGCAACTCACCAAAATTTTTGGAAGTGTTTTTATCTGAGAATAGAAAATGGCTGCGTCTAAGGAGGTGGTACCCCTCTTTGAGCAAACAGTTTATCCTGTTAGTAAAGTCCCTCTCAGTTAAAGTTAAGCCTGCCATGGTTTTCAAATGTCATTGTGACTTCTCTGTTTTAAGCTGTCAGGAACGATGTCCACGAATGGACCAAGGATAAGGGCTTGAACAGGGGCTTCCACCAAGAAAATTCCAGCCCAAAGCTCCAAATAACCGCACAACACTTTCCCACTGACAATGGTGAACTCTCATCCAATGGTTGACTCTAAGCTGCCCTACCATAGCCTGTTTGGCTATGAATTTTAGAGCCAAGCTAGTATAAAGCAGCACCTGCCATGAGTTCCAGGATTTCAGAAGATGTAAGCCAAAGCTTAACATGTTTCTCAGGATTGACAACTCCTGATAAATTACAACACGTAAAATTCAGGGGTCTAAAGGTGTAGAAAGCGCAGTATTTTATTTACCTAATTATGGAATAAAAAAATAATAAGTATCATTAATGTTTTCTCTGTCTTTGTTTGTAAGCAGTGGAGAACAGCAGAATATTCAAAACATAGATCTGGTTTCACGGAGGTCCACCCAAACGAATCTCAGGGAATCCAATGGGATCAGTCTACACATCATGCCAGTAGAAAAGCCTACTCCAGATCTCATGGAGTAATAAGCCTTTCTCTGGCTTGAGATCAGATTCTGCTAAATTTCCTGAACTTTCTCAGCACAGGGTGCTTTCCTTGCTGAGACTGGCCTAGAAGAGCTACAGGCTTTTAGCTACAGCACCACCTTACCAAGAACCATGGACTTGCTGAGATACTGTTAATCATGATTAAGTACTTTACTGTAGGATTTTAGAATCTGGTTTATTGCAAATACAATAGGCAAATTAAATGAGGTTCAATTAATCATCAAGATTTGGATAGCCTGAGTTCTGCAGAGTGTTAATCACAGTTTAAACAAATAGGTAGCATTTTCAACCGTTTAGAGCATGCTGTGCTGTTCAACATGCTTTACAAATGAATGAAATTCTTCCTGTGATTCTGCATGGAAAAACAAAACAAACTAAACAAAACCAGGCACTGGAGAAACTCAGTCTCTGTTTTGACTTCTGAGTTGTAAAAAACCTTTTGTTTGCTAGTTTGCCATCCTCCCTAGTGGCACTTTCAGGCAGTGCTTATTCACATACCTTGCCACTTTCAATAATGCACTGATTTGCAGATAATGGGGAAAATATTTTCTATCTCCAGTTTCAACCTGAATCTGATCTTTCATAGAGGCAGAAAGTGAAATGATTAAATGTAATAGAGACGTAAAGGTTTCAGCTAATCATGGATATTGAAAGAAGATAAATACTCTCAGTTAACATTCAGCTACATTTTCGTAAAGTCCTTCTAGTTGTCCACTCTGCTTACATTTTTCCCCCTCAAGGATAGTTTATATCTTGCTCACAAATTCTCTTATTAATAGACGAAGTTGAAATTCAAAGAGCAGTCAACGATCACTGTGAGCAGAGTCACTAAAACTATTTTCTTTTTCACATACTCCTTTGATTTGAGTTCATTTAAATCTAACTTGAAGGGCTGGCAAAATTACAGTAGGCTAAAATAATGAATTTCTTTGTGCTTAACTGGTAATACATTTTGTCTGAGGTCAGAATTTTCAAAATTACTTAGCATGCATGACATATAGGCAGACTTTATTTTCAGAGACTTCCTTTTTAATCTAAAATATTGCAGTTTATTTTTGAAACTGAATTGCTGGGGTGGAGAACAAACTGCAGACCACTCAGTGGTATTGCAAATAATTCAAAGGGAAATGCAGTGTTTGAAAGCAGTATCATTTGCTAAAGGGCATTTGCTAGCAGACAGAAGCATGAGACAGAACTACTGTCTCAGCTGAACTCTGCAGCACAGGAAAGGCTAGAGCATGTGTGTGCTGGGGTTTAGAAATTAAAGACCTTCTACCGAAATATTATAATGAGATTTGAGTGTTTAAGTAAACAAGGAACTGCCGGACTCCCAGTATTCTCAGAAGCCAACATCAAATGGATAAAACAATGCTTTCTTCACGGTCTTTGGGATGCCTAGCATGATTTCACTGAAGTGTATTTTTGCATTCTGTATGCTGGAAGTTTTCACTAACTTTTTGTCTTTCTAGTGTTGGAAACCTGTTTTTGATCTTTTGCTTATGATCCGTCCAGTTCCTAAACCAAGATAAATCTGCATCCTGGTTTATAAAAGCTTGGAAGGGTTAACTGGAACTTCTGACTCTACTGGCAGAGAGAGAAGCGCAGTCACAGGGGCTCCCTATTTCAGAGTTAGATCTCCAGTTAGAGGGTACACACGCAAACACACCAGGTTCTTGGAATAAACTTTTTCACCTTCAAAGCTTTTTGCTGAAGCAGCAATCTTCTGTCAAGAGCATCGAAGCAGAGGAGTGTTATATAGAGTGGAGAGAAGCAGCAGCTGATCTGGAAAAAGGCCCATTTCAACGTGATGCATTCATCCTAAAAAAATCAAGTAAAACTTTCATCCTACATGCTCTTGATTCATGCATGCTCCATTACTGGAATAATTGAACCTTGAGTAGTTCCACTAATCAAAAGAAACCTAAAATCAAAACATAGGAATAAAATAAAGAAGGGGACGGAAAAATCTGGGGAGCTGAGGCAAAAGGCTATGAAGCAGGAGATCTGAGTTTGCAGCTTGTTTCTGTCTTAGATTCATGCCATTTGAACAAGTTGTTTAAGCTTTCTGTACTTTAGTACCCCAGGTACAACACAGGAATAGCAACCCTTCCTCTGTTTCCCTTTTCCACCCTGTATATTCAGCCTGTCAGATGTCTGGCACATGGGCTCACCTCTCAGTGTCTATTTACAGCATTCCAGTTTTGATGGGGATGTCTGGCTGACACACGTAACTGATGCCAATAACACAAATCAGAAGTGTTTTACATGGACCTTTCCTGTGTGGCCAGGATTTACAGCAAGTGATTATAAATGGCAAACACTGTCTGTGACCCCCTCATTCCCTCTCCACACAACCTTTGAAGATGGTTTCTGTTCATTTGTTGAACTGTCTTAGCATGTGGTTAAGAGCCTTCTTTTTAAACTCTGCCTTTGATTTGATATCTTTGTGCCTCTGAACATAACGACAGGTTCAGTTTCCTGAAGTTTTTACGCATATAGACCTGATTTTACAGATATGCGTCCTTACCTAAGCATAGTATTGCAAGCTTTCCTGTGGCCCCATTAAAAGAAATAAAAAGGAGAATAGCGTATAATTAGGCTAGTGTCATGTATACAGTGGGTTTGGGCTTTGCTATTAACATTAACAGAGAGTATTATTTACTTAACAGTGTCTGTGTGCTGTATCTGTACATGGTCTGGACAGAAAGGTTCAGGAGGAAAGGATATTCTGAAGAAAGTTAGCATGAATGGAGTTCTCTGCAAAACACAGATGTGGTGCTGCTTGTACCTGTTGTATGTGTCAGACACTTTATGGGAGGAAGTTGAAAATGTAGCTGGAGATGAAGAGCAACATGGAAAAGAGAGGAGTATGAATAAAGCTACAAAGGTGGAAAAGCCTGAAGAAGTGCATGAGGAACAGCTAGTTTGGTAGGCTGTATTGTCTGAGTGGGCAGTGACGGGAGGAGAGAGAATAGGGAGGGAAAACTGGAGGTGAGGATGAGTGGTTTTATTTTTAATTGGATAGGGAATCCAGGAGGAAGGTGCCAGCAAGTGGCACCCAGGCAGCCATTTACTTTCAGCATGTTCTTCTCGCCCTTTTCAAAAAGCTACCCATCTTGACCAAATGTTCAGAATTTCTTTTACAGACGTTGTCACAAAGACACACGTGATCAGTTGTCTATAAATTGAAGCTTGTCTATGATATTTTGCTGTAACTGTGGATTTGGACACCATAGAGGAAAAAGACATATTGCATGCACACACTGTACAGAAAAATCTGGTTACGAACAACTAGAGGCTGCCTAACAAAGTGTTACATCATATCCAGAAAGAAAGAATAATTTCAGGCTGACAGCATCATTTTAATTTTATTATAACATGCCTCTAAAATGTGTTGTGACTAATCATATGAAAAGTTAACATTTATTTTTGAATGGGTGGACTTAGGTAGGCATAAGAAAGAATACACTCTCAAGTAGCAAACAATTTTTATATTAGCCAAAGCAAAAGCTTCACGGCGAATGTATGTAAATCACTAACTTTCAGTGCACCGAAGGGAATGTACTTCATGCTATGACTTAAATACTAATGAAATCAAGTGAAAATGATAGTCATTAGTCAGCTGTGCCTTGATAGGGTTCCCTGTGGACAGATATAAATTCACCATTAGAAATGGATTCCCTCACAGTCCACAGTGAACAATTAATCCCTCTGTAAAGCAGATTTAAATTTGATGTTTAATATGTGGTTTTTTCATTTCAGGTCTCTTATGTTTCTGTATTTGCAGCTTGTGTTTAATCTTTTTTAATTCACTCTAAGTTTTTTATCTGTATTCTCTCAGTTTTATGTGCATATTATTGGCCTATGCGAATCATACAGCCACAGGTATTAATGATAATCAGTGGAAGTGAACTAATTAGCACACAGCTCAAAATAATGATGTCTCTTACAAGCCAAATGACCCACTTTGGTTTCAGTTCATAAAAGGAATGTGTTACCCTATAGAAATTTAGGGGTAGCATTTTGAATGGTATCCAAGAAATGGACAGCTATAAACATTCCTCATCTCTTTCCTTAGATGAAAATAATTTTAAATACTTTTCCAGCATCTGATTCTGACAGATTGATTGAAAATACGTCAGCAGAGGCTCACACGCGCGCGCGCACACACACACACACACATTCACACATGCAACTTCTGAAACCTTAGCTGAGGTCATTTGAGAGGAGTGAGGAGTGAGATTCTTGCCAGCATTCCTGCAAGTCAAATCCTGCTGCGTGGCATCAGGAGTAGATCCTTCCCACTCAAGTTTTGTACTAATGCTAGCTCCTCATTCCCTTACACTTTTGTCAGATCTGCATAGGAAACACCAGTGGAGCAGCACCAAGCCTTTATTTGAACAGAATCTTTACTCAGAGAACACTCACACTGAAATGAATAGAACCCTTCTCTACATAGGAAAAAAACATAATAGAATGGAAAATTCATAGCATTTCTTAGGAATATTGTGCTACCTCCAAGTTTTCTTGGCTTACTACTATATCTATATAATATTTAGTATTAGACAATTGCCAGACTATGAAAGAAACAAAACACAGTAACAGTGTCCCGTGTGCACTCTGCCCTTTTATAGTTGGAAGGGAAATCTCTAGGAGTAATGAGAATTACTGTGGGCTGTTATGTAACATTATAAATTATAAACCACAATGCTACGTAAAACCAAACCAGAGAATGAGCTCAAGCACGGACTACTGAATGTCTGTATGCTTAATAGTCAGAATGTTCCCTGTCTAAGTTTTGGCTCTTGCTAGCCAGCACTTTCCAATAGAACAATCAGGCATGGTTCAGGGCATGGCTACGCCATTCCCAAAAGGCAGTATGGTCAAGACAGCACAAGGTTTGGTTCTCTCCAAACATCCAGAGTAAAGTTCAATCCCTGAAATGCCCCTCCATACCCTTATTTTATCCTTAGGAACGCAAAACGTGCCCTCCTCCCATGCCCCCCCACAGTCTTCCATTCTACCAAACTGGTCCTTTTCCTTGTTTATTTAACACAGATGTACATCAAATGTCTTCTCCCTAGTCAGTCATTATACAAAACCCCCAAATTCTTAAAAACTTATAAAAATCCCTTTTGGTAGTGGATTTGAAGCAAACCATGATGTTGTTGATGTGGAAGACATCATTGTGGCAGACAGATGTACAATAGTTGTTCTCTGCCTCTTTCACAAGCACACAGACCTGATCTGACACAGCCTGGCTCCCAGGTGCTGGAATCACAGAATCACAGAATCACAGAATCGTATAGGTTGGAAAAGACCTTTAAGATCATCGAGTCCAACCGTAAACCTAACACTACCAAGTCCACCACTACACCATGTCCCTAAGCACCTCATCCAAACGTCCTTTAAATACCTCCAGGGATGGCGACTCAACCACTTCCCTGGGCAGCCTGTTCCAATGCTTGATAACCCTTTCAGTGAAGAAAAATTTCCTAATATCCAGTCTAAACCTCCCCTGGCTCAACTTGAGGCCATTTCCTCTTGTCCTATCGCTTGTTACTTGGGAGAAGAGACCAACTCCCACCTCTCTACAACCTCCTTTCAGGTAGCTGTAGAGAGCAATAAGGTCTCCCCTCAGCCTCCTTTTCTCCAGGCTAAACAGACCCAGTTCCCTCAGTTGCTCCTCATAAGACTTCTGCTCCAGACCCTTCACCAGCTTCGTTGCCCTTCTCTGGACACGCTCCAGCACCTCAATGTCTCTCTTGTAGTGGGGAGCCCAAAACTGAACACAGCATTCGAGGTGCGGCCTCACCAGTGCCGAGTACAGGGGGACAATCACTTCCCTAGTCCTGCCAGCCACGCTATTTTTGATACAAGCCAGGATGCCATTGGCTTTCTTGGCCACCTGGACACACTGCTGGCTCATATTCAGGCAGCTGTCAACCAACACACCCAGGTCCTTTTCCACCAGGCAGCTTTCCAGCCACTCTTCCCCAAGCCTGTAGCGTTGCATGGGGTTGCTGTGGCCCAAGTGCAGGACCTTGCACTTGGCCTTGTTGAACCTCATACAATTGACCTCGGCCCATCGATCCAGCCTGTCCAGGTCCCTCTGCAGAGCCTTCCTACCCTCAAGCAGATCAACACTCCCACCCAACTTGGTGTCATCTGCAAACTTACTGAGGGTGCACTCGATCCCCTCATCCAGATCATTGATAAAGATGTTAAAGAGAACTGGCTCCAACACAGAGCCCTGGGGAACACCGCTTGTGACCGGCCGCCAACTGGAGTAAACTCCATTCACCACCACTCTTTGGGCCCGGCCGTCCAGCCAGTTCTTTACCCAGCGAAGAGTGCTGCTCTCCTGCCCTTTTGACAGTGTCAGGTCCCTGGTGATGATGCAAGCAAGTTGGTGTGACTTACTTTTCTCCTAGAAAGCAAAATCGTACCTCCTCTCTAGTTGGTCTGCTTTTTCAGTCTGATTACAAGCCAGGGTATTATTCGTCTACTTAAGCTCTAGTCAGGAGTTCCCCAATCCTGCTTTAAATTGAACAGTTTATACTTACTATACTGGACAGGAATTAAGCTAATTCCTATTTCCATACTGTAGCAAGATAAACTAGTGGAAAGCAACTTCATACATAACTCATGAAATTGTCACATTTGAACTTTACCAGCATGGGAAAAATGGACAACTTTTGTGGAAATCGATTAATTTAGACATTTTGGACTGAATTCTGAAAAAGTTTGGCCTTTAACCTAGCAGACTTCGTGTGCAAAGTTATAAACTTTCGACCTGTTGCTATTGCTACTAAAAATCTTAGCTCAGAGTGGTACGCAGTTTGCATGCAAAATCCAATCAGAAAGCGTTAAAGAGAAAGAGAAAACAATGTAGATCAGCACGAGTTTTCAGCACTGTCCTGATTTACACAAGACTGGATAAGAAGCTGTGGGCTTGACATGCGCCTCCACCTTCCCGTCCCGACGCGCGTCGTTGCGGTTGTGCTGTGCAGTCTGTCATCTCGCGTCCCCAGGGCTCCATCTCCACGGTGTTTGTTTCCCACTCTTATCTTTCACAGTGGTCTGGCCTCTGCCCCGAGGATGGCTGCTAGGTGGGAAAGCGTGGGGTAAGGCAGAGCAGTGAGCGCCTTCGAAACATGATGAATGCGCCACTTATGTTCAGTTTACAATTAAACAATGTTGAGGTTAAGTATGCCATTTTATGACATATTTTGTTTCCACAGTTGCTGAGCAGGGGGTGAAGTGAAATTAGTAACCTACCCTCTAAATCCAAAACAAATCAAAAAAAGCAAACTTAAACTTTTTTTGTGTAACTGCCCTTCCTGACAAATCTGGAGCGGCTGTCTCATAATTTATGCTGGCCTGACATTAGTTTGTTTTCTGGATGAGTATGTTGGTCTAATTCCAGAGGCATCTGCCTGCAAAAATACACAGAAAAGAGAAGAGCGCTTAGCAAATACTTGAGGGGGGAATCATTAGGTCAGATTCTGGCTCAGTGTTGTGAATCTACTGGACTTAAAAGGCTAGTTTGACTGCTAAGGCTCGAAGCCCAGAACCAAAGCATGAACTCAGGGAGTAGTAATGACAACTCCTTCCTCAGAAGAGTCTATCCGGTTTTTGGAGAGCCCAATCCTTGCTGTGGGTATGTAAAGAACTAAGTTTAGGGAACCTGAAACTGGCAGATGAGAAAGCTTTTTTGTAAAAAATGAGTATGGTGGACCATTGATCTTTTAAAACAAAATAAGGCACTGACAAGGTAGGGTTTTTGTTGCTACTGATGACATATACACATTTTGTTTTAAGAGGGTTTCCAGGTGGAATAAATACAGGTTCCTGAACTCACTTCAACCTGTAGATAACTATACCTCAATGTCCTTGGTATTTTGGTCCAGGGCACTTAAAGTGTGATCACTTTAAGCATTATGGAATAATAACTTTGATGTTATATGTATATTTATCAATAATATGAGTCATAATATAGTCTTTTTAACTTCAAGTTTGATGCAACTACTTTTCTTGGTTTATTTCATAGTTTCTGAAGTGATCTCTGATGGTCAATAATTCCAGTAAAATGGAGAAATAAAAGGAAATGGAGTGATAGAAAAAGACAATTTTTCAAGGCGAGCTATGAGACCTATAGTACACGGTCCCTCTTTTTTATAGCTAGCTTACCTACAGAAGGTGCAGTGATGCCTAAGATGTCAGACCTCAGTTTCAGTTACTTTTCACAGCCTCTCCCCTTTGCAGAGCCGTAGGGGCCAGCATGATTCCCTCGTGGAGAGTTGGTCTTTCCACCCTCACATACCTCAGACAAACCAAGGTAGCAGCAGTAGTAACATGAAGCTACAGGAACCACATGGGCACCTGGACAGAGGTGCTGAAGCTAGGGCTTGCTGAGGAGAAGTTTATGGCTTCTAGAAGATCTTTTCCAATAAATTTGAGTTGACAAGGTACAAGGGCTCTGTCTTTGGCCTTTTTCACAGACAGAACAAGTTCTCCTTGTGCCTGGGCTCAATAAAAAGGTGGAAAAAATGTGATGGCTAAAATTCTCAGGAATCGTCTGCAAAATGCTCTCTCTCCTTGCTCTCCTTCCTCCCCTCAGGCCCTGCACACATTCTGAAATCAAAATTTACTGCCATTTTGTTGATGATTCAAGAGGCAGTGACCTTCTTTCCCAGAAAAATAATGAGTCATCAGCACAAAGCACAGTAAAATGTGGTCTTTGAGTGGCCCTTTTTCCACGTCTGGCTATTTATCTAAGGACTGCAAAATACATCATGAGCATTAATGCCCATAAATTAACTGGCAGAAGGTGTGTTGATACTTCTAATCCAGAACAGATTCCTGATGCCTTCAGTGGGATCAACTGTGTTTTAACCCTACCACCTTTTGGTGTGTTTGTTTAGCTGATGAAGAGACGCTAGCTTAGCAATATTTAGCGACATGCTCAAGGTCCTGCATGAGCACTGTGGCAAATCCAGCAATGAACACAGAGATTTTAACTCCCACACCTGTGCTTCAAATGCGTTTTCTTGGTATGCTTTGTGGATGTTACTCAGACGACTCATAGGAAGCAGATGTTTTTGTCGGAACTGCCACTTTTCGGGCAATAACATCATTTCAATGTGATGGTTATTTGAATAGCACAAATGAGTGGGAGCCGCACAACCTCCCTGTGCTTTTGTTATATTTGTTTGAGAGTTTCCTTTCTGAATTTTAGCTTGCAATTGTATTTTAAAGGCAGCTTCTGGCACCATTCATAGTAGCACAGCAGCTACTAATTCTGACTGCCTTGCTTCTCTTTTTCCCTTCCCTTTAACAAGTTTTTCACTACCTTTCATCAGTGCAGATGAGGCCTGTGAACCTGGCAAATATAAAATAGATCTGTGAGCCTCACTCATTAGACACATTTTACTTAAATGGGCGTACAGCTTGCCATGGTGCCAAGCCAGGCAATGCATACAAGCGAACAGCACAGCCAGCAGCGATGAGAGATGGGAGCTGGGGTTTGCTCACTGCTCTGCCTTGTCCTCACACTGCCGCATGCTTTGGTGGGTAACCTGCATTACTCACACAAGGCTAGGCACAGCGAGAAGGCTGTACGGTAGGTAGGATTCCAACGTATAAATCCTAAAACTTGAACTATGCATAGCTAACCTGAAAACATAAAACATTTACTTAGGTATACAGTTCAGGATCACAATGTTTGCTATGCTTTAAAGGTCAAAAGTTTTCTCTTTCCTTGCACAACGATGTAATTTGGTATGTAATGAAATGGTGTGCGCTGCTGGTCATGTGCGTCTGTACATATATCTTTATAAATACATCTGTATGCATATTCTGTAGTATGTGTGTGTGTGTGTCTGCGTATGGACAATATAGGTACTTACACACAAAGTGTGTGTATATGCAATCTATGGAAAGTTTATCAGATTTCTCTGAAGCTCTGTGAAATATGTCTTTTTCCTTAACTAAGCTGAAGGAGAAAAAAGAGAAGACCAGTATGATACCTTTTTCTCCAGCATCTTTGCAATGAAATAACACAATGGGAATGCTGCTACTGGTTGACAAAAAAAACTTACACATCCAGTTTGTACCATCTGACATCCAATAGTGTATATCGGATCGCTCTCCCTTTAACCCTCTCATCTGCTTGCTTCCCCGTTATTCCCATATGTGCAAATTATTTGGCACACTAGAAAAGGGACCTGGGTAATGACCTTAATAGTGCTAATGAAGTATAAATGTTTCCTAGAAAAAATAATAGGTCTATAAGTTATTTTATATATATTGGAAAGAGAAATGTGTCCCTTATTAGGTATTTTGTCCCTTCTGCAGCCCTCTAAGATATCTGTAGTTTTCTTTCCTATTTTGTTTTTGAAAGCTCATAGCTCTAGACCTTGTTTGCATCACAAAGACTGCAATAGTATTAGGGAAAGATATAGCATACCTCTATTCCTAGATCAAGTAAACTTAAAATTTGATTAATTACATCTCTTTTTACATTAGATCTGCTCAAAAATTCTATTCAAACTATAATGTCATCATTAAGGCTCTTTCAGCATGGCAGGACTGACAATAGTTAGTTCCAGTATGTAATTAGGACATATAAAAATCTTCACTATAAACAGAATTTTAATACCTACGACATCATCAGAAGAGAGATTTTATTTTATGGATTGCTTTTATCCTATTTTGAGCATCTAGCATGAACTGGTGTCTTTGTTAATGTGCAATGAAACAATGAAAAGATCAAGTCTAGTGGCATCCAAATTGTCTCATGTCAGGAGTAGATGTGGGCTTTTTTTCCCCAGCAGCCTCACATGGTTCTTTTCTTTAATGCTGCAGCAGTTCTGATACGATATGCAAGATTTAATAGTTTAGACAATATTCCACTCTTATTTAGCCAGTCTCCGTAATTTATTTTCTATTACTGATTTATTTCTTTTCACTAGATGTGAAGATAATAATAGAGCTAACTTTTGTTTTGAATAGATAGGTATTAGAAGGGTATTCTTTATCTTTCTGTCCATATGGATTTAGCTAGCATAAATTTTCATTTGCAATCCTGATTGCAAAAGGCACGCACAGAAATCTCATCCTTATATTGCTCAGTGTTCTTACTGGAGTACAGAGGTGTCAAATACTATCAGGTACTAAATTAGCAAGGACATTTTCACTGAAATTGATTTCTTGAGTCTTTGGAATCCTTGAAATCACTCAAAGTCCTTGTTGCTTTTCAGGTACCCTATTAATCTTTATAGGGTTGTATTGACATTGTTGGCTGCAGCTTTCCTGCTCTGCTCTCTGGGTAGAGGTGAAGAAACCACAAAAGGGGTATTAGAGTTCTTCTAATTCAGAAGAATCCACATCAGGTCTCTAAACTGAACAGAAAAATTATATTAAAAGCAGTCATAATCACAAAGTGTAAATGAGACGCAGGGTGCTGAATTATTCCCGGATAAAGACAGCGTCGGTGTCAGTCTCACTGCTGACTTACCTTTGCTTTTCTCTAATTGTGGTTTAAAATCTAATACAGAAGTGGTTCAGAGCTAGGTGAGTGGTTCTTATCAAAACTCAACATCTACCCAAAATTAATAGTAATAGTGGGAAACAATAAAGAAAAAAAAAAAAGGAAGAAAAGGGAAGGAAAAAAAGCTTGGAACAAGGAGTAGGGAGTCTGGTAGAGGGAGGGAAGGAGGTGGACTGCAATTGTAAGACCCCATTTGCAGGGAAACAAAGAGCAATCAATGTAATAGCAGTATAAAGCAGTCAAAAAAGGACAAAGGCTGCAGTCTGACATCTTTTATTCCTGAGCCCAGGTGGAGCTATAATTGGCAGTCCCAGCTTGGAGATGAATACAGTGTAAAAGAGCCCTCCCCTTGGAAGAGCAGACAAAGAAGTGTCTTGGGTTTTTAGAAGAACAATCAAAGAATATCTCTAGTTCTTTAGGGGAAAAAAAAAGGAAAAAAAAAAAAAGTCAAAGTGGTCATGGGGGATAAAATCTTGGCATGTTATGAAACTTGTGGCTGGAATCTGTGAATTCCATGGCTGCTTGAGCTTCCTTTACCTTCCTGCTCGCAGCCCTTACGGAGCAATAAGAACAATTGGCTAAAGAGTGCCTGACATCCTCGCAAAGTGTTGCTGGCTATATCTGCTAATTCAGGTGCCAAACACTGACCCCTCTGTTCACAGTTAGCAGGGATGACAGAAAATCTGGGCAGGATCAGTTGTGATCGCTGACATTTAGATTTTAACTAAGGCAGAATGGCTGCTCTTTTGCTACACCAGAAAGAAAAGGTATTTTGCCACTGAATATCCTCAGCCACTGCTCAGAATTACAGCTATAAGGCCCCTTCCACAAAGAAGTACACACAGCCTTTGTGTCAAAACATAAAAATATTAAATATAGGCAGACAGATAAAAATGATTTATGTCCTTTTCAATGTAATTTACCATCAATACTTTGCTTCTCTATTTTTTTCTGACTTCAACTCTGTAAATTCTTTTTTTATTAAGTTCATGAAGTACCTCTGAGGTACAGACCCCAAAGTACATAGATTTGGTCATAAAGAGTGCTTTATTCCTTTTCTGAAAAAACAGCAACAGACCTCAAGAAAAATATCTGAAAATGTATAAAAGACAACATCTAGTGAAGAAGAGCAGCATTTACAACCTCTCCTAATAAACTAATTTCTTAGGGAATAACTACATTAAAATTAATCAGACACCTACACTTCAAATTAAGCAGCAAAAAATGCTCATTTTCTTTTCAGACACTATATGCAAGTGTGCTTAACTATCATTTACTCAGTGGGGGACATGGATAAAAAAAGCACATAATGCGAATGTATAGGTTTACTCCTTTCTTCCGGCCAAGAATAGATCAGAAATAAAGACTTAGTTCTCCAACACTGTTAGTTTGTAGTCATTGACCTTCTGTTTCAAGTTTTAATTTGAATTTTGGGTGGAAATTTTTTTTTACCTCTAGAAAGTTCAGCTAATATTTGTTGACCTTCCAACAGAAAGCCTGTACATTTATGACCTTAGAGAACCTTTTTAAAGTGTTTCTTTACGTGTGTGTGGGTATGTATGTGTCTGCCTATGTCTGTGTGTGTATACATACATGTATAGATACACAGCATACCTTAAAACATAGTACAGTCACCATATTTGGTCTGCTCCAGCATTCTCTTGCCAGTAGTGGCAAGGATGCTTAGCGTAAGTGCATTATGTATGTGATGCTTACATCTAATATTTTCCTAACATACAAGTATTTTCAGCTGAGAGAATTTACTGAGCTGGATGTGGTTCCTGAGTGCTTAATAGTGCTCACTGTGTTTACCATTCAAGCATTTGTCCAGTGTATTGCTGAACCTATGTAAACCTTTAAAACTTACAAAGCTCTTTCCAAAAAAGCTAGCTGGCTTTTGGAATTTAACCCATTGGCTAAATCCTGCTAAGATTTAGCTTGCAAGGTCATGCAGAGTTGTTCTTAGGAAGCTAGTCACTGGTTTCTGTATAGATAGAAAGCAGAGCTTCCATCAAGTCCTAGTGTCACAGCCAGCTGGCAGGGGAAAGACTGTGACCACACAGTTATATTAAACACCCCTGGACCATTCTCTTTGACTGACGCCAACAGGCATAGGATACCCTGCATCCATATAACAATGTATTTCATCCTTCAACACAGGGTCACATCTGTATTGCTTATTTGGAATAGTCCTTGTCCTGGCTAATTCTCAAAATATACTCGTAAATTGTAAGAAAATGTTAATGTAGGATCATGCAAATTGGCTGGGTGAAAAATATGCAAGAAGTGTTTCTAGAAGCTTAATATTATAGAGGAATGAGTTCCAGCGCTTAGGAACATGTCCAGGCACCACTTAATTTATTACCATGATTGCAGCCTTTGAGAAGTAGTAACTGTTGGGAACAGAGTTCCTTGCCTTGTTTCCTGACCTGCCATCCCAGTCCTCATTGCTGTTCCTGAACACCTCATGCAACTTCACTTCCCTTGTGCTTACCCTGCTGTGAATCTCTTCTGCTTCTGCGTCTTCAGCCTGATCTCCGTGTCTCCCCTTTGGCCTATTGTTTGTGGAGTTCATAGTTAAGACTCCACGCAGCCTTATAGCCACAATATTTGGTGATCCATACAAGCAAAATGAAATCCCAGTTAGTTGTTTTCAGTCCAGATCGCATGATGCAGTCAGTGATGATCTTTTCGAGATCCTCATCTTCAAACATATCTTGTGATGTGTAGTCTTTCTTCAGTACAAGGAGAAGAGAAGAGTCTTTAGAGGAAGTCACTATGAAGAAACATGGGTGTAGATTTCATGGGTATTTCCTCGTGGTGGGGAAATCATGCAGGCATGTCCTGCACCTCAAAAAGCTATTTCTAAGCAGTATATAATGTGCTTCAGAGACTATTATTTGCTCCTGAGGGCAAACGGTATGGCCTGGCTTGTGTCCACATAGCTTGTATCTGCTCCATTCAGAAGGCAGCGTGACAGCTTTCAAGCTGCCTAGTGGCAATAGTTCCTGAAAGGTGCTATCCCCCAAACCACATCCAGGCATTGTCTGGTGTGTGCCAAAACTGTGCTAAGGAGTGTGATAATGATAAAAGAATGCAATGATCTTGGTATGGTACTTAACTGTACTTCGGGCTGTGCCCTGGCTTTATTTTATATGGTAGAATAGGTGTAGACTAAGCCATTCCTCAGTTACCCTCCATACATGTTGGCTCTTCACAGAGTTCAGTCTACAAAAGTAGCAACATCTGGAAACAGCTGTTTCTTTGCCTGAGCCTCTGCCGAGTGCAGCAGTAGATGTGGTGTCAGCATGCCTTCATTCTACTCCCATTTCTATTTTGGATCGATCCATATACATTTCACTATGTGTAAAAAATGGGATGTTAAATGTGAGTATCTAATCAAATACATAAAGTAGGAGTCGATCTTCTAAATGGCATGTCTTGCAAAAACAAGAAGGGGGAGAGGACGGTAACAGCTGCTACATGTGGAGATGTTGGTGAGCAGCTGACGCATTGCATGTGCATAGACCGCAGCCCTTGTTTTCACCTCAGATATGCACAGCCTGATTTGAATGGTCAGCTCAATGAATTCAATGAGACAAATCTGTTTTGAATTCCAGGGCATTTTACAATAGGGTAGCTGATTTTTTCACTGACTCACTTTGCTACTGGGCCTTCTATGATTGCTAGGCCTGAATGTCAGCTTGTGCTTGTTTGCTTAATGTCATCCATCAATTATAAAATGGCATCTCTCATTGGAATCAATGTAACCAGGTCGATGAAATGTACACCATAAACAACAATTATGATGAAAATTAAGGAGAGTTTTCTAGTGAGTACATACATGGACAGTGATTCAAGACTGTCACTCTATCATTCATTTTCCATTCTACTTGGTGCTCTCTAGGCTACTTTTTGCAACCCATTTATCCAGACTTTTCTCCAGCCTCTTTTCCATCCTTACAAGTATAAAATAGGATAATGATGTTGAAGTATATTAATATGTATTAGCTGTATACATGCAATGAGCTGAGATGTACAGGAAAAACACCTACATGCACTCATGATTAGATGCATTCCAATATACATGCAAAGCCTTGTGATTGCTGATAGTCTTTCTCACTAATTTTTAACTTTTTGTGTAATGCATATACATATGGTTTCTAAGTGTATCTAAAATTATTATCATATTTTTATTCATGGAATTTATCTGCATGCAAGTGTAAAGTATTAAGTTTCATACCAAAAGAGCTTAAAAATCAACTGCTAGAGTGGGATGCTGAAGACAGGACAAATATAAAGCCTAGGTAGGAAGTTAGGACATTTGTTTTCTGATAAATTTTATGCATTTTATTTTTCACTCATCCAGCCCTGTGCTATTTATCACTTGTGTTTACCTGCTGTACTTGCCACACAGACTGCAACTGCCTGAGGCAGGGACTGTTTTCTTTGTTATATGTCTGTATACTACATAGTACAATCGATCCTCAATTAGGTGCCTAGGCAGTAGCGTGGTGTAAATAAATAATAATAACTTTCCAGTGCATGGCCTTTTGTGACTGAATTAAAGACAGAATGGGATGGTGAAATAGCTATATTGTAAACTGAAGTCAATAAGGACATCAGACAAGCCTTGTTGTCCCTGAATACATCATAAAAGTAACATGCAAGATGTTAACAGTGAAACTTTATTTTGGTTCAAAAGAGCCAATAACTGGAAATGACCTATATTCACTTTATTCCTTCATACAGTTGGGGTGAGCTTCCATACTTGTCAACCAGGACCCAGTGGGATTTGCCACCAATGCCTTAGAGAATGACAGGGCTGAACAGTCTTCATAATCTATTAATGCTGGTGCAGTCTACCAGTATAAAAAAGGCTGTTAATTAATACAAGCCGTGCAAACAGTGTATGAAGTAGACACTTGCCCACTTGGAAAATATTTGGAATAACGTACTCATGAGAAGATATATTCATCATAGAAGAGTACAGCTGCAGGACGTCTGTGGTCTTGTCCTACTAGTATTCAGTTTTTTAAAAAATTGTGTTCTCTCAAGTTTATGTCAAAAGAATATGGAACTACTTAGTAGTTGGCAGCTCAAAAGGAAGGTCAGTGGGCAGCAGCCAAAGTGTGTGGCTGGGCCCTGCACTATTCCTTGATGACCAAGTTATCCAACATAAGCAGGTGAAAGGAGGTAGAGTTAAGGCTGTGAAAATCTGGGTTCAGTCATCAGAGTTTCTGCAACCACTATTAGCAAGTGTGCAATAGCTGAACTTGACTGCCATAGGGAGGGATGTAGCTTCTCAGGCACTTAGGAGTCAGCAGAAATGGGAGATTTAAAGGACTATATTGGTCCTCGAACAACTCCTGAAAGTGGATTTTAGGGCCCAATGAAGTCCCTGTGGTCAGTGTGATGAAGCTGACTGGCCATGATAATCCCCTCTAGACAAAGCTTCTGCCTCAGGGATCAGCTTATGGAGGTGCATTTCACTGATCTGTTCTGTAGGTCACAGTGGCACTGGTAACTGGGATGAGCTTCCCACCTAAAATAAGTTGTTGAAACAGTTCTGTTGATCATAAAATTAAGAAAGGAAAACACTGCAAGGCAGGAAAACCTCTTAGGAATAGAGGGCAATCAAGAATATCATTATACATCAAAATAATATGCTGCAAACCTTCCTTCTCAAATTCATAGCTGCCAAAGTCTTTACAAAATGTCTCCAGTAAACTAGCTTTATTTATGTTTTACCTTGATCTTGACTTCCCCAGTCTGTTCTTATCCAAGTCCCCATTTCAGGAAAATATTAACACAAAGATCTTCTGGAAAAGGACTTCAGAACTGCCCTCATGACAGTGGTGATATCGCCATCTTCATGGTGACTTGGCAAAGCTTATCCATTGCTCTTGGCTGTGTGTTGAAAATGAGGGGTACCACAGAGCCTTATGGCTGTTGTGGGGCTGAGCAATTGCTTGATCTCATTCTTGGGAAATTTCTGGAAGCAAGAAGCTGGGCCAGCCTCTGAATAATCCCATCCAAGCCTGACACTGTCTGGCAGTGTAAAACTTGCTTGGTTTGGAGTTTCATGATGGCCTGTGATCACTTTCACTGCTTGTTAACATTTTCAGCCTGATCAAAATATTACCTGATAGAGTTTTGATAAGACAGAGCTAGATTTGGGTCATTCTGACAGAGGTCTATTTTTTAACTCTGGGAAGTTCACATTAGAAATCAAAACTGTTGAAAAAGCAAACAAAGTCTGAAAAAGTCTTGAGATGTAGTGCACACCTTAATGCCTTCCTATAGTACAAATGTTTACACACTGCTAGCAAGGATTGAGTAATTTTCCCTGTTCTCACATTTTTAAGCTTGCATTAAATTCCAGGGCAGAAATTTAGCAAGTTCCCCATAGCCATCTGGGACCATCTTAAATAATGTGTATGGCTTGCCTGTTTTACCCTATGACAGCTTTGAATTTGCCCAGCAGAGACTTAGCAGTATATGTAATGTATCACATGTGGCTGTCAGGGTGGAGAAACTAAAAGCAAGACAGCAGGGGAAGCGGGAAGGCTTGCAAATAAGCATTCTAGGATAAATTGTTTTTTCTGGACTACGTTGTTGCTTTTGTGGTTTGAAATTTTGCAAGCCTCACAAACTAGGTTATGAGTTCATAAGATTCACAAAGCCAGTTGATGCTCAGAAGTACTGTTTTTTCCTGCTATGTAAGCCTACTTTCCAGTTGGAAAGATGATTGAGCTAATGCAAAATATAGCTAGGTAAAGAGAATCCTATGCTGTGTAAGTGCAGTATATTCAATTGGCATGTGTGTGTGTATATATGTATGTGTGGAAGTATATAGGGGGGTGTGTGTATGTATTATGCATTTAAAATGGATTTTCCTCTCTCCTTTCAGCTTCTTTATTCACAGTATCTCAGACTTGGCTCAGTTACTGATCCATTTTTATATCTTAGGTAACATTTTCAAAAGTGCTATTGTATGTAAGAAAGCAAATGTCATTCAGGCTCTGAAGGCAATTTAGGTGCTTTTGAAAACGGGGTCAAAGTTTCCTTGTCATTTGGATGCATAAAAATTTTTACTTTCTGTGCTTATAACAATTTATTATTAGTATCATAGTAACATAGAGGAGGCCCAGTCATGGGAACAGAACTCCATTGTGCTAGGTTTTGAATAAACATATTCTAAATAGACAGCCTCTGACTCAGAGGATTTAGGAATTCCGCCCCCCCCCCATCTGTCCCTCTGTTTTCTTTTTATTAGTTGCTTTTAAGCAGAGCGCAAGTAATGTTGAAATTTAAATCTACAATGTTTGGGTGGTTTGTAAGGCAGAAAAACTGACTTCACTAGTCCATGATCTTTAGTAAGGGAAACAATCAATTGCAAAGCTGAATTCTAAGAAAACAAAAATGTCAAAAATCTGAAAAGCAAACACTCGATTGAACAAGCAAAAACCTCTTGTGTTCACGGATAATAAATGTTAGCATTAAGAAAAACACATTTTTTTTTTAATCAATAATTAATTAATGATTTTGCCAATATAAATTAATAACAATTGGATATTTAAAAGACCATAGTATGTGGTGTAGTTTTTACTAGTTTTTCTGTGCCTTGTCTGTGATCATATGTGAAATGAAAGTGATTTGTGAATCTGTAAGAAAGTATGGCTGAGCCCCTTTGATTCCAAATCAGTGGAGCTATCTCCTTTGTTCCCTTGGTTTGCTTTCAGTGAGGATTATCCAGGGAAATATCAAGGCTTTTTGCTGTGGGAACAGAAAGGGAGAGAGTATTATCATGTGGACAACCTGGTATTCAATGATCAAATTCATATCTCCAAATCAAGTTCTACAGGTATTTTCAAATCACATAGTTCCTTTAATCTTCTAGATGCTGTTCAGTGATCACAGAGTTACTTGTTTATTAAGAAATAAAAAAAATCAAACAACGCCAAACACAGAAGGTATTTTAGGAACCTATTCTGTGTCACTCATTGTATAACACTGCAAATAGCACACAATCACATTTTGTTCTTTGGTTGCTTGAATCATCTCTTCTTTTGGATGGTACCATGAAGAGTTGAGTTCTCCAGCAATTCTAATTTCATTACTTTTTACTGCTGTTAATGACAGACATACAGACATTTATCAGTTGTTAAAAATTCCAGTTTATTGGATATATTAATTTATTAGATTTTCAGGTATTGTACATTAACAGAGACACCTATTGATTTACAGGAGCAGGACTATGTTAATTTATAAGTATCATCAGCCCCATTGGCTTCACTTAGCCTCTGAAAGCACTTAAAGGACTATGGCTGTTTGAATAACTGTGGTCAATATGCTTTGCTTACGTACATATGTACATTTGTCAACAAGGTATAAGGACTTTTCCCCCTTTTACTCTTTGCATGGCCTGTTTCAAAGCCAGCAAAATTCTAGTCCATTGTGGCAAAATGTTTCTTGGAAACTGCAAGAACTGAATGGTATTTCCTTCCCTACTCTGCTCTTCGATTAGTCCAAAAATAGCACTGATGTCAGAAAGTCTGAGCTAAATCCTGAGGAGATGGATATGCATCTAAGCTCAGATACTTCTTCCGAACTGACTGGTATGTGTGTGCTGTGGTGTGCTTCAGGTTCTCATCCTCTGCCTTCAGGAGAGCACCAGGTCTCCTTCTTTCTCCATATTTCTGGAATTCTTCATCACAGAAGCCACGGTGTGTGGAGGCTGATGTTTCCCCTGATTGTCTCATAAAGTGAAGTTGGAAAAGGTTTGGGACATTATATCTGAATACAAAAGCTCCTGAGTCCCCCCTGGAGATCAAAATACTAGATGCATTCCTCTATATCCTTAAAACCATAGAACATCAAGAGGATTGTGCAGAACCTAATTTCATCGTGTTAAACATATGAGATCTCAACTCATTCTTTAGGTTTAATGTCTGTGGGCAAATAACAAGTGAAATTTTTCTGTTGCATTTGCATGTTTCCCAAATTGATTAAAACATTTGTACAGAAATTAAACAACTGTGACTGAACTAACTGTTTAAGAAAGGAGAAGATTAATGTATCCTAAGTAAGGGGGTTTTTGAGGGGGAGGCGGGAAGAGGGATTGTTTTTGTTGTTGTTGTTGCTGTTGTTTTTTAACCTGGATCTGCCTATGAACTCACTGGATAGAGCAGATAGTTCAGGTTTGACCTAAAAAGAGTAGTGAAATATAAGGCTTCAAGAGCATTTTGGCAGATTTGTAAACACAAACAAGAGAATGGAAATATATTCATAAATGGAGTCCATTTCCTCCTTCATTCCTTTCTTTCCCCCTTTCTTTCATCCCTTATCTTCTTTTTCTCTCCATAAATATTGATTATTGAAATAATCTGTACACTTGCACCATATGTAGATTTTCAGCTGCTAAGTGCCGAAACTTAACCATTTACTAAGTAGTTTTCAAATAGCCCCCACCTTCTCAAGCTCTGGGGGTCTTTTATTATGTGACTGAGACAGAAATGCTGCACAGAATGACCCATGCACAGAGAAACCTGCTAATCAATAGAAAACATTAGTATCAATGATTAATAAAAGTGTCCTGAAAATCAATGCACAATAGGGATTTGAAATGTTAGTGATTTCACCAGTGTTTCAAGATCAGTTGTAGGATCATCTGCCAATGTCAGCTCCACCTTAGCATTAAAAGAATTTCTTTTGTCAGGAATCAGTTAAGTGTTCTAAGTTTTTAAAGTTATAAGAGCCTTTTTGCTGAAAAAGCATTGTAATTGCAATCAAATGTTCCACTGACCTGGCCATATTACACACACTCATACACAAAGGGCAAGATTATTGCATTTGAGCTCTGCTCTTTGTTGAAGATATAGGTGGAGCATTAGGGAACCATCTATAGCTACTTAATCTATAGCCTTGGTCTTGGCAATACTTACAGCAATTACTGTGCTCAGTAAAATATGTCTACTTATATCAGACCAATGATGGAGCTCTGGTTCCTCATGCCCAATTACATTGCAGCAATATCCCCTTCCTTCAGCAACAGGCAGGCTATAAAGAACTGGAAAAACGCAGCTGGTACCAGCCCTCGACTCAGCCCAGCTGAGCGAGTTGCTGGTTCATCAGTGGTATTGCACTGCAATTTTCCAAAAGCCTACTTTTTTTCTTTTACCTCAGCAGGTTGATGCTTTAAACCAGGAAGTTTTAAAAAAGACATTTCATATGTGAAAGTCTCACATTTACTTTTACTTCCTATTCTGACATTCTAAATGGAATTTGTGAAGTTGCTTCCTTTGCTTGTTTTCTTCAATTTTCTGTTCATTCACACTAAAAGTTGTTACCTGCAGCAAAAACAAAACAAAGCCTTGTGGGGGAGATGGAAGGACTTTTGGTTTGCAAATGAAACAAGAAAAGAAATTGAGATTTTCCTGTGTTCTTGAAAGTATTCTTTTGTCAGAAAATCCATTTCTCCTCCTGATCTATTTCTCTTTGTAGAGAATTCTTTGCCTGACCTTTGCAGCCAGTTTCTGACCTCTTTGCCTCATTTTAATATGTGTGTGTACATGTATATTCAATGCTCAAAGCTAGCATACTGGTACTTTTTTTCTCATCTTTGTGCTAGATGAATAGACTGCATGCTAAGGATTTTCTTGTCCCTACCATGACCACCGTGAGTATGTATATACATACATAGAATTCCACCTAAAAGTCCCTTGTTTCTAAAAATATTTAAACAAGAAATAAAACCATAAAAATACTTATAGATTGGAAAATTGACATAAGTAGCTGGGAGATCCAGCTGGTTTATGTGTAATCTTTCATCTCCTTCTATTAACTCAGGTACATTTTATTGGTCTGTGAAACAGTTAGCTAAGAACATTTCCAAAATACAGATATGCAAGTTGTGTTCTGCCTTGGTTTTTCTATGATTTCTGTATTCTTACCACAAGCATCTGCTGTTAGCATCAGTTGTAAGTATGAATGAATAACAAAAAGCTGACAATCTTTGTAAGAACATTTCTTCTATTTTAGTAAAGCAAGTGAATGCTACGTCTTGATTTTTGCTTAGTTAATCCTATTACTTCCTAAAATAATTCCTTATGACGGGTCAGAATTAAATCTAACACGAGCAGCAAATACCAGTTAGGTCTCACTTAATCTCATCCTAATCTGATGGTAGATGTGGTGGCTTGTTTCAGCATGACCTTTATTTGTTTCTTTGTTCTTAAGTAACTAACTGTTTTTCCTTAGTCATGCAACATTATAAGAAATCTGGAACACAGAAGTTAACCTTCTTGTTTTAAAGCTTTATTATTACCGAGGTGGAGAGTTTCTACAGACAAGCAACAAAGATCTGAAATATGGTAGTCGTGTTTTTGCAAAACATGGTTTATTCTGCATAGAAAAGTGCTAGAGGGATATCAATGGTAAAACTGGCACTGACCTTATTGAGAGCTGAGGCAGTTCAATGCTGAGTTTCTTTGAAGATACCATTATAGTTTCTAGGTGTCCTTCTAGAGATATTTTTTATGAAAGAGAAAGAGAAGAGAGAGAGAGATTAAAAACTGATACCACAGGGAAAGATCTCTGTAGCTGATGAAAGGCTATACACTTTTTTACTTTCATTCCTATGTTATATCAATACAGTTTTCAAATTTTAATGAGTTAACTAGTCATGGGTTTAAACACAATTATCCAAACATGACCCCACATATTAGAAAAACAAAAACAAGGAAAGGAACTGCAAGATGTTAAACAAATTAGTGGAAGAGTAGAGTGAATTAGTTGGAAGTCCTCAATGAAACCAGAATTTGCATTCCTTTCCTAAAGAATTTTTAGGACAAAACTGTCCAAGAGAAATCAAAACAAGTAAGCTAGCTGCTGCCATTTGATCCTTGGTGTCAAACCTGTCACCTAATTAATCACTATTCTCCTTCAGGGCCACTTCATGCTCTGACAATGTCCCAGTTTTCTTTGTCCCCATCTTGATCCCCCCACTTCCAACAGTTCTTTGTTAACAGGGTGAGACGTAGAAAATAAATAATTTGGGGAGCGAGGAGTAGTGTGCTTGCTTGTCTTTAAAACTGAGGAGATTGTTCCTCATTGCTGGAGGTACTGGACGATGTGGTGCACAGTATTCTCTGTGCCACATTTGCTAAGTTTCACAGGTGTTTTGAGCATTTAATTCCTTTTTGGATCACTTGAATTAATAATGCTCATAGTGCAACTGGCCATGCATATAGCCATGCAAATTTGCCTGGAAATGAAAGACCATAGCAATTTTCATATTCAGTGGGAACTCTTATTTGTTTTCTAATGAATTTTGAAATTAACCTTCTTGGTGGCTTTAATTTGTAAGATAAAACAGTTCCTTTTTTATGTTAAAGCAATGGAATCCAGACTCCAAAGGAACCTGTAAACCGAGACAATAAAAAAATAAAAATACAATCTCTAGTGTCACTCTCTAGTGTCAGCATACAAATTTGGAAATGCCCAGGACCTATGTGCCTATGCTTAGTTTTTGGTTTAGTACTGTGGCAATGCAGAAGGCCAATACAATCAAATCTAAAGGGCACTAAATATGTTTCCCTAATTGTGGCTTGACTATGGGATGCATTTGCACCCAGTCTCCACCTCAAAGACATTCAGCCTTAACGTTAAGCAGATGAGTCAGGACTTTCCATATCACCAGGGGATTCAGATATGTGTTCCCCACCTTCCAACTCTTCCATAATTTGCACTTGTGTGCCAGAAGGTGAGGAGAGTTTTCAGAGAAAAGATTGTTGCTATGTTCCTCTAAGATGTGGAGGTGTTATCTTCCACTGTAGGACTTCCATACAGCTCCCAGCTGGCAATGCTTCCTCCTTACTGTGGGGCTGTGTCAGGGCTGGATGCCACACTGGAGGGACAGCTGTGGGGCCAGAGGTATAAAACTGCCCACTTCACTCTCAACAAGGTGACCGGGGAGCCATCAGGCAGCCCTGCAGGCCGTCAAACGTACGGGGAGTTGCTTGAAGGGCTGAAAGTAAAGTTAGATTTTTTTTTTCCCTAAGCTGGATTTACTGGTAAATATGGCACTAGGTTAACTAATAAACTATCATCTATACACTGGTTTTCCTGTTCAGCCACACATACCCTAATCAAGAGTTCAATTACTCTGGAGCCCATAAGGAATTCTTTAGAAGGTGAGTTCTTGCCCTTTATCTCCTGGATTCACCTGACTAGTGTAATTTGTCAGAAGGATAAATAGTGTTTCAGGTGAATTAAAGTGTAGGTTTAATACTGTTAGGGGAAAAAAAAATCTTGTTGTTTTGCTTGAATTTGTCCCTTCCTCATTTTTCTCATTCTGGAGATATCTAGCCCACTGAAAATTGTTAACAATATATTTTACCTAAATCACATTTTTCTAGACATTTTTGAAACACTATTCCACTCCCTTTTGTAAAATTAGAAAATTACCATAGAAACTGTTCCATATTTCTAAAAAAGACGTCATTACAATAAGAAGAACTTAAAAATAATGTCCACTTTCCAATAGAAGAAAACACACACTTATATTCCATCATTTACCTGGTTAATTTTGCTATTAAAAATAAATGCTCTTACTAGTAGTTACTGTTGGTAGCCTCATTTTGTTTACATAATAGGAAATAACAGCAGCTTCTGACTGTAAATTGTGGATCTCAAATGACAGCACTGGAAAGGACCTCCAGAAGTCATCTGGTCCAACACCTCAAGCTCAAGCAGGGCCAGCTAGAGCCAGTTGTCCAGGACAGCATCCAGGTGGCTTTTTGATATCTCCAAGGATGGAGACTCTACAACATCCTTGGGCAACCTGTTCCAGTGTTTGGTCACCCTTAAAGTAAAAAAAAATATTCTCACAAGGTAAAGTGATATCTTGAAAGAGAGACCATTAAGGTGGAGACTAAATACACATCTGTGGGCATCTTAGGATGTTCTGCATCTTCACTTCCTGTTCAGTTCAACAGAAGTTTGATGGAGTTGATAGATACTCAAAACCTCAGCAATGCTTTTCTTTACCTGCCATATCCAAGTCCTTTGTATTTGACACCCTTGTTTGTGTCCACTGCAAGGGCTCAACAACACATGTACTCCAATTTGTGCACTCAGGGCATGTAGATGTCTTATTCTGATTGTGCACAACTGGAAGCCAGGATGCATCTGATTTGAAAATATAACATTTAGAGTCAGGGTGAATGTTTAACATATTAAAAGTTCATCGGCTCCATGATCTCTTCTGCACTGGTGGCACAACAATTATTTTTGGAGAAACAGCATGAGATGTCATAAACACAGGGTTATGACTTCCCTCAGCTAAAGGAAAAGCTGATTTGTGAGGGAGAAAGCTGTTCAAACACTAACATCTTTAATAATAGCAAGGGGAATAAAGAATGTTGCTATCTAAGGAAATTGCTTTTTATATGAATGTGTTTAGGTTGTTGGGGTTTTTTTAATGCACTCAGCGTGAAAGGCTTTTTTAAAGGAAATTGAAGGAAATTCTTCTGGTTTTTTTTTATTTTTCTTTTAATTTTAAATGAATTCTTCTGTTTTTTTCTCTTCAAGGAAATTTTAGACAAAAAGGGAAGGTAACTGATTATACCTAGCCCCCATTACTCATCATGTGTTTGGAATAATGTAATACTGACATCATTCTCTAATCCTGAGCACAATAATATACTTTGAGTCTAAAATCTAAAGACCAAATCCCAGGTTTTCTAGTCAGACAAGGCTGTGAGTTATGGCTTGGAATTTCCTTTGAACAAGGACTAAAGCAAGGTGAACTATTCATGGTAAATACTTAATTTGGTTAATTTAATTCAGTTTTTTATACCTGAAAATTTTTCACAGAATGAGATTTTTGCCTATTAATTGATGTGTTTGAGTTTGTGTGGAAAAAACGAATGCATTTTACATTAAGGCATCTTAGCCTGTTATTCCAAAACTGTTTCCCTCAGCTACTTAATATTTATTTTTGTTAGTGAGCACATGAAGGCACCAAAAAGCATTAGGCACTGTAGGCACCGCAGGCAGAGGAGTGGAAGGGGATTTTAGTTGCTCCATTGACCGATGAGGTGCATGCTCTCACGCTTGCCCGCACACCTCAGGGCTCCCGTCAGGGCTACGCTTACACCACTACACGGAGGGGCATGATGGACATCGCCAGGGCTAAATGAGGGGAGAAGAACAACACAGCTGAATAACGACAGTCTCAAATAGGGATAAACATTTCCACCTTATTATTTTCTCTATTTACAAGTACTATTTTTTCCTATCTGTCTTTTCACTCAGTTCTCAGAAAATTGGCTGATTTCTTGGACATCTTTTTGGGAAGATAGGACTCAAGGAGAGATTTATTCAAATGTGTAAAGGGGAGAAGAGTTTAGCTGGGAGACAACAGGCTAATATGGCTGAAGTGACAGGAAAGCTTGCATTTATGTTGACAAAGAAGCAAACAGGGCTGGCATATAGATAGAGATGAGAAGATAGTGCATTTACTTTTAAAGAGAACAGTGTTCATAAGCAAGGAAAACCTGGAGCTGTGGAGATCTTTGAAAGCTGAATGTGCTAGGAAAAATAGTTTGGTACAAATTGAAAGTATTGGAAAAATAGTCTCAGAGATATGGTTATAGTAGTTATAGGCTGTCGAATAGCATATCAAACAGACAGTACCTTTCTTCAGTCATTTAAAAGTAGAATGTAACAAAAATATCAGAAATATTTATGTATATATGTAATATATACATGGCAATATATTATAAGTAATAATATAAATTTATCTTCTTTATTACAAAGAAAAATATAAATATAACATAAATCATTCTTTGATATATATTCTTAATATAAACGTATTTTTATATTTCTCATAAAATTCTGGAACAGACCTTATTTATATTCAGTGGTCAAAATGGAAAGCTAGAAGTCCCCCCACCTCGTTGAAAGCTATTCATCAATGTCCAAAAAGTGTCAGTATCCGTGATTATGGTTCTGAGAAGTGCTGGGAAGGCATCATATATCAACCCATTTTGATCAGTGGTTATATTACTTTCAGTTATAAACTACAGCAGTTCTTTTTCCAGCTGCAGGAAGCAACTTACCACGAAGCAGCTGCTATTATAAGATTTTCATCTGAATTGTTGCTGCTCCCATTTTAGCATGTAGCCTTTGGATAACATTTGGATAATCAATCTTTTGGCTGCTTATCCAATCCAAATGTAATGTGTTGAGATTTGTCCTTCACCATTGATGTGAATTTGTTTTATTAGTCACATCAGTTAGAGTACTTTTAATTATCATCATTATTCAGTAATAACCTCATGTCTGACAAGAGAAAGGATACCACTGCATATTGAACCCCTTATCCAAAAGTAGGAAGGTTATTGAGTGAGATCTATTTTAGGAAAAGGAAAAGAGCAAATGAAAGGCAATATTCAATGCCCTTTGTAATAGATTTATAGCTTACTAATAGATGAATAGCTATTAAGATAAACACACATGTATGGGTCCCAAATTCTGATACTACTGTCCTGTTTGTCTTTGTGAATTCCATTTTAATGTGTATCTTCATCAAACTTTAACAAAGAAGACAGGCTTTTTTTGAGTCCCACTTCCAGTACTTCTGAAGTTTCACTTGAAGCACTTGATTAAAAGACATTTACTGAGGACAAGCTTTCTCCATGGGAGCACAATGAAAGAATCGACCAAACCAATTTCACTCTAATTTGAGAATGCAGTGGTAACACCTCTCTGGTGAACCTGATCTGTCTCACCTTGTACCCTACTGTGTTGGGCATGGGGAAAGAATGTGTTTGAGCACATGTCTAATGGGCTTGAATGGTGTAGGATTGAAACCTGTTCTGGTAACGGAGCTTTATAAAAGGCTCCATGGTCTTTGAACCTGGCTCTTTTCCAAAGCAGAGGGGCACTGTTGTAGCTTGCTTGTCATTTCTGTACACTAAATAAAAATGAAGTCAGACTCCAAAGTAGTTCCTTCCCAGATCACCTTTGAAAATCAGCAAAGCATACTAGCAGGGGGCAGCAATGGAGGAAATTAGAGGCCAAACGTTTTATTCCAAATGTACTGCAGAGCTCCAATGAGCAGTAGAAGGGAGCAGCTGAACTAGCGTCGGGCATAACAGAACAGTCAGCGGGAAGAAGAGCGTTCAAATAGTTAATGCTAGAGGTGAACAAATTAGAGTACATAGGCTTGTATGTGATGAATTTCCCTTCTGTTTGTGAACTGTTAGCAAACGGGTTGTGAGAGGTTGGTATTTCTTGCAGCACACAACACACACAAATTTGTGCAGCTGAAAAAGAATGGAAATCCAGTCTAAATATGTGCATTGAAAAGAGTATACATTTTTTGCCATTTCCTTTCTACTTCAGAAAGGTTTTGAGCAGCTAAAAAGGCAAACCACCCAAGGCATGGCACACTGTAATGGTACTTTTCACTCTGCTAAGCACTGAAGTTCCAGTCCTGCCAGCACTAAATCCAGTGGAATGAACCATGCCCTGAAGCTGATCTTGCAGGATACAGACCTTCACCATCCCACCATGCAAAACAAAAGAAATTCAGCACCTCTTCTGAACCCATGGCTCCCTCTCCTGCTTTACAGATGCTTCCCTGGACTTCTGGAATTTTTCTTTGTGGGTGATTTCTAATTGCAAAGCTGGACTAAAACAAGTGTTTATAACGTGGTTTTAGACAACAAAGCAAAACAAACAGATTAAGGTGAGGGTCCAGGAAGCAGAAAGCTATCAACAGCCTGTGCCTTTGCCTAGTCAGAACAGAATGTTGAATCCTCAATCGCTTCAGATCATGTGGAGCATGGGCTATAATCAGTCATCTCCAGACTATCCCAACCACTTCACAAAAGCAGCTTTTCTTCATGTCCCTCTTTTTCTCTTGTTCATGTAAACTGGCAAGTTTGTATGGACAGCTACTGCGTTTAGGCATCCTATTAACTGAAAATGTCAACTTCAGGGAACAAAACTGGGCCATTTCAGCCAAAATGGAAAAAGTACCGTTTTTGTTTTTGGAAAGCTAACCATTTAAAGTATCTTAAGTGATGATTTTTTTTTAAATATTGCCATCATTTTCTTAATGTTAAAAACCTGAATAGCTGAGTTACACACTTCATTTTGGTTCAAAGCAAAAGAGAATTTGGTTTGTTTTTTTCCTTCCCTAAACCAAGAAAAAAAATATTGAGAAAACTCCAGTACAGCTGTAATACCAAACTCTGTCCAGTCTAAAAGAAATCAAAGACTGAATGTCCCCTCATATGACAAAAGATAGAATTTTATACCGGCTAGCATTAAGTTGGCCCTTTATTACAGATGGAGCTTAATGTTGTAATACCATATCAACTTTCTTCCTTTTGTCCTGTCTGCATTAATTGCAGAGCCCTTTTGAAGAAATGAATGTGGTGCCAATTACTACAAAAAATCTGTGAGACTCTGATTCATACCTGTGATTCAGGGGACCATGCTTATGTTCAATTTCTTTGAGAGCAAAAATCAAGGGGAGATCGACGTTTCATTCCCCTCCCTCTTTTAGATGGAGGTACCTTAGTACACTATCCACTTCTCATCTGACTCATAAAAATCATGTTTCAAATCATAATGTTGTGCTCTTTGTGACAGAGACAGGGTTATTTTCTACAGGGCTGTGTGAAAAAAATTCATGAGCAAACCCTTAACTCCACTAAGCTTGCCTGCTGTTGCGTTTTTGTTACCATTTGGCAGTTCTGACCTTTCTAAACAGAGTCACTAATTTGCATGAAAATTACTGGGAATCTGGGCATGATCCCCATTCCAGAAGTCGTGCATGAAATATTGCTGCACCGCTGACTTATGAGCCTACAAGCCATTTTCTAAGGCACTGAAGAAAACGCCATTACAGGAGACTGAGAGTGGGACGAAGGAGTAGTAAATAAGGTTAGGAGACCAGCAGAGGGAGAGTGCATTAATTTTCTAGCCCACATTTTTCATTTTGAATTAAGTTATTTCATTAATCCTATTTTGATCGTTGCTGTTGCTTCTTGATTTTAATGACCAGGCAAGGATCAGGGTTTGAAGGCAGATTTGAATGCTGTGAAGGAACGCGGTATAGGCTGTCACCTTTGTCCTTCTGCTCTCCATTTTTGTTTCAAATGTAGCTGTTAGAAAGAGTCAAGTCATTGAAGAAACACACACGCGCAAAGGAAATACAGGGCAGGAATTAAGGTCAATGATTATCTGCTGCTTCTACAGTCATTTTCACCTTTTCGAAATGAGCCCAAAGTGGTGCTAAACCGCTATCAAGACCAAGCAGTACCAATTCACATCCACTCTACACTCACACAAGTCACTGCACGAGGTGGAAGGTACCGGAGGATCAGGGCCCTAATCTCTTTATCCTAGTCAATTCATGACGTGCCTTGGACAAATTGCCAAGCCGCGGCCCACTCCCGCTGAGCCCGCAGAGGGCTAAGCCATGCTGTGAATGGAACATATGGCCCTTCTGACAGCACTTAGGCTGTAATCAAGTCTCAGCATGACAGAAGGATATCTTTTAGATCCATTATATACAGACTTCAGCTCAACCGTTCCTGTTTGTGGCTCTGTCTTTTATAAACTAGGAAGGATTTTCAGTTCGATAAGCAGGATGCACATCCCCGTGCATTATGGTCTGAAACATGCTATGTGTTTATATTCACAGCTAGGCTCTGCAAGTGTGGCAGAGCAAGTTGTTAAGCCTCAGCTTTCTGCAAACACAGCATTACTCATAAGGGGCAGACCCTGCCAGCCCTTCTCGATGCAGGAGTCCACAGGTCACAATGAAAAGACAGCTTTGCTTGTGATAATATGAAAGTCACAGAGGTGCATACAAGACGAGGCCTTAAAGATGAAAAATCCAAGTAAAAATCCTTAGGTCACAGATATAGTCATACCTTTCCTGGCTGTTGGGAGAGAAGATGCTCAGAATTCAGCTTTATACACTGCTAAGCTGATCTGATGGCTGACTACTATAGAAGGCTCCCAAAAGCTTGTACAGGACTCTTAAAGACAACTAGCCATGAGGAAGGATGAAGGTCTTTTCCACACTGACTCACCTCCTGGCAGCTGGACATTAAAATGACCTGCCTTCTCCCTTCATGAAGGCTCTTAGGGTTCTAGTCGAAGTTCACGGGCAGTTTTGGTGAAGTTTCCTTTGGACGACAACCTGAAGCAGAGTGGAAAGGAGGTCCCAGATTTCTCCTCAGATCAGAGACAACTATAATGAATGTGCCAGGGCATTTGAAGGGATGTGACAAACCGTACTTCCAAGGCAGCTTGGTGTTCAGTCCAGATTGCCTCCAGTTTCCTCCACAGGATGGTGCAGCTTTGTACTGCTTTTTGCTGCGGGCTGTGACCAAATCCACAATGTAGCCTGTAAATAGTGTTTCCTTTCTAGTTCTTCTACGCAAGCCTGCGCTGGCAACGTAGTTCTCCAAAGTGCTCCTGAGAGTTTCAAAAGATGAAAGAAATTATGTCCTATCCAAACATACTAACAATGGCAATGATAACATGCAAGCAGATAAGGCTGTTGATTTAGTACAATAAACTGTCCACTCTGAGATATTTTCATTTGGTGATCTATCTTTACAAGGCAATCCAAATGGAAAAGAAAAATGTTTGTAATAAACTAAGGAGATCAGAAAGGAATAAAAAATACAAGGAAGAAATAAAACAACAGCAGAACTTTAGGGGATGAAATCAAAGAAAAAGATGCAGAGGGACAGTCCACACTGATGCCAGATGTCAGACAAATCTAAATGCAGTCATACCTGCGTGGTGCTCTCTGCCTACAGGTTGAAGTCAGACAGGACAAATTAGGCAGTGGTAAGCATTTTTAGAAAAAGGCATAAGTGTCTGAGAAAATAGTTTGGAGTGAGGAGCTGTGCTGGTTTTGGCTGGAATAGAGTTAATTTTCTTCACAGTAGCTAGTATGGGGCTATGTTTTGCATTTGTGCTGGAAACAGTGTTGATAACACAGGGATGTTTTCATTATTGCTGAGCAGCGCTTATACAGAGTCAAGGCCTTTTCTGCTCCTCACCCCACCCCACCAGCGAGTAGGCTGGGGGTGCACAAGAAGCTGGGAGGGGACAGAGCTGGGACAGCTGACCCCAACTGACCAAAGGGACATTCCATACCATATGATGTCATGCTCAGCCTGTAAAGCTGGGGGAAGAAGAAGGAAGGGGGGGACGTTCGGAGTGATGGCGTTTGTCTTCCTAAGTCACCGTTATGCATGGTGGAGCCCTGCTTTCCTGGAGATGGCTGAACACCTGCCTGCCCATGGGAAGGAGTGAATGAATTCCTTGCTTTTCTTTGCTTGCGTGTGTGGCTTTTGCTTTCCCTATTAAACTGTCTTTATCTCAACCCACAAGTTTTCTCACTTTTATCCTTTCAATTCTCTCCCCCATCCCACCAGGGGAGGAGTGAGTGAGTGGCTGTGTGGGGTTTAGTTGCCGGCTGGGATTAAACCACGACAGGAACTCAGAGGGAATTTCTGTTTCTGCAAGCCCTTGCTTCTGCTTTAGTAAGAACTATTTAGAGTGCTAGCCCTAACTAGAGCCTCACAGTAGAGATTATTCAATTAAGACGACTTTCTTGAACAAAACCAAGTGCTCTGTGACACAAAAATTAGTTGTGGCATGGTGTGTTTGCCCAAGGATGTCTTTTCAAACCTGGACTTGAGCTAGCAATAGTAGGTGCTGCAAGAAGCTAAGAGAAGATCCCAAGAGGCCTGGGAAGATCACAAGAAACTCTCCCACAGCTTCTGTGGCTGCAGGACATAATGCAAAATGGAAGTGATTCTTGCTCATTGGTGACTGATGCAACAGACGTAGATTTTGACCACACCAGATAGGGGTGATGAAATGTATCGCTAGTGCTTCCGGGCTCAGGCCTGTTCCTCTCCTTGCCCACCGAATATGATCTTATGGAGAAGGTGAATGCACAGGCCAGGGGAGGAGGCACAACTGCCATATAACCTATATATCTATCCTAGCTTTCTGCACGCCTCTAATGAAGATTGCCCTAGCACTCCAGGGGAAAGAGCAAGTGCATAAAGCCACATTACCCAGCAAAATGGGAACAGGGACACTAATCTGGTTTTTGTGTGGTGATCACAAATGACAGAGCTGACCTTTCATGAACTGTAGTTATGGGCAGGTCTGCAGAGCCTAAAATTGGATTGGACAGCATGTCTGCTCAAGCTAACAATGCTGCTGGTACTTGTCAGTGGCCATGTCACTCCTGCTCTTGTAACCTGTGAACATAAACTTTGGTCTGGGGAAATTTAGTGACCATCAGAGAGACAACGTCATAAAGCTTCACCAATATAAGATGAGTGCTGGTGACTTTTGATCTGTTGAGATCTTTCGGGGCAACCCTGTCTCAGTGAAAATGCTGTGACATGAAGTCATCGATAGAGTTATGTAGCTGAGGACTAACTATATCAAAGAGGGACCTGAGTTTTTGTAGAAAGATCAGAACTTGGAAGAAGTGCTTAAAAACAGAGGGTTGTTTCTATATTTGAAAATTCATATTTTACCTAATACAGTGATGTTGAGGAAGTGGGAACTGATGTGATGTCAAAAGGTTGAAGGAAAAACATGTCCCACATTGTATGTGAACCAAAAGCTATTTCTACCAAAAGGGGGAAAAAAACCCAAGGGGGGGGGGGGGAGAAAAAGAAAGAAAAAAGAACAAGCTATTAAGAAAAAATGCCTGGAAGGAAATAATTTACAGAACTTTGAAACTATTTTCTGCTAGGCAGTAAGTTTCTACTTGTGAATTAGTCCCATTTTTTATTACAAGGCAGTACCTTTCCCTACAATGCTCTAATACAAACTGCAAAATGTATATCTCATTGTAAACTTTCCAAGAATGCAGTCTTTGAAACTACCTTCAGCTTCATAGGGGTTATATATGATGGGTTCCAAACCTCCAGAATGGATTTGAAGAAGCTCTTATTCAGCAACCCACAGCTAAAGCAGCAGAGGACACATCAGTGAAGTTTGTCTGCATTCATCTGCTGGCAGAACAGTATCAGGAGTCAGCAAATGCTTTTAAGAAACCTGTTTGGGCTTTAGAGAAAACAATGAGGGGCAAGGAGTTCAGAGGCTGGATTCCTATCCCTGCTTCTGAGAACTGCCTGGAATGGTAAGCCTACAAATCACTGATCCTGACTTGATTAAGATGTCTTTTTGCAACTGTCTCCAACTATTCTATGACAGATGCAACTGTCACAAGTTTTTGCTGATTTATGGATTAACTCTTTCATCCCTCAGCAGGGTAATTATCTCCATACAGTACATCTGGATGTAAAAAAAAAATTCATTATCTATCAGACCTGGAACACATCAGGTATGGTCGTCTCAATATCATTGCCATGTCTGCTTTTGATCACGTGATGACTTACACATTTTCTTAACATGATAAAACAAGTAAAAAACAAAGTCAAGATATTTATATTCCCCAGTTAAAAATGTGGCTTGGCTTAATTTTCTCAACATTGCCTGCTAGTATTGTGAAAAGTTTCTTCTCCAGGTTGGCATCACTACACTAGCAGAACCATTATGAGATATAGTTATGCCAATGTAAATTTGTTTTTGCTGGCTTTGCTTATAACGTTTAGAAAGCCAGTGGGGAAAAAACAAACAAGCAAGCAAAAACTAGCTGTTGGTGGATGCCATATTTTTGCTAGAGCTAGATGAATGTAGATGAGCCTTTGAAAGAAATCTTACAAAAAAGGCGTATGAATATGTTTTCACTCTGGAACAGAAAGCAATATTCCCATCCATTCTAATTCTGCAAAGGTATAATGCTTCAGGAGAAAAGACCATGAGTTCTATAAAATTCTTTTCCTTGTGTGGCTGAGCAAATTTAGGCCTAAAAATGTTTCCAATAATAAAGTATTTGGAAATTATACGGAATACTTTTATATATTATGTAATTTAAAATCTCTGTTTTCATGAAACAGTTAGTCCTAATAAATGCTTCCTTGGGAAGACAAGTATCTTCATTCCCTTGCTACATTTTGCAGAACAGGGAGGTGACACGTGATACCAGGTTGATTTGAGATCACTGTTCTGGAATTCCTCACTGGTGCATCTACATTAATTCCTCTAGACCATGCTGATTTTCCCCACACCCATACATTTAGTAAGATTCCCATTTGTGATCCTCCCTCCTACCCATTCCACCCAAAGGTAGATTTGTATTTGTATCCTTTTTGAAAAGGCATATCTGTGTCCTGGTTTTGGCTGGGGTAGAGTTAATTTTCTTCATAGTAGCTAGTGTGGGGCTATGTTTTGGATTTGTGCTGAAAACAGTGTTGATAACACAGGGATGTTTTTGTTATTGCTGAGCAGTGCTTACACAGAGTCAAGGCCTTTTCTGCTCCTCACCCCACCCCACCAGTGAGTAGGCTGGGGGTGCACAAGAAGCTGGGAGGGGACACGGCTGGGACAGCTGACCCCAACTGACCAAAGGGCTGTTCCATACCATATGACGCCATGCTCAGCATATAAAGCTGGGGAAGAAGAAGGAAGGGGGGGACATTCAGAGTGATGGCGATCTGTCTTCCCAAGTCACCGTTACGCGTGATGGAGCCCTGCTTTGCTGGAGATGGCTGAACACCTGCCTGCCCATGGGAAGGAGTGAATGAATTCCTTGCTTTTCTTTGCTTGCGTGTGTGGCTTTTGCTTTCCCTATTAAAGTGTCTTTATCTCAACCCACGAGTTTTCTCACTTTTACTCTTCCGATTCTCTCCCCCATCCCACCACGGGGGAATGAGCGAGCAGCTGTGTGGTGCTTAGTTGCTGGCTGGGATTAAACTATGACAGTCCTTTTTGGCACCAAACGTGGGGCTCGAAGGGTTCAAGATAATGACAGGTTTGACTGGAATGTACTAGATCAAATTTATAGTTGTTATTGCTGTTTAGCTGTTAATTGGCAGTCTCCTGTGCTTGCCATGGGGCTTGCTTGCCTTACTGTATATTAGAGTCTACTGTTCAGTAGTGGCTGCTTTTTGCTTTTGCTGCTTGCCGTGCTGCTGTACTGCTGATCATCTGACTCTGCTGTGCCTGGGAACATTTTGATAACAGCAATGGCCATGCGCCTGGGCTGGCAGATGGCCAGGGCATCGCTGCTGTTTCTCTGCTGCTGTACTGGACAGAGTGGATCTCCAGTGTGAACTCGAGTCGAAGGGACTGTGACCTGTGGATGAGTCCAAGTAGGGGCAGGACACCCTCAAGTGTCTGGGGCTGTGGATAAGATCACACCAGAGCAACTACATCTCAAAGTGTCTGCGGCCATGGCTATGTCTGTGCTGCAGCAGGTATACCTCTGAAGGGATTGTGGCCCAAGGATAAGTCCACACTGGAGAAGGTACACCTCGAAGCTTCTGAGGCTGTGGGTAAGTCCACACTGCAGCAGGTACACCTTGAAGCATCAGTGGCTGTGGATAAGTCCATGCTGAAGCAGGTACACCTTGAAGCATCAGTGACTGTGCATGAGGTCATGCTGGAGCACCCCAAAGCGTGCGGCCATGGATAAGGCCATGAAAGAGCAGGTACGCCCCTGGAGGGACTGCAGCCATGGGTAAGGCCATGTTGGAACAGGTTGACTTCTGAAGGGACTGTGGCTGTGGGTAAGGCCACGCTGGAGCAGGTACATCTCTGAAGGCATTGTGGCCCATGGAGAAGGCCACGCTGGAACAAGTGCACCTCAAAGTGACTGTGGCTGTGGATAAATCTGTAGTATACCCCTGGAGAGACCGTGGTGCATAGATAAGGCTCCACTTGGAGCAGGTACACCCCTAAGCGACTGCAGTCTGTGGATAAGTCCAAGCTGGAGCAGAGGCAAGGGGAGGAGTTCATTGCAATGTTAAACCCAATGGTCTGGTCCAAAGGGACCAGGGGTGGAGATTGTAATGGAAATACCTTTAAATTGTTGTAACCCATGATTTGAGTTGCATGTTCTAGGAATTACTATAGCAGGAACCACCTGAATCAATGGAGGAAGAGCCTCACAAGAACCAGTGCAAGTGCAGCAGTGGCCTGACCTGAGCTGGCTTTGGTGCCCAATAACTCCACGGAACACACCACCTCTCCTGTCCTGAGTGACTACCATAAGAGATGAAGCCCAAAGACATGGACTAAGTGAACTCGAAGGACATGTTGTGGACATTTGTGGGCATTTATGGACATTTTACAGACATTTCACAAGGGTGGTCCATAGGTCCATAGACAATACACAGAATGATATCTGTGTATTGTACCAAAGGATGGGAAGGGGGGTGGTGGTTAATGAGGTTGTATTGGATAGTGTGGGACCTGAGCATGACGTAAATGGTATGGAATAAGGGGTGGAGAATGTGCTGGTTTTGGCTGGGATAGAGTTAATTTTCTTCATAGTAGCTAGTATGGGGCTATGTTTTGCATTTGTGCTGAAAACAGCATTGATAATACAGGGATGTTTTTGTTATTGCTGAGCAGTGCTTACACAGAGTCAAGGCTTTTTCTGCTTCTCACTCCACCCCACCAGCGAGTAGGCTGGGGGTGCACAAGAATTTGGGAGGAAACACAGCTAGGACAGCTGACCCCAACTGACCAAAGGGCTATTCCATACCATATGACATCATGCTCAGCATGTAAAGCTGGGGAAGAAGAAGGAAGAGGGGGACGTTTGGAGTGATGGCGTTTGTCTTCCTGAGTAACCGTTATGCATGATGGAGCCCTGCTTTCCTGGAGATGGCTGAACACCTGCCTGCCCATGGGAAGGAGTGAATGACTTGCGCCAGGGGAGGTTTAGACTGGATATTAGGAAATTTTTCTTCACCGAGAGGGTTATCAAGCATTGGAACAGGCTGCCCAGGGAAGTGGTTGAGTCGCCATCCCTGGAGGTATTTAAAGGACGTTTGGATGAGGTGCTTAGAGACATGGTGTAGTGGTGGTTTTGGCAGTGTTAGGTTTATGGTTGGACTCGATGATCTTAAAGGTCTTTTCCAACCTATATGATTCTGTGATTCTGTGATTCTGTGATTCTGTGAATTCCTTGCTTTGCTTTCCTTACGTGCGCAGCTTCTGCTTTCCCTATTAAATTGTCTTTATCTCAACCCACAAGTTTTCTCACTTTTACCTTTTGATTCTCTCCCCCATCCCATCAGAGAGGCACTGAGCGAGTGGCTGTGTGGGGTTTAGTTGCTGGCTGGGGTTAAACCACGACAATGTGCCATACAGCCCAAGAGAAACATGGGAAAGAGTTGAGCTGCTTGCAACAGGTAAAAATGTTCTCCTTTCTCTGGCTGTCCTCTTCATCTCTATTAAATTATTAAATATTTTAGTCCTAAATTTGTAAAATAATCTCTTGTTTATGTTTTCCCCTTGGAGATGAAAATTCCACCTATTTGTCACTGGAAATGTGTCACTCAGCTAATTTTGTCATGGTTTCAGTAGGCTGAGATCAGCAAAATTAAGCCACTTTTATTTGCATGTTTCCAATACATTTCTACAGGAAAAGAAGGAGTATGTTGCATTAAGTAGGAGTTTTATTTTTGTAACATTTTTTTCTCTCATTATCGATTCAGTGGTTAATTTTACATGCAGAGGTGTTGATGCGCTGAAATGCAATTCATCTTCCTGGAGTTTAGCTGCCACATTTGAAATAAATGCCCTGGGAATTGTTAACTTTTTTGGCTGCATAAAACATGGGTCTTAGTGTACACTTTATGGACTGATGTGCTAATTTTTATTAGTTTGGATGAAAGAAGATAGTTTGGCGTGTGGCCTCTGTAGTTGAGCCATGTTATTTTAAGTTTAAGAGAAGACAAAGATTGTGCCTCATTTTTATATAAGTCTGGTCATCTAGTAGTGTGTTATGGTGCTAGATGGAGTGAAAGCAGAACGTAATCTTGAGGTATTTGGGAAGAAACGTCTGCATTTTGGATGATTAGTCTACTCTCTGTAAAACCCATATTTGAAGTAGCACTGGATAAGAAATACTTTGTTTACTTATGAATATTTTCAAGATACGCAGAAATTGCTGACAATGAAATATGATGAAAAGTCATTCTTTAAGAACTGTCCACGAAACAAAAATTGTGAGTTGTGAAGTAATGTGTGATAGTTTGGATCAATTATATAATTTTGTTTTGACAATTTCAACCTGTTTCAATTTGATTTCTTAGAAATATTTTACTGTTTCTACCCTAAGTTCTCTTCTGAACTGAAAAATATTTTGACCTCAAAATTGGAACTAGCTTTTGAATAAGAAAACAACATGTCATATTTTAATATATATTTTTTATTAGAAATGTTGCTTGATTGGAATTGATACTATGCTGTAGCTTTTCAGATGAAAAAAAAATCATTAAAAATTCCCAGTTCCTTCTATTATCCCTTACTCCTGCTACTACGAGGGAGCCATAGGCAGTCACTAGGAACAAGGGCCTTCCTGCCTAATTTATAAATGTTCTGCCAAATTCTTTTAAGTTAAAATCAGCCATGAGGAAGTATTACTTTTCCTCCTGAGATGATCCTTGCTGTGCCATCTGTAACTGAAGTTAAAAAAATGCAGCAAGTGGAGACAGAGTTCCTTCACTGCTTGGGCACATTACCCTTTCTGCATCATCTAAAAGTTGTCATTCTGCACTGTCTGACAGCACCATCTGGTTCAGAATATAATATCTCAGATATGGCCATTTCTAGAGCTAGATGTGCTGTCACCATATATAATGTGAGTGGGTTTTGCCTTTGTGCTGTATCTTCTGAAATTGTAATGCTGATGCTGTATCTTCAAATGGACAAAAACCCCAGACTGTTTAAACAGAAGCAATGAATAATTCACACCAGAAATAGAGAAAAGCAAACAAACAAAAGTCAATGGGCATCTCCTCATGTGCTGGGAAAGGAGAGGATACGCAGTATGGGCTGCTGTCATTTTCAGAGAGTTTAGAATAACCTTTGCCAGCTGTGGAAAACTCTTGGGAGCTCAGCTAGCAGTGGCAGATCGTTTAAAGGATCACTGGCTCCATACCATTCAACCACCCCTCCTTAATGTGTCAACCAGGAATATGCTATAGCACACAAAGATCTCTCTTTACAGGTGCAGTCTTCTGGGAATCATAATCACTGGATATAAGGCCAGTAGTTTTAGGTAGAATTGCACAGTGTGTTTCAGACTGGGCCAATCTTATCTTATTTCTTTAATTAGGAAAAAATATTTAGTACTCATAATAGCACTTCGTCCATTAGCAGGTGGGGAAACTTTACTCTGGGAGATGAATGGAGAAATTCAGTGGAACACTCAAACTGCCTTGCACCACTTTCTGACAAAAAGCATCCATAAATCTGATTTTATGTGGCGGTAGCAATAAGCTTTTGACTGCTTTGTCTCATTAGAGTTGTGGAAAGAAATTGGAATATGTTCCTAGCCTGGCAAACTAGGCCCTCTACCTGTAAATTATTAAACCTTATGTGTGTCAGGTGTGCTCAGAAAGGAATGAGCCACAGAACAGAGAGAAATAGAGGTTGCATTGTGAGGTGCAGGAACCAGAAGAGAGATCAGATGAAAATGATCATATTTTGGTTTGCTTCAGCTTTATTTGCTTAGTAAGAAGCATGGAACACCAAATCTAGCTATGACAGATCATGGTGACACAGGGAAAAAAAATGCACCGAGTGTACACACAGCTGAGTGAAATGTAGCATGGGTACTGACTAATATGGCATTGATTTTGAAGAAATACTCATAGATAGGGAGTCATGCTCAGTCCTAAGACATCATTTTTTCAGCGTACTGGAAATAGGAGAAGATGCTTGCCAGAACTATACAGACAAATATAGTCTGATGCGGATTTATGTGAGTAAATACTGGTTCTGCTGGCAGAGTGGATGCTCAGCAGCAATGAGTTTTCCACAGTGTTGCTGTATCCTAATGGCTTCACCTAGAATAACTCTTTTGGCAAGTGTCATTTGCTACCATGAGTTGCAGGAGCCCTAACCCACTCTTGATTTGTTGGGGGTGTCAAACTGACCCTGGCACCTCCATGCATCACAGAGCACCATGAACAACTCACCCTCGGGTTTTATTTGAAATTATTTTAGGCAATCAAAACCTGACTTGCCTGGGCTCCATGTTACACCTTTGACTGCATCTTTTCAGGTTGACTGAACGTGTGCTTTAGTACACAGTATGCGAGGAAAAAAATAAGAATCAAACAGTTAAACAAAAATAGTAGTTGTTAAATGTAAGCTATCTGAATAACTGTAGTTTCTGAGAAAAATGAAACAAATGTAAGTATCTGACATAAGATTGTATTGTATGCATTGGACAATGAAGGGCCTGGACTGTGATTGCTTCATAGCAGAAGTCTGAACAAGGATGTGCCCTTACATTGTTATCTTAAAGATACTCCAGAACAATGGCAGTCATGTACAAAGATATGAGTCTCTAAAGCATAATATCACAGATTTAGCCATTAAGTGCCATTGGGAGAGATGCTGTTACTCCTAGGAAAAGTGCCATTACCGCCCATAGATAAAACAGTAAAAATCTCCATTTATCTTCTACTTGGTGTTATTTAGCAATCAGTTTCTTTTCTACTTCAAAATCTAGAATAAATGAGGCACAGCTGGGGGATAGAATGTAAGGACTGGCTGTTCTGAAGCTTTTGGTAAGAGGCGTGGAAGAGGCAGCTTTAAACTGCATGGGAATCACACCGCTCGGGAGGGCACAGTTAGCTGGCCTAGTTTCTGGCAGAAAATGGAGGGTGTTTGTACTACATATACTTCACCACAATGTGTCAGCTCAAGTTTGAAGCTCTGTGGTTTGCTACAGTTTGCTACAGTTCCACATGCATTTTGTTTACTGAAGCAATAAAAACAAGACAAACTCTTGCCATTATAAAATTTTCATTGACACAACAAATGCAGAAATATTCCTTTAATATACCAGCATGCAATGATTTGTAACGATATGTGAGCACAGAAAGGATGACTGACCAGTGGCAGAGTGAACTCTAGCAGCGTGATTCATTCCAGACATTAAATCCTCATAGCTCTCCTGCATCCTCAAATCAAAACCCCGTGCTTTCCACATTGCTCACTAGACACCGAGAATAACATGATCATTTTGGAAGTTCAGTCTCGCCTGCAGGCAAGAACTTGTCCCGTCATAGCAGAAACAAAAGTAGCACAGCAGGACCTTCACTATTAGGAACAGCAGCAGGAATTGTCCTCTTGAAACAACAGCTCTCTTATGTGTGAGCTTAAATGTGGATATTTCATTTCTATGAATGTCACTCTCAACTGTCTCTATATCAGCCTAGATACATAATGAGCATAATAATTCCTGGCAACTAATGAGAAGTATTGTTCCAGAGAAAATATTCACAATTTGGAGACGTTTTACACAGTTACTATGAATAACGGGGAACAAGGAAATGAAACCATAATGATTTTTCCCAAATTAACCTTTTGATTACTTAAGTAACACCTCTGACAAGTGTATCATCTGAAGGGGTACCTTGTGTGATAGGAGAGACACTGCTGCTCAGTCAATGATCTGGGACTCTTCAGCTGTACTACCCCTTCCCTGTGCGCCCCCCTCCCGCCTCCAAGCTATTACTTGCAAGGATAAATATGCCAGTCCAAATAAAAAGACTATAATGGGTCAGAATGTGAATGAACATAAAATCTTATAAAATATAGCAACACAGTGATAACTTTTCTTAAAACACACGTTTCCTTAATGACAGAACTGTATCTGCCAGGGCCACAGAAACAAAACCAATTTGTTCAAAAAATTACATTTACACTGGTGGCATCTGGCTACCAGTGACTGGGTGCTTTATATAGAGATAGATAAATTAGCTAGATTAAATAGATAGATGTAGGATGTTTGGGCTGAATAGCCATGAACCCTTACTTAAGAGATTTATCCTATAAATTCTTGTGTGGCAGGTTACTTTGTACTGATGTCTTATAGCTACACAGGCTCTAAATCAAAGAACTATTGGCTTGCATGAAGGATGAGGCATGAATCATATTGTATTATAAAGAAACACATGATACCCAGTTGTTCATTTTTTTAATTTTCTACATGAGAAAAAAACCCTTCATTCTCTGACTTCAATTCTATAATGAATTGCAAAATGGCAGAAAGAGGTATAAAGATCTTTAGTCTTTGGCATTAAATAGGCTTTAGGGTCTTCCTGATGAACCATTAGTACCCGCAGGCTACATGCTGCCTCAGTGGGATTCTGGTGCACTCATTTGCTATACTACATTCAAGTATAGTAACCCTTGTGCAGCTTAAATGCAGCAACCACTCAGCAGGCAGTGGGATGAGCTGATCTGAGCCCAGTCATAAAGGAAAAAGAGAATATTAGAGGATTCAGGTCAGAAATCACAGTATTATGTACAGCAGCAGCCTATCTGCTGTTTGAAGCAATTACTTTCATGAATTTAAAAATGATGACACTCTAAACACAAAGATGAGTAGGGAAAAGAAGAACAGTTGTGGAACAGTAACAACAAAGTCCAGGCATGAGATCTTTGGAAGGAATGCTATGGAATATTTGTTAAACGCTGTAGAACATTTGATGTTCATTCCCCCTTTGTTCTTCCTGTGGTAAACATAGGTTTTGCAGGTTTTGGCCCTCTGCACTTTATATATTGGGACAGGGTGTTGTGAATCTTTGGTGATTCACAGCCTGTTGCTCTGGACCGGTGCGAGGGTGAGGACAGGCTTGCCTGTGAGGACAGAGGACGGCCCACGTTGCCCTCAGGTTATGCCTCCCAACATTGTGCTCTTGTGCTCAGTCTCTAGACCTTGTCCAATCTGCCAGCTTGTCCCATGGCCACGACCCCCGCCCCTTTCGCTGTCACGCAGGCAAGTTTTGCCCTGAACTTGTGCTTATAACCTCACCACCTCAGGTGTTTTGCTGCTAATTGTATTTTGCACTTACCCAGACAGAAACAATGCTCAAGGAAGTGTCTCATCTGTGGAACCCAATGATTCCCCCCATCCAGTGCTTTTGCAGCCCTCAGGTAAAGCTTTCCCCTTACAGTAAAATATTTCTCAGTAATATAGGCATAACTAGCTGGAACAGCTAGGACATAATGTGTGAATGAAATGTATTTTAGTTTATTATTTAGGATCTACAAGACTGCCCCATAAAATTATATTTTTAAATTAATATTTGCAAGCAAGTTGCTCTCTTTCCTTGAAACACACTTTATTCATTCTTTCCTCCATTATTCTCAGATGGAAAATATGCTGATTATTTCATAAATGATTCATTGCTTACATCAAATTATTAAATATATTTGCTTCTGTCCTTTGCTTCTGTCCTATAGCTAAACTGCATATATGAGTTCCTAATTTTCAGAATAATCTTTTAGTTTGTGAATTTGTGTTATTTGCATTGATGTATTTTGGACATTCAATCCTTTATTCAGTAAAGCCTCTTAAAGAACATTGCAAACATTTGCTAATTAAGCATCATAACAGTCTTAAGCCCACAAAATTAGCAATATGTAATTAATTGAGTGAGCTGTCACTCATTATTGAAAGCTTGATATGAAGCATAGCAGCCTTATAAAAGGATACGGTCGTATTACTGTCCGGCCCAGAAGAAAAAAAATTGTGTCTTGTTGAAACTGTGTTGGTAACCTGGGTAATAGAACTAGGCACAAAAACTGCATTTGGGAAGGATAGTGGGGCTGACTTCACCGTTCACTCAAATATGACTGTGTAGTCTTACATCTTGTCCAAAAGACAATAAACTTCTATTCTCTTTTATCCACATGCTAACTTGGAGTGACATTATCTGAATGTTGTAATGATGCTGATAAAGGTAGTTTCCACATGCTTCAAGAGCACCCAGTTATTCTTTCAGTTATGACCTTAGGTGGCCATGATAAATGGAGGCGAAGTCATCTTCAAGATTCAGTGAGATTAAATAATCTAACTGAAAAATACTGTTAAAATTGGAGATGAGTGACATGAATGCCAGATTTTCAGGGGTGTAAATTTCAGTCAGTTCACTGAGGCTGGTGGGACTTATTTTGTTTTTATTTCTCACCTATCTCCCTTTTTAATATATACATAATCAGTCTGTATGATCCAAACACTGTTACTCTGGGTGATTAGTAACAGCATACAGTAGAGTAACATATTAGATATACATAGGTTAGAAATGTGTTCCTCCTTGAGGAAAACATTTTCATCAGTTCCTTTGCATTTCTCATATATTTCTCATCAACTTTAAAAGCATGAAGAATGTGTCACATAATATATTACATATTTTCTCTGTTCAGTTATCAAGATCTTGATATGTTACTTACCATTTTTTTTTTAAATTTATTTTAAAGATGGCATTAAAATTCACAGCTGTTTCAAAAGGAACATAAAATCCACTGAAAGGACAGATTTACAGAATTTTAAAGCAAATTTCAAATGTTCAGCTGTCATCATACCATCCGTTGCAATGAGTATAAATAACTTCCCTTTAATATATGAAGAATCGGGAGGCGAAAAGAAAAAGATATTTGCATTGCAAGAAAACTCCAGGTGCTCCTAGAGTTATTTGGGACATTTTCCAGTTGACAATATGGAAATACTGTCACTCAGGCCAGAAAGCTTGTTGCTATGGGGACACAATAGCAGCATCATTTGACAACTTGGCAGTTGTTAGAGTTGGCAGAGAGAAACTCTGAGAGAGGGGCTGTTGCATGATTTCAGGTGGGTGTGCACTAGGGGTGGATGGTTAGCAAGAAAAAACACTGAGAAATTCTTTCAATCTTACAATTTCTCCTTCACGTATGTTTTTGTTGGGCTTTTTGCTGGGGTTTTTTTGTTGTTGTTTTCTGGTTTTGGTTTTTTTTTTTTTTTTTTTTTTGTACAATATACCTGCTTAGAAGCTTAACATCTTTGAAACAAGAAGGAGAGAAGACCCATATTCAGACATCAACTAGCTATGCATCCATCCTGGTATGGATATATACTGAGCTGCAAAAAATTATGCAAGAGCTGGCAAAGAGATAAAGCTGCAGAAAAAGCCAGTATGATTTTGGCTGTTGCCTCTGAGGAGTCATATCACAAACCAAGAAGATTATAGTTCCTCTGTAGTTCAGATGTGACGATAGTTAGAATATTATAGTAACTGCAGCTCAGTACATAGAAAGTCAGAGATTAACTAGGGAGAATTTAAAAACAGGTAGCAGTAATTATCGAAAACTGGAGACTGGTTTATAAAGATGAAAGAACTAACACTGTTTAAGTTGGCTGAATGTCACATAAGATGCATGTCACTAGTTCGCTAATATTTCAAGAGTCTGAACATCAAAGCAGTTAAGGAAATACTTAGTCAAATAATAGTATTCTTGGAAGAAATTGGGGTGGAACTGAGAAAATAAAATCCAGACTAGATATAAGGGAAAGGATCCTACTGCTGAGTCTATTACATTACAGAACAATTACAGTTTCTGAGGAAGAGTATTCTTCACCCGGAATGTCCCAAGTGACATTGGACAGTGCATGTGCATTAGGCAGAAATTGTGCACTGTGTGGCAGCTGAGAATTATAAGAATCTTTCTATTTCTAATACTGGGAGGGGGTGAACAAAATCTGGTGACTGTATTGGAGTGCTTTTCTAGCTGAAATAAATAAAAGCAATAAGGATTGAAAAATCATTCTGTGGCAGTGCATGAAGAATTGGAAATGTGCTATATTTGAGTAATGCTCTTACATCCACAAAAACCTCTGGGTTCCGATGCTGCAAGAAGATGTAGGGTGAGAAACAGTGTCCCGACTCAGTCATAGATGCGGAACAGTGAAGTTTCCTAAATTGCAGTGTGGTCTAAATATATTAATGGGTGTGGGATTATATTATTGAGGGTGTTTGGGAAGGTTTTCTGTTCTTTAATATTTTTTCAGGGGAATAATATCTTCTCTGTTTCCACCAGAAGAAAGGAACAAAGTGGTGAATGTTTTCTATGCTGTTATGGTACAATATAAATATTAAATGTGATCATAGTTTTTAATCTTCGTTCCTACAGGCAAACTGCCTCTGTTTCCCTTCTGGTCTCTTATGATCATGCCACCCAGACTGTTTCCCTTCCCTGCGCAAATCAAAATCAATTAAAAATATCCCCACAGGACTTGATTTTCAGAGAACCTACATATCCACACCTCTAACTGAAGTCAATGATAGCTACAGGCATGTGGCATCTCTGAAACTCAGGCTCTATAGAGCTAAATAAAGAAAAACATATGGATGTTGTAGGTAATATACCATGGGAGAAATCTCTAAATAGGCTCTGAAATAATGAAGCTACATGTTTTATGCTATAGTCCAACTTGCAATCACCAGGCCATGTCACCACAGGGGAAAAAATGGATATGGAGAGTTATTGAACATTGCCAATTTTTGCTGTGGATCAGCTTGAAGTTATTTAGCACAGATGTTTCTGTAATTGTGACACACTGGGAAAATCCACATGCTCAATAGCCCTCAAACTTGCACTTCCATCTGTGCAGTGTGATGGTCTACAGTTACTGCACACGGCTGCAATATAAAACATACAAGAATACTGTCTGGCTTAAGATCTGCTAAAAGATTTTTCTTAGAACCATCTGCCCTTTTTATCTACCTGTCTCCCTATGGCTCTGTGCTTAGTTGTAGTACAATTATAAGACAGTAAAATATATGTCTAGCAAAAATAAGAGTGTGTAAAGAACTGTGCAAAATTTAACAGCGTGGTTAGAAAGCTCTCATGATGTGAAATGGTTGATAGGAATTTAACAGTATACTGTTAAATCCAGCAGTATTTCTATTTATATTCCTAGGTCAGTTATGAGCCATATTAGTAGCAACTGAAAGATAGGATTCTTATGATTATATTCCAAAAAGAGCATGATTTGACCCACAGCAGTGAAAACCTGAGTTCTGGAAAACATCTCCTCATCCTAATACCTTCTTAGCCTTTGATCACATTCCAAAAAGTACAGGGAAAAAACCCCGCCTCTTCTGATTTAACAAACATTTTGGAATCAAAACAGTGTGTACCAATCCAGAAAATTAGAGAGGAAGACTTCCACTACCTTTGAAATTTAAATAGGCTTGAGTGTTAATTATTCATAACTTATTTGTTCAGTTCAGGCTCAGGCTACAAAGAAAAAAGAAGGTAATCTTTCCAAATTTAGGCATATGCAACTCAGTGCAGAAAGACAGAAGTTGTTGTTGGTGCTAACCAGGCAGGGTGAAAGCTCTGCTGTCATATACTTTTTCCCTATGTTGCTGCTGTTGCGGGTCCCATTATCTACCCCTACCTAGAGAGAAAGTGGAAGTGTTACCCCAGCCCCTGACTTTATAGCCCTGGTAGCAGGGTGGGCTTGTCATTTAACTTTTTCTCTACGGTGAGCTGCTGCTTCTGTTCTGCAACCCTTCCTTGCGATCTCCCAATCCAGTTTGCTTCTACAGCTGGTTTTTGAACTGGGAAGTACAACAGTGTCTACAAGAGGACACTGTAAAATGTTTCCCATCATGCAGCCGTGCTAAATAATGCAAGATAATTGCTGGGTTCTTGCATTTAACAAGAACCCTTCAGACTTTGAGAGATTAAGGAAAATTATCTCACTTCTAAAACAGACTGTAATCTCATACAATTGTCTGGAACGCTCATTGAGTTATGTCCTATAGAAACCTTGAATATTAACGTGAGTGTTTAGACTTTTGCTAGAAATGCCATGGGATCTGGAATTGTCCGAACCTCTATTTTACATCTTCCTTTCTTTCCTTCCAGACTTTTGCTCTGGGACCTCAACTTCATCATGATCTGAAGGAAATAGCTAACTGTACATCAGTGTTGCAGAACCAGCGGTTTCTGGGATGTGTTTTGTCCAGCTCCTGAATCAAACTATTTTTGTTTATTTAGGTTTATAGATGGTAGAGCTGCAGGTAGATGCACAGTGTGTAGTCATCCAGCACTACTGCACATCTGTTACTGTATTTACATAACATTTTCTTTCTCTCAAAAAGACAGAAAAGTGCTTGTGCCATAATACATAATATTAAGGCACTACCTTCCCTGGCTGCAAGAGTAACTTTCTACCTAAAGTGCATCAAAGGAATCTAATACACAGATATCTTGAGGAATTCCCTGCAACAGGAATCACTAAATTTTGTATGCCAAATCTAAAACCTCCACAAAATCTGTGAGGATGAAGAATGCCATATTCTCCATTTTCATATCCTTGCCCTTATGATATTTTCAAGGTTAAATTCATGATGTCAGGCCTCCTTTTTCCTTTTCCCTTAGTTTTTTTTTTTTTTTTCCGCCTTTCTTTCTTTCTTTGCCTTTTTGGAATGACTTTGGGGAGCCCTTAACAATATATGTCAAAATATAAGGGCTGCACTGCATTGTGAACTGTTTCTCTGCTGACTCATCTGCCACAGCTAATCAAGACTTTTTGGTCTACATACTGCAACATTTTAAACCTTTTAGCAGTAAAGAAATGCTCTTTGCTCAAAAGCTTTTAAATTATAGCACATGGTGGGTGGCTGATAAGAATTTTTTTTCTAAAATGGAAACTCTTTTCTTGTTATTGCTATCTGGTCTCCTGTTCTATTTATCAAGTCACAAGGTTTCTGGTGTCTATTAACATTTTTCTGAGCTGGGGAAATTGTTTCCTATTTAGGCAGCCTCGCACATTTTCAGGTTGATTTCAACTGCACCTGTTAATGACACACAAGCCTAGGTTATTCTTTCCTTGTCCCACCACCACATGGGAAGAGAAACACAGGTCCTAAGTCTGCATGCTTTGGGAATGAAGTTTGGGGACAGGAAAGATTACTTGGGTTTTGTTGGGTGCAACACATTCAGTTCAGTATAGCTCCTCAGGTGCTCTGGCAAGGAGACAAAAGACCAGAGCTTCCAGGATTTTCCAGACTTTATGCTCTCCCTGTTGCCTGTTCTGAGTTGTCTGTATTGTTCTCTTCTGTCTGAAGCAGACAGCAACTACTGTCCACTCCAGCAGGTTCCACAGGGAACTTGCATGACTCGGACTCACTAATGTTCCTCACCATTTTAGCGACTAGGGAAAAAAGCACAGTTTGCAAAGGAAGAATCTGTGCAGCTTGATGAACGGTGCAGCCTCTGTATGTTGTTCCTAAAGCAGAGCTCAAACACTGTGTCACTACTTTCTGGTCTCAGCAGTTTTCCTTTTCATCCAGTTAGTATCACTAGCCATCTCCTTCTTCCCAGATGAAACAAGATTAATATCTTTTCCTTTGGGTTCCACAGAAACTCAGATAGAAGCAGAAATTAACTTTATTTAGGACCTATATTGAGTAAGCTCCCCATTTTGCACTGATATTTACCCATGCATTTTTCAGTACAAAACTTTGACACTTCATCACCAATTAGTTTTTCCATTTTGGGGCTCACAAAAGTAAACCATGTAATACAGAGCTGATGTAAGGATGTTATAGAGATATATGTGGTAAGAAATATACCGCACAATGACTCAAGATTTTTTTTAAAGGATCTAATCTTTGTTTCTGATTTTGTGCTTACAAAAAAATTAAAATGGTAATTTTACAGACATAGAGTATTTAAATTCCTATATGGTCTAATACATCCTTTTTACTAAAGCTATATTTGTATAGAAGCTATAGCTTTAATAGCTTTTTGTTTGATTGCAAAATAATTATTAAAAATCTCAAGACATTTTCACAATGGTGGGGAAGTCCAGATGATTTGCAAATAAATAAGAATATCAGGTAATCTTGTTCTTCACAGAGATTTTTCATGGTGGGACACTGATGAAAATGGTGAAATTGGCACACTATAAATTTAAAAGTTCAATAAACTCACAGTAAGGATCAGGTTTTTGTTTTCTTGAAAAAGGTTATAGATGGTACAGTACAAGTAGACTTTAAAATGTTCTTATCCAGTGAATTACATAGATTGTGTGCTACTACTTAATGACGATGTATCTTTATGGCACAGCTGCCTCTTTTCTCTCCATAAATTCCTACAATAAGAACTCTGCAAAGGTAGAGATACCTCTTTTTTATTTTGGAGGTATGATGTATTTCTGGCTGGTGTCTCTGCTCCACAGTACTATAGTCCAATTTACTTCAGTGGCCAGGAATCATGAAATCCTAGGACCAGAAAAGAACTTCAAGAAATCATCTCATCCTTTTTGTTTGTTTAACTGTTATTTAAAGCAAATGCCATCCTTTGGTCTTCTCTACTTTGAATTAAACAACTCATTTCCTTTAGTCTTTCCCCATAGACCATATTTTTAAACCTCTGATCTTTCTTTTTCTTTTTTTTTTTTTTTTCCTAGACTCTCTGCATTGATCTATGAGTTTATTGAAGTGTAGTGTCCAGGACTAGACACAATAGTCCATCTAAGGCCATAGCGTTGAATAAAACATTGAACAGAGCAGAGGGATTACTTCACATTTCCTTCCAGTCATACTCTTTCTTATACCTCCTGCTGTACATACTCTGAGGCATTTGCCTTTTTCACAACAGCATGACACTGTTGACTCATGTTCACTTTGTGACCCCTTACAACCCCTCATTTATTTTTTTTATAGAACTGTTTATAGCCAGTTATTCCTTATCCTGTATTTATGCAGTTAATTAATCCTGACTAAGTATGGCATCTTGCATTTACCAGTACTGAATGTTGTATAATTTTCTGTCTATATCTCTGATTTATTAAGATCATCTTGAATTCTGCCCTTGTCCCCTAACATTCCTTTGGTCCCTCCCAGCAAACAGTATCTGTAAATTTAATAAGCCTGCTCTCTATTCCTTTCAGGTCATTAATGAAAATATTGGATAGTACCAAACCCAGAAGAGATAGACCATTAGAATTTGTCCTGCTATGCCTGTATTTCTGACGAAAAAGAAACCAAGGACACAAGTCTATTGTCCTAACATACACATATAAAAGTTGGCTAATGACTGACAAAATTATTTTATTATAGCAGTTAAAGATTTTGTTGTAATTTGAATTCAAAACAAGGACAACAAATATTTCTCCAAAAAGGAATGTGCATTTGTGTAGCGAAAAGATTAGTTTTCTAATTTCTCTCTGCCTATATGTGCTTTTTTAGAGTTGCCACAGATTTCAACTGAGACCTCAAAAATCCTACTATCAAAAATGATGTTGAAATGTATAAAATTTTGTGAAACATTCTGGCATCAATAAAATGTTATTTAAAAAAAAAGTTTATTTTAAAAGGTGCCAAGCAGCTGTAATATCTGTAGCTGAACTACTGATTAGCAAAACTTTAGACTAGTTACCAAAAAGTGCAATGTTACCCAACAAAATGAGATGAAATTGGAAAGAGGAAAAGTGGATTGATTTCAAGGAAATCTTTCTGACAATAAAATCAATGGATCTGAGGTCTCAAGGGAAGATGTGGAAACTTCTTCATGTCCCTGCCCATGGCAGGAGGGTTGGACTAGATGATCTCTAAAGGTCCCTTCCAACCCAAACCATTCTGTGATTCTATGATTCTATGAACTTCAGTGCTCAGAATTTTTCAGCCTTAAGTGGGCAAGTATCCCACAGGGACCAGTTCTCCCCGACAGGCAAATGAGCCCATCTGAGGTCACCCAGAGAATTAACGCAGACACCTCACAAGTCTCTAGCTGCTAGTGCCAAGGAGTACATGATCTCCATTAGGCACTGCAAAGGAGGAAAGGGAGTCACTTCTCCTGAGCTCACTATAGTTCAGTGCTTAAAATTGTCTACAAGGCTTAGTACACTGTGGGGTTTGTTTTTCTTTTTTTTACTGGTTTCACAATGTTAGGAATTTAAAGCAATGGTACTTTTTTGTTTCTTTGAGATAGTCTAGTTCTTATTATAGCATGCTTATTATAAACCCTGACAGAGAGAGAAAAATCTTTATTATTTAATTTTAAAATAAAATAATTCCTCTTTGTTTAAAAAAAAAAAAAAAGAGTAATGAATACCATAGCAGTGACTGTAGCTTGAAGAATCTACTTTGAACATGTGAAGGAATAGAAAGGAAATGAGATTTTTTCATAAATGTCTGTTACAGGTTGTTTTCAATTTTTCTCTTTATTTACTCCATGCAGCCAACTGCCCTACTCTTCCTACTCTTTATATGCTATTTTATATGGATAGTAATAAAGTGCAAGAGAGAGAACAAACCGCATGTGACAGATGGTAAAGGCACACTTAATGTGCTATTGGGAAAAGTATTACAGAAATGAGGACTATTCAGGAGCATACAGTGAAAAGTAGTGCATTACACATAGGAGGACAAAGTTTTTCTGAATTGAGGAAGTGTGAATTTAGCCTAGCTTCAGATTAGCCATGGTCCCAGAGTCACTAATGAGCGTTAGCACTGTGCTAATCTCTAGAGGGAGGTCTTGCAGGGTTAAGGATCTGGAGCTAGAGACTGGGAAGAAGGTGGTGTACTATGAGAAATACATGCCACTGACCTATTTCCCAGCCATCTCCCTCCCTAGCTGCAGAAAATCTGGCAGTCAGATATATTCGTCAGTTTTGGCACAGTTCCTCCTCAAACAAAGGATGACATCCATGTCTCTAAATTGAAGACACATGGATCTGATGGATGTACCACTCAGTGGATAAGGAATTGGCTGGATGGTCACACTCAAAGAGTTTCAGTCAATGGCTTGATATCCAAGTGGAGACCAGTGATGAGTGACATTCCTCAAGGGCTGGTATTCAGACCGGCGCTGTTTAACATCTTTGTCGGCAACACGGACAGTGGGATTGAGTGCACCCTCAGCAAGTTTGCTGATGACATAAAGCTGTGTGGTGTGGTGAACACACTGGAGGGAAGGGATGCCATCCAGAAGGACCTTGACAGGCTTGAGAGGTGGGCCTGTGCAAACCTCATGAAGTTCAACAAGGCCAAGTGCAAGGTCCTGCACTGGGGTCCCAAGGGGCAATCCCAAGCACAAATACAAGCTGGGCGGAGAATGGATTGGGAGCAGCCCTGAGGAGAAGGACTTGGGGGTGTTGATTGATGAGAAGCTCAACATGACCTGGCAATGTGCTCTTGCAGCCCAGAAAGCCAACCGTATCCTGGGCTGCATCAAGAGAAGCATGACCAGCAGGTCGAGGGAGGTGATTCTTCCCATTTGCTCTGCTCTTGTGAGAACCCACCTGGAGTACTGCGTTCAGCTCTGGGGCCCCCAACATAAGAACGACATGGACCTGTTGGATTGGTCCAGAGGAGGGCCACGAAGATGATCTGAGGGCTGGAGCACTTCTCCTATGAAGACAGGCTGAGAGAGTTGGGGTTGTTCAGCCCAGAGAAGAGAAGGCTCCGGAGAGACCTTACTGCAGCCTTCCAGTACCTGAGGGGGGCCTACAAGAAAGCTGGAGAGGGACTTTTTACAAGGGCATGTAGTGATAGGACAAGGGGTAATGGCTTTAAACTGAAAGACGGTAGATTTAGATTAGGTATAAGGAAGAAATTCTTCACTGTGAGGATGGTGAAGCACTGGAACAGGTTGTCCAGAGAAATTGTCCAGACGGATGCCCCATCCCTGGAATTGTTCAAGGCCAGGCTGGATGAGGCTTTGAGCAACCTGGTTTAGTGGAAGGTGTCTCTGCCCATGGCAGGGGAGTTGGACTACATGATCTTTAAGGTCCCTTCCAATACAGACTATCCTATGATTCTATGATTCTATGAAACCTCAGGACTCACCTTTAAGGAGGGAGACTGAGATCCCTGCCAGGTGGAGACAGATATTTTGGGTCAGGTCGAGGTTGCTGGGAACCGACACAGAGATGGTTTTCTCTGGTGGATGGACATCTACTCCTAGGCTCTACTTACGGACAGCAAGGAGAAATCCCTTGCTTTTCGTATCACTTTTGTGATTGACCAATCTGTGACTGAATGTCCTCTGTCATTGTGATACTGTGTTATTGTGTAAGGACAACTCAGCTCTGATTTTGACTTTTGTAGTTAAATTTGGTTTGGATGAAGGAGAAAACAAGAATATAAGTAGGGAAGCTAAGGAAAGTTTTCATCAGGAGGAATTAATATATAGGCTCTTGTGTTCATATTTGATTTGCCTGACATAAACAGCAAGTAATTTCCACTGAAATTGTGCTTGGATTAATTCATGACAATTTTATTTAATGTACATTTTTTTAAGTTATAAGGGAAATTCATACAAATTGAATCTGAATTTGTTCTCTTCCTTGACCTTTGCCTGTTTACATGATATACTTGTCAGAAAAGAGACTGTATTTTACTAAGTGTTTGTACACGGTAGGACAGAGTGGGTCTCTGATCTCAAGATGGACTTTAGACACTACTGTAATGCAAATAATAAAAAAAGTTTTTGCCAACAGAGAGCCTATATATATTTATATATCAGGATTTGTCTCCTGTTTTTTATTCTTTCCTTTAGAAGTTTAGAGTGTTCTTTGCTAGTCACTCAAGTACTAAATATTTAGCATCAATTCATATGAAAGTTGCTTTGATCTTCGTGTAAATAAACAGGCTCTCTTTCTCCCATAGGACTCTTTCTTGAAAATGATTTCTTTCAAGTAGTTTGTCGCATCTCTGTGAACATCGATACTGTTTCCTTCAGAACTTCAAACAAATATTTCCTGCACGTTTACAGGAGACATGTTAAATACTATAAATGGCAACCTGCCTTGCACCTGATTCAACAGTTAGAGAAAGGCTTGGGCAAGTGAGTGACACAGCCCAAGAATGTGACATTATGGCAGATAAGTGTCATATATGCAATGTTATAATAATGTTATAATAATGTTAACAATCACACACATGCTTATAATATATTTGTGTATATATGTACACAAATATGTATTTCTATAAATATATGTATTTATATACATTTACAGACATAAGAACTCTTTCCTTTCTGCAGATTGAATGTTTAAATACTGATAGTATAAACCTTGGAATTATATTTTGCATTTATTTACCAATCAATAAGGTTCCTGGAAAATCGAAATCACAACGATAACAACTCTAAAACTGTCATTCAAGTGCAGATCCCTTATGGACAGGAGGGTAAGCAAAGAGAAATGTAGCAAACTGGAAAGAGAGGGAGGATAGAAAGCCCACCAAGATGGAAGTTTATGTCTAAGAAAATTTCAGCAGAGTATCTGGTGCCCCTCCAAAACAGACTGTAATCTCTGAGGCCTCACCTGAAAGAAAAAAAAAAATCAATCCTGTCCTGCCCACCCAAAAAAAATCCCACCCAAAAACTCTATGGAACGCAGTTTGCTGCCCACGTCACAGAAGAATGCTTCGTACATTTTGGGGGGGATTTTACTCATGGAATCCACTCTTAAAATTTGTGTGCTCTTTTTACACAAGATTTTCACTGATATCATTTCACTGTAAAGTGCTCCTTATTTACTTTATTATTTATGTAACCATGTGACCAGAATCTGGTCTTTAGTGTCTAAAGTGTGATGTATTGGGCAGGAAGCCATGGATGAGTCTAACCCTAGAAGACATAGTTTCAAAATGTATTTTCTGCAGAACAACTAATTTGTTGAGACTCTGAGAAAGAACAAACGGTTCAAATGAGTGATTCTTTTCCCTAGCCATCTTCCTGGCACTAATTTGTATGATTGTCCTCTTCACCTTGTCATCAACACTGTAAATTTTGACTTACCAGGAGGCCATTTTGGAAGTTTTCCGTAGACCTCCTGCTTTCTTATAGAACAAACCAGCCATCTGTGAAGCCAATTTTCATAGTTTTACTGGCTTTGAGCACCCTTTTTTGCACTTAGAAAGCTCTGAAATAATTTTAATTGAATCAAACTCATGAATTATAATGTCTGGGAAACAGTGCAGCAAAATTGTCTCTCTTTGTGATATTTACATTCCAACTCGACCGTTGTCTCCAGTGTGCAGATTTGGAGCTCCATTTTGACAATGCTATTCATGCTGCAATGGTATGCTTCACAATCAGTCAAGGCCCTACTATATAATTCTAATTTTGTTAAGTGATATGAATATTGAACAGCTAAGCTTTATTATATTTGAATGAAGGCACTCTTTATTCTTCCCGTCTTAAGACTCAGTTAATATTCCAAATAAATACACGGCTTTCAAATAGGTACACAATTGGCCTTTAGTTAATCTTCAACCAAAGAGATTAGGGAAACTCAAGCCTGTTTGACCCTGCAGTACATATGAATCTACAAAGAGTTTCAGCACTTTCCAGTTTTTCTTCACAAGAACCAGCTTTTCGTTTGTCACCTGTCCAAAAGGAAAAGTTCTCTCATTCCTGAACAAGCAGACATACACACAGAATATGCATGGTTTTACAACATTTACATACTTAGCCAACATGACTTATATAAACCTTCTCTCTTTTTGTTCCTAGGCTGTGCAGATAATGCTTGTGTGTCATGGCTACCATTAATTCTCAGTTTGATTTTGCTGTTCCAGTGCTGTATATCACTTGGACAATGAATGACTAATGGATCCCCAGAGCCTCGACAAATGGAGTCAACCCTCAATAGACTGGAGTGCTATGGAGACAGGACCAATATCGGCTCCTAGACCTCGGTCCAGGAGTAAGACTTACATAACGTTGAACACATTTGGGAAAGGGATGTGCCAGAGTGCTAGATATGCTATTCCCAAACAGAATACTAAAAGAGAGTACAGAGGCTTACCATTTATTAGATGATCCCTGCCTTCAAAACAGACATTAGCTTTCATTGTTACTTGGATCACCACTAAGTTGAGATAGGAGTGAGGTGTAGGCAGGACTGCTGAGGGAGCATAATGAAGGCATGACAGCTGAGCAATAGCTGAAACACTTCAGTATGTAAATACATTGTTGAAAATCTGAAAATTCATTAGTGCATGTTATAAAGACCTCTTCCCTAGAGCCAATTTGAATTTATAACCATTGTCTCACTGAAACACTTGGAAATGTAGGCCATGGTGTCACTTACCACTCTTGTGAATCATAAACTCTTGAGTTTTATCAGGAGCAGGACACAGCTCTGGAAGATATTTTGGTCTGATCCAGGAAAATAATCCCAACCTTCCTACGACAGTGTAATTTAGGGGCTTAATATCCTCTTGGAGTCTACCTCATGGGTTTTCGTAAGAGAAAAAATAAAAATGACCTCACTTTCTAGTGTTGTGATAGTGTATTAATGAAACTACATATCTATTAACTTGTCAGTTCACAATATCTCATTTTAGAAACAATCCTGTTATGAGGTTGACATACTGACATATTTGACATTAAGTTGAATGTTTGGAGTTTCACTTTCCTTCTGATGAATGCTTTTTAAAAGCTGTGTTTGCTATTTGCTCATGTTGAGGTCTGTGACTAAAAATGCGTGTCACTGATAGTATTAACATGTAACCAAAGATATTGTCATTGTTTGGATTCTGGTCGGTTAACTTTCAGGGAGGCTTTTGCAAATATTATGACTGTACTGTACATTCTCATTCATCAAATGCACATTGCTTATGTATTTATTTCATATAAATATGCAACTGCTGTAATGTTTCCTGAATTTTTGCCTTTTTTTTTTTTTAATATTTGCACTGTTTTCCTTTTTCTTACACAACATTCTCTGACCTGCTTCTGCTGATCTGCGAGTATGAAAACAGTTTCAGCCAGATCAGTAAAATACAGTGAAGATTTACTTTTCAGGAAGAGACAGGGGTTGGGTTGGTTGGTTGGGAGCCTTTAACTTAAAGACTAGTCTGTTTTATTTTTTAAACTCTTCTTTGTAAAACAGTCTTCGTAGGTAGTAAATCTTAAGTTAACCTGGTTTCTGAGGCCATTTAACCTGCAGCAATTATACTGATGGGCCAATACTATCCCTGGGATAACTCTATTAAGAGCAGCTGGATTACACCGCCATTGGATTAAATTATGGTGGATTAATTGATGGCAGATGAAATAATTCCTTGCTATACTTCTGAAAAGATGCGTCTCTCTCAACACATTGGATTCAGGGGGTCCAAGACAGCAACAGTTTCAAAAATACATTGTGGGAGAGGGAATAAACCCGTGCTTTTCAGCCTCTTATGTCCCTGCTGCGCCCTCCCTCTCGTAGAGCCTTCCCAGTGCCCTCCTTCCTCCTTCTCTCCTGCTGCTCTCAGGGCAGAGAAGTAACTGGGTCAAGCCAGTGGGTCACTGGCAATGCAGTACGCACCTCGCTATGTGACCTCATGAGCCATGCAGGATTACATGCTTAAGTTTCTCAAAGCCTATTTCATAGGCCCTAATAAAAATCTGCTCTCGATGACACAGTGGAAAGAGGCAGCCAGTAAAAATGCGCATATTTCAAAGGTGAAGATACTTTTCAGCTAACAGGTGTAAACTAAATATTAGCGATATTTCTAAGCGCAGCTCTTATGGAAGGAATTTCAAACAGAGTGTTCCTTTGTTCCCTCGTTTAAAGAGAAAGAAAAGACCCTCCAAAGTCCAGCTGCTCATAGCTCAGGATCCTCGTACTAAAAGGGAAAGAGATCAAATCTTTCACATGCCATTTGGTATCAGTCACATCATGTTATGTAACATGACTGCCTTGTCACAACATAATGCGCTGGGGAGGAATGACAAAAGACGTTTTTCACAGTTACGTTTGAAGAAGCCACAACACTTCAAACAGGCAACTTATATATTTTCTTGGTAAAGGACCTGCTCTAAGCACAGATTGAAAACGTACTCTTTTCCTGATTCGATCTCTGGAAATACACATGTTCTTCAAACGTACCTGCATCATATATTTGAACATGATAAGACATAACCTCTTTACACAGGAAAAAATGAGTGGGTGTTGGTGCATAAGTCTTAGTTTCTACAGGCTTATATAACAAGCAGGATGGTATGTGCAACATACACAGTTACACACGCTTGATACCTATGGATTAACTTCTGTGATTACTTTGAGTTTGGTCATCCCTGGTGCAACAACTAGTTTAATAGTTTTAGCACAAACATTCAAGTTTCAGTAAATTATATGTTTTTTATTGCCATTATAATGAAGTGAGAATGCTTGTGCCAGGGGGCATTTTCTCCATCCCACAGTTCTTATGATAATGGTGACAATTTATTTTTCCTATGCATCAGAAGCCCCCTTCTGCCTGGTTTACGCCAAAACATTTTGCCCTTCATGTTCCCTCACCTGCCCTCCCTACCTGTCCTTTGTGCTCTTCTCAGCTCTAACTCTGGCTGCCTTTCAGCAGGTTTAAAGGCTTCAGTAATGGCCTTTGTGTTAATTCCAGGCAATGCATATCACAGAAATCAGATGACAGCATTAGCAACGTTGGTTGACTTGAGTCTCCATCAAGACTCCAACACTTGAACTCAGTTGCGTCTAGCACTGATGTACTGAGGAGTGCCTGTTCTTTGGCAGCTGCATGGTCTTGTCACCTTTGACTTATCTTCCCAGCAGTCTTGTGTCCTTTGCCATGCTGAACTGCCATTTCTGGAAATGTCACCTCCTCAAGCAGAGCAATTATGGATATAATGTATCAGTGCCAAGAATGAATGATTCAGTAATTCACTGGTGCTTGAAAATGTCAGTTCTAGAAACACTCATGCTTTCTTAAAGTTTGATTGTGGCTCGGGCGTGTTAGACCAGAAAGAAGGGACTCAAAAAGTGAGAGAAACTACTTAGCTTGTTATCCACAGTCCTTCTGGGAAGTGCTTGTTTCTCTGCTGAAACTCCTTTGCTTCTGACCTGGAGAGTCTGAGGGGATTAGGAAGCCCAATTGGGCTAATTAGCAACATCATCTAATGATTCTGCAGGATGTGGATTATATCTGCTAGACTATGCTAATGTTAACTATGATCTTATGACTGTGCAGGATGGCCTCAATACTTTCAGTTATTCATTGGCATTTGACTTTATGATATGACATCAACACCTACAATTAGTTTGCAATACAGTGGGATTCGGCCTTCTCTGGAATAACTTCAGATTTATAAGAGTGTAAGTAAAAAAAGTGAGCTCATGTTGTAATAGTAAATGGAAAATTTTGAGATTCTTAGATGTGACACCTTGGGAAAATGGGCTATTAACCTTACCAGACAAAAGTACATTAACTTCACACACCTTTGTCAAGAACTACATGAAAACTTCCAGTTTGATAGTAGTGATAAAATATTTTATTGTTCTTTACATATGCTTGAGGTTGCAGATGTAAAGAAAGAAATAGACATCAATTAAAATTGCCTTAGAGAAATACTAATTCCCATTTTCCCTCATGAAAGTGGGGTTGGGACAACTACTGTTTAAGTGGACTCAGGATTATTTATTGTTACTAAAAATGAAAGGGTATTAAATTCCAGTCCCTGACCTAAAAGATATTTTTCATTTTGGAGTGGGGAGAAACTAGAGAAATACTTAAAGTTCTCTATCCTTGACTTTGGTCATTATCTTGGCTTTAAAAATACTCAAAACCCAAGAATACTTGAAGCATAGTTTGTGCTTCTGGGCTTAAAGAATGAAAATGAGCTAAGTTTGAATTGTTAGAGTTTTTTCATCACAAAGGTCATTTAATTGCAGATGGGTTGTTTACAAGACTGAAACTCATTGCTCTTGAAGTAAATGATTCCAATAACGTTAGATAAAATCTGTTAATTTATTTTATATTTCAACTAGTTTAAACTCAATGCTGATTTTCATTCCTTGAAACATATTTGAGATTCCTTTGCATTAAGAAAGTAAATTTTAAACGGAAGATATTGTCTATGGGCCATTTTTTAACTTTCAGTATGACTGGTAAAAATAAAAATGTAGCAATAAGGAATACCTCCGTATTTTCTCTCCAACTAGAGGAGAGGGAAGGAAAAGAAAAGTTAATACTTGGCTGGAATCATGAGCTGCTTGTTGGCTGAGTAAATCAGTCAGGAGCCCTGCAGCTGGTCAGCTTCACCTCACCGATAAATGTCACAACTCACTGCTGTCAATATGAATTACCAGAAAAGGTTTCCTAGAAACTAGGGATGAGGGACCTGTTTTCTTTTGAATGAATTATACGGGCCAAAATAATACTGAAACAAGATTAGAATAGGTTGCTCTGATTGACTAGGCAATTATTTAAATGTACCCTGGAGGTAAGGCAAACCATGGAAAATAATGCATGCCAGGTCACAGAATGCATGAAATTTGTGACTTTAACAGAGGTTTAAGAGGTCACGATGTATTAAGTCGCAAAGCAAGTTTGCTTTAGTTTTCAGTGCTAGGTGGGGTATCTGAGGAAGGATGAGCTTTCTATACAAAACGAAGGAAGGCAAATACTGTTTGAAGTTACTCCGGAAAGATTTCTTCCTGAATCACTCACAGGTGCTTTGTGCAGCTCCAGCAGACTTCCTCACGGGAGGGGGCAAAGGCAGCTCTCCCGCACAGCCGGGCTCCCACGACCCACGCTCCAGGAGCAGGAGGCGGCCACTGAGCAGAGGGCTTTTGTATTGCTCCTTCGGGATGAAAGGAGGACTCTGAAAACATACAATGAACCCAAATTAGTTTCAGTCACAGAGAATAAGGAGCACCCACCAATCTGTGAGCCGGCTGGGCGGTAAGCACTTCTGACATTTGTTACCAGAAATAACAGTGAGTGGGTAGCTGCCTTAAAACAGAAAAGCACAGATTTTAATCGCTGCTTCTACACCTTGTCCTCATGTGTTGCGTGTCAGGCTGCACCCAGTTGTTGCCATTGGACCTGACAGGATGTTGACATGGCAACATGTAATTTGGGACAAAATAGTAAAATGGTAACAACTGAAAAAATGCTGGGTTTTGTACCTGCAAAGCACATGTCCGTATTCTACCAGCAGTTACTATGCTGGTCAGAAAATGGAATCCCCTTTTCAGAGAAAATCTAGACATTGAAACTAAAGAAGAGGTTATGGTCACAGAACAACAAAACAAAACAAAACAAACCACAAAAACCTTCTTGCAAAAAGAAAGACTTTCTAAAAACTGAAATGGGATGTTTATTTTAATTGAAATATTTAATTTAGCAATGATGCATTATTTTCATTTCAATAATATCAGTTATTTTTATTCAGTGAGGCAGAAAATGGAACTGAAGAGAGTAAAAATATATCAAAAAATGATGTAAATATGACTGTTTTTTTTATTCTGAACAGAACCTGAAAAAACCCGTAACTAACCAAAATGTTCATTCACTTTGGATGTTTTATTTTTAACACAGTATGATAAATACTACTGTATTATTAAGGATACAAAAAATAATAATAATCAGAAGCATGATTGCTAAAGGAAGAATGTCAAATGCCTCAATGCAAAAATGTAAAAATGAAACATTACAACATCATCATAATTTTTTTCTGAAAATAGTTCTTGGTGACATCAACATGACTTTGTGAAACATTTTGATTTTGAGTGCCTTAAACAATAGAAAATGGTCCTGTCAAGTCTTTCAAGCAAGTCTATTTCCTTATGTAAAAAATAGTAATGCACTTAACATTTAATCTAGCATACCTACTTAATCCAGACATTTTTCTACAATATTCAAATTAAACCTCAAATCAGAAAGAATATTTCCACTTCATTAAAATAATGTCTTTTGACTTTATTCAAATGAATCAAGGAAATAATAAAGTTTTAGACTTTCTTTCCAATTGAATCGAGCACCTAAATGGACAAGTACATTATTTTGCTTAGAGTAAAATTGCATTTCTCAGTGGAAATAAATGTTCCAGCACTGCACGGAAGAAGATAACAAAACAAAGGATGCAAAAATAATAAGTAGCAAGGCGATTTGCTTGACAGTGTATCAGGTTCTGGTACACTTAGGCCATTTCCTTAATTATCTATTAAAACTATCTGGATACCACCTTCTTGTCTTTGATATCACATGGAAATAAGCAAGATAAATTATAAACTACATATGAACATAGCTTCTGCTTAGAGACCTGGGGCTTCACTCTGCCTGCATTATTGCTACCAGTTCACTGTTTTCCTCTGTGATTTCTGAGAATCTGGCAGTCCAGTGAGAGCCATAGCACCAACTGGTCCAGGCTGGCAGCCCGGAGCCCCTGGCATACAGCCACTGCATATGTGCATTTCCATTGAGCAACATGGGCACTGGCATTCCCCAGCAGGCATTGGATTCCTTGCGCTCCTGCAACAGAGCAGGCTGGTACGTGTTGCCCATCAGAGATGCTGAAGAACAAAAGATACAGCACCTTCCTGATTGACAGAATCAATGTGCATCCCCTGTAGAACACCAAAGCCTTTATCTCCACCTAGTTTTGCAGGCAGAAATGCAACAATTCTGCTTGTACACTTCACTGGCCCATGAGGTGGTAGCAGCTACTCAGCTCCTCCTTTTGAATTGAGTTTGCATCTACCATGATCTCATAATGCAAGGTATTTAGAAAGGCATCGGCAAAACTTCTGAGTAGGTAAATATTGTGCTTCCTTTGTGCTGCAAGGTAACCAGAGCATACCTGTTAATCTTGCTCAGTTTCTTGGCATGTGTATAAAACACACTACAGATCTTTTAGGCTAGACAAGCTGTATATTACTGAGTAGGTAAGATCAGATACCATTATTGGAGAGCTGCAACTGAAATGCAGTGCTTTACCCAGGTTTATTCAGCTTTGTTGAAAGTATACCGTGAAACCAGGAATATATAATATTTTTGCAGAATTGGCTAACACCTACTGTGATACTGCGTCAAGAAAAAGTAAAAGTAATCAGCAGAGAAAATAATTTTTTTTTCATTATGTGCTTCAGTTTCCTTTATCTTTATTCTGCTCTTTCTCCAGCGAAAGTTTTACTCCTGCATGTGCATTGATATCATAACTGGTTTGAGAAATCCTTACTCTGGTAATTAGTTTGTTGGGAAATCTATGTTTTATGGGAGTCACTTCCCAGCATCCCAGATGACAAAGATACCTCTTTCTGGACAGATATGACTACAAGGTGCATCTCCTAACCTTGTAAACCAGCTCAGTAGACACCACACCAGAGACCACTTGTGGGAAAAGTGTTTATAAATTCAGAATGTACAATTACATGGTTTAGTGGTCACATGAGGAATTGATTTGTGAGGACAGGCATTACTGATGTTCATTTATATACTTCTATTTGTTTTAAAGTAAGGTACATTCACTTAGTTTTACAATAATGGACGTCAGTTCAGGATCCTTATCTTGTCTACGCTTTTTATGTTCCTCTCCTGGGAAATCTATTCTCAAAAAACCTTTTCCTTATATTCCTCTTAAAAGCACAGAGTTACTTTTAGCTCCTTCAAAAAAATCTCATTACTAAAGACAATTGTATTGAAAAAAGTTAAAATTAGAAGAATCCACTTCCAACAAATGAACACACTTGAAATCGTTTATCAAAACACATCTTATCATGACTGTTATTAGGACTGCATGAATGATAATAACTGATTTGTTGGATCTCATCTGTATTTCTGTTTGTAAATTGCTCGTGGCTGGTAAAATTCCTGAATGTATTCATTTTCCAAAATATTTTAGATGTCTTCAGGATTTAAGTCAACAGTTTCAAAACAAATCACAATTAATGTCTTGCAAGTACTTGTCGTGGGCTGTGTAAACCACAATGTGTGGGTTATACAATGTTGACTGTAAGTAGTAAAGTTTCATAAACAATTGCAGTATGTTTTGATCAACTTTCATATTTTAAAACTAAAACTCTTTTTTTTCAAAAATATTTGTATTAATTAGATGAGATTCAAACTGATGCTTATAAACTACCTGTTTAAAAAAAAAAGTGTCATTTTAACTCTCTTCATGCACCAATACACAATAAAAAGTAAAGAGAGAGAAAAGTGAAAAAATATAAAACTTTCTTAATGAGTCTCATAACCTCAAAGATAAATGATAGAAATATCACTTTTTGGCTCAGTGGAAATAACTGTGTGAACACTGTGAGGCTTTGTCCCACTTTTGATTGGGGGATTATAAAATATCTATCACCAATGCAGAATTCACATCTAATATGGTAGCATGGAATTAGATATGCAAGTTCAGACGAGAGGCAGACTCTTCCCTCTGTCTGGACCTGGCTAGTGTTATTAGGAGCTGTGGAGAATGCAGAAATGCAGCAGAGACAGACAGGAGCCAAGCAGTAAATTGACCCACTCATCTCCTTGCTGGAACTCTCCCAAAGAGCTTTTATTTTATACGATAAACACCTCCATTGCTCACTTGAAGGTCAAGTGACTGAAGATGTCTCACCACTTTCCAGCCCCTCAGTACTTAAGAATTTCCAAGTTATATTATCTTTTCCTTTTCCCTTCACATCATCAGCTTTTCTCTTTTAGCAGAAGCAGCCATCAGAAAACTATGGCTGCAAATAACAGCCTATAAAAGTCCATAGATAGTCCACTCTTACAAATTTCAATCTAACACTGCAGGCAATAAATCAATGTTTTGCCCTTATGTAGCATCATTTATCAGCAATGTCAAAATTCCACAGCAACTTTAGCCTCCTGTAAAGAGGAATCTGAACCCCTAGGGACACTCTCAGGAGACTGCAAGGACAACATTCATGGAATTGACTTTACATGAAATAAAAAGCAAATTTAGATCCTCACCTCCTCTCATTCCTCTTTCAGGGCGACATGCGCCACTTGAAGAACAGAAAGGGAACAACCTTCATGTATCTCCAGTGAGAAGAAAGTTCCCTTATGTATTTCTTTACAGGACAGCCAAGCAACAGTCAGAACAGTTATAGCTTTTGAGAGTCCTTGTGAAGTGGAAATGGATATCGATATGTAAATCACCAAGATAATGCCTGGATCTGAAGAAAAACTAGAAGTCACAAACTCTAACCTTTGGACAGTAGTTATATCCCATTTCCCAATTATCCTACCCATCATGTGCTGTGTCTAATATAAAAGAGGGACAAGGTATCATAAAAGGAAGTATTGCTTTCGACCAGCTGCTTTAAAGACATGGATAAGACCACTGAGGGTATTCTCAGGACAGTAAGAAATACAGAGCTAATGTGTGGCACCTCTCTTCCAGGGACCACTGTAAAAGCAGACACTGCCTGCAGCCTGGAGAAGAAGGGGGACTGGTTTGCTGCAGGCCATCCAAGAATCACAGCATTCATTCAAGGATCCAACAATGGGACTGCACTGCCTTCCACATTACGTTACCACTACGTTCACCAAAACATACAGATGTTCTAAGTGCTAAAGATACAAATTTACGAGAACTACAACTACATTAACACAGTAAGAGTTCCCTAGACTCATAAATACTAAATACCAAACATCATTGCTTTGCGCATGTGCAGAATGAGAAGATGCTTAAATAAGTGTCTCCTGCTAGTTATCTCTGACACTTTCAAATGAATAGCCATTTATTTAATTTACTAGGCCTGAAGGAAAGAAAATCTCTTTTACAAAAAATATCCCATAATCATGCCTCATAAGTTTTACTTACTCATTATAACTTATTAAATTTTTATAGAATATTATCTTGGCACTATGAGAGCACGGTTAGATTGAATCATGAGTCAAAATATATACTCCTTACAGCTACCTGTGGTGCACACAGTAAGTGGTCCATTAACATCAAGCCAAGTTGACAGTGCTTCTGATTTTGCCGTATGAAGGTAGAGAAGTTGGTGATGGCTCCAAAGTAATGCAACAGAAGAAATCAGAGTGGAGAAATACAATGAGTACTTATTTGCATGTTTGTCTGTGTTCATTTTTTCGGTAACAGCTCCTTCAAACCATGTGTCCCTAAAAGAGGTCACTGATACAGAGCACCTCCCTCCACCTTGTAATCTGAAATATCTGTATACCTAACACACAGCACTGGAACTGCGTTTGACTGCTACAGTACAAGTTCCCCTCCCTCTCCACCTCCCACCAACACTGCAATAGGTTAACTGAAGCTGTGGTCTATTAATCTTTACTGAAGCTGCGGTCTATTAATCTTATTTAGTCTCTCACCTGCCTGCCTGCTGTTCTGAGTTACAGGGTTAAATATATAAACTGGGTGTGCTTGCTGTATTCAGTTTTAGAAAGGTGGTCTGGATTCTTCTTAATTGTTCCTTCAGCAATACTACCAGTGATAAGAAACACACTTGGCCTTCCAGTCAAGTCAGAAAAAATTGGTGAATGATCAATTTACGCAAAGGTATTTTGTGTCACTGATAATATGAAAGAACTCATTAGCATTCTAATAATGCTCTTAGATATTCCGGAAAATAGAGCATGTCTGTCTCAGAAAAGAAACCCGTTTTTTTTTTTTAAGAACATAGTTGCAGAATCACCTGTCAGATATGCAAGGAGAGATTTCTGCTAAGAGAAATGTGATGCAGATTCTACCAGCAGAGAAAGACTCCATTTTGGCTGACACAGTGTAGATTCTGCCAATGGATCATATGGGTCCTGGGCTTAGAAACAATTGCAGCAAAATGCAATATAAACATAGTGTCGAGCGAATGAATAGATGGAGGGATCTATACCTGCCCTTGTATCAGTCCTGCCTTTGATTGATCTGCTTCTCTAAGTTGCCACTTCATGAATTTCACAATTAAGGATTTAACTTGTTCTTTGAATGTGCAGTTAAGTTTCTTGCTGATGTCGCTGTAGATGTTGTTCCTCTAGTTTCCACTTCTGAACGAAGTCCCTTGCCCTTGATTCAGGTAAGGAGTCTTAGGCATCAGAGAAACTCTTTCTGGGAGGAGGAATCAGCCTCATGGAAGCTAAAAGTGAACATGCTTTCTGGTAGCATTGGGTTTGTATTTATACTATGATGGCGACAAGACTTTTTCTGTTTTCATGGCTCTTTTCCTCCTTTTTCAAGGTTTCCTTTTCCAGATGGCACATCAATGCTATTGCTCTTAAATGGTCACCCTTTTCCTCTCTTGACTGATATTTTCAGGGCAATTTGTGCAAAGACCTCATTGTGGACTTACTGTATGAGTGTATGAAATTGTCCCACTGGTGATTTCTTTGTGTTTGTATTCCTGGAAAAAGTAGCTGCTTTGGGAGAGAGACACACTGCCTGAAAATTATCCTGCTTGAAATTTCCTGAACTTGGAAAGCTCATTTTGGATGAACTTGGTGTTAGACTCCATTCTTTTATCCTCCTTGGCACACTTCCTTTTCTGCTACTTTATTTTTCCAGAAAAAAATAATATCAGATTTCACCCCCGCTTCTCCTCCCATCCATCAGTCTCAAATCCTACCTTGTACGTTCACTGCTTGGACCATTGTTTATACACCCTGCTCCTTGAGTCTGAATTACTTTTAGAATTATTTTTTGTTTAACAACAACAGACAGGATTCCTCCTGTCATGTAGAAACATCACTCTTTGGAGACTGGAAACTTCCTGTTTCTGTTAATAGAACTAGGAACTGAAGTTATACTTTAAGCTCAATGTAATACATCTGCAGTTGATTTTTCAAAGTAATGGTATCGTCATACCTCAGAAAACATGCTAACAAAGGACAGAGGAAGAAATAAGAAAACACTTGTTTAAACATGCACACACACAAACCTATCATAGTAACAGAAGAGGAAGAAGTTAAAAAAAGGATTTTGGTGACACTTTGGCTCTCCCTTCTAATTTACACAATTTTCAGTATCATAAACTTCCCTGCAATACAGAAAAAAAACCACATTGCAATCTCTTGGAACAATGAAGACATAAAACAAGTTACAGCCTGAAACAAACGTTTCTCAGGATAATTACTTCAGCAAATATGTGTAAATAATTGCTTTTTTAGTTCACTAGCAAATCAAATATACTAAGGGGTTTCTTGTTGACTATCTCCAAAATATTTTAAAAATTGTTCATAAAGCTGGGGAAGATAAATTGCTTTGAGACAGGTAAAGATCTTATTTTAATTTTGTACAAAATATGGTTGGTTGATATGAATGGTTACTACAAATGTATGAATGGTTACTACAAACCCATTTTGATCTGAAATATCAAAAACCTGTCTTTTTGACATGAATTGTTTCAGTTCTGAGGGATCATGATTTCAACAGTTCACTAGATTTAAATTTTTTTTGATGTAGTCAGTCTGTAGTTTTGCCACTTGTTCCTCCTTCAGACAAACAAGCAAAGAACCAGTTTTAGGTCGATATCAGCTACTATGGGGGTAGTAGTAGGTATAGTAATATAATGTGCATATATACATATAATAACGAATACATATAAAATACATCAACTAATTGTTGTTTCTTTATTGATATTTACTATACTACTTAATATATTAATGTGATGCACTAGAATGCTCTATTACTTTTAAATAATAGGTAGGTAGTTTATACACTACTTAGGACTGTTTCTAAAAACAAAAGGCCCTGGTACCCAATGTTTGGATCACTATTTGACGCAAAAAAACCCAAGAAAGCTGCATTTAAAAAAAAAAAAGACAAACCAGGAAATGTCCATTTGTGGGTAAAGATGAGCTGAAAAGGAATGTAGAGCAAAATAAACATTTTAATGATGAGTAGAATTCCTTAGAAAGAAAGAAGTCAGCACAGATTTTGGACAGGAAACTTTCTGGAGGTGATAATTTTGTGAACCCAGAGGAAGAGAAAAGAAACAATTCAAAATTTTCTTTTTCCCAAAAGATTTTTATTCCTATCTGTCAGTTTGGGTAAAGAACTTCAATGCACACCAGTTCCTATCCATATCACTAGTATGTGTTGCCATTGACCTAGGTAATTGCTCGCAAAAAAATATGTTTAATGTTGGTTAGAAAATAAATATAATAGCAACCATAAAATCATTCTGGTTGGAAGGGACCTCAGAGAGTCAGATATTCCAACCTTCTGCTCAAAGCAGAGTCAGCTGTGAGGTCACACCAGGTTGCTTAGCATTTTCTCCAGTCCAGTCCTCCAGTCCACAGCCTCACTGGACAACCTGTTTTGTTGCTTCACTTTATCAATGTCTTTCTTGTACTGGGGTTCTCAAACCTGGATACAGCATTCCTGATAGGGTCTAACAAGTGAATAACCACTTTCAGTGATACCGGTGTAATACTCTGCTTAGCACAGCCCAGGATGCTGCTTGCCTGCCTTGCTGTCAGGACACACTGCTGGCTCCTGTTTAGCCCACTGTCCACCAGCACCTCCAGGTCCTGTTCAGCAGATCCGCTCCCCAGCTGATTGCTCCCCAGCCCATACTGTTGCAGGGGATTAGTCTGTTCAAGGTACAGGATCTTGCATTTGTCCTTCATGAGTTCCTTATTGGCCCATTCCTCCAGCCTGTCTAGGTCCCTCTGAAAGACCACTCTGCCCTTGCGCACACTGACTGCACCCCCCACTTTGGTGTCATCTGCAAACTTGGTGAGAGTGCACTCCATTTCTTCCTTCAGGTCATTGATAAAGATATTGAACAGGAGACGTCCCAGTATGGACCTCTCAGGTACTCCACTTGTAACCAGCCTGCAGGTACAGTAGCAACGATAAACTGCTCTCTGTTGAGCCTGACTGGTAGTTCACCCATCCAGCTGTCTAGTAGTTCACGCATCTAGACCATAATGTCCTGACTTAGATACTGTGTCTAAAGCTGTGCTACAAGCAAAGTAGCCAATATCCACTGCCTTCCCTTAATTCACAGATCTAGTCATTTCAACATAGAAGATAGTCATCAGGTTGGTCAGGAATGGTTTATCCTGTTCAATCCATGCCAGCTTTTCCCAATCACTTCTTCTACTTCATGAGGCCAGAAGTGTCTTGCAGGAGGACTTGCTAGATGATTTCTCCAGGGCCCAAGGTGACTGGCCAGAAGTTCCTTTGATTATTTTTTCAGCCTTTTGTGAATATGGGTACAACATCTGCTTTTCTTTGGTCATTGGGATATTCCTTGATCTCCACAATCTTTCAAAAATGATTGAGAGCAGCCTCATAATGTCATTAATCAGACCTCTCAGCACCCTCAGAGTGTCCCATAGGGATTTCTCAAGGGACATATGGCTCCGTTCTCTCCCACTGCTGGAAGCTCTTCTACTCCTTTCCCAAGGAGCAAAGGCCTGGGAAACTTTGATGGCAAAACCCAAGGAAGAGTGGGCATTGAGTACCTTAGCCTTATTTGTGCCTGCTGGCACTAAATTAGCTGCCCCATTCATCAGCAGTTCTATGATGAATTAAACCTCCTAGCCACCAGCTCCACTTGATGAAGGGATATACTGCTGCCCACAGGCAAATAATAAAACACAGCAAGAATAACAGCCCCAGATACTCCCTCTATAATTTCATTTCTATTTTTTTAAATCATCAGGATAAAAGATAGAAACATTTCTTTAACTACTAATGATAGGACAAGTTTTCTCAAATGTTCCTCCAATGTGTCTCATTCCAGGCCTTTAGAAATCTTTTTAATAGCTAAGAGAGTTGACTCTTTGGGATTTTAGATCTTGGATCATCTTGCTAACTATTGCAGTCACAATTTCTGTGATGTCTAGGCTGAACTGAATTCACTAACTTTTCTTGCATATGCTAATGAAAAAATGGATAAGAAAAATGCCAAAATAATATTAAGATAATATGTTAACTAAAGAGATGGAGGAATGTTCGCAAAGTCCACCATAATTTCCTCTTTCTCCATCAAAACTGAAAAATGAGAGTAACTGCAGATGTTCTTAATGTGAGTATAAGTGCAACATATGATCCCTCTCTTTGACTTTAGAAGGACTTCCTACATTTCAGGTACTATTCTGACACTCTTTTTGAAAGGGGGAAAATGAGTGTTGGTATCTGTAAAACCACCTTTATTCATGGTACCAAACCGAACATTCACAGTCATGAGATCTTTTCATTCTCTTCTCATATCAAAATTGAAATAGCAACTGTTTTAATCAGAAAGACTACAGTACACAGTGTTTTTTCCTGATTCCTGTGGCTGAAGCTTAATGGGGTGCCAAGAGACTTCCTAGTTTTCATTTAAAGAATATACAGCTTTCTGGTCTCCAGAGTTAGGAAAAGAGTTCCTGAAAACAAACAAGACAGTTTACAGAGAGGGGGATGGAAAAGGATGGATGAGTCACTCACCTTTATTTAACCTAATGATTTTTAAGTCAATGATAAAACTTCTTTTGGGCTGACTCATGAATTTTGAAAGCTTGAAGTTAGCAATACTGATGCTGACGTCAGTGTCTATCACTGGCTTTCCTGAGACGAATGGAAAGGGAGCTACCATTTAAAGCCTCCTGAAATTTCAATTAGGCATCCCTGGTGGAGTAATGCCTCCAGATTTTTTTTGTAAATATGTAAACCTTTTTTTTAAGTGTATTTTCAGGTCATCTAATCATAGTGCTATTATTCACACACAGTAGCTTTTGAAATCCTTACATGTAGTTAATTAAAGTCTGCTGTAAATTGGCTGTTTTTACACGTACTCCTATGTGTCCAGTGTTTTTCGAGCTACATGCCTAAGGGTGTAACTTTTGAGACTTTTGTAGTTCTGCCCAGCTCATGTACATCCTGCACCTTCCACGTGTTCTGAGGAAATAATACCAGAAAGGTCTTAAAGATACCCTGCAGTAGATTTCAAACTCAGAGCTCGTATTCTGTATTTTAAATTCTTTAGAAGCTTTTAAAGTACCATGCAACATATGCATGCAAAAGATAAATACAAAATGTGTTTACACTTATTGTAGCAAATGCCTAACACTTTCCGTCATCCAGGATAACCTGCTACCATTCCCATGAAGTTGTTACTTTTCCTACTATGAGGGAAGGTAACCAGTTTGTCCTCTGGAAGAAATATTCCATGTTGAAAGTTTACTGGATGTGAAATTTACAAAAGGATTCGCTTAAAAAAAAAAAAATCATGAGTAAGGTCTATTAATACAGAAGACTGGAACATGAAAAGGGTAATAATGCTGGTTAAAACCCAGGGCCTACTGAATACATTACCAATTTTCTTAGCATAGTCAGCGGCAAATCCTCTATCAAGAACATACAGAAATACTAAATATACAGTAAACCTCCTTCTGACATGTCATACTAGGTTGTAGCATTGAACAGCCTAAGCAGTTTTCAGAATTAAAAAACCATGAAAATCATTCTCCTAAGAAAACATTCCTTCTTCTTCACTATTCCATATTCATTGTGGGCCTTTTTATAAATGAAGGAAGTACTCAAAAATCCCAGAGGTGAGCCAAACAATCCTACTGCCCATCCTAATTAGGTCTTTACAAAACTGGATTCCGCTGCCTTCATTTTCTTCATTTACTGGTTATGAAGCTATGGTGCTTATTTTGTAAGGACTGCTTTGGGGATTGCATTTAAATATATTGCTTTTACAGAATGTTCTTCATTCCTCGTTTCCTTCTTGTTTCTAGTAGTGCTCTTGATTTGCCCGATCATGTCTTGAATTTTAAGGGGATACACTATTAGTCATGAGAGACAGGCACTGCAGTAAATTTGTTGGATGCTATTTGATTTGGAATCTACAGTGTGATGATCTTGTTAAGCACATGGGTAGTCATAGGCAACACTTTAAATAAGATTATAAAGCTAAACTCTTCTTGATTGTGAGAGAGAAATAGAAATAGTGCACTTGCTTGTTCCCACAGCCTTGGGCTTCGTATTAGATTAATTCTTAACACAAGTTGGGCAAGTTCAGAAGTTTAACTTCCAAGTTAGCTCTTAAATGATATCTGTTGTCTGTAGGTTTTAAGGTCTCAGGCAAAGTTGTAACGCAGTCTGACAGAACACCCTTTCTCCTAGTTCCTGCATGCTATGCTACAGACAGTGAATATCTGCATCAGTATACACTAACCACAGGGTCATCTTTTCTAAAGCTTTAAGTCATGAAGCTGAAAGACAGTTGTTTTTTGCTTTTGTGAATCCATATCTGGCATTTCTTCTCCTTTATTCCTGGCAGGCTGACTGACTGACACCTTACCTGTGTAACTGATAGTCCTCTCTCCTCCCCCAGGCGTGCTCACATCTCAAGAAGAAAAACAGTCATGTGCCACATATCTACCATTCATCCACCACTATAAACTAAATGGCTGACTGAGCAAAGAGCAGACCTGAATTCTCCAATGAAACCCTGCACAAACCTTTTCTCTGATGCCCTAAGACACCGGAAGGATACAGACATGGCTCAATTATAGAGTTGCTACTGTGCTTTCAGCACCTGCTGTGGTGCTGGGCTGGGGGACTTGAGCCTGAAGCCAAGGGTAGAACATTATTATGGCCAGTGGACTTTGAACTGTTGTGTCTCTTCTTTGCTTCCCTGCCTTGCAAAGAGTGTGACAATGATGCTCCATGCCATAAGAAGGAACTGCAGGCAAAGCTGCTCTGGGGCATCTTTAGTTGATACCAATGGCTGAACTGGATCCTGGCTAACCTGTAAAGTACGAATTACAAAGGTTGCACTTGGTTAGTTTGTGCCCCCTCTTCTGTATTGTCCTCGTGCTTAGATACAAGTGTGACTACAAACGTGATATCCAAAAGAAAGCAGGACTCCAGAAAGAAATTTTTAATAGGTTGGCATATGTGCAAACATTTTTTTTTACTGTGTAGTGTGCAAAATGTTTACATGCTTTATGGACATAATTTTGAACACCACTAAAATTTCCTTTTTCATTTTCTCATTTTTATTGTAATGATGAATTTTATGGGAAGGCCACAAAGAAAAGCAAAAGAAAACAAAAACTAGATGAGGTGCTGTTATACATGGAGTTTCATATCTGGCCAGATGAGATTAATGGATCTGCCTGTGGCTCATGTATGACTCTCCCTATCTAACCAGAAACGAAACGTCATGTGCCTCAACTTATACTTTATTGTTTTTAATTTGTCGCCTATCTTTGGAAAGGACAGAGAATCAATGTCATTCTATCAGGCTCTACCTTTTGTTTTATGACTGTGAACCCTGGCTAGTCTAGTCTTTGATGAAACACTTCATGTGAAATACTTAGTCAACAGATGAGAACATGTCTTTTGGGTCTAAGGAACAAATGACATACAGACAGTAATTAAAGACTATATGTAGATCTTAAATCATTACTGAGACAGAAAAGCTGCTATGCTAGAATTTTGAATAGTGAAGAAAAAGTATGAATACTAATATAATGAATCTTCTCTCTTGAATAAATCCACAATTAACAGTTGGCTAGTGAACTCCAGCAAACTGATGTCCTTAAATCTCATGGTTTTCTGCTGTTTTTGCCTGTAGGTTCACAGTGAAGGCTGGAAAATACACAGTTATACAGAAACATAGATACACAAATGTGCATAGAGCAAACTTCTATACACAGTGAAAATTATAATCCTTGCAAGCATGAGAACCAATAGACCTTCCAAGCTGGTAAGGCAACAACTGCCACCAAATCTGTGCTTTGTGGCTTGGACTGGGCTGGAAGGGAAAGGTGGCTTCTGTGCATATAATGAGGTGGAGAAGAGCTGAAGAGAAGGACTAGGACAGTAGGAACAAAGTGAGGAAGAATATGAATAGGATCTTAAAGGAACTTGTGAAAGTGGATTTTTTTTTTAATTCCTTGTGAGCAGCAGCAATGCCAAAGGGAAGAACAATTAAATGGAGGCTTGTACTGAGTGCCAAAGAAGTAATTTCTAAGGGCTTTTCTTTTTTTTCATGGAGCATAAGAGAAAGATTTAAATGATATAACCCTTAGGCTCATGAGCTTGGCAAACTTTATTAATTTTTTTGTAAAGACAGTCTTGCTTTGCCAAATAGATTTCACCAAGCTTTCACAGCACTTTCTAAACCACTCTAGGCAACAAGAAACCATCAATTAAACCAAAATAATAAAGATATAATCATAAATTAAACCAGAGCAATAGTGGTAGAAATTACAAATAAAATTCAAACTGAAGGCTCTTTGATGGAAGAATTCTAATGCAGATAAGTAATGGAGTTTCTGTTTTCTTGTTTGCATCATTAATTTGTAATAAAGCATGAATTAAGAACAGTTTTCTAAAAGTGCCTTCCCCTCTGTTTTGCAATATGAGACTTATTAGGGAATGTAATCTGTCAAATGCCTTCCTTTTAAAGATCTGCCGCTTCTGGCTTGTATTTGAAGTAAGAGTAATTTGTGAAGAACTGCTACGCAGTCTAGATGTATACCGTTATTTTTCTGTACCATGATTTTTTTCCCCCTGCTGTCCTATTCCAAAGCAATGCATTGTCTTTCTCTTTTAAATTTACAGAATAGAGGTGTGATGAGAACAGACAAGTGGAACATGCCAGAAGAGACCACTGGTGAAGGAGCAAATGTCAGTAATACCGGCAATGAGACTGCATTGTTCTGATAACCAAAAGAAAGGTTTTTAGTTGTTCTGCTGTTGACATGTAGGCAGTAGACCAGAGAAGGAAACTCCATTTGCATTATCCAATATGAAGGACACAAACCCAATAGCTGAGACTTTCTGTCATCATGCAGAGACTGGACTCCTAACCTGAGGAGGTCAGCAGGTGCCTATCAGGCCCTTTTTTTCCCGTTGCCCATTTTCTCAGTCAAACCACACTTTGAGTGTTTTGATAATCTCAGTAAAAGTGGTATTCACATTGTTCAAGGTGAAACTACCAATGTCATCATTATTTTCCCTTTCCTGCCTTCCTTGTTATGTTACTACATCATTAGCCCTCTCCCCAAGGCTTTTGAAAGAAAACTGGGGTAAGTCCCATCAAGCATTGCATGGTGCGTAGCGTGTCTCTGTGGAATTCACCATTCTCTGCTTCACTGTGACTAACATTTTACCGCAAGATTCCTGTTGTAAGCATCCTTTCTGACCCTCCACAAGTAATCAGAAAGATTTGTCCATTCCCATCAGACCTGCATGGAGGGAAATAACAGCATCAGAGGTGAATTATGGGGGGAAAGAGGAATGGAATCAGAAAGTGCTGGTTTCATTAGTGTCTTCTTGTAAAAAGAGAAAGGCTACTATATACAATTGTTAATACAGAAATAGACATGGAATGATGCCATACATCAAATGGCATTACTTACATCTACTTAGGAACAATGCTACTAATAAAATAAACCCGAATAAAACCCTTTTATGGGTTATTCAGATAAAAAGGCCTGATTCACTAAAGCTTAAAAAAGAAGACAGAGTAAAAAGCTTTTTTTAAGAAAAGGAGATTGAGAATGATGCCTTACTTGTCTTCACAAGACAGCAGAGCAATGACTTGATATGGAAAGTGTTTCATGTGGAACAGATCTTTTTCAGAAAAGCAAAGACTTTTAATTGTACTGTAGAGTCTATCTAAGAAAGAGCAGGCAAGTTTAAGAGACTGTGTCCACACTAAAAAGCTACTTATAGAAAGAACAATTATGAAAGGGATTTAAAGAGATTAAAAATAAAAAATCTTTGTCTATTCAGGCTACTCTTCTCAAAACTGAAGACTCATAATTCTTTTTTTCCCCCCCTTTATATTAATTACTGTTCAGATTAATTTAAATTGTGCTGCTTAGCTATTAGCACCAGTGTGATCTACCCTTATGTGCTGCACGGCCATCAGTGGAGCTCTCTCTGCTCCTGCGTCAGCTTTTCCCCTGTGCAATGCTATCAGCACTCAAAAGGTACATTGATTTTCACCCATCTACACAACATGAAAGTCATCATGGTCTCTGCTCTGGGTAGCTCACAAAGAGTTAAATTTTCTGAAGAAAATCATTGAGATTATTAAAACAGTTTCTTATAGAAATTATTCACAAAAAATGAGACCTATTGTAAAATGTAAGGATTAATTTATTAATCAGAGCTTTCTGAACTCTCACATTAAGCAGCTTTGTTATGCTAATTCCCTTATAAATGAATAATGGACTTATTCTCCCATTATTGCCTATCATTTTAAAAGGCCCATTTAGAAAATGAAGATGTCCTTTTTGCTTGAAAATTATGATGTGTTTTATGGCACAAGTTTTTTTAAATTGAATATTTGCTCCCTGTACCCTTCTGTTCCCCCCCTGCCCAGCTTGTACTCGTCAGTCAATGTTCAAATCAAACACAGCCATTACCATTTGTCATAGAGATGCATAGTGTGTGGAAAGAAAACACAATAGAGACAACGGGCTTTGAGAACAGAGACCCAAATCTACAAACCTATTTACTTCTCACATATCTGTGGATGTAGCCTTAGCTCCTATAGACATTTTAAATCAAATTCTGCTGTGAACAATGGCATAAAAGAAGAAAGCCAAGATGGTGCAGCTGTAGAAAGCCAGCAAGTTCAGTCACAACATAGGATTTGTGTTAAAAAGAAAAAAGATCTTTATCAGAAGAGCTTAGTTTGGCCACACACTTTCCATGTGGTCTTGGAGTTTTCATCTGCTCTTGCTTGTGTATGTACGTGCAGGCATTAGCCTCAGGTCCAAACCTACCCAGCAGTTAAATTTACATCATCAGGTCTCTTAGACTGAATTCTGGTGCTTTCTGGGGGAAAGTCCAGTCGAGATTGGTGCCTTGATATGTGTTTTCTCTTGTGCACTATGCAGGGATTGGAGAGGAGTGAAGGAACAGGGTGAACAGGGTTGAAGATACTGCAAACAGCTGGCAAGCAGACACACAGACATTACTGTGTCATAAGCACACAAGAAGTATTCCTGTTCTGATAACATGCACCCTTGGTTGGTGAACACGAGTTCCCTCAGTCCCAGGTCACAGCTAACATGACTTCTGGAGGGAAAAAGCTTGGCACTTGCCATTTACTACATCCCAGAACAGCCTAGCCCATTCACATTTTCCTTGCACTCTTACGGACATATCACGTTTGGCCAAAATGGCCTGAGGTTCTAAAGGGTCTCTGACATCACCTGTGGGAAAGGGAGAAGGGATTTGTGTGCAACCTAAGTTGAGGCTGAGTTCAGGCTGCCTGTAATGCAAGTACAAGTAATTGCATCTCCTCTAGAACTTGCAACTCAGGAAAGTATTACCAGTTACGTGTGGTAACAATCAGCAATGTAGATGAAATCAGGAGATTTGGCTTCCATAGGCCTATTTTGGAAGACGAAGTCTGGCAGAATGGACATTGTCTTTTGTCTCAATTCCCTATCTGCAAAACAGAAATAACATTTGCTTTGTTCCCCATTCACAGCCAGGACTTTAAACTCTTCTGAAGCAGAGGTGTTTCTTATGATGTGGGTTCTTTGTTCCTACCACAAGCTCTCTTAATACCAACACAAGAATGTCTTCTGTTATTAGCAGCTCTCTTTTTAAAGGGTCAGTTATGCTGACATGGGTTGAAGGAAGGATAGTGTATTCTACTTCTGATCAGGAGATTAATAGGGAGATATGTTTAGATCTCTCTTCAGATCCATACCCTGTAGGGCCCATGATCTGGTGTGCTGTTGATATAAATACATTTTTTTGCATAGAATTGAACATGCACTCACGACATACATTCAATACCATAATAGTAATAAAAATGTAAATGCTTCAATGGATGATTCTGTAGTAGCCCAATTTTAAATAACAGGTCTGTTTTTGCTTAAGAAATTGGTTTCCTAAGAGCAATCAAACTCTACTTGATTTTCCAATTCAGCTGTTCTGTTGTTTTTGTACCTGTGAACACTTAGTCCCTTCGGGCTGAAAGAATAGCAAAGTCAGTGCAACTTTGGCTTGACTGTGGCAGAAATGCGAACAGTTCATCCTCAGCTGGATGTTGCTAAAGCAAGTGAAAACACAAAGAAAAAAGCAATAGCTCAGAGCAGAGTACACATTGTACCTTGTTTTGGCTAACAGGCTGCGATCCATAATGACAAGCAGTTAAGTGGTTAAGGCTTAGAGAGAATTAGAGTCAGAACACAGCTCTTTTCCGAACTCCAATGATGCTTAGGCACATTTCTCTGTGTTTCACCTACCATTTGGGTAATGAAAAAGAATGACAGAGTTTGTAGGAGTTGGAGTTGAGACTCTTATTGTAGCATAAATTCCCTGGTTTTATGTGAGCTCCCAGTGTGACTTCCAATAACTGGGTCTGAGAATTTTCCTCAAGTTACTAAATGAGTGTACAATGGCTTTGCTATCTTATGGTCTGTTTTGAGGACAAGTACATTGAAATCAGGTGTTTTTAAACCACCTATAATAATGGTTGTATAGCAAAGAAAACTTGTGTATCAGGTATTTTTCATTTCCTCTAGCCTTGTTTTTGCAAACATATCAGTATATGCGTAATTAGAGTGGCAGAACAAAAAACAAAGAAGTATTCACAACTGGGGCTCGGTTTTAATTTTTAGCTTAGTCTTCTGGGTGAACAAAAAAAAAATCCTTTTTTCTTTCTTTTAAACCCGAATGGAAGTTCTCATACCAATTCTAATTCAAAGTGACAGGGTCTGCCTGCTGTCAGGAAAGGAGAGGTCTTTGGAAAAGAAGTATAGCTCCTTACTGGAGTGTGGGAGAGTTTAACAGACTCAGGGAGAAGTTTACTTTGTTTCCTTTGGTTGTCAAACCAAGGTGTTGATTCAGGGGACCAAACACATGTACAATAGATTCCTCATAGAGCAGACACAGAAAGAAATAGATACCTCCAGAAAGTTGGGAGAATGGGAGAAGGAAAGAGTTCAGAGCACTAAATTACAAGCCAAAGTAGGTGGCATGGCCATTTTCTTTCATTTTCATTGATGTTAATTGTCACTTGGAGCCCCTCTGTGAGAAAACACAAAACATACAGCTTTGAATGCTCTTTGGGTGCGGGAAAGAGGGAAAAATGCCCTCCAAAATAATCCTCCAGCTACCTTTTGGGCTGTTCCATTTGACAGCTAATCCTTCAGCTGTCAGTTGTCCTCCCTGTAGCCCAGAAATACTAACACACACTTTTTCGGTTGTCCCTGTGGGCACCCCTTTTTGCCAGATTTGTCCACACTGCTCCTACAGTGTTCCAAAGCTGGCAATTTGCTTGCAATGGGCCCTGCTCTCTGCTGAGAAGGCTGTGGGAGAGCCACCGCTAGAAATTTGACTGCCTATGAAACCTTTACTAAGGGAAACAATGGAACAAACTAGGCCGCACTAGAAGTGGAAACAAATTCTATTAATTAGAACTATGTGAAACTAGGTAAATTGACCCTGTATTTTGAACTCCTGGGGCTTTCTGAGTGCTGGACCTCATCTGCTTGGGAACCGGTAACAGGAAGAGAGACAAGCATTTGTTCATTATCAATGTTTTATGAAACCCACGTATTTTCCAGGCAATTATCTGAAAATACTCCTAGGCTGCTGATACTCTTGTGCCCTTTCCTATTGTCCATTTTATTTTAGCACTGCTGGCGTGTGCTTTCCTCAATGGAAGTTAAAAATATTAATGTATTTTCCTGACTGCTGTGCTTCTGAATTTAAAATAAATAAATACATCTCCAATATTTCTTGTAAGATAAGTGTTTTCGCTTATAAGTATCAAATATAAGCACCCATCTATTCAGGAAAGGAAAAGAGAAAAAAATATAAAGGAACATAAAGAGCATGAAAATGGAGGGTATGTTTCCGGTAGGTAATTTCCGGTAGGGGATTTGAAGTTGCGGATTTGGCGAGTTCTGAAGGACAATACAGAGTAATATTCTCTTCAAAACCCCTACACAGTCACTGTGTCTGTTTTACAGCACCACCATGTACCCCTAAAGACACAGATAATACATAATGATCACCCACAGAGCTGGTGTTCTGCCTTAAATTACTGAGGACTTTAGAGGGAAACAACAGAGGTGTTACAGCAGAGAGTCCAGCATGAACAAACTGTACCAGAGAATTTAAGGGAAGAACCAGAGCTCAAGGGAAGCTGGAGAGCTTGTAGGTTCTTGGGTATGCAATATAGCGGGTAAGCCAATGTTCAGGAAACTACAAAAAACGTTACATTGTGAAGCTAAGCTTTCCTTTTCTTTTCTTGGTAAGCTTTAGTTTGCACTTACAATTTTCAGGAGAGATTTATCCCAAAGCCTTTCAGTTCTGTTTTAGAGTCTTTTTTTTTTAATCTTTTTTTTCTTCCTTTCCCAGCTTTCAGAAGAGATTTCTAATACTGTTAGCTTTTGGCTTTTTTTTTTTTTAGTATTTAGCAATTATTTTCCCTTCCTCCCCCTCCATGCATTTAACATGAATATATTTAAGGATTCTTCAGTCAGACAGCAAGACAGGCCATTGTTACAAGCAGTGTTTGATTTCAGACTATCATATTTTTTAGCTAAAAATATGGACATTTCACATCTCTCTTTTCCATTTCACTGTGTGGTATTTCCACCTGCAGGACACAGGGCACTGCCAGCATTTCAGAGTCTGACCTCTTTCTGGCTGATACAGCAAGAATGTTGTTTAGGCTGGCAAAGCAAGAAGAAAAAGCAAAACCAAACTGCATTTCTGGGTCTATTTAGGAGGGCAGGGATTTAATGTATATTTAGTAACCAGTTAAAAAGATGGTTTATAACAAGTAGATCAGTAAGTACTGACTGATAAAAAGCCCCTTCCACATGAAGCCGAAAAATATATATTTTTTAAACTGCTAGTGCTATTACGAATATTAGAGATGGCTGACCTGTATTTTTCTCTATGCTTTTCTTCACAGTTCGTCTCTGTTTGATTTCTCTTCTTGTGATGGAACCATAGTCTTTTACCAGTGACAAGCCAGCGTAATTATCATGTTATGAAAACAGACTGTAGAAGAAAGTGAAATGGACAAAGAGGGAAAAATGCTCTGGATACTTGACTGCTGTTGACAATTAACTTAGTCCTCATTTTTATCAGCAAAAAATTAAAATGATGTTGTCAAAGACTTCCGCAGTATGTGAAAGGTATTCTTTAAATAAATGTGCTCATTTTAACTTAGCCTGAGGTTGTAAATCAGAAATACTGTTATGTTTTTATTTACTGCCTGCTGAGAAACATAAAATAAAAATGAATTCTTACTCCATTCAATCTTTTTGTCACACTGCATATTTTGTTTATAAACAAATAATGCTGCACAATCTTTTTGTAAGAAGACTTCATTCCAAGCAGGATACTAAAGCACACAGAGGTTGAATATGCAGCAGCTTTGTAGAAATTTGCAGATACTGAAAAAAGTCTGCTTGAATATCTTGAAAAGGGACAGCAAATATAAATGATCTTGTTCATTTGTTATTTATAGTATTTTGCAGAATGGAATCATATTTCAGAAGAAGGGAGAGGAGGTATCTCTTGTTCTTAAGCCTTCTCAGGATCTGATGGAGAGTTTGGGAAAAAAAAGGTTTCTGAACTGTTACAAAAACCATTTATAACAATTGTAAATATCCTCCAAGTAACTTGCTTATTTTAGCTATTTATTTGTGCATTACATTGAATTTGTCATCTGTCTTTCATCTCTTCCTCTACCTACCTAAGTACTATTTCAGATATTCAGCACCAAGAGCAGACCTAGTGATCTAGACTTACATACTATCAAAATATTCCGTCACCTCAGTTCATAATTCCACCCTACATGTAGATACATAGCAAGGAAGAGGGGCCTTTAGGTGGATCTTAACATGACACAGTTGAAGAGGGATGGAAATTGCATGGCCAGTGAAAACTCTGATTTTCTCTGTTTTCCAGCTAAATTAATAGTATCTTGGGACACACTAGTATCAAAGGCAATCATTGCATATGACAGCTCAGTATGGACATCTGGATTAAATATTAACGCATGTGGAAGACAAGGGTAAAATTTCCTTTACTTGTAAAGGAGACAAGATTTCACCTTGATGTTCATCCTTTGCAGAGGAAAACTGTTGTGTCAATGTGTTTCATGTTATACGGATAACTAATGTGATACAGGTCAAGGAATTTTTGTATTTTGCATTTAGCCAATGTGAAGACAGGAGGTTTCTGATTAAAAACCAGTGCAGGCAGGATCAGACTTTACAAACACAAAGGACAGGCACAATTTAAGATCTGTGCCCTTTTCTGAATCTATTTTCAACCTCGAGCTGCTCTATTTCTTTTTTTAAAATTGTTTAGACGTTTTCTCATGGGGATTGCCATAAATTAGATATCCCAGTGTTAATTTTAGCCAAATCACATGAGAAAAAATGTAAATTGTCATAAAATAGGTAATTATGCCTCATGCACTCCCTGGTTATTCCTTTCTAATTGAATAGGTTAGTTGAACAAAGGGCCATAGCAGATGATGAAATAAAAAATAATAATACTCTGCACATATATTGTACTTTGCATCTTCAAAGTGTTATACAAATTAGCTAATTAATGCAACAATCTTTCTAATTCCAGTTTTTTGCTAAAGCATATACTGATGAAAGGCAGTGTCAACACACAGGTTATTGTCACTAGACATATGGACTGTATCGGTGTTAACTAAGTAAGATGTAGTAGAAAATTATACAAAGATGTACTGTAAAGTCAGCAGACTAAAATTTTGTGGGTTATTTTTGGTTTTATTTCAATGTAGCTAATAAAAATATCCAAGGAAACAGTTACGAAGCAAGGGCATTCCTGTAGTTTATGGAATGGAGCATGCAGACTTGATGTCAGTATTCAGAACAGAAATCATTGGCTTGTTAGTAATTTTTTAAAACTTAAATCTTTTCGTCTACATGTCTTCTACAAATCTTGTCAGTTCTAACTAGGGCCTGAATTCTGATAAGAATCAGGATGTTGCTTTTCTTTTCATTTGGGAACACTCGGTTAGAGTTTGAGCTTCCTTGTGTGCTCCCTTATGCTGTTCCCTTGTAGTTATTGAAAGGAAAAAAATCACTGTAGTGATCAGAACCTCTGTATCATCAATAACATAGACAACATAGAGTTGTTCTCACATAAAACTCCTGTTGATCTCAATGAGAGTTTTGGGCTTTACTAACTGATGTACGTGAAACTGCACAGTTATAAACCTTATACAAGTACAAGAACAGCAGCAAATTTAAGGGTCAAATTCACCAGTAGGTTCTGACTGCTTTGCATTGCCACAGTGACATAAAACAAGGATTAAGCTGGCTTTGTAACCAGCTAGTTAAAACAATTTTGTTCATAGAGTCTAAGACCAGATAGGTTTGTTGTGATCATCAAGTTTGAACTTCTGGACAACACAGACCTCAGAATTTTATCAAGTGACTCCTGCATCAAACCTATTAGAGTTGCTGCACATTTGCTAGAGCAGCACATACAGGTCAAACTGACCCAGATAATCCTGTGAGGTAATATGAATAGTCATTTAACCCCTTCCATTCAGATTGTATTTGCCCTGTATGCAGCTGTGGAGGGCCAGCAACTGCAGAGTCTAGGATCTGACTTTCAGGTTTGGTGCTAGTTTAAAACAGTGATGTCAAAATTAGAAGTTGTTTTGCATGTTGGTAACAAACAAACATATCTTTTTAACCTTCTATCATATAGTACTGTGCAAAAGGTATTCATATCACTAGCACTATCTTATTGATGGGGAAATGGTGGGAACAGAGGATTCAGTCTTTGCTGAAAGACCTGATTTCATACAAATAGCCACATGCTAGCTGTGTCACACTCCAAGGTGGCTAAATGCATGAAAATGCTGCTCCTGAAGCTGTATAACCATATAGGATTGTGTCATCTATTTCCAGTCCATTTCAGAGTGCAGCCTTGTTACCATAATCACAGGCCCATGCTAACAAACAGGTCTCAGGAGCTCTGGGACAGAAGCTGTTTTCCAGCCTGCAGTGATTTACATAGACACAGTTGCACTTTCCAGTGGAAAGGAATGGAAATTTTACCAATTCATTTCCTGCTTCATTTGTAATCCTTCTAGACCATATTTGTCGAAATCGAAACTTCTAGGCACAGTCTGGGTGTGAATCAGTCAAAACCATCTCTCCCTCTCCCTGGAGCTTGGAATAAAAGTGGGATACATTATTTCATCTCTTGACTATTTTTATATGTTTTTACTGATATTTTTTATGAGAAATGCCAGTGCCTAATTAATGAAGCTGTGATGAAGAAACAAACAACAAAATACCAAATTTCCAGGTGACATTTTATTATACTATTGAATGTACTGGAATTGCAGGTAGTAACGTAAGATGAAAAGCCATTGAAAACTGAACCATCAGAATCCATCAGAAACACTTGCTTTAAATGTTTTCCTGTTCACTAAATTCTGTACAGTATTCAGTAATCTTCACTGTTTGTAATTTATGTTGTGTTTGTCTTCTGTTTACACTTTGGGCTACCAACTTTACCATAAAAAGCTTCAGTGAAAGCGTAACATCTGTTTTGAATTTGGCACATTTTAACCAGTTCTCCAGTTGGTGTGCAGACAACACAGACAGTGAAGTGATTACTGTAGGCTTGCTTACAAAATAAATAAGTATTTCTCAGTAGGGAATTTCAGCTTACATGTTTATGTCGGTTGTACAGGCATATAGTTAAGCAAAGTCTATCATATAATTTCCATTTCTGTAATCCATCTAGTTAGCCCTCCATGATTTATACTTTTTGGAAATGGCCACCATTGAAATATATGCTTGCTAATGACAGTTTCATTATTCTTTAAGCCTAGCTACTTAGATATCTTTAAAGATCTGAGTAGGAAATCATATTATCTTTCTGAGATTTTATTTTATTTCTTCCCAATAGGACGTTCATGAACATCCTGAAAATATTTCTGTCGATGCCAGTGGGACAGGAGTCAGGGAGTCATATCTGGCAGTAGGGACACTTACTTATTGAATTCTTTTACTAACACCTTTAAAACACACTGTGCTGCAGTCCTCCCTTCCATGAACACCTGTCATATTTGAAAATGGTAGAACAGATTTTCCAGTCATGAAAATTCATTTGTAAAATGTTGCAATGTTGAAACTGGGCATGTCCAAAAAGCAAATATATGTCTGAACTGTATTATGTGAATTGCTTGGTTCCAAGAGAATTTATATATATATATTTGATATATGTATAAATTATTCTTATATAAAGGGATAAATCAGGTATCCAAAAGTAATTCTGCTATAAAAATAAAAGCAGAAAGGAAGTAAGATGCATGCATAGCAAGCTCTCTTTCCTGCTCAACCACATTCTTTTGTAAAAAGGTGCAGCTGTTTGCCACATGAGAACAGGAAAAATGAAATTTTTGGGTGTTCTATATCTGCAGTGAATTTAATGCAATGTACATGTGCACATCTGTTATACATTGAAGTATTTTTACTATCAACTTTAAGGAATGTAAGAAGATAAAAGGACTATAGCTAAAAAGGGAGAAATGGGCTTACATGAAAAAAGACGTGAAGGTCTTCTGCTTTCAGTGAATGTAGTAATTAGTTCTGAAGCTAGTGAAAAAGTAGGGTCATTTTAGGAAGGTGAATGCAGAGGGTAGCTTCTGGTGACTCTACCAACTTCACACACCTGCAGCTGAAGTGACTCTATTCTCAAATTGGATACCTTATCTTGTAGACAGGTTCAGAATCAGCAGGCAGGAAGGATCTGATGACTCCTTCCTGGAAATCTATTAAAGGTCATATAATCTTTTCTTGAAGTCCTCCCACTTTCCCCCAATGGTCATTGGTTTTAGTTTTTGAGGTTTAATATTCTTCTCACCATTACTTGAAAAGACACACTGTAGACAAAAGAATATAAAAGAATGGACAGGAACTGTTCCTTCCGAGGAACACAATATACTCCCACATATGCATGGCCAATGCCAGAAATGATACTTTGATTTAAAACTTAAATTATGATTGATTAATATAAAATTGCAAAAATTCTTTTTCACAAATTAGAGCCTCAGTGAAAGCCCGTGACAGTTGATAGGAATTTTTACTTAAATTCAACTGATTTTGAATCAGATCCAGAGAGCTAAAAGGGAATTTCACTAGATTTTCATATGCTGTTCTCTCTGGACCTCCTACAACCTGTCTCAATAGAGAAAAGGGTAATTTTTATGTCATGTCAAGAATTACTCCTACTCAGGTAACAGTATTTATTGGTCATTTTCTTTAATCCACAAAAATGTATTAATTCTACATAAACAACCCCAAACCACCTAGTAGAAACATACAGAGAAAAACACTCAAGGACTTAAAACTGTTTTCCAGGTGGTTTAAACAAATGAGAATAGCACAACAAACATTTCTTTGACCTATACTGTGAACATACACAGCCGAAGTCTGCAAGGTATGCTAACAGAATATTCCTTGCAGCTTTCAAGTAGAAAGAGCTCTTTTCTGACCCCAGGTTTTTTATATTTTCTCATTATGTAGATTGACTGTTTTGATAGGCTAAGGTGACTGATGATAGCTGAGTCTCAAGGTGGGAATGAATCTGATTGTCTGTGAATTGGTAGAGAAATGAATACTCAAAGCAATTTTCAGTTACATTATTGGCATTGCTTAGATGAAAATCAAATAAAACTTTGAAACAGCTAATAATTCTAAGAATGGTCATTGAATGACAATATCGACAAAACTGAAGTGATGAAGAGTCCAAAATAAAATAAGAGAAAAAAAAAGGAAAAAAAAATCTGGATATTGTCTTTCTTATCAGCATCATTTTGATTGTTTAGTTCTGAGAAGAGATGAAATGAAATAATCTCTGGCAGTAGAAAAAATGTCATGGGCATCAACTACAGACTGAGGTCACACAAAATAAAATGGACCTGTTTTCATAAGGAGCTCCATTCCTTTAGGAAAGCTGTTGTATCTATATTGTATTTCATAAGGTGTTGAGTGACAAATTCTAGTTTGTTGTAAGACTGGCAACATGGGAAGCAATCCTGATTTAGATACCTAAGCCCCAAAGATAAGATATGAGATATACCCTGGTTTTCAGTGATTATCATCATGTATAAGCCAATGAAGAGTCCTCTGGGCTAGTATTGATTCAGAATGACATATCCATGCAATACGCTGCAGATTCATGTAGGATTACTGATTTAGCTTTAATATGTTGGTCTGAAAACTGTAATGATTTAGGAGTAATTAAACCTCAGCTGTAGGAGCAGCATGTATATGTGTGTAAAATAATCACACACTCCCCCACTTTAATTTGCCACTGAATTTGAATCAACACCAACCCTTTAGATAAAGATCCAACCTCAATCATTTTGATAGATTAGTCCACAGAGAGGCAAATAATCTGTGATTCATAACCCCGTCAAGTTCTTTAATGTTTTTGGAAGGCCAACTGTAAAATTATAATGGGATACTCAATATTGAAAGGCTAGTTAAAGAATTTTATGGTGTTGGAAAAAGCACTGAATGCAATAACAAATGTTTAAAATAAAAGCTGTTTTAATTGGTTTACCAAGCTATTCTGAAAATGCAAGCAAGGCACTGCACTCTTAAAGTGCTTCTACCCAACAACAGACCCTCACTCTCTACTTAGCAAGTTAATGAAATTCATGCTAAATAACTTGTAGTATCCCAGAGACAGAGCTTGGGTTTAAGAGGGGAAAGAACTATTGTAGCTAATCCTGAAAGCCTGTGTTGTTTTAAGGTTAATCCATTTATTGGAGCAGAATTTTTGCTTATGAAAATTGCTAGAACCATTGACATATCTGCTAAATAGGGAACAATGTTTACCAGCAGAATGGGAACTTAATGGTAATAACTGCAGTGAATTACTGTGCGCTAGAATATCCTCCAAGTCTTGTATCTTTCATCACACACCTTTTTGTGCTCAGTAATCCCTAAACTTACATAATACAGAGAAAATGGCATTCAAAGTGATCTTTATGAACGTTTTTTGTGTTTCATAGCTTGAAGATAAGAGCTTCTGTCTGCTGTGGAAAGTCTCTGTCAACAGAATCTACTTGATCAAAGCATCCTTTGTCAGTTATTAGTAGAAGGAGTGAAAATCCACTAAATTGTGATTCTCTGTTATCTGTAGCATTTTCAGCTTGCAGCTTTTGCAATTTTCATGCTTCCCAAATTGTAACAATAGTTTAACATTTGAAATATGTTTTTGGCATGCAGCTAGGAGAATATCAGGGGAAGTATTTGTTTCTTTTCTTTGGAAAATAATTGAGGTGGGTTTTTTCCCCTCCTGAAACATAATTCTGCTGCTGCTTGTTCTGTTCTCCATGATTTCTGGAATTCTAATGCATGCCGATATAAGCCATTAACCATCACAGCTGAATGGGTCCCTGCTTAGCCTTTCTGGTAAACTAAGTTACTGTCACATGCAGGACACTAGCCCAAGCAAAGTAAGAAAAACTGAAACTAAATCACTCTTTCATTGTAAAAGCAAATAGTTCCTGTAGACAAAACTGAAAGACACAAAGACAGTAAAATGTGAGATAATGTTGGACTCTCATTCGTCCACCTGTTCCTGTGAAAGGTGACTTTCCAGTATCCTCTCTCTTATCTCCTTTTATTCCTTCTTCACTTCAAAAATCCTAATATATCATATTTCCCCCTTACTGTTTCCAATATTTTTAAACAATTGAATCACTCGAGTGACTGACTTCCTCTACTATGCCTCATTAAGTAATTGAGTTAAATTGATTCAAAATAAAGTGACACACTTTATTTCACAATGATTGGTTTGAATCAACATTTGCCTTTTTTTCCATTGCCTCTTCATCACAAGCTTTTTCTCTCTAATGTTCCCAGAGTTCTTTTATTGTCTTTAGTAAGGCAAGCAGTGAGCATAAGCATTGTTCAGATATATCTGCAAAGAATACTGTGTCAGAACTCTTGTGCTCCTATATGATGATTAGAGCTCTTTTTAAAATCCTAATTACTTTCACACCACTACAGAAAAAATCTCCAACCAATTTTTTTTTTTCAAATTGTCTAGGAAGATTTTCAGAGGAAAAAAAAGAGATCGAATTAAAAAGACTCTGAAAAATATGCAGAAGCTCAAAAATGTTCGTCATAGAATAAAATCAGATTTTGTGAGTCTTCTCAAAAGACGTCTACCAGATTATAAAAAAACCCACTTCATTTTTAGGTGACAATTGAAAACATATGGGGGAAAATGAGAGAAAAAATATTCCTTTTGTCCATTGAAACACTGGAAAATATATTGACCAAAGTAAAAGGACAAAAATTCTGGAAGGCATATTATAAAAAATATTTTGACACAAAACATTCAATCAAGTCTTTGTGTAATGTATTTCTTTGTGTTTATAATTCACTGATTAACACTTTTCATCATTGTGAGCTTTAAACTGGAGTAATAAGACCAAATGTCTGAAAATGTAATGATAGGTCACTATAAAGAGATTCCAGATGAATCTCTGAACTTCAGTGCTTTATTAACGTATCAGTTATATTATCCCTGACATGAAATTGCACTAGATGATACTCTTCAGGAAATAAATAACGAGTCTGAAACCTATGTAACTGTGACACTTCCTCTTCTGATAGCTGCTGGCAACAGCAGGTTACTTTACTAATAGGAAAAATGTCTTTCTAAAATGTCAGTGATTGCAATCAGATTTTCTTTGAATGTATTTGCTTAATATAGCAATAGGAAAAAAAAAAGGAAGAAAATCTGTTTTTCTTTTCTCTTTGGTCTGAACTTATCCCTGTGTCATTAGAAAAACACCAATGCTTTGTTGGTTAGGTTGCTCAACCAGATTAACGTTCCAGTACTTTTTCCTGGAGAATAGATCTAGACTTGTATGTTGTAATATAGCTAATGATCCATTCCTACTCTTGCTGTTGTTGGAAGATTGCTATTTATAATTTCTTATAAGCACAACATGCATTTTAAAGAATATTACCAAGGGGGAGAATGCTACTGATGTTAATCCTTTAATATTCAAATAACAAAACTATTCCAGTCACCAAGGCTGCAGAAATATTACCTTGTGCAAATAAAAAAAAATCAGAACTTTAAAAAACACATAATCACTGTCTATCTTGTGATTTTGCTTTCCCATATTTTCATTTTTCTCACAGTTTTGGGAGATTAAATATATTTCATACTAAAACTCTTAAAATCCAAGAAGCTACTTTTATGCATGCAAGAGTATTCGTATGTATACAATTTAGGTTGAAATAAAGGGGCATTTAATTTTGTTATCTCCTGAATTAATTTAGTACCCATCAGTACTAACTTCATCAAAGTAATTTTTCCATGAACTGGCATAAAGAAGTACAGAATTTATTCTAGAATGCATACATCAAATTGAAAGGTTTGGAATGTATAGGTCAAATTAAAGGTTTTACAGGGCCTTTATAACAGTTACTCTATGAGTAATGGTTACAGTCATGAATGACTTCAATTTGGTTTTGCTCCACAGAGAAAGCTTCTTTAAATTCATAGAGACATTCATACAAATGAAGAACGAGGGCATAGATAAATGTTTCTTTTTATAGTCATATGACATAGCTTTTATTCTCGTGTATGTAACACTGATAGTCTGGGACATGCAGTGTAATTATAAGAATTGTTTACCCACCAGTGAAGATCAAGAAATCAGAATGTCTATTCTCCACAGAACAGGAAGACTGTAGATTACGAATATCTGGAAGGCAGTCAAAAATAAAGCCAAGAAGAGGCAGTCAAAAAGAGGTTCAATGCAACAGTTGCTAGGCATATCAGGTGTCAAATAAATGACACCTTCATGTTCATTTGCGTAAAGTGAACATCTTCCTGATCCTGGCCAGGAAGAATTTATCTCTTGTTTTGGGCAGCTTCTGGGTAGCTCTGTTTCTAGATCCCTTTCCCTGGAGCACGTGAGGATACTGAAATGCTCATCCTATAATTCCATTGTGGTGTTTCTGCTGTGGATTTTGAAATGAAACAAAGCAGAAACTATCTCAAGGTGGACAGAAACTTGGATCGTGTAAATATTGCTGATGTGTGAACAAGTACCAGCCACAAACCAAAGATTTACTTGTGCTGAAACATGCCCAGCGAAGACAAAGTCATCATTGGCTCTAGCCCTTTTAGGTTTGTAACTTTTGAAGGCCTGTCTTTACCTTTTATAACCATCTTATGACCACTGCTACTATTGATGCTACTTTCTTTAGCATCTGTAGATGTCCCATATTGTCTGCTTTATTTGGACACACAAACCTTAAAGGGCAGTTGCCTTGCAGACATAATAAAGTAATGTGATGCAAGCAGGAGAAATATGGAATATGAAAGCAACGGTGGCATGACAAATTCCTCTTGGATCAAAGTTAGAGAGGTAGAATGCCCTTAGGACAAGGACACACACTTGCAAAATGGCATACTTTGTAAATGGGATGGAAAATAAATAAATAAAAGCAGTGTTCAGTAAATAAATGCGAGATGCAGGGAGGTCCGGTTGGTGGTGTGACTGATGGAAGAAAAGTATCTGATCAGTCCTCTGCATTACTCGGCTGAAATAGATAATATGAATTCTGTTAACAAATAATTCATAGAACATGTTTGGGAGCTTCAAATGTTCACAGGGATTTAGAAACATTAACTGAGTCACAGAACTGTGTTGCAAAGGCTGAGGTCTGTAATTGTAGAAAAGTAGGGCTGGAAGAGACTTCTGGAGGTCATCTAGACCATTTTTCTGTAGGAGGCAGAATCAGTCATACCCAGATCACCCCAGTAATATTTGTATAATTTTCTTAATTATACATAATATGTCTAGTGAAGAAGATCCTACAGCCACCCTGGGTAACTGTTCATGACTTTCATTGTTGTCATAATTAGAATGCTTTTCCTAATACCAGCTTCATTCTGATTTGTCTTAATGAAGACAATTTATTTTCTTTAACCATCCTAAATGGACAATATTCCTCTTATGACTGCAAAACTGGCTGAAGAGAAATAATGAGCATGGAGGTTGGATTTAATTCAAGGACAGAGTCATAAACATGGAAACAGTACTTTGCTTAGGTGCTAAATATCATAAAAATATGTGCCAGATTTGTCTTCATGTATACACTTTTATTACTCTCCTAAGGACTTTTATTGACTTCTGAGCATGATCTGATACAATAAAAGATATTAACTCTTTAATAATGATTCAAGAAACATAATACAAGGATTATGTATGAAGGAGCCTTAAATTGACATGTGCAATATATGATGAATTCACTGTTCTCCTTCACGAAGCAGAATCTGCTGTCTTTGGATGGAGTAAAAGATAGTTTTCTTCCTAGGTTTGGCCTTTACTAATCAATAAGTGAACAAGACAAGTGATTCTGTCCCAGCCAGCTCCAGAACAATTAGACAAGAAATTCTTGTCTCCCACCATAAGGTCACTCTGCTTCAGACATGCAAGGCATACAACTTTGCAATGTCCTGCTGTAGATATTATATCAAGCACGGTGGTCTCATAACAGTCAGGAAAATGCTTGTACTTCAGTCTTTGGTTCACTTCATTAATCTCTTCCCTGTCTACATCTATATGGATATACCAAAGGATAAGACTTATTTTGCCATTCCTTAATTTATAGAGAGAATAGCCAATGTATGTTTTCTTCTTTATACTCTTGCCTTGAAAAATGCAATCCCTCTGTAATGACTTATGAACATTCATCCGACTCAGGCTATGCAATCAGAACGGGGAGAACTTTTCTCTGACAATAAATCCATGAACAAAATCAAAACCAGGCAGATAAAATGAACCTTGTTCAGCTCGAATCTTTAAATGCTGAAAAGTGTCTTTTCCTCCATGCAGCACATAGCTAGCAAAAAAGATTTAATCAGAAAGAAAAAAAATAGTGTTCACTTCAATGTTTTCTGTCTGTTGAAACTGTTGGTAGGAGAAATGGTTGCATTATATGAAAAATAACATTTACTTAGAAAGTCTTATGTCAAGAAAAAGAAGAAAAATGCTGACAATATTCTATTGGAACAAAATATATTTTTTCAACTCATATGAAATATACTTCTTCTCCCTTGAGTATGACCACTGCAGAACCTTATCTGATACACTAGATAGACGAATTTCTCCATAAACATGCCAGTGTTTATATTTGCGTGAAAAAATATCCACACAATGAAACCATTATACATGTATTTTTATTTAAAAAATATTTAGTTTTGTCAGTCTTACAAGCAAAGTAACTAAATTGTACTCACTGGTGGGTACATTTCTGCAATTTGCATGTTCTCAATTAGTTCCCTAAAGGACTTGTTGCATGTATTGGAAGATAGTAGGATTGCTTGCATAAGGATTACATATTGAATCAAAATTAGAGATTTCTGCCCTTTGTTTTATTAATATTCAGAATCAAATATTTCAAAATGTGTGGACTATCATTTTCAGTTATGTAAGCACAGAGTACATATAAGGTGAAGTACTTTACTTTAAAGTGCAAAATTTCCATCAAACTTCCCTGCTGAGCATAGAAACAAAACATTTCTGATACGAACTGTTGTTGAACTGAAATTGAAGGAAAGAGGTAGAAATATTTTTTTTTTTCAAGATCTCTCTGCTCATGGTCAGACCCCACAGCAAGAGCTCAGTCGTCAGCACTATCAATTTGTAATGGTCTCTGCCTGATGATAGCTACAGAAATAATCCAGGAAACTGACTGGACAAGGATGGATTTCTTCCACCTGCCTGCAGTCACTTATCCATCCATGTATGTATTTATAACCCAGGAATCAACCACTCCTTATCCCATTACAATGCACACATTTATGGGCTATTTTCTGTTCAACAAACCAAAAAAAATGATAATAAATGGCTGTTCCCGTCTCTAGATACCTTACCAGAGAATTAAAAATCAAAGTTCTGCAAAAGCAAGCTAATAGTCTTTCTCAGTGACAAAGAAATAGGAAATATCCTCACCTCAGCTCTAGTTCTCCCAAAATTAATATCACCTCCTGACCCTTTGTCTGAAGTCACCACAAAACAAGACTGCCTATCAATCAAAAGCTATTGCAGAATAATGAGATAATATATGCCTGAGGAAGCTTACAGTTCTTTTAGCTTGGAGGAGCTGGGCAACAGTAGAGCACCATCCACCTCATTCCTTCCAGAGGTTCAAAACTTCAGTGTTTTTGTCCAGAATGGAGATCTTCCCTGAGGTTTGCTACTCTGCATTCATGCTTCAGAATGTGTGTGTGTATGATACATGCACTTTCCCCGGCAGTATTTCTCTAAAACTTTGAAGGCAAGACTTTTAGAACCATGTCTTATACTTGTGTGTAAACTCTGCCTGGCACCACAAGATGCTAGCCACAGCTGTGGTTTCTTGGCATTATCGCAATAACATCCCTGATCATAATAAGGTTTTTCTGATACCTCCAGGGCCAGCAGGCACCTCCTCTTGTCTTCTCCCATATGTTCTGAGCGTGAGATTGCCCCCAGCGTCAGGTGGTAACATATTGCCAAGTAAGTGCTAAGCAAACATGCGTTGCTGCCAGAATGACACTCTCTGACTCCAGCACATAAAATGGCTGATCTAATAAGTCAGTGCTGGGCAGCTAATTGATTGGGGAAAGCATTACTAGGCACAATTTATGGCAGAACATACATACAGAACATTTTGGGGCTGCAGAGCATTGCTAGCAACCTCATACGACTGAACCTGGCTTCATTTCTCAGCCACTGCTCTTTGACCCAAAGCCTTATAGATAGGCAGAAGAGCAATTAATTTGTGCCCCAGTTGCCCTCTCTTGGAGATGCTCAGGATTTTACCTTTTACCATGAAATAAAATCCCGTTTGATGTTGCTACCTTTAAACTGGTAGCCCTAGGACTTTACTAGCTGTCCTTAAAATCCTTCCAGGCTGACATGTCTAAGTAGAGGCAGCTTAATTCTCAAAATCAATATACAAGGAGAAAAAAAAGTCAGCTTGTGTTTGACAACAAGATAATACAAGTTGTATGAATTCTTTCAGCCTGCTCAATTATTACGAAGGCCAGGGATTATTTAACACACTTAAGAGTTGTTAATTTTCATAGCAGTAGCTTGCAGACAGCCTAAATTAAAACAGACTGCTGCTGTGCTGTTACTTTAGATAATGTCTCAGTTAGGTGCTCTGAATTTCCAGACAAGTTCATTAAACACAAACAGACAGAGCTGCAGAATTTACATGTGCAAAATATTGCCAAACAGATGTCAGAGTTTGCTGTGCTGGGCCATGCCAATACTGCATTCTTCTTCTATTTGCATATCACCTCATGTTATCTGGTATTATGTTAATTAATGCTATACATAGTATGTGGCCACATGCTATCTGAGTTTAAAATAATGTTATGACATTTTATCTTGAAATGTGGAATAATTTATAAAGAAGCAGTCAGTTTCATGTATTTTCAATTGAATACAAAAATGATTGACTTATGATGAAGCAGCCGTGCAGGACTGTTAATGCTGCACACATCAGGGACTGACCCAGAACCTGATTCAGTTCTAAACAGCATTAGTCACCATCTTGTTTGTAAATTATTATCTATTCTCTTCCTGATCAGCTCACAATCATGAAGTAAAATTAGCTGAAAAATCAAGTGAGGTTGCATACCAATAACATGTTAATAATTTTGAGAAGTGTTTATACTGCTTTTGATTAGAATGTAGGAAGTCTGGCTTGCTGTAAAATATGCTTAATGTGGTGTTAACTGAGCAGTAAGAAAGATAAAATTAAAGTGTATGGAAAAGGGTGGTTAGATTTCCAGGTGGAATGTTGGTGGCATTTGCAAAGAATATCTGGTGCATGGTAAGAGAGGTATGGTAAGGAGAAGAAAAGAAGGAAGATGACTAAGAGAAAAGGGTTATTTTTGACATAATTATGAGGTTCACAAATCCTGGAGCCTCTGGAAGGAATGAGGTGGATGGTGCTCTACTGTTGCCCAGCTCCTCCAAGCTAAGAGGTGGTGACAGTGGGGTAGGAGGATTCCTTGAAAATGATTGAGATGACAGAATATTACCATCTACGTCATGCAGAGAGTATTTACTCCAACATTATTTTGCTGAGTTTTGGCTGGAATGTTTATTGTTTTTATTAGCCATTAATAATCAATCATACACCTAAATACACCATTTTATGCACACAAGAAAAGTCCCAGAGAAATATTGATTAGCCTGATGCTACCAACCTGAAAAGCACATGAACAAACATAACATTGAAAGGTCCACGGGAAATATTTGCTAAGGATAAGAAGTGATTGAAGACATAAGCAAAAGTTTTCAAAATGTCTGTAATAAATATAGATCCCGAACTTTTCAAAACTGAAGTAGAACAGAAGAGGACAACATGGGAAAAATAATAGTCTGAATTCATTGTCCACCAGCTTTAGAGATTAAGTTTTAATTAAAAGTTTTTAGAGTGAAACAGTTATGTGAAACTTCATATTTATAGATCACATTCACATTTTTTCCACTAATTTGAAGCAAAAATAATTTCTTTATATGTATGTATGCATACACAGATACAGATACAGATACAGATATATAAATTATGTATGTATATATACACACCTATTCGTAATTTTTGAAGAACAATTTTTGGATTTCTGCAGAGATTTGAGGAAGTTGTCATCAAACTTGAATTCTGGAACCTTGATCTAGACCCACACAAAATTTCTTCAGCTGTGTTTTAAGCTCAGACAGAATTGTTTAAAATATAACAAATTACTTAATTTTAAGATGCAGCTCAAAAGCCCACAAATGTAGAACATTAAGAGCTTATTTCCTGAGAAAGGTGACGCAAACAACTGATTTTTCATGTTGGAAGGCAAAGTGACAATCTGAAAAGAAACTGTTTTGAACAAACTCAAATGAAGATGTTCCAGGGTTTTATTTTTATTTTTATTTCTGCTCAACTCAGCCACTCAAATTATTGGAATTATAACTTTATTTATTGTAATTTGAGCAGCCACTCTCATTATGTGAAAAACTGCTGGATGACTAATGTAAGATGCTCCTATGAATAATTTGTGATTAATTATTTCAATATGGAATTAATTTCTTTACCCTGAGATATATATCCTTCTTTTTTATGATTCTGCCATTACTAGCTTTTTATCCATGACACTCATTTTGAATGAATATTATAATGTGTTGGTCACTCAAAGCAACTAAAATTTTAAAAATATCTGCTTTTGAAATTGAGATCTGAATGTTCCTTCGAATACATTTGTAGACTTTGATGAGGAAACAGCATCAGTGGTAATAAAGAAGTATAACACACAGGGCAAAAAGTGTCATTTTTAAAGAAAAAGTTAAAAGTCAGATGCAGAGGGACAAGAACAGCATTTGATCAGCACAGTCAGTTTAAGTTAGATGGTAACACTGCCTGACCAGACAGAAGCATAAGACCCTCATATCACAGAGAAATTGGAATAAACACACTGGCAAGCAGGATTATGTTTTGTAAATATTGGCATGATTTTGGTTTCTCTTGTAGCATATGTGCCTATATTATTGGTTCTAGCTTTTACAAATAATTTCTTCTCTGCTTTTTCTTTTGTAAGCCTTTCTTTCCTCTGATAGCTCACTTTGACCATTGGCTGGTAGGCTTTAAAACAGTCTCTTTGACATAGCAACGCTATGTGCCTGCGTTCCCTATAGTATTGACATAGTAGTGCTTTGCACTTTTTTTTTCTAACGTAGCAAAGACAGGAATCTGGAGCAGTTAGGATATTTTTTTAATCTTTTCAAGACTTGCCGTACATTTGGCCGTGTCAGAGCATCCATAAAATGTCAATCAGAACAATTCTTGGGTGCCATATTGTTTGCTTAACCTTGAATGAATCTATTTACTGACTGATTGGAGTGTTTCTTGATTATGGGGAAAATTGTCAGCTATATTGTGGAAAAATTGATTGGATTCAGATTGAGCAGTCTGCCTCTGCACAAGCAGAACAAGGTCCTTTGGGACAAATAATACATTTGTTTCTATTTATTTTCAAACATTTCATTCTGTCTGAGGTTTGGGAAGAATTTTACATCAGAAATGTGATCTCAAACCATGCCAGACTCAGCTGAGGAAAAACCACTGGTGAAATACTGAGGTCAGAGCTAATAGAAACTCTTAAACACCAAAATGTGATCTGAAGCCATCAAGGTACTGACAGTCATAGCACTTTTAGTGCACTTTTCTGTAATCTTTGTAGCAACACTCAGCGCATCACTGACCTCCTTGTCAATCTGGGTAACAGCTTGAAAGGGATAGAATTTAAGAACTAGGTTTGGTATATAATCTTCCATGAGGTTTTATAATATTTTTCCCTTTTTGATGAAAGAATATGTATTTACTGGAAGAAAGAAGTATATCAAACAGATTTTAATAAATCCCTGTCAAAACAGATGGAGGTTTTAATCTGTAAGGAGGTGTCTTTTGAATCCTACTTGGAATCCAAGGCTTGCATTGTACATCACACAGAGAACAGATTTTGTGTTTGTAGCTTAGGGGCTTCTAAGTTTCTACTCCACCCAGATTTCGCTTTTAGTTTCTAGGCTTGGGAAGAAACTCTCAGAGACTGTTATTCTTGATACGTAGTGAATATTGCCTTGAGTTCTGGGAGCATCCCAGGGAAAGCCCTCTTCAGGAAAGAATGAGGATGCTCTCAGTGAGTCTGGGCATATGGGTATTTCATTACATTTGTTGACCGTAAATCTTTTAATTGCCCTCATATAAGAATTTTGCTGCAAGTTCCTTTTCCGTGGGCAATTTAGGGTACTTCAAAATTTTTCTGACATGGAATTAAAATTTCATGTCACAATTTGGAAACACAGGGACAACTATTACATTTTACCATTTTAACTTTCAAATTGTGCATTTACCAAGTTAGCTGAATGTCTCTGTCTTTTTCTTCTTTTTAATAACATAATTTTACTTAAAAATCACAATGTGGTTGTGATTTTTGTTCTGTGGATTCCTCCAGAAAACCATTTTGGGAGATTTTTATTAAAAGAGGTTAAGAAACCTCATTTTTGGAACTCTGACAGCTGATGTGAAAATTTGCGTTGTCTGGCAATCAATGATGAGAAGTACTTTCATAAACATTTTCCTTCTTTGGAGCTTGAAGACATTTTTCCTGGTACCTCTAGAATGTTTTACCTGTAGGAAATCAACAGGACTGATCTGACATGGCTTCACTGACTTAGCACATGAAAACCTCAAATTATAGTGCTGAGCATTTGCTATTTCTTAAACATAATTCTTGAAGGGTCCTAATGATCTTCATCTTGTTGTCCTTTTTCATCTCAAATGAAGGAAACCGGGATTGCACTCAGGAGGAAGATGAAGTTACAGTGTGTTTTGTCCCTGTGCAGTTAAACCTTCCTACCTCATGTCTCCAATTCTTCCAAATCAATGTTTGAGGTTTTTTTTTTTCCCAGGGTTTGGCAGAAGTTACGGCAAAGCAGCTGGCTCAGAATCACTCTGGATAAAACAAGTGATATGATCCTGGCTAGAGGAGATCTGGCATATCTGCCTCTGTCTGATATTTGATACTTGTGTGGATATCCAGAGCTTCAGTTCTTGTTATTGTTGGATGATCAGCTTTCAGCAGAAGCCAGAATTATCTTCCCTTATTTGCATATGGTGAGGAGATTATAATTTTATTTCTGAAGGCCACTGTCACTTCAAGACTTTGCCAACTGTAAGGTGTCCTACTTCAGACTACTCCCTATGTGCATTTGGAAACAGCATGTCATGCAAATGATAGACCTCTCATCAGTGTGGAAAACAGGTAATGAAGACATTCCGCTGGTGAAATGCAGCAGTTGCTCACGGTTTCCAAGTTCTGGTTGTAATATGTATAATTTAAATATCTTGAGCCCTCTTTCCTTGAGGAATAAACAGTTTGTTGCTTAATACAGTGATTCTCAGCCTCTACTAATGCAAAAAGATTTGCAACACTTTTTTTTTAAAACTAAAATGAAATAATGTTTTATTGGAAACCTTTACTCTCAACGTTTTTGTACTTTTGTTACTTTCCTTCACTTTTTCTTGCTTAATTGCAAAACATGCAGAAGTGGAAGGCTCTTTTTCCTTGTAATTTAAATATTTTTAAATGTCTTAGGAACTATGAAGGATCCAACTTGAGTAACAGCAACCTGGTAGTAGGCACTCCCTTACAGCAGTAATGAAAGTGGTATAAACCTTTGCTAAAATAGGATGGACATGTAAATGGGAGTTTTTTCAGTACAGAAGAGGGAACTGAAATAGGATTTTTTCCTTGCTAAATTGTTAGTTTTGAAACTTATCCTCCTTTCCTCCTCTGAAATAGCGTGGATGTGTTTGCCTTCAAGGCATGCTTCAAGGATCACCATTTAAAGCTGAGTACTGGGAAAGCAGAATTTGCTTAAAGAGCAAATTTTGTGGTGGGATTATAATTTCTCCCACCTCCCTTTTAGAAAAACAGGACTTCATTGGTTCTTGCTTTATGCAGTAGAGGTTGATAACTTTGAATGGTGCTTAATTGGCATAGTCATGCAACACAAACTTTTTTTTAATCAGCCTGTTATAAATATACAGGTACAGCTATAATAAATGAATGCAGATAATTACTTTCTCTATTTTTCACTGAAATAACAGGACAATATGACTGCAGAAATAACCTTAAAATAAATGACACAGACACCCCACATTCTTTCATTATGAAATGTCATCAGAAATCCTTCTCGAAATGCTTCTTAGTTGTTCCTCAACGAAATAGATTTACATAATTTTAATTGCAGATGGCATCTGCTGCTTTTAGAGCACATGGCCAAAGCATGTTTCTTCAACTTGCATATAAATAGATGGTGATTTTTCATCACATCTCTGTATGTAACATAACTGAGATAAAATGAGTGTAAGTGCAGTGAGAAGATATTTTTGACTGCCCTCTTAAGGACGTGTGGTAGAGGAAAGCATGAAGTTAGGTTTAGTGTGGTTTTGAGGACCATTTATAGAAACTTGATGGTTGCTATCTGATTGTACAAATCAGTTTCAAGGTGTGTGTAGAGAGATGTTCCCTACTCTTGTAGTCTAATCCACATTGACATATAGAGATGAAATATTGCATGGTGAGGATACCAGCCAAGTTGCTGCTGTGTGACATGCCTATCGTGGGACTCATTTAGGATTGTCTCTTCATCATCCTGAGGACCCTTGACCATTGTGCAATTTCTCCTTTGTTCAACTCACTGTTGATTGCCATAGTCGTTGGTGGCATTTGATATTATTTAAGAAAAATAATAATGTATAAAACCTCAACATCTCACTTAAAAAAAAAGAAAAAAACTGTGTCAGCATTTCCCAAGAACTTCAGGCGTCACGCACTCACGAGTTATGTGCATGTTTGTTCCTTCTGGAAAACATTCAAACAGTGAGAATAATGTCTTCCTTTCAAAATGAACTCTTCATGATGAATCGTTTATTAGATAAATGTAGGATATATTTGTCTTGGTTCATGGAATTCCTGAAAAGACCCTGTGATCTCCTCCACCATGGTCATTATCTGAATTTCTTCAATGGATTTCTTTTGCAGTATCCTTTTACTCCAAGGGTTTATGGTACACATACTGGATGAGAATTCTGTTGTGTGGTGGTAATTGCTCACCTAAGCTATGTGATTTTGCTTCCATTTGTTTGTTCACTGTGGTGCATGTAAACAAAGCTGAAATGGCTTCTTTCATGTGCAAATATGAAATGGTTTACCTGAACATTAGTATAAACTGAATTTTGACTTCTTGGACTAGTGGAGGAAAACAAACAACAAGGCATAAACATGGCTAAAGCTAATTAATCTAAAAGTTCCTATGAATGTAAATGGCAAAAGTACTCTTTTATTCAAAAAGATCTATGGAGTTTAAAAAACAAAAGTGTTGCTACAGTTGGAAGAAGGATTAAAAGTAAAACCAATGTGTCCTTACCCACTGTATTCACATTTATTTCTGTATTTACATCTAGTCTGGGTCTATGACACATTTTTATTTAAAATACGGACCTGAAGTCTCCAACTTTTTCTGAATAGACTAATTGCTGTATCCCTGCAAGGCTTCATTGAACTATTCTGGGTTCAAAAGGCTGCCTTAACAGAAGAAACTTCTGGACTGGGTCTTCTGTTGCAGCCATAGCCTCAGGTCCCACACTTTACTCTCTATTGTCAGAAGGGGTCATGTGAACACGTAGAGATAGTAGTCGAAACATATCTTATTTCTCCACTGGGACATATGCATGGGTTTTTTCAGGCTTGCCAAAGCAGATGTTATATTTACAGATTTAGTACAAAGTCAGAATAGTGAACAAGGTTAATCCTATGCCATAGCCACAATTGATCAAAATTTCATCAAAACTCCAGCTGGAGAACCTTTGTCAGAGCAATGGGGAGTGATCTTTTGATAAACAATATGAAAAGGTAAGCAACAGAAAAAAAGAAAACAATCTTAAAATGGAAAACATTCAACACTTTTTTATGAAATACTTTGTGTATTTTTGTGAAAAGGCTAGCTTTCATTAGATCTTCCACAGTAAAAATACAAGGGTAGTTCTCTGTCTGAGTATCTTGCATTTCAAAATAACAGTTTTCAGGATTATTCTCATATATTTTCATTTTCTAGTTTAAGTGTTATGCCACTCTTGAGTCTTGAAGTCAAATAAAATAACAACTTTGCAGTTCTAATTGAAAACAAGACCATGGAAGCAAGATCAACTGAAAATGCAGTGACCTGTGCTTTAGATGTGTTTGTATTTTGTTCTCAACATTTCACGTGGGCCCAGAAAGAATAATGCTTAATTTTCTGATCCCAGATTGAATTTAGATCTCTGGCAGCCAGAAAATCATCTTTGGACTTGTAAACCATATGCATTTGATCCGGAAGTCACTGAGAGAGAACAAATACAGAACCCGACAATGTCATTCATTCAGAGTTACTTTTTGGCACATAACAGCTGGCTTGAAAAAGAGATGAAAACAAATACAAGTTCATTCAAGCATAGAAAGATGGGTTTTCCAAGTGAAAACCAGCATCATCTCTGTACCGGTCCTTAGGCCATTTCCAACTTTATTATACTTCCAAGGACATTTTGTCCTCACTTGTATAGCAGTGTGTTTGGCACTCAACACAGTTATTGATACACATATGTTCATGGAGAAACTTGCATTAAAAATAGACCCCTTTACCCGGAGTCAATATTTCATTCCTTTTATCAAGTAATCTAATTCAACTTTATTTATAATATTTTAGGCCTAACAATATAATCTTTGAAAGACAGCGGAACAGGAATTAAAGGGAGAAGATGAGGGGAGAAAAATTAAAAAGAAAGCAGGCAAGAGAACAGCTTGCTTTGCTCTCATTATTGCTATCCTGTCAAAAAATGTGCAGAGCCCTCTGTCAGTGCATAGACCCTTTCTTCTTTGTTCCTTTTAACGATATTCTTGGAGAAGTTACATCTAAGTTCCTTATGCACATCCTTCACTGACTGTGAATCAGAAGGTATATGAGGATCCATTCATTTACATCATAATCCTGATGTCAACCTTTCCTGTTACCACAGAAACACAGTCCATGACCACGCTTTGTATTAAAAAGGAAAAATATGATACCATCAATGATGACAGCTCCCATGATTTAATCCTTGATTTTTGCCATAAAATCTGACCTTTACTTGATCTTACTGCTTTACTTGCACATTTGATTTTTAAGACTGCTGATAGCTTGGCTTCATTTACTTTCTCAGTCTGCTCTAATAGGAATTTACAAGGATCAGAGTTTCCCAAATGCATCGGTTCTCTGTGGCTTTTGTCTGCTAAATAGAATGTTGTATTTTTGCCTAACCAGAAAAACGGTGTCCCTGATGCCTCTAATGCGTATCTTAAATTATCTTGTCTTTCATATGTGAAATATAATCTCCCTAAAATATTTTCCTTATATGCCATTGTTCTTTTGTCTGCCTGGTTAGCAGTTTCTACATGTTAGACAAAGCACACACAGATCAAGTCCATTCTTAGCTTTCAGGGGTGGTTATAGGTCACAGCCATTTGACATCCTTTTCTGATGTTTTTTATTTAAGTTCTCCTCATGCTGAGAAATCTGATAAGTGAGTTGTATGTGCTGTTATACCTGCATCCCAACTTCTAGAGTTCAGGGAGCCTGGAATTTGTCAGTAAAGATCTGAACCCATATATCACCCAGTGTTTGAAGGTTAGCAACATAAATCTTTCAGTAAAAGAACAAAGGTCTACAAGCATGTTCACATTCCCTTAGCTTTCAGTGATAAGGAAGCCATTTTCCAAACAGCAATTAGGTCAAACCATAAAAATGCACACTATAATTTTGTTCTTCATAAAATAGAGCCAGCATTGCCTCGCATTTATACTCAGCATGTACTGATTAATGTCTAAATCCTCTGATTTGCCTCTAAATTTGTTCTGTCTTGATGAGATTTTTTTGTGTTTTTTTTTTTCTCCAGACTTTTCCTCTATATGTTAAATATTCTCTTTTTTTTTTTTCTTTCAGACCTTTATCTCCTGTTTTACTTCAGACATTTTTTGTTATCTAATGAAAAGCACAGTGCATTTGAGGCTACCATTTTTGGATAAACAAAACATCTTCTATAGAAAATTCTGTTGTTCTAGTTTAGGTATCAGGAGAAGATCGATGGTGCTAATACAGAACTTTTCTATTACCCCTTTTAGCTCCCAAATGCTTTGCAAACATGAACATTTCAGAGGTGGGGAAAGGGAAGGAGGGATAGTAAATCAAGTGTCCAAGGCTAAAGAGAGGGATTATTGTTGAGCACGATGGAGCTTGTGTCCCTGGACCAATTTCCTGTTCCTTTGCTCAGATGACCCTTTTCTTTATGGCAGCATCTTAGCTGAGATGGGGCCAGATTTCACAGCCTTGATGCATTGTCTCCCACCAACGTGTTTCTGCTTTGACTGCTACGAACACCGTACTTCCGTTTGGTCTAGGAGCTGAATTTTTTAAGCTGATCTGTGAAAAGAAAAAAAGGGTCACCCCTCAGTCTTAGACACAATCAAATTGCTTATGTTTCTGGAAACTGAAGAAGTTTAAAGGGAACACACTTTGTAAGAAACTGCTTCTTTTTAAGAATACACTTCTTGTATCTCAGTCAGCAGGAGCAAATTGTACTACAGCAATTTTATCCCTGACCTCAGACTTGTCATTGACTCTCTAGGAATTGGGTCAAGACATTTCACTCAGATTTTCATCCTGTGTAAAATGGCTGGATAACAATCATGAACCAACCTTTTAAAGTACTATGATATAATAACTATTATTTTACTGTGTATTTTAGCCAAAAGGAAAATTAAGTTTCTGTGTGGGCTTCTCCAGGTGTGTTGATGCTATCCATATATCAAAGGTCTTTCTTACTCATCATCTAAATCACAGTTTATTAATGGAATTTTGGAGGGGAGGAAAAAAAAAAAGCATCTATCTCATTTCCGCAGACTAAGAGAGACTAGCCCTCTCTTCTTGAATAGACAGAAGATTAGAAGACCTTTTATTTTTTTGTTTTCTTCTTCAAAAATGGAAGAAAAGAGAAGATGAGAAAGCTGATTTATTTGAATGCTGCAGTTTCATCTTTGGCCACAGTAATGGGCAAGCTGAGCTACACCGTAAGATAATAAATAACAGGAGATAAAAATATGAATAGTTGAAAAAAAAAAGCTAGCTGAGAGATAGAAATAAATGTAGAATACATGATTATGACAAGTGCCAGCATCATCCTTACTGCAAATAAATGAGCTAATTTGCATGGGATTTTTATTTATGAATTCAAGACTGTGACTGAGCTACACTAGGAGTGCAGCCAGGAATGCTCGTGTTCCCTACACTTTATGTGGGATATGGAACACACCAATATTTAATTGTGTCTATATGGAAAACGAGGAATAATGGAGTATACAGATTTTGGTGGAGATTTTGAGGTCATAATATCTTGAAAAGGCCTCCGCAAGAGTTCATAGCCCAGCTTCCCCTGACACTCAGTAAGGGATTCAGTTAAATCAAGGTAAACATTCAGCACCATTGAAATGATATAAGCAAACCCAAGACAGCTATAGAGGCTTGGCAGATACACCTGGACTACAAGAGACTCATGCCCTTCTGGAGGGGCTGCTGGAAGCCAGAGGCATTGTCTGAGACATCTCAAACAGCACTGGATACCTGTGCACCTGGGCAATTGGATAACCCTCATAGTCAGATGTATGCTTTTGTCAATGCCAGTTAACAGCCAATACCTTCACATGGAAACACCATACCAACTCTAAAAGCGATCTGAAGAAGTGTGTTTAAAATATATGTAATTTTTCAGCAAGGTAAATTATGCCTCATTTTTTTCAGAGCTTCATATTGGCATAAAACTGGAATAAATATTAGATAATTAGTACATTATAGTAACTTTACAAATAAGTAAAGGAATAAGGAAGGATTTTAGGAGTTAAAACAAACAAAAAACGCCAAGCTTATAGGAACACTTTTGAATACCCCTAATTGTAAAGTCATATGCTCTAGCTCAGAAGCATGAGGGATGCTGTAAAACCTTCCAAATAAAACAATAGAAAAGAAAGGCAGTATCTTCATAATCTGATACCTGAAAGTGTTTAGGGCTGGAAGCACAAGCTATGTGCCTTCAGAAGCTAAAACCTCCCCCTTTTCTGACTGTATCTACTCCATTTGTTAGTCCTATGAGATCACAAGACAATAAACCTTAAACTGTGGCAGCCTGCTACTCATACATGGGGTCGAAATTACACCAGCCTAGGAACAGAGCCAGGGCTGCCAGGTGTACATTGCTTCAGGAGAGGCTGAGGGTCTCGAATAAGATGCTTTTACTCTCCTAATTTTTATTTCTTGGGATTTAGGCAGATATCCCTCGAGAAAGAGCTGAATTCCTTTAGGATATCTTTTCTGGGAGGAGAAGAAACACTCTACATGAAACACTGTGGGGAAATTTCTGCCAAGATAATCTACCAAAGATTTCCTCCTTCTAAATCTGTCAACCTGAGCATACCTTTTAAGTATGCCAGTATGGTTTGGAAGGCATGTAAAGAATCTAAGCGAGCATATAAGCAGCTAATTTGAAGTGCACAGATGCACTTTCCCTTGGGAATTATCTCAGCTCCTGAAATTTCATTCCAATAATTACCAAGGCAAATCACAAAGATTTCCATTTACTAATCTGGGGCTTCCTGAAATCCTCTAATTAAACCACAGCAAGACGGTTTCAATAGAGCAAGGATTTGCTTTTTGTCATGCTCTTTTCTGTGCTTCCTTCCCCTCCACCACAATCACGTGGTCAGATGAACAGCTCTGGTGATAAGGCACAAAGCTAAAGCCAGGAGGAAATGATCTGTCCTGCAATAGTAAGATGCTACCAGTTTTCTCCTTCAGTGTTCTGTATCACAAGGATATTGTTTAATACAGTCATAAACTGTGTTTACACTATGGCAAAAAATAAGATGGAGCTAAAATTGTATAAGAATATTCCTACAGGACCTGTCAACACTGAAACTTTAATCAGATTTTTAAGATTTTTTTTTGCTGATTATACTAAACACAATTTATATTCAAATACAAGTGGTCAAAGCTTTTAAACTTTGCTTTCTGCTTTCCTCAAGCAGAATCTTTCCCACTGTCCATTGCATAGCCAGCTGATTAAGGCAGGCTGCCCTCTACGTTCCTTTTCTGGTGGCAAAATCCAGGAAACCCTTTTGTCCTTGAGAGGGTTTCTCTCCATACAGTCCTTCTGACCATTGCTAAACACTTCTACTGAAATTAGACGCCTGCAAATGTAGCCGCACTGGGCAACAGCTGAAATTAATAGGTGAGAAGTAGTACAGAATGAGTTTTAAGCCAAACTCTCCTGTGCGCTACTTCATTGAGCTCTGCTCAAACTACAGCCTAACCAAAATTAGTGAAATAGTGTCAAACAGACATTGTTGGTTCTACTGACAGTTTAAGGTTAGCTATCGCTACCTGGAGGTTTGTATACCAGCTTCAAGTTTCCGTTGTTAAAAAAGAGGCCTTTTATGAGTGAACATCAGGTTTATGCTTTCACGTAATTAGTCTGCTCATCTTCTCACCAGGAAAAATGAAAGCATAGCAGAATAGGGATATATGAACCCTAAGGATGAAGGAGGGATGACTGCACAGCTAAGTGTGCATTATCTCATGCTGTATGGCTGTAACAAGTGAGACGGCAGGGAGGTAGGCTCTAAAGCACCCTAACTCCTTACGGTTGCCCTGTGCTTGCAGCGCACTTAAGCAAAGGGCAAAAGAATAGTGAAGCAAAAGAACCACATGAAAGCTTCTAGATAAGAAAAGAGTAAAAAAAGTTTGGAGAAGAGCTAATTAGACTGATCAGCAACATAAAGCTGAACACTGAATGAGCATGGCTTCCAGAAATCAAGTTAATATGCAGAGTGCTGAACACTGATCAGAGGTCAGTGTAGAAACAACAGGTTTTAGCTGGTAGTCCTTGATCCTGAGGTCCCTGGATTGCTTCTAAATATCTGCAGAACATCTTTATTAGAAACACAGTGACAATCCAGTTAACCAGGGCCTGTATATCCACTAGAAAACCTTTAAGGCTCTGAAAAACAAAAAATGAAAGCCAGTAACATCCAAAGATCAAGACATATTGAGATCCTTGCTGCAATATGTAATGGGGATATAGTAATGGTGCACATCGAGGGAAAGTGGTATGAAGGGATTTTAAAGCAAGATAAACTTACTTGCCCTTTGTCATGAGAGGAGAATAACGAGACAGTAGATGAAACTGAAAGGAAATAAATTCAAACTGATAAAAGGGAGTATCTTTTTATACAATGCATAATTAATCAGTCAAACCCACTGCCGTAAGATTTCACTGAGACATAGAGTTCAGAAGGAAAAACAGGCATTTATATGGATAATGAGAACATCTTTAGATAAGATGAAAAAAAAAAAGAAGGATATAAAGAGTAATGTTTCATGACATAAATCAAGCACTAGCTTAATATGGAAGGCATTAAGAGGACATGGCATAGGAAAGGTAATGCTAACCCACACAGAGATTTTAGTATCCTTTATGAGACTGAACCATTGTCCTGAGCATGAAGGGAGATCCTCTCATGCTTTTGATGTGTTTTACTTGTCAAACCTTCTTGGTTCATAACCTCCAGATCTACAAAGCAGGGACTGTAGGAGACACAACAGATGTTAGCAAGTAGAAAATATTTGGGCATAGAGTAAGGAAGAATTTGACAGCAAGAGGAACAGGGAAAGCCCAGACTTTATTTACCTCCTTCTTTCTGCAGTAGTAAGAGGTTGCAAAAGGCTGTGAAGTTTAGCACAGCTGAAGTTTAGCTACTCCAGCCTGCTGTTTCTGCCTCGGTGGATTCTGCTTCCATCAGCATCGATGGGTTTGGAATAAGGCCTCAGGGCAAGCATTTAGCATAGACTTACAAACTACAGTTTTATTTAAGCAACTTCTCTGGGAGTATTGACTGGTAAACCTTTGAAAAAGCATCCTCCCTGTATATTTTTAAAATGTCAGCTTTTCTTATATCACGTGGTGGTACTTCCCTGCTTAGGAAATGATTATTCTAGTTCTGACTTGCAGGATGATGAATCACTGGGTGACACACCACTGTGCTTTTAAGACTGTTGTGTTTGCGTTAGGGGATGGTTGAGCTGACCTGTAAAAGAGAAAGTCAGGCCAGAACTTTGACTCAAAAATAGATCTGAGGTTCAACAATAGTTGGTAGGTTTTCATTATTTCACGGTTTTCTATTTTGGGATTCCAGCTGTGGACTAAAATGGGGGATATTATACTTGTGGATTAAGGCTATATTTAAGCACTTGACTTCTGAGAGGACCAGGCATGCAGTATAGGGAGACTGTGGACAGAATTTAAGAAGATCTCAGACATGTGCATGCAATAGCAGAAGGCAAGCAGACAAACAGCTAAATGGGTTCAGCCAGGAGTGTCTAACTTACGTTTGCAATCTGTTGGGGGTTTGGGGGGGCCTGATACTAGAGCTGCAACTGAGTGTTAGCTGTGTGAAGAAGGAAGAATAATGTGCTATTTGGTGGAAAGGAAGGAAAGCAATGCCTGGAGGGAGAAGTAGTACTGGCAGAACATCTGGACCACTGGCTAAGAGCAGAAAGAAGGTGCACTTGTCAATACTGGAAGAAATGGAGTTAGTATGGTCCCAGTGTTTGCTGACACTTTGCTATCTTTAGCCTCAAAAGAAGCCAGAGAAAACAGCAGTCTTTTGAGCTGCTCAGCCCCATTTTGCAAACCACAGACATGGAAAGTGAGCCATCCAAAATTTCAATCTGCTATGATTCATTCCTCTCTAATATTGATGTATGACTTGATGTATCACAGTGTGCTTCATGATATGCAGTGTGAGAATGAGATGCCTAGTCTAGGACACTTGAGCGAGTAGGTGGAGAAAACTTTTTTAAAATAAGTTATATTCAAAATAGACATAAGAATAAAATAAGACATTTCAATTCAGTCTTAAAAACTCACTTTCCCAGGGAAGGAAAGATATAAATATACGTGTACAGACACGTAATATGCCCACCCAGCATCAAGGTTTTAAGCTCCAGTTTGGCAAGCTATTAACCAATTACTTCGGATTTCAAAAGTTTTAGTCGCGCAGAAGTCAATGAGTATTTGAAGTACTTGTATACTTTAAATTAGACATAAAGCTGCTGAATCCCCAGCAGAATGTTTCCTTTTTCTCAGCTGGCACTAGCACCCATGTTTCTGATCACTGGCCTCCCCACCCACCACAGGTGTCTACCTCTTTCACGAGTGAAGCGAGGAGCTTTTAGCACATCCATAACTATCTCAGATCTCAGAATAAGAAGCTGGAAGGGAGATGAGGTTTTTGACCCCTCACCCTACGTGTAACCCTCTTTCTAATAGAGCCTGACTTGCTTGCACATGTGTTGGTGAGCTCACAACAAAAGCGGAATAGTATGTTTCATACAGAATGGATGCTCTTTCAGGTGTTATCTCTTTTTGTTATCTCATTACTCCTTTCAGAGCTGTGCCTGCTTCTTCTACTGACCACACTTTGACCAGTTAAAAAAAGGTGAAGTCTTCAAATAGCTTTTTCCCCACTTGGGGAAATTTGCTTGGTCTTATCTTTATTTAACTGTGCACAGTATGCTTATATAATACTATACATTGTAATTAGAATACCTTGGGGGGTGGGGAGGCTGGGTTTCTTTTTTCTTCTGTTGTTGTTTCAAAGGTAAACAGATTGTTCAGTATTTTCTGTGTTGTGCTTTATTAAAAATCATTCTTCACTCATGGAGAATAGATTTAGTATAACTGCCTGTGTATGTATATCTTTGAGTAAATGTATATGTGCATGGAAGTTTGCATTTGTGCCTATGTAGAATTACTGCTGTGAACAACTACCTGTTCGATCAACCATGTTTCCCTTCTTTTTCTCTTTATTTCTCTGAGCCATCAGTGACACATCAGGATATGACTAACAAGCTCCACACACAGAACCAGTAGTTTATCTCTGGAGTTATTTATCAAAGAAGTCCATTCCTTGCAAACTGGTCACTGCAACCACAAAACAGCATTAGGTAGCACATATGATTAAACTGGTTTTGCTGGTAGAATATGTTTATCTGACTTTTTTTCTTTTTTCCTAAGGGATTTGAGAGCAGCCCTTTTTCTTAACTTTAGTCAAAATGTAATCACTCTCTATTTCTATCCAAATGTGCGTGTATTGTTCTTAGAGCATTTTTCACTGATAAAGAGCTTCTCAGTTTTTTTCTGTGCTTATCTTGCAATATGAAGAACCTGTTATTGTTCACTACTGAATAGCAGAGATAATACCCACTCTACAAACTTTCAAGTGGAGCTTTGTCTTGTACCTAGTGAGTAGAATAAGATATGCACCACAACTGGCTTTTCACATACCTTTAGCTACAATTTTTCCACCCAGTCACATAGTTATACATAATACTGATGGAGAGCTGTGAGGAAGGAAGGAAGAATACTGAAATTAAAAACAAACAAACAAAAGACCCCTGCAAAAATCAAGCCTTTTCTTACTGCCTTTCCTCCAGGATTCCAATAATTATGAATGAGTAACATGTACTGAAATCAGAGACTTCCATTTCAGAGAAAGCATCATACCCAACATTTTCTGTGTTCTTTCTAAGGGGTCAGTAAGCTTAAAAATAAATAAAAATCCATTATCTGACAGTGGCAGTACAGAAGGTTGGAACTGAGCAGGGTCAGATGCCGTCCTGCTGGGAAGGAGGAAGAAACAAAATTCTCTCTGCATTCTTGCGTAGCTTCATGTGTTCATGATAGGTATGAGTGGCTAGTGTAGGAATTTCTACTCCCTTGGTGTCCCCAAGAAGGGGAGGGAGGAGGTAACAAAACAATCTTAGTTGAAAATTAGGGTATTCCTTCTGAAATAAAGGGGTAGCAGGTGACTTCCTTTCCTACAGAAGAATAATTGACTTCAAAGGCTCTCACTGAAGTGTGGTAGTGTATAGAAGTATTCATGAGGTATTGCAGCTTGCTTGCCACCTGAGTGCACAGTCTGGCCCACAGTGATTATTATTAAAGCTTGTGAAAGGCAAAGCCTGTCATTCTGAGAGCATGGTCTCAGCAGAGGGCTTGGCATCCTTGCTGAAGATGAGGAGTGACTTGGGGCACAGACGATGACAGTACAGACCTTGACACCTCTGGCTGTTTTCCTAAATTAATTTCTGCTGATTGGTGACCGAATTTAGTAATCTGTTCAGTGTCCTATGTGAAATTTTGGCATTCAGTCTCCGTCCAACTTTTATACGGGCAAAAAAATCATTACCATAGGTGTCCTTGTTGACAATCACAGCAGGGAGGCTAAAGACTATATCATAGAATCACAGAATGACTGAGGTTAGAAGGAACCTCTTGAGGTCGTCTTGTCCAACCACCCTCCTCAAGCAGGGCCACCTAGAGCCAGTTGCCAAGGACCATGTCCAGATGGCTTTTGAATATCTCCAAGGATGGAGATTCCACAACCTTTCTGGGCAACCTGTTCCAGTGCTCAGTCACCCTCACAGTAAAGAAGTGTTGATGTTCAGATGGAGCCTCCTGCGTTTCAGCTTGTGCCCACTGTCTCTGGTCCTGTCACTGGGCACCACTGAAAAAAGCCTGGCTCTGTCCTCTTTGCACCCTCCCTTCAGGTATTTGTAGACATTGATAAGATCCTCCCTGAACCTTCTCTTCTCCAGGCTGAACAGTCTCTCAGCTTTTCCTCATAGGTGAGATACTCCAGTCCCTTAATCTTCTTTGTGGCCCTTCATTGGACTCTCTCTAGTATGTCCATGCCTCTCGTACTGAGGAGCCCAGAAATGGACACAGTAATCCAGGTGTGGCCTCACCAGTGCTGATGGGAAGGATCACCTCCCTCGACCTGGCCTCTCACCCACAACCTTGATCTTTTCTGAACAGGGATGCTGGCAGATCTGCAAGCCGAAGCCTGGACTGTCATCGTCTGTTTGTTATACAGCCATTCTGCTGGTAAACACCGAACTTCAGTCTTTAGGCTTTTCAGCACAGTGTCTGTTCAAATCTATGTTCTCTTTTTCTTCCTTTTCAATAGAAAGGCAGAACCTTGGCAATGACCATTCACACAAACCCAGTCTTGATATCCTCACCCCCACTGGGTCTGCACACAGGAAACAGCAGGAGTGGTGCCAAAAATAAATGTGGCACAGCAGATAAAAACAGCTGCTATTGTCCAAATGGTATTAGAGTCATTTTCATTCCGGCTATAATACCCCATAGTCTAAGGCACTTATATATTTAAACCCTGAACTTCTTACCATAGAAAACCACAGTCCAATGTAGAAAAAATACAAAGGAATTTTCTGTGTTTCTTTTGTTTTGTTTTGGTGGGTATTTAATTAAATAGATTGAGTTGTTTGTACATATCTAATCTGGAAAGATGCTGAAATCAGAAGCATTTTTTTACTGATATAATACCTATTCTGTTAGCAGTGGCTCATACTGTTATTTAGTTTCCTTTTGTAATATCTTAGTTTAAGTTTTATCTATTTTTCTTGGTAAAAGCATCTTTCACATCTACACACAGAGCATGCTGACCACCCAAAAATCACAGAGTTCTACAAAATGATGAAAGCATGAAATGATTTCAGTCTGATCTGTAGCTCACACCTTAACACAGAAGCCATGCCTGATGAATTTTTCTCTCCCAGCATAGCCCCTGGTAAACTAAACACCAGCAAAAACCTTTCTGATTGCCATAAACTGGCTATATTTTCTTGTGAACCCTAAGCTTTCATCCAGTCTCTAATCAAGCAGGTATGCATCAAATTTTATAAAGGGTGCTTGACCTGATGTTTAAAAAAAGCAAAAAAACCCATTGCTCATCCTTACTGGCTATTCAACACAGAATATAGCATAAACCTACCTATCTGAGAAACTCTTATTTGCCCCAGTGTGTGTAATCCCCAAGGTGTGAGAAGACAGAAATTACACCTTTTCTTCAAATATTTTTCTTCCTTTAGAAAGGAAAGTATGTTAGCTTGCTCAAGTAGTGGAAAACCAAAGCAAACCAAGCCCTTAGACTTGGTAAAGCTTTAAAATGACTGTATTAAACATCACAATCAATGATAAATATGGCTTAACAGGGAACATCCATTTACCCACTTCTGCCACGGTGTCCTTGAACATCAAGCGGTTGCTTTATTCAGTTTTCAGCATCACTCAAACAGTTTCTGCTATACCAGTGCCTGTAATCTATCATTCAAAACATTGTAATCAAGATCTACAGATTATGTACCTAATACAAATGAACTAAAACCAGCACATGCATTTTAAATAATCAATTGATATTTAATTAACACACAATTGCTGCCCTAATACTGAATCAAATCCTCTTAAAGTGTGACCATAATTCCCACTAGAGTGGTAATGTCCTGAGAGTGAAAGAAATACCCTGTGATCATTAGAAGAGTATTGTAATTTATAGAGTTTTTGTCAAGAGATTAAACAATTCCAGAATCTATTACACATGAAAAAATGCACTTTAGAAGAGAAAAGAATTATGGTCGCTCCTTCCTATCCTTTACATTTTAGTGCTATATATTCATTTTAATAAACAGAGGAACTCAACATTCTTTCCAACTAATGTACATAAAGCTTCTGTATAGTACTTTTTATCAAATATGACACAGAAAACTGCTTAGGGAAAATGATGCAAACTCAATTTTTGCCAAGTCTTATTATGAAAATATAGCACAAAAATTAGCTGTAATGACCAAAAAAACATTTTCAGGAGACATTTCCTTTAATTTCTCACAGAGAAATGGCTTGAAGAATCCTAATAAAAATAAGTTCAAGGAACACCCCCTGTTTTCCATTTGACAGAAGTCAAACTCCATCTTATAACTGGATAATTAATTAATAAAATAATGAATTATAATACAAATGGTCTGATTTTTAACCAGCTTACCTCAGTCAGAATGTACAAAAAAGAGCAGATTTAAGACCAGAATAATGGTTGTTCAGTGCTGAAGCAAGGATTAACCAAACCCAGAACTGTGAGTCCAGCAGATCTGTTGACTAAGGGAAGTGTACGTATTCAGCTCAAATACATGGTGTCACTTCTTGGGATGGCACCCAGCTTCTTCCAAGGTGGGGTTTCCCCTACTGGGAATGTATCTCCTTCTTCATATTTAGTAGGCTTTTCACCAGCTTCCCCCCCTCCCACCCCTCCCCCCAAAGGAACTTCTGAATTTTCAACACCTTTGTGAACCTAGCACTTAAAATCTCCTGAGGCTAAGATTTCTATGATCTAATTACTTATACTGTAAAAAAGTATGTCCATTTGTTTAGTCTCACCACCAAATCATTGTCTCTAGTCTTTCTGCTGTGTTACATCAGTCGGGGTTTTGTAGACTTCTGTCATCTGCACTTTTAATTGCATGATTTCAGTGAGGGACTGAACACCAGTTCTAAAAACTGATCTACTCAAATGCAAAAGATTTTGTACTGGCAATGAGTATTGCATTTCGAAAGAGTAGAATACGCATAGGTTAAAAATTTGCAGTACTTCATGAAGCCAGTGAAATTCCACATTGTTCTTGCAGTTCCACAACTCTCATACAGAGCAAAAACTCTTCTGTTTCAGATTTGTATCGTTTTGTGCTTGCACATCTACTAGAAAAAACAGAGAAAGGGAGTCTAGGTAGGTCTCAAACTCAAAGATGGAATCCTGCCATACTTAAATCAATTGTTTCTACTACCAGAGTCAGGATTCATTTAAGGTGTTTATTTTTTGTGCAAAATGTTATATAAAAATGTCTGCACCAGCGTTAGCACAATAGCTCTGTGCCCTTCCAGCTGATAGATAAGCATTTTGTCTACTGAACTACTGTGCTTCTCACATATATTGCTTCTCATGCATACGTCTGTGTGTGTTTATATATCTGTATTCATATACATATATATTTGTATATAGACACATGTAACCCCTTCTCCTGTGCTGATAAGAGGTGTTTTGAGGTCCACAAATAAAAACCTGTGTGTAAGTGATAAGCACAAACATGCATTATTCTCTGGAGGTCTTTATCTGAAGTGCTCCCTCTGTATCTCCATCATGTCCTTAGAAGATTTCTTATTTTTCAATCTCATCTCCTACAGAAATAACACTGTGTGATGATCACACCTAAATTTTTAGAGTCAGTTGCTTAGTTTCAACTAAATTTTGCAGTGGAAGGTGTCTGACAGTTAATTAGTTTTTCTAGAGTTTTGTAAGAACAGGCTTGGCAACATAAAGGAGGAAAATCCTAACCATTTTCTGACAGAAGAAAAGATGCAGCAGGAAGCTGGGCATTATCAGACATGGGACAACCAACCTGGAAGACAGGATAAAATGCTTTAACTGTAGGAAAGCTTCAGCTGGAGCTTATTCTTTCTTAAATTCCAAAGTTGCTCAAACACACGTGAATCTATTGAAAAATCATTCTCCCCATTCTGGTGGGATAGACATTATTATTGTCATGAAGTACTATTTAAAAAAATAAATATATATGCTTTATATGTACACACACACATATATATGCACACACCTATAAATAAACATTCATGTATATGTGTAGAGGGAGGCTTTGAAGCTTTATTCCCCGTTCATCTCACGTTGCCATTAAGTTTATGACTATCTGGAGCTCTTCAGTGAATCATTCTGTCGTATATCATGATAGAAATACTTTTGTCTTGGAAACTGATAATATGAAGCTGGCCTCTTGGCACATTAAAGAAAAAAACATAATAAAAATAATATTTATTTTTGAAGAGGACAGCTAGCTACATAGAATCCCAGACTTGAGTAATGTCTTTAAATTATTAATCTCCCTGACTTTATAATTTTTTTCTTAAATACTTTTATACTACTTAACTGACTCAGCTATATTGAAATCCATCTCTCAGCACTTTCTCTATCTAATAATGACTTTCTGAGTTCTCTTTGTATCTACGTATATTTTCTTTGTCATTTAAACTCCATTCTGCTTGGGCTGCAAGCTCGGAGAGATAATCAAGCTTAACTTTGACGGGCATCATAGATAATACGAATTTTCCTTTGAAGAGTTTCATGCTAAATTTGAAACCTGAGCAATTTGCAAAGTGATGTTTTAAGATGAAATCTCCATGTATCCTTTAACTGTTGAGTTAATATAGTCACCTCTATAACACTTATTCATGTTTTTCTACTGTGGTATCTGAGTGTCTTCTGGTATTGTGTTAAGCAATGACTTCTAACTGGAACATATGACTATTTCCTTCATCCTCTCTTGCGTGTGGATGTTTATTTCTTCCATATGTATGATGTATTATACGTTTTGACTCTTAAAGACTAGGTCACAAAGGGCATTGTGAACGCAGAAAAGTAGGTGAGGATGGTGGTGACTCTTAGATCTTCTAAGAATTCTTCCTACAGTCTTGGACAAGCCCAGAAAGAAGCTGTCCTTCTTTCCTGGAAATGATACATCACTGTAGTAGAACGTTTCATTATGCTTCCAAGACTGATTTGGTTTTGACACCACACCACACCACACCTTGCCCCCCCCCCCCCATGTTGCTAATTTTGGAACTTGAAGGAATCCTAGAGATTTATCTTTCTGGAGATCTTAAATCATTATTTTATAGAATGAGTGGATGGATATATTTGATGATATTCCATGTTGCTTTAGAAGCATACAGATTCATTTAGCTCCCATATGGGATAATGTGGGATAATGTCATCTGGTTAAAAAACAGCAGTTGCATGTGTATTTAAAATGTCATTTTTGTTGTCTCTTAGTCACAAACTAGGCCACCTATTTTATAATGACAATGAACTCGGAAACAGCATGCTCTGTGGATAAGCATTGTGCTATTTTTGTTCAATTTATAAGATGGAAGTCAAGCAAAATGAGACATTCAATGTTCAGATAATAAGACTGAAACCACTTGAAAGCTTTACTTCTTTTCTTTTCTTATTGAATACCATTGAACTATATAAAACCTCCAGCCTCTAGAAAGTAAAACAACTAATTAAGCTAAAACCAAAATTCTATGATAACACAATAGACTAAAAAAAAAAAAAAATACTTCTACGATGGCAGAATGACAGTATTTGCATTTCTGATACCGTTTGCAAGTAATAGTGATTTTCTGTGGACGTGGTTTATATGATCCAATCTTTTCCTTCAATTCAATGTTGTTATCTTTTGTTCAGTTGTCAAAGAATAACTTAATTTTTATGGCTAAAAATTTAAATTTTGCTCTATTTTTTACTAGGTTTATAACACTGAATCACATAATTGCTGACAAATGTCAACATCTTACAATTTGACTTAAATTTTGGCTCTTTTCCAGTGCACATGGTCTTGTTTAGGCATCACATTAGAGAAAATCAGTTTCTGCACAGAGTATCCAACCAAGTACACTACCTTATTCCCAACTGCTAACTGTTGACGCTTTCTTATCTGTATATCAGATTACTGTTTAAAACAATGTCCTCGGGAATTATCAGCAAACTTTACTTTCTGTTATACACTAATATTATCCATGGGAGCCAATTATTGAAAGTGTTATGAACAGATGGTGCACTAAAGAAATAAGAAGTAGTGTTCAATAATGTAACATAATGGGCCAGTACACTACATAGCAATGTTACAAATCTTCCACCTATTTGACACCTGAGGAATAAAATTTACTTATTAGTAGAGCAGTGAATCTATATTTGGATGGGCAAACACTGTTTTTCATTAAAATGCCTTCTTTTTGGAATCTTGCTGTAACAGCTGATTATTTTCCTGGCTTTGGAGGACAGTCATAGATGTCCACATGTATATGCAGGTGTGCATGGAGGACAGTTCATAATAAGTATTTTCCATTTTCTTCTCTTCTTCTGCAGTCCTTAAGCCAAGAGTTTATGATAAAACAGCTATAAACCTTCTACCACAAAATTAGTTTCAAACCTATTTTTTTTTTTCATTTTAAGTTACAAGTAAAAGTGTCTGAGCTGGTCTTCACAGCTCTAAGTAGACAAATTATCCCACTAAAATTTAATCCCTTTGAATGAAACTACTCAAAAAAGGTCACAGCTAGTTGATGGGGAATATACCCACTCTTTAACTCTGATTAATTTAGACATCTAATTTAAATGCATTTTAGAAGACATCATCCACTAGTTTCACATCTCTGAATGGTCTGTGAATATTGCCTAGGACTCATCTGTCATTCAGAGCACCCATATTAGATACTTAGTGGGGTATCCATCTCTTTCATTATATTTTCCTTTGAGGTCCAACTGACTTCCCACACTGTAGTATTAGGAAGGTATAGATTCCTATAATGTTGGATTTCTATTTCATAAATAAAAAATAAGGGATAAGGCCTTTAAAAGAGCAGCCTTTATAATGCCTTAAAGTCCATGTTTAGGTACCTTTTGTATTGTCCAAAAGGCTGACTTTGAACCAATAGCTTCAAAAGAGCTCAAAGGGAAGGAACGGACTTCCCTGAAGGACTAGAAGAGCATTTCTCAGATATTTATCCCATAGATTAAAAAGCAACTTTAAAGGACTGTTTGAATAGGATTAAGTATTTCCATTTTTGATCAAAATCTAGGAGAGAAATTAATAAAAATATGATGGAAAGTTGAAGGAAAGTCAGTGTTTCTAATTGACTGATATTTTAGACTAAGGTTCAAGTTGGGAGTGGTATGAATGACCATTTCATTTTATTCAAATCTATTCGGCCATCCAGAAATGCTAAAAATGGCATCAGGTATCTCCTTCCACACAGTAATACAAAGTTGCTGTGCTGCAGGAATAGCAATGGTTTGGATTAAAGCAAAATCTTAAATACAGAAAGCCTTTCTTAAACTCATGAACCTCTTTCTTAAATACATTGTGCTGTTGTCTATTATACAGTTACATGTCTAATGCAGTATCACTCCCCTCAGAATACATTTGACTTAAGATTCTTTTAGCATCTGTATAGCCATGAAATGCTAATCCCTACAGCAGGACTTAGTTTTTCATCTCTTGTCGAGTAACACAGTGCTTTGAGAAACCACTGATATTCTTAGATACAAGAGACAGTTACTGGTTATTAATTATGGCTAAACATCAGAATTTTCAATTTTGAGTGAGAATCCTATGGCATTAGATGTTTAACTGAACATCTCATTAAATAATTTAAACTAAATATTTGAGAATCTTGTGAAATGTTAACACCTGCAACCTCTGGCTGGACTGGCCATATAATTTTCCTGCACTTTTCTGCTTTTTCCCCACTATTGAGCTACAGCCAGATAAAAAACCAACTCTAATTCACCATCTCCCATCCTCCAGCCAATGTGTTGGCAGCTTGCAGGCTGGCTGCAGATGGTCTCCCTGGGGTCTACCGAGAAAGATGCTTAGCTTCTGGGAACTGTCGTGGAGGAGAGCGTGCTTTCCAAAGGACCCACTCAACCCACATGGACCCTGCTCTTCACAGCACAACAAAGCTAATCTCTGAAGTGGCTCATGGAGACCTTGAAGATAAAGAGTTGAGTTAGTCCCCTGACTTCAGTCCCCCTGCGCACTCAGGACCTCCAACTGGTATCAAGCGTTCGTTTAAGGCAGGCTGAGAGTTGTAATTAAGATCAACTGGAGAAACAACAGATCATTTTTTCCTTAAAAATCTAAGCGTGGTTTGTTGTGGGCTTTTTTGTTTTTGTGGTTTTTTTTTTCTTTTTAACTGACAGCTTTCTCTAAACATTAAAAAAAAATTAAAAATGCACTAGTAGCACCAGTACTAGCTCAGAATATATAATCTAATCAGTCTTGTAGCTTTGAAAGGAAGAGTTAACAATTTATTTATGAACTAATAATTTTTGTTGAAGTAACATTGCATCTGCTAGCCCTATTAACTTTGCAAGAAGCAATTCCCATTTATTATTATATAAGGTTTTTATTGATTTTATGAGATTAACTGTAACAAGAAAATTACTGAAAATTTTTGTCTACAACTTCCTACAAACAAAAGGAATGAAGAGAAGTAAAGTTCTACTGAGGCTTACTGCCTTTTTCCTTACTATTCCTCCATATGTATTATATATGTAAAGCTCACTCAAATTAACAATCCCTGTTATTTTTCTCTGGTGTAATACAATGCAAAAATTTTCTTTTCATATATCTTTTAAAAACATGTTCATTTTTATCACAGAGAAAGATTTTTTTCCTATAGCAGGAAATGTGTATTTTAGCTGAAGCATTCCTTTGTTCTATATACTGAAAATCATATTTATATGAATCTGTGACGCTTTCTCTGGATCAGATCCAGAAGGAGAAAAAATTAGTTTTGGCATGACACTAGTTGAAGCTTTTTAAGTAAGTAATATTCTGATTCTGCTGCTGAAAAATAAGAATAGGAAAGCCAACTAGTTTCTCATGATGATCCTTTCCTTCATGGGACCTTAATGTCCCTTGGAACTGAAAGCAATGAACAGACAAAATTTCTACCACAGAAGATCCAGCTGGGAAACATATGCTTCATGCCACTTCTCCACATCAAAATTAAGATCAGTGACAAGTAGCAATGGAGTCTGCTGGGAGACGAGTTCAGATCTGAAAAGACCGGCAGTCTAGCAGAGGAGTGCAGGGAATGTGCTGAGAGTATAAGGAGGTTTCTCAGATATACAATCACTCTTGGAGAAGTTTTATTTTAATGTATAATAAACTCTGGATTTGAGTTTCAGGACAGCAACTTTGCAAAACTGTTCAAACAGGGAACAAAAGTATAAATGACAGAATGTTGTTTCTGCAAATAACTATTTTTTCATAGAGAGCAAATTACATACTGTCTTCTTGTTTCATAAATGTACATCTACAGCCCAGCTTAAGGTGCAACGATCAGGAAAATTCTGGGAGTACACCCATAAAGTAACAATAAACAAGACCATAATCAGGACTTCTAACCAAAGTTAGTCTCCCAGAACTTTTTCACCCTGTCCGTTTTAGTGAGACCGTTTAGTTCTGCATTTAAAGGGTCTCACATTACCTTAGTAGTTAAATATGTTTCAATTTTTTGAAGACATAACAATAAAAATTTCATCAGTAGGAAAAATGACTAGATTAATTTCTATTTGTAAGAGTGAGAGAATGAAAAGGAATGGAAATGGAAAAGATATGTTTTTCATTTAGATTTGAAAATTCTATTTCATTCATCTATACCTCACCTCCTGACCCATGCTCCTCATCTGATCTGAAATGTCTTGTGTATTGCTATAATTTTAAGTTTATTATAAGACAAAGCTGCTTTCATAAAATAACTTATATTACATGTATAGTTTTTTATATAAAGTAACATGTATTACATTTATAGTTTGTAAGTCGTCTAGTTCTCACCAGCATTCATATGTATGTAGCAGTAAAATCACTAGGGCATATCACTAATTGTCAACAAGAAAGGTGAGAAAACTAGGCAAACAGTATAAATTGTATCCAAAGACTGGAATGTTGAATTTAAGTTTCCTTGCAAGCTTCATTTAGGGTATTTAAGATTACTCCAAATGCATGATATACAGAAAGCAAAATAACTATGCATTAATTACTTGTTTGCAAGTCAAGTAATGAAATTGTTCTGGTTTCAGCTGGGATAGAGTTAAATTCATTCCTAGTAGCTGGTATAGTGCTGTGCTTTGGATTTAGGTGAGAATAATGTTGATAACACAGTGTTGTTTTAGTTGTTCTGAGCAGTGCTTACACAGAGTCAAGGCCTTTTCCGCTTCTCACCCCACCCCACCAGCGAGTAGGCTAGGGGTGCACAAGAAGTTGGGAGAGGACACGGCTGGGACAGCTGACCCCAACTGACCAAAGGGACATTCCACACCATATGGCATCATGCTCAGCATGTAAAGCTGGGGGAAGAAGAAGGAAGGGGGGGACGTTCGGAGTGATGGCGTTTGTCTTCCCAAGTAACCATTATGTGTTTACAAATCTGCTTTCCTGGAGATGGCTGAACACCTGCCTGCCCATGGGAAGGAGTGAATGGATTCCTTGCTTTGCTTTGCTTACGTGCGCAGCTTTTGCTTTACTTATTAAACTGTCTTTAACTTGATCCACGAGTTTTCTCACTTTTACCCTTTGATTCTCTCCCCCATCCCACCCGGGGGGGAGTGAGTGAGCAGCTGTGTGTGCTTAGTTGCTGGCTGGATTAAACCACGACAGAAATATTGCATTATATTCTTTTAATGCATTAGTAGTAGTAATCTGTTTTTCAGGAAAAAATATATCCAAGGTAAGAAAATATAAAAAATATTTATTTTTCCCTGTGGAATAACCAGATCTTTGTGGCCGAAAGGAAACCTCTGCTTAGTCTTGCCTTGTTCTGCTGTACACAACTGGCTCAGTACCACAATCATGCCAAGGGTTCCATGTCAACATCTTTTAAGGCTATTCTGAATGTTACTGTTGCTGGCTCCTTCTTTGTGCAAAAGAAGTAATAGCAAAACTGCAGTGAAATCAGGACAAACAGTCTGGATCTAAAAAAAGAAAATAATTCAGGTATAGAATAATATTTATCTTAAAACTACTTCTCAAAGGAAGACTCTTCCACGGTGTTTTTGATGCTGGTCAAATTTGGAATTGTACTTTTTCCATACACAAATTTGTTTTCCAGGGGGTATTAACAGTAATGCAGAAAAGAGATGTGATGTGTCACTGGAGGCATTGCCTTCTCTCCCCTTATTTATGATCTTATCATTGTCTTGTGAACATTTCTATGTAGTTATTATGCAGTGAATTTTGCACTATATTATTCATTTGTTATGTTTGCTATTTATTTGCCCACTTAGCAGGGTACAGATTGTGTGTGGGCATGCGTTCTTGAATTGTGACTGCACAGCTTGTTTGTGGAGGATTGTAGTTATCCCAGGACAAGCTTGTGGAGTCATAGGTACACAAGAACTGGCATGGTACACATGAGCCAGTTTTAGCCCCGGCTCTGGGGAAGGTGTGGGATAGTGTCCTGCCAGTGTGTCTGCCTCATTCTGCACTTCGTTTACTTGAGAGAAGTCTTGGAAATCTAGACCATCCTGCTGGATGATATGGCTCAACTTTTCTGGCTTTTTCTGGAAAACAGTTTGTGTTCTGAAGCACAGCATTTTTGTATCTGGAAGCCTATATGTGTATCATGTACCTCTTACAAAATCGAGCCCTTCATAGATTAGCCTTGTGGGAAGATCACGATTTTATCCAAAAAGTGAATTCTGAATGAGTTTTGCTGAGGAAGCCTCTTAAGGTAGCTAATGCAGAGTATATGGGCAATATTTTATGCTCATGATGTGACACTCTGGTTTTTGTACTTTTCTGTATATTTATAAATGAAAGACTAAACTAACATGTTACCTAAGTGAAGAGATGAGATTTCTGCACCTTGTTTTCTTAACTTTATTGAATGGCCCTTTGGGATTGAAACCACATACCTGAGGGAAATGCCTTGGTTAAGGTAATGGGAAGCTTCAACCACTGGTCATTAACTTCTAACAATGAACCCCTAACGAAGCAAGCTCCAAGAAACCAGGTGATTAAAACCTGTTGAAGAGAGCAAGGCAGTAATGCAGTACACACTAAAACACTTGAGGGATTTTAGAAAGCAGTCTGGGGAGTTGTTCTGCTCCCTGACAGATAAAGTCTTTGCTAAGACAGCATTTGATTTGAGAACTTGCCTTGCTGTATCTCATAGTAAAGTGACAGGCTTGGTATACTAGGGGATAGAAATCTAATCCCTCCTAATGGATGATAGAGCTCAAATCTTCTGACCTCCCAGGATAAAAATGAGCACAAATCTTAGATATTTTTGAACAATTCTGGTCCCTTCATATAAGCAAAGAGATATTACAACAAGGAAAGTTACACTAAGGGCAACAAGGATGATCAAACGTACGACATGGCTTCTGTATGAAGGATGATTAAATAGAGTATTCTGGCCTGGAAGAGAAATGATCTGAGGTGGATATGGCAGAATGTCATGAGTGTCAGGGAGAAGGTAAATAGGGAAAGATTGTTTACTGTCTCTTCTAATACAAGACATAGGGGACATCAGACGAGACAAGTATGTATCAAGTTCTAAACAAATAAAAGGAAATAATTCTTCAGGCATAGCTATCTACGGAATTCTCTGCCACAGGACATTAGAGATACTCTGAGTGTAAAACAACTGAATGTCACATGCATGAAGGGAAAAATTCACTGACAGCTACACAAGAGTAGTACTTTTCTACCTGGACTCCCTGACTGCTATAGATCTGGTGTATATTTTAACGAATGCCTCTGCAGTGTTAACTAGAGATCTGCTATTGGCTGTGTCAGGTACACAAAATCGGGATAACTGCTTCTTTGGTCTGATATAATATGACCTAGGTTATTCCTGTAAATGTTTCTTATTACAGAAAACTATATTGCCTAACTAATTCCTACCAGTGCCCACAATTCCCATTCAGGATTATATCTCACTTGGAAACTGATTTCTCTGGTCACAGAATTAAATAAGACATCTGTGACTTCAGAGTAGTGAAGCAGCTAGAGAAGCTTGCCTTTACAGACATTATAGCAGGAACAAGAGGGACTGCAGGAAATGCTAGGGGCTCAGGGGAAGAAAAAAAACCCAAGCCAAACCCTTCGACATAGTCTATGATATCAAGCAAAAGTAAATAACATTGTATAGGTATGTAGATTTAATAATGATGGGACTATTTCAAGTACAGAGCATGTACTTGTGTGTGAAACCTGCTCACACCTTGTATGGATGTGTATATATGATGAGTTAAATTAAATCCGTAGGGGTATAAAGGGACAACTGTTCCTAGTTACTTTTCAGTGAAATTGTACTCAATAATTTATACATACAGCATGTGTCACAAGATGGAGGCATGCTTTCAGATAGGTCTATATAGGCACAGAAGATTTTCAAAAACTTATCTGAAAGGAAATGGGACTATTTCTTCTGAAAATGTCTCTCATAATGTTCACCACAATATCTCCTTTTAAGAAACAACTAAAAATAACACTTTTGCTTTGATACACACGGTAGTGATATAAAATGGGGGTCTTTCCATTTTCTGAAATATCAGGAGCAGTTTTGTATAAGGACATGGTACCTCTATTTTTTAATATTAGGAAAACTATCAGTCTCTGTTATAGACTACATATTTCTGAACAATGTCTCTATCTCTCCATTGATGAAAAGCCATTTTTGCAGAAGAATTGGTGACAGAACAGAACAAATTGTTGTTTACTCTTATAGTTGGTTGAAGTGTGATGTTGCACAATGACATTAGTGCAACATATTGTTGCACAAAAACCTGACAGGAGGTTGTAGAGAGGTGGGGGTTGGTCTCTTCTCCCAGGTAACAAGCCATAGGACATGAGGAAATGGCCTCAAAGTTGCACCAAGGGAGGTTTAGACTGGATATTAGGAAATTTTACTTCACTGAAAGGGTCATCAAGCGTTGGAACAGGCTGCCCAGGGAAGTGGTTGAGTCGCCATCCCTGGAGGTATTTAAAGGACGTTTGGATGAGGTGCTTAGGGACATGGTGTAGTGGTGGACTTGGCAGTGTTAGGTTTATGATTGGACTTGCTGATCTTAAAGGTCCTTTCCAACCTATATGATTCTATGATTCTGTAACATCTTTTGGCCGGTTAACTTTTGATGGTATTTTGGTTATTAGGGGAAAAAATCAATTTGTCTATTAGCCCTTTAGCCTCTCTCTGAGCTTGCCTATGATTTCACTCTGTCAGTAATCCATAAGAGCATTAAATAAGGAGGAGTGGGTGGGTAGGGGGAACTGTTATTATTTAAATTTAAGACCATTTCATAAAGAATACCTGTCCAGTTACTGTCTCAATCCTGAATCAGTAAATACTGTTTGTTGCTTTCTTCTAATGAACCAACACTAGAAGGAGGGAAAATTTCAGTGATGGTCATATTCAATTCACCAGACCAACACAAAATAAATAAGTCATATTGATTTAATAAACTGGGGTCATATTAGACCCCTATATAAACAGCTTTGTCCTTTATAGTTTGAAGGTAGCATTACTCCTAAAACATTTCAAGGATTATTACAGAAAAATATGAGACAGTGACTAATAGCATGCATTTTGGTTGCAATTATGCCCAAACTCAAGTACCATAACACAAAACTAGGGAAAATCAGTATTACATCCATATGTACTCTTAATCTCATAAGCATGAAAAATGAACAAGAAGTTGGAGCTTTAGGAGAGGGTTTAAAATGGCATTTTTGTTTAAATTGGTGGGTCATAATCATGGCAGTCCTAAATGCTCATTTTTACTGGTAAATATCCCTCCTTATTTCTGGCTTCCAGACAATGCTTTAATAAACCAGGTGCATTACTTTGTTGGTCACCCCCTGATTTCTACTTCATTTTCTGCATCCTGTGATGGTTACAGATACAGTTAATAAGCAGTTAATCAGCTGTCAGTAATATATTTGTCACCATTTTTAGATAATTGCATTTAGAGTGGTCCTGTCTAGAATGTGAAGCAGGTATTAATAATGCTATCCTTTACTTCAAGTAGCTAAGGTTTCTCAGTGGCAGATGAATGCATCTGCTGTTCTCTTGGTATACATACAAAGCTTTCAGCTTCTAGAGTATCCTGTCAGCTCTCACTCTTCTCACTTTAAATCAAGTCATTTTACCCTACACCATTTGCCAACTAACAGTAATTAATTTTATGGTATATTTGGCAACAATTGCATGTTGATCCATTAATGAGTCTGATATTTGGTTTATCATGTTGTTTTAAACTTTATCACAATTAACAGAGCACATACTTCTAAAAGAGTGGTTCTCTGTGAATTTTTTTCAGACACCTACTTGTCTGTCCTTGACAGTACTGTGACGCTTTAAAGATGGATAAATAACACTACCAAGAGAAAATATATTGATTTAAGTCCATCAGGATCTTGTACACAGAGCACACTGCTGGATAGAATCAAACAATTCCAATTATACTGAGCTAATACAGAAAATTGCCCGTTACCTCTTTTACTTTTTCATATTGGAATGAGATTTATCTACTGCTGATATTCCTGATTCTCCCATTATTTATATGTATGCATCAGGGTGCCATGAAATAAAATCAAGAATGAAAAAACAATGATGTGAAGCATGTTCTTCAAGAACAGGAAGGATAACTGGTTGGACTCTTTACGCACATAGAAAAACCATACACATCTATTCTGATACATAGTTTATTCATTTTAAAATGGAGTTTTGGACTGAACAAAATTTGATTTAGTGACTTAGTGAAAATTTTGAACTGCAAGAAAATTGAGTTGACACAAATTCTGAAGTATGTAAACATTTAATTTCATAGGTTTTTAAAAGTAACATATCCAGACTTCACAGGTATAGCTACACTGTATGTAGTGCACTGCAATAGCAATATCACAGTTAGGTCCTACAGCGGAAGCTATATCCACACAGATCAATTAGCTTTGCAGGGTATATAAACCCTGCAGAAGGAACAGTGCACTGATATGGTTGGACTTTCTCTGAAAACTCATTCAGAGGCATCCCTGGTATAGACTTGTCCTTTGTTCAAAAACCACCTTTTGGTCAGACTTTTCACTTTATAATTAAAAAGGGTAAAATCAACCTACAGTTAGCAATTTTTATCTTTTGAACTTTCTTCTCACATGTTCAATTCAGAGAAAAAAGGAGAAAATAAATCTATATTAACCTAAAATGATCTATTTTTCCTGTTTTGTTTTGTTTTGTTTTGTTTTGTCACTAAAATGGTGGGGGAAAAACCCAAACAACCAGCAATGTAAATACTAGTCACTCAGCACTAATACAAGTATTCTTCAGGGTAATCCATCCTTGTGCTTCAAGCAGTTTTCAGTCTAGAAGTAAAGTATGGAGATTTGACATTCAGACTGGTATTAGAAGGGTGTTCAGTGTAGTATGAGAATTGGCTATTGAAGATGGCCTAATTCACACAAGAAGTAGGTGCTCCTGGTGGCAGAAACAGACACGAAATGTAGGCTGAAGCCTAAATTTCATCACAGGACCTTGAAGCAAGGACAAGAAATTGTGAGATGATTTGCTGAAGAGCCAGTGGAGGGTTTCAAGGAGGGAGTAACCATAGTCTGTCTAATGGCCAGCTAAACTAATTTTTAATGGGCTAGAAAGAGTAGCAGTGCTAATCACAAGTACTTCATAGATCTAAGCTGCATTCATATTTGCTGGATAAACCCAGTATTTCATAACCATTTCCTGAAGCTTCTTTTATTATTCCCTGAATCTTCTCCTAGCTATTCTCTTTGCACAAAGGGGCTATTCCTTTCATGGTTAAAGTCTGACAGTAATGCACTGGAACACATCAGCATGAAATATAGGGTTTGATTTTTATACATTCTTGATCAAATTTTTAAAGTATAGATACTGAAACTACTTTAGGGCATAACTGAAGAGCCCTTTTAAAATGTCCCTGCTGGCCGTATTGTGCTGATGAGCTTGATAGTGAAACTGGCCTTGCTGATATAATAGTATCTTTTCTAGGCTGTAAACAATGGCTTTAATCAAGATCCTAAATGCTTTACAGACAAAATGTTCTTTCAGGGTTTCCTGATTTTATGGAGTCAGAGTGAGTATTTTGCTTTTGCTCCCATGCTGTAATTCTCCCCACCCTCAATGTCTTCTATCCTTATAAATCTTAACATCTAAAGGCAATTGCTTGAACTATTTTTAATGCACTGACAGCTGTTAATATTATAGATTACTGTATGTTGTAAGTAATATCTTTGCTATGTCATGTTGAAAAGGAAAGACAAGATGCAGTAAGAAATTCCTCTTGGGAACATGTTTCATTCTGTTTCTGAAGCATGCACATGACAAAGTCAGAGTTGCATCCCTTTATACTCAAAACCCTCTCACCTTCTAAAAGGATGGTCATCAGCATATCTACAATGGGGAGTTCATGATTACTAAACAGTGAACCCATGTCTCCACAACGAAAGTAAGTCATTTGGGACCATAAATGCACACTTGGCAAGCACAAATGGCTTGCCATGCATGTGCTGGGTTGACCTCAGCTCACAGCCAAGCACCTGCACAGCCGCTCACTCACCCCCACCCCCTCCGGCAGCAGGGGGAGGGGGAGAAAACAGGAGGAACGAGAGGGAGAGAGAGAAGACTAGCAGGATGACGGGGAGATTCTAATTGTAACTGCTCAGCAGTGGTCATTTGTGACCAAGGAATGATCTGGCATGGAGGGCAAGGAGGCCTAACTGCAAGATGGGGTTAAACTGGCTGGAAGCAGGAATGCCAGAGACAGAACAGACTCCTTGCACGGGGGTGAAGTTTCCCTTCAGCATTGTCTTGCTGAAAGGGGAGCACTCAGGGGCCTGAGCTCAGGGGCCACCTTTGGGCAGCAGAGCTGGACTGGGGGATGGAACCAGGGCTGGGCTGAGGTGCCCCATGCAACCACTCTTGGGAGCGGTGCTGGTGCAAGTGTATATAAGGAACCTGCTTGTGACGCGTCTTTGCAGACTCCGTGTAGAACCATGTATTGCGGTAGGACTCTGCCCAATTCATCATTCATTAAATTCTTCTTTTCTACTTAAACACAAATGTGTGTTCAATTTGCCTCAAGGGGTACCATAAATATTCCCCAACAGGGACAAAAAAAGACAGGGAGACCACTTACCAATTACTGCTGTGGACAAAACAGACTTGGCTCTGAGGAATTTAATTTAATCTATCATCAATTAATACAAATATTTGAGTACTGATTAGGATATTGGGATACAAAAGCAAACAAGAAAAGAAACAAGCATTTACACATATAGGGAAAACACCTTTCCTCCCCCTTTCAGTTGGTGTGAGTTTCCTCAACTTCACTCCCAGGCTTCAACTTCACTTCTCCACTGCAGACACCTCTCTCCCCGGCTTCATTCTCACCACAGGTTACACTCAATCCCTTCAGCGAGGCAATGAGCAGCATGGGGAGTAAGAGGGTAGTGGCCAAAGCATAGTGGTTTGTCTGTGCTGCCCTTTCCTTATCGCCCTTTTGCTATGCTTCAGCATGGGTCCTCCACGGGTCACTGTCCCTTTGGGGGTGTCCCATGGAACACCTCCTCTTTTAACCTTGGTGTCCCCTCTGCTGTTTCTCACTCTTTTCTTCCCTTCCCCTCTCTCTCCCTAGCATTTTCTGCCCTTTCTTAAACACACTTCCCCAGAGGTGGCACCATCTTGGCTGAGGGGCTGCAGTTGGTCCACTGGAGACAGCTGGAAACAGCTGTGTCTCGCATGGGGCAGCCCCCGCCTCTCCTCATGGAGGCCACCCCTGCAGCCTGCCACTGCCAGCACCTGGGCACCGACACCCAATACAATTTGCATGCAAATTTGCAACTGTACATTAATTATATTTCTGTGCATTGCAGGAGCTCTTTGACAATCAAACATTCCTCTAGTCAAAGAGAAACTCAGTTTGCTGTTGCTGCCTGACTGCAAGAGTTTTAAATATACCACAATCGATCACCTGAACCATTTTGGGAAGGACTTTGATATTTCAAAGTACGGCTTCAATACTTACCAGTGAAAAAAGCAGAGAAGTCAACAGTTCTTTTACTAAATTTATTTTATTTTGAATAAAATGTAATATACTACAGCATATAAAAGAAGCAGTGAAATGAAAAGTCATTTAAGCCAAATACTAAACACTTCATTTACAAAATGTAGAAACGGAACATGTTCTTTTGTTCTGGAAGGCAGTTCTTCATATTTGAAGTGTTTTGATAGATTATCATTCCATAGAGTTTTCTTAAGGAACTCCTCTTACACGTTCCCCCTTGAAATGCAGTCTATTCCCAGAGACACGTAGAAATCAGATCTGTAGCTTCATCAGCTCATTTTCATGCTCCTAAGGGGAGGTTCTGAAACACAAAATTGCTACTTGCACAGCATACCTGCAGCCTGGATTTGGGTAAATTTTATGTAAGGATCCCTCCTCTCCCACTCAGACGAGTCGAAAGGGAGGACACGAACTAGGACGGGCATGTCAGCATATTGATAACCTGCTAAACCTATAAAAGAACCCCCAAATTTACTGTGGCTGTCAGGCAGTTCTGCTTATTGGGTTAATATATTACAGAAGAAGAAGCTATAGCCCTTAATATCTTGTTCACTGATACTTTCCATGACAAAAATATTTTTGCTGTATTGCATCCAGGGTTAGCAAGTGTCCTTAAGTTTTTTAAAGAAGCACCATCCTCCAGCTGGCATAGAGGTTTGTCCATGTTATCCCTTAGGGTGACCAGGAATAGCTGCTTAGGGAAACGGTATGAAATGCGGGTGTAGGGCAAGTAGTCATTTTGTGATTCTGAGGCTTGGTGTACAAGTCTGCTCAGGCAGGGGTGATTTCTAAATTCTTGAATGTTGTTGTTCCTCATTTAGGAATTGCTTTTGACAGAACACTAGTATCACCCATCCACCTATGTGTGCAGTAGTTCAGTATCTCACTTCTTAAAGACATGGATTAAGCAGCACTTCTAAGGTGGATAAAAAAAGATGACTACTTCTTCCCTCACCAAAATACCCTCCGACTTGAAGGAAGCTGTGTGAAGCCCAGAAAAATAGTTATACCCATATGCCTATCTCCATGTATAGCCCTATCTAACAACAGTAAGCGTGAATATTTCTGTGGCCTTCCCACCCCTAATTACCGAGGGAAAAAGTGTCTCATAGCACTGGATATAAAATTCAGATGTCTGAAAAAACAGAAGGGAACCTCAGTCACATGCAAGTCATCCCTCACAGAGTCTGTCAGCTACAGTCTGCTTGCCTGTACTCATTCTGATTATAAAATGAAGTAACTGTAGTGTGGTCTCCTGTTTATCCAAGCTGCATGTTCTGGGGAAGGTGTCCTGCGGGCTGTGAATGCCTGGAAAGAAACAGCTCATATACCTGCCCACTGTGCAGTCTGCATACAGGAGCACAGAGCGGCTGTACGCCTTTGCTAACGCCCACCTTACCAGTAGGTAGGGTGGGATAATTTCTGGGTGCCCTGTCAATATTTGCAACTGTGGACTGTTCAGTTCAATGCTACGGACATGTAGTAGATGGAATTGTCTCTTTTTTGATTAAGGGAAGTCAAACTGAATAAGTTGAGATTTTTCATCAGATTTAACAGTTGCTTATCAGTCATAATATTTTGGATATATTTTTTTAGAAGACACTAAAGCAAAAAAAACTAGCCCAAAACCCCAACTCACCATATATTGCTTTGTATGGTGGGAAGGATGAATACCACACTGGGATATGAATTCCAAACCAAAGCTTTTATGTATGTAAAATGCAAACTTAGAGTGTTTTTACTGGCAAATGTATTTATATTCAAAATGAAAAATGTAGGCATATTTAAGGTTCAATAATATGGAATCATATTTTTAGCAAAACCAAAGAAGTGAGTTTACTGATTTCCATATAGAATATATGCAGGCTATTTTCAAACTGAGATTAGACACAGTTTACCTTTTGCTGACAGCCACTGTTTCCTCATGAGCTAGAATAGACAGGAATGCCATTCCTATGCTAATTGGACAAGAAGACTCATTGTCACAGCAGTATATCATGGAATATTTCTATTTTGTATTTTAGTATACATTTTTCCCCAGTTACTAAAAGGTGCATCCAATTATGCTCATAAATGCATCCATTAGTCCTGATCCCATATACATCTGCCATAGACTAGGGAAAATATACAATATACGAAAAAAATGAACACTGTTAATGTAATTCTGTCAATGTCTCAAAAAGGTTGATGAAGCATTTCTGTAGTTTGCAAATGCTTTATGTATTTACCAATAGGAATCAGTAAGGTGCCCAGAAAATGACTCTTACTTGACAGCTTTTTTTTTTTCTTTCTGTCCTTATGTTTTTTGTTTAATAGCAAATATAAACTCACAGGCTGGTAGTCCAAAATAATCATACTGGACCAATTATTAGGACAGTGATGAAGGCACTAAAATAATCATACCAAGTCAGAGAGAATCTAATGAGATGTTGACACCTTGTAACAACCAGCATCTGTAGCAAACAAACCAAATCTAAAAGAAACAAGAGAAGAAGCTGCATTAGTGCATCCCAAAGATATTTTGCTGATTTGATCTATAGGATATCTGGCCACATGCATAATAAATGCCTTCACAAGAACAAGGTAGGACAGCGCCATTGGAGCTATGCCCTTATACCTCAGTTAAAGATACAGACACAGCCTTTAACTTTATAACGTTTCTACTTTTTCTCCATACAGAAATGTCCCAGATCTGTTTTCTGAAGTTTGATATAAAAGGTAACCAACAAGAGGATGCATGGGAGAAAAAACAGCAATCCCATCTTATTAGGTGGCTCTTATCTTTGATCGCTCTTTTTTCCTACCACGTTAACTTTAGAATACCCAAACAATATAAAATAAAGTATATCTGGTAAGTTGAGTCAGAGGGCTCAGAACCGAGGGGACAACTCCATAAACTAAAGAAAACCAAGCCCTTTATGCGTGTTAAGCACTCAAAAGGACAATCCCAGTGCCATAAATTTATTTTTATGGTGAGGGTATACACACTGATCAAATACAGATGTAACAGATTAATGGATATCTGTAGCTCCCTACCCATCATACGTTGTTGTTGTTGATTTGCCTTTTTCTTCAATTAAGCCTTTTCAGACTTGTGGCTTTGGGTAGCTAGTACAATTGAGTGGCCCAAACAAGAACTAAGTTGTGCGTGGCCAGCACGTCTCTGACAGGAGATATTATAATACCAATTAACTGAAAAAGAAAGAAAAAGTTCCACTTTTTCCTGCCAACTTCCTGTCTCACTGACTCAGGTTTAGTTTCAAAGGACATTGGTTCATGAAGGGACCAATCTTGCTGAGTGCTATAAAAGCAGGGCAGAACTAGATGCCATACATTTCTTACTGATGCATGATTGCACACTGCCCCTGCTAACAACTTTACAAAGATATCAGTATGAGACGTAGATGACATTTTGAAGAACTCTGTAAGAGTAAGCTTTGAATTCAGATGGGGAAGAAAAGTCTCTGTTTTCAGGTAGGTTTCTGACACCCCATTATTATTTCAGAATAGGAGTAAAGCAGGATGGTATTACTATGCTTGGTGGTGGGGGTTTGGGGGGGGACTTTTTTGTTTGTTTTGGGGTTTTGGTTTTTTTTTCACCCTTGCTCTGGTAAAAAACAGAAATAACATAATGAGACTTTCCCAAAAATTGAAACTCAATATTTTACTGGAATGTGGGAATGTGTAATTTAAAATTTTGGATTTCACACAAAAAAAGGAAAGCCAACAGTGCTTCATTGTTCCTCTTCCCATTTCAATCTACTTTATAGAAGATCAGATACTGAACAGAGACAGGCATTCTGAAAAATAAGTTAGGCCACATTTGGCACTTAATTTCCAAGTATCTCAGTTAGACCTCTCAAAAATCTCAGATATATTTCATGAACAAAAAGATAGCTTCTAAAATCAAGTTCTCGTTTTGCTAAATTTGTTGTTCATTTTGATCCTACAGTTTTCAAACGGGAAGCCTCTCTTTTTGCCAAATGGACACACCCTTGTATATGCATGTTCAAATGGAAACAAATTAATAAATCATGGGGTTGTAAAATTAATTACATGACATTTAGCCTGATATAAAACTTTGTGAGGAGGGAACTTAAGATGTTTGCTGATGGGTACAGGAAGACGTAGCTTGTGCCTTGTTAGCTTTCTGATCACTTGGGGGGAAAAATAGGTAGCAGAAAGCAGTGTTTCTAGTGAAGTCATTGCATTTTCCAGAAGCATATGTAAAGCAGAGTATTGTTAAAACAGAAAATTCCCAATCCAAAGCATGAGTAGTAGTTACAGTCACAACTGATGCTGGCTAATTCTGTCACCAGCCATAAAGGACAGATGACAGTCTGGGCTTCTCTGAGTATTTCAAGGTCTCATTTGCCTGAGAATTCATCACCTCTGGAGTCAGCAGCTGAAAGAGGAATTTGGGAATAACTGAGAAAGTGTCTGTGTCTGAGACTGTAAACCAAGACATGTCCTTCTCTCCCTGACCACATTTCAAACAGGAACCTTGCCAATAACTTGTTTTTCCTCTTACCACTGACTAGTGGTACTTGGTCCTCTACTGACCTGTGATCACATGGCATTTTACTCCCGTTTCACACAAGTGTAAATGACCACATAAGCTTGTGGTGAACCAGTCATGGTATCTCATGGAAGCAGCATTCTGATGTTCAACAGCTTCCTGTCCCTTGACAATCCAAAGCATGGAAGTATGTATGTAACATAAGAGTTCATTTATCTATAGGAAAAAAAATGAAATATTTGCCTGTTCTATTACTATAACCAATAAGTGTGTTTTTCAGAGTTGGTGTGATGTGTCTTATTATTCATCTTTTTGATTGCTGCCTTCATATATTTTCATATCAACTCCAAACTCTTATATTCCCTCCTCCCTTTTTTCTCTAAAGACTGTAATAATTTCTGGGACAAGTGGCCATATTAAATTCATATGCCTTTCCAAATAGTACCATATCCTGTAATCAGATACATTAAGGGTCACTCAAGGTGAGTCAGCAAATAGAATTTGCCATGAAGCTGTTTACATATGTATGTATACAAATGACAAATACAGAACACAATGTCAAAAAGCAAGAAAATATAATCAAGAATTTATATAGTGGCATTACTATTCAAGTGGAAAAAAGCCTCCGTAAAACAATGAAGTCACCCTGGATCTGTCAGTTAAAAGCAAATGCCAGTGTAAGTGATTACCACTAATACTACATGTAGAAAAGTAGCATCTATACAAGCAACAATTTTTTTTATAGTACCTATTTCTTGGTATTGAAAAGAACAATATTTCTCTCTTGCTTTGCCTTTCTCCTTGAAGGTGGTTTCTTTTTATGAGGAAGTGCAATGTGAATTGGAATAGATACAAGCACTGGGTTTGAATTCAATTATTTCCTGATTTTCCTTTTAGTGCATGACCTGTAATCCCATAATGTTGTGCATGCCTACAAGTTTAAGTTTTTAACCAGAGCAACCGTGAGATCTACTTTAGGTCCCCAGTGCTCTTTGATCATTTTTATTTATGCACTTTACGTTACTGAGTACCCTACTGTGGCACCACCTGCATCCCAGTGTTTTGCTGCTGTGAAAACACAGAATAAACAAACAAAAAGCCTATGGTTCAACAAACTCCAAATATATTATTTAAAATTCTAGGGTTAAATGATAAGAAGAATATAAATGTAGAAGAGACATAGATGAAAGCAAGATAAAGCTTTCTGCAGCTAACTCACTTGTGCTTCTGCTTTCCCTGTGTCCTTTTTGCTGTGCACATACACACACATATGCACACTCCCATTGTGTTGGGAGTTCAGCAATGCTCACTCCAAAAGTGTGTAAAGTGGACAGAGCAGCACTTTCTCCAAGGACAGTGCTGCAGAGGCGGGGAGAGGATTGGGACCAAGATGCATGGTTAATCAAAGAGGAACTGTCCGTTCAGGGCTGTTGCTATGAATGTGTGTCCACTGCACAAGGCAGTGTAGCATTGAGACAACAAAGCTGAACATCAGCTTCCTAATTCAAATGCAACTGCAGCAGTTTGGAGCTTAAAATGGTCTAATTTACCTTGCTTTTAATAACAACAGAAAATTTTCCAGCTAAAAACCAGAAAGGGGTTTGCAGAACAGTCCCATTCTTCTCAGCTAACCATTTAGGGAATATTCCAGGGTCAGCTCCTGTGGTCACAATTATTTGGCATATACTAGTCTGACAGAACAAAACCAGTAGCTGTGATAGCTTAACTGAACTTGGAATGCAGAATCTTCCACAACAAAGGTCAAATGGAAAAAAACCCAACACCCCAACAAAAAGCAAGAAAAAGAAGTACCATGTTACACTGATCACTCAGTTTTGGAGGAGACATTTGAAAGAATTCATGATACGATATGAATATTTTTACAGATCTTTAGAAAGGAACTAACTTTCTTATTTTGGAACTTTCTTATTTGGAACTAACTCTCTTATTAAGCCATGACTGAATTTTTTCTAAATTTGCATTCCATTATTTTCCTTAGAAATATATATATATATATTTTTTAAGGAAGGTAATGTTTATTTGAGGACTGTTTCTAGTGAATTACAGGTCTTGTGTAAGTTAAACAGTGGAGCCTGCCATACAGTGAAAAGGTCTTTTGAATTGTTAGATCCTTTCTAACCATTGAGTAATTTTCTCCAAATAAATATTCCCAGTAGTAAATAACACTGATCTTCAGCACCTCTGCAAAATCCAGTCATGCTTCCTCTCTCACAGGCTGTCTGCTTGTGCTTAGGTGTGTGCTGTCAGTATACTGTGCACAAACATTTGGTGAGAACAAAATTTATGTCCATATACTCATCTGACCTCTTGGTCTAAACTGACTGGATGCTGGTGTTTTGAGGTTAAAAGTGTTTGAATTAATGGCCTGTGCAACAGAGTTCAGGAACTTCAACAATTTAAATCTTCAAAAACATTCCACCAACATTTTACAACCATAAATCAAAGTAGTTCAAACTCTTAATAGTGTTGACAGGATTTTCCAGTATACCTGAAGGGAACTAAGTTCCCATATTCCTTTGGCACTCAGCTGGATCTCTGTTTCCTAAAATCCTGGCTATATTATTCTGCCCATGACTCACATTGCTTAAAATTTGTGAATTCACAGGAACTTAATGGATTTCAGGTGCAGAAGAATACTATTGCATCTACTGGGAACTTCTGCATGACCCATGCCATAGAACTTCATCCATTTATTCCTCTCTATGCAAATTACTCATATTTAACTAATGTATGACTACCTACTATGTGTTAGAAGATATCAAATGATGGAAACTCTGCACCTTTCCTAGACAGAGTATTTAGGTAGTGTATTTTCATTGTTTTATCATTGTTTGTTTAAAAACAAAAAGTGGTTTTTTTAATTTAAAGTAGATTAGCTTTAATTTCCAGAGGCTTCCAGCAATGACTTTCTCTATGAGATGAAAGACTTCCATTTTAGATTTTTTTATACCAATGAAAAACATACACAATATATATACAATGTGAGTAATGTGTTCTTCCTTTTGATAAAAAATAGATCATTCCCCCACTCAGAGGCATTTTTTTCTCCAGTTTCTACACCACTTTTGCTACTTTTCTAAGCTTTTTCAATAGCTTTTTTCAAACTGTGGGCACCAAAGCTGAAGGAACCCTTCTAGTATCAATCCCGACAATGTCACATATAGAGAAACACCTCTGTACTGAGAGATGCTTCTGTATTAAAATCCAATAATTGACTATGAAGCCTTTTGCCCCCTTACTATGCAAATGAAAAGGAATTCGGCCTGTAAGAAATAAAGAGTTTGTTATCTGGCATAAGTGTAATGAATTATAAGAAGTAATAAATATTATGATTCCCCTTTAACCTAAAAGAAAGCATTTAGCTTTTGTCTTCTGGGCTTCTGTGTTCTGCTAGTCTGCAATGTGTGTAGATAACACCAATGTTGTTGTGACACAAGGTGTCTTGATACTTGTATGATTAACTTACAAAAGCATGACAACCATGGTAATGTTGTCAATGCTGCTGTAATGTATACTTATCAGTGCTTAGGTTACCCCCAAAATAAAGGAAGGTACATGACCATGTATAGTTTTTGTATGAATATATGAATAGATTATTTAAAAAACAAAATTTTTGAGGGGTGTTTCTTTGGAGCTTTTTTTCTTTGACAAGATCTATGATATCTGTCACTTATCATGTTGCTGCCAAACCATGAACATGTGAAAAGAAATTACCGGTAGGTTTCGTTCTAATGAAAGAACTTCTCCAGATTTTAGCAGTAAGCGACAGTTAATTCACATCTTGTCTAGTTTCTGCTGTGCAAATGTTCAACACCCCAGTAATAACTTCAAATATCAAGTGACTACTCATACGGACAAGCTTAAAAAAGGAACAAGAGTATAACTGGCCATGCCTCTACCTGGCAGTCAACACCAAGGATTTCATTTGCCTGATTTATCTCAGCCTCCCACAGGCAGCTCAAGTTGAATTGTTTTAGTTCTGCTATGAACTCTAGATTTTTTTTTACAATCATAGCTTTCTATGATATGGTTGCAAATGCTAGAGATATAGCCTCTAGTTCAGAGTCTCTGTGACCTTGTTTCTTTGACTACATTAGGACTCATTTAATGACAGGCAGTCAACAGTTTCAATTGCTTGGAATGAACACCTAGCCACCATTACTTGATACTCTACAAATCCATACACCATTTGAAAAGTAGTGATTTGATATTTCTTTCCAGACCACTGAGAGGAGTGCTGAACAAGGTCAGGCCTAATACTAATGACTGCAAAACAGTGCTAGCAACATCCCTGTTCAGAGATGGTTCTGCTTAGACAACTACTTTGAGAACAGTTAGTTAGCCAGTGCTTAATCCATTTAACATGTACTTTATTGATATTATGGAGAGTTCATTTTTACATTGGAAGATCCATGATAAAAAGTCAAATTCCTTACAGAAGTCTTAAGTATCTTATGTCCATACATCAAGCAGGAAAACATTAGCAAACTGGTAAAACTCCAACGCTTTGGAAAACTGAATATCCCAGAATTATCACTTTTCAACAAAAGACACAGTGCCAAACTTTGTGGAAATACACATTCATGGCCAGTATAGGTTCAGGTGAACTCAGTTTTCAGTTTTATTTGTGACAGAACATTGTAAGGGATCACTGTGATTCAATTATCATTTCCTTCCTTCAGTTTTATAAAGCTTCGCAGGCTAAAAAAAGGGTCTGCCAGTGAAAAATCATCATAACCTTTCCCTGGCTGCATGTGTTAGTTATGTGTGAAAATAAAAGTACGAAAAAGTGAAATCGATACATTAGAAATGAACCTGAGAAACCTAAATCTTGCAAATTGTTAGAGACTTTACTAGGAAAATCTGACCTTCCCAGTGAAGTCAGCTTTTTAAATCTACTTCATTAGGGTGTTCTGGGTTGGCTTCCCCCCCCCGCCCAGTGGTGAGAGTCAACCAGAATTAAAGATAATTATCTAGGATTGCTGTTCAGTTTCTCTAGCCTTTATGGTGTGGCGTTTAGGTATCTGGTTAATCTTTTAGGTACCAACTAAAGAGAAATGCTAAAATGAATAATCTTCTGAGTTTGCCTCTTTAACTTACAAGAGGCATGTAAGTGATTAAATGTTAAAGTCCGGGGAGGTGACTCCTATCCCCTAGTATTCATTATTACAAAGTCTCCTTAAAGCGCTCCAGAGAGCTTCTTAAAAGCAGACTTGTGTATAATTATTTCATATTACGTTACAATGCATAGTCCCAGGAATAGCTGTCAGGCATAAGCCAGGTGACAAGGTGGAGTAAATAGTGACCCTGAGATGTTGTCACATACATCCTAAGAAAGAATGTACCCAATTTAGTTAAAAGACCATTCCTGTCCATTCAGACCTCTGCATGCAGAAGTAGAGTTACAATTCAGTACTTACAGCAAAGAATGCATAGATTTAAATATATAATTAAAAAAAAAAAAAAAAGAGTTTCTGAGGTGAACATTTTGCATCTACAATGAATAGCAGCCGTGCCACTGAATGTTACCAGAGATTTATCCAGGTAAAACATGTGCATTTGCTGCTAGGTAGCATGATAATGATTTTTATTTCCAGAAAGACTGAAGATCAAAGGGAGCCAGGCTGGGCTTAGTAAGCTTGGATGGTGGAACTGTCAGTTGAAAGTCATTTTCTGTTTACACCTATTACCACAGAAAGGCTGAGACTATCTTGGAATTACAGCTTTTGGAAAAGTGGTAAGTCGATGTGTTCCTGCACCACTGCTTTTCCACCCCGAGTCTGTTATGCCATCGTTCGGACACTCACTGATCCGGTTCTATCCATGGATTAGCACTTTAATCAAACAAAAATGGAGAAACACATTTCACTGTGTTTCACATTCCAGTGTGGGGGCAGAAGATGAGCACTTGAACTGGGAGAAAGTGAGTGACTGACTACAAGCATAAGTAATTCTTGTGTCAAGGCTTTGACAAGTCGTTTGTTGGAAAACCTATTCTACTGATTGCAGTCTACACTTAATAGATGTGCCATCCAAGGATGTGTCAGCTCCCTTGCAGCATACCAATTAATGGCAGTCACTGGTGGTGAAAGTAGCTCTTTTAATCTTATTAAAAAAGTGGCATACAGTATAATTTCCTTTGTGGGAATGTCTGAATGTGTTTTATCCGCTGAAAAAAGAACAACACCATATTTGAACAAGCTAGACAAAAGCCTGCCAGCCTCCCTGTGCCTTTTGACTAGCTATCTTTTGCTTTCTGATAGAGTTCACGCTTTTTAAATCTGATCAATAGCAAAGCAGTTTGGGTACTAGTGTCCCTCCTATTCACACTTTAATACTAATAGTGGTTTTAAGTTAATTGAATTTTGCCTTGATAACCCTTAAAATATTTCACATGGAAGTCACGGATCCTTAAATAGGATGCTTCAGTCTGTTAGACAGAGGTTTTTTCTTACTCTTCTTGATTTTTAATTACATGCATGAAAAATAGATATTATAGGTTAGCTTTGATCTAGAATTTGGACACCTACTTGCACTTGCACAGTACAAAAACCTATGCTTCAATCCTGTCCAACCCTCTCACTATGACCCCCTCAGTATGTGGAGTTGCTTAGATCTTGATTCTTCTCAATTCCTTGGAGACCACATCTACAGTAAGAGTCTTGGAACAGAAATTCTCCAACTGACCTCTGCCATGACCTTTTACGGAAGAGATAGGGTATCGTGCCAGTGATTGAAGTCAAAACTTCCATGAGTAGATCACACCCTTGGTCTGGCTTGCAGGTATTTATTTTTCTTGTTCAGGCTGATGTTCAGGAGACTCGACATCTCTGTTCTTGGAGCTGTTCAAGATGTGACTGGACAAGGCTCTGAGCAACCTGGTCTGATTCAAAATACTCTGAGCAGATGATTAGACTAGGTGGCCTGCAACCTAAATAAGTCTATAATCACTAAATGATTTGGCAGATACTTTGCCCACTAAAATCTAGCAGTCAAACAGGTGTGGTGATTGGTATAATGTTTCTTTGAGGTTCTGGATTCTTTTTCTTTGGTGAAATTATCCTTTTATTCAGGTCAATCAACTTTTTAACCTGATTTCACCAGGAGCAGACAATCACAAAAGCTTTTTTGAAAAAGCTTCCTGTAGACTTGAAATGTCCAGTCAAGTTGACATCGTCCACTAATATGACTCCCAGCAAGACAGACATGTAATAAATTATGCTCTTTCCTTGGTCTTTAAAGACTATTAACTTTTGTAGACTGGCATTATGCAACTTTCCCTCAAAGTCTGGAAACTTAACAAAATATTAACAAGTGCTAAGGTCTGTAACCTTTCCTGATCAATCTATCCCTAAAACCCAGCAGTAACTTTTATTTGGCCTTGGTCGTACACCCTGCCATTTATCCCAAATTCCAAATTCTCTTCCTCAAAGAACAATTCAAGAACATGTATAGTGTTATAGATGCAGTTATCCACCACATAGTACATAGTGACGATATCCAAACATTATTCCATTTTAACCCCCTCTTTTCCCTTATAAACTAGTAATGTCATGTAAGCCCAAGTACTAGTATTGATTAAGGCCACATACTAGCATTAGGTTCTTCACTAGCGGGGTGAATTGTTGGGTTACACCTGCCGCGATCTTGCTGGTAGTAAAAGATGGAGCTGCATAATGCTCGATTGTACACCAATGAAGTTAGTAGGCTTCTTGGCACTGATTTAAATGGCAACAGGAGGAAGTTTTACTATCCCCACTTGCAATACTTCTTTATGTGACTGAAAAGATATTGTAGATTGCTCCATTTTACTGCAAGCTAAAACAAGATGCCCACTCTTTTTTGAGGTTTCTGTCAACATTCCTGTTTCTGTTACCTTTTGCAAATGTGTGCTGTGGATTATTCTTTTATAGTATAATGTTTGAAATGGCTGTGCAGGATGAGACCTGCGGTCTGTGTAATCCTTCAGAATCATCATTTCCACAGGCCACTAACAGGTACTTCAGGAAAGGGAGAAGAAACTGCTACTAAGCAGGAATGGTATAAATTGTCCAGTGGGAACATTTCTACCTAATTCTTGCTTATATTTTTTTCAAGGTGAGTCAGAATTTGTTAAATCACCAGTTTTTCCTAATCTCTACACATCCATTGGTATTTAGCTTTTGTCCACTTTTGTGTTCACAATGACAGCTGTGTGAATCCTTCTGATGCAGTTTTAAACAGCTTTCAGACTCTCCTGGTGGTGCACCTTGCAAAGAATTCAAGCCAAACTTCATAAGCAGTCGGTTTGTTCTAAAGTGAAAAAAGGCACCCATTTAAAGACTGTGTTTATACCTCCTTGGAAACTGTCAGATTGTGTGTAAAGGAATTTATGGGCTATATCTATACATATATATAAAATAAAACACATCATATCCTGCTCTCTGGATCTGAGAACAAATAGCTTGCATATATGTAGATATATTTCTTTCCTCTCCTAAAACAGGGTGGACTTATGGAAATAATCTCAGATCAGTTCTACCCCCCAAGCTGCCCTGTGACATTGCTTGTTAATGTGGTATTTGGAATTGGTCATGACTAAGGCAAGTATTAAGACTAGCAGGAACTAAACAGCATGGACTATCACAATCCGTCACACAATCTGTCAATATTTAGTTTATTATTAAATAATTAATTAATTAAATAAATAAATAAAATAAAGTCATAGAATCTCTTTAAGGATTTGTTCCTACTAGGTCAAAATACCATGCTTACTGGTATTTTGGTCCAACAGCCATGTTTGAGATATAGTGTGCACTGTTACAGACCATGAAGTAGCTACAGCAGTGGCTTTCAACCACACAGATTTATCTGCTCATCTTCAGTCACTTCTGAAATGTTGGATCTGACATCTGACCAAAAGCTTCCCAAGTGTTTCAAACTAACATTGGAAGAATGTAAACATATACTCATCCTCAGAGACGTACTAAACTCAGAGTATTTCCAACAATTTTTTTCAAGGTTAAAAGAAGTAAAAAACAGTGATTTGCATTTGGGTGTAAAGACTGTTCATAATAATGGATTAATTGTAGTCTACAGTTAAAGAGATAGAATCCAATGTTTGGTAAATGTCTATTCAGTTTTGCCAATGTTTGATATCTTTTATTTTACAACACGGGCATACTGTTTATAGAGTTTGTTCCATAATGAAGGGTCTGAATGTTGATACTGCTAATGAGACACCTGGTTTTAATTTTTGTGTTTAAGCAGCTATATTGTTCAGTGCTGAATCACCATGCAACCTAGGATAATTTAAGTCATGCATTGTGCACTCTGTTTCTCTGCCAAGTGGCAGCAACAACGCTACTTCATGGGAGAGCGAATTTGATGTGTGCAGTTCAGTGAGAAAAGGTAGCAAGGTTCCAGTTGAGGCGTAAATATTTGTATTCTATTAAGGAGTCATAGCTTCACTGAAAGAAGATTAAGATATTCTTAAACAAGTGCAAGAGTGGGGAATGAAGTTTTTTCATAGCAGCACCTTCTTTCACAAGCATCTTAGGAGCCTTATTCACTATCCACAGTGAGTAGAAGCGACTGGAGCACCTTCTCAGTGCTCTTCTGTAAGGGAGCTTATGAGACAGAGAGCATGGGCTGCTGGCTTGGCTTTCTCTGTAACAGTTCTGCATTGCAGAAGTACAGCTGAAAATATCTAGATATTGCTATGATCACTAATCCTTTACATGAGGAACAGTTCTTACTGAGGAAACAATAACGACAGTGGAAACGGGCCTCCCAAACTACCTGGAGAATGCATGGGCCTTTGACATAATCCAGAAAGATGAATCGTCATGTACAGGGAGATCCAGAATACCCTTGTGTGTTTTCTAATGTACAAAATTCATTACCATTATCTTTGAATTATACACTACTGAGTGTTTGAAGAGAATTATTATCTATTTTTCTGGTTTTATTGTAGACTAGTTATTTACATCAGTTACCCACTCATTTACAGACACAGACATTTTTGATCAAGGTTCATACATTAAGACCTGCTTTACTAAAGGGGGGGCGGGGGAGAATAAAAAGTGGATCAGCTTAAGCTTTTTGGCCATACTAATTATCTTTTGAGTTTGCAAGAACATATTTGCATCTCCCAAAGCATTTTCACTATGTCAATGTATAACAGAATTGATAACATTTTCTAGAGTGAGCTTTTCAGATTTGTGATTCTTTTAACAGATGTGAAAAACAAATTAATTCATGTTTCCCTTACACTTACTATAAACGTAATAATTGCTTGATAAACGAAACAAAAAGTAGACCTGTATCGATAATAGTGATAAGTTACATGAGCTGCTGTGGGAGCAAATGGGCAGACAGGGAAGATAATATTCTTTGCTTTATAATACAATATATATAATGTATATAATAGACATATACGTATACACATTTATAAACATATGCAATATATGCATGTATGTTTATGTTTGTGTATACATATATATTAATATCTACTAATATACACACATATCTACATATACAATAATATATAATAATGTATTATAACAATGTATTATATACAATAAAATTTATATTATAATCTAATATATAACAAAATATAGTATATGCAATAGTAATATATAACAATATAAAAATATTTTCTACATATATGACACATACACATATATGTATAAATTTTGGAAGTCTGCAATTCCTTTTTATGGTCCCCAAAAACAGTGGAGGTGATAGAAGGAAATTGCAGGTAACCAAAATCCCCAGGAGCTCAAGGTCTGTAAGCTGCAACCTCCTTGTGAAAATCCGTTATTTCAGAGGGCTTACTTCCCTGTTGTGTACTACATGTGGAAATGAACTGGGGAGCACAGGACTACAACTTTCCTCAAGAGCAGCAGCATTTCAATTATTTCAAAATATTTTGAGAATGTCTGTAAGTAATATGAAAAATAAAGTCGATGACAGTGAGATATTGGAAACATTCTTTGGGGTTTTTTTTAGAGATACCAAAGTTTTTAGAGGAAATTGGAAATGCAGAGAACAAGGTTGTTTCTACCTATTCTTAATTTGTTCTTTTTTTAAACTATACTTGTAATGACCTTGAATATACTTTCTCTGAACACATACAAAACAAACTGATCCACAGAACTGAAACAATTAAACAGTGAATTTTAAATGTGGTCTTTCTAGATGTCTAGGGCAGGTGGGATATAATAAAAATATGCTCCATGCTGGATGCACCCTCCTAATGGCTGCAGAAGACATCTGTCCACTTCCATGGAGAGCCACTACAGTCAGTTCCAAACACTCCAAACGCTACATATACCTCCCAACTCACGGACAATCACAGATTTGCTTGACTTTACATGCTGTGAACATCTTGATTGACTTTGGCGGAACTATTCCCAGTGCGTAAAGTGAGGCATGTGCAGGAAATCTTGGCAGGATTTGGGCTTAAGACATTAAGTTTTCATTGTGCTCTGTAGAAGACTGATGGAGGAGCTAATTTGACTGATGCCAGCCTCCTTTTTGCTAAAAGTATGCACCCTAATGACTGCAAAACGTGATGTGACTATTCCAGAAATCTTGAAAATACATTGGAGGAGTGAGAACAGCAGATTTCTCATTTGCATACCCTATATGTTCTGCAGTGGGTAGTTACTGATGGCTTTTTGCTGCTCTACTAGCCTTTTCAATATGTAAAATGTTGAGTATCGGTGAGCTGACATTTCCTACTTTAATTGGCACTTGGATAGACTGTTTCTCTCTAGCAGTTCCAGAAGATTGTTATGGGCCTGAGCTGAGTAAAATGGGTGCAGATATTTTAGTAAATGCAGAAATTGCTAGCACCATCTATTGGTGAAAAATATAAAAAATTAAAACTATTTAAAAAAAATATGCATGTACTCAAATTAGAGTCTGATTGAATAAATGAGTGCTCTTGTTTTAAATATTTTAAATGCCATTAAATTATATGTAAATATATCTTTTTATAACCAGACATTTCATCTAAGGTTTGCATCTTACTGAAGGCACTTGTGACTTCAAAAATATTCACTGTTTTATATAAAGTCCTGGTGAATCTTTGAAAACAGCATTCTTTCCCTTTCCTGGGAAAGGCTAACCAAGCTGGGAAACTGGGGGGAATCTTGGCTATAACACAGGTTTAAAAAAGTAATTAAATCACAGTGTTGCTCTACAGAGAGCCTATTGGACCTGACTAATATTTATATTTTATTATTCAAATGTTTTCATTTTCTGCAACAAAGACAACAACAGACACCAAGAATGAAAGGAGTTCACTACCTGTAGGAACTGAGGAAAGGATTTTTGAGGAATAGTTGGCTTTAAATTAAAGAGAGCAATGTCACAACATAATCATCTAGCCCATACATAAACGAGCTGATGCTCTTACTATTTTCACACATTGACTCAACTGCTGCAGTAATAAAACTAAGTGAAGGACTTGACAGGCTTGACAGGTAAGACACATGTTGATCTACTCTTGATATGATGGTATATTGACTTCTGTGTGATCTTTGAGAAAGGCAGACGCACAAAGTACAGCACATTTCAAATGAGATTTCCAATGGCTAAGGCAGAGTTTTGGAAAAATGTCTATAGACCTCTTATACTGTTTTATGTCAGAGCATTTCTTCTGGTACTGCTTCCTCTGGTTCATGACCTCAGAACTTTTTATTTTTAAATCAAGTTTGACCGCTATACGAATTTGGTATTGTGATAACTGAATAAAAATGACTGTGAATATGGTGGAACCTCCACAGCTAGATTTTTTTTATACCGTCATGTTTTACACAACAGCATACAGAGGTTATACACAAGCTGATGTGTAGTGACAACATTGTGAGGGATTTGATGGCAGTGACTTTGTTTCTTTCTGATGTATGGTCTATCTCAGCATGAGCTGTTCTGCGTTTCCCTATTTTGGCTAGTCTTAAATTTACCCTGGTAAAGTCACTTTCAGAAAGCAATTCTTCCCTCGTGGGATTACCAAAATAACTGGTAGGGCCCCAAGTTGAGGCTAAAGATAATATTTGAATTGTTTTTATGAAGCATTTAATTATGTCTGAAATTCTGATTGAAGGTCAGGATGCATGGGAGCATAGAAGTACTCAGGCTAAGTTTTTAATATATTGCCAGTTATAGTAATCACCAGGGAAGCCAAGGCAAGAAGCTATTCTGATTCCAAGTATAACAATGAGTAGGATGCATTAATTTCTTCACCTTGAACCTAATGTCCCTCAGCAGTTCTTTCCTTTCTTCAAGAAAATAATTCCAAAGTCTCTCATTTAGGAAATGTTAGGTGGAAGTTTCAGAAGATATTTAGGGGTGCATTCCTCTATGGGAAATATCCAAGGGGACGTAAAGGACATGTTGAGTAAAGGAAGAAGGGAGGCTCTGGGCACTGTCTCAGTTCCTGTGCCCTTCTGTGGAAGTGGAGGTGCTGTAGCAGCTTCCTCTACTGCTGCACGGAGTACAGCCTTTGGGGACCAGGTCATCTTCAGCAGTCTCTGCCTTTCCATCCTCATTCACTGCCTCCCACATGCTAGCTGCTTCTTTGGCAATGCTGTGATGGGGATCACTGAAATGAATTAGCTTAAAAATGATCCTAGAAACAAAGGCACTACTTTCATCCCATCACTATTTGTAGGGTGGACTGGCTTACAGGGTGACCCTGAAAATAGCTACGGCAGAGCAGGTGAAGAGGAACAGGGTCACAGGCAAAGGGAAGGTACCCTTATGGCTTTTCCATTGAAGTTTGTGTCTTGTGGAGTCACATGATGATAGTTTATTTTAAAGGCAGAACACTGGGAGTGTTGTAACAGAGCTAAAGTGGGCAACATCTAAGAAAGATAATGGCTGAACTGTGTTCTGGTCTTTTGCTTTAATCACACATGTTCTGTGTTTTCTTATTGAAATAAAACATCTTCAAATGGATTTATTAGCGGATGAAATCCCAGCTATCCTCTTCACCTCAGCAAAATGTACTCCAGATTCAAACATGTATTTTATCTGCTGAGTGACAGTTGGTCTCTGCTGGAGTGAGAGTAATCACAAGGGACCCAGCAAAACATGCAAGAATTCCCAAGATAGCTCTGAAAGAACTAGTACTAGGGCAAGGAGAGCCTCATTAGCCAGGTCTAGTCCTTAGTACAGCCAAATAGGTTGTGTGAGTACTGTGCTAATACGGCTAGCACATTTATTAATGCATAACTTTAGATAGTACATATCCCATGAGACAACCAAACTGCCACACGCCACAGCCTTAAGAGGGGAAACCAACATCAAGGCCACCTGGTGGAATTTCAGCCAGTGCAAGTGGAAGGAGGAGGGAAAATGGCAGTTCCTATGTGATTTCTATCTGGTACTGGCTTCAGAAGTCCTGTGTCAAAGCACTTATGCTATATAAATAATGTCCCAGTTCCCAGAGAGAGCTTTGAGTTAGCTGCCATGCACTTTCCCCTAAGGTCAGGAAAGGAAATCTGAATATAGTAAAGCCTAGCATGTGATAGTTTATATTCATTATGGAAATATTTGTATCATGTTCCCTTGCAGAAAGCATTATTTTTCTTTTTTTATCACTAAGCTGGCTTCAGACGTGAAGAAAGCTGTAGCTAGAGGGGGTCCTCTTTCGAATACATTTCAAAAATCCCAAAACAAAAATAAACTATGGAAAATAATGAGGTTTTGATCCTGGATCTCAGTAAACTTTATGGGGAAACTTTTTTGCAACACTATAATCAAATGAGAATGTTGTTTTCCCTCCTGAGAATCAACATCTCCTTGTTTATCACTGGATAAGACTCAGCGGTTGGTTACAGTCCTCATTGACCTTTTTTGCTACATCATCTTCCCCCCTCAAAAATCTGTGCAGCTGCATCATTTGCTGAAAGAATTGTCAACCGAATAAGTGAGTTTGAAAAGCACTTTGTTGCCTCTCAGGTCCTCTTGCTGTGCGTAAGCCCTGTCATTGCCCTGCTCTACTTTCTGTGTTGCAGGCAAAACACGCTTTGTAACAAATCTTTTCAATCCAAACTAGTTGCTTCCTACTGCTACTGGAAGACCAAATTTTGTTTTCTTGAAATAAAAGGTTCAGAGATTAGAATTTTGATTTTTGGACAGTCAACAATATAAGTCACGCTTCATAAAATAAAAGAAGCTGGGTCTTCTTAATCAGGTATATGCATCCCAAAATCCAGCTGTAGGCAAAATTTGAAAAGTTCCATGTGGGAAGTCACACAGAAACACTTTGACCCACCTTGGGTCAAATTAAATGGTAAAGCTTAAAATAGGAATTAATGTCAATTTGAGTCACAAAGACAAAATTACATATATAACAATTAATTTATTATTATTATCTTTTTTAATGGGAAGTCATAATTTCTCAAAGGACATTTATGGATTGTATAGAGAACAATCTTCCAAATGCCATGTGGCTGCTTAACTGCCCCACCACCACCCTCTGATCTGTCATGAAAATATTGTTTGGTTCATTCTGATATAGAACAGGAAAAAAAATTCTCTAGCTTTTACAAAACAATAAATTAGTATTGCACCTAATTCCAATTTTTTCCTCTTGCTGAAAGTCAGTGTAATAACTAGACATTGCTTTCCTAGTACAACAGAAAACTGAAATTGAACCATTTCATGGTTGCAAAATAATTTCACAATCGCTTTGCTACATCACTAGAAAAGATAGAATCACATCTGTCTTGCACAGTAAGAGAAAAAAATATTAATGCAATGTATATACTAGATTAATGAGATGAGCCGTGACAGTAAAGCTTTTCGGCGCGGATTCTAATATGGTTGAGGAAACTCTTTCATCCAAAGTCCTATTTTCAAGCTCTTATCCATTTGCAGAGTATTGCCTTACGGAGTGAAATTCATCAGGTTGACCCTGCATCCAAAAGGTAGACTATTTTGCATAAGGAAATCTTGACAATAATCTCTTTTATTGTTTATAAGAAGACAGATCTTTCTTCATGGTGTTCACATATTTCAGTCCTTCCTTCATGCACGTGCTCTCTCTCTCCCCCCTCCCCACTTTTTTCCTTGTTGATAGCTCAGAAATGATTTTGTTTTTAACAGAACAGAAAACATAGTTTTCCCAGAGCACAGGTTGTGCTTGGCTATGTTACATACAAACAAAAAGGAAAATGAGGAATAAAGGACGTGAAGTACATTATTTTTCAGACTGATATAAAAGGCTGATTCTGTAGTGACTCTGCATGCAAAATATTCATTAAGAGCAAAGCAATACAGAATGCCCATACAAATGTCCACCCTGTTGGAATAAATATAGCTGGCATATAAACCTGAATGGACTGTTGATCTGGCTGTCATTTCTAGATGACCTTGATCTTAAATCTGTTCCCTTCTGTGGCCACTGCTGCGCCTGACATTTTCCATAATGACACTAGGTAAAGATCTATTGTTTCTCCAGAGCAAGTAGGCTTCATCGACAACGAGGAATAGTTCCACTGGAGGTGACTTTCAAGTACAGGGCACACACCAGTTTAACAGACTGGGATGTAATTCAGCTTGCTTTGCAAAACAACTGGCAGGGACGGAAGAAGGGCATTTCCCTGCCAGCCTCTTCCCTTCCTCCTTCCAGTCTCTGAGGCAGTTGGTATGATGGCCCAACTGCCCTGCTGTGGGAGTCTGCCCTAGCCTAGGGGCTACCATGTTTCTACAGCACTTTCTAGAAGGACCACTGGAAAAATGTGACTGCCCAGAAGAGGATTGCGAAGAAAGGTGTCATGAAAGCTCTGGGAAATACCTTGCAGAGAGAGAGTGTTTTGGACCACATGTTGGTGAAAGCAGTACTGAGAGGTCTTTTAATAACAATGCAATTTTACTGGAATAAAAACGAGGGTAATAAAAGGCTCCCAAATCCCTTGGGAAAGGGCACAATAAGCCACACGTGCTTGGACAGCACTTGTATGTGGATAGATTCTCCATCTCTCAATGTCTTCAAATCTAAATAAAGCACAATTTGAAGAAGTGTGCTTTAATCAAAAGTAAGCTAATGATTCACTAGAGAGGGCCTGGCTGACGTGCCAGCCCATGTGCATATTTTCAGACGATAAAATCTCTATCTACAGCCAGGTGTGTGCAATCCTCAAACCCCAAACTGCAGCCCCTTGGGACATAAGTGCACCCCATTCTTGCCACCCCACAGTTCACTGGGGGTGGTAGGTGCTGCCTCAACAGGCCAGATGAGCTGATAAAATGGGCAGTCCTAAAGGGTTTCATTGGTTGTTCAGTCTTATTATCAGATAAGCTGCTAGAAAAAGTGTGAGTAGTTAAAAGTGAAAACTGAATATTTAGTTGAAAATGTAGGAACGGATTAAAAAAAAAAAAGATAAAATAACAAAGCACATTTAACAATTGGGTTCCTCATTAGCTACCACAATATCTCAGTTAACTTGGCCTTTCTTAACTTTGGTCTGTGTTGCCCTAGGGAGTTTCTTTTGTTCCTTTCTTTAGTATAGTTGCTCTCTCTTCCTGTCCTCACTCTCCACCAGGGCTGTGAGGAGACCTTTTTAATTTGTCCAGGTTGGAATGTTAAATTTTTTTTTAATCTGCCCTGCAGGAGAACTTTTTCCTTATTTTTTCACTCAGAAATCCTGTCCATGACTGACATAAATTATCATAGCTTTTCTCTCTCCTATTAACCTCTGCCAAGGGATTTGAGGTATCATATGCAAATAGAAATATAACACTCTGCAGTTTTTGGAAGCTGAATTTCCCTTCCCTCCTCTCCAGTTTTCCCTGATTTCCATTCCCATTACAACTCTTACTGTGTTCTTTCTACCTCAGGTTAACTCCTCCTGTTTTTACCATTTTTCAAAAATGTGATAAGAATGTATGATTCATGTGTGCTAAGAATCATTTATTGTAAAAACAACTTATTAATGCCAGAGTGACCAATTATCTTGCAGAATTATATATAAACTACATGGGAAAAAGAAACAACAGAAATAAACATCTGAGAAAGAGTTGATAGTTGTCCAAAGTATCTTCCTACTTGCCACACATACTAGCAATTTCAGATTGGACTTTGTAATGTATTCATTTTATGGAAAGACAAACTAAATGATCAGATATTGCATCAAATGATCAGATATTGCGCCCTGACTGTTAAAGCAACAGTCAGGATTAGCTTATGTTGCAGAAAGGTATGGTTACCTGATGGGACAGCACAGCTATACTTCACGTTCTGCCCATAACATGAGGGCATGGCCAAATCTTACGTTCTGCTTGCAGATGCTATTAGCCAGATACTGTACTTCAACTCTTTGATAACTGACTTAATTCTTCTACCTCTCCCTTCTTCCACTTTTGTATGGGTTTCCCTCTTTTTTTCCTATAACATTGTATCACAGACCCTCCTCCTAATCCAAAATGTAGCATTGGCTTTAGAATTTCCCCAAATCTGTTTGATAAGGTAAATCCTAGCACATCTTGCAGAACTATGCAGTTTTTTTATTGATGTGACTTTTTTTTTTTAATTGGAAGGGTTTTGTGGCCTCTAATACATTGATTTTGGACTGCCTGCATTCTAATCTCTTTGTAAATATTTCTCCTTGATTGACAGTAGTGTGTCTCAGGAGACACTGGGAGCTGTAGTCTCTTACTTAAGAGTTTTCCTCCCCTGTCATCTCAAATGTCATTTCTGAAACATTTATCACAAGACACTGTCATTGGACAAATAAAGGGGCTGCATGATAGTAGCTCAGATATACACAGCCTCTCTGCTTCAATGACAGGTCCTGCTGTTGGCTACTTGAGATAATAGAAGAGTGCAGATCTGTCAATAGATGTAGAGGGAAGGACACAGGACAGTATCTGAAATGGCACTGCACATGCTCAATGGGGACAGGAGAGCTGTCAGTGTGGAGTAAGTGCAGATTGCAGCAGAGATAGTGCTCCTTGGGAAATGATAACATTTTTTGAAAGGGCAAGAGAGGGATCTGCTCACAGAACTTGCACACAGTTAGATGTGCACTAGTACAGTTCATGCATTATAACAATTGTGTACTTGTTTTCAAGAGAAGCTGTCTGCTTCCTTTACAGGCTTTGTAAAGCTTTTAACAGTATTTCTTCCAGTTGCATCTGTTTTTTTTTTTTTTTTTAGTAGTGAAATTTCCTTGTCAAAGTAACTTTGAACTTTAAAGGGAAAAATGATTTTCTGCTTCAGTATTGCTCTTGCTTTTATCCAGTAGACCTTTCCTAAAAGAAGGACTAACAAAGAGTAAAAGGAAGAGGGAGTGGGCTTTCCTTCCAAAACAGCTAAGAGAATAAGTCAGTTTGGGGATGTTTTAACAAACACTGCAAGGCATAAATAATTCTTCCATGCCTCATTCCCACAGTAATGAAAGGAAGGTAACTCTCTACACCTGAAGGATCTGTCTTGGTTTGCACTGAAACCTGAGCTCCTAAGTCACAGAGTCAATGTTAATTTTTACAACATTTAGAAGGATTTTCAGCATACCACAATGAAAATACAGGGAGACACTGTCCTATCCTAAAACAGTACACGGTCTGGATTTTCCCATGATGTGACAAACAGTGAAAACTGGCAAAGAAGAGATGATGGCATGAGGAAATACAACAATCCAAGAAGACAACACACTTAACTTAATTTGAGCATATGGTCCTCATCATGAAGTCCTGAGGTGTTACTTTTGTTTGCTATAAGCTGCGTTGTCAGTTATCTCAAAGAATGGTATTTTTCCTTCCTTGCACAAAAACACATATGTTACATACACATACAGTTTATTCACAGAAGAAAAGAAAGAGGATATGAAACACTGAGAAGGTATGAAAACTGAACTGAATAGAGTTGGTAATTAGGAGTCATTAATTCAGTCTTTTTGCCTAATGCTGTTTTTGGTGTGGTTTTGGACTAAATTCTTAAGCCAAAAGAATCATACATGGAAGCACCCCTAAACCAAAACCTATGAAACCAGAGTGCTCTTTCCTCCCCCTTAATGTTTACAGGATGCTTATCTGCAGCTACATTAGAAATGACTATACTATCTGTGGTATCACCCTGTAAATGTCTGCCATTTGGGTTAAAAATTTCAGGTTCAGCAATGTCATTTAAGGGCTCAAGTTTCAAAGAGAGCTAATAGAATATTTCCCACAGATCACATAATATATTTTAGGAACTTTCACCTTTAATTAATAGTTTATAAGTTGCTTTGAGCTCCTTGGATGAAAAAATGCTGTAGAATGCTATTGTAGTAATTATTTCTGTAATAAACCAAGCTAGAACAGAAACAGATTTTTTTTGTAAGGTTTTTTTTACCATTCTGGCCTGTCAATATGTCTTTATTTCTTAGCTCCTTTGGAATCTTTTTTTCTTCCTCTCCTATGTACTTTCTATTAAATGAAGAGTTTAGACTGTGGGAATAATAGAGCCCTTGTAAGCTCTGTCTGCACTCACTATTCATTATTTATCCAGTGACCAGGTACAGTGGAAGCAGGCACAAAGCTAAATGCTATTGGACTAACTTTGATGCAGACAGTTCATTGTCTGAGAAAAAAGCATTTAAGCCTCGATGTTCTCAGTTCCATGATTTTCAACACTACCTCTTCCCCCCTCCTCCTTTCTCCTTTATTAACTGCTTTACTCCAAAGTCCTTTTGACTGCGGCAACTGGCACCGTCTGCAAAATCCAGTACAATGATACTATTCATCCTGGCTGTGCCATTTATAGATTCCATAGCATGCTCCATCCCTATGGTAAAGATCATTCCGCCTTGTCACTTTCCTTCTTTTGAGGCAGTGATCGCTGAAGCCAAGGCCAATATTTGGAATCTGATTAGTGCATCCAAGCTCTAAAAAGCTGAAATCAAGAGAGCAGGGTTGGAAACTCATGTGCGCGCACACACGGAGGGCATAATGAGGCGCATAGTGACTGACAGCACGGACACGGTCACGCTTCAGCAGAGAGAGTGCCAGATGCACTGTTCATTTGTACGCCCGGCCTGACCATCCACAGAGCAGCATCAGTATCCTCTGCAGGGGTGATGCTCTCCTGCCTTCTAGCTAGTAAAGTGCCACGAAGCGGACAGGAGCGGTAGCGAGAGGACTCTAAGGAAAATACTGATACTGACAAAGTGAACTCCAAAATGAATGTGTTACTATGAGTTGATCTCTCAATCAAAGCTATCTAGTTTCTAGTGTTCCCATGTCATGCAGTTATGCTTCTTGCAAGTTTGAACATTTTATGAAGTTCCTAGAGGCACGAAAAGTCACTCTTGGGTGTGCTACTGAACAAGCGTTCTCAGTTTTCTTTCTAGTTGTTACTTTACTGTGTAAAGTTATATTTTGGGCTTTCTTATATGTCTGGTTTTGGCTTTGTTTTGTCTTTTTTTTTTTTCTTTCACATTTACAATAGTTATTCTTCTCATAAAATTTCAATTTTCATAAGCAGACCAAAGATGCATGTTGGGGAACAGATATAGCATGTGCAATATCCTGTCCTTATATTTGAATCTAGACTTCATCTCCCAAGATGTGAAGGAGAGAAGAACAAATGGAAGGGTGGGAGAGAGAAGGAAGGGAAGGGAAAGGAAGGGAAGGGAAGGGAAGGGAAGGGAAGGGAAGGGAAGGGAAGGGAAGGGAAGGGAAGGGAAGGGAAGGGAAGGGAGGGGAAGGGAAGGGAAGGGAAGGGAAGAGAAGGGAAGGGAAGGGAAGGGAAGGGAAGGGAAGGGAAGGGAAGGGAAGGGAAGGGAAGGGAAGGGAAGGGAAGGGAAGGGAAGGGAAGGGAAGGGAAGGGAAGGGAAGGGAAGGGAAGGGAAGGGAAGGGAAGGGAAGGGAAGGGAAGGGAAGGGAAGGGAAGGGAAGGGAAGGGAAGGGAAGGGAAGGGAAGGGAAGGGAAGGGAAGGGAAGGGAAGGGAAGGGAAGGGAAGGGAAGGGAAGGGAAGGGAAGGGAAGGGAAGGGAAGGGAAGGGAAGGGAAGGGGGGAGAGAGGAGAGGAGAGGAGAGGAGAGGAGAGGAGAGGAGAGGAGAGGAGAGGAGAGGAGAGGAGAGGAGAGGAGAGGAGAGGAGAGGAGAGGAGAGGAGAGGAGAGGAGAGGAGAGGAGAGGAGAGGAGAGGAGAGGAGAGGAGAGGAGAGAGGAAACTGGCAGGATGGATGCATGGATGGATGGACGGAAGGATGGGTGGAAGGAAGGCTGACATGCTCTGTGCTTGACAGTCCCAGGTAGGACACACTGTTCATATGAAAGTAAAGTAGAGTGGAAATGTAACTTAATAAATTATAGTCATGATGCTGTAGAATAATTTCTTTCACTAACAATAAAAATAGAAAAAGTTTAAACAAAAGTCAAAACCTACTGCAAACCTTCTTAACAAAAATATTATGGTATGTGAATTTTGAGTGTTTATTTACTTAGTTGTACGGAAACAAACATAAAAGAACACCTGTTCTGGGCTTTGGGCAACCTGGATATCTTTTTATGTCCATTCCTTTATGTCCTATCTACTATATCAGGAGTTAAGTATACTGTGTGGTAACTCTTAGGAAACTCAGACAACAGCATACATTCAAACACCACACAGCAAACTTAATCTACAAGACAAATCAACATTAAATTACACTATTAATCCTGCCAGATATAAAGCTTCTAAGAGTACTTCCTTCATAAATTTGTGAGTGATATGTATTTCTGATCTCTGCTTACTATTACTTTATCTATTCTTTTACTCATACAGCCAAAGTTAGGCATTGCCCAACCACCTATGCTGTCTTCATAGAAAGATTCAGTTTATTTTTGATGAGTGAAGACATTTTGGAATGTACTGAGGATTGGATTATTGCCTGCTATCCGTAGTGTTACCTCATGCGTCTGCACCTGAAAACAAACAATTTTTACTACAAAACTTGATTGTTTCTTCACTTTCAAATGTATTATCTGAATTTTAGATCATAGCTTTTGAAAGCAGGAGCTAGATTTTTGTAAGTAACTTTATAGTCAGTTAACAAACCAGGGTTTAACAGCCTTTGTGGGGCCTCCAGTTTCTACTTTTATTTTAAAAGTATCTTCCTGGAGACTTACTTGTTTCTCTTTTTTCATTTAATAATAGGTAGAAGAGTCCTTACAGTTTAACCTATCAAATTAATTAACCCCAATCAAACCTAGAGACCCTCAAATCCCCTTGAGAAGGCAGGTCTAACAAAGTCTATGGACCAGTTCATTCTTCATCTCCTAAAAGTCTGTCAGAAAAATGATATGAAAATCCCAGGTAAACATGTCTGATAATGTCTTCTTGATAAATGTGGTGAACGCTCCAGCAGTCTGCACAATTTTCCATTAAAAATACCGTTGCCTTCAGTCCCTAACCCTGCCGGAATTCTTCTACATTGTAAACACAGCAAAGAAAAGGAGCATCTGATATTTTTGAGGAAGCTTAGCAGGGTAGCTCCAAACACAGGACATCACGGAAAGTCAGTTTAAGGTTTCAACGGATGGATGAGCTTGTCATGAAATGAGGGGATGAGCTTGGTGATTCAGAATAAAAAGTAAAACTCCTTGAAAACAGGGTGACAAATTTTTTTACTCTATTGTTCCATGTGTATAAAAATAATCTGAGTATCAGACAAGACCCTATATCTGTAGAACCAAGAAAAAAAGGATGAGTAGACTACCAATGAAGAGAATGCAACTAAGCAATATTATTTACACTCAGACTGGGGTGGCCTGCAATGACCTGGATCTGCATTAAAATAAATATTTATTTTATATTTATTTGGTAAAAGATTTTCAGCCTCACCTTAAGGAAAAAAACCAGACTCTTATGCAACCATTTTGGCAGCTAGCTGAGTGTGCTATAATGGTTTGACTTGACATTTGTGCACATGTAACACATTTATGAAATAGGAGACAGTCTTTTTTTTTTTTCTGTGAATAGTAGAGAAATCTTTGAAAAGAAAAGTATTAAGTAGTGTGCCCATGAAAGACTCAGAAGTTTCATATTTTAAAAAAAAATGCTTGTACTTCGGTGTAATAAATATATAACACCTCTCCCTTTAAATCTTGCCCGTTTTACTCAAAAGTGATATTATCGGAAATTTTCTTTTTAAAATATGTAAACTGTGCACTGAAGCTTTACCAGTTCAAATCAACAAAACAATCGAAATATGAAAATAAATTAAGGATCAAATTTACTCTCTTACTGTAACTAGAACATATCTTATGAACTACTTACATCTCATTTAGATGACTGGCAAATATAAAGTATAAGAAGCTTTGGCATCTGTGCGATGAGGAACAGGTTGTACATTTGAAAGCACAAGAAAATAGCCTCATTAATCCAGGTCTAAATTTGTCACTGTTGAGATGGAGTTAAACAGTGTTTGCATCATAAGCTTTTTTATCATGACAGCTTTATTTCCAGCACTTAACTCATTATGTCAACCCATGTCTTCTAATTCTATTTTGAGACCTGAAGAGGTAATAGAACTCTCAATGCTCTGCAAAGGAGTAATTTTCACCCAAACAAAGTTCAGCCTAAGTCACGATATTTGGCTCTACAGCTATCCTATTATAATCCGGTTTTATCACAAAGCGAACTCCTTCTGAAATTACTCCTTTTGAAATGCAGATTGTCAGATTTAAACTCTGATGTCCTCCTTATTGTTGTCTCTTACCAAAAAAAATTGTTGAATGATTCAGGGTATAAGTTGTTCAAAACCTGGACCAGTTCTTTAAATAACTCTTGCTTGACTGATGGAACAGGAAATGGCCAGTATGTAATACGTACCTTCATTGTTCTTCTCATGCAAAAGCACCTTTATGATAAAGGATGCTGAATAAAAACACTCTGAAAGGCCAACAGTTCCTGCTATTTAAAAGGAAAACATCAGCATGTCTCTCATCTGTGATCAGCAAGCTTGCTGCTCCCTTTTCCATTTTCTTTAGGTACAAATGCTATCTTGCAGCAGCGCTGTTCAGCAGACCCGGGGGAGGCAAATGTCAGTTTTCCAGATGGCAAACTGCCAGCCTGGTGACGCTGCGCTGAAAGGCACGGAGGGAATTCACTTGGTTGCAGAAGCAAAAGAATATCGCTTCCTAGCACACCTTGTGTACATGCTCGCTTTGCAACAGCTGATGAGTAGCCAGAAAAGTTTCAGCAGCCCTCTTCAAATGTCTGTTTAGGTAGTGTCAGGTTTCTACATGGCCTCGGCAGCTGTTTAAAGTTATTGCTAATTTACAAAAAGGAAATGTCCCTCTTATGAGAAACGGGTATTAAAATCTAAACACTACCTCTATCAAACTGGCTTATTTTCAGCTTAAACTGAGGCACCTTATGTTTCATAAAATGCTACCTAAAGTGGTTAGGTCAAATGTGTATCTAATATTATTATGCACTTTTTGCCTCCAGAGAGCAAATGCTATTGTACAAACATAAAATCTTGAGTGGAAAATGACTTTACTCTCATTACTACTATATTCTAGTATGGTATCTTTATTAAGATGGCGAGTTATTAGAGTACCTGTCACTGGGGAGAACCTGGTCTGGAAAAAAACCCACAACACTTTATTAGGTGTTCTAATGAAAGTCTAAAATGTGGATTCATCTGATCTGTTATTTCAGTTGTAGAATACAAATGTCTTGCAATTTAATGGACTATCAGACGTTGGATGACTTTCTGGTGTAAGAATACAATTGTTTTAGAAACATATGAATACTTTATTTTACTTTTTAAAAAAAATCAGTTTGATTTTAACAAATCATACAAGTTTAACTCAATACTTTCTGTGGGAAGGTCTCATGTTTCCAGGTCTGTAGTGCTGTGCTGAAGTTCTTTGTCATAAGAGGTAAAAAAGTGGCCTTGTTCTGCCTGAGGGGACTCTGTCAGAAGCTAACACACTTTCACAGGTAAAAAGTTAACAGAGATGATATAGGTGCTTCCTGCACTCGTAACCTGCCCTTCCAATTCTAAGTGGATGGAGGAGTCACATAAAACAGCTTAAAATACCTTTTCATCTGTCTTGCACTGTAAGAATGTCTTATCCAAGAAGGACAGGATTCATAGAGGGCAGCCAAGTCTCCTGTTGGTCTGTCCTTTCACACAAACAGTAGATATTAAGCATGGAGCTGATTTCAGCACTGCTAGCTTCAAGGTTATATTGAAAATATTTAGTGAGTACAATGTATTTTGACTTTCAGTAAGAAAATTCTGGAGAAAGGACAGAAACGACACTTGGAGAGGCAGCACAAGCCATTGATGGGTGCAAATTACTAGGGCGATACAACTGACCTCCTGAATAACTCTCTGTCCGGCCAGTTCCTATCAGACCTCTTTTCAGGTGTGCAAAAAGCCCTATATAAGAGTTATTTGCATAGCAATGAGCAATGTTCTACATCATGTTCTCTAAACATATCACTTACTATTTTATTTTAATCTGTGTAATAGCAGAAAGATGTGAATTTGAGCAATGCACCTTGTAAGCAGATTTTAATGAAAAGAAAGTAAAATGTCAATTTTTTTTACAGCAAGTAAAGAAGTTTGAAAAAAAAACATTAATACACTCAAACTCATGAATTACTTTGAAACTAAGTTATCTGAAAAGATACAATAGGGACATTTTGACTTCAGCTGCAGCCTACTTAATTATTTTTTTTTATAATTTGGTTTCAAATTAAAATTGCAAACAAAACAACAATTTATTACCTACAAAATGCATTTTGAAGTGCACATAATTGATGTGCCAGCAAAAAATCATATTACTATATTCAGATACTCAACACGATATTGTGCTAGTATCTATTTGCACATGACTGCAATTACTGGTTTGTATTCAGACAAGATCATTTACACATACATTTGTGCATGTTTGTTAATGCATAAGGTTCATTGCAGCTGTTCCAGCTGTAATTACAAATTTGATCTTCCTTTGTCATATAGGGCCTATTCAGAACAAAGTTTCATTACTCTATGACCCACTAATGGGCATTTGGAACTTTTTTTGGTATCCTGCCAACATGTCCAAAAAATACCACAACCTTATTATCTAAAATCAACTTTAATAGTGTTTCTGGTCTGATCAAGGCAAAAAAATCTTGTGAAGAATCCCTATCAGCCTGGCAGAACAGAGTTTTGAATGGTTTTGAACAGTGATAACATTTTGACTAAGGATACTTAAAAAGCTCAATTTTTTTTCTCTTACCTATTGAGCAAATGCTATACAGGTACAATTTCACTTCTGTTGGTTTGTTCTATAGGTAATCAACTGCATTATGAAATGATAAAATGTACTATTCATTGGGTTTTACCATCAAGTGGTTAATTACTTATTTGTTACATATACATAACCAGCTGGTAAGCCAACTCCTCACTTGGATTCTAGAAGAAAAGCTTAGATTATTTAATCAAGGAGGGAATAAAATATGTGCTTAACTGTTACCTAATTTGCTAGCTTGTTATTTTACTGTGAGGAGGCTCTGCTGTTCTGAGCTGTTTCCTGAGATGTAAAGGTGCTGTCTTCTTTCATGAACTAAAGGAACGTTTATCTATACTCTGTAGGTTGTTAGCACATGCTCATCATTGTAATATCAGAAAGCTTTCAGTACTGCTTTGATCAAGGTAAGCAGCATCTATCACACATTTGTTCCCTCCATCCACTGGACAAGAAGTGTGGGCAGTTGAGTGTTTTGGTTTGGATTTTACAAATACACACACGCATGAACATGGTGCTTGAATACCACTTTTGAAAACTATTTTGCAGCTTGCTTATGGAGTAATTTTAATGTCAGTTGGAGAAAAAAATATCACAAGTGAGACCTTCCTCATAGACAGAAGTAAGGTAACACAGTGACAGTCAGTAGCCTGGGAAAGGGTGATCAAAATGATTTAAGAGGATTTAACAGATGATCTGTTAATGCAACATGGGCAATAGCCCTGTACTGGTACTTGAACCCCTTTGCACTGTGGAAAAAACACTATTTTATTAGAACTCAAATAGAGATGGAAATATTCTTCATAATTTGTAAAAATTTTCTTTTTCTCAAGATTTTTCAGCTAACTGAAGGTAGAATTAAATCACATACAAGTATATGATATTTACTTTGCTTTTTCTTGGTTGTTTTAGATTAAAAAGGCAAAAGGTCAACAAACTCTAAAACGCCAAGAGTTCAGCAGTCCTGAACTGCTGAGAGTTTATAGCTTCCTTTTCTGTATTCTTTTTGGTTTTTTAATTATTATTATTATGTCATTCTTATAAGACCTCCTTTTCTGATCTAACCTGTTATTCTCTAGAGTTGGAAAGGGCCCAGTTCACAGGTGAATGCTGCCCCAGCTGCTCAGAGTATCCTATTCTCCACAGTAATGACTTAATGGATATTAAAATCCCAGACAGGGTTTGACTGCTCCCCAGAGCCTTATGTTCCTCAATGCTTGTAAAATCCCAGAAAACTGAACTTTCTCATTGGAATGTAGGTTAAAATGTCAAACACAAGTTTCCAAATTGCTGCCAGAAATATAGGGATGTACTGCACTCCAGGATCGTAACCCTGGATTCAAAATGCTGGCAAAGTTAGTCCTCAACATTTTTCAGGATTTCTAGAAAGGTCTGCCAAATCCAGCACAACTAATGCGCCGTGGAAGATTTGGCTGCAAATTCCCCTGCTAACATGGTTCTCCTGGGACCTCTAATAGATATTCTCTGCCAATGCCGTTATGCAATATTTGAAGGCTTGCTTAAGCCTTCATGTACTGCGTGAGTGAGAAGTAGCGTGGGGCTGTACCGTGTCCTTGGGCTTTGCCTGCCCTCTTCAAGCCCTGCCAAGGGAAGGACCCAGGGAGGGAAACTCCTTTACGTACACTTCTCTGCTTCCCTCTTTCCTGTGTGCTTGACACCCTTTCATGCAACTAAAAGGGACAATTTGAGTTACCAGTCCCATGTTCCCCCAAGATGTCATCCCAATAAGGTAAGTACGAATTAAGTGTCAGGAATAAACAGAGCCTGGATTTTGTCCCCTCAGTCTGTCAAACACCAGCTACTTAAATGAGCCAGCACTGAGGGAGATGAAGTCTCCTATGGCTGGCGATGGATATTTCCTTTTTTTGGTTTTGGCTCTGACTCCGCCTCACACTGAAGGGTGAGACACGTCTGGGAGGTGGTAGTTGTCTTTCTGCCAATTCTCATTCCTCTTGCTCCCAAAGGCAGGAAATGGGAAAGCTTCCTTCAGCTTCCCTGCAGTTAGGAGCACCTTTTACACACAGAGCATGGGGGTACGAGGCTCCCCAGTCCCTCTGCTGAACATCGGTTATACTCACAGGCATACGTGTGCATGCATGTACATGCATACCCACACCACTATATAAGAACATATTCACAAGAGCATAGTATATAAAAAATTGCAACTTTTGCTTTCCTTTTAATTCTGTCCTCTTCTTTAGATAGCTTAAATTCTGACTTCAGTGGGATCTGCTGACATTTTTTTTTATGTCCAGTCTATTCTTCTATGACTGACTGGGAATTTTGAGCTTTCATTTCTTAAATTTATTTGTTACAGTTTTCTCAGTAATGTGATAGCTACTTCTTTTCTAGCTATCTTTTAGTGCAGAAATGCAGGACAGAGAATCTTCCACTTTATCCTGGGGTATGACTGTGGATGTTGAGCACGTATAACAACCCAACCCTCCCTTTCTACCAGCAGCCCCTCCTCCCCATCCCCATCTTACACACTGAGTTTCTTCACAGCAGCTGTTCTTGATAACACTTAAAAAGTGATTATATCTGTTGTCAATTTGGGTAAATTATTAACATCAAAGCCAGCAGCAGGCTCTCTGACATTCAATTTCAGGATTTCCACTGGCAAAGAAGGACAAGCCGGGAGAGAGAAGAGTGGGTGGAGGGAAATGGGTGGATTAGGGTTGGTTGGGGGGGAATTATGAGTGCATAAAAAGAAAATTAATTGATCAGAAAATGACTTCAAATTTTAGCTTACATTAGAGATGCTTTTCTGTTTTCTGTTGTGTTTCCAATATATGGATTACTGTTACAGCAAGGAGCACTGAGAGTAGAAAGACTCAAAGCCTAGCCTGTGCAGAGGTACAGAGGGGTTAGGAAAATTAATACCTTTTCAACTCCTTTTTTTAACTTGTGCCTTAGCAGTGACAGTGAGCTAATACAGTCATCTCTTGCTTAACAACAGCTTGCTGTTATTATGGGTTATTCAGCAAGGAGTTTCTGACTGGTTTCATAAAACAGGAATTCTAAGAGATGAACGATGAAGATAAATTGGGATATGTCTAAATGAAATTAAAAATTATTACTTGTACAAAATTTAGAGTGTGGCTGGCTGTACCACCAAATTTGCAGTTAACACTGTTAGGAATTAAAGGTACATAACTGATAAAGATGGATGTCTCACTTTCTTGGTTCCAACCTGTGCCATTTAAAATAAATATTACAATAATTGATCTCTGTGAATGATGTGCATGTGCTAAATGGTGCTTGATGTATGACACCAACTTCCTGCTTCTGGCACTGATGGATGAGTTTAGTCTTCCCATAACGAAAAGATAGTCAAACTTTCAGTTACGCATATTGCACCTCCACAGACAAAGCATGATGAAAATAAATTTAGTACTATTCAGCTACCGCCAACCTAACATTAGCACAGACCAAAAAAAAGATTTAATCAAAACTCTGTGAAAGTGAAATGGGTACCATTTTATATTAACTCTGAATATATGACTCAGTGGCATTAAATGTGAAATGCACACATCTTTTTATTTCAGAGCATTTGTTACATTACCTCCTCTGGGATCAATTGCACCATAAGTGGGGTTCATGCAGAGTCATAAAGCACCCTGGGGAAACCCACAGAAAAAAAAATTCCTACTGCAGAAAAGAAGAATTCCTTTCTTCCTCATGCACACCTTGAGGAACAGCAACATAATATCTACAGTACATTATTATGTGGTACAGGGAAATACTATTAGTCAGGGATTCAACTATTTTTATCACCACAGGTTACTAATTATTCATATAATTTCAAGGTAAGCTTAGAAGACGATGCCCTGTTTGTAGCAGTGGAATTTTTCCACTGGAAAAAGTGGAATTTATTGATGATCTTTCTGTAAGTCTATCTCTCTTCCCCTTCAGCAAGTGCTGCAAAACAGGAAATTCAAGGAGCACAACTGAGACATGCAATTGGGTAAGAGTTTTTCCCAAAGTAATGACTTCATAAATCAGCTTCTGCAGGGCATTTCATGGGTATTCCAGATATTTTTCTTTTATATCTGATGTAATTGTGGATACTTCATTATCTTTATAAATGTCTAATACTGTGGGGGATTTTTACAGGAGTTGTTCCAGTTAATGTGTGATGTGGATAATTTATTTTATTTTGTCAATCTCATATAGACATGCAGGCAGACTTTCAGGGTGGTATAAGATGCCGTAACTAGGTATTTAAATTCTCATTGCAGTCTGTTGAAATGAGGTTAATTGAGTCTTGAGAGCTATTTACTGAAAAATATAGGCAAACAGAAAAAATGTAGGTATTCTAGACACCATTGCCTGTACTGCAAAAGGACAAATTTCATTTGCCCACACATGGCTGGTTAGTGCCATCTGAGACGACAGCAGAAATGTTTTTCTGGAACAGCAGGGGATACTCTGCTATGGTACTGAATAGCTCAACTGAGCTCCCATTGAACGAATAGATAAATTCAGTCTCAGTGTCTTAAACTGAGTTGAATCCTCCCCTGCCCTCAACTCACAGACAAGTCCATCCCGGTTGAATAACCACTTCTTTAGTTTAATTTGAAATTTTCCTTGCTTTTAAATGTACATCACAGAGAATCACAAGCAGACGAGGAAAATAGCATGTATCTTTATAATTAATTCCAAATTGAGGGACTTTTACTAAATCTCATCTTTTCCACAGCCTCTTTAAATTTCACATGGCGGTATTTTTAAACCCTCCTAATGGACAAGTCTTTCTGTATTTTTATTTATCCGCAATGCTGCTTTGAAATCTTCCTTCTGTGCCTTTGTTGAAATAAGACTCCACTAATTAATAAAGAATTTAGAGAGAGAGCTTGCAATTGATTTTGAAATAAGATTACATTAATTTCAGTTATTTTCTGTCCTATTCCTGACACAGCTGTAGACCATTACCAGATGTCCTTTTCCAGATCCAGCTGTGTGCACTACCTTTGGGTGTTGATACTTCCAGCTGCTTACCACAGCTCACTAGCTAATGAAGATGATTTGAGCTAACCCTTCTCAAATGATGCATTTTAAGGAGCACTCTCTCCAGGCCTTTCACAGAGCTGGGAAGGAATTAGTATCTAGCAGAATGGCGGTAGGAAGAAACTAAGTGTCAATAACCATCTCGCATGACAGAGTTATTCAGAAATCTCAGTTTGTGGTGTATCACTTTTATCATTAGAGCTTTTTGGGCAGATGTTTTCATTAAGATGCCCACAAAAATTTCCGCTGATCAGCACAGATTAATATTAAACTCAGTAATCTAATCAAATGAGGAATAAGAAGTGTGAAGAGGTTGTTTTCTAAGATTAGTTTCCTCTCCACCCTCTTTTATACATGAAATGCAAGGCGTATACATTCTGTTTGAAGGATTTAAAACACTGCCCTGGCTTGTATGACATAGCAATATCTCTTCTCAGATGTTTTTTTCTCTATACTGAATTCCTAATCAGGCTCAGGGAAATTAACAAGGACCCTCTGGATTTTTACACTTTTCTGTTTACATATGTCAAGCCAAAGCCTCTTTTTCAACCTACGAATAATAATAATTTCTTATATTTCATTTAACAACATGAATCAAACAGTTCATTTGTAATTGATGCAAAATACCTCTACTATTTTTTATGAGTATTAAATAATGCAAGGTTTATTTCTGCATTCAGTTACATCCATAGCAATAAAAAAGTTAGATAGTGCTCAGAAATCACATCTGTTTCCTAGTGTGGCATAAGAATTCTTCATACACAGAGAAGTTATGGAGTTTATTTTCAGACGTTACTCACCAGACCCTAGATCTGACTGCCCTTTAGAACATGTGCACCATTTCAGTCAAACTGGTCTTCGAAATGACTAATAATTAAATTCTAGAAGGCATGCGGATGAGTTTGACTTGGAACTGAGTGGGTCTTTTTCTGCAGAGGACTGTTCCTTTCTGCTTAGTTGAATATATTTTACATTTTCAATGTGCTGCAAATATTGTATTTTAAAGAATTTGTTGGTGCCTGCATCTCTCAAAATATAAAATTTCCCGTAAGTAAAAACGTAACATTTAGTTGAAATATCCACACCTTGGGAACACTGTGTGATGCATCGAATGTTTTGTTTAGCCACATAATGGCTATACAGTGCATACATTCATGTTATATTTAGTAAATCTGTACTTAGAAGAATTGGTAAACAATCTCAATCTGTTTATTATTTTCAGATTATTTACCAGAAAAGAATAGTCGGTTGCGAATATATTTAACATATTTTCAATGAATGTTTTTAAAATGGACTAATTTTGATCTTGGTAGTTAGTAATGAAAAAATAACACTGCAACAGATGTTAATATCCACAAAACAAGATCAGATTAGAAAGGGTTAGAGCTAATGTCCGTGGAAGTGAAATTCAGATCAGATCCTGCATTTAAAAACACAAGTAAATACTTGAAACAATCTATTTTTACAAAGACTGTGAAATATGTGTGATGGAATCAATAATTTCAGTTTTATGGTATCTGACAGTTCTACAAAAAATTTGAACCTCTGTAATATAAAGGAAATGTGGTGTATTCAAGAAAAGAACCTACTAAAATATATTTGAGACTTTCATGAAGAGTAATATCTAATGGTGATCTGTTCAACAGTGATACAACTGTCAAAATGAGCTGAAGGACGCATAGAATTACTCATGTTAAGCAAGTATTTATCACTTCAAGAATATTTTAGCAAAGATAAAATCCAGTACGAATGTACATTTCACCTTTTGATATACTAAATCATTCCTCGATAGCGTTGCATTTCAGTGTAGTCCTATAACCACAGTGCAGCAGTAAAGAGTAGCTCTCTGTTTGGTACTCTCACTCTGAGAATGAAGGGGCTGAATATTAGAAAACATATTTGGTGAAAAGGTGTTTATGTACATTGTACAAAAAGATGAAAAAAATTGCAGGTTTGGCTGTTTATTTCTATGACTGCAGGCCCAGATGATAGATAGCAAGATGCTTTACTCTTAATCCATATAGGATTTGGGGGGGCACTAATCGAAGTGGCAATATACAGGAAACAAAGAACATAGTCCTCCTGTGATAAAGAATGAATAAAACCCAAAAGAGAAACCAACAATAAAGAGCCCCAGCATAAGCCTTGCTTCTAAATCTAATAATAATGGGATCTAACTGCCAAAAATACCCATTCTCTCAAGCCATAAAGACTTTCTACATGTGGATTGACACGTAGAACAACAGAGTTGTTCAGAGGAAAATAGAACATAGGTGAATGAATTAGTGCCTACCATGCAATGAGCCGTCCTATGGAGGAGCTGTCTGTCTTTCCCCGTGCAGGTATGCAGGGGACACGTGTAACCAGGCTCTTCAGCATTAGGGAGTGCTAGACATTGAGCTGTGAAAGAAGCTGTCAGAAGCCGAAATGTAACTTATAGGAGTATATAAATTATACTTACATTTGTCAAACTATATTCTATTATTAGATACTTCTTTGAGATGTGGAAGTGCTGTTTTCACAATTTTAGAGACAAAGACCTGAAATATCAACGTTATGTCTGAAAAATACAGGCTTAAATGGCTTAAATGCAAAGTCTTGCCAAGGAATTTGAAAAAGCCTGAGGCTAGAGTCCTAGTACAGGACTTACTTACTTTAACTACAGGACCTGTTTTATAATTAGCACTAAAAGTAGCTTCTGCCCCAGTACGGTACTGGATGGAGCCTGTTATTATGGGACAATCATAGCATAGCATAGCATAGCATAGCATACCATACTATACTATACTATACTATACTATTTCTTAATTTCTAAGCTTTCCTCATCTCAATGTTTTGTTTTACCCTCAGTCTGACATGTTAAGTGAAAAGATTATGCAGTTTTGGTTCTTTTTTTTCGCTGCAAGTCAGAGGAGGGAATACATTTTTGTTTCTAGTGAGATGGTAGTAAACAATATCATAAGATGAGGAAATGGGTATTCTCACCACATTAAAAAAATATAATTAAAATATTTTAAATAAAAGAAACTCAGATGGACTGAAATATTTGTTGTCTATCTTTTCAAAGAATTTAGCTGAAATTTCAACTTTTGTTTACTAACATTCTCATTAGAATTGTTTTAATGTGTAATAGGACAGATTGCTACAAATTTAAAAATTATGGAGTTTTTAACTTAGCAAATGTGAAAACAAGAATGTTTCACTTATTTTAATCTTTACCTTCAAATTTTTTTCCAAGGATGAACTCTGTCACATTTAATATTTTTTTGCATTCTTTTCCACAAATGTGTTCACTTTCAGAATTGACATTTTTTCTTCAAAAAGGAGTCCTGTGAATAATTATCACTCTCTATTAACGAAGTTCAAGGGGGTTTGTTTGCTTGTTTGTCTGTTTTTAATGCCTATTAAAATGATTTCTTCTTTCAAAACTTTTTCTCTAAGTTTTTTGTAAAATGGTGCTTTTTCAGGCTTCTCAGATGCAAACGTTATCTGGACCAAGATAGGTAGATAGAAGAAGCACCTTAACCTGATGTGGCATGCATAGAATCAAAACTTTTTAACAAAGTCCAATAAAAATACCTGTCAGATATTTTCCCCTGAAATTGTCTGAGGACCTAACAGCAACTCAAAAAACCCAACAACAACAACAACAAAAACTTCAAGTTCTTCTCATATAAAATTCTTTTCTGTCTCAGAAGGAAAGTATCAGAACAAAAACCCCAATGTAATTCTTGCTAGTCATTTTCCTCAGAAAAGAAAATAAATATTAATGATCTGGACCTTTTTGACTTTTAAAACAATATTAAATAATAAATAATACTTTCATTTAAAAATAATAATAATAAATTATAGATGCAAAAATAATTTTTACACCCAGGCAAATAAAACAAACAGAACAAAGGGTTTCTCACAAATATGAGTTAATAACTTGCCTACTTACATAAATAACCAAAAGGGAAGAGTTAAAGAGCATAACCTGGAAAGCTCCTCTAGTAAGAAATGAATATTAGACATTAACTCTAAAAATTATTCAGTGCACTATGGAAACATCCCATCTTGTTGACTTCTTGTGCTTTATGTAAAGTCTTAATTTAGACAAAACACCCAGGGACCAGTTCTGATCTTGGTGTTACTCAGATGCATTGAACAAAGGTTTTTTTCCTTTCTTTCTTCATCCCTCCACCCCTGCCCCCACCCCACAAAAAGAAAATAAAGCCCAAACACCACAATGCTGTATCAGAAGAGGGAGAGGTCAAGTCTTCCTCTTATTTGAGGACAGATGGAGCTTTACATTTATAGAAAAGGGAAGAGGGTCACTTTCTGATAGCAATTCTCCTTTGTGATTTGCAGGAGATCTTTGAAAGAGGTGCAGTCCACTGAGGAAAAGGTCATAAAATCAAAACAGCATGCAATGGGCAAATATACATTATATGGTGTTTGGTCTTATGGGGCACATACTACTCTCCTACCAGTTGCTTATTTTGTAACAGAGGACTCTATTGGGATTTGCCAAATCAGTGAGCAGAACTGCTGACACCTGTGAGCCATGGCACGCAGAAACTCAGTCTGTTGTGATTTACAGGGTCATCATAAATCTCACAGACATAGAAAGGTAAAACTATCTGGGATTTAAAAAGCATGAGCTATACAGGGGAAACTTACTTCTTAGATGTAATCCTCTTCCATGGGAGTGGTACGTCCCAAGACCTAACTCATTCAGACACAAATGCAAGCCTTGATCATCACCTTCTTTTTAGTACTCCCATTGTCATTGGCAATGTTATCTATTTTGATCTCGTAGCTAATTTTTTCTTCAAAGAGAGGTAAATAACCATGATCTCTGACTTATAAACTATAGCTTTTGAGAAGCATGGACTCTCACATAACCACTCTACTATAATTTCTTAAGCAGCAAATTACCAGCCTAAATGAGCTATACAGTCCCACGGTGAATTTCCTAGAAAATTCTGTCATACAATTGCTATAAACATTTCTAAACCTCTGCTTTTTGCAAGAGGGTTTCAGAGGCAGGTTCCTATGTACCAAAAGAGTCTGGACTGTCTTGATTGACAATGTGACAATATAGAATGGAAAAAAAAGGAGATTTGCAGAGATCCATCACTTAGAAGATTTTATAGCTTTGGATACACTCACACTGAATTATAATGCAGGGTAATCCTTTCAAAATGACAGAATGTCTCACTGCCAGGAAAGAATGGCTCAATGAATATGAGAAGTCTAAGGTGGCAACAGGCTCCTTAATGACTGCATGCTACCAGGTGGCAAATATGACTTTAAAAGAAGAAAGGATCAATGTATTTACAGAAACTTTACTCTGCCCAAAAATAGATTGAGTATAAGATTACAATCAATATCTCTTTGGGGCAAAATGAGGTTAAGACTTTTAAAGCCTTGAATAAGAGATGGAAGCCATAATTGTACAAAGAAAAAGAAATCTTTCTTGCTCAGTCTCTCTGGGATTACATATTGCATATCAAACATACACATAAGGGCATGAAACTGTGAGAGAAAGCTTGTGCAAAAGTATTTAGACCATTTAAGTGCTTATGACTAAACCGAAGAAGATGGAGAAGATGCTGATGGAGCAACTATGCAAAAGGCATTCAAAACTTGCTGTAGGTTATAGCCATCTCTCTAATGTGGAGTGGTAACATAGGTCCAGGTAATAGCCAGATTGCATCCTGTGGTGCAGTACAGGGGCTGCAACCATAATTCCAGTATATAATCTTTATAAGGGACAACAAAAAGAAACTAGGGTGGTTGTTCAAGCCCTATCATGGATGTGCAGCTTGGTTTTCAGATCCTTTCCTACTTCAATGGTGTCAGTTTGAACTCTTCTCCATCTTTGTTTGATGTGCTGAATGTTTAATAAACCCAGTTATCAAACTGCAAACATAAAACCCCCTTTTATGCTCTCTCCTGCTTTCTCCAAATTGATAAAAAACCCAGCTAATTGCTCTACGCTAGCCCACCTATTAGTTTAGGGACATTTTCATAAAAGATATCACCAGAGTATACAATAGGTCTCACTAGTAGGAAATACAGAATTTTGTCAATGCAAGTGGCCTATTTTCTACTTGTTTGTGTCTTTTAATTCTATGTGACTGTGCTGCTGATTGATTTCTTCTTTACTGCCAGTCATAATTATGGAGCTGCTTGTAGAAATATTTAGTTATGTCTGTATGTTTTGCAGTTTGCTCCAGAAAAGCTTGCTGAAATCTGGGCTAATCTCTCATGAATGTTTGCTTCATAGCAGCCAATAATAAACATGATATAATTATCTAGATGTCACATATTGAGGATAGCATTGTGTTACCATCAGAATATGAGACTGGGCACTGTAGGCTTAGACAATAAATAGATATTAGATAAGTCATACATTTTTTCCGTAGCTCAGAGGAGAAGAAATTTCCCTTGGCATGGTTATTCATAGGTTTAGTTCAGAAAGAAAGAAATCAGTGAAGTTTCTAACTTCTTGATCCTTTCTTTGCTAATCCCAGATCACACCCGTATTGAAAAAAAATTACTTCTTTCTAATCTGTTTCTGGGAATGCTTGATGTTAACCTCAGGGCAAATTGCATGCAAGCTTGCAATTTGCTGAGAAATACGAAAGAATACAAATAGTTCCTTGAGCATATGAACTAGTGAATGTGATTTCCCCTAGATTTGTGTATTTTTGAGGTGGTTAAAAAGATATGAGAATTGTTTGAAGGTTTTGTTGCGTATCTGGCACTTGTTAGTATGCTCTGGGTCTATGGGACACTAATAGAGTTTCCCTTCCTGCCTATTTTTATACATCTTCTAGTACCATTATTTATCTTTACGACACATTCTGCTTGTTCCAATTTTATTGAAATTGGAAGAACAAACATACGACACATGTATAGCCAGTAATAATCATATATACTGTTTATCCATAGGAAATTAGGCTAAAAAGCAAAAGGATTACAAATAATGGAGAATATTTGGCAGAGACAGTGCATGGAGATTGAATGGAATTAACACGCCTCTGAGTAGGAGGAAATTTGTACTACCCACACATATTTGTCTTTTGATAGCTATGCGATCAGTTTAGTCTGTACATCTGGGTATGTCTTTCAGATGTTCAACCTCATTAAAAGCTTCTCTTTAAAAGAAGACTTGCTCTTCCTGTTGCATTATCTTTCAAGTAAAAGAATTAGAATTAAAGGAGAAGCCTTCATTATTCCCAGCTGCCTTTTGGGACTTTATCCCTACAATCTATTCTCCTGTTTCCTAATTCTATTTGCAAAGAGCTTGAGTATTAGGACCTCCATAATTTCCTTGGAGAGTGCATCACATGGTCTAAATTATTACATTCTAAAACACAGTAACTGGGACACTTTTTTCCCCCTGTTCTGATATAAAAAAGTCCTTCAGGAATTTAATGAAGCTAAAATTGACCATTGTTTTTAGGAATAATTCTGAACCTCTTCTTCATGTGGTAATGAGATCCTTTCTGTACAGTTTGTACAACAGAAATGAAGAGGCCTGATTTCTATGTCTGTATTAGAATTGGTTACCTTGTTTAAATAATCTACTGTATTTCCATAAGAAATAAAAAAAAATTTTTGATTGGTAGTTATAGTTTTTTTCCCATGCTAAATGTTTTCTCAGAAAAAGATAAACTCTCAGGCAAAGGAATGTTTGTTCTTGAATGTAGTGCACTTGGAACAAAACATAACCATTATTTTAACCATCTGGTGGCTGCTGAATGGGAAGCCACAACTCTGAAATGCTCCCACAATGCTGACTCTCAGTGCTTATGACCTAAGGATTTCCAGGAAGGTAAGAAATCCTGAGAATGCTTCTTCCAAAACAAAACCCCTAGAAGCCCTGGGAATCTTCCTTTCACTGAGTCATCTGGGATTTAAGACATGGATTTGAACTTCTGGGAATCACAGCCCACAGACCGCTAGAGCTGTATCACAACTCTATTCACTGATGAAGAACAAGGCATGTGAAAACTTTGTAATCTTTGACTAATGATTGGAATCTCATTTCAACATTTTCCAAATGAAGACTTCATTTAATTAATTTGAGGTTTAGGTTTAAACTTTCTTTTAAAAAAAACACCAGACAAGCTTTTTTTTATTACTATTTTTTAAAAGCCACTTTGAAAAAAAATTGTAATTTCTTGGGAAATAAAAACTATACCTTATGACCAGTTCTTGTAGATTCCATGTGGTAGAACAAGTATAGAAAAACTAGAAATTGACAAGAAACACATCCCTAATTCTACATTCTCATCCCAGAGAAAAAGTACTCATGTCCTCATAATATTTTCATTGCTTTTGAAAGCAGGAAATATTAGAAAATTGTGGGAAGGCCTGTTCATGCAATATTTCCTGTTCTGTTTTGCAAAGTCAAGAAGTTTACAGGACAGCATTTCAGAAAAGGATTTAGACATATTGAGCCTTTTGCAACACATTCTTCACGATTATGGATTTATTTTCACAAGGATATCATGATCTGCACAGTCCAGCACCCGTTTCCTTAATAGATTCTTTTCCCCTTAGCACAGCTAAGTATTTGGTTTTTCAGTTTGTTCAGCTAAGCCTCTTTTGTTAACTACGTCACCACACCCTTCTGAATGTGACTGTTCCTCCTTGCCCTTACCTGCAGCTGTTGGTGCCTGGAGATCCAGCCAAAAGATGCCATCCCATTAGCAAAGCTACAGCCAGGCATTTTTTTGAGCTGTATGATAGAAAGTTTTCAGGTCCAGAAATGCCTGTTAGGGGCATGATAGCCCTTAATAAAAAAAGCACGCAAGCTTGACAGGAGTCCTTTTGTATGTCCTTGGCAAATATTTGCAGAAAATGGTATCGCTTTTTTGAGCACTACTCCCAACTGTGTCATGAGAGAAGTTTTATCTGTCAATTTAACTTAAACAAGCCTATTACAAATCTTGTAATGCAGGGCCTAGTAAAACAAACACAGTTTTCCCTATACCACATTAAACAGTTAATTAAAAGACAAATATCATCTTTAGCTATGAATCCATACTGATCCCTCCGATATTGCTCAAAGTAAGACTTCGTTTGGGGTCTTTGCAGAGCTCAGGAGCTAAGCAGATTCTCAAAGCCTCTGAAACACACACCTACATACTCTATATTAATGCCAAATAATACTGGTTTTGGGCAGGAAGGGAAGTGGCACTACCACTTTTCAGTGAGAATTTTAGGTCAACTGATAGCTATGAGTTGCGTGTTCACTCCACACAGCTACTAACATAACCCAGGAACAGTCAGAGTTTATTCTAAGTACCTTTTGCTTATATGCTCATACAATTGTTGCATTGACAGATAGATTTTGTGGTTCTTTTGAATCTCAAACTGTTAGTTTCTGCTGGCTCCCTTAATTAGTTCAATACCTTTGAAAATAATAGAATAATTTAGTCTTACCGTTTTTGTCCATTTTTAGTGGACACCTTAAATTTCAAAAGTCCTTTCTTAACAGAATTACAGAGCTGATCAACCAGATTACGACAAGAGATTTATTTCAGGAATAACTGAAAGGTTTGACCTAGGCAGATGTTGTGGTACTGACAGTTTTTCCTTCTTCTTCTTTAATTCCCAGAGGAACTAATATATTATTTGCAAGACAACATGAGCTACCAAAGTTAAGTTAAAGGAGAGTTTATACACTTTAAGGGAAAGTCTTATATTCTTAATCTAGCTAAAGCTAGCTTATGTTTGAACAAAGATCAAGAATTCAGCTCCGAGGCAAGCTTACTGCTGACCTTGGAACTATCCTGAACTTCCAGGATGTAATATTCTGCAGGTTTAGAGCGAAATCAGAATGATTCAGTAACTAGGCAGCAAAGTCAAGAACAACTGTAACTCCAAATTTTTCCAGAAAATAAATCCTCCCATATACTATCCTCCCACTCACAACGCAATATCAAATGATGTATTCCTGATTCAATTTAAAGACTATTAACTTTCAAAAAGCCCCTGGAAGTCATTTGTAACTGCATCTCATATTCTCAGCTATCCCTTCTGTGGTGCCAAACTAATCCTAACTCTGACCCAGCAATAAATAACATGATTATTATGTTGAAATCTGTTCAGTGATGATGTAAAGCTAAAAAGAATGTGTAGCTTAAATTTCCCGTTTACAGTAACTACTTGCTAAATTCAGAAACAGCTATGCTGATGGCCAAAGGTCTTTTAATATGTTCCCAAAGCTTGTTGGAAAGAGTTATTTAAAAGGCTCCCAACTGTATCAAATTGTGTTGAGCTAGTTTCAACTTGTTGTCATAACTTCCTCTTAAAGGCAAAAAGAATAACTCAGAGAGCTCCCAAATGTGTCATGAGACTCAGGAATCCTACACTACTAGTCTGTAAGTTTCTGCTGGAGGATCCTCAAAGCCAAATGCCAAGTTCAGACTGGACTTAGAGAACTTGAAATTTTTTTTCATGAGAGTGGCCTGCAGGAAAACTTAGTGAAAGATTCTCTGAGAGGAAAATTCAGGAGTGGTGAGCCTCGCTGTGTCTCCCCTGTGCACCTTCTTAGTCAGTTTGGTAGTAATGTATCTGTGATCCAAGAGCTGCTTCCCACAGATCAGCACGAGATTGACCATGATGCTGTGCTCCCTGCTCCGGAGCTCCTTTGTTCTCACACATGAGGTATTTAATCAGAAAGTCCACAACACACTGAGACCTCACTTACTGAGCTGGCCATGCTACATTAGCATGCTTGTTAGCATTTACGGAAGACTTTCACTGTGGGAAGATTATGTACATAGCCAAAGAGAGAACCAGAGCTGACCTCCGCTCCAAACAGCAGTACTACATGGCTTTGGCTTTCAGAGGCAACATGAGGTCTCTGCTTCACCTTCCTCCACTTCTTTCTAACTGAGCAGACATCAACAGCTAAACAGCTATGCACATCAGAGCTTGGGTCAATGCTCTCCAAACTCAGCACATCTGGGATAGCGTGAAAAGCACTGCTCACCAGCACACTGTGAATGGACTGCCGGGTAGATATTCTGGATCTCACGAAAGGTCAGAGCCAGCCCTGTAGGAGTTTGTAACCTCAGTTTTGGGAAAATGTAATCGTTTGGCATAGTCAGTGTAGGTTCCTCAGAGTATGCTACCAGCTGAAATCTTAAATTGTCTCCAACTCAGTTCAAATTGCAATTTGAAAAACCTTATAAATTGGCCTACCTTTGATGTTTTTCCACAGGAATAACAAAATGTGTACACCTGACCCCAAACCACCTTCAAATCTTGTTTTCAAAAAGCCATGAGGGGACATGAAAGTACCTATACTTTAAGATAGGCAGAAGACTGAATTAACATTGTGAATCCCTCTCTTGAAGCAACTAAAGCATTTAAGCAAAATTTTCACCAAATAGGGAAAAATGCTCTGATCTTGTGGCAGACAAAGCATAAGAAATGTTAACCCAAATATGTAAAATTTATAAATCTGTGAGCAACTGAAAATAAGCCCTTCTATTATAAAATACCTGGCAGCTCTAATAATAGGTAGTGTTATCAGCCCTACCTGCAGTAATGTATATTATATGCAAGTACAAAAGATATATTTACATACCCCAGTGAAACCGGGAGGGTTTTTTAATACCTCCTATTACCATAACAAATTATTTTCTCAAAACTGTCATTTCATTAGAGAAAGTAGTAGGACACAATTTAAAGATTACTGTAATAGCACCAACTATAATATTACTTACTGGCACCATACAATAGATTATATATTATTAAAATGTACTCTAACTCTGTTGTCCATCTGGACATGAGCTGTACATGCTGCAAGCATTGCACTCATGCGGTACGGGTAGGAAGACTGTAGTACTGTAGGAGGTGACCCAAAAAGGATGACAAGTCTATTAATAAGATCTTTCATTCTGTTGTTGTCATGGTCTGTACCTTTTCCAGTTGCTGTTTTGACTGTGGAAATGTGTCAAGAACGTTACTTAATGAAAGATTCTCTCAGAGAAAACTTTTGGAGTGGTGAGCCCTGCTGGCTGCTTACAGGAATTCATAAAGAGCAATCTGAGTCCTCTCCAAACTGAAAATGCATTTTTCATATGAACTAGGATAATGAGAGATAACAAGACTGACTATCTTAGTAGGAATTAGGAGAAAAAGAGGCATAAAAGATGCATCAATTTCAGAAGTTAAAAATAATTCCGAATATTGTGTTGGAGATTGCAGCTTTGTGTCAAACTGCGGATGAGGTAGCCATGTCTTTGTAAATTATGGACATTGCATGCAAACAATGGCTTCATTTGTTGGTCTGCTGTATGTGTGCTTACAGTGCTTCTAATTGAAGATGATTATGGTTAATGATTCTAGTAATATGTACTTCCAAACCAGCAGGACAGTGTAATTTGTATCAAACCTATTCAGTAACTCTTCAGGCATTTTGCCTAGTTTAATCTTAACCCAGCACTTGCTGTAGAGGAAACCTCTGGAAGCTTCGCAGCTGGCTGGAACAGGAGATTTCATGGTAGTTTCACAGTGCACTCAAAAGAAATTAAAGCTTCCACAGCCTTCATATCATCTGGACAGCTCCTAGCCTGTCATACTTTAATATGACAAGGCCAAGATCTCTAGTACAGGAAACAGTTGTATGTAGGATGCAGAAAGAAAACAAAACATCTGTCTGTGAACAGCTGACAACATATTCACAAGCAAAATTACATGTTCCTGGAGAAAGGATTCACATTTCTAATATTTTTGGAATAAGGAAACAAAGCCCATAGTCAGGTATTCTTTTCAAGAGGCAGGACTAACTTGCCAGGGCACTTTATTGCATGTCTTTAAGCAAAAGAACTTCCTCAGCTTACCCTTTAAATATAGGCATGATATGTGGGCAACTCTGGAAGCTCTTAGCTCTGGGTTACAGAGGAGGAACAGAGAAATTAGAGGCATGCCTAAGAACACAAAAACAAGCAAGGTTGAAAAAGGATTTGAACTTAACTGAGGACTTAACTGTGTTTCTTTGCAGCTCTCTAAATGCAGTATTATGTTCCTGTCCTTTCTGACTCCGGCAAATTCATTATTATGTCTATGTCTTTTTGTTTCCTGGCTGTTTTTTTTCAATTGTGTTTACTATTTTTTACTTGATTATGCCAGTCAATAATCTTCATGTACAATGAAAACAATTAACATGACTCTATCAGCTTGCCCAATTTGATTTGACACACTACCTATTTTTATACAGATATGTGTTTATTGAAATGTTGGCTTCTATTCTGGAAGGTTGTTTGAGTATTTTCCCAGACTTACCGAATTGCTTATTAATTTCATAATTACCCGGTGTCTGTGATTGTTTTGGTTTTCTTGTCTTCTGTGTTTTGTTATGCTTGGTCAGTGTCATTTGTGCTCTTTTGTGCTGGGCCTTGAAGATCACCACGTGGCTCAAGGAGTGGGATTGTCAAGAGTTTTAGGTATGAAGAAGCAAGTGTGAAAATATTTTTTATCTTGTACCACTTTCATAAGTCTTTCAGGGACTCCAGGCTGCTGGGATCTCTAGATTGTAGGGTAGAATAGTGCATATTCACCTAACACTTTCTCCCTGTATAGGAATGGCAATTTCTATTCCTTTCTGGCTCCCACTGTGAAACTGTGCGTGTAGACTTCAGGGAATGACCCTCCTTTTTCTGGCAACAGTATCTCACTTCTACCGCTGAAACTATAATTCACTGCCTGTAATTGTCCTGTCATCCCACCCCTAGGGGAAAAGGCAAACTGTTCCTAAAAGTCCATACTTTGTATTTCAAATTGCAGTGAGTAGAATATTCACCGGAAATTTTCCTTCTATTGAAACTTCAGGATGACTGTAAAAGGAAAGAAAAACCTAAACCTTGAAATAAAATGAGAAACCTATTACCATGGGAGTGCATAGCATAAACATAAGCATCTGATGTAGGTCTTTCACAAACAACTTGCTGTCTTGTCAAAGGGAGATGAATGAAATCTCACAAAGACTCTAAACTCCTCATGCATTTTCATAGTTGCAGCTGTAGATTTCAAGGGTTCCATTTCAAAAGGAAAACAAGTCAGAACTGCTTACATACAAAAGTATACAATGGTCCTACAGCCCAGGAGGAGCTCTGATTTTGAGCAATGCTATTGTATTGCAATCCAGTATCAGGAAATACTTTTCATTCACTAGATTCTAATGTAAATAGCTGCATTTCTCATCTGGGAAAGAAACAGCATTTCTAGTCCAAATAAAAGGTTATGCTGTTATTGAAAAATATTTGGAGGGTTTAAGGAGAAAGATGAACATTTGCTTTTACAGGTCAGAGGCCATAAGTGGTAGGGACTAGTAGTTGTAAGCTATCAGACTGGAACTAGAGGTAGAGTAAATTAATACCTCTGCAATGATTTCAGCAAATCTAGGAAACTTCAATAAAGTTATGTTAATGCATTTTAGGTGTATTTTAGATGCCTACATTATAAAAGGAGGTTCCTGTTAAATTTATGAACCACCAACAAAAAGTAACTTACACTGGAATTCTCTCTTTTATAGAAACTCGCATTACAACAAGCAAACTGCAGAAGACTGATCAAGCAATTAGATAGATGAACTCAGCAAAATTTCAAAATGTTGGGCAAACCTCATGTTGCAAGATTAGAAAATAAACCTGACCGTGCTGGCATTTCTTCAAGAACTGAAACACACAAAGATGTAATGCCATATGACTATGAATTCTGATCACCACTGAATTTAAGACTGAAAAGATACTGGATACCTCTTGGTTTCTTTTTCTTGAAAAACTTTGAAACTTGTTGAATAAAAGCAAACAAAACCACACAAATTTGCTAAACTAAATCTGTTACTTTTTTTTTTTTTCCCAAAATGCTGTTTTCAGTAGCTGATAGACTCAAGGTTGGTCATTGTGGTTGCACTTGCCTCCCATAATGTGTCAAAACTTGTGCTTTGAAAAAGAAGTGATGACTCACGAAAACTACTGACTGATTTACATCATAGAAATTGAAATCCAGCTGGAGAGACCAGTTCACAGGTCATTACATAACTAAACTGCAGCTCTTTCAGAAATTTTCCAAGTGTTCAACATATTTCTGTTCTTAGATGAAACCTAAAATGCTTCATTTTTGGGCACTTGAACAAGAAAACCTGAACAAAACAACATCCAACATATTACATGGAAAACAGACAAAAAGGTAAATAAATTGTTGTAATGCTTTCCATTAAAAACAATGTTTGTGAAAAATTTTCACACAGTACTGACAAAAAAGATAATACATGCAAAGCATCCTAGAATGTCCTTTAATGATTCCACTCACCTTCTTTCACTAAGTTTTGAGGCCACAAGTAATTTCAATCATTTACTTTTATGACTGAGTAATTTCACAGAGCAACCATTTCAATCTACCTTTGAGTTATGAAAAGTATCTACTCAGCAACTGTCCAATTGTAAAGTGTTGACATACTGCTGGCAGTAGGTACATTTGCTGACTTTTTATTTTGCAAATGTGATATGTGAGGATGTATAAACTTCTTTAAGAAGCAAGGGTTCTGCTTACAACTTCTTACTATTTCTAGAACTTCAGAAAAAAGAAGACTGAAAGTTACATTATTGTTTTCATAATTTTCCATATATCAGCAGATGACATGTAATATAAAACCAGGTTACTTGATGCTTTATTCTTATTTTGTGTTCAAGGGGAGCAATATTTTATGCTTCGACATAAGCAGTCCTTGATTTACCTGCATGCAGCAGCTTCTATTACTAAAATCAGTTGTAATAAACTATGATTCACAAAAAAAGTAATTATTGCAAAACAAACTTTATGCAACTGTACAGATGAGCAATTTACAGTAAGAAAAATGATGATTTATTGAGATAGGTGGGATATTCAGAACCTTAGGCAATGTCTTCTAGGAGTTATTGTTTATTAGGGTAGGTATTGGGATAAATATTGTTTATTATCTAATGTAAGAGCTATTCTCCTTTCTTGTTCATGACATTATCATTTGAAAGCAGATTATTGACTAGGTTTTATTCTTGCAAGCTAGTATATGCCTTCCCATAGTAGTCTCCAAGCTTCTCAACACACTGGCTTCACTCTTGGAATTTAATTGAAAATTGCTTCTTTATGGGCCAGCCTTTTTCAATTTTGTGCAGTGTTAGCAGAGTTAGGATTTTATAACTGCTTGAACCAGACTGACTATATGAAAAGCAATTTCAGGCCATTAGATAAGATAATGATCTCAGTAAAGGGACTAAGAGCAAGCTGAGCCTTTGGGTTTTGCAGCTTTAAAAATGCAAGATCATCCACTTGTGGTTGTTTTGAATAGGATTTAATTTCTGATTTTACAAGTAGCGGTGTTTGAATTCCAAGGATATTCATCTAATGTGCTTCAGCTGCTAGTCTTTAACTAGGGTTTATCACGGCCATGTGTACAGCACAAGTACATTAGGGATCATGAAATAATTGAAGTAAGTCAGAGAACAGATCCAAGAATGAATTAAATAAAAATTGTGTGATTTAGAAAGGTCATCTCTAATTTCTACACATTTAAGAAACAAACAAAAAAAAATTGGCATGTTTCACATTTTTAACCATTCCTTTGAAGCTATAAAGCTTCAAAGTTTTGTTACTTGGGTTCCTTCTCTTCTCTCTCATTTCAGGGTGGTGTTTTTCCAACACTATATAAAGGTGGTATCACGCCACTGCAGAATATCAAATTCTAAAGACTTTTATCAGGATGACACTGAAACTCCGAGGCAGTTGTGTTATTGTTACAGAGGGTACATGGTATTTTATGGAGAGTCAGTATTTCCTCCTCCATGAAAAGAAAAGCTTCTGGGAAGAAGATATTCCTTAGATATTCCGTGTTCTTATGAGCCTGAGATAGCAACCACATTACAATAATCTCATTAAATATAGAATAAGACTAAACAGCAGACACATTTCCCTATTAGCATATTATTCTCTTTTCTTCCAAAGCCAGCTGGTAACCTTTCATTGCCTGACATCTACTGCAGGGGTATACTGTAGAGAGTTGCTCTCTAATTGACACTGAATCCCGAGCTCTGTGTATTCTGCATATTCTTTCAATAGGTAGGGATCAGAAGAGAAGACATTTTCCTGATACCACAAGCTGCTTTATGAAAGTGACTGTTAGTAGGGGTTCTGATTTTAATCTGTACTGGAGGTGGTCACATCATAAATGCAAATTACAATCATTTCTGCACTTTTTTTTCATTCTCATATCCATAACCCTTCTCTCAACCTGAGAAGCACTCATTGTGGTTGTTATGGCAGATCTTTTATGTGTTAGATGTTCTTTTTTAAGAACTTTACTTGACTGGAATTGCAGAGTAAATTTCTAGTTTATGCAGGGCTTGCCCCAGATGAAATGTATAACATACTGTAAAATTATCTAAATATATGTATATGCGCATGGGTGTGTGTATGCATGTATTCAAAAGTACTACAGTTTCCTGGGCTATAGAGTATTTCAGGGGACTAGGTCTCCAACCTTTTATAAACTTTTTTTTCAAACATTTGCAAAACACACAATAAATGGAAAAAATAACTAAAGCCAGGAAGTAACTGATGTGGAAATGGTTTGAAGTATTTATGGCTTCCATGTCTAGAACTGACTCTTTTTGTCCTTTTTGTCTAGTCTTTGGGTAAAAAAAAATCATCAGAATACTGGGAAAATTCCTCTTACGTATAAAATAAACTTCCACATAACAGAAATGATGTAGCAACTGTTATTGTTTGCTATATATTGATATAGATTTCTTAAGCAGAAAATAACAGATGGATGATTGGGAGATGTTTGGACTCTGGCAATCTCCTATTGATGCAGATATCTTGTGATGTCACTTGATGATCCCCAGCTCCTCACAAATCTCAAGAGCAAGGATAACACAAGGCTGGGCATAGCAGGGCTGACCTTCAATTTACCGGTCTTTGCACTATAGAAGTTATTCAATAATAAGCCTAAAAGAGCTTTACAAAAGCTAGCCTCTGTTATTCTATCTGTAAGATAGAATATGAAGACATAAGGCTATCTATCCTAGCTGGAATACCAGAGAGGAGGCAGCTTTGTTTTTTCCCATCCTAAGGAGGATAGGACGAGGAAAGAAATAAAACCTCCTGTCTTTCTTTAATCTCTCAATTTCTATACTATCAGATGAAGGCCACCCGGAGTCTGGGACAGTGTAACCACCAAACCAAAAGAGCCATCTGAGTTTAGCATGACTAAACACACGCACACTGACTTTGCAGAAGTATGCTACATCAGCCTGACAGCTTATGTCTCTGAAAAGGGTGTATGAAACCCCACCGACAGAATGGGCTGGATGCTGTGAGATATGTCATCCATACTGACGGGGTTAGGGCTTCCACCAATCATTGCTTTTCATCTCTTCTTCCCCAACTAACACACTGATGTCCCTGGAGTCACCTCAAGGCTACTTACATTCCCATAAGGTGAACAGGACACAAGTTGTTAGGTACATGTTGGCCAGTCTTTTAGTGCTACTACTTGCATGTAGTAGGACATGCAAGTGCAAGTACATCCGCTAAGGTGGAACAGTGTTAAAGCTCATGCCTTTTTTTACCTAAAATATTTATGCCAGCATAAAAGTACTAAAAGTTTTCAAAACTGTTGTCAACGTTCTGGTTAATTATTTTTTTTTTGTTTTCCAAAAAACAAAGGTCCTTTTTAGACCTTTTTTCCTTGTAAAACAGTAGCTTCAGTAATGAATTTTTTTTATTAAGAGCTACTTCTTGATTAAAAGTTATCAAATCATCAATGAACATCTTTTTTCCTGTAAAAGCCCTGGCTTTCACTAAATGACATTTTTCTCAATAAAACAATGAGAGTGACATTGGAGGAGGGAATTAAATTAATTTATGGGCTGAAAATGTATCCATTGCAAGACAACTGAAGCAAAGTCTAGTATTTTTAGCTATTTCTGAAAACTGAGTTTTCACTTTTAGATCAGTTCCACTAGTGTCTGATTTTTCAGGTGGTTTTGGCAAAGATATACAGATTTTTTTTAGGGGAGAAGTCTGATAGATTAAAAAAAATAAATATAATCTCTTCTGCAGAAAAGAAAAAAAGGTGATTAAGATGATAAAATTATCACTACTTCTCAAATTAATTTTTGGGAAAAAACCTATAGATAAAAGTTCTAAGCTAAGTACAGAATTAATATCCAGCATCATCTACTATGTAGAAATTATGCAATTTTACTTACAGTGAAAGAGTCAGATAAAAGTCAATATTGTTGCTCTTCTGCAGGCTTTTGAATACAAGTGTGGTTCAATTCCTTCATAATACATTTTTTTTTTAATGAGCAATTTGACCATTGGAAGACTTTATTTGTCTGTTTATCTTCTGATGTCTCCATGACTCCTTGTTACTACTGGAAAACATAATGACAATGTAATCTGTGAAAACTTGCCTGTATGGAAAAACAGGAGACATACCTACAATAATTTGATGGTCTGTTGTAATATGTTTTTTATGAATCCCATATATTTCTTCTTTCTGTTTCCCATTTAATCTTTTAGTATTGTGTATTACTGATGTTATCAATTCCTTGGAACGGAGGTTGTATTTTGTTGTGGCTTTATACAGTGCTTAGCAAAACAGGCTATTTGTCTAGCTCCTAGACACAATAGTAGTGGTAAATAATACTTGTCATTGTCTGCTGTCCCTTTGAAATTTAAGAAAATTTATACATATGATTTTATTTTATTTGTTTCTTCCCAATAAAAAGTTCAATACCACTGCAAGGCTATAGTAAATTGTATATGCCTGGTAAACAGCCTAAATTTACAATAATGTTATTCATAACAAGAAAGTTATCAAAAGCTTTTATGTCAGTGATATTTAAAGATCATTTTGCAGAAGCAGTAATGTAGAATGAGATGCAACAGCCTGTATGCATTGCAAATGCAATTGTATATAAATGTTTTATATCATGCATAGACATAGCTATTTGATGAGTGAGTACTTGCTATTAACACTCAAATGTATTTATTGACACTGGTGTCTGCAGGGTTGTCAAGTAGATTAGGCATTCTGCCAGCATTTTGTTAATAACTTGGTACTTAATTGGTAGTTTTTTTAGGTTTATGGCTTTTCTTTTTGGTTAATATAGTATTATATGATTAGATATTCAAAATAAATGAGATTCATGTGAGTGTTGTTGACTTTCAACAGTTCTTTCCAAAAGTGAAAACTATAGACTCAATAGTTCATGCAGAACTTAAACCCTATATTTTTCTGAGTAAAATTTTCTGATTTTTTAAAGACAACCTGATATACTCTGTTTTCTATATGACCATTGGTTCAGTATAATCACTGACACATATGCAACTCTTCGCAAAAACTGTATTTACATAAAAATTATGGATTTGTTTCACTTACAATTTAGTGTTTAATTTCTAAAGATATTTCATCAAGTGTAGCCATTAGTACTTTATTGTGAAAACAGCAAATTGTAACCAGTGTTTCCAGAAAATAACTTTCACGCGGGAAATATGCACTTAAGAGATTAAAAATAAAACATAAAAATGAAGTTCGTGTGGCTGGATGTGCAGCTCACATGAATCGGCCAATCGTAACAGGTTGAGTTTTGATGCATAATACCACTCAATAGTTCATTAGTTTGCCCAGCTTTTGAGTTTAATATGAATATGCATTCTTAGGCCTATTCACCTTAAGTTATTTTTCAGTATGTCTATTGTGCTTAGATTTATGTAAAAAAACATTTTTGCTTTTCATTTCTTTCTTCCCCAAACATTTTTTTGACAACGATGTCTTGAGATGCATTTCCCAGAAGAATTTTTCCTCCAGCTGAATTTCTCTGAAAAGGTATTTCTCAAAAGAGCAGGTTTTTTTCTCTGATTCAGTAGTAAGCTGAATGTCATCACAGGATTTTTTTTTCCCCTGCTGCTACAATCCTGTAACAACCCCCTGTTGATAAATCCATTCTAATACTGGCTCAGGGTCTTGTGGTGCAGCTAGAACTTGCTTAACTAATACTAGCAGAAAGGTGGATTGTGCACATGTTGCAAGTGGATTTAACCTTCAGGAAAATAACAACTCAGTTTTAACTTGGCAAGGATCTTGTTCCAGATCTTTCTTTACTTGGTCCAAAAGTTAGTGTCAGAAACCAGCTGCACATGTGAGGTACAAACCAGACGGTTCATTGAAGCTGCACCCTATGTTGTATCCAAGAGATATTTAACAGCTTGAACCTTTCTAGGAGTAAGAAATTACATAGTTTTTGGTGGCTATGTTCTTCCTGAGTTCTCTGCCATATACTCCTGATGTAGAGGCTTTTTACCTTTGCAGGATGATTTTCTTATGAATTTCTAACATCTGCTCATATATTGACACGTTTTTCATCGATACAGATGTTAACTGTCACTGTATACAGGCCCATTGTTTCTAATGAGAAGTAGAAATATCCAACCATACCACCTTTGCAGTCTCTCTTCCAGGATTTTTTCCTCCTAGAAAAATATACATGAGCCAGGCAGAAGGTGCTGCCTTCTGCTGAACACCTGCTGTCAGCTCAACAGTACACACAGCAGCACACCCACGAGCTCATGGCAGCTGTCTTACTGCAGCAGCCGTACTTTGGCACCAGAGCCAAATGCTCATTGGTTCCCACTGTGAAATCTCCCTGTGTCTCTCTGTGAATTATCATGCTAGAGATCCTTGAAGGAGTTGTGGTGCCTACACAGGAGGCTGCAGCACCATGTGAAGGCTGTAACTGGGTCCCAAGAGCAGTACAGTTACTGGCAGCAAGACACAACTGGGCATGTTGCTCCCACAGGTTTGTGCCGCACATCTGCTGTATAATAGAGCTAAAATAACTCTCCTCTCTCACTGTCTTTTTGTCCTTGACATGTTTCTACTGTCCCTCCTCCCATATCTAAAAATCTCTCTTTCATCATACCCCAGACTTTGGGGTGGATTCTTCTGTCTACATGACTGCAAAGTATATGACTACATCTGAACTCTTTGTTCAGCCTCTCTTTGTAGTTGGAGAGGAAAGCAGACATTTCTAGAGGAAAATTTGTTTTCCTCAAAGGTTGGTGTCCAGAATGGGTCAGATGGACCATGTTTACAAGAGCTTTTCTCTCTATTGATTATAAGCACATTTGGACTGCATGCTTAAGCAAAGATGCCTCCATTGTAGATAAATCTAAATCTCCGCAAAATCAACTCCACTATATAACCCTAATTTCCTTATTTGACTATGAAACATGGATATTTCCTAATGTCCTGCTTTTTCTACTTCCCAGTCCCCATAAACACTACCCAAATAGTAAAAATATGCTCAGACTCTCACTTTATGAAGCTTTGCATTCATAAAAGCCTTTAAAAGTCCTCTTTGAGAAGGAGATATGTGATACTGAAAATAAAGACACAGTCCCTTTTCACCCTGCACATAGATCTTATGTTCAGTAGCAATTATTTGTCAACTGTAGGAACAATAAACTTCAAAGGCTGAAAACTGATAGCTTTGGTAAAACATTTGAACTTAAGAGTAAGACCAGACTTCAGCTTGATTTGAATAAAGATTAGATTTCTCGTATTTGATGTCTTTTGTTTGCACATAAAGTATTTGTGTTGCAGAAGAAATATCCATTTTACTCAGTAATACACTTAGTCACTAATTCATAGCAAGACTTGACTCATTAAATACTTATATGCTCCATTTATTATACATTGTGTTTTCTGCTGTTAATGCCTCTTTATATTTATATTTCTGCCTATTTGTAAGTGTTCTCAGTTGTGTAATAGTTGCACATATTTTTTACTTTTCAAAATGCAACATCAGTGAAAATTACTATGGTTTGCATAATCTGAAAGGAAACTTCCATTTTAATAAAATAAATTCTAAATAAGAGACTTTGAATGAGTTCTTAATTGTTTAGTGGTACCACCTGGTATGATGATCTGTCACAGTAGTGTTAATGAGGAATTTTCAGCCTTTGGTGGTGGAAGAAGTGTTAAAGCCAGGAGTCAATGGATGAATCAGCTACAAAAATATCAGTTTGACAGCCTTTCAAAACATTAAAGGAAGTGGTTGCTTCTGGAAGAAAAAAGAAACCATGACACTTTCCTGATCTTTGCTTCCCACTATTTTGTTTTGCATATACATTCAGTCACTGAAAACTTGTGCGTTACTTCAGTGAGAAGCATTAGAGCGGCCCCTAGGTTGAGTAAACAGAAAATATTAGTTGCAATATTGTGGGAATATAATTATTTAGTCATCTGTACAAACAGCAGTACTGGAAAATATTTCTCATTTTGTATATTCTATACAAGCAGATGACTCAGAGGTAGGATTTTCAAATAAATGTAGGTAATGCAGAAAGCTAGTCTGAATTTGTGATATTTTGAAGTCTCAGATTATGGATATTCTTGAAAAATGTCAACTCCATTTCAAAACAGATTGCAGATTCTTAGGCCTAGATTCTTAAGAGATAAGTGATAACTCTGTAGGCAAATTGGGTACTAAGAAATTATCAAAATTTCTAATTAGCTTCCTCCTGTCTCCATAGGGGACCTACAGCTCTATGGGCCAGCATAAATGATAACATGTAAAGGCTCATACAGCTTGACAGCTAGCCAACTATTCATACTCATAACATCTGAATAAAAATTTGATTTCTTGTTTCTGGTGTTTGCACAAAAATCATTGGCATTGGAGAAGAAATATCCATTTTACTCTCTAATTCACTTTAATGCTATGCCTGTATATTGAGTGAGACCAGGTATTTCTGACGTGCTCTGAATACAGCTCTGTCATGACTTGAGATATGCCAAAGCAATAGCATGTGTTTTGGAGGTAAGACATAGGCTGAAATCTACATTTTTTGTCATGAGCTGGAATCTACATCTCACCTAACATCCAGAGTACCTGGTTCTTCAGGTTTTTGACAATCCTAGTTCTGAAATTTAATCTGTCTTCTAAACCATCCTCCATGACTTTATTTGAGTCCCACTGATTAAGAAATTTATGTTTCAGTGAGATCCACCTTACAAAACTCCGAACAAAATGATATAAACTGGAAATAATGTATTAATGGTGCAGGGAGGTTAGCTTCTAGGAGAGACTAGTTTAATGACCTACCATCCTGCAAAGGTATGTTACTATCTTTTCATCCTCCATTTTTTTCTTGTAACACAGGGTCCTTATTGAAAAGCTGATATTATAGAAACAGTGACCAAATAAAACTATTACAATAAAAAATGTATCTGTTGCTTCTAAGTAGTTTTTCTTTTCAGAGGTTGATTCTATTGAAGTAAATTTAGCTTTCTAAAATATAATTGTCAAAGTGCATGTCAATCTTACCTTTTGATGGAGCATGGAAAGATAGAATAAAATAAAAAAAAAAGTTTTTCCTTTTAGAATGCTTTTGTTTTATTTTTGCACTATACCCATTTTGTCATGCTGAAACAGTACCTCAGCTATGAGGGACCCTCGTTACAATTTCATTTCTTGGACTGCAAAGCTTTGTTCACTGCTTTTAATGCAAAACTCGCAGCTTTAGTAGAGTTTGAGCTTAGCAGAATGTCAAGGCCAAACCACCCATTAGGATTTTTCAGCTGTCCATACTTTATCTTACTCTGACTTTTTTTTTTATTTAATAAAGTGTTCTAAGAACCAATATAAAGATAGTAAAAAAAGTAACTAAATCTGAATACTTTCTAATTTTCTGATTATGTGATCATAGTTAAAATGGAAACTTAGTGTGGAAGAATAAGCAGTAAAATACAGTAAAACCTTATTAATTTATTCTGGCAGGGTCATCACTTATTAACAAGTGCATGTGCAAATAACAAATAAGCAAGCTGAAGACTCACAGAAATGGTAAATGCTAACACAAGATCTTGAAAAGCCAAAGTACCTTTATAGTGTGAGACCTCATAACTACATTCCCTGTGAAGTGGAGATAATATGGATTTCAGATACTTTTCTGCTTATTGATAATGCATAGGACACAGAATTCCTTATCCATGGAAATATATTAAGTGTATAAATCGTGTCAACCTATTCCTTTCTCTCAGGCTCTCTGATAGCAGAGGATTGAAGCACCGCTTGTTAATTTGCTTGCTTGTTCCACTTCTAACCTCATTTTCTTCCTTTACTTTTTTCCTTCTATTCTAGGAAACTTAGGCCAAATGTCTAGTTGCACACAGCCTCCTGCTGAGAAAGATCGGGACATTTTTGTTTATTTTTTGTTTGTCATTTATTCTGAACATCCTGTGTTTATTTTTTACTGGCAATTTCACTATTTCAGGAGACTGCAGATGTGATAAGAGGGTGTCAATTTAAAGGCATGAGAGTGTGTGAGTAAAAATTCCAATGATTTTTTTTTGCCATTTCCAAGGATAACCAAATTTTAAGTATGTGTCAGTATTCCATAAGAATTCAATTCCATAGTACCTAGACATGATGATGAATATATGATAAAATCATATTGCAGCAACCCCCCTTCTTAATATTCTCCCTTCTCTGGCAGAATGAAAGTTGCTACCTTATGTCTGAGAAGGTTATCAAAGTTAAGAGCATCTGCTTAATTCACAAGAACATCCATCATTCCAAGGAGAATATAAGGGCTAAAGTTTTCGGTCCATCCACAGCAAGAAACAATTTTTCCATCTGTTATTGCATGGTTATCCAGGAGCTGAGTAACCAAAGTAGGATTGCCAGGCTACAGAAGTTACAGTGTCAAGTGACCTCTATGCTAACTGGACAGCAAAGAAAAAATAGATTAAGGTGCCCTTACTACAATATACGACTAGTATTTAGCTTGAAATTCTTTTCAGTGGTGAAAGAGTTAAGTCAAAGAATTCTGAAAAGCAGTATTTCTGTTTGCTCAATTACTAGTTTGAACTAAGTTCTGCCTTCTAGCTTTTGTAGTTTATGCAATGGTTGCTGCAGATATGAATATTGTATAGGAAAATATTAGTATGTATTCACAGTTATTACCTCACATAATGATTTTTAACACTACAGAACTTCCCATTCATCACATGAATTAGGAGTTCATGTAGAATAAAAGAATATTATGAAAATTACTGTGTTTGTTCAAGGCTCATTTTTCAAATGTATTGTTTAGTTCACAGAAAGGAATGTCAGAAACACTTTAAATGAAGGTTGCATACCTAAATAATTAATAGAAGATTAATAGAAATTGCTTCTATTCCTTATGAATTATTGACCTTTATTTATTTTGAAATATTTAAAATACATCTATCCAGAAATCTAGACGCATTCAAATGTCATTTTGCTAGCAAAATTTATGTTCAGGGTATCTTGCGCCATTTCCCACATCATCCCGGATGGAAACTTCTGATCTCCCTTTTATCACCGATCCCTTTTTCCATTTCCTCCATTTCCATTTCCTTTCATTGGCACTTCATCCCATGGGAAGAAATGAGAAATTTGAATGGAAGGACACTAAAATCTGAACCTAGGAGAGCAAGTTCAAAGTGAAGAACTGAAAATGGTTTGCTTCCATTTCTACATTACCGCTGAACTCCAAAGACTCTTAGCCCAAATGTTTCAGCTTGTATGTATTAAGCTGAGAGGGAAAATGCCAAACTTATTGAAGATAGCTTTATTATAGCGCTATACAGAGTATTATACGACGTATTACTTAAAGTATTACTTCCACAGATTATTTATTTTATTTCCCATGATGGTGTTGGTGATCCCGAGTTTTCTATCCCTTACCCCACTCTACTTTGACTACTGGAGAGGTCACCCTTGCTGAAAGCAGCAAATCTTGTGGTGTCTGTGGAAGATATCCCATATAGGCTACTCTACACACAGGGAATATGACACACTCTCATGGGGTGTTATAGGAGCGGACAGATCGTGAATCAACAGGAATTGACCTAGTGGGCATTTCTTAGTCATGAATGTGATTTGTATGAGCTGCTTGGAAAAGGCTGAGAGACAAAGCCATGGAAACAAACAAAAATTCAGCATTTCTTCTGCTCCTAAGCTTCCTTAAATTTTACCATGGACTTATCAGATAAAGAGGTGATACGTTCGGTGTCCTGGTTCTGGCCTGGAACGCAGGACAGCTGGGATTTATTTCTTCCTCTGTCAATAACAACCACTCTTTGACCTTGGGCAAGTTGTTCTTTGGGTATGTGCTTTCATTTCCCCTTCTACTCTGTGTATGTTATGCTCCTTTAGAGACCATGCATTATCTTAGGGATGCATAGTGCCTAACAGAAGACAAAAAATGAATAATGAAATGTCTGTGGAATGATAAATTTCTGGCTTGTCTGACCTAGAATTAATAATCAGGAGGAGACTTTAAAAATCAAACAAAAATCACAGCAGTTTTGAGACATTCAGAAGGACATTGGATTGGGAGAATATTTTAGGCATTAGAGGAATACAAGCAAGCTTATGGCATTTTTGTCCAGTTAAAAGCTGTATTTTCTGCCCTCTTTTGCACACAAAAAAAAATTGTAGATGAGCCCAAGATATAAAAATAGCCAGTTTCTGTCTTTGATTGAGGGAGAAAGACACAAGCCAGATTTATTGGCTGTCTAGAGACCTTATGTTCAGTTTTCTCTTGTCACATTCGCACCAATTAAATGTGAGAGTTTATATGTTGTCCTATCTGTAAAGATGACAGCCAGATCCTTGTCTGGCTCATTTAATTGCCTCTGTGGGAGAAGTTCCCCCACCCTTGTATAGCAAACAGTACTTCATATACCTACTGCAAAACCCTGCTTGCCTGAATATTTTCAAGAAAAAAAAAATTGTTCAGAAAAAGTGATATGTAAGAGAAGATTGTATTCCTTTCTCTCAAGTTAGCACAAGATTTTTAAATTGAATTTAGAAACACGCTATTAAGTTGAAGGTGAAACACCGTATATAATACCTGCCGTACCTATAAGACATATATCACAACTAAGTTTTCAGGCCAGGCGTTGTTGCTAGCATACACAATTAAGTTACTGTTGTTACCTGGAATGCACAATCAGAAACTGAAGGTCCAGTGAAGTAATCACGCTCCAAAACAAAGTGTGAAAAAGCAGGCAAAATCTTCCAGGTGAAGTTGCTGATGCTCTTTCTCATATTTTTTTCCCCAGTCTCATTGCAAGACTTCACTCTTCTGTTGCACACTTTCTTTAAATATCTCTTTTATTCAGTTCCAGGGTATTAGCTAACTACATCACAAAGCTCAGAAAGACAGATATTTAGTACATTTCCATATACATGAAAGCCTACAGTGGCTTTTCAATTTTTTTTAATAGGATTTAGTCAATAGTAGGAAAATCAGCTGATGAATTTTAAACATGGACATTTTTAGGTAATTTGCCAGATTTTTTTTGCCAGCAAATCTGATGAAGCTCAGAAACTGTTCTTTGTTGTAAAACTGGATTCATACGAATCAAGGGAATCTGAGAAGTAGAATACTCTCTAGAAGTTAGAGAGTAAATATAAAAACATTTGGCAAATTATATGAAACGTTATCTTCAGATGAAGTATTTCCTGAATAATCTTAAAATTTTACCTCTCTACAGAATGTTAGATCAGTCTTTTAAAGCTGGAAAAATCTGTCTTTTAAATATAAAGTACTCATGATTAAACTCAATATTGAACTTCAAGTATTGTGTATTCAGATTTTTTCTAATTATTCCATCTTTGTTGATGATTTTCTCCTTCATAATTGTAAATCCAGTCCTTTGTTATTTTGTGACTCCTACTGTGAACAAAACTGGCCTAACAGCCTGTTACTTGGTTACAAGCTGCTATAAAATGAAAAGATTGAGATTTGACAATATTCCAAATGGAGATTTTTAAGAAACACTGATAGTATGTCCTAATGGTGTCAATGAAATGAGGTTGTATTTCCAATATAATTGGAGTCATATAAAGTAGCTGTTGAAAGTGATATATTTTCACTAGGATGTGTGTTTTATGAGATACATTATGATGTCTTTACATACATTAACTAGTACTATATTCAATTACTGTTTCCACCAGCTTCATAAGTACTGTTGAAAATAAGTAAAAGTATCAGAATCTATTTCAAAACGAAAGCATAATGTGACTATTTCATTATTGTTCTGTTAATGAGAAAATGTCTGCATTTCATCTTTTTTTGTTGTTGTTGTTTCAATAGAAGATCAATGACACTCTGTGCTTTAAAGTTACAACTTCTGTGTTTAAAAATGTATTTGTTTTTTTTGCAACATTAACCAGCAAAATTTTATTGCAAGTCAATCTTTTTAGCATTTCTTCTAGATTAAAACTTTCTCCATTACTTCTGTTTACATGTCTGATACATAGAGTGAGGTCTACTTTTACTTTCCAAATCCTTTCTGCTTTATTGAAGCAGAGAAGGAGGACGTCATCTCCAACTGCTAAGAATCATCTTTTTGCCAGCTGCAGCCACTGAGATCTGCTTGAAGTTAAAATAGATCTGTTCATTTTCTGACTACCACTCAGTACAGTTCAGTGAACTGTCACGCTGAAAAACAAGTAGAGAGTTCCTGGAGCAATGCATTACATTTGCATCTTAGATTACTTTGAACATATTCATTTTAGCTCATTCTTTGAAGCAATTTTCCACCAAATCAGCAGTACTTGAGCAGGCAACTTATACCTTTCTGGCACTTTCAGCTTGTGTTTATAAAGCAGGTTTTCGTTCAGATCATGAACCATTTCAGGAGGTAGACTTTACCTTACAGTTTTATCCCAGGTTTTATTAGCAGCTATGATATAGCATAATGATACAATAAATATTATTTATAACTGGAGGCATACTGTTACCAGTAACTTCCTCCACTTAAGGGTGGGTTGAGTTAAAAAAAGACAGTATTCAATTCCTTGCTTTTTCAGTGGCTTCCCTAGATTATTGACATTCATTCTTAGGTTCTCTGAAGAACAACAGTTCCACGTTAGGCTTCTGCGATTTCACTGATGGAAAATAGTTTAAAGAACAGTGCCTGCAATGAGACAGTGTGGGTTTTTAATGGCCATTAACTAGTAACATATGCCTATTTGAGAAAAGGAAAAAATGCCAAGTAACCTACATACCCCCTGTAATGACTTTGCCTTTAGGTCCTGAAAACACTCAGAGTTTTGGGGGGTTTATTATTATTTTTTTTCCTGCACTAGAAATGTACAGGACCCTACCAGCAAGACAGAATATATTGCAATAACTATCTATGTTAGTGACTGTATTGTCATAGTCAATGATGCATTCCTGATTTATTCCCTGACTGTAGTGAACAGTCACCTCCTTTTTGAAATTGGTGATTGCAGATGTACAAAACATCTTAATAAAACATAAAGTTCAGGAGAAATTTACCAATTTTCAGTTTCTAGGACCAAAGCAAAATCTGTGTCTTATTCAGTGTAAAATACTTTGAAAGTGAAAGACTTGTCCTAATGTCAGCTGTCTTAGGTCTATATTCTAAATTGCTCAAGGTAAAAAATTCAAATTCAGTCTTTCCCATCATGTTGTTTTTGAAAGACAAAAATTGTTGGAGTCCCTAAAACACTGAATTAATCTAATGGCTCATAGTCCTGGAGATAATTTATACTGGTCAATATTGGTAAATAAGAGAAAGAGGGGACCAGAAAACAATGGACAAAATCAGGCAGTCTAAAGTTTAGACTTTAATGATAAACAAAGTAATGTGGGAGATTGGACTATTCTTTAAATCCTTTGGCAACTCACAATTTGACTGGAGAGAATCAATGCACAGGAAGAGGTGGGCTGTGCCATTGTGCCAGCTACATACCAGTCTCTTCCTGCCATTGACTCCTGGCGTCACCACAGTTGTCCCCAAATATCATGAGCCTCCACCACCCCAATATTTAGAAATAAGATGAAAGGGAACCAAAGGATTATGATGCCTTTACTTGATACCTCAATGTTATCCTGGGCAATGTGATTGGAATTACTACTTTGCCTTTTTTTTTAAATATATTTTTCTAATTTACATCCATTCTAATTTATCTTTTTTCCTTCTCCGTTCAGTTGTTCCTTTCCTATCTCTGTTTCCTGCTTTCTGTTTGAAAACAGTCTGACTTTGCCAGCCAAGACAGATTTTTTTGCAGTACTGCTGTGAGCCTGTGACCAAAAAAGAAGTTGAAAGCAATGCCTTAAATGCTATGACATTGATACAAGTTTGCCAGATCTTGGAGTAGCTGATAAAACCACATCCTAGGCCTGTTTTTTGTTTTTTTAACAGCAAACATGTATGTAAGAATCAAGAACTGAAGCTGAAGAGGTTTCTCCTTTTTTTTTTTCCTTTTCTTTTTTTCCCCCACCTTTTTCTCTTTTGTCCTTGGTTTCTTTGTTTGTTTTCAGGAAATAGGATTGAATTCCAACAAGAACAACTGCTCAAGCCCTTCTCAATAAATTTCTATTTCTTCCCAAGAAAGAATAGTAATTGCTGACATTAATACCATCTGTAAGACTGTCAAACAGGGTAAGGATTTTTTATAAAAAGCTATCAGTGAATGAAAAAAGGAATGGAGTGAAATCTCTGCTTAATTCTTTACATTTCAGTAAAGACAGCTTTAACAATTTTTATTGTATTCCTTAAAAGTGGTTTAAAAATTCTTGTGTTCATTGTTTTTCATGCAGTGAAGCAGGCTGAGGTCTCTGTATAAAAAACCATCAGAGTTAACTGTTTAGTGCACAGTGACATTATCATATTAAGAACCTTGTCTTTCTCAGGCTACTTATTCCATGAGATTTCATATGTTACAGTCCCAATTTGGATGAAGAATTTTTCTGATTTTGTTTTGACTTTTAGATTTTTGATTTTCAGGCTGTGATGTGAAATTCAGGTGAAATGAACACCCAAGAACTGAAATAGCAGAAAGGGCTCATTTGAACCTATTTGAACCTCTCTAAAGAAAAAATATGGGCTTTCATTTTTCTGTACTAACATTTTACCAAGAGTGTGGAAAAAACCTGAAATTAAATTAAATCAAATCATTTTTACATATGACTTTAAAGCTAGCTGGACATAAATTCAACACAGGTCCCCAAATGAAACAATAACAGAATGAAACTAGAAAGCTGGACTTCTATTCAGAATCCATATTAATATCTGGAAACATTTAGTCAGGACCAAGTTCAGTCTGCTATGAAAGACAAGATAAGACTTCAGTGCATCTGATGAATATGCTTTGTAAACATGCATTATTATGATGTGCACCCCAATGTATGGGTATGACTTCAATAAAAACCACAAAGAAAACAATAATTCTGCTAGAAACAATTCTCAATACAGATTCCTTTTTCCCAGGTGTATATCAGTAGTGATTTTAATAACAAAGAATGTTTCCAAATATTTTTGTAGACATTAAACAAAAGTGGACACTAAAAATTAATTTGAAACAATATCTGAGTTGCTATCTTAGGATATGAGGAAGTTAGTGGAATAGATTTTCAAATATGATATAAAATTGTTACTGAAATTCAGAGGTATCTGAAGAAAAATCTAAAGATGACTAGGAGAGAGCTTTTTTTTCTGAAGAGGTTTTCTGGCACAAGTTTTAGCATCCTGAAGGATATTAAAACTGAATTTTTTTCAGGCATCAAATGGATTTAGAACAGAAGGATGTGCTATTCGTAATTCCTTACTCATGCCTTTTGGGCAAAAATCAAGGAGGTGGTAAAATATTGCTGTAACTGGAGAAAGTTATTAGCCAGAATGGCATTTTATTAAGCAGCTGGATAAGCTACTTCTAGTCCCTACTTGGGCATTGTATCTGAGCACACTGGCTGTCATGGACTTTACCTGTATGATGATCACTTGCCACGGCTTGTACCAGTGGCCTGGCCTTGTCTATTCTATTAGTATGAGTCTATCCAGGCTGACAACAAAACTAAGTGGCTTGTAAAATGACCAAACAAGACACAAACCTAACTTTTATATATCTTCAAACTGAAGATAAATAATTATTTGAATCAGGTATTGAGAAATAAAATTTATATTTATTAACAAAAGTTAGAAAAAGGATTTAAAATGTTGACATTGTAAGCAGCAAAACATGAGCGCTGAGGTCAGAAGCAACCATCTCACAACCTGAAGACTTGCAGTCGCTGAACAAGGCTCCTCTTCTGAAGGAAAACTTGATAGAAAAGCCTACCTCAGATAAGGATGTTGGCACAGATAACATATCTATGCCAATAGGACAGAGCTAGTACTTATTATTTCTTTTGTCTTTGACTGTAAAAATGCCACTAGGATTATGCAGAGAACCTAACCTAGACGAATGAATTTGTTCTGTCCCGCATACAGTTTTCTGTTAGTAGTCCCATGATATTGCCAGCCAATCCATTACAACATTTAACTTATTTCAAGGGAGATGGGCAAACATTTACTGTATATGGCATTTCCTTGCCTAAATGACAATTTTTATTCTGCTGTTAAGTGAATATAGCATTCTGTATCAACAAGAAAAAAACCCAGACTTTTAAATTAATGGCCATAATCCTTTCATAAAATGCTGAAGCAATCACATGAATAAAAAAATTTAATTTCTCAGAAGCTTAGAATAGGAAACAAAAAATAAACATCTTGGATATAAAATGACAGGGAAGTCATGTAAATTATTAGCCTGGATTTAATAGCTAATAATAGGACTTAAAGTAGGACTTTGTAAATTTTTTAATAAGACTTTCATGCCTAGTTTAACTTCTTTTTTTAACAGAAGCTGAATAAGTTCCCTGTATTTATGGCAATGTTATTTTATAATGTTCTTCTATGAAAGGATTATTTTTATAGATATATATATGCTTTAGTTCCCCTGTAATCCTCACACTCTTCCTAATTCTCAAATAAAGGTTCTAATCTGTTGTTCTGGGGACAATTATTGTGTTGGCAGTGGAATTTTCTGGTGATAACAATAAGGGGAGTGATTAAGAAATTCTCTGAAAAAACTATGCTTTTAGAAAATTATTTTAACATGGTGCATCATATTTGATTTCAGTCTCTGATCGTCTAGGAATAAAAGATATTTAATAAACTTGATTATATGTTTATTGGCAGGTCCCTACTACATTTAAACAATCAGTGACTTGCCCTTTATGAACCCTAGGGAGATATTATTGTAGTAATTGTGATTTGTATCACAGTAGTACTTTTGTTCCTTTAACTATGTACTCTGATAACATATATAGTAAAATGCAAATCCTATTCTATTATGCTTGGTAGATAAAATACGTAACAAAGAGAAGGTTGTCATATAATCAAAGCCATACAGAAAATACAGAGGAAAAGCAGGAAAAGAATCCTTTTCCTAGAGCCAGGGTATTGTAGGCAAAGAAAGTTCTCAGGTGCACAAGACAGGGTAAGTTTCATGCCTGTACAAATGTCAGCTCTGGATATAGATAGGATCATTTCATCAGAGTGTGGAGCGTAACTTAGCTACAGCTTGACAACAATTCAAAGTTTTGAGTGAGAGTTTACATTCTAAAACTGAAAAAAAATCCCAAATATTTCTCACATTTCACTTCTAAAAGCAAAGGAAACAAAACACTCAAAGAGAAACACTTGGAATTGATAACAGAGCAATGTCAGAATCAAAGCAGGCAGTAGTCTTGCATCTTCTACATTTCAGGTATTCCATGGGGATAAGCATTTGTTGAAATGTAGAAGTTGTGGTTAGAATTCAGAAATGCTCCTTAGATGTATAGGTGAGAGGCCAATCCTTGGTACAAATTTGAATATCATCAAAGAACTTCAGAATCTAGCAGCTCACTCCAGCATGAGGGAAGGAACAGAGCAGAAATTTTACCCTTAGCTCCCTTTTGCCATTTATGCTTTCTTTGCACATGTTGGATAGGTGTTAAAAGTCATTTTAGCAACCAAATGTCTCTGAAGGAATCAACAGATGAATCAAGCAGGATCAAAAGGGCAAGTCCTTTCAAAATTCTTGGAATAAAGGAATATGGGGATGAAGATTTGATTTTCCCTATCTTTCCCAAAGCTTCCCTATTGTCCTCAGGGAAGCTTTAAAAGGGAAAGTATACTCTCCAAGTGACTATATGGACAGACTGTAGCCATAGAGAAAGAGTTTGTGGCTCCTGCTCATATTGCATGTCAAAGTTACCGCTGCCATTTATGATCCCACCACCTACTTTTAGTCTCCCCTCACCTAGTCCTTGAATACTTATTCTCAAATTATCAATATATCTCATAAAAACTTTGTGAGGACACAGGGAATAAAATTCAGCACAAAGCAAAAACCTCTTGCAGGCTTCTCCTCAGATGACTGAGGGTATTTTCTCTGAGGATTGCATCAGATAATCTTCACTCAGGGGGCTAAAAATGATCACTTCCAAATGACACAAGGAAGACAAATGAATATCACTTCCTCAGCTTTCAGAGCGCTTTACAGCAGGAGGCCAGTATGCTACAACTCATTGTGTTTACCATCCAAAGGTGTCCCAGGTAACTGTGTTGTCCGCCTGCACCACAGGCAGTACAAAGAAGAAAGTTGTCTCTGCTGAAGGTGTCATGCAGGTTCTCTTGTTTTTGGGCAGCTCGTGCCATGGCCAACATAGCTTGAGAGAGTTCCCTGTGCCAAAGTAGGTTTGAGGTAGGTCTCTTTCAAGGTTATGGACATCCCAGGGACACATTGGGGTTAAAGTCAGCACGATACACCTGCAATTACTCCAGGGTTATCAAAGCTCAGTCCATATATAATGAAAACAGAGATTTAAAAGTGTGTCAAACTCACACATCAGGCAGATGTGCATAGAATCAATCTACCACAAGAACTTTAGATCAGAAAATGTCAGGGAAAGCATGTAGGAATGTAGGAAAGCTCCCTAGAAGTATTTTATCATCTATAATGCTAAGTTGGCAATATGCAGCATGTGTTAAAGGGGACGTTTGACTTTCCATGTTTAATTGAATAAAAGTGAATATAGTAATTTAGCACCTGTGGAAGAAAATAATACATAATTTAAATGATTTTGTATGGCTGTGCATGGTGCTGACATTAGTTAAGCCCTGAAAGCTAGGGCAAGACAGGAACAAAACAGCCACCCAGACAATAGCACAGTAAGGCAAGGATTTGTGATATGTGATTGAAATACGTGGTCCTATAGAAGTTAACAGCAAACTCATACTGGTTTCCAATAGACTAAATATTCATGTAGCCATAAAAACCCCCAAACAATTCCTACAACTCTTTCATATGCAATATTCGTAATATGTTCTCAGAGTTTCAGATACAATACTTTACACTTCAGAGATGGCCTAGATTTACAAAGTTTGCTTCTGAAGCATCTGAATTTAGTTTGATATTGTTTGTTTTTGTCAAAAAAAAAATTTTATCAGGAAAAATTAAACATAATTGTCAGGATTTAACTTTTTATTTGCTTTTGGTTTCTTTAAATATGATTAAAATCCTCCCCCTGTCCCTGGCACAACTCCTGACCTTCCACATACAAGGAGAATCTGTTCTATAGGATCTTATTCTCCAGTCTGAATTTTTAACTGAAAAATAACACTCTAGCTTATGCTGGCCAGCTAGTAATGATGATAGGGAATTTTTATTCATCTAAGAACATTTCTAGTCCAAATTTAAATGTGTTGGTTCAACTCATCCTAAAATGGAGAGATAAGACATTCAGAAATGGATTTAGCTCCCAAAGCTGTTCACAAAACAAGTGTCAAGAGATAAATGTCACATCTAGGATTTTGACTTTTGCCCACCTCCTGTTCCTCAAACATTTGGTCAGAAGAAATAGAATTCAGATTTTCATAATCCTTCAGGGACTTCTCAACCTTATGGAAACGGCAATATAGTTTAAGCCACTTAGAAGTGTGCTGACAGTGAAATCAGATTGTACCAAGAAAGGTGCCTGCTTTGAAAATTCACACTTTCAAGAAGCTGTTTAAACATATTAATTTCAATTTCTTTCTTTAGATATGTGGCATTCTCCTAATTCTCTTTATTCATTTTCAGAAAATCTCTATTGAATGATAGTTTTGGACAGTCTTGTCTTGGTATTTGCTCTTCAGCAGCTTGTAAATTTGATATACACCAGAGGAAGGTGATCATATTTCACTCTCTGCAGAAGAATAACTTCCAACACTGTTCTCCAGGATTTGTTAGATCCTAAAAAACAGTATAAGTAATTGAACCTATATCTGGATTTTTTCTTTTCTTCTTTTTTTACTCACAACTGCAAGGTAGTTTGTGATTACAAAATGATATCCAAACTGTTTTCTTTCTCACGAATCCTTTCATTCATCTTCCTCTCATGAATGCAGCATGCCTGTTCCTGGGGAAGAACAAATTTCTTATATAACAGAATCTGCATTTTTCTTTTAAGTCCACCTCATTGTGGTAATAACTGACTGATAATGAACTGCAATCACCCTTTCTATGGCAGGAAGTGCAAATACTTAACCACCATATATCCACTAGAGAATCTATACGATATATATGGTATATTTACAAATGTTAGTATCAGTGAAAGACATGCTCTCAAGCAGTTTTTCCTCACTGTTTGGTTTTACGCACAATACTGTCCAAAATGTGTGGTTATGCTTTTTCTTTCTTCTTTTTTTTTTTTTAAAACATGGAGGCCTTATTGATTCAAATTTTTAGATGATACCTAATGCCAGCTCTTCAGCTGCCTTCCATAAACTGGTGTATCTGCTGGAGTTCTGATCCCAGATATATTCCTACGTAAACAATACATACAGCTGTGGCTGGAAAGGGAAGAAGGGGAAGGTACTTTAAGCTTATAATAGCAATTAGAAACTTCCTTTCTCAACCTCCAGTAAATTCCACATAGAAACACATGTGGTTATTTTCTCCAAGAAGTTCTAAACCAGGCTGATCAGGATGAGATCACTCTGTTCTCACCTTGTTCCTTCTGATGCTTCCCCAAGCCCCTGCTAGTGTTCATGAATGAAAATTGCATGCTGTGGAAGACAGAATATATGGCTTGGCTCAGTAAAAGCTCATACTGTATTAATATTTTCAGCTTGGATCCAGATTTAGTTCCTAAATACATGTATTCATGTGTGTGACAAAAACTCAATATTGTTACTACTTTGTGTACTTCCAATTACGTAAGTTAAATATAGCAGTAAATTATATTAAAACTGGTTTGCACTTATTTTGTCCCTCTCCTATTCATGGACAAATGCTTCAGAAATGTATGATAATTAAGTCTTAAATGTGTCTACAAGGTAGTTAAGTATGAGTTTCATACTTGGGATTCAAAATACCATGAGAAATACAAATTTCCATCTGATCTAATGTATGGTAGATGACCCATTAAAAGAGCTTTTCTACTAAGTTTCAATAGCGCTCTCTCTAAAAAAAAAAAAACCAAAAAAAAAAAACCAAGGAAAGATTTTATCACCTATTTCATGATACATGTTTGTCAAAACAGCTGTGATTTTTAGATCATTTTACTTATAAATTTATATCATCCATATATACAAATGAGTTTATAGAGTTTTGTAATAATGATAATGATTTCCCACAGCAAACTCTAACCCATTGCATTAGGATATGGGCAGTAACAGGGCCTGACTTCATAATCCTGGGAACCTCTTCTCAACCCCACCTCACCTAGACCACTAGGACTTTTCTCTGTAGCCTAACTATTAACTTAAATTTGAAGATGTTATCTATATAACATTCATCCTGCATCCATGTCATGCCTGCATTGGCTCTGAAGCATATGTTTTCAGAGATGATGCATCCAGTATAACTACAAGAAACAAAGAAAAGATTTAAAAAAAAAGTTGAAGTAAAGCAGTGACAACAATCAGGTAAATAAAAAAAGCTCAGAATATCTTACTTGCATTTCTCCCATTGTCCTTGTGTTTATGGGTGGTTTTCTTCACTCATGTCATTGTAGGTTTTTTTTTCTTTTCTCAAAAACTACCTTTTATTTCCCATGACTGTAATAAGAATATGTTTTAGTTTGCCTCTCAGGTATTCTGAGTGCACACATATTAAATACCTGTTCATGTAACGTTTCACTATTTTACATTTGCTTGCCAAGTGGTGATTTGATTTATAACTTTATCAGTGCATCTATTCCTTGAACTGTAAAAGTCATTGTACCATTCTTTTAATTATCTTCTCAAGAATCAGCAGTACATTATTTGTGGCATTATTAGCTTCATCAAATGCTTGCTTTGTGATGAAGGACAAAAAAATGCATGCAGGAAACAAGAGATGATCTAATATGTCTGTGACCTCTAACACCAAGCACCTGACATGAACTGATGAGAAAGTGAAAAGGAAAAAAAAAAGGTTATCAACTGCAGTCTTGCAGCTCAGGTGCTTTTCACTGATTTACACCATTTATGAGTACATCCTCTGAAGTCATCCTGAAGTCAGTGAACTTAGAGTGTAAGCTCTGTTAGGAAATGTTCGAGCTCTCTTTTGTGTTTGCAGGTGTTTCTGGGGCCTCAATAACAATCACTGTGAGAGCCTCATAATCTAGCATAATTAGCAACAAATGTGGGCACATTTTCTTCACTGTTACTACAATGCCCTCTTTTCATACCACTTTCACACTTACAAGGACTTACAAGGACTTACAGCTGACAACCGAGCTTTGGAAACCATGTTCCAATTTAGAGAAAACAATCTACAACACAGTCTATGTAAACTGGGGGTGTAACCTGGTTTACCTACACCAAAGATCAGGGATGTATCCAAAGGGATACTTATAACTATATTTTTGTTGGCTATTTGGTGTTCTTTTTTCCTGTGCGGTGCTTAGAATTCTTATCCCATTGCTAGAAAGCAATAGCATGCCCTAGCCATAGCTACTCGAATCTGAATCCAGTTTACTTTATATCTTGGATTTGTGCCTATGATTGACATAGTAATTAAAGTTCCCTGCCAAAAAGGTGCTGAAAGCAACTTTCGGGCCAGTTAAAAGAGGTTTAATTAGAAAATAAGCACCAAGCTTGTGTTTCTGTATCACAGGTAGCTGTTCCCTGAAATTGTGTGAATACACAAACAGTGGGACAAGTTCTGACACAAAAAGCTAGTCATAGAGGGAAAAAAATACAGCTATCAAGAGCTGTGCTGTTTTCAGCCTGGTTAACAGTGGAGAAAATTTTAACCCCTGCTCTTTTCCACAGTTGAGAGTCACCTTTTCTCTTAGGTTTCATTCTGTAGGCGCAAGCTAGTGGTGGTCTGAAACAGCTACAGTGCACCTGGAATGGCTTGAGTCTGGTCCCAGGTGAAAGAAAATAGGTGTTGAAAAATCATGGCTCTTCTGGCCCTCAGAGGAAGGGGGAATTGTGGGTTTTAATGCTCTAATATTTCTGGAAGGTGCCACTGCATAAGGACATTTTTTCCTGAGTTCAAATGTAGTGTGCAATATTAAACTGTAAATTCTGCAAAAAACCCCACACTCTACAGCGATCATCTTTTACCACTGTTTATATACAACGCTGAAAGCAATCGTATCCTCATAGATAGCAACAGTTTCCAAGTTCTGTGAAAATACAAACAGTAGAACAATGGTTAAGACAGTCCCAGCTTTCAAGATAGGATTGATGAGGACTTTATAGACAAAAATACTATGACTAAAGCAGATTAAAGATACTACTCATTTCAGGGTTGGGTCAAAAGATGGCAGGTTCCAGTGCTGTGAAGCACAGTAAGTTATTGTTTTAACACCACATGCTCTCTAAAACTGTAAACCAGTTTTCTTTGTCATTCCATAAGATAGTAGTTTGTTTGACCTCTTCAGTACTAGTAGACACCTTTTATGAATCTCTGAGTCTTCACAGTGGGTTTATTTCAGGCCTGGTAACAGTCTGTCCTGGGTCTTACCATTAGTTGTAGTTCCATCTCTCAGCCTTGCTACTCACTTGACTCTTGCTAAGGTAAATGTAGCACTCACTGTGTTTGTTTTTCTTATCCCTGGAGAGCCTTCCAGTAACTAATCTCAGCTTCTGTTTCACTATTACCTACCTGAGTGTACCTTTCCCATCTCCTTCACTATCTTTCTTATACAAACAACCAACTCTATTTCTTGGTTACGCTACTTCCTGGACGCTCAGGTTTAAAGCTGAGCCTGTTAGTCTTGACAAGACAACATTAACTGGAAATATGTTGTAAACCTGTGAGTCTTCTACATCAAAGAAAAAAAAACCAAGAAAAAGTTAGACAGTCAATGTTTTCCTAATCAATAGTCACAGACATCTGCAGTTACAATTATATTCAAAAGTGTAGTGATTTCAGACATTGCTGAAAGATATCTGTGTGGGAAATGTTATCTTTTAAAGCCTATCATTCTGCCTGTTATTTTCTTTTAGGTTTGTAGAGAGCAAACATAGAAGAAAACAACTGTGTACAGGGTTCAAATATGTGATTGTTGTCCACTGCCTAAAACAAAAATGGAGGAGTCAGTTGCAAGTGCCTCCAGCCCATCCAGGACCGACAAAACCAACAGTTTTATGTTCTTTGAAAGAACTACGCTTCTGTGGAGGGTTACCTGGCTTACATTGAGACATCTTTCCACTCCAAAATCTTTTAAAAAGCGGTTTATTTGTGGTTCTCCTGTATTTCCTCTTTCACTGAAACTGGAGGTTTCCTGACAGGTGGGTCTCATACTGTGATTCCTTGGAGCTGCTCAGGAGCCCCATGTCTGTGAGGAGGGTTTCCTGCAGCTCAAAGTGCTGGCTGCCCACAGTTCTAGCAGACTGTGAAATCCAATTAATTACACTCTGCAACGCGTATTGCAGCAGCACTTATAGAGCGGCTGCTCTGGTGTGAGGAAGAACAGTTTGTGTCCTAAATAAGACTATTTCTGGATTTCATAGTTTCTCAGGGTCTACAAGACAAGCATGTCTCCTATCTCTGATTTGCTCCACAAATGGCAATGTTTTACATTTACATCTTTGTCTCCAAAATAGACACTCTCTTTTGAGGCTACTACCTCAAAAAGGTAAGAATTACGGTTAAGCTTTATCTGCCTTAAAAGTACATATGACACTAACTAAACATTCAATATGGGCAGTGCACAGAGCTCAGAGAATCTCTTACTGTAATGAGACCCCAGGCTCTCCCTGCTTCAAATGTGTCAGTTTTTCAGAGAGGAAAGGAAAGCTGCTTTGTTTTGCTGACACTCAGACTGTATCTGTTATTGATTTTTCTCCATTGCTGATAACACAAATGCTCCTCCTGCTTCATCTGCTTCTTTGTTTCCAAGGGACCCTGCAAATCACATGGGTGATGTGTTCCAACAGAGATTAGATCACTTGCTTGCTCATTTGTTCTCACTTTTGGCTTCTAAGTTATTTTTGCAATTTACACATTCAGCAGCTAATGTGCTTACCTCAGACAGCCAGACACACTGCAGTTTCTCCCTTGGTCCAATGTCACAGCCCTGTAAGCTAGTGGTAATTTCATCACCTTTTCCATTTTCTTCCAAAGATATGACAAATACACTCTGCATAACTGCCTGGTATATTTTTGTGAAATAATGTTGCAGTAACTAAACCCTACAATGTTAACATATAAAAAATTTGATTATAAAAATCATAATATTATTTTCTATTCTATTTTGATTCTCTTAAACTAGCATTCTCTGAGCACTCTTCAAATATAACAATGTAATAATACCACAGTGGGATCCAAATTTCAGACCATTTAGCTTTGTTGTAATCCCTTTGATAGGCCCATTGCTGTTTTTGTCAATAGTATATCCATGTCTGAAGTTTACACAATAAACCAGAAGCCACGCAGCTGACTGGCATCTCAAAGCTGCCACATGTTAACACATTCTTTGTTACTGTTGAGTTTTCTACAAAGAACCAGTCAAGATTTACCTTTCCTGCAGAATGGACAGCCATCTATTGTTAATGAAAGCATGTGGGCCACAGGCAAAAACAAGACTGGAAATAGAACCTTCTGTTTAGTTCCCCTCTGCAGTACAGGGCACGTTGAAGACTGCCGTTTCTCACACTGGTTGTGGGGATCCCAGAAGAATGATGCTACGTTGCTGTAGCTGGGGCTCATCCCTGCAGTCCTCTTCTTCCTATCCATGCCGACAAAGTGCTTTCGGCTGTGACAAGGAAAAAAAGGAGTTGCAATGAAATCACAGTTTAAGAAGTCTGTTGTGCAGAGAGACTTTTCTATTTAAACTTTTAATTCCAATTAAGTTTACCAAAATAGGACTGTAAATCTGGCCTGGTGCCTCCTTATAAGAAGACTTACCTCTGCTGCTATTTGCAACAGTCCCTCATTTATGCCCACATCCGGGCTGGGACTGTCAGCAGATCCAAACCACTGACATGGACCAGGCAAATGAAGCCAAATCTACCTTATGGCTTCAGACTTGCACTTCACCTTTGAGAAAGATATACTTTTGGCCTGGAGTAGCAAATGGCAATTGCCATGTCTATCTAAAAAGAGTCTTAGAAGTCATATGAGTAAATAAGTTGTGTCAGTAGACCACAATGAATGAGAGGATGGTCTCATATTACATATTTCTGTGACACTGGAAGAGTTATAGTACAGTGATTAAGTGCATCACCAGGGCTTGCAAAACCCGGCTTATAGCCTCTGTTGCCAATGCGATTGAAGGAAATGGAAGAGAGAGAGTATGTCTTACGGTTCATATCTGACACTTCCTAAAAGAAAGAAAATAATTTTGAGCAGAGCCGTGGCAGAGAACCAGTCTAATAAGATGCCCTATTATTTGCATATAAAATTACTCAGTGAAATTAGGGCAAAATAATTTTTTTTGAAACAGCTTCTAATATCATGATCTAAAACAGTCTAATTTCTGCTGTGAGACAAGTTTGCTGAAAGCTTCAGAGAAGGAATGTATAAGCTATTCGAAACAATGTCTTGTTTTTCAGTAACACTTCTTTTAATGTTGCAAGCTACCTAGGAAGATCACAATAATGTGCTCCTGCATACTTTATGTCTTTGTTATGGTCACAGTTAGCCAGCCATCAGAGACAGAATTTGCGTCTCTGGCACCCTGAATTTACACTGCTTTATACCAGGGTGACTGCAGAGCTTTCAGGAGAATGAGCCTTGATTCATAGCAACATAACCCAGAAAAGACTCACTCATAGGGTGAAAAGGTGGATGGGTTCTAGATACACAACAATTTCAGAAGGCGGCTGTTTAGACTGAAATGTATTTTCACAAAACCAGGAGAGATGGCTAGGGATTAAAATGGTAGTGTCAATCTATGCAATTTCTAAGACAAGAAAAGGTCAGAATTCAATAAAATGCTCATTTTTGCTCAGAAAAAGCTCTTCTGAGAACAGTCCCAGAGGATTAAGCTGGAGCATAGCAGAGTGTGTTGGATGGTGGCAGTGCTTCAGGGCGTGCATTTTGGTTTCACATTACCTATCAAATTCTACGTGCTCTGGACTCCACAGCTACTCCTCCCCACTGCGCCCACAGTCCCTTGTAAACCAGGGAGCCGTCCCATTTCTTACCCATACTCCCTCTATTTTCTTGTGTTTAATGTAATATTGGTATTTTCTTTCTGTTTCTTTGTAATCTGTTTCTGAGGAAAAACTTTTCATCCTCAGTTTAAGTAACTCCTGCAGTCTGCATTGCTATTATTATTATTTTTATAAATACTATTTGGAACTCCACTTTTCTGTACGATCTTATCAAGCCTGAATGCACAGAGTTAGATCAAAGGCTTTTAAAAAGGAAACACTAGGAGATAAAACAATGACAAGAGATAATGTACTTTTGTATGGATCACCAGGGATCCTTGGGACACAAAGGGAAGCTTTTAAGTGGAAAATACAACAGGCTTTGCTCTCACTAGGATATTGGACTTTATTCTTTCCAAACAGATCTTGGCTCAAAAGGTATACTAAGGATTTAGAGATGCTAGTTTAAGTAGGAAGGAAGGAAATTAGGGCAGTCGACTGGATGCGAAAAAGTAACAATGGAGTTACAGTAAGTGGTGTGCATCTCCAGTGTCAGAGATGGAGGGAACTACACTGAATGACATCTACTAGATTTCCAATAAATATGGCATTAAGGATGTGAAAATGGGCATTTGCTAGATTTTGCTTTTTCTTTTTTGTAAGTGAAGGGACAAATGACTCATGGAGTTATGTTTTGTTCGGGTTTGGGGGGTGAGGGATAGGAAAAATGGTTTAATTCTGACAATAGTGAATTTCGTGATCGCTGCATGTTGCTGATGCTGTGTAATATCACAAGAATATTACAGGCAGTATTAATTTTGTTTAAGCACCAGTATCTAGTCCAGTTTCAGATACTGTAATGTACAGTAATGTAGTTATCTGTATAAGACTTGTAGACTTGCAGAAGCTTGTGCAGCCAAACTCCGTTAGATAGCTATTTTAGCACTTCAGTCTTGATGAACATTTTTAAATCTCGGTTCTCTTTTAAAGAGAATTATCTTCCAAGAAGCAAGGATTGTTTTTACCATTCCAGCTAAGTGCACACAGACCAACTTTTCTTGGCTCTTGCCTTAACATTCACCTGTGTTACTCTGTTCAAAGTCAATAGATTGCTTTTAACGAGTTCTGCTAATGTGGACTAATGGGTATGAACATTTACTGACACATTGCTTGGTAGATCCAGGGCTTTCTAGAATTCAGTTTACCATGAATATGTGGCCTTTACTGCCATCAGTATGGCTTAGTTAACACCAAAATCCTTCAAAGGATTGACCTCCAGCTACAGCCTTCTGCTGACACCCCTGCTTCACTGTGAGATGAAGTTCTATCTCTTGCTGTTCATGGTAATTTCATTCTATGCTGTTGTTTCTTCTGACTGTTCTTTGTAAAACCAAGCAATGGCTCAGACTTTTTCCAAATACCTCTGGTTCCTTTTACTTTGCTGTCTTGAGTTTCTTGCCTTCAGATGTCTCATTTCTTTCATTAACAGTAGCTTGTATTTTGACTCTGCATGATGTGACTTTGAATATTCAGAGCCAAATATGCTTACCTGTGCACATTGGTCTTTGGTACTTGCTTCCTTTGGTTTAGTGGGCTTCCAAGTTTTTTTGCCAAATTTAGTGGCAAATTTTCCATTTTATTCCCTCTGGAGTGCAGCTAAATCTGAGTTGTCCAACATAACTAGCCCTGTACTTGATGCTCTCTAATTGCTGGAAGAGACTATGGGAGCATCCAGTGTTAGATCATTGCTAGAATTTCTCTTTGTATGTGGATTGTTACACTGGTCATTCTTTTCAGCTTCTGTTACCTGACAATACTGAATTTCCCGGTTTCAGAGTATTTCCTCAATGCCCGATATTTTCATCATTGTATGGTTTGCAATTGCCATGATTTTGGAGGAAGAGGGGGTCATAATTCTCATCAATGCTGTCAAGTACACTCCATATTCAATAAGGCATGCGTGGTAGGATTTAGTTGCTAAACTTCAGTGTCTACAACCATTTCAGACTTCATATGGCACCCCACGTGGTATTTCAGAGGGATGGAATGGCTCTCACAGGTCTGTGTCATAACTGCCAAACCTGACATGGGTGTCATTTGACAAGGATGTCCCTCATGGCACTAGTTACCTATGCCTGAGCAAACAAATCCTACCCCAAATATAATATGCAGAATCATGGGGTTGTAATTGTATAGTAACCTCAACTGCTGGTCATACACCTTCATTTTACACCAGGAAGTATTTCCAGACTGTTTTATGTAGTCCCAGACAACGTGACTTGTGGTTGTGAAGACCAGATCACATGTACGGATGACTAAAAGCCAAAAGGTGATAAAGGAGGGTGTGCAGTAGAGGAAGTTATTACTGTCGTGATATTTTTGGGTTTCAGGTTGCACAGAGAAAGCCAGAAATGACTCCAGGTCTGAAGATTCATTTGTTCTAACCTTTACAAGAAAAAACAATGAGTGGTTTTCTGTTGGTTTAACTGCCTATACTGAATCACAGTAAGACCAGATGATGATTAATGCTGGCAAAGTACAGAGTAGAAGAAAAGGGTCCAAGGATAGCAGCAGCAGTGCCAGTTTATGTGGGTTTAAACTGTTATGAAACTACATCCAAGAGAAATGTTCAGAGTTAAGGATGCTTGGACTGTTCGGTATAGGCATTTTTTCCTTTTGTTTGGCTTGTTTTTTAACAAGGATAGCATTCACATAGTAAGGCAAAAAGAGCATGTTTTGTATCTGACACAAAGGTAATATAGAATGTGTATAATTTGTATATTTTGTTGACAGTTTAGTCTCTGTAGTTTCTCAGTTCTTTCAAAAACTGATATAATGCTTCCTGAATATATGAGATATAATACTTCTTGTCTAATGGGGAAAAATGTGAACTGATCAGGGCTATAGAGGTGGTAGAGCAGTTATGCATAACAATAATACGAAATCTGGCAGGAAAAGAATTAAATTATTTCCATTCATCAGAGTGCTTTTGAGTATAAATAGAAAAAGAGTACTTCAACTTTATAATATTACATATGCATATGTACATTGTGAAATGCATTGATTATATCGTGCTTGTAATAAATTTCAAGCAGTGAGCATTAAAAATTTCCATAGATACATCATCACAGGTATTATAACCATGTGCATATGCATGCTATAAGCAAATTTATGAAAACTATTCTAATCTCTCCTGTGTCATGGTGATAAGTAATATATATGTAATTTATTAATCTATTGGAATATTTATATATATTAAACATGTGGTAAAACTTTTATTTCTGTTTAACATATTTATATGTAATTTAATAGGAGCATGAAAAATGCAATCCTAATAAGGAGTAGTATACCAGAAATGAATACAATAAGCAGATTTGGGAAGTCAGTATAATTCTATTATTTAATTAGATCAAAATAACGCAATGCTATTTCATTCCTTTTTTTTTTTTTTAATTGGTGTCATATGCTGGCAATATTTCTTATTTTGTAATTTTTCTTATTTTGTAATTTTTTCTTAAAAATTACAAATTTTTAAAATTACAAAAATTACTTTCAAAATATTTCTTATTTTGTAATGTTGTAATTTTTACATTGAAAATCTGTTAATGTTTTATATTCTCTTAAAAAAGACAAATTTCTTAAACTATTTTATTGTATTTTTCTTAACCTAATGGAAACTGGATTTTGAATTTGTAAAACAATGTGTTGATAAACTACTTCACGATGATAAAGTACTAATTACATTTTCAAAATTTAGCACATGTAAACAGTCAGCTGCTTATTGGGCAGTAATCTCAGAAATCAAGCCAACTGATGATGAATTTCAAGCTGATATGCCTAGGCTGTTATCAAATCGTTCTATAATGAAGAGCTTGAAGACTCTAGTCTGAGTTCACTGTCTGTTGCTGTGCTAGATGCTGTACAGATGACACTAAAAGAACTGCTAAACTTTATAGGATTCCCTCTTTAGTCTATTGTGAAACACGGCAGTTGGATAAGAACTTTTAGAGGGGGATTTTGGAAGTCATGTGCACTTGTCATTGAACGCATGGATGAAATAGTAGCCATTAAATCATTGCAGGCTACAGGCTGAAACCTGGATCAAAATAACTGAAGACTTAAACCAGTCTAACCTCTTGCCTCCGATTCTGCTGCTTTGATAAGCACAACAAAGGTAAGGTGGAGCATCAAGTTCAGATACCCGATGGACGTGTTCAAACTAGTAAGTTGAAGCTGCTTCATTCTGCAGAGGCCTCTTCCACTCCACTCCACTCCACTCCACTCCACTCCACTTAGTGTAGGACCATAAATCACCACAACAACTTTTCCCTTTCAGAGGAAGGAAAGAGAGAAGGTGCAGAATTCATCGCAATGCTTGAGGGTTAATGCAGGCATGTACTCTACTTTTTTCTGGGCAGCTTCCTTTTGGCTGTATGAAAATTTAAGCTTAAGGTCAGATTCCATGTTGGTAGCAGAGCAAAATGTGCTTTGCAACAGATCTCTGTAGCAAGAGAATGGACCCAGGGACAGTTACTTTTTTCAGGACATTTTTTTAAAAAATCTTTTCAACTTCTCAGAAGTGCATGCCTGTGCAATGTCATTCTCTCAGTCAGGCTATTCATTTTGTTCAAAATAATCAGGTTCCAATGTTTTATCTGAGCATCATTTTTAATGTAATGGTAAGATTTAGAACATGTTGTTTGATATAATTTGACAAATGTCTTTTGTTTTAATTTTTAATGGCTACCTGCAAGGAAATGTGAATAGTATCATGTTTTTTCTTGTTACATGAATCTGTGAATTCCAACTCAATCATTAGGATTTTCCTCACTTTTAAAGGTATGAGTGACACTACTTGAATAGAAAAAGATTATTGACTTTTGCTTTTTTATTAAGCTATTGTATTCATGTCTTGCAAAATGTATTAAAATGGAGGCAAAAAAATGAAAACCCCCTGAAGAAGTAGCTTGTTATTTTTGTCAAAGCAGATCATACTTTTTCAAGCCTCTTGAGGCTCAGAAAAGCACGTTGGGAATTAAAGTGAGAATAAAGAGAACCCTTTCTAAACTAGTTTCAAATCATAGAATAAGTTAGAAAAGAAAACATTAGTATCTCGCCACATAAAACTTTCCTTTCCTATGAACCAAAAAATTTTTGCACTGTTAGGTGAACTTTTCAGTCTGCTTGGGAATTGATCCTCTCATGCAGAATTTCCCACATAATAAGCTTAAAAAATGTTGCTTTCATAACCTTTTTGAAAATCATGTTCTCCTTTTTGTGCATTGTTTTACATCATACTAGTTCTTGCGTGTGTATATACATATGTATACAGGCAAGAACACAATGTATGGGATGATGAGATGTTTATTTCTCCTAGTTTCTTTGCAGTGTTTTACTGAAAATGTATAGGTATATCCGCCTGAGGGTATGACTATGAGCTTGTCCTCATACAAAGAAAAATTGTATTCTGACTACCAGTAAATTGCTCTGAATCTAAATGTCACCTGTCTTTTTCTGGAAAGTGTGCTGTTTCCTGCTGCTTCAAAATACTGCATTTTCAGGCTGCTAGCTATGAAGTTTGGTAAGCAGTGAAGTTTTTATTCTCACTGTCCTTTTGCAGCTTTATATGTGATGTCAATTGCATTCAATGATACTTTATTAGCATGACAAGATATACAGAAGCATTGCTGAGGTGTAAAAGAGACGGACTGCTCAGGTATCTTTTACAGGAAGAGAACATTTCCCCACCTAGAGTTTCATGTAGAGTCTGAGGCTTTATCTTCCATGTCTATCATAACTATCCAGTGCTGTTCCTGTGGCAGGTTTTGGAAAATGAAAAGCAAACCTCTTAAGGGTATATTAGATGTGCAGCCTATAAGGAGGCTTGCTCAGAAAGATGATGCATCCAGCTCTAAAAGAAACACTGAACCATAACTGGTGCATATCAACTGTGTAGAATTTCTGAGGCAAAACACAGTATAGATAGATCATGAGCTGGTGTAGTGCAAAAACATTGGTAAAAGAAGCCTGTAAAAACTCTAGATGAAAGTTTTGAAATGACATATAACTGTTATCCATTTTTAGGTAGTCGTTATATGAACTTACCCAAGTATTTTTATGCCCTTTTAGATATATTTAAACATTGAGTATCTAGAGGGTCATGGAAGGACATGTTAAATTGGGACATTTTTATGACCTATATATATACACACACCTTTTATTTTAAGGGAAAGGATTTTCCTCCTGGCTTTAACGAAACTTCCATTTTTGCAGATGTAACTCATTATAGACATTATTTGCAATTCTTATGCGGGTTCTCAAGCTCAGTTCCAGATTGCACCAGTAAGCACAAGTGCAAAATTGGGTCGTCTGCTTGTCTGCTCTAAAACCAAATATATAGTGATTGAAACTTATTGTCGTAAATTTTATCCAACATGTGTAAGGTGTAATCTCTCTTAACAGATACAAAATATGGTAATTAAAGTTTAATTATTTTTCCTTTATGCTTTTAATCGATGAACTTTTCAAACACTTAATGCAGAAAGTAAAAGAGGAAGCTTTACATTTTCTTTCAGTCTGCTGCTTCAGCTTTTCCCAGTTTTACTTCTTTCAAAGGAAAGGAAAAAAAAAGTCCTTCTAACATTTACTGTTGAACTTTTTGGATCTGCTGTTTTCTTTTTCTGCATCTCAGTCAGGTGGTTTGTCCTGACTGTGACAGCTCTGTAGCACATTACTGAAATATTACAGCAATAATTCTGTACCGTTATGCCTAATGTTACAGCAACATCCTGCAGTTTTGCGCTCTGAATATGGGAGGAATTCAGGTTTATTTACTTTAATGACTGGATAATGAGTCTGAGCTACACAGATCAAAGTGAACTGCTAAGAGAGAGGTTATTATGAGCCAAAACTAATAACAGGTTCCAGTTCGAGAAGAGGGATCTACTCACTTGAGTGCAGTGAGAGAGGGGATAACTGTTGGGAAGACGATAAAAGATGTACCCCACCAATGTTTAAAATCATGTAGGCCAAACACTACAGCTTTGCCTGTCCACCGTTTGGCAGCCCTTTGGACTTTGCAAGAAATTACTTCCGTTCTTTATTAAAGCAGTTAGAATCTCACACTGTTCACACTAGGTTTATGGAGTTGGATCATCATTTGGAGACTTAGATAGGCCCAAATTATCACTCTGCAGGTTGGCAGAGATTACTCTTTGCTCATAAATGAAGAACCTCCTACTGGAACAACTACATAGGGATAAAATAGGCATACTGAATACTTCAGAGACTGATTCCCTTCCATTAACGGAAAAGAGACTGATATAATATTAAATGAGATATCAGGGATCTTTCAAGGCAAATATGTCCTTTTGTGCAGCATGAAAAGAAGCCTGAGAACAGAATATTTCACACTAAAAGGTTATTTTTCCTCCCATCTGTTCACCTTTATATTGTTAACCATATTGTCCTAGAGCTATCCATTGCTGTATGGGAGCACAAGCCAACTTCCAGCTACTTGATGTTCCTCCCAATGAAGTCAAATAATGTCATTGAATCAGGTGACTCTGGAGAAATAATGGGAATGTGAAATTTGTCTAATTTGTTCTCATCTCTTTGGCTAGGTATTTCCAGTGGCAGTGAAATGGAGGAAAATGAATACAAAACCTTGCTTTCAGTTCACACCAGACTTTTGCTGCTTATGCAGTTGAAGGTATTTGTTTGAGATAGCATACTGCTAAGAACTTCCATGTGATAAGCAGCTCTGTAAGTGCTTGTATCAGAGTTTGTATGGCATTCCATGCTGCCCATGCATCCAGTAGTAGAGTGCATATTTAAAGTCATCATTTTAGTTTATATTCCAGATTTATTGGTGGGGAAAAAAAGTTACCATCAGGTGTATATTGGTGCCTTCACAATCATACTTTTTCTCATGCTACTTTTTACAAGGAAAATTCCCAGGCCGAATTCACAAGGCTGTCAATTGTTCCTTTTCCTAACCATTATTTTTTCTTTTGTGCATTTTTCTTTTATGCACATTTTCTTTTGTGCATAATCCAGGGAATAATGAACACATAAATGACAAGGTAATATACAATTCTCCCAGTATCATTAAGTTCATGTAGATTAAGAAATACACAAAATAATTTGTGACTTGCAAAACATTTGTAAATACAAAGCAATCTATAGGAACACTAGGAAAGGTATGTAAAATGAGAAAGTTGTGAAAATATGCTTTTTGCATGCATATGACCTTTGTTTTTCTATTTCCTAAAATTAATGGCATTAATTTCTCAGCTGAATATAATATTTTATGTAGAAGATTAGTTTAAACATTCCTGTGTCTACTTGGCAGTAGGCTGTAAGCAGTGTGGACAGTAAGAATTTCCTCCTCTTGTATTATTGTTGACCATCTTTTTGTTAATCTTCTGAATGTTTTTACCCTAGTTTTTATATAAGCCAAATAGGAAAACCTTTCTCTCCTTCTGCATTCTAATTTTACTCTCATTTATAGTGTCCAATAAGCTTTAGGTAAATTAATTATCAATATATCAAAACATAAAATACAACTTAATGGAAATGTCAAAAAGTACAGTCCACTGATATTTTATATGATGTATTTGGAAATTAAAATTCTACTGCAGTCCCAATTCTCAGGATGAAAGTTGTAGTAAGAACAGGAAATGGCATAAAATCTATTCTGCATGGTACAGATTGTCGTGGAAAAAGGAAATTGTGAAAACTTAATTTTTGGGTCTCTCTCAAGATAGCAATCTCACAGTCATTTCTGGATGAAATTAAATAAAGGGGCTCCTTAGCTTTTATTTGCAGCACTGATCTGCAACTGTCTCTTTTTCCAAGCACTTTTAGCGTAGGCACATTTATTATTTAAGGAAAATCCACAAGGAACATTTTTATAGCACCAGAATAGAAATAATACCGTAACAATAAAGATCAAAGATTGATGCAATTGTGAGTACAAGTAATAGCTGCCTTGTGTGGCTGTTATCTCCTCGAGGGAATTCTTTAGAATGGCTTTCATTTTATAAAATGTGTTTGTTTCAGTGCTATAGTATACAAGTAGGGAACTGTATTCTGGTGTTTCCTTTTTTTGTTTATTTCTTTTTTTCTGCCCCAAGAAAAAGAACTCATTTAAAATTGGTGTGACTGGTTTCATGAACTTTGAGACTGCTCTGAACTTCAAAGAAATCAAAAATCACACAGAAGCCATTGGTATGTGTATGTAGTTTAAAGGTATTTTGCCTGTCTAACCTGTTTTTAAACCAGCAGATGCCAGTGGCTCTGATGTTTTTTATGGAGGTTAATCCTCTTCATGTAGAACAGTCAGGGAATACATCAGTGTCACGCATTACCTGCTGGCCAGTGCTGTTCAGCCACTCTGCCTCTTCTCTGAAGGCATCAGATCAGAGATGAAGCCAAAGCAATTTACATCGAGTATCTTGCCCAAAGGCCCACAATGGCAAAAAGATTGTCCTCAAGATGGGAAAGATTTTAGTCCATACATGATGTAAGTATGTGTGTATATGTCTATACGTATACATCTGTAATATTATATATTATTTAGTATATATAAATCCATATACCTCTCTATATTTGGATTAATATAATACATATATCTGAAAGCATGATACCTGAGGGAATGCTGGAACACCCTCCAGTTTTCCTGAGCACAACTTGGTTTAACTTCAATGAGGTAATTTTTCTATTGTTTTTTTTATCCATGAGGACAAAATTTATATTCAGTTGTCAGCAGAGGTATAACAAATGTGGCAAAAAGGTGACTGGGTTTTTAATGAGAATTCCAAAACCAAGAAGAATCTGGGACACCACCATATTTTTCTCCTTTTTTCTTCTCCATTAAGTCCTTATTTCAGTGCTACCAAAACCAACCGAAACCAAAAAGCTTGTATTTTTTCCTAATTCAATATTGCCTACAGAAAAAAAAAAAAAGGGGTGTGTGGGGAAGTTGGATTTATATTAGTGGATGTAAAAAATATTTTGGTTTAGAAAGGCAGAAGAGAGAGCAGAAGTGATTACTGATGTACAGATGATAGAGGCTAGGAAATAGAATGGTTTATTGTGACACTGATATTTTAGGTTGATGATGATAGAGAAAGAGATATTCATAATGGTGATAAAAGAAAAAAGGGAAATAAGTTCTGATATTGCTATGGTGGGTACTGAGATGTAGCAACTGAGAAATTTAGAAGTAGTAACACTGCATGGACATCCAGGTTTCTCCAAGCTGCCGCGTAATGCTGCTTGACGCTTTGTACCACCATCCTGACACTACTTCAAGGTTTCCAAGAAACCACTATAAATATTTCACATTTGCACTGTTCATTACTTTCATTACTTCAGCTCACATTTCTGTGAGATAAAAGAAGTGATAGTGTATGACATCGCTCTAACTCTGATTTATATTGCCAATAGGTCCTGCATTTTTTGTTTGTTTATTTTTGTCACTCTATATACAAAGAAACAAAGGCTCACAGCCTCTCTTGGCAAGCCACTTTACTTTTCTCAGCTAAAATGTATTCCTGCTGTGTAGTAATTTTCCTGAGCTTCAGTCTTTCACATTAGTATTGAAATACATTTGCCCTTTGTCAAGAATAGTCTTAATATCTTAACCATCATTTTTTATTACTGAATTGGATAAGCAGTAAACAGCACATTAATTAAAATGTTCAGGCTCTATTTAATGTGAGGTGTTGCAAATGACAAGGAGGCCAAAGAGATAAATCAAAAAGGGTCAGAGGCAGGAAGTTCAGTCTGAAAAAGATGACTTCATACATTACAGGGAAAAAAAATATCGGAATATAGACTTCTAATGGAGAGGGAAGTATTTGGAAGGACTTAATCTCCAAATTTACAGAAGACTGGGGATGAAGGTGCAATGTAATACAGTGGGGAAAAAAGAAAAAGACTAAGGCAATCAAACTGCATAACGTAAAAAGTGGAAAGGTAAACATTTCTCTTCACTCCAAGTAAAACTGCACCCAGCTCTGAGAAGTGGTTGGGATATGAGCCATAAAAATGATTAAGGCAATGGGGAGGCTGACTTATGAAAAAATATTAAAAGAGCTAAATAACTCAGTCAAATGACATCAGAAGGGGGACATGGTCACCTTCTATAAGACTTTAAAAAGTGTATACAATAGCCCAAAAGGATTTTTCACTACAGTCCACCAGGGTGTGTTACCTGAAACAGAGGCACATAATAAAGCACAACAGTATCAAAAGAAATATTGGAATTTATTTATTTAAAAGCCCAAGAAAATTGTATTGTCAGGATAAATCTACCAGGACAATATAGTACAGGTAGAAAGAAATCTCAGAAAATAACAATGCAAATCAGCAGCAAAACAGGAGAGAATATCAGACACCCAATGGAAATAAACATATGTCAACTACAATGTAAATTAGTACATCACGAGCATAAAGAGAACACAGGTACATCAACATCAGAGTAATGCAGACGAGCAGTAAGAAACAACAGAAATAAATAAATACATAAAATTCGATCACAGGAGCCACTGGAAACAGACAAACAAATGCAGTCTTGCTTAGTAGCTAGCTGTCAGCAGCCATAGAGTCACAGCTCCTCCCTACCCTTCTAGGGATGTGAACCTACCTATCTACCTACCATCAGGAGAGCCCCTCCACTTATAAAGGAGGCTAAGTACATGTGACTACAGCTACTTTCTTCTATATCTAGAATGTATTAATGGGAGAATCATTTGTTTATTCTTTATGTTGCCCTCCCACAGGCTCTACAAAATGTTAGACCAATGGCACCAAAGGGCATTGCTGCAGGGTCATGTTTATTACATGAGACATAACGAAATAAAAAAGGTCCTCAAATTAGGAATGAGGTTTGCGCAAATTCTTTTTTGTTGGCAGATTAATTGGCTGATAAATTAATGTAACCTCTTTCCACTCTATATGTCGCTTACAGTCAGAGAGATTACAGAGAGATTTAAACAAGAATACCTAATCATTTCGTGGAGTGTGAGCGGCAACCTCTTTTGTTACTGCACACTTAACTTCCAGTGATGTAGAGTGATTGATACTCATAGGGACTCATCAAGAGTGTTCTGAAAACCCTGAGAACGGAGCTGTCATGATGCCCTGGATTATTAGTGCTATATCCTTTCTCAGGATCAAACCACAAACCATACAGTTTCACATTCCATATAGCTAGTGTCCATATAAAAGAAAAATGTATCTATGATAGTTTGTCTCCATTTCATACTAATTTATGATTCAGAATTGGCAACTATCTCACAACCAACTGGAAACTGACATTTCCTAAAACTATTTTTAAATTAATTTACATTTTTAGTTAAAATTACCATATTCTTTCAAGTATATTCAAGACAAGCTATTTTCTAGCTGAGTCCTGTGACATCTGACATGTCATCAATATGAGTCAGACAGTCTTACAGTGTCAGATACATCTCTCCTTTGCTTTCAATAGAGACATGCCCATTTACAACATTTAATGATGCAGTTCAGTGTGCATTAAGTTCAGCCCCTAGAACTGTCAGAACTGAAGGTCTCTGATTTGTGCAGCTATTGCTGTGAATCTGCCCTTCTAATTTCTCACTGAGAAGAAGTTGGTCTGGAAGCAATAACAATGACAAAATGCAGTAAAAGTGGCTGAGCTTGTCATTTTCTTTCCGTGCCAGAAATTGTGTGTGAAAAAAAAATCTCTGAACAAAAGGCCAAGAGTATTGGAAGTGTTTATCTTGAAAGGAGATAACATGATTGTAATTTACAAAGAAAAAGCTGTTCTAGAGAAAGAATATTAAGATAGTGTTCTCACTGTCCCGTCCCATCCTAACTAAAGGATGTCTAGAAAGATGGTACATCTAACATTAGCAAACTGTTTTTTTAGAAAACGTATAAAATAACAGTGGAAATAATTAACACAACGTTCACTGAAACATCTCTGGGAACATATATTTATGCAATATCTCCTTTGAGTAAGGCTCAAGTCAGGTTCTGACTTTTGAGATCAAGGTGGCATGAACAAGGGCTGAGGTTATTGGTACTAACCCTTCAGGGCACTGAAAACTGGAAATGGTTGTCAAGCATTTTGTTACACTAAACAGAACACCTGAGTGATAAAATGGCTGATAAAGTTCAATTCTAACAAATATAAAAACCTGACTATGTAGAAAAACAGTTCTAACCTTACATATACAGTAAGGGGATCTGAAACAGTTGCTAATATTCAGTAAGGAAGTTCAGGGTTTATAACGAACAGCTCCATGACAGCATTGGCTGAATGAGTAGTTGCAGTCAAAGAAGCCTATCAAATGTTAGGAATTCCTACAGAACTAGTAGAGGACAAACAGAAAACATAAATCCTCACACACCTTCAGTGTTTAGGGCAGGTCTGATGTCCCTAATTCAAGAGGGATACAGAGCAAAAAAAAGGGTTTAGAGAAGGATGTCAACGGTAAACCAGTGTTATGGATTGGCTTCCTTACAAGACGAGACTGCTGAAGAGACTAGGATCTCTTAATTTGAAAGATAGACAGCTAAGGGGGAACATGATAGGGATCTATACAACCATGAGAAGGCATGTAAAAATGATTGTTCACTGTTTCTTATCCGGGAAGCTTCAGATGAAATCATCACTGCATGACAAGTTTGAAATAAAAAAGGTGTCACAATTTCACCCAACACTCCAACTCTGAAATTCAGTGCCACAGGCTATTGTGAATACCAAGAGTTTACAGCAGTCTAGGAAGCAATTAGAAACATTTATGGTACAAATGTCCATTGCAGGCAGTGAAATGCAAGGTTCCCTGTCACCTATGGAAGAGTGTATCAAGGAAGCACAATTGCTGTTGTCACTTTCACAGACATAACACTAGGTTAACTGAACCTTTGATGTAACCCAGTCTGAACACCTGTATCCCGTCCTAATGACAGGCACATTATCCCACAAGGTTCATCAGCTTGCCTCACAACACTGGGCACTGTTAAGGGACATTAGCGTTTTCATGTGGAGCAGCACTATGGACGTGAAAAAGTCCCCCAGTTGGTTTTGTTCACATCCCATGGAGATACTTAAGCACACAAGCTGTATTCCTTTCTGCTTAAACTAACTGGAAGCTGTGCTCCAGGAGCTCATGCAACATGCTGCAGCTGCTCACAGGTGTTCAGTGCATGAGACCGGGCTAGAGCCTGTCTCAAGTAAGCCTCCCAAACCTGCAGGTCTTGGGTCCGCAGTGCCAGTGTTTCAACCTACAAACGTGCCACACTTCTTGCTGATGAAGACAGCACTGATAGATATTGGACAGCCTGGAGCCTGCAGATGCTCTATCATGTTCCTATGTTTTTCAGAAGTATTTCCCATCATATTGACTATGATGATATTTCTCCCATGGATCCTCAAGTGGGATGTGTAGTATCCCACATCTTGAATAATAGTGGGGAGAAGAAAGAGCATATTTTTGATATATTTGGAAAGACATATTTTCACTTTGTTCTTTGATGTCCTTTCTTTTGTTTCCTTCTATCCTCTTTGTTCTTCCGTTCACTCTGTAGTGATAGTACAAAAACAGGAGTGGTAGTTTGTGGTATGACCTTATAGATCCTATCGTTATGAATGATTTCAAATTTCTACAACTAATCTTTACAAAACAAGTAACGAAGTTGTTTACTGTTGGGTATAAAAAAACACCCAAAGACCAAACCTAAATAGAGTATCTGCCTTGTTGCTACATTTTCTTGGAGGTACTGAATCTCACAGAGCTATGCAGAAATTTCTTCTCAACAAAACAATCATATTAAAGAAAAAAGAATATTCTTATATTGCAGGCTGGTTCATTGTGTGCTTCAGATGTACAATTAATTATATAAAAAGACTATTCAACTTCTTTCTACACTGACAGCTTCAGATCTTTAACTGAATCAGTTCGTCGGAGCTTTGAATGCATTGTCAAAGAAAATCACAGCCACGGGGATTCAAAATACCTTTAGAGTGTTATCAACAGCAGCAAATAATATGAGCTTGGAAGAACAATGAAATGAAAACTGACCTTTTCTCTAGAGATATCATATACATTTACAGTGTAAACTGACAAAGTATTTTTCCTTAATGTTATTGTCAGTTTTTGGCGTCAGTATTAGAAACTCAATATGACTTCAACTAGCCTTCAACTACCTGAAGGTGTAACATCATAACGCTTCGTAACGACAGTTAGCAAAACAGATCTGCTTGCATATCTCTAAGCATTGCCCTTAGCAACCTGAGTGAAAACGTTTATTTACATTATATCTTTGAGAAAGACACTGGAGAAGGGAATTATAAGACAACACAGATGAAAAGAGAAAGGCCTGTATTTTAAACTTGCAGGCGAACCATGAAGATGTGAAAGAAATTTGAGTCTTCCACACAGAATGCAAAGTAAGTTCTAATATATTCATGTACATTTGCATTTTGGATTTAAACTAAAGAGCTTATTTTGAAAAAAAAAAATCTGTGAAGATTAATCTATTCACTGACAAAAATATATATTTACTTTTACTTTGTGGTAAAGCGCCTTGTTAGATTTTACTATTTCTCTCTGGTTGAGATATAAGAGCAAGTAACACACTGCACTTTTTAATGCAAGCATATGAAATTCAAGGGTTCTCTTGATATAAATTATATTTACAAAAGATCAGGTCACATGGATTGGAGGACTTTTAGGCAGCACAGGGAATTAGTACATCACTCATTTAGAGTATGTGTAGGGTCTCAAATTCAGAATGAAAATAAGCAAAATACTGTAGTCTCATCCTACTCTCCCACCAAGAAGTTAATTAAAAAATATATATTTCTGCCCTCCACTCATCAGCTATTGAACACAGAATTGCATACTTCCAACAGCAAAAGTACACAGCCTGGCTATGAGCTAAAGCTATGAGCTTACTCATGCTCAGTAAAGCAGATCACTGTAGCTACTTATGATATTACCACTGATCTGCTGCCTGCCTCATGCATTTGCTGGAGGTTAAACCCTCATGGCAGAGCTGGCAAAAGGAAGTCTGTGAGCATGTTTCATCTGCTTCATTCTGGCATACCAGCACAAACTACCATTGCTGGCAGCTTAAGTGATTACACTAGACTGTGACTGGAGTGCTTCAAGTATACTTTTCTTCTCCTCTCCTGCATGGGTCATAAGTTACTGTCTTAGATCATCACAGCAAGATTCACCACAGTGTGTCTGTATGCTAGAGTTCATTGCATTTTCTCAAAGTATTTTTCTGTTAGAGAATACCATGCCACAAAAATCAGACCAGTCTGCAGACACTAATTCTGACAAAGATATTATGGAAAGCTGGTAACTTATCAGTCAGACCTACTTTATTTTTTTCCAGTTCACCTGTGCTGCTTTTTAACAGACCAGTCTCCCAATATCAACATTGCAGGCTTTCAGTCAAGTGGACTGGGGCTCCAGTTGGGAAAACCTGATGCTCTGTTTTCTCTGAAGAATTGTGCAGTCCTGAGGAAAAGCAAAATGCAAAAAATCCCCATAGACCAAAATTACCTTTCTCTGAACATCTCTAGTAAGCCTGAACCATAAGATTTGCTAGACTCAATAAAGAGCAATGTACTTTAGAAATTGTCTCACTGCAGAGCAGTTAACATCAGCACCTCAGACTCCTGCATGAGTTTTTTGAACTTCTATATGCAGCTCCCATAAATGAAACCTTTTCTCTTTCCTGGAAAAAAACCCACAAATATCCTGGTTATTAACCAGCTTGAGTTTTGCTCCACTAAGATAAAAAATTTCTACAGTGTGTGTCTTCTACAGACTCAAGGAAAGGAGAGGAAAGGAGAGGAAAGGAGAGGAGAGGAAAGGAGAGGAAAAGGAGAGGAAAAGGAGAGGAAAAGGAGAGGAAAAGGAGAGGAAAAGGAGAGGAGAGGAGAGGAGAGGAGAGGAGAGGAGAGGAGAGGAGAGGAGAGGAGAGGAGAGGAGAGGAAAGGAAAGGAAAGGAAAGGAAAGGAAAGGAAAGGAAAGGAAAGGAAAGGAAAGGAAAGGAAAGGAAAGGAAAGGAAAGGGAAGGGAAGGGAAGGGAAGGGAAGGGAAGGGAAGGGAAGGGAAGGGAAGGGAAGGGAAGGGAAGGGAAGGGAAGGGAAGGGAAGGGAAGGGAAGGGAAGGGAAGGGAAGGGAAGGGAAGGGAAGGGAAGGGAAGGGAAGGGAAGGGAAAGGAAAGGAAAGGAAAGGAAAGGAAAGGAAAGGAAAGGAAAGGAAAGGAAAGGAAAGGAAAGGAAAGGAAAGGAAAGGAAAGGAAAGGAAAGGAAAGGAAAGGAAAGGAAAGGAAAGGAAAGGAAAGGAAAGGAAAGGAAAGGAAAGGAAAGGAAAGGAAAGGAAAGGAAAGGAAAGGAAAGGAAAGGAAAGGAAAGGAAAGGAAAGGAAAGGAAAGGAAAGGAAAGGAAAGGAAAGGAAAGGAATCCTGGGTCTGTCAGTCTGACTGTGCTATCCGATCCCAGTTGAGTGGCTGCATAATTAATCTGGGGTTCAGATTATCTCTCTCTTCCAAGTTAGAGATAGTAAAGAACAATATTCTGAAATTCAGTACTTTGAAAGCAGGAAAGAACTATACTCTGCACACACACATACAAAAGCTGTTCAGCAAGGAAGACACGTGATCCAGTGGTCTAATCCCTGTAACTGCTAAAACTCAACACAGGAGACAGAAAAAGCTATTTACAGTTCAGAAATTCAACTCAAATCATGTAGGCCCTTGCTATACAGTTATGTTCCAGTCTTGCACCTCTGGTCTGTATGGCTAAAGTAGGTATTATAAAAGATTATAAATGATCTGATGATCTAAAAGTTAGATCCTGGCTCCCAGTTAGCTTCAGCCTAAGAAGCAACCTCTTTTATAACCCTTAGCACTTTGGAATATCCCACTTCCATCTGGTTGCATGAGAACCATTGATTTTAGTACTGATGGCCACAGCTTATGCTTTGTAAAGGCATTCCAAGGTTTAATAAGTTGTTTTCAATGCACTTTGTGGGTACACACTAAACAGTGTAGCTTATAGCAGCCCAAACATTGTAAGGAAGTATGTAGTCAAGCTATTAAATAAAACTGCAGTTTTATTTTTGAAAGCAAATTATTAAAATGATTGTTGGTACAAAATATTCTTTAAGCACTAATATTTTCAATCTCAAATGTTTCCAGTTCTTTTTGTTTAATGAAGCATTTTTATGCTTTTTGCCATTTTTGGGAAAGATTGCTAGGCAATATCATAGAGCAAATGTATTTAGTCTAGAAACTCTGATACATTGAAGTTTTGTTAATAGCTCTGTTTTTATCTCCCAAAAGACAGTTGGAAAGGTAATTATAACATGCAAATTAGTTTCAATTGGGATGCAAATTAAAAATTATATACTGATGTACAATATCTAGTAATGCAACCTATGCTTAGTATTTCTTCAGGTACACTGAATTCTAACAGAGACTTTACTCTCTGATTTATGTGGTTTAGGCTAATTTCTCCAAAGTGTAGTTTTTACGTTCCACCTTTTACTTCTATGTAGTTTTCCTTCTTCATACCCACGGTTTCAAAATTCTCTTAGTTCACATACTGTAGACGTTTTCATTAAGAAGGAATCTCTCAGTCTTGGGCTGTTCTTTCAGCCTTTGTCTTTGATGAAATGGTTGTTGCAGCCTTTATAGCATCTCTAATTAATGTAAAAACCCCAAATCAAAACACAAGTCAGTCAGATTAAAACATTTGCAGTACATTTTAATTATAGTCTTTGTAGGGCTTTTCCTTATAACTATTTTCAGTCCTCCTTTTATGAAAGATTAGGAAAGAAGGACACAAGGCACTGCCAGAGAGAGAAAAGGACACCTGACCCAATAAGCCATTCCCTTTAAGTTTATCTCACACCCATTTTCTTGCTTAGTAACTATATCCTTTGATTCCATCCCTGCTCAGACATGCAGAGTTCTCTCTTAAACTCATTTGAGCTATTTGCTTTGATGGCTTTACTTGGCAACTGCACTAAGTGAAATTCTCTGCTTGAACTCTTTGTGTACTGTATCTCTCTGCATTTAAATTGTGGTCTCTAATGTCTGAATCATTCGTACTGTGAATATTTTGTCCTACCTTTCCTACTATTCCCTCTCATAAATCTAGGCACTATTTAGGTCATCTCAAGAGTTTCCCATTTGTCTTCATTTTTTAAAAAATTAATTTTATTAAAATAGTCTGAAAATCTCGTTTCATTCCAATTGCTTATAACAGGTGCTCCAGGCTGAGGAAAACCTCTTAACCTAAACCTCAAAACAATGTGGTAGACAAGCCTAACTAGCACTGTTCGCTGAAGAACATAATTATCTTTCAACTTGGTTTTGGAATCAAATTCTTTGATTTCTTTGACTTTGACTTCTAAGCTCATAGTATCTTGTATCTACACAGATATTCTATAGCTGTTTAGCCTGAAATACTTATCAGCCCATTATTTTCAATATCTCTGATGTTTTTGGCCCCATCTGCCTATACAGTTAAGGAGATGTTAAATTAAACTTTAGTGCTGCGTTACATCATCTGTGGTAGGGCAAAGGAGAAGATCCTTTTAAAAAATTAAAAAAAAAAAATTAAAAAAACAACGAAAACCACCACAAAACATGAGGGCACTTTAAAAAAGTTTTTTAGTGGAGTGGAGTTCAAGTTAAATTTGAGTTCTAAGCTCTCAGATTCTATAGTCTTCAAATTATTTTAATTTCTGGCAGTTTTGCCTCAATTATGCAATGCAGGTGTAGCTAGTGCTTAAGCCTAAAAGGCTGTGCCTGTATTAGAACACAAGGGCATTCTGCAGCGTGCCCCATAGTCTCCAAGCTGCCGTTGCCTGTACCAGGGGTCCCTTACAAGTACATCCCCTGCCTGCATGCCTGGGCTTGCTTCCAGGGGAGAGCAAAGTGAAGGTCTCATCATCCCAATGCAGTGCCACACCGCAGCTGCAAGGAGCACTGTGGGATTCATTACTGTGGGTGTGCGCAGAAACCCAAAGAGCATCTCTTTTTTATCTAGTAAGTTATAAGAACACTGCTCGGTGCTCATTAAGAGATGTCAGACATATGGGAAAGACAGACATAGAGTTTTCAGAGGGAAAAACAAATTTCTGCTCATCTTACCAAAACTGTCGCTGTCTGTAAAATAACCAGAGAGAGCAAACAGCAGTCTAACCCTCAGGATATTCACCAGCTTGTGGGGGAGGTCTTTGTTGCAGTCCTGGTTTCCAGGACAGTACTGATGTTTTATCCAAGGTATTTTCCAAGTAAAATGGGCATGTTGCAAGACAGCAAGGAAAGGAATTGAACTGGTTTATCTCATGGTCTAGCAGAATATTGCAGTAACTAGGCTATTAAGTAGAAAAGGACCAGTCATGTTTTCAGAGGCAGAAATTATTCCTACTCTGCTCACCTAAGGAAAGCTTGTGCTACTACCTGCCTTCAGTTCAGGATTTCTGGACTAAGGATACCAAGTGGATTTCCTAACAACTCCAGGGAATACTCATGGGGTTGGATTATTAGATTGATCACATCCCTGTTTTTTTCCCTGTAGGTCAGCTCTTCTTCATAACCTACTTGTGCCTAAGCTTAAGCAGCTGAGGTGTGCAAGGTAGCAGAATAGTCATCCTAGGTATCTTACATATTCAGTGGAGAGAAATAGGCAGCTCCTGTGGAAGATTCAAATTCTCAAACACAGGACTTGAACACCTGCAGGTGCCTATAGATACAACTACACTTCAGAACCAATTAATTCCTGCATCCATATGGCTTGCTCACATTTGCCTCTATAACCAGAAAAAAGCATGTAAACATCATCTTCCTTGTAACCCCTTCCCTACTTGGCTTTCACAGAAAGAAAATATGAATGTGCAAAAATTGCAGCGCTCTGACTGCAATGCTGGACCATTCCGATGGGGTGAGTTCAGTGGCTCACAAATGTTAAAAAATGTGTGCCTGAGGTGGGTTGGCCCTGGCCAGCAGCCAAGCACCCACACAGCCGCTCGCTCCCTCCCTCCCCACAGTGGGATGGAGAAGAAAATAGGAAGAACAAGAGCAAGAAAACTTGTGGGTCAAAATAAAGACAGGGAAGTCACTCACCAACTCTGGTTGCAGATAAGACTGGCTCAACTTGGGGAATTTAACTTAATTTAAAACTTTTAATTACTGACTTGAGTATTGGGGAACAAAGAAGAAAAATATTTAAACACTTAAGGGAAATACCTTTGCTCCCCCTTTCGCAAGCTCAACCCAATGCAGTGTTGTTTGAATTCAGCTTATCTATAGGAACCACTGCCTAGATCACCAGGCTTTTAGGTACTCTGCTTTCAAATGAATAGGTGCTGCAGCCCCTCATTCTTGCAGCCCAAGAGGTAAGTTGGATCTGCCCCTCAGAGGTTCAGCAGTGGGCTGTGGCATACCACTGGTTTACAGTATCAAATGAAAAATTATGCCCTAAAAGCAAAATTGGTAGAACCTTTCGAAACCAATTACAGTGACCTTCCACTAGACGTATTAGGCTGAAATATTTGCTTCAGTTTGACTTTTTGTGTTTGCTTTCTCCTATAATCATGATTTTAATTTGCCTCTGTTTTGTTGCTTTGGATCGTTTTTAAAGTGTCCTGTGTGTTACTTAAATAGTAACCTTTGCATTGTTATTCTACCACACCGACCTCTAATACAATTTCCCCCCTTTTGGATTGATAGTAACTAGAAAAATATGCAAATGTTGTGTAATCTCTTTACTCAACGCTGGGGTTTGCTTTGACCTTTTTTTTTTAATTTTATTTTTAATTGTTTTGGTTGGTTCTTATGATCAGCTTCCCAATCACCAAACATGATTTTAATCAACATTTCTATGGGGCATTTAATATTCCTTAAAGATCAGAGTTTTTCTTATTAATTCAGAATATTTAGTGGCTAACAAACAGAGGTATTTTATCTTCATAGCTCCTGGCACAAAAGAAATAATACATTCAGAGGTGCAGAAAGCATGGATAGTTTTGCTGCATCACCCATGTTTCTTTGATTTTTTTTTCCCCCAACCACATCTATTGGTTTAATAAAAGTAGTTTGTAATTCTTCTCTGTTATGGAATCAAAGTGCAGTGCTCAGTGATAGAGACAATCATGGCAAAGTATTCGGCTGTCATAAGAGACCACGTAATTACCCATTGGTGTTTTCCCAAAACCAGGCATTAAACTGGTGAAGGGAAAGATTAATACTCTCAAAACCCAGTTTCATCATTCAATAATCTCTGTGCAGCTGGGAGCAAAGGAAGGCATAGGCAGAGCTGATTCTATGTTTGGTAAGGAGCTGTTCACTCCAGCGGCTTGGGGAATATGGACAGTCTGAGGAGGGCAATGCTCTCCCCATCTCTCATCCCAGTGTCTGCCCATATTCATGAAGAGTATTCTTCACGATCATAATTGATGGGAGAGCTTTGCCTCTTAATTTTTCTTCCTGGCTGCCATCTCTCAGCAAGGAAACTTCTCCTTTTCACCATATTTCTGATAGAATTAACTTTGCTGAGGCCTGGGCCAGGTGGGCAGAAAGCAAATTGGGTTTACTCAACAGCCCCTAAACTGTACTAAAAGAATCACCTTTGAAAGAACTTGCAGGGACTCCACCAAGGCAATCAAATATTGAAACATTTTACCCAGCTCCTTTAGCACTCAGTACAAAGCCTGATTTCAAAAATAAATAATAAAATACACAATGAGATCTAAGAAAAGGCCTGGATGGTTGTGCTTGTCAGACTCCTGAGTTCACTGACAGGCTCTAAATGTTCTGACCTGCCTGTAACCATCACTGTCAACTGTGAGCTAAGATGTGGTGCATCTACCTGTGTAACCTTAGATCAGACCTCTGTGAAAAGAGCTAAGTTGTGGAGAAAAGCTGTGAGGAGCTCATCTGGAACCTCTGCCATGCATCCTCTGGTCTTTGGCTCGAGCACCACATTTAAGCTCTGGTCCTAAGTCTGCCACATGTTGTAGGTTACTGGTTACTGTCACCAAACCTGCTCTGCTCCTCTTGTTTGGGCTCTGTGGGACTGCACCCCTTGTCATTGAGGGCACTGCCCTGCTGGCCTTGCTGGCTCCCAGCTTGCATCCCATTGTAGAGCAGCCTGCTCATGATGCTTCCTTCCCTTGCACCCAAGGTGATTTCAATAACGCACATCCCTGCAACAAATTGGTTGCGTTTCCTTCCTTGTTGTTTCATTGTCTCTTTTTGTTAGAAAAAGAATTAAATGAAAACTTCATTTTTTTTTGTTCATAGTGAGAGTTTTTGTTGTTTTTATTATTTAAAGAAATCCCAAAGAAATGGGTTCTTGGCACTTTCAATGGTATTTAAGTACCAGGCAGATGTGGGACTCCAACCAACTACATTGCTTCCCATTTCTTTTTTTTATCTAACCCCTGCTGTGTTGTGCAGTTGAGCTGGAGGGCCCAGATGCCACTGCTGCTCTAAATACCTCTGTAAAATGCAAGTCTGAGGGAAATGCTACAGCTGTGCCACCTCGTCTCATTGTTTCAGGGACTTTGCTGTCCCCAGGACCAGTGACTTTTGGATTGCACCCTGCTGTCCTGTGCACTGCTTGTTATTGCTCATGGGTTAGGCAGCACTGAAGAGAAAACTGCAATTTGGAGGTTTTGTTGCTATGTGATTTTTAACTTCCCCCCCCCCCTAATTTTTGGCCCCCTTCACTTCTCTTTGTTTGTAGAATGTTTCACACTTTAAAAAAGAAGTGTCTTCTTTCTCAAAGTAAGCCAAGAGGGCAAATATATCTGTGCTTGTGAACACAATGACGGCCCTGAAAATCTTCAGCTTGGTTCAAATAACCCTATATTTCTCTCCTGTAATGCTTTCACATACCTCAGTACAAGAACCACGTTATTGCTTCTGTAAAAATAGAACTCATAATACCTCAGACTATTTTGCTTGTAATTTCTCCCATTCAGTAATTTACCTATAGTCCAATACATGAATGATTATTTTCAACATTTTTAAATAAAAAATCAACAAAAAAGGCACCACCAATTTTATTGGAATTGTGGGGATCAGCAGTGCAATTCACAGGTTGTTATTATTTGGCTGATAGATTTGAACAACTAGGAAAGTTTGTGGTTAATCTGATAAAGGAAAATACAATTAATTTTATTTATAAAGCTATTTGTAAATCACGTATTCAGGGAACATAAATAACGCCATGTCATTTAGAGGACACATTATATAGTATATATGAAACATATAAAGAAAAGAATATTTTCAATGATCAGCTCATGAGTTAAAATTTATTGACACAAGCTATTTACTGAACTGTAAATAGAAAAATATATTTGTAAAATTCATAACCTGTACCTGGATAATTTGCAAAGTGAAGAAAGTTAAATTGTACAGATTCTATTATTCTGAACATATGAATAACTTATATACATGTCCATTCAGCTGATTGACTCTGCCTGTGGAAAACGGATTTTTTTTTTCCCCTCCATTCAGTAGTTTCTTACAAATCATGAAAGAAATGGTAAGACTTCTCTGAGCTAGCTCAGTTAATTGATGTGTCTTGGCTACCTCAAATCAGTTCAGTCTTGTTGGTGCCCTGAATCTCCTCAGTTATCTCAAACAGCTGCCTTTGTTAACATCCAGATACATGGAACTGCCAGAAAATAATGTCCCAAGAAGCTAGATTCCACGTGTTTTGAATTTATTGTGTAAAATCAAAATGAATCAGTAGTGTTTTGAATGTTTACAATGCCATGTAATACCCATTTGTGAGTATTTAAGGGCTGACTGACAAAGCAGAGTCTGTATCATGCTAGGTGATTTATGAACACCAGACAAAGCCTCTTACAATTTATAATCTGAGTAATTTAAGTAAAAGTGTCTGTAATTCTAGTTTGCATAATGACAGTTAGGGTTAATGTCATGTAAAACAAATTGCCTGAGATTCCCCATTTTTCCCAATGTTTATTTTTAAAAGTCTACCTACCTTTGTGTCTGTAACATTTCCAGCACAGCTTTTTTTTTGGAAATACTTGAAGAAATGCAAGACAAGCCTTGTTCCAGGCAACACCATATTTCTTATTCATAGGGCTGGCCAAGAAAAAAGTGTGAAGTTGAGCTGCACAACAGGCTTTTGGTTTGCAAAGTTCACATAAATATTTTCTCAAAACAAGTTGTTACAGCTGAGAGAGTACACTCCAAGTCACATTGAAATCCAAACAAATATTTACAAAAACTGCATCACACATAGCTATTAAGCAAATATTTACATAACCCCCCTGACACAATACACTAAGTTCTGCGTAACTTGGCTTTCAACTTCTTGCAGCGTAGGAAGATAATTCAAGGCTATGCTATGAAGAAGTCCTTTGTTTCATTACTTTGGTCTATCTGAAGCCATAATGAAAATCCCCCGATGAAATGTATTCTCAAGAGCATTATTGACTGAAAAAAGACCTGGATGACTTCAGCTAAATGTTTTGTTATGGAGATAGATCACCACCACTATCCCCATCTGAACTACTGCATCACACATTTTGAGGATGAACGATTGTGTCTTTTTTGTTCATTTGTTTTCAGACCAATGTAATGGACCAAAATATTAAAAACAAGGCAGTTTTTAGATCACAGATGTAATTTCTTATGCAGTGTATAGGCTTTCATCTCCAGAATGAAATGACTACACTGAACTGCATTCTCTGGACTCCCTCTCCAGACTGAGATTTGACAAGTTCCAGACTGTTACAGCTAGTGGAGTTTATCTTTTACGTTTCAACACAAACTGTATTTTCTTAAACTCAAGAAATGTTTTCTTATCAAGCACAAAGCTGTATTTCCAGCCAGAGGAGAAAAAATTAGGAAAAAATTGCTTGTGTCTTATGGGAAAAACAGGCAAAATGACTCTGATTAAGAATGATTCTTTCTTTCCTGCCTTTTTTGAACTGGTAAAAAGCTAAAATATAAACACTAAAGTTAAGACTGAATATGAACTCACTTGAAGACAACTGCATAAGAAATAATGAGAAGTAGCCTCGATGGCATCAGCATCCTCCAGAGAGATCACTTGACCTGCTCCAGTCGTGAATTTGGAATCCAATTTAGGTATATATCAGAAAGATCTATCTCAAGCTGTGGCTGTAGTATATTATTTTCTGAAATTCCAATATACTGATAAAATAAAAGTGATGAGAAAAGTAAACAATGGCTTTTAATATACAGTTTTTCTTAGACCATTGTCAAGCTTGCCAGTTTAATAGTGTAGATAGAGTAACTACGGTACATGGGTGTGCAGCGAGGTGATTGCTTTTTATTACTGCAAAACTAAAAGGCCTTTTTGCAATATCTTTTTAAAGGTAGAAAGAAACAGTAGGTCTTTTATTCAAAATCCTTTCCTATTCAGACATCTAATCTGATGACGATGTGGAAATGAAACATAAGAGGATACATTTTGGAGTTTGATGCCATAGGCACTTCTAATCCCCCTGACTCTCAGAACAATATCAAGCTGTTGAAAATTGTGACAGGTAGTTAATCCCACTTAATTAATACAGCACCATTTGCTTGTCAAATGTCAAACATATAAATACAGTGGCAGGTAAAATCAAGTCTCACTTTGCACACCTAAAGTCCAGCTTACCCTGGACTTTAACTTAGAAATGTTTTCTTTTTTTTTCCCCCTCATTTTGATTTTCAGGAGAGAGTCTACTGTGATTGTTTGGTGGCTGCAGTTGACACAATCCATTTTTCTTTAAGTTACTGATAGTGTTTTCCTCAAATGAGTTCTTCACTTGTCCTCTCCTGTTACTTAAAAGCTCCAAACAATAAATGCTTAATAAGAATATATCCTGATTTAATTGATCTTTAATTTTAATTTCTTGCTTATACTAAGTAGTTTCTCTGATTTTCATATAAATTAATTTTCTCTTCATTGCCAGCATGCTCTGTGAATGTAAAAGAATTATTTGTCATCTTTACAATTATTTTTAAATAGCTTCTTTATGAAATTTACTCCAAATGTGCTGGATAGTAGTGTTATAATTCCCAGACAAGAGATTGGAAGTTGTGCTTTGACTTCTTATATCATCATGTAAAAGAAGGTTGATCTTAATTCTGGCAATTCAGACACTAAATCAAAATTATAGTGCTGATTCTTTGATTTGATCTTCAGTCCATTTTTATTTTCCAAAATACTCTTGTCTTTTCAGTGCTGCAAAATTGTTATGTTGGTCATTCAGAAGATATGATTAGAACAGTTATGAAAAAGCTGGTTTCCCTTAGGAAAAATGAAATTTAAATGCCTCAATAGCATTCAAAGAACAAGGTCAATTTTTCTAAATTCTGTGTGGTGTGAAATTTGCATTATTTTCCCCACTCCAGCTATGCCTTTCTAGAAAAAGACATCTACTTCCATGTATTAACTTTTAGGCCAAAACCATATTTTCATGTTAAGTCCATGCTTATGTGAATTTTAGAAAATATGGAAGTTCCTTTACTGCCTTCTTGCAGCCATTTTACTTACAAATCCCAAGTTTGATTATATATTAAAAGGGCTCTCAAAAGTCATATTTTCAAAGTGCCAAGTCCATATGTCGGAGAGTACATAATTGCATTCATCAAATCTAAAAGCCGATATTGAAAATTTAACCTTCTGGTTTTAAACCTGAAATCTGTCCTGGTTTTTAGTCAATAGCAAAACTATTTGGTCCTAGTGGCTCTTCCCTGGGAAGAACAATAAATGTTAAAACATCTTTAACCCATATGCTTACGGAATAACAATTCAAAACCATTGGACTTTATTCCTTTTATATCAAGACATTCCAGAAGGCTGGAAAAAAGAAAACACAGGATCATAATCATACATATCAATGTACAAGTAAACATGCAAATGTTTGTATCTTGTGTTTCTTTTTAAGGCTCTAGACCCTGAGATACACCCAGTCGGTGTGGAGCACCAGTAGTAGGAACTGGAGTACAATGTAGGCTGTCAGACTCTGGCCTGTGCTGCTCTTTGAAAGAGTTGAAGGGTAACAAAGGAACCATGGATTTGCAGAACAGTCAGCCTGACCTTAATTTCTGTCAAAACAAAGCAAAGGGAAACAAAACAAAGCAAAGCAATCCCATCCCCTAAAAATCTTGACTGGGTAATAAATTTGTAAACAGCTAGAGTATAACAAGAAGAGTAAAAGACAACATACATTTGTAAAGAACAAAACACTTCACCCTAATTTCTTTTTATCATAGGTTCAGAGACCTTTCGGAGTGAAGGAACAACAGATGTGGTATTTTTTGGCTTTCCAGAGATTTCACACCGTTTTTCTGACAGTATTGTAAACAAGGAAATGTGATTTAGATAGAACTTCTATAATGTAGATATAGAAGCAACTGTAAAATTATATTCAAACAATATGGACATGTAGTTATCACTGTATGTTCTGTGTAGTCATAGAATTCAAAGTAATGTATTTATCAGTATTGTATGATACACAGTATGTTGTGTCCCAGTCATGCTCTGAAGGTAGTGGAACTTTTCACTGTTTTCAATAAAATTTGTAATAGACATGGTACTTGCAAAATTTACTATTTATACCAAGATGAGTGGGCTACCAAGCAATCCAGAGGAAAATAATAGATTTATACATGACCCTAAGAATTTGCAAAAATTAACTAAAAAGGTTGTTATTCAGAAAGTACCAAGTAGTAAAAATAGTGAGCTGAAGGAGTAGAGAGTGGTGAATGGTGGTCTATGCAGAAGGTCTCCAGAGGAGGATTTGTGCATTACAGCAGACCATAAACTGGATGGGAATTAGCAAAGACATGCAGTGGTGGAATAGTAAGTGTCAGCCTTGAGTGCATAAACATGAGTGTCATTTGTAAAATTTGTGAAATAATTTTTCACCTCTGTTTTTAGTGGCTTGTGCTAGAGCAGTATGAGCTTTTTAGTATGCTGCATTTCAGGAAGAAAATAATGATCAGAAGTCTAGAAAATTATTTGTAAGGAAAGAGTGAAAGAAATGGGATTATTTAATTGGGAATGTAATATGAAAAAGGTGTTCAGATACGTAAAGATGAAGGGGATAAATTATTCTCCAGGTCTACTATGTATAGGATAGTAAGATACAGTCTTATAGCACAACAAGAAAGATTCCAGTTGCAGGCTAGGAAGAAAAAAGGACAAAAATAACCAATTACTGAGACAGAAAGCCTAGGAGTAATGCAGAATATCCATTACACAGTTTAGCCAAATATCTCTCTGGAATAACACAGCTATGGCTGACCCTGCCATGAACCAGAGAAATAGTCTATATGGCATCGCTCCTCCCTTTCCCAACATACTATAAATCTCACTGTGGATGGATGCTTTTAAAAAAGATTCCATCTCTTGCCTTTCTTATCAGACACCCCTGATCTCCACAGGGACAGGTTTCTCTAGTCTCTTTCTGTGCGCTCTTTCTTTCTGTAAATCATCTAAATAATGTTCACCTGTCATCAAACACGGGTTCTGTTTCTTTTGAAAACAAATATCATAGCAAAACACATCCCAAGTTTACCTTGTGTGGGTTAGAATATTCACCGTTGTAAGATACCGTTGCTAGCAACATCAGTTTTGGATTTTTTTCCATTAATTTTTTTTCATGAAAACACTCAAGATAAACACTCACTGCTGTTCGTCTTTTCCAAGCACTCCATAAGTTATTATACCTATTGAGAATGCATCTCTCACGTCCACACTCACTCATTTCCTTTTCCACTAATTCACTCTTGTTCTAAAGGCATCAGAAACAGGTCATCAGCTCTGATGTGAAAGTTTGACAATCTTTTTTGAGACTTACATTATGGTATTACAAGTGGATCTGCGAAGTAGCATCTTGCTGCTGTCTTTTGGCACAACTAAAAGATTATGATCTCTTGTGCTCATGCTGAAATCAGTAGACTTACTAGAGCTCACCCTGAGTGCCAATCGAGGACAGAATTTGGTTATGTAGATTGCTAAAAGGCTTGAAGGTGTCTGCTGGGATGTCTGCCTAAGGAGATGTTGAAAATGCATTGGAGTTTGTCCCAGCTCTTATCTATCTGGTACAGAATGAACAGCGGTGGGGTCCCTTAAGATCACCCCTTTATTTTAGCTCAGCTATTTCATCAGGTTAGAGAACTGGCTCCTTTTTCCAGTCAGTTTCTCCTTTTAGCAAACGAGAATATGGATCATGGATCATGGATCATCCTCTTTCAACTGGATCATGATTCCCACAAGGTGATGCCTCCTTATTGTACTGAAAACAGGATTTTGATCAAAACATTCTAAACTTTAAGGATATTTTGAATCTATTAATAATGTTAATAGGCTACTTTCCCCCTTTAATTCTGATCTAGTTTTACTTTCCTTTCTTGGTGACTTTTTAACTATTAGTAATGAATAGTATAAGATTACTTTTTATCTGTTTTCTTCTTTTTGATGGTGCCATCCACCTCTGGACAAAAAAGTGACTAATGCAAACCAGGCAAGTTTTTCTGCCATATCCTAAAATAAGTATTTTTGGGCCCATCATACTATTTGCAGTATCCTAATTGTCTGTCTCCCAATTTGCATCATGTTAATTACTGAGATACTAAACTACAATGCTCTAACACAGCTATTTGAAATAGCTGAATAGTTTACTTGTAGTAATTAAAAGTAGCAGCAAATAACAATTTTCATTGTAAGATAATAGGCAATTATAGATTTTTTTCCCAATGTCACATTTTCAGTCATTCTATGATTGCATATTTTACTGTAAAATTCTTATCTTCATTTTTACTTAGCCAAAAATAAATAAATTAAAGCACTGGCATGCTGTCACTGTGCCACAAAAAAAGATACTATGCTATTTGGCCTAGAAATATAAGCAAAAATCTAAATGTACTATTAGCCTTTAAGACACTTTTTTTCAAATGTCATTCTTTGAGGATGAAAACATGTTTGCTTTGTAAAGCTCTTAACATTTCAAGCTGAAAGGCTTGAACAAGCTTTGAACTCTGGAGTTTGTGATGCCTATAAATTAAAGGGAAAAATAACATTAAATGGTACTGTAGCTTGTGAAGCTGCCTTATTTGAGTCTCTGAGCATCTCAAAGGCCTCAAATGTAGAGTTTTTTTGGAGCAGCTTGTAAGCCAAAGAACCCCATGTATCCCATGGAATGTTGTTGCTTTATTTGGAAATATCCTTATAGGAGGCATAAAATGAAAGTGAATTTTCTGTAATGTGTCAATAAACAGCTGGCTATCTGAACAATTTGCTGTCCATAGATACCGAAACATGCCGGTGGAAACAGCACAGCGCTGAATCAAAACACCTTTGTCCCTGACCTGCGTATCTGCCACCTTTGACTAAGGCCCTCCAGCTCTTCGAGATGCTGGGAGCTACAGTCAAGATTTAATGGCTTGTAATAAAAAACCGTGTGCTTGATTTTCTGCCCTTTGAAAAGTTTATTTCTTTTTGTTCTTGGTATTTAGCCCTCTCACCCCATCCCTCCTTCTCTCTTGAACTCCGCCCTTTTTCCCAGGATTGAGAACATAATTTTTTTCCTTTAATTGACACAAAATGAAGATAATAAAATGACTTCTAATTAATCATATATACATGTGAATTCTCAGTAAAGCTGAAAGGAGACCTGTAAGTACAATTTCTAAGGGAATGATTGCAGCACAGATTTCTGGATTATAAAATTGTTTACTACTGAGAAAACAAAAGAGACAAGAAAGGACTGTTTTCCGTAGAGAATATTTTCCAAGCAAGGGGGCTGCTTCACAGGCATAGCACAGGTAGTTCATAAGTTTGTGTGGATTTTCCTATCAGATCTTCCATCAAAAAAAACCCTGAAAAACTGTCTTTTGTCTTATGTGTCCTTCCATCACAAAGCAAAGCAATAAAATACTAATAATGGCTCACAGAGGCTGTAAAGAGACCCTAAATCCTTTAAACAAATGGTTACAGTCTAATTGTCTCATCTGCTCATTGGTATTATAGCCTTCCATCAACAGTGTGCTGTTGAACTTGTAGACTCTCCAAGTCACAGATAGGCTTTAAAGAGGGAAGATAACTTTTATTTGTTATGGGCAATAAAACTAGAGTCTCTACTGACTGTCTGACAAGGAGGCGTCTGATACTGTGGATTCAGTCAGGCAGAACACAAATCGAAATAGTGTCTAAAGGCCAAGGTAATGGAGGAATGAGAAGTATAAAACCTACACAATAAAATTATATTGCAATGAAAGACAATTAGAAAATGAGGAGTAGAGCCTAAAAATAGAACAAACCTGTCCCTTGAAGCTATATGCGGTAGGCATAGCTGTTAGTGAAACAGTACCACACTGGTTTGCCTTTAGTTTAGACTCAGCGGTAATGATATATCATGGCTGGTTTGAAAGAACTTGCTGGTGCCTGTGCACAACTACGTGTTTATACACCCAAGCATGCACTGTGTTCCCCTAGTCCACTCTGTGTCATTAAGATGTTTCTATCTACCATATAAGGGTCTGTGAACAGGCAATTGCTTTGGTTTAATTCTGCATGTTCCAGTGTGGATTAAAAAAAAAAAAACCAAGCCTTGGAAATGTGCCTCAAGTTATTTCCTGATCGGAAGAAGATGTTACATAGAAAGAAAGGTTAGTTATTAAATCAGATAACACAGACAACAAAGATATTACATACACATGGACACACATGCACACACAAATGCATCCCTTCCATTATGCAGCTTTTGCAGTTTTGCCTCCAACCTGTCTCCAGCTTATTTGGTGCCACTATCTTACAATGCCACCTGCGAGAAAACCTTAGTGGAGCCACTGACAGCTCCCCTGGAGTCGCTGCCTGTCAGTGCCTAATTCTCAGTCAACAGTATATACCAGCTCTAACGCATGCTATATTTCTAATTTCCTTTTCTTTCTCCTTGGGGCAACCTATGCTTATTATCACTGTGGATAATACTCCTAGGCCTGTTTTCCTGCCAGTTCTCCTTCTCCTGAAGTGAAGGTGCAAATGAGATCTGGAAACCACCATAGTCTAATTGTGCACTTAAATTTTAAATCCCTGGCTAGAAAACAACTCATTGCTCCCATTCCTTTCATGTCCACAGCTAATCCACTCAGTATTTCAACAGAAGTGTTCTCCCTTTGTTTCAGGTTAGCTGTTAAAATGAACTTTTTGCTAGTTTCAATATAAGAATGCTCAACTTGTGATGGCCATTTTAGCTTAGTCTCTGTGAGGACAATGGATAAATATCTCACAGTGATAAAGGATTTTTTTCTTCCCTTCCTCTTACCACAAGGCCTTTTACTTCTCTGGGGTAAATGAGAACATCCTTTTGTGCGTGTGTGTCAAGTTAAAGCTTGCACTGACTAAATAAGTGAGGTTCTCATTAGATTTTCATCCACTAAAATCAATAGCGGTATATCAGTATGAAAACGGTAAGACCAGAAAGGGATTCAATTCTTAAATTTTTAGTTTCACCAGCTTTTGGATAAGGCTCTTAGCAGTCTCCATGAACAGTTCCACAGAGACTGCAAGGGGGAATTTAGGATCCATCTATGCCAAGTGCTCCAGACACACCCAGCAAGATGATGCAGGGAGGGTCCACTGCACACTTCTGTATGCTCAGTCTCTCTCTGAATCATTTCAACTCGAGTGTAACCCAATTTTCCTGTGTATGTTTCTTCCATGCAGTAATTAATAGAGTGAACCTTGACATCAAACTTTGTTAAGTCGCACTTTTATAAATCATATTAAAACCACTGTTGCTAATATCTTTGATGGTGATTTTTTTAAATTATCTAAATCACTCATTCGTGACAATTATATATAAAATACTTTTTAAAGCTATATTTTAAATGACGAATCCAATTTACTAGGAATATTGTTATTTGCCTTAGATTAATGATTTTTTTTTATTATTCCTGTAGCTAATAACTAAATAATGATGCTAGAAAGAAAAGAGGCTCAGCAGACATTGGGGATTCCATCTGTTCCCATTGATCCAAGAGATGATATGAATCAAATTCCCTTAGCATTTGCTTGAACTATGCTCAGAAGAAGCTTCACATCTAGGTGGAAATCCCTTAGCTTTATTTTTTTCCCCCCAAGCATGCACATCCCACACTTAGAATTCACTATCTACCAGATTATTTGCATAGGTAATTTTACAGGGTTTTGCAACAACAAGGACTCTAAGCTCATAATGAAAGAATAATAATATTCAGATTTTTATGTAAGAGGGTTTCTGATCCTCTTACCTGTAGTAAATTAAGGTGTAAACGGCTTTTAGAAAAATTTCATTAAATAAATAAAAAAAAAACCCCAACGCATTAAACTTCTGACCATATGCTTTCACAGCAGATTTCTGCTTCTGTTCTGGGTAACTGATCATGTATGCACGGAGCTGCATCCTTAACTTCAGATGGAGCAGTGTCCATACCAAGAGACTTGTCCTACATAGAGTGAGCACTTTAACAACCAGAGAAACAAAACAAAGCTGCCTGATTTAGATAACCAGTCACAAAATGATAGGTAAGTTATAATTTCAGAATCTACACTGCAACCTACAGAGTAAACAAATTCACACACAAAAAAGACCTGTCAAGTAATTTAGAATAACAAATATATGCAAGAAAGTTGTGATATGTTTGTAGACATTCTGCAGACAGAAAAAGAGGCTAAACTCATTTAATAAATGATTCATAGTGAATCATTCTCCCGGTATGGTACCAAAACAAAACATATTTTTACATGACTTCCATGGGAACTTGTAGGCCTGGGAAGAATCCTTTAGGTAGAAACTTTGGTTTTCTTACAAAACTACCTATAAAGACATCCAGCAAGCTGGACTCTGGCTTTTGCAATGTAATTTCACCACACATTTGTCTCTTCATAAGCAAAGCCATTGCAGGAATAATAAAAGCTTTCTCCTACTAATCTGCTAACCTCGCATAGAAATAGTTCAGGAAGAAATCCCATCTACAAAGTGTCATGCAAACTGCTGTCAATATAAATGGTGAAATCAAACATTTTGCTTCAATTGGTTGGGGAGAGCCATCAAAGACTTGTTTTTCCCTCATGCCATTTTCATGAGCTGTCCTTTTTCGACAGACCTGGTTTAGTAGCGGCAAATTCTGTTTCTCTCAGGAAAGTGAGCATGAAACTTTGGCACCTTGAGCCTTTCCCTTTAACACTCTGTGAGCTAGATCCTTGCAGCTTGCTGAGGTGCTTTTATTTATTTTCCTTTTTTTTCTGATAGGGTGATATGTATGCAGATCAGAAAGCATTCCCACAGAGATCTTCCGAAGGACAGACCGCCTGTGTATCTGACTGCAAATCAGCCAACTACCTGATTCCTAGAACAGCGGAGTAATTGCCTGGGGATTTTATCTGTTTCTCTGGCTGATGCCAATAAGCAGGCGTGTTTATTAACAATTTATTTACAGAACACAGATTGATTTCAGGAGAGAAACATCACCAGCCTCTGCAAAGTGTGAGCAAATGATTTCTTCCGGGCCCTCAAATAATCTATTATTGTCAAGGTACCTGTTTGCATTGGTCTTTATCTCAGGGTTTTAGACCTAAACACTGAACAGGAGACACAGGAGACATGACATGGGGTAAAAAGGTTCTTCTTGTTTCCTGAAGAAAACCTGCAGAATAAGTGCTTCATATGTAACACAATTAGCTGAATAAACACACCCCACACCTGCCTCAGGCTTTATAGACAATATTAGGCAATTCCCTGTTTCTCGCTAATTCACACAGCTCCTCCCTCACAGGTGGTCAGGAAGCAGATGCATACAGTCAAGAATATGTCAAGATGGCATTTATGCTATGAAGTATTCTTTGTGTTAGCCTCAGATACCACCAGCTCACCAAATTGTAATGATGAACAATGAAGCACAACTGTTTTTAAATCAGTCTTTCTAGAAAACTGGCTTACATTTTTTTTTGTTCGCTTCACTAGAAATTATACTTTTTCCTTTCTTCTCTTAAAATAGCCAAGATGCAGTCAAAGACTTCATGGTATTCTGTTTAGAAGTTAAACTGATTTTCCCAATAAGATTACCTTAGTCAAGAATATTTCTTTCATGGTGAAGAGAATAATTATGCTAATATTATTTGGTTATGCTCAGGATCTGATTTAGAATTAGGTATTCTCATCTGAACAAAGACCATTTTATGAAGTAATACTGGTAAACGTAACTTCTGAAAAAAATTTTTTTTTTTTTGGTGGTTCCATTGAAGGTCATGCTGAGCAACTTAAAACATATTCTGCCACTGATAACTTGTTATCACACATATATAACTTGTTAGCTGCTTAAAACAGTTTACATTTGAAAAGCACTAGATAAATGATGATGGTAACTCAATTTTAAGGTCAATACTTTTCCTGAAAAATTGATGAGTTGTATATAAAAAGGAATTGCTACAGGAAGTGGTTCACTGCTTTTCCTGTAACAATCTATCTCAGTCCAAAGTGTAGATCCTCTCAATGTGATTATCACAGATGCAGTATTAAATTACAATGCAGAGCACAATTTACTTCCGTAGAAGAATATGAATAATAATAAAAATAAATATCTGAGTAGGGTCTCCATCAAAGAAAATAAAATTCTGTGTAAATCTGTTTCCATGAATAAATGATGTCTAATAAGTTCATAATTACCTTATTGTGATAAATATTGAATTAATGGAGTGAACGATTTTGTGCATAACTTTTGATAAATCACAAAATAGCAGCACATTATCAGTTTACTTGAATGCAACCCAAACAAAATCTGCATTCAATATATAGTCTTATGTCTGCAATGTTATGCCTAATGCCAATCAAAACTCAAGTTTACTGACATTGCTCATTGAGATACTAATTTCTTGGAAAAGAAAGAAACACCATATGCATTTAGGCTTTTTTTTTTCTTGTATTACCTTCTGCTGAAAGGTTTTTCTCTGAGTAAGATTCTAATTGAGAAACAGACTCTGACGTTAGACATGTCCTTTTCTTAACAGGCCAAGAAACTCTGTTGTTTACTACATTGAAAGAGTAAAAGTTGTTCCAATGAGATGACAGAATTTTACCTTAGCAATACAAATGTATGGAGTTTTTCATAGTTCTCTATCAGTTGCAGATGCATAAATTGCTCATTGCAGACAGAACAGGCAGCTTACCCTTCCTAATAAATGTGTATTCTCATATCCTCAGGGAAATGTGAATGTTGTTTCAGCCCATTCTTGTGCAGACCAGCCACCTCATTAAATGGTCACAATTCTACTGCGTCTCCATGCTTGTATCTCATTCCTTTTTTCTTTCTTTTTTTCCTGGAGGGTAGTGTTCACATACATGGAGAACTCTTCACAACATAGACTAAAAATCTTTCTCCACCCAGTCTGTTTTCCAGTCCTACTGACTCATAAAGTTGTCACAGCTTGCGTCTCCAAAGAGGGTCATTCCTGATGAGTAGAACCTAATTATGAGGTAAGAATTAATGAGGTAAGTATGAGGCTGTAGAACTCTGGAATACAGAGTTCTGGAATACAAAATTCCAGGCTGTAAGGACATAGGCTGGAGTGTGCCCATGTTGATATTGCACCATGACTTTGAGACTGTATCTGTTTGGTGCAAAAAAAAATCTCCGAAAAGTGTTTGCAGTATTATCCAAAGAGGTAAAGGTAGCTGAAAGAGGTGTTTTAAAGAGGCAGAATGACCAGAAGTTGGAAGAAGACAAGGAAGAGAAGGAAACATTTGCAAGAAGAAAGTGACATACAAACAGGCAGCTAATGAAAAAATAAATGAGGGAAACAGTTACCTTTGTCATCCTGTGCTGCTTTTGGCTGTGATAGAGTTAATTTTCTTCATAGCAGCTAGTATGGGGCTATGTTTTGGATTTGTGCTGAAAACAGGGTTGATAACACAGGGATGTTTTCGTCACTGCTGAGCAGTGCTTACACAGAGTCAAGGCCTTTTCTGCTCCTCACCCCACCCCACCAGCGAGGAGGCTGGGGGTGCACAAGAAGCTGGGAGGGGACACAGCTGGGACAGCTGACCCCAACTGACCAAAGGGCTATTCCATACCATATGGCATCATGCTCAGCATCTAAAGCTGGGGGAAGAAGAAGGAAGGGGGGGCACGTTCAGAGTGATGGTGTTTTGTCTTCCCAAGTCACCATTACGTGTGATAGAGCCCTGATTTCCTGGAGATGGCTGAACACCTGCCTGCCCATGGGAAGGAGTGAATGTATTCCTTGTTTTGCTTTGCTTACGTGCGCAGCTTTTGCTTTACCTATTAAACTGTCTTTATCTCAACCCACAAGTTTTCTCACTTTTGTTCTTCCAATTCTCTCCCTCATCCCACCAGAGGGGGAGTGAGCAAGCGGCTGTGTGGGGTTTAGTTGCCAGCTGGGGTTAAACCATGACACATCCTTGAGTACAGATATCTGTACATACAGACAGGAAAACACAGATCTGTATCTGTTATAGTACTTTCATATTTTTATTTCAAGACATGGGCTTTTCATTATTTTTATTGAAAATGAATGAGTGTCCTCAGTAAAGGGTGTGCCATGTGGACACACATGCAAAGAACCTCTGCAACCCTGTGCCAACAGAAAAAATGACTATTATTAAAAAATTATTATTATTAAAAAAAAATTTGTCACTGCCAATGGGGACATGACACCTGAAGTCTAAATAAAGAGAGCTTTTGGCGGTGATAGCATCCCTGTGATATCCCAGTGTGCCTGCAGTTCTTGCAGAATCCAGTGAAGACATCTCACCACACTGGACAATTCACTCAGGGCAAGCCAAATTTATTTACTGTTTCCTCAATAAATGCTCTTCACAGTCCTCAAATTTTCCCTTTCCTTTATTTTAATTTCTGATATTTCAATGAATTATTTTCTTTCAATTACATTCTTATATTCCCATTTTTTCCATCCTAGGTTCTTCCACATTTTCATTCTCTCATTTTTCTTGTGTTCCCCTTCTTGCCCATGTTTGGTTTTCAGCTTACTGTTCGTCATGCACTGAACTGATGCCAGAGGCACAAAAAACAAAAGAGAATGGAAATGCACTTCAGAAAAAAGACATCTGTCATCCCCAGGTCCTTTATGACAACCAGCAGTAGGGTCATGTTTAACACAAATGTCTGAGAAAACATCAACAAGGCTGCAGAGTCACAGTTTGGCCACCACTTCTTATACTGTATCAATACGTCTGCATTTTTATGTTGCACCTTGCAAATTGGAAAGTAATAGCAGAAATGGTTAGATGTTGTTTAATATGTTTTAATCCTAGCTGGAGTCATGTAGAGCTGTCTGCTGTGTGAGTAATTGGACATGATACAGTAGGGTAGTAAGACAGTCAACTGGCCTTGGAAAGAAAGGCATCTTATTTGATGGTATTCAAAGAATGGTAAAATTACAGTTATTAAACCTTGATCTTGACACAAAAATAGTTTTAATCCTGTGCAACAATCAGGATAATTAAGCAAGGAGCCTGCAAAGAGTGGTGATAGAAAAAGGGATGCTGATTTGTTCCCACTGATACACTGATTTAAAACTTGATGAATCTGAGCTGGGGTTTGAATCATTCACAGAATTGGCTGCCAGGGCTAAAATTTGGATAAGGTCATGAATGTAGAGAGTGTTACTACTTGGCATTTCCACAAATCATCCCTCTCAAAGCTTCATTCTCTGGCTGACTCTCATACAATAAAGCTGCAATGCCTTGTGTTTGTTTGCTCAATAACTTACAGTTTCACGTTCATAATTCTAGGGGTTTTCTCTTTCTTCTGGCTCTGCCTTGCTGAGAAGAGCTGGAAATCTCTCTCTAATAACACCTGGGAAAAGTAATTGAAAATATGCCCTTAAAAAAAGAATCAAGTTGTTATTTATTCTGCAAGACAAAGCCAAGGCACTCGTCCCAGATATTCTTGACAGTGAGAATGATAGAGGAAGGATGATATTTTATTGGGCAGTCTCTTGCTTGTGCTCTGGCTCTCACCCCAATACAATGACTACAATCAAGAAAGGGAAATTGCATGTGTCAGTGTCCTAAGGAGAAAAAGCAAACAGGGTTTATAACAGCAATGTTTTGAAATTCAGTTATTACAGGGAGGTTATATGCAACTCCTCAAACCCAGAGGGACTGGTTGGGGGTGGGAGGTGGGAAGTGTGGCTATTTATTTATTGATACAGTAGTTCCTGAAATGCCCAGCTGTGTGAATAAGAAAGGTATTTCTTACAGGATGGTAGAAAGCAAATGGACTCAATAAATGCACTACTCTGAAGCACTTAGACATTTCTGTCACTTATGAAGTAGAAAAATATTGGTCTTTAGTCTTGTTGGATTGACAATGGTGGATTAAAAATTAATCACAATGTTAAAATCTGAGGAATAATGACTAAACAAAGATCATGATCTGACATGGCATTCAAGACAGAGAACAGGTAATTGGCCTATGTAAGGAAACAAACTTCCCTTCAAGGATCTCCTCTGCTGAAAGAAATGATAATGCACAGCAGGACTGATATTATAAAACTAAGATTTTAATTTGACAACCCTAGATTAAATATGAAGTATGTTGAACTGTCACATGTTATTGTATCTGCCTGAACCCTTATTTCTATTGTTCTGAAAGTAATGGCGAAAATGGAAAGGTCCCCTAGCTGCTCCCAGAATCCATCGACAGATTGTAGCTGTAAAATTTTTCCCATGCTACGATGTATGAGCTATTGTCTGTGGGACTTCAAAAATAATTTGTCATAATGGAAGTTGTAACCTCTACTGGATAAAGGCTCCCAGAGTTGAACAGAGAAGGCCCAATTTCTTTTGATTTGACTTAGTAAAAAAAGCTAGTATGTCTAGTTTATTTTTCCTTGCAATGGGAATATTTGTCTGGACAATTTGGGAGATAAGTAAAATGCAGGGCTTAATACTCTCAGTAAAATAATTTGGTAACAAAACATCAAATGTTAAAGGTAACACTAAATTTGTTCTTTTTTGTTAGGTCTTTAAAAGTGGATTAAGGACACATTTTAGAAGGAGATTGGAAATGGCAGGAAATCGCTACAGTGGAATCTAAGCTTTTAAAGTAGCCTGGTTCATCTTGTAAATTACACTAAATTATATAGCTTCTTCTTTATGGGACTTTCTTTTTTTGGTTATACCAAGTGTACCCAGAACATATGAACAGCTTTCTTCCTTAAAGCTAGTGTGTTCCTTCTTTTCTTTCTTCTTTTTTTTTTTTTTTTTGACCATTGCTTTCCTTCACTTATACTTTCCCCTCACATCTTCTTATTTACTTTCTCTCATTTTGAGAATCACCTGGATAATTTCTCATCAATCAGTGTTCTAATTTCTCAGATTCTGTTCTTTGCCTTGCATATACCTAGTCTTCGTTTGAAAAAACTATTTGATATAGACATATTGGTAATTCCGAAACAAATCAAACTGCAGCACAAAATGTAATGTTGCTTCTATAATTGTTTCTAACACAAAATCTTCTAGAGTGACGCACCTCTGTGATGCTAACAAGGAACTTGATTGGAATAATTTTAAGAAAAAAACCCATATATAGTTTCCCTTGTCCTGTGGAAGTCAATACTTCTGTGAGAAAGCTGAAAATAGAGAAAAGAGGAAGAGTCAGGAAAAAACAAACCAACAAAACATATAATGAATGTTGAAAACCACCAAAGATGGCTCTTATGAAACAGGAAATCAGAAGCCCCTAACGAGACATGATCCAAATGGAAGAAGGTAATTGAGTTAGCATTTGAGGCTTAGTTCCTTGTGGACAAATAGACAGCTATCTCTGCAGAAATGAATGTCTAAAGTTAAGCTCACTGAAGCAGAAATACAGTCCTTAGTAAGAAAAGTTTTCTGTGCAGGGAACCAGGGACTATTGTGACACTTAATAAAGGTACATCTGGCTACACAGATTTCACAGATTAGTGTGAAATAATGCAGGAGGGAATCTTAATGAGATCAAACTCAAAAGGTGTTAAAGAAAAAATACCGTGGGCAAAATTTGTTTCCAAAACAGAAGTGTACATAAATCTCATCTGAAGAACAGATGAGATTTCTTGCTAATGCCAATAATGACATGCATGTAGTGGTATGAGTAAACAAGCACAGAAGTTAGAAGGGAGCGAAAGGTTCAGTATAATACGCTATGTGTATTATTCCAAGAAAAAATACAGCAAAGGCAGTGACATGACAGGCTTGTAGTGAGTATCAGTTTCACCTTACTGCCCACGTGCAAAACTAGGGAAGATGGTCATTGCATGTCACAGCACAAACCTCCTGGCATGAATGTGTTGCACACAGCAGCAGGATAGTACAAGGTGTGCAGTGGGATGTAACTGTAGGATACATTGTAGAAGAGGAATTCAGCAGCAGTCATGTTATCTCCTTCTTGGCTGCAAGGCAGGTTAAGAAACATAGAATGATGAAGTTATGTGTTACCATCTTAAAATGGGTCTAGAGGAAAAACTCAGAATTTTCAAAACATGGAAGTAATTGCATCCCTGAAACGGAATTAAGAAAAAAGGCAGATCACAATGCACCGCTGGTAGCATTTGTATTCATAGGATTTGGCACATTCAGTGAATATTCAGTCCACATAGAGCATTGATAGTATGTTCAAGGAAAATGTCAATAACTAAGTATCTATATAGTAAGTATCTAGCAAAACCAACCCTGAAATGAAATCAGTAAACTAAAACCGGATCTGTTCATGGAGTCTACTCTGGGTATCCATAAACATAAGTAAATTAAAATAAACAAAGTAATGCTTTGGCAAGGCATTAGGTTGTATGGGATATCTACCAGAACAATGACAGGTCAAACTTTCTACACCTCTGGTGCCAGTGTTGCCTGTAATATGTGAATTGCCACAAATAGCTAGGGCCAAAGAGGACAAGGAATTCTGGCACTAAATGCGTATTTATTTATTACTAGGAAAATGGGAGAACATCTGAGCAGGTAAGCTTGATGGCTGCAGAAGATAAGTATTAGACAGGGCAGACCTTTGAAACAAAATAATAATAAAACTTGACAGCCCTCCTTTGTTACATTCCAACATCACTCCCAAATGAACAAGTTAATCAGACCCAAGTGTAAAGATAAGTCAGGAAGAAGAAAATAGCAAGGTAACCACTTTCACCACTCTAAAGATGGCACTTCAAAAGAGTATTCAGCATACAGTACTCAACTGCACAAAAGATATTCCAGAAGAATGACATGCTAGAAGGTCTGATGGAAGTCAAAGTAACTTTTGTGACATTTTAGTACATTGCAGCACAAGAAAAGTGCACAACAAAAACTTAATCACAGTGTTTACAAATGCAGGAAATGTCACCTAAAACTGAATCACAACAAAATGCAAATCAGAGTAGCGCATATGAATTACTTTGATCATTCCTCAGAAAAAGGAAGCATTAGATCTGATCCAAAATAGTGAAAACAATAAAACATTTAATAGTCCTCACACCATCCAAAAGAGCTAGAAGTCTTATTTGACATGATGTCCAGTTAAAATCTACACTCAGGCTAATAAGTTCAAAGAGCATCTCTGAGAAATGGAAAGACAAGTGCTGAAAGAGTGAAGGGAAAGCAGGAACTAAATTGTTTCAGTATAATGAGCTGCACCGTCTGAAGGACACCATTGCTTCTGATACAAAATTCCAATATGAAATTCAGTGAAAACAGAATATAATAATAACCAAAGTACTGACAGACACTTCCTATGCATCTATAAGACAAGCATAACTGCAGGAAGAGTTTGAGAGATGTCAATGCAGCAGCACAGAAAGACACATTTTGCTACTACTGGTAAGCATCGTAAGCTACTAGTAATAAGAATTTGTATAGCTCCAGCTGCATACAAATGGCAGAAAAAGTTACAGTTTTATTAACGAAAACTCAGTGTTTGGAACACAAAGCCCTCAGATTTTAATCTTAAAACCTCAGAAGTGTAACTCCAAACTGAATGACAGGACTGGAAGATAAACCTTGATTGCAGATCTTCACTTGCACACTTTTGCAGAAGGAGATGATAAAAAAGAGGTGGAGCAAATATGTATAAAATGCTAGTGTTTATCAGTGTCTGCCAATAGGTCAGGACACAGGTTAAGAGAAAAAGGAGTGACAAAGCAACAAAGTTTTGCCTTTCAAAGGAAAAAATAAGGTCAGGACACCTTGCTCCAAGACAAGGTCTCAGAGATTTTCAGAATGAAAAAAGCAGATTTGCCTAAAGAGCATGACTCTGCCTGACTTTTAACAACATTTTCAGTGGAATCAGTCTGGAAAATATTTGCGAATGTATGGTACAATGCTAAAAGTGGTCAAGAGACATATTTTATTAACTTAATATGGACACGCAAATGGAAATGTTGCATTTGTGCAAACTAGCTGAGGAAGGATTGTGAAGAACCCGTGGCAGTCAGTGCTGCACTTCAGAGAATTCTGACAAGAACTGGCAGCTGCTCTACTTGAGCACGGAGGAAACTGCTATTTGCTGATAGCTTGTTATAGTCATGTTCTTAAATACCTGAACAAAGCAGTATGTTTGTCAGTGCTGCAGTGAGTCAAATTATGACAATTTCCACAGACATAATATTTGCATTTTGGATCATGGACTACACCATGCTTTGGCATACATTTTGAAAAATTTGGTGGACTGACTTGGTGGAGTGACTGGATTTGCACATCTGCCATCTGTAGTCTGTGCTATCAACTGTGTTATCAATGGCCTAATTGAATATTACATTGAAAGAGTTAAGCCTTAACCTCTGTTTGCTAAACTCCTTAAGCACAATCAGAGACTTATCTTCACTGTTGTGAGTGAGAGGCGTCTAATCAGTAATTTTCCTTTGCAAGTCTTTTAAGAACCAAGAGCTATAAATCATGACATAGTACAATGCAGCTGGGTGACTGATAGAATGAGAAACACCAGACTCACACTTTTCAGAAGAGGGGCTGCTGTAACAGTTTTAGCAAAGGGTTGGAAGGAATGTCCTATGACGAGCGGCTAAGGACTTTGGGTTTGTCTAGTTTGGAGAAAAGGAGACTGAGGGGTGACCTCATTGCTCCCTACAGCTTCGGGGGGGGGTAGGGGGGAGTGGAGAGGGAGGTGCTGATCTCTTCTCCCTGGTATCCAGTGACAGGATGCATGCAAATGATTCAAAGCTGCACCAGGGAAGGTTTAGACTAGACATTAGGAAGCATTCCTTTACCGAGAAGGTGGTCAAACATTGGAACAGGCCTCCTAGAGAGGTGGTTGGTGTCCCAAGCCTGTCAGTGTTTAAGAGACATTTGGACAATGCCCTTAATAACATGCTTTAACTTGGTCAGCCCTGAATTGTTCAGGCAGTGGGACTGGATGATCATTGTAGGTCCCTTCCAACTGAAATAGTCTATTCTATTCTAAAGTGTGAGTGATCAGTGGCAACTTTATGCTGTAATTATACCGGTAGAGCACAACAGATCTTATGGAAGCTATTAGACAATGGTCTTTTCTAACACTTGTTATTCTCTGGATAGCACTCTTACTCGTGCAGCTATGCATAGTCCATGGAAGTAGACTCCGTGGTCTGAAATATCATGCAAAGAGAGGGCAGACCCCATAAAGACTACAGCTTTGCTGCCAGCCGCACAAGTAGAATTATCACAGATGCTGTTGTGTGACCTACGAGGGCAAATAGCAATATTCATTTCAGCTACAACAGAATTTTAGCTGAAGAGGAAGATGGAATATCATATGCACTGATGCAGTTATTAACTAGAGCATTAGTAATGTCATCTCCAAAGCTCTTGTACTTATGGAGGACATGCCTTATACACAGCTGGATAACAGCCTCCATCATTCCTTTACAAGAAGCACAGGAAGTCCTTCCACTGCTGGCTCCCAGTGGGAGTGTCCTAAGCTAAGTTTCTAAGAATACATATTTGGGAATTTAGAAATATCCTATGCCATTTCCTTGTCCTTGTGGGCAGTCCAAGCAGTATAGCTAGGCAGGCCACCAAAGCATAAGGCAAAGGCCTGGATGCGGTCTCCTTGGTCATCAAGTTCAGCCCCTATACTGCAGCAACTACGGCATGTAATCCCACTGACAAATTTATACAGCTTCATTGTGAACGTACTTTAGATTTCTTTTCCTTGCATTCTTGAAATACAGTATTTCTGTTACACAAGAAAGTACTGGTAGTGAGTGCAGCTCTGGCCTGATGCAGAAGTGTCAGTGCTGCTCCAAATCACAGGGCCACGCATGGGAGTGTCAGGACTACGGTGGTGAAGAGTAATTACCATCACCTGCTTGGTATGAGGTGCCCTACCTTAAAACTTCCTTGAGCTCAGTCCAAGGTGTAATTCCAGCAGTGGCAGAAGAAACAGCGACAAGTTAGAGCATGTTTCAAAAACACAGAAAAATATAGCTGTTTTCTTGTTGAATTTACTGTATATATCAGCATAGCCCAGCTGTTCTTGTTTTCCCTCTCTGATTTGTACTTTGAAATTGTAGTTCCTCCCTGTACCACAGAGGCAGAGAACTGGTTTGTACTGTAAAAGAACCAATGAGACTACTTAATATTTATTTTTCACCTGACAGCTAAGCTATCTTTAAAACAAAGTCCAGAAAGGCTGAGGAAAATGTAGCAAAAGGTGATGGCAGTTCTTTAATTTGGTTTTCTATTATTTCGAATCTATTCAGTATTCTTTGTAATACTGCCACTCATAATGACTGTATTTGGAATTAACATAGGTTTCATGTGTAATTCAATGGGTATTCAGCGTAACTTAGCAACAGCTAAAGCATTTTTTTCTTGTGGAAACTAGAGCATGGCTGTTGATTATTTCAGTTGGTGGACTGGGAGGTACACGTTACTCTGAATTTCCTATTTTCCCAATTAAAGATGTAAGTTGTTATTTATTTATAATATGATTTTGTGTAGATTATCAGAAGTTAAATAGAAAAATAGGTAACTCTAGCATCAAACCTCTGCAAGATTTCAGAACTGTCCGAATCATAGCACATGAATAATTTTTGAACCATAAAGGTTAAGTTTAGGCAATTAGAGCTACTACAATGGAAAAACTCTTTAAAATATACAGTGTTCACAAATCTCTGCATTTCAAGGTTTTTGGATGTGTGTGGATGTATTTTGTATCGCAAATGGGGTAGAGGAGGCTTTTATTCTATAAATACATTTCTCTCAGGGCTCATACTGTGTGTGGCAATATGTTCTCACTAAATATGTAGGCAGAAGAAGCCTTACTGTATTAACCCAGTTTAAGTACTGAATTAGTCCAAGTAAATATATAAAAATTTACTCAAAAAGTAAAAATTTGTGTTGCAGAATCAATATGCAGTAGAATACTCAATTTGCATGTTCAGATGAGTTTATAAAGGTTCATTAAAGGCTACAGATTAGCAGGATGAGCTGTCTATAGATCATCGATTTGCAATATTTAAAAGGTGGTATTCAGGTTTATTGAAGAACATTGTTTCGGCTTTTATTAGTGTGAGAACAGATTTCATGGGAGAAAAAAAAAAGCTGTTTACCCATTAAAAACAAGAAAAGAAAAGTCTGAACAACTTTTTTCTTCTGTACTGCTGAATGGATGTGATTGCATGATTTTTGTGTTCAATTTTTTTTTTTTAGAATTTTCAAGAAATTTTAAACTTTATTAGTTGAACATTGTTTTATGAGTGCACAATAGTGGGCAGAGAAGCTGTCAATATGTTGGTTTAGTGTTTTATACTTACTATTCTAAATGCATCCCAAAAGTTGGGATTGTGTTTTCAGGGGGCTTTAAGGCCCTGAATGTGTATTCTGGCTGACATTTAGGTTGGCTGATGCTTCTTGATCCTCTGCATCTCCCTAAATTTTCAGTGCCCATAAAAAACTCAGCACTAGAAAAAATAAAACAAGAGAAACAAACTGCTAGTTTTTTCTACACTGTCTTGGTCAATTGGGAATGAGCTTCAGAAGTATAAATGGAGCAACATCACCTCAGAACATTTGTCAGACTTGTTGAGCTTGGCAACATAATTGTCACAGGAAGAGGAGCAACAAGATGAATGGGTATTCTCAAATATGTGGAAAGTCAGGAGTAGCAATATTTTTATGACCTTAAAGGAATAATCAGTCTTTGGGTCTTTTGAGATCTGAGCATATAGCTAAGGTGAAGTATGAAAACACACATGCCGGTCCAATACCAGAAGCATGAGAAATCCAAGTACAGATCTTTTTCCTATTTAATTTGATGTACAGCACTCATGCAATGATGTCTCAAGAAAGGCATCACTGATAATTTTGCTACTGATGTAATTTAGAGAGCATATTTAATATTTTTCCTGTTGAGCAAACATAGAGAGGCAATCTCATAAGCAACCTATCTTGTGCTGCAGTTCATGAGGTGTCAAAATGATCTAGAGAATTTTTGTTTCATTTTTCTAAATAATTTAATTAGTATTCAAGACAAGAAAGAAAAAATGTTTGTACAGAGAGAAAAATAATATCGCTTTCTATGTGCTGCTGGTAAAAGTTGCCTCAATATAGGCTGCAATCTGATGAATGATTGATAAATTTTTCATAGACTTGAGATGAAATATTGCAGTTGATGTTCAAGCATCACCATTGGAACTGGAAATAAGAGTCGCTATCGAAAGGACTGAGTATGAGTTATATCTGTGGAATAACATACAAACTCTAATAAGCACTAGGGAAGAAGGAGGTGAGTGGAAAGGACAAGAGACAGGACTTCTGTTACTTAGCTCATGCTTTTAGGGTGAAATTCCCTCCAGGAGGATTAAAGTAGCATTTCTGCTGTGAGAAGACAATAGCTGAGACGTGCTGAACATCTCCAAGCAAACCTCACAGTATGAAATGGACATGACATTGTTGAGACAACCAACAACAACTGTGCAAATTAAACTGGTGGATTGGGTAATAAAAATATCACACGACGTTGACGAGACACATAGACCTGTATTATGTAGCCCAGTAAACAACTATTCATTTTTGGTGCTTCATTTAACTATGCTGAATTCAGATCTGCTGGATAAAAAGGTGAAAGTCTCCAGAGATCATTATCTTTTTTCATATCCACAGAGGCCTCTGCATCTCATTCACTTTTAATGCATTTCCTACCCAGGTTTTTCAAAACAGCCTTTTTGACATGTGTGAGTCTGTGATGTCCTTTTACAAAAACTCTTCATATTTTGAATCTAAAAATCAATCAGAAGAAGCAGGCAATTCTATTGTGTGACAGAGCAAAAGCTTATATATAGGGGCAGAGCACTTCCATCATTCTGCAGATAGTGAGTGCAGGCTGATGAGTCCTTTGTATCGCCAGATCCTACTAAAATGGCCTTTTTTCATGAACAAATGAACAAATATCATGAACAAATGCCATTTAAACAAACTGGTATGATGAAAAACACCGTCAAAAATGCATCTAGCTGTCTTAAATGCATTGACTGTAATTGTTGAAACAAAACATTACAATCTCACTTGTCATCCAAACTTTTATTTAAAGAGATTTGTGATTTATAAAAAAAAATCCATATGAATTCTTGTTTTCCCTTTCTCTAGTTTTCTCCTATTCTGTGTAAATAATCATCCACTTCGATATACATCTTGTACCTTCACCAAATTCTCTAGACTACGGAATCAAAAGACAAAAGACCTTTTGTCTTTTTTGCATTTATCTGGGCATTTGCATTCCTGGGTGCTCAAAGAGGTATTAAGTAAGTTGTCTATTTTGCTGAATATTACTTTCCATATGCTTTATAATATCTGTATTTGACTCATCTGACCTATATCAAGGAAAATAAATAGTATTTTGTTTAACGCGTATTATCCTGTATATTCCTTTTGAGCGTGCTGCAAGAGAGGTGGCTTTTATTTAAAAAAAAAAAATAATTTGCATAGTCATTTAGAAATAATTTTCTGAGTGTAAGAACTTTCCTGCATAGTACTTTTCTCACATCCATCTTCTTTAAGTGATTTGTATTCTTTACTTTCAAATGAAAAATCTGGAAGTTAATGAATATCAGCTCATCCTTTGCTCTTGTTAAACAGTTCAAAATATTCCCTCAGAAATGATTCTACTTCCATTAGTAGAAATTTTGAATCCTCAGGAGAGAAAGGATTACTGTTGAGTTTGAAAATTGCTGCTCTCTGACTTCATGTAGTGACACTAGACTTGAAGACAAAAGCTTAAGAAAAATAATAAAATAGGCAAACTGAACCCAAAGGAAAAAAGAAATGATTGAACCAAATAATGTGAGCAGGATAAAGCCTGTGAACTCACTAGATGCTAGATGTGAGGACTAGCTACTAGTGCAGAGGTTATATTTTACGCTTCGGCAATTTCCTTCCCTATATTAGCACACAAATGCTCTGTTAAAAGAGAGGCTTTTTTGGTCTTTTTGGCTTTGTGATCCTGCTCAAGTCCCTAGTCTCCTGATCTTTTGAAAGAGTCATCCTTCACTTTGCTTAGGGGATCTCAGTGTTTTCTAGTAAACAACTTCATTCTTTAATATCTACTTCTTGTATATTTTGTCTGAGTGGTATAAGTCTATGAATATTGCCTTTTGAGGATAGAGAAAAAAATATATGTCATTGCCACTGATGGAACAGTGTCTGAGTGGAAAGATTTCAAGTTTTATAAAGCTGCAGTGCTACAGTGGCACTGAAAAGTGACAACATCACTTGCAGAGTGCACTGTATAAGCAGATTTCCCTGGACCACATTCATACTTGATGTCTCTACTACCAACAGTTTTCAGTTAAAAAGTGTGTTATTGTAGAGAGAAATCCAGGAAAGAGCTCATATTCAGCTGTAGACATCATGACCTCTGAGGCGCTGTTCATTTGGTAAATTTTCCCATGGAATAAGTACCAAAGATAAAAGAAATCATCACGATACTTCTGTAATGCAGTGTAGAGTCAAACATTACATTACTGAACTCTTCCTTGCAGGGTAGTCTCCTGAGGTCTAATACAAGTATGTTTCAGTTCTGAAGAAAAATGTGAATGCTTTCTTGATTCAAACTGGTCAGCAGAAATGGAGGAAGTCCTACAATGTTCCCACAATTAGTTAATTTCAAAAAATGAATTAAACTGAGCATATTTGGTGACAAATGCAACAAGGAGTGTTCTTGGAGACAGCACTATAGCATAAAAAAGCAAGAAAGCAAAAAGACTAATAAATTTAAAAGAACTATGCAAGTGTTAGTAATATTTTTAGGAATGTCTGGATTATGATAAATCTTCTCAAGATCTAGCAGTATAAGGACATTCTTAACAGAGATACAGTCTTGTCATTAAAACTACAGCTCCAGTACTTTAACGAGTTCTGAAATTACAATCTTACATAGGATCAGTCGTTGCTTAGTAAAGAACAAGCCTGAGCTACCTTCATAGCTGAAACAATTATTGCAGTTCCAGCCTCAGCATTATGCATATCAGTTCTGGATCCCAGAGAGCACATCAAACCCCTTCAACCAGTTCCAATCATCTTCAAGTTGCTTCCTCAAAGCTTCCACAGATCTTTCCACCAGGCCTTTTAAAGCAAATACTGCACGTGTTTCTTCTTCACTCTCCCTGGCACAGGAACAGGAAAAGGAACCAGAGAATAGGAAGAAGAGCAGGAAAGAGGTGCTACTGTTTTGTTTGCAGAATGCAGAAATGAAACAAAATTGCTCCAACATTTGGCAATGTTTTCTGTTTCTCTTCCTTTGCTAACAATATTTATTTGCCAGAGGGAACTGGAAGTGCTTTGTTAGAAAGGAAAGGTTCAGCCTGATTTTCCATCGGCAATTGTTGATTGCTACTTGCCAAAAATGTGCGACAGAAAATTAATCAAATGGTCCCTCCAGCCAGTACTAAAACGTGGTGTGACATTTGGAGTATCTGTTGATAGGAACCTATTCATTTACAACTGATTCTAAAATAATTCCGGGGTTACAGAAAACCAAGGAATCCACTAACACATTCATAACTGTAGAACAACAATTTTCCAGAAAAACATGTCCATACTTTTAAATTTATTTCCAGCCTGAGTCCAGAGATTGGTTGAAGAAAATATGCATTCAAGTTATTTGAAATGTAATTATGGAAGGGAATCAGAAATTAATGAAGCTATAACTGGGTGTGGGAAATTTTCATTCAGCCTTACTATTTGCCACTTTTGTGAAGGTGTATCCCCTGTCTTCCTTTCCCTCCAAAGTCAGAATAAGGGTTCCTCAGTGCTTAAGGGGATTTTTTTCCTTTTTAGCACCTTTTGTTCATAATTTCTTATAGCAGAACCATAGGTAACAATGTCACAATCACAGTAGATGCAGATTCAATATTCTCATTTCAGTAACATTCCTAGTTTCACTGGCACGTACATTTATGAAGGAGTTTCACATGGTACTTTCCTTGTTTCCCACAGCCCTTAATTCTTGGTCTCTTATTCAGATGAATGTACTGTCTTTTTTCAGTCAAAAGAAAACTATAAAAATTCTGTATTTTTTTTTATTATTATTAAATGTCTTCTCATTGAGTCTTCTCTATTAATTTTATGTTCTTCCAGACCTCTGAATGTATAACCTAGTGAAAATTTTCTTTGGGCAAATCTGTCCTTACTATTTTTTATTTGAAAGCACACTCAAGAAATAGAAATTACATCCCACCCCACTCTCAGTATGATAAACTGCACTGTTTCAGTGTGGTATATTAGCTTGTTCTGTTAAAATGAGGCGAGGAGGGAGAGATGGTTTCAGGAAGCACGAAAAAAGGTGTCTTAAAAGAGGGAGAAACTCTCAAGACCAAAGAGCATTATTGTGAAAGCCTGCTGGCACTGGGAATAGGAATTTAAGTATTTTTTGTGTCTTCTCCCCCCCCCAGATGCAAATGAATCTATTCAGTTAGAAAATGACTGTTTACTTAAAAAACCTAACTTGAATAATTTCCAACTATCTTTCCAGCTATTAACTTTTTTTAGATCTTTTTCTCTTTCATGAGATATAAAAAGGGTTGTTTTTCATATGATTTTTTTTTGAGAAGCGGGGGGGTGAGGGGTGAGTGGGAGGAATTGTTTTGCTTCTGAATCTTCTGATGGGGAAAAATTGCTAAAAGATTAGGCTTTTAAGAATATATTTACAATTTTCCCCTCATTTCATAACAAAGACCATTGACAAGCTTGTCTTCGAGATGTTTAATTGTAGTTTATTTGATAATGACTATACTTTGCTAATTCTAAACTAATCTTAAAATATTGCTATTTAGGTTTAGCAAGAAAGATCACCAGTTCTGTTAAGGTGCCAAACTTAATAAACCAATGTTATCTTCCAGACATGAATAGCACTTTTCAGAGTTTCTCTAAGAATATCAAAGAAGTCATAGGAATTATAAACAATCTATAAAACCTGTTATTTGATAAGCCATTTACTGAATTATCTATTACTCTTAGCCAGTTATAAACTCTGTTTTTACAGCTGCTTAATATGAAGTGTGACCACCAGTGAAATCTTGAATTCTGTTCTGTAGAATATTTTAACTGCTGTCTAGTTATTCATCACAAAATAAGAAAGAACAAATTATACCGCTTTGAATCCACCTCATACTTTATAGTCCTTCTCCTAGGCCTATATGCAATTTAAGCCTCGCATATGTTGATGAATTGCATTATACATAAATCTTTTGTCTCTGCCTTTCAGATGAATTTCACTTCTGAGAAACTGGTGCTAAATGGAAGCATTGAGGCATAACACGTCTAGGTTAGCTTGACTTCAGGCACTGGACAGTGACTAACAAACTGCCAGCTGACTGCTTTTTGGACCAATATTGGCCCCCTGCAAACTCTGTGTTGGAGAAATTTTTCTTGATTCTTTGCTTGTGCAATATAAATTTCTTGCTAAGCAAGATTCAGCAGTCCCATTACTAACAATGCTTGTGTGGTTCCTTAGCTGGATCATATTGCATCTTGTTTTGCTCATCTTGTTTTAAATATATAGTAAAGATAAAAAAGAGTAAATATATCTCATGTTTCACCCTTCTCCAAGAAATCTAGTGATTTAGTTATCTACCAGCAGCTTCCATGGGAATATGGACATTTCCCTTAACAGCAGTACCAGCTTAATCAGTCCTGCCTTCCCTCTTCAACCTGTGAGTCTCCTGCCCTTGTGTTGTGTTCCTCAGTTGTGCTTGGACAAATGTTTGTGGGGGTTGGCAGAGAAATACATCAGAGAACAGACTGTAAAGTAACCCCCCCAAACCAAAAAAAGAAAAAAAAGCAATAGGTAATGCTAGTGAGAGAAATGTTTGTGTAACATTTATTTACCATGGTGCCTGAGGGAAACAAAATCCTCTCCCCCTCTTCTTTAGAAGCTATTTCCCACAGTATTTTTTAATTTATCTGTTGTCATATTGAAGAGCCATCATCACTAAAAGCTCTAATACAAGCTTGACGTGGAAAAACCTCCCAAAGGACAGTTGGAATATTCTGTCTAAATGACACACACTTAATCTTTGCCTTCACAACATCTATTCTCATGGTTGCCCTCTGTAACTTCCTTGCTTTCACATTTTGTTGTATTTCTATCTGGCATTCTGCTGGATGAACTTTTAAAAGTTCAGCTAGTGAAAAATATAGTAGTTCACCAGCTGGAGAGCACAATTCCAGTATACTGGCTTTGTGTTGTTTCTCTTTGTCACATAATGGTGCTTAACGTTTAAAACTTTAGGATATGATACAGGGATTTCTTCTTGCCTCCTTTGGTTGGTTCCTAATTGGTATTAGGCAGAGGCCAGCTGTGAACTCCTGAATTAATAGCACAGTGATATAGTAAAGAGAGTATGGGGAGGCTGAGGGCTCTTTGTCAGCTACATGACTTTACGCAAAAGGATATGATCTCACCTGGAACTCTGTGCACTAATGACAGTTCTAACAATAAGCACTCTCAGTAAGGTATCAGAGTCTCTTAATTTTTACCTCCACTCCAGGGTAATTGTGACTGAAGCTACTGACCTGCCCAGCATGCTGTAAAGCATGTCTTTTCAGTCAGGATTTTGGAAAAAGTGGGTAGAAGGAAAGAAGTGCTTTTGTGGAGGTTACAACACATTGGTGGATACGGTCACAGCCACTATTGATGTTAAATGTAGGTACAAAATGTAGCCAGGTAATAGACAGCCCTACCAGAGGGGATGTGATACTGGACCTGATGGTCACCAACACAAGTGAGCTGATTGGTGATGTCAAGATTGGAGGCACCTTGGGCTGCAGTGATCATGCACTGGTGGAGTTCGTAGTCCTGAGGGATATGGGTCAGGCGAAGAGTAAGGTCAGGACCCTGAGTTTTAGGAAAGAAAATTCCATCTCTTCAAGGAGTTAGTCAACAGGACCCTCTGGGAAACTGCCCTCAGGGACAAGGGAGCAGAACAGAGCTGGCAGATCTTTAAGGACGCTCTCCATAGAGCACAAGAGCTCTCAATACCCAGGTGTATGAAATCAGGCAAGGAAGGCAAGAGACTGGCATGGATGAGTCAAGACCTGCTGGTCAAACTAAAGGGCCAGAAGGAAATGCACAGGCAGTGGAAGCAGGGACAGGTGTCCTGGGAAGAGTATAGGGACGCTGCCTGGTTGTGTAGGGAGGGGGTCAGGAAGACCAAGGCACAGCTGGAGCTGAACTCGGCAAGGGGTGCAAAGAATACTAAGAAGGACTTCTACAGGTACGTCAGCCAGACAAGGAAGGTCAAAGAAAGCGTACCCTCCCTGATGAGCAAGACTGGCAAACTGGTAACAGCGGACGAGGAGAAGGCTGAGGTACTCAGCAACTTCTTTGCCTCAGTCTTCACTGGCAACCTCTCTTCCACACCTCCTGAGTAGATGGACTGCAAGACAGGGACTGGGGGAGCACAGTCCCTCCCACTGTAAGAGAAGATCAGGTTCATGACCACCTGAGGAACCTGAACATACCTAAGTCTATGGGACCTGATGAGATGCATCCCAGAGTCCTGAGGGAACTGGCTGATGTAGTTGCCAAGCCACTCTCCATGATACCTGAAAAGTCACAGCAGTCAGGTGAAGTCCCTGGTGAACTTTCTAGAACAAGAACCATGTAAGTCCTGAAAGGGCGTACCTGGAGGCAGGGATTAGCTTATAAAAGACACGCCCTCCAGGGAACCACACGCGCGCCCACCACTGGAGGATTGCCACATCTGTCATCGTCATCGCAGGATCCAAGGGTGGTGACACTTTTCCTTTCTCTATCCTCCTCTCTTCTCCTTTCCTTTTCTCGCTTCTCTCTCCCTCTACTCTTCCAATATATGTAAGTTTTGGATAAATTGTGATGGGTTGCCCAGAAAATAGCTCCGTTGCCAAATCGCCTCTGTTCATTCGTTGGGCTTGCCAGTTCGTTAAGTCTGTCCGTTTTTTGAATTCGCCAGTTAATAAAGTTGCTGGCCAGACTGTTCCTCTGAGTCGTTGTCGTGACTCTACCAACCACGCGGCTCTGCTGAGCAGAGATCGGCCTTTGTCGGTACACAAACCGTCGGGGAATCGAAAAGATTCACCCATCTCGCAACCCACCGAGTGGGACGAGACAGTAGTGAAACACCGGAACAGGTTGCCCAGAGAGGTGGTAGGTGCCCCATCCCTGGAAACATTCAAGGCCAGGTTGGACGGGGCTCTGAGCAACCTGATCCAGTTGAAAGTGTCCCTGCTCAATGCAGGGGGGTTGGACTAGATGACCTGTAAAGGTCCCTTCCAATACAAAGCATTCTATGATTCTACGAAAATACAGGCACATCACCAACCAAAACAAGGGAATTTGTGAACCCACTCTGAAATTTGAACAGCCTGGATAGAATGTTTTTGCTCCATGCAGTTTCCAAAGCTGCGAGTAAGAAGGAGCGTAGCGAAATTGAGAAAGCAGAGAGCCAGGTGTTGCACAGGCAACCAGAAGTTGCTGTGCTGAGATCAAGAGTAAGAACTTGATGTTTCAGGATGAAAGTGCTTTGCATTTCACAGTAGGGGGGTGCCTTTTTGTAAGATTCCTCCTATATTCAGAAGTAATTACACATCTTTTGTAAATAAACATAATTGCATCAAAGATATCTATTTTCATCATATAATCCTTGCTAAGGAACTACTTCATTATGTTAAAAGGCTAGCAAAGGATTATATATCTTTCTTCCTAATGATAAACTTTCAACCCCTGCAGGGTTCATCCTGCAGTCATAACGTTTTGGAGTCAATTTACTTGGAAAAGCATGGACATAAGTAATGGCTAGATACCTCTCCTCTCCTTTCCTCTCTTCTCCTCTCCTCTCTTTTGAAGAAAATGCATATATTTATTTTCAGCTGTGCTACCAGCCTGTATTTTTCTCTGCTAACTCCAGCTTTCTGAAATAGCATCTCCGGAGATCTCTTTCCCAAGACTGAAATCAGTCCAATTATTTGCTTGCCAATAGGATTTTTATTATTATTATTATTCTGTGACCCAAATGACTTTGAGACAAAAAATTGCTAATGCTTTTTCTATGTTCTCCTGTCACTGGGAGAAAAGCCGAGCCCAGCTGTCCTGTTTTATCCTTTCCTACATTGGATAGCACTACTCTCTGCTTAGTGAGGAGGTCTTTGCTAGTGAGCTGTAAGGCTGGAGGATTGCTTTTAGTTTATTGATACCTCTGAGATATAAAGAACTCATAACATATTTTGAGGTCTATTTAGATTAACTTTGAGGTACATCTTTGCCAGTGTAGAGAGTCATATCTCTAACAATACAGAGGCACTGCCAGACTGTCAAATTGTTACTATAGGGAGGAAAGTTTAAAGGTGTTTGAAATTTTTTATTCTGAAGGGTAGAAAAGTTATAGAGATGGCTTACCACTGTTGTTTATCATCTTAATATATGCTACAACCTAAAAATGACTGAACTCCCAGCAAATCTTTTTCTTCTTATTATTTATTAAATAAAATAATATAAATTGTAAATTGTTGAAAACAGTCTCTTCCATCAATGGCATGGGAATCATCTCTATTACTGGACAAGTACGCTTAAGATTATTGCTTCTGTATATTTAACACAGAAAAGAAATAATGAGGCCATTTATGAAGAGAGATGTCATGGTAAAAGCATTAGACAGCACTTCAGTTTGTATGTAGAGCATAAGCATAGTCAATAATATCACCCACAGACACAAATTACACTATGTGACACCTGGACTCTTTAGATCTAGTACAACCAATTACTCTGAAGAAGTGCACTGAGTCTTGCACACAGATTTCCAGTTTCAAGCTTTTGAAGACTGTAGATGAACACATAAATGTACAGTTAAATCTTTCATGTTTCTTTCCAGAGTGCCTGTTTTAGATTATCAAGTTGCTGAAGTAAACAAAGAAGTAATTTAAAACTACAGAAGCAGATTTCCAGCAGGTTCAACCTGGCCAAGTTCTTACTAATTTAGATTTCATTTTGTTTTGACTATCACTTGCATGAGAGGTAAATCCTTGAAGTCACTTACACCAACGTGGAATCAGAATAGGTCCAACAGGTCCCACAGCCTTTAGAAGAGGGTATTACTGCTGCAGATAGGTCTCTCACAAGGTCCCAGTACCTGCAGGAGTGACATAGCCAGTTTGGGACAGCCTGTCAAAGCCAATATTCTGTGTATGTCTCAGTCTCTGTCCCACTGTTTGCCTTCAGTTCCTTGTTTCTAAACCGCTATGTATCTCTGCTCCTTTCATCACAGACTAGCATTTCTGATAAAATACATTCAGTGTTTGATTTTCTTAAAAAAGTACTTTCTACTCATGCCCTTTAGTGGAGAATCACAGGTCTTGCACTGAATCTTTACCTTAATAGTTAAAGGTACTATCTGATGGATCCAAGTAACATAGCCTGCCAAAAATTCAGAAAACATTGAATTTTCAACTTTTAAAAACCTTTTTAAATTGTGAGATGTGTTCCATCAAATTGAAATGACCTGATTGAGCTATTTTTTGATTTTCTGAATTTCCAAGATGAGTACAATATGAAAAAGGGAAAAATATGCTCAGTGAAACATTCAGTTTGGGTATTAGCACAACATGTGTTGGAAATAATGGTGACATTTACCTAAAAGATCTGAACATGGCCTATGTAGGTGAAGGCCAGTGTTTAATTTATTTCTTTCCTATTCTACAAAATAGTATTTTTACAAATATTATTTTGCAGGCTCTCAAACTAGAACTGATCAAGGCACAGCTGCCATTAGCGTACAAAAGGAATAAGAAGCAAGTTCTAAATAATGTTGCTCAGACTGCAAGCCAGATTTGTAGTCTGTTCCTCTTCTGAAAGTACTATAATACATTTCAGTAATTATCCTAAACACTGCAGCCTCACTTAGATAAATTGAAATATTTTGAATAATCACCATGTGATACCACAGTGCTTTATTTTAAGATTGGGCCTGTTCCCAGTTCTTAAAATAATAATGCCTCATTGACAGATCACTTCGGATATGTCCACACTAGGAAGCTGAACCAAGAGTCTGTAGTTACAACAATTAAACGTATGCACATTAGTCGTGATTTTTCAGCCGTACACTTATCCCTTGCTCACACATACCCTCCCCCTTTTTGCTGACCATGACGCAATTACCTTATGTCAGGAGCTACAGAGAAATTCCAAAAGGGATTTCTGATGGAAAGGGACAAATTGATTTCCCAGGAATCTTCAGCAAGTCTGTAGAAATCATTTATCTTGTTCAAATGAAGGCTAGGGTAGAGCATTCTTCCATGTTTGGCATGACAGATTTCACAGCAGTGTTCCAAGGCACCTGAAATTGTTTCAGCAAACCAACAGCTCCCATTTTTCCATGGCATCCACTACAAGGAAGCTTAATAGTTCACAGAGTCACCGAATCAATGTTTGCAAGTCCATTCCCTTAAGTTGACGGTTTACACAGCTTTAAAGGATTGCATTCATCAGGCAGAAGGCTGCTTCTGGCCTCAGAGCTGCAGACTATGAGGCCAAATTACTCTGGACTGAAGGGGTGGATGCTTGATAACTCAGCGCCTTCTGCACACCTAGAATTTTGCCTGCTTCATCACACCATGTGGTACCATTCCTCATATGCAACCAACTTCGATGCTGCCAACAGCTCTTCATGGACACGTTAGATTATTTTCAAGTTAATGGTGTATTTTTCCATCCGTACTGTCCACTTTATCTCTTTTGGGTGTAAACAAACCAGTGTCTGCTCTTTTACATATTTAATCAAAGCAGTTTTTTCTTCTTTTCTTCTGAGTCTGGTTAAATTAACTGAAATGACCTGCAAGGTCATTGCTTTCTCCAGACTGGATCAGAGAATGTAGGTAGTGCACTACAATCTACTTTAATCCCATTACAGCCATGCCAGTCCTAGGCCTTTGCTGTGATTAGACAGTTAGATACCAATGGCTTTCTAATGGGTTTACGACAAGGCATTAGCTGATGAAAATTCTGCAGTGTTAGCTGCTTGCCTTTTCGTTATAATGAGAAATGAAACACTGTCACAGGAATCTGTTAATTTAATAGCTTTCATAACAATGTTAGGACTGGTAGTGAAAGAAATTAAACATGAATTGCTGCTGAGGTTAACCTGCTCCATGAGTTAGCCTGGTGGTTATTTGGAGATGCATTTTAGTTATTACATAAACGAAGTGGATTGACCAAACTTTAAAATGAATGTATTTGATTTGTATCCCCAAGTAGAATGCAGTGCTTAAGAAATGCAAGTGGCTGAATGTTGCCACAGGACCTGAAGAATTAGCCAATAGTTTAGGAGCCATGGAAATAAACGGGAAGTGTTTTGTTATGACCTCTGAAAATATTAGCTAGAGTTTAACTTAACAGGAGCATGTAGGGATTAGTGGCAGCTTTACATCTATGTACAAGTCACTCCTCTTCTGTGACTACAGCCAAACTGAAGAAAGTAACACCCAGGGTGGTGTGAACTTTCCTCAGCACTTTCATTGGGTTTGAGTGTAAACGCCTCATGTCTTGTCTGAGGCATCAGAGCACTCCGGCAACTACCTAAACAATCAATCAGACAGTTTACAAATTGTTTAATTAACTGTAAAATCTTTCCTACAAAAAGTCTAATTATGATCTTGACGGCTGTGTTGTGTATCAGGGGACTAATAAGCTCCAAGCGGAGAGTGGGTGAAATCCTCCAGATGTGGTAGCTATTCGCTGGCCTGTTATTTTATGAAACCAGTGGGAAGATGTATAACACAGTAGAACCAGTATTCATTTCCACTCTTGTTGGCAGATGGAGAGGAGCCAAGGACTGAATATGCCTCTGAGATTTTATTACCTAATATATCCTCTTGCCTGATCCCTGTCAGGCAACTGTGAGATTCCCTGGATGGCTGATGTGTGTGAGCTTGAATTGCTGTGGTTGTGACCGCAGACATTTTGTGCATAAAGGCTTTCATACTCTAATCCTGTCTCTTGAGTGTTCTTCACAGGCATTCAAAAGAAAAAGGGTGATTGAATGTATATTAACATCTGAACCTAATTAGCTAAGCTAATGAGAAAGGTAAACAAACATGATGTCCATGAATTCACCCCTTCTCTGGATCTACAAAGCTCTGAGATTTGATGAAACATTGAGCTTTTTCCCCATGACTTAAAAGTGATTGGTAACTGTGGGCAGAGACATACTGACCCAAAGTGTTATACCTTTGTGCTATGTTTTGCAGATATAAATGACTTGCTGTTTACCTCTCTGCAAGGGTTTTGCCAGGATCCACTGCATGAAAAAAGGGGCTTCTTGGTGCCACTGGCCAGAAATATCAATTTACAGTTTTTAGGAAATTCTACCAGTCCACATTGGAACTAATGATCTTTTTTCTTTTTTTTTAAACTTTTTGTCTCCAGCATATAAATTCCAGTTGACAACATCCCAACTTTTTGTTTTGATAACATAGAAATGCTATAATGTCAACAATTCAGATACAGTCATATTTAAAAATATGTAATGTGTGTATACATACATTAGTGTATAAACACACTGTCTTAAAACTAATATTAACATATAATCTAAGTGTCAAATGAAATGAAACAGGGTGATACTTTTGAAATGAAATGTTTTGGCATTATCAGAATGAAACAAGAAAGATGAAATGATTCATTTTGACACTTTCCTATGGAAAATTCTTCAAAATTGAAATGTTCCTGTAGAACAACTCGATTTCAACAAAACTGCATTTTTGGAGTTGAACAGTGTTCTGCTGAAATGGTTTTGAGCAGCTGTAGGTGGAGCCTACCTGCGGGTGTCCGCATTTGTAAACTCACCTTTCAGCAAGATGAAGGCTACCAGGCATGTTAAATCCATCATTCACTTCGGAAACTGGCCATGAATTATGCAACTTCATCTGAAGCCAGAGACACACCGCGACAAGACAGGGTCAAACCACAGCGTGAAATATTTTGATATGTGCCCTCCACTGACGAGACTCCCACACAGAACTAGCACAAACATGCCTCCACATAGAATTACAGCGTTGCTGGGAATTTTTCCTCTAGGAGTTATTTGTGCATCAGATGTGCCTGAGCGTATCATCCAAATGGAGAATTTTGGAGTTATGGCATTTCCTAACAGCTTTACTAGAACATTTAACTGGTAAAACAAAACATGAAAGACCACTGTTTCATGATTTATTACCAATGTAATTTCATAATATTGATGAACATTGATGGTGGCTCTTATTGTGGGCACGTGGTTTGTATTACAACACAAAAGGATACTATTTTCAGAATACAAACCCCCTAAAATATGAAAGATTTTGCAGGGCTGCTTTCATGGCCTAACCCTGGCAAAAATCACACTGTTAAGCTACGAATGCAAGCATAAACAGTGTGTCTGCATCGAATACACAAAACCCCGTGAGAGGGTGTTTGGCCAAAACTGCTCATGTTAAAGATGACCAACCATAGCAGCCGGAGAAGCCCCAGCGGTGATGTGGTTTGGCACTGCCATCCATCGCCCTGTGGCACCAGGGCTGCTGCCGGGGTGGGACATGCACCCAGCTGGCAGAGGGGCAATGCAGGGTGCAATGCTGGGGTCCTGGGTATGGCCCCTTGCAGGTCTGCAAATCGGGGAACCCACACCGCCCGATAAGGAGGGGTGCTTGTGGCGCAGGCTGCCTGTCAGAGGATACGTGTGGCGTTTGCACATGTGCGTGTGCATGGGTGCGTGTGTGTGTGACCAGTACCGCCTGGGATTAGCTAAAGAAGGGCGTTTAGAAATGCCTAAGTGTTTATTAATGGTTTGTAGCTGTCTAGCATTGTGGTTTATCTGCTGTATTACATTGATCCTGAATGTACAGTTTACTGATTGCCTGTTAAGTACATGTTATTAATAATTCAAAAAACTGCTTTGGTTTAAATTATGTGAGCAATTTTTCCCCGTGACAGATATAAACTGGATAGTTTAAATCTAGGCAGCGGCTTTGAGACACAATTTAAAATTTCCTGTAGTTTCATTCATCCTTAAAACCACCAATCATTGATGCAGCTCCTCTGTTTAACTATATTACTGTGTGGCTGTATTGCTGAACAACTTATTCCTTGACCAGAGTCCAAGAGTTATATTCTGGAGCTTACATGTAATGTTTCCCTACCCATTTAAATCATAAAATGAGGTTTAAAGCCACATTTTATTTATCATGGATTCTGACAGAAATAAACTCTTCCTTTTGCTTAAACAGTAAAGTTTAATATATACACTGTTATTTTTCCTGACTTTTATGTTTTTTATTTTTATTGCATATATTTATTAATTCTCTGCATTCACTACCCAAGCTTCCTGTGCATGCACCATTTAAAAAAAGAAAGACAAAAGCGACTTTATTTTTTTAGTCAAGTTGTAAGTCTCGATATCAAGTTTCTTTTTGTTATTTTTGCATCTTGACAGGGATTATCCAAATTCTTCTAGTAAGATTTAATATTTGTACACTATGGGTAGCATAGCAAGACATGAAGTTCACATGGAGGGTATAAAACTCAAAGAGTCATTTAATTCTTTTTACTTTAATTTCTTGTTTTGAAGATGAAAAAGCCCCAACTGAAGACAAGACAACATCAGTTTATTATTTATGGCATTTCATGGTCAAATAAATGCCCTCTAGCTTTCCACACTATTCACCAACAACTGTCAACACTGAAAATAATGTAACAATCAGGGTGAATCAAATCCTATGAATAAATAATGAAATCTATTTTCATTTTAAATTCAGTGTCACTATAAAACAGAAACAACAACAACAAAACCCAGCAGCAATTTCTCTAAAGAGTAATAATAAAAATATTTAGATTCAGGAGGGGAAAAAACATGTCATGGGCATTGTCAGCTCAACAGGACTTCTAATAGATGGGAATTTAGATTATTTGTACACTAACAAAGCAATGAGTGATTATAGAACTTGTTTTCACAAGAACTGTGTTTTCACAAGAGATACATAAGTAAAATGCAGGATAGACTGAGTCAGCAATGGCACTTATTCTGCTATTCTGTTTATAACAGTGCGAATCTTTATAATGGTGTGGAAATAAGGAACTACACTGTGTTGATACCGTAAATTGAAAAGGTATCCATGAAGGCTGCAGATGGACGTGTAAGTACTTTTTCCATGGACAACCATGGAAATAGGGAGCTGTGGGTAGAAAAGACAGACTGGGGGAAAAAGAAATGGACTGGAGATACTGCTTTTTTTCATTTGTCTTGGAGAACAATATGGTATAACTTTTAGTGCAATATATGTAGGTAGAATGAAATTCCTGTAGGTTTATAATAACATGTATTTCTGCCAATAGACAGTAAACAATTGCTAGATGATTCAACTAGAGAAACAGTGTTATCAAGGCTGTTTAAGCCCTTCTTGTCAATTAACTTTAGTAGTATTGTGCTTACTTTTCTAAAGTCCTTCAAAATGTTTCCACTGATTTTGAGATTCTATGGCACAGGCCTATCACCCTATCACCCAGTAAAGTAAAAAAACCTTTATTTGGAAAACCATGGAAATGCATATGAGATACAGGCTTCAGGTATGTCTATAGCTGTTTGACACCTGTTAATATTCATTTAAATATTGTTTTTCTAAAGTGACAGAGAAAAAAAGAATGAAACCCTTCTGAGGTTTTTTGCACAGATAGACAGTAAGTACTTAGAAAAATATAATAAGGACAGCTATGGATGGTTCAGACAGCTTTTCAGTTCCAAATAGGAAAAAAAAACCCAAAATCCCTCAATACTTAATAAGGAAGCAACATGAAAGAAAAAGCTTTTTGAAGCTTTTTGAAATTGATCATTTCAATAGTTTTAACTTTTCAAAATTTCTATTTTTATGGGTTTATATTTAAAAAAAATATAATCAGATTTTGAAATGATGCATATTTCTGAGCTGGAACTAGTTCATATGAATGTTTCGAATCAGAATATATCTGAGAATTTGAAAGCTCTCTTCCAGTGAATTCTTTAAAATAAGAGTTTTATGAAAGCCATCTCTTTTGATGGAAAACTCATGATTTTGCTGAATTGGAATTACCTTTCTGGCAATGCAGAATTTATTTACAGCAGTCACGATTTTGTTGTTCTGAATATACATGCACTGCAAGTGTATGGATCAACTGTCCTTCATATTACATGCTAGTTATCGAGGTCTTTTGGGATAAGGTCTTAAGATCTGAGTCCTGAGGATAACTTTTTGAGTTAGCAGCAGGACAAACTGTATGTGAGTGAAGGTATAGAACTGGAGTCTTTGTGTAGGGAGATGTAACGTTCAAATTAGAACAAAAGCCCATGCCATTATTTGGTGAGGAATCAATTTGGATGCATAGTAAGAAGGTGAAAGAGGAAGAAATAAGGAGTATGGGGACTTGGTATGAGCAAGTACAAGACAGATTTTGATAAATTATGATAAATATTTTTTTCCTTTATTTTTTTTCCTTTTCTTGCAGAGTTAAATATTGACAAATGTGCATTAAACCCCAAAAGTGTAATGCTGTTTCTCCTAATGATATTGGGATTAGATATTAAATACTAGAAGACTTAGTTTAAAATTGTGTTAGTGCAGATAAGTAGCTTTAAAGAAAATTTGCAAAGATAGAAAAACAAGCCTTTGATGAGGTGCCACTGGGGAGACCCATATTCCATGGAGAAGAAAGGGTTAGATTCTGAACACCATAGGAACAGCTCCAGCTGCTAGCAACAATGGTTAAAAGAAAACACAGTCCCAGCTAGTTATCCTTTCATTTAGCATACAACAGTGAGAAAAGCAAATCAATCCCTTAGTACATCATTCACTGTGAAATGCTATCAAATTTCTTAATGAAATCTTTGCATAACTGTGTTACTAGAAAGCTTGGATCCTTAAAAGAGAAGTATATTAAAAAAAAAAAAAAGTGTTTTGATGTAAGGCTAAAAGTCAATGATATCTTGTAATGACATCAGGTATGAAGGTACGGGAAGCATTATGTAATATAACTTTGGGAACTGCTAAAACCTCAGAGAATTGGTGAAATGCTTATAAGTTAAAGAAGAAACTGACATCAATTAATGGGATAATACTGGAAAACTATTTCATTTTGTTTTGATATTGGCAACATTGCACCATGAAGAAATGGAGAAATGACCTCTAAAATATATACTAAAGATGAGAAGTGAACCTTCTGAAAAGAAGATAAATGAATTTATGGTTCTCTGATGCAGCAGCTTTGAACCACTGTATGTAGACATTGACAGTTAAATTTTGTGTCATTTGAAGAAAGTTAATGAAATTACATTGCATGATTCCCAGGTACCCCTAAATATTCTTACAGTAAATTGCATGTTTCTAGTAAGTAATTGAAAGGGGTTATTTACAGGTTGAATGTAGCTGATAAGTTCCTAATGTCTGCTATAGTAGTCCTTAAAATGTTATCCAGCTATTGTACTGAAAACTAAAGACATACATGAAGGAAGCTGATGACACAGCCCAAGAAAATTCCAGGCTTAGCAGTTCCGTGAAAGACAGGGGAACTCAACTGAAAATGCAGCAAGCATACATACCCTCATCCATGCAGCCAGCTAGAGCAGTAATCAAACTATTCTTGCAAAATCCACTTAAATAGGTTCCTCGTAACCCTTGAATATGAGTTTGTAACGTAAGGCTGAAAGCAGCACCAGAAATCCTGTAGCAATGTAGTCAATGCACAGAGTGTACCTAATTGACTAGCTCCTTGTGGAACACCTTTTTGCCTGGTTTAGTAAAGGTGCTTGCAGTGTGCAGTAAGTAATACCAGACTTCTGGTCACATGAGCTCCTTAAAAAAACGTCTCATGGTAGGCAGATGTTAAAGTTCAGAAAAACAACCCTACAAACCTTTCATATAAATATTGTCTGCAAAAGGCTAGATGCAAGGAACAATGATTAATCACAAAACTTACATCTTCACGACACTTGTTTCATTGAACGGTAGCTCTCTTTGAACAAACGTTAATGAAATAACACTGTATGATTCTCATGACCTTTTCTTAACCTTTCAAAGCCTCGGTTACCAACTCTCTTAAATGGTACTAGCATTGGGTAGAGATGTTAAATATTGTTGGCCAGATGTTTAACTGCTACTTTTTCTTTTCTGTATGCTAGTCCTGAAATGGAAGGTGCTTTGTCGCATGCTCTTTTTTGTTTTGTTTTGATGTGTTTTGTTATATGAGGATCCTGGATAATGCTTTAAAACCATAGGATATGCCAGAGATGTTCCAAAGGCAGAAAGGGACAGCTCTAAGGCACTGTGAAAAAAAAAAAAATCATCTTAGGTTTATGATATGGGAAGAAAGTTTTCATTTTGTGGTTATTCTATACTTTGAAATGGCTATGGATAAGTACTTTCACTGTTATGTACTTTAATTCCCCAGTTATAAAAGGAAATATGCAAGTATTTTCTAAAGTCATATTTTGCTTTGATTGTTTGGTTGTTTAAATTAAGTAGAGTTAACCCATGACAAGCCATGTAACATTATTTTTTGTATCTTTTGAAAATAAATAGAAACTGAATTTGTTTTGTATTTTGTTACCAAAACAGTGAATACTAGTAGGCAAATAACCCTAATCTATCCCTTTTCTGCTTAATGAGCAGGAAAAGTTTCAGGGACTTTAGATATTGTATATTCCTCAAGATGTTGGTACCATAGGAGAGAACTTCTACTGATGCATTTCTCCCAGAAAATTTTTACTCATGGGGGGCCAAATGTGGATGGGAGGAATGTATCAGTGATGGGAATAGTCACAGCACTTTTGCCCAAATCACAGTGAGAGCAGGACAAGGGAGAACAGAAGCAACCAGGAAAAAAAAAAACCAGAAGACAGTAAATACAAAAGATGTAAATTAATTTTAAAAGAACACAGTCGATTTTGTACATTTGTCTTTAAAAAGCTGTGTTAGAAAGCAATAGATAATAATGATAAAAGAAAAGGGTGATTTGTTGAGCAGAAGGGTTTAGCAGGGTTAACTTGCACCTGGAAAACTGTTCTAACTTTGTTGTATGAGATTTATTCTGGTCATTGGCAGGGCTCATTACAATCATTGAAGTTCCTATAGACTTAAACTGTTCTCATTATTAAATTCTCATTATTAAATCAATCCTGACCTGGGTTTTAATGAACTTAAAAAACAGGCAGGATATTTATTGCAAAACTATTAAATGTTGAACATGTCAGACTTGTTGTCTACATACATATGAAATCTTCAAGCGTGATTCAGACAATGAGGCTCTGATTACTTAGCAGCTGCATTTGAACAATATTCTGTTCTTCTGTATTATAGCCCGATACCCTATTTTTAATAAACAATGCTGATTAGAATAAAAATAAAATACAAGGTCCAGATTCTGCTTCCTTTTGAATCATGGCATATTGTTGATCACGGCAGAGTAGCTATGGTTTTACACCACTATAAAGGAGATGAGAGCTGTCTTACAAATCTGCAGCATCTGCTCCTAAGACTCTGTGCACCCAGAGGGCCTTTGTTAATATTGCTCACTGTCATTTTGCCAAATTTGTAAACACTGAATGTTTATGGAGCTGTTTACTTTCCCTCCTTCCTCTCTTCATGTCTTCCTCCTTTTTCCTCCCTTTCCTTCCCTTCCCTTCCCTTCCCTTCCCTTCCCTTCCCTTCCCTTCCCTTCCCTTCCCTTCCCTTCCCTTCCCTTCCCTTCCCTTCCCTTCCCTTCCCTTCCCTTCCCTTCCCTTCCCTTCCCTTCCCTTCCCTAATACAGTTTTTCCTTGTTCCACACCTTCAGATAATACAGGTAACAAATTCCTGAGTTATTAACATATCACACATTAAAACAATCATGGCATGATCATTTAAAATTATCTTCTCTCTGCAGCATTATGTACTTGTGACTGCAGAGGTTCTTTTCAAACTTGTAGTAGTTTGTATTTAATCTCTACAGTAGTCCATTATAGTTAGTTTCCAGACATGTATAAATAATTTTTAAAAAGCATTTAAACTTTACTTAGATTTTTCTAATATTATCATGCTACAGTAAAATCCACCATATTTAGTAAGTGTTAAGGTCATGATATCAAACATAGTTGGTGCAGTGTTCCTGATTAAATATCTTGAGAAACAAAATATAGCCTTAGAAGTATGTCTCTTCCTGTACTAACACCACTGCTAGTTTCAGCATTGTGGATTGCTTACAAAAAATTAAGATCATGTACAATTATTGTGGAATGTCACATATTAAAGCCCTGGATTACACTTATATATTGTATGATTGATGACCCTGTGCCTTCAAGTGCCCTAATACCAGAGACAGTTCACGAAGATGGACAGCTACCGACTTTTTTCCACTGAGAGAGATATTTTCAGAGAGAAGCTGGGTGGCTGAATGAGATGCATCTCTCCATGTTGCTAATGTTAGGAAAGATCTTCTTCCATGGATGAATCCATAGCAGATGGCTAGTACCAGAGAAAGTGACTAATGTTAAAGTTAGTTCTTCCTGCTGGTTCTTATGGTAATATTTGCAATATAGTACCACTTTTTCTTCAGTTTTCTCTCCTTTTCAACAGGCATTCTTCATCTTCTTAAGTGTTTATGCTAATCATCTCATAATGTACAATCACTCCAGTCTAGCAATTATCAAACTACAAAATGTTGCTTTACAGCAAACTGTACACAGATAATGTAGAAACGATTAATATCTCTAGCATTGTTCATTTGTTGCTATGGAAATACTGTTCCTCTATAGAGCTATTAGTAAACACTATATTAGTGATGCAGCCAATGACAGAGAAAACCTTGGCAAGCACTGCGGTAAAATTAAGATGTATATTGTTAGAGATCTACAGTTTCAGCGTAAATACATAGAAATATATTTCTTCCCCACGCCTTTGTATGTTAAAAATATTGATTTCAAGTGCAGCCTATATGGACAGAAACTTTACAGGTCAATCATTGGAATACCATATACAAGTACATTTTAAATCAAAAGAGACATCAGCCAAAAAATAACCAACTTTTGCATTATTGTTATCCATGTAAGTAGAAGTGTACATGCCCTTTTGTTTTGTTTTATTTTTTCCCAGAGTTAATGTTCTTCTGCTTTCCTGCTATATAGAACAGCCCTTCTGTATTTACCATTAGGTTTTCTTTTCCTTGTATATAACCACATGATTAGGCGGGAAAGAGAAATCTGGAACATTTTAAATAGGTCCTCTAATGTTCCACTGTGAGTACATTTTTAACTGTTCTGATGTCTGAATTATCCATGCTTAATGTGCTGAATAGCCAAAATATTTTTTCCTCTCTAGAAACTGTCAGTGTCAGTGAAGCTACGTGAATATTTTCAGTGTGAAATATAACTTCTTGTCTTCATTTTCAAAGTCTTTTATGACCTAGTACTACCTTATTTACTCATCTCTCATATAAATTTTGGGAGACCAGTGTTTAGCCCGTTCTGCCAGCTTCAGTCCAGAAGAGTTATCAAATACATATCTATACACACTTTCCCTGAATGTCACCATCATAAACATCAGCAAAGCTACTTCATTGTTCTCCTTCAATTCTCCTGCAGGGCACTTTTGAAGAGATGCCCCAACAAAATTCAGCATATATTGTGGTATTGGCAGGGTATTGGCATTGTGGTATTGTTTTTCTCTGCATCACATTGTCTCTTGTTCATGTTTCAAATTTACCTGCAAAGCACCTGAAGCAACCTGGCTGAGAGTAAATGGGGATTAGCATGGGCTACTTTATCCACATAACCGTATTAGCTCCACAAATACTTACTGATTATAAGCTCTTCGTGACAGTTTTTTCTGGTTTCTTTTGTGTTCTGTGGCTTAGAGAAGCCATGGTCTGTGACTATGGCTCTATAAACAGCGTCAATAGCAATACTGTTAATATGTAATGATAAATCGATATACATTTTAGAGAGGGAAAGGAAAGTTCTACTGTCTTCTGTAATTACAAACATACTATGATTCCAAATAATGTGATTGCTACTTCTTATCAATCCTTTACTTCATTAGTAACTAGAATAGAGGATAAATTATTTGCAGATATAACTTTATTGAATTGTGGTGTTATGCATGTGACTCTCCTGGACTCTGGTCATGGGGAAAATAAATACAGGTTTTGTAGGCTTTGGAAGCAAGATCTGTATTCTATGCTGTGGATGAGACATCTTTGCAAATCACATTAATTTATTTCCTGTATTTCCAAAATTTAACTTAACAGATTGAGGATAGCACATGAATGGAATTCAATGATCCTTCATGCAAACACCCATAGTAGATATGCTGAAAAAGAAAACCTGAAATGTTTGTCATGCAAACTTCATGAAGTTCAACAAGGCCAAGTGCAATGTCTTGCCCCTGGGTCAGTACGCTCACCAGTATCAATACTGGCTGAGGGATGAGGGGATTGAGAGCAGCCCTGCAGAGAAGGACTTGGGGATACTGGTGGACGAAAAACTGGACATGAGCCGACAATGTGCGCTGGCAGCCCAGAAGGCCAGCCGTATCCTGGGCTGCATCAAAAGAAGCGTGGCCAGCAGGTCGAGGGAGGTGGTTCTGCCCCTCTGCTCTGCTCTGCTCTGCTCTGCTCTGCTCTGCTCTGCTCTGCTCTGCTCTGGTGAGAGCCCACCTGCAGTGCTGCGTCCAGCTCTGGAGTCCTCAGCACAAAAAGGACATGGAGCTGCTGGAGCGGGTCCAGAGGAGGGCCACAAAAATGGTCAGAGGGATGGAACACCTCTCCTATAAAGTAAGGCTGAGAAAGTGGGGGTTGTTCAGCCTGGAGAAGAGAAGGCTCTGAGGGGAACTTACTGAGGCCTTTCAATATATAAAGGAAGTTTTTAAGAAAGATTAAGAGAGATTTTTTACCAAGGCCTGTAGTGACAGGACAAAGGACGATGGTTTTAAACTGAAAGAGGGTAAATTTAGATTGGACAAAAGGAAGAAATTCTTCACTACGAGGGTGGTGAGGCACTGGAGCAGGTTGCCCAGAGAAGTTGTAGATGCTGTGTCACTGGAAGTGTTCAAGGTCAGGTTGGATGGGGCTCTGAGCAACCTGATCTAGTGAGAGGTCTATCCCTGCCTGTGGCGGAGAGGTTAGAACTAGGTGATCTTTAAAAGTCCCTTCCAACTCAAACCGTTCTGTTGTTCTATGATTCTATAATTTTGGGGGGTGGTTGAATGAGTAGGTGGGTGGTGTTGTATAAAATTTGTGTTTGTATGAATGAACCACTGCAACACAGAACTCTAATAGATATTCAAAATTATGTTTATATGTATGATTCCAGGCACATGCTTTTAAGTGTGGGATAATATAAAATGCTCACTGCTACACTGACCTGGAGGAGCTCCATAAAATCACTTAATGGTCTACATCACAGCTTCAAATGATTCAGTTCATTACAATTAATGAAGGGTGGTAGATCTGGAAAAGATTTCATATTGGATATGGTCATAGTCATTTGTTCTGTTCACTAAATCATTATGTTATCTCACTGGCACGAATCTTTCAATTTTAACATATTAATTTAAAGCCTCCTCTTTTAGAGTTTGCTTTGATAACCTTTGTTGGATACAATATCCAAAATAGTTCACTCTGAGGAATAATCTATAATTTAAAAAGGCATAAAAATACTCTGTTCCAGTTGCCAAATTACACAATTTAAAAATGTTACATAATGCATAAACAGCTTTGATGAATCCATTTAGTCATTCCTATTGTATAATGATGTTGACATTTCATTAATTTCAAGATTGCTATAGATCTCAGGGACAGAAGTCAACTAACTTTTAAAGATTTTACTTAGTAAAATACAAGAAAACAGAAAGAAGTCTTCCTAGCCCTAGTGTTATAAAGAAATATCTTCATGCAAGGTGCTTTTCTGTAACAGACATTAATGCAAGACAAACTATCCAGATTCCTGCGGGAACCTGCAACACATTTCATCTGGCTACATCATTATGGAAATTTTGACCATTGGCTCTTAATTAGGTATTCTCATTTGCATGATGGAAGTTCATGATTTTGGCTAGATACCATTCATAGCTCTGCTTTGCTTAAATTGCTTTGTATGGAGAGTTTTGTACTACAATAAACAGGGAAAAAAAACAAAACCTTGTTAAAGGCTGAAGATAACTTGGCACTTATATTGCATATTTAACATGCAAAAAAGACTTTCTTAGGGCTAAAGCAATTGTAGCTGGAGGCCGTAGTAGCAGCTGCCACTATGTTCAGCTGAATTAAAATCTTTCTACAGGCTGAGAAAATCCACTGCTTGTCCTACCAGCTAAAATATTGAAAATAATCTCATGGTTGATGAGATAATGGCAGTTGTGATCAGCCTGGGGCTCTAAAGCAAGAAGAATCGAAAGGCCAAGGATCTTTTGTAACAGTGCACTTTTCAACTCTGATAGCTGAGGAAGAGAGTGTCCAAATGATTACAGACGTTGCAAAAATTACAGATCCACGTCTCATTTCACTCAAACAAAACATAACAAAAAAATCATAATATAATCTTGTTATAATCTTGTCAATGATCAATGAAAAACCCAGGTACACTGCAAGGGAAGCTCAGATGACTTCAAATCAAAATCTAAAGACAAATATTAACTTCCTTGCAAAAAAAAAATGTTAAGCCAAAACTGGAGGATGGTAATCTGGATGTGTTAGGCTGAATATAGGTTACAAGTATTATCCATGTTGTGGTAACTGGTCTCTGACCTTAGCTTGGGGCTAACTGTGAAGCCTGGCTGAATATTACTACATATAATGAGAAAGTACATCATATCATTGACTTAATCAAAATATGATAATTAATCATTGCTGTATCTGCCTTTGGGAATAAAATTTTTCTAAATGTTAATTAGCCTACAAAAGTAACAAGTGAGCTTTTTAATCTCCTTTACCTCTTCATTAGCTGATGAGCTAAGTACCTCAAGAGAGCCTCAGCTTGTACCCTCATCATTTTGACTCCTTGCATTGTGCCCGAGTATCACTCAACTGGGTCTCTTTCTTGAAAAGTATCTGTTGACCTCAGTGCTCTGTAAAGAACACAAATGAAAAATGAATACAGAAGCCAAAACCAGAATTAATATTCTGCCTGATAAGCATGACAAAATTATATAATTTGTGTTTTAATTCAGTTTAAGGCTCAGGTGGAATAATTCATTTCATGTAACGAATCTGATAAATTCTTGCAACTCATTTTTCACTGTTGAAATAATTTTAATAACCATTATTAAAATCACTCAATTTGCTTCAGAAGCAGTAAAAAAAAAAAAAAAGAAAAGGGAAACGGGAACTCGCTGAGGGGGTTCCACAAAGCCTAGGGTATACAGTACTTTAACAAAGTAGGGATAAGGGAGGGAAAAAATTAAAGAGGTTGTTAGGAAATAAAATTGTGAATATTCTGAATTATTTTTTTTAAAGGCAACTGAAAAACACTGTCTAGAAAAATAAATTTCAGAGAGTAGCTCTAAGAAAATACCAGATTACATATGTAGTTTCAGTCATTAAGGTGAACAGGTTGTCAGTTTTTTGGTTTTTTTTAAGAATAGACATTGTTAAAAGCAGAACTAAACCTCATATTTCTAGATGGATGAAGTTTGGAAAGAGCTTAAAGTTGTACAGATCCAAATATGAATCCTGTTTTCTTCCTTCAAATCTCCAGGTTGTTGATGTGCAGATTCCAGGCATTTCTTTCCAAGCTGCAAGATTTTTCTTCTCGATCTCCCCAAATCTCCAGGTCTGGCTGTGTGACAAAAAGTTTCAGAAGCTCTCTCACCCTGTCATACTCAAGATCAGTCATTTCACACTACCAGCAGGCCCTTTTCTAACACAGAACTAAAAGTGTTAGTAACACTTGCTTTTGCTAGAATCACTTTTGGACTGGTTGATAGGACGAGGAAGTGTGTGTATAACAAGATACGTTCTTTTTGGAGATACAGTTGTCATTTAGAAAAATGTGAAAACTAAATATAAATAAAAATAAGACCCCTCCTTCATATACATACATGTATATATTTATGCACACACATAAATACGTATGTATATTTATGTGTGTGTTTATATACGTAGACACACGCATATTTTTGTGTGTGATGCCTGTGTATGTTTTTGTAAATAAAGCCCCTAATGGAATGAAAGAAATACTGCAAAGCTATGTAACAGGCAACAAATATCTGGTATTTACAGTAATACCATTAATCATGATGAATTCTCTTGGTATTCATGGGGTTGCAAGATGTAATCCCTTAGGAGTTCTGTTGTAATTTAGCATTAATTAGTTTCCACCTATAACAAAGCATTACCGAAACTTGAAAAATGTAGTGCTTATTGCCTTTCTTACTAGCATCTCTGATTTTTTCCAGTGTCTTCCTCCTTTTACCTCTAGTAGTCTGATGGTTATTCTACGTATTTCCAGACAGCAATACACAGAAATAAGATTACCCTACTACCACTCAGACCTAAAGTAATTTAAATGCATTATTTATCCCTTGAGTAATTTGCCACAACTAATCCTCACAAGCAGGTCTAATGCTGGATCCTCTGGGACATTCCTCATTTCTGATTAATATTAACTGTGAATGCAGATCTTGAAGAATACACCAGTGGGGTGCTGCTATTAGGCCTCTTCGATGCTGAAAACCAGAACGCCTGTTTATCGGTAACAATGGAGCTGCATCAGGTTTGTCAAACACGTGAAGCCCTATGACACAGGCGGGGGAATGCCCTGACCCCAGCCCATCCAGCCTGGCAGCAGCACAGTCTTGAATGTACTTGAACATGGACTACAAACTGTGATCCCGATCTTGTGCCCTTTGTTCCCAGGCCTGAAACTGCTAGCGTATCTATCCATACATTGTATGTAAAGCATGTGGGTAAATGTCTCGTTTCAACCTTTGGTAAATCTTTATTTAAGTAGCTTTAGTGTAGGTAGTGTAACTGAGGTTCTCTCTCTCCATAGATGTATCTTAGCTAGTTATATCTGTAATGACGGTTCTTTCTCCCTCTCCTCTACTACTCAGCTGGTTACTCCATTAAATGAAACAAGGCTGAAACACTCCTTTCAGAGGGTGTTTCAAATATTCCAAAGCTCAGAAAGATTTGGTGTCTCTTGAACATAAAAGTAGGATTGCAACTACCATAATATAAAAACAAACAACTCAGTATTTTGGGATTCAGAAGATTGTCTTTGTTGAATTGTTTTGTTTTTTTCTTCTCTTTCAGCAGAACTGGATTTGAACTGTCACATTTTTCAGTCACATGAACGAGAAGAAAGAATTATACAGAGCTTTGCTTTTCTGACAGTACTCTTAAAACCTCCTTTATACTTCTTAAACACTGTTATCGAAGCTTCTAAAAGAAACATCTTCCAGTTAGAAGACTTTAAAAGTACACATATTTTTAAAAAAACAGCCACTATTGTTTTAATAAGAGACAGAATATTTAAAGTACACTAGAGAACAATAAAAATTACAGCGATAACAGAAACAGTAAAAAGGGTAAACAAAATATGTTGTAGTAAAAACAGTAAAGGTCATTTTGAAAAGTAACTAGTGAACATTACCAGTAGTTTTCCAGGCTACATCCCCAGTCAGTTTGGTGGGACAATAACATAGTAATAATTTCAGTAAGATTTTAATGCAAGTCTTTAATGGACACCCTATTATGGTGCCATTTATGATGTGAGCTAATGATGGCAAGATGATTTCAATATCACTCTAAGGGGATTCCATTATGAAGCCATTACAATATAAAGCTGCAATAGCAAAATACTTTCGCAGAAAATCCATAGAGACAGTGTGATGGTTCCATTACTGGTTCCAAAGTGATATGATGACACTCCAAGGATTTCACTACAAGTCTGCAGAGGCCATACCAGCATGTAAAACCAGCATGAAAGGAGTGTTTCAGCCTTGTTTCATTTAATGGAGTAACCAGCTGAGTAGTAGAGGAGAGGGAGAAAGAACCGTCATTACAGATATAACTAGCTAAGATACATCTATGGAGAGAGAGAACCTCAGTTACACTACCTACACTAAAGCTACTTAAATAAAGATTTACCAAAGGTTGAAACGAGACATTTACCCACATGCTTTACATACAATGTATGGATAGATACATACCAGCATGTAAAAATACAGTTTTGTTCTGAGACATTGCAACAAAAAAGTAATCTTATGAATTGTGCCTTGTTTCCCACATGCACTCCAAGACACATTGCCTTAACAAGCAAAGCCCTTCAATCTTCTTCATTCCTTTTCAGCTTCAGTTGTGTTGACAGGTTTAAGAGAGGAAGTGAGCTTAGTTCTATTTCTCTTAGGTCATGATTGTTTACCAGAAATGCATCATTTACTTCAGTATTCACATACTGAGATGAACATAAGAATAATCTGAGGTTGGTGTTACCATGCAACAGTATCTTCAACTGTCCCCAGTGACAGGATCGGTAAAATTGTAGGATCTCAACTTATCTGGAAAATATCCTAAACCTAGGAAGAAAATTCTGAGTTAAAATGGTTAAGTTTGGTTATCTCTCTTTGTTTGTAAGGATAAATTCTCTTGTAGTTTTTTTAGGAAAGATCCATGTTGTTAGAACTGCTTGTGACTATGTTGATGGAACATTTTGTCAAGGGCAAAAAGTTCTGTGAAAGTATGCCAGCTTTGCAAAAAACATAGATAAGTATCCTTTTGTGACATATTCAGAATGAAAGAGTTAAGAGGTTTGTTATGGGAAATTTTTTTTCCGGCTTTGCCCCCCTCTATTGTGCTAGATTATGAAATTACAATCGAAATGTGTGTGTATGTGTATGTGTGTATGTGTGTGTTTGGTTTTTAGTTTAGTTTGGTTTTCCTAAAGTAAGGTTTAAATAAATCTGAATAGACATTCCTTTCTGGAATCTTGGAGAGGTGTTGTTCAGATTTGGTGTGAAACTCGATTTCTGGAATGCTGAAGTCCTCTGTGAAATGGAATTGCTATTTTTGTCTCAGCTCTATAATATATAGAGAGAGCTCCACTTGCCAAGCAGCATTCATCTTCAAAACCTTTTGTGGATATTAAAGTTTATAAGTCTAAATAATTAAGTGTTTCAAAAGCAGGGTATTTGAGACCGCTTTTTAGATGAGTGCTTGCCATTCAGAAATCCAGAATTCTTATCAAACCCCCATTCTCTTCTTCTACAATGAAAATACAAGCATGTATCATTGCTGATACACCAGAAAGACAAATTCCAAAACGTCACAGAACACATGGGGGTACGTTAAATTACATGTCCTGTTCCTGCTAATGCTCTTTGTCTGATGTCTTATTAATTACTGTGTTCAGCTCACCAGATAAGTGCTTTTGGTTGAAGGATCTGTTATCACAGCATAGTCCCTCCTTTGCTGGTTTTAACTAGCTGCCTTCCTCAGATTCTGAGGAGCTCTAGCCAAGTCTAAGAGGTGTGCTCTTTACCTTCTCATGTGTTGGTCATTCTGTTCATTGCATTTCATAATTTTAAAATCAAATTGCTAATTTTAATCAAATTTCACAGCAGATTAATAGTGTCAAAGGTGCTGAGTTTCTGTAAGTTTCAGGAATATAGAAGGCAGGTTAGAGGAGACCAAAAAATGTTATTAACAACCTCACAAGAGGAAAAGCTAAATAAGGAACTCCTTTTTTTTATTACTGCAATATCCAGTTGTGCTGGTTTTGGCTTGAGTAGAGTTAATTTTCTTCATAGTAGCTAGTATGGTGCTGTGTTTTGGATTTGTGCTGAAAACAGTGTTAATGATAACACAGGGATGTTTTCGTCACTGCTGAGCAGTGCTTACACAGAGTCAAGGCCTTTTTTGCTTCTCACTCCACCCCACCAGCGAGTAGGCTGGGGGTGCACAAGAAGTTGGGAGGGGACACAGCCAGGACAGCTGACCCCAGCTGACCAAAGGGATATTCCATACCATATGGCATCATGCTCAGCAATACAACTAGGGAGAAGGTTGGCCTGGGGGCTGCTGCTCAGGGACTGGCTGGGCATCGGTCGATTGGTGGTGAGCAATTGTTTTAATTTGCATCGCTTGTCTTTCTTGGGTTTTATTTCTCTGTTATTTTCCTTTTCATTACTATTTTTTTTTTTACAATTATTAAACTTTTCTCATCTTAACCCATGAGTTTTCTCACTTTTACCCTTCCAATTCTTCCCACTCCCCCATCCTGCTAATGGGTGAGTGAGCAAGCAGCTGTGTGGTGCTTAGCTGCCAGCTGGGGTTAAACCATGATACCAATGACTCCTCTCAGCACTGATACTGCCTAGAAGAGTGAAAGACAGACTCTTGACTCAAAATTGCAAATATTTATGTTAAAATGTTATGAACTCATCTCTTCGTTGTGATTCCAGCTTGCATACTGTATCCAAACTATCTAGAGAAAACTTAGCTAGAGTATTTCTGTACTGCAACTGTGGTAGTAGTGTAGTTGTACAAAACAAGAGCTGCTAACAGACCTGAATCTATTTAGAAAATGAAGAACAACTGCAAGATGCTGTGAACCTCTTACTGAGAAGGAAGTCTTCTCCAGTATGGAGACTTTCAAAAACATCTCATAGGTTGCCTAATATTCTGTTCTTAACCAAGAATATGAAAATCAGAGAGCGCTGGGCTACACTGCATTCTTTTTATGATTTCTAACCTTGTAGCAGTTCAGATAGGCATATCAAACTTTATTCTAGCTATGCTTCTTTTTCTTCTAAGAGGTCTTAACATTATTTCAACATCATTTTTCTCAATGGAATAAATTGTTAGTCATTCTCATCCCAGCTCTATTTTCATTTACTTTTGTTGTGTATATTTGGAATCTGTTCAGCAATCATTTTTTGGCTTTCTACAATCCTTTGAAAAGCTTGAAAGAGATAATATTGTATGTTTGTTTTATATGCCATGTGTAATAGGCAGAGAATCAAAGCATTGGTTAAACTTCAATGCTGGCATTCTCAGCTTGCTTGACTTCAGCCACAATGTCATCAGTGCTCACAGAATCAAAAAAAAAAAAAAAAAAAGCAAAGCAGACTGTAATGCAGCCATATATTCTGCTGCTTCCACAATTGCCGTTTCTGCAGGCCACAGAGCTTGTGATGCTGTCCAAAAGATAGCAATTTGTCTGCAATTTGAAAATGGGTTTGTGACATGATGTACTTATTTGACAGTATAATACAATAATAGATGTGGGGTAACATAGCTATTGCAAAATAAACTATCATTGGTAACAGGGTCTTGTCCACAATTAAAGCGTGGATACTGAAAATAGTAGAATTCTGACTGACAAAATGATTGTGTGCACAGAGCTTGGCAAGATGTATTTTGAGGGAATAGTCACTTTCTTTCCAAGAATTCTTTAAATTCAAAATTAAGTGCTCTTAAAAAAATGGAGGTGTTCCCATCATTCACTTTCATCTGAAAAACCTACTTGAAGACCTACTTATTTTGTTGTTATGGATATGATATAAAAGATGTCAGGGTATTAGATAGCAATTTATCTGTATTACAATTAATGAAAAAAAGGAAAATCAGACATGTAAAAGTGGTTTAGGGGTTAGCGTCTCACTTTTAGAATTAATCACTCTTTAAATACCTTGGTAAAAGTCTTCATCTATAGTGCTCATTAGTTTTATTTTTATATATCAGCATATAAACTCTACTGGTCAAATCTTGACTCATTTTTGATGATGCTTGGGTTAGGAAACTATTGGGAACAGCGACAAATATAATTTTAACCAAAAAAAAAGGACACTTTGGGAAGTTTTTTTAGCCTTGAGACACAGTTGTGGAAATTAAGGAGGGTGCTCTGGTTAATTTCTTTGAAACATATAACACATTTTAATTTTGACAGCTAAAGAGAAAACTTTGAGTGACATCTCTATGGAAGAACAAAAATAAACTATGTAAAGTAAAGCTAAGGAAAACTCAGATTAGGTGATTTTTTCAGCCCTGTGTTCACATGAAGAGTCCTTTTGCATTCAGTGGAATCTTCCACTGATGCTATCAACATGGGCTTCTGCAAAAGGAGAACAAGAGATGACTAGCTCAGCCTCAGTGATACCAACCACCAGTGACACAGTGCTTGCTAACCATGGGGAGCAGTCTATGAGATGAGGGAAGAGAAAAGCTGGCATAACTGTTTATTAATATTTGTGGGCATAGCAGAACGTAGCAGCTCTGTACAGGAGCCTCTTTAAGCTAGGAAGCATAAGAAATAACATCAGGATGTGTTTCTTCTCACATGTAATATCAGGTAGAAATGAAGTAAACTAATATAGACCTGGTATTATTTCAGTAAGCAGAAAAAAACTAAGAAATCTTCAGGCTGCCGAATAGTAGATTAATATGTAGTTGAGGTACAGTAAGATTTGTTTGCAGTCCATTCGGATGGATAACAGCTATTTCAGTGGTGGTGGATGTGTTATCATTTATTTGAATTTATAATAGTACCTTCATCGTGCAAGATCCGATGAAAATAAATGATCAAAAGACAGTCCCTCCTCTAAAAGCTTTCAGACAAAAATGACTGACAACGGATGGATAAAATAACAGATTGCTGGATCACAAGAAAGTATTACACAAATACTGATCAACCTGATAACAGCAATACTTGCAAATTACTCAGATAACTGTCAGCTAGCTTTTCTGTGAGCATTGTAGCCACAAAGAGTTTTAAGGAACATGTGTTTATGTCCATATTTCCTTTGTAGTTGCAGTACACACTGCATAAAAATAAGTGATGTTATTTTCACTGTGTGAGATCTGGGAGAGAAGCAGCCAACTTGTAGCTATAACAGGCAGCAGCAATAACCATCACACTGGTAAACTCTGGCAGATATTTTTGCTGTCAGCGTTGTTTCTTAAAATAAAACCCTTTATTGTTAAAAACTCTCTTCTTCATTCTCATGCCACCTCAATATCTCTGCTTGCCTCACTGTCTTGGTAAGGCCATTGGAAGTGGAACTTAAGGAGTTCCAAATTTGATATGGATCCCTTGTGGAGGTACAACCAGAGTTCATATACGTCTGACTTCTCCAATCCCCCTTTGTCTCAAGGGGAGTGTAAATATAAAAATGTGTGGCTGTTTCTATAGCTTTTTAAGTTTTTATGCTTTCTCTCAAACCAAAACTGTTAAAGATAGTTGTGCAGGTGAAAAAGCATGTGATTTCAACACAAAATATAAAACTTAATAATCTTCTGCACTGTGGGTGTTTCTGACATTACATAAAATAATGCAGAGAACAGCTGATGAAATTTTATTTAAACTAAAACTAACTAAAACCAGGAAAATGGGTGAATAACCCTTAAACAGAAAAGCACTACAGTAATTGAGAAAGGAGTAGGAGGACTAGATGGAAATAGTGGAAGTATACCTAAATTGTCATTCTTGCTGTCATCATTGCTATACAAAATAAAGACCTCTGGTGCGCTGAATTATCTCTGCCTTCCTCTCTATCCTCTGATATGATTCACTGTTCTTCTTTTATGATACTTATTTCATATTAGTGTTTAGAAGTTACTAATCTTGTGTTGGGAAAAGGGAACACATCTTATCCAAGAATTTATTGCTAGTCTAATAAGGTCTGAACAGTCTAACCAAATAGTCTACCAGTTTTTATTAGCACAATTACAATGATACTAACTCTTACAGCTAATAATACACTGAAGATTTCTATACACAAGCTTTCTAGTATCTAATCTTTTCCTCCAGTGTCAATTCACCCTTTAAATATCTCTGTACATCTCAAAGCCAACAGCTTCAAGAAGAAGAGGTAAGATGGGAGTTATGGCAAGTTATCAACATCCTGAATCCTTTGCTGGGAGAAATATGACAGGGGTTTCTTCTCCCTCACACTTGTGTCCATGTATGGCCACTGGATTACAAGGCTGTACTCCTTTAGTAATCCGTAACTGACCACTGTGCTTTGTGCTTACAGTTTGGGGTCCCTGGTATCATCCAGCATCTTTGTTTCCTGCACTGGGTTTTTGTTGTAGGTTCATAGACAGCTCGCTCCACACCAACTAACTACTTGTTATTCCTATCCGGTAATTAACAAGATGTTACACCACATAACTGCCCAAAGCTAAAACAAGTGCAGGCAATAGTCATCTTATCACTACACAGTTGTTGTCACACCTAAAACAAGCTAAAAAGAGTTCAAGCCCAGATAAGCCCAACAAGTCCTCACACCCTCCAATGTTAGTAAAAGCCTGTGGTCTTTTACTAGCAATTACATTATTATATTTACTGGATTTTCCCTTGCTTGTTCTGCTATAATTCAGCCTGAACTTCCACTGTTCCATATGACTTAGCTTGAGAAAATTTAGTATAGTTCCTGGGAAAGCTGGATCTCAGATATGAGTATCTGTATATAAAGATTGCAGGGGAATTAAAATACAGAGAAAAAGTGAATTGCAAATTTCACAAGCAAGGGAAGTATGGTATGTTTGTGTCTGCTGTGTGATAAGGATACTTCTCTTAACCTTGAGGCACCTAAATAAAGAGGATCACATTCACTGTTGATATAACTCCAGTAATATCAGTAAAGTCATACACAAGAATGTATTTGGCTTCGAGGCTAGTCTTATGCAGATAACTTGGTGTTTGTCAGTCCTAAAATTCCACCACTCACAGACACATGATAAACTTTCTACTCTGTTATCGTTAACGTGATAATTGTTCTTCCTCTGTGCCATGGCTTTTGAATTCTTTGGCTGTAAATGTACTCAAAGCCTAATGCTTCTTTCCTTGTGGGAAAGTGCACATACTTTCGATATATTAAAGATTTAGCTATCCCATAGAGAAAAAAAAAAAAAAAAAGAAAATTACTTCACAATAGTTACAAATCTTCCAGATTTATCCTCTACAGTAAGAAAGAAGCCCATAGGCGACTCAGAAGGATGTATATGTTTCTCCACTCAGCTGTCTCTTCTTTTCTCCACATCATGGAAACATAACCAACCCTCCCTCCAAAAAAAAACCCCAAACCTAAACCTACTTATAAGTAAGAAGCATTTTTTTCCCATTTCCTGGGAAATGTCAGACTGCTATCTGCCTGGTGGCATCAAAATTTGATGCAGGATATCTTGCAAGCATCTTAAAATTCTACTTACTTACTGCAATGCTTCCAGTAGTTTAATATACCCCTAGAAATTAAGATTAACCTTTTAAAATTTTTAAGCAATTGTTTAAAACAAAAAATGGATATGTGCCAAAAAGACAACAATGACATTTTTAAGGAATATTGGACTTTCATTTACCAATATTGGTGAAAAAGGATAGTACTGTGTATCACAGACCTAAACGTCAGAAAATCATCAATCACTTGCAGAGAAATTACCTATTTTCCTGATCTCTTTAATCCTTAGGCGTTTGGACTGTGGAACAAAGACTTCAAAAGGACCAGCAAAAAGGTAGTTCCAGTTCCAGAAATTGGGCCCAATGACTGGCCGCATTTTTGGACTGGACTGACTTCCCTGTGACTCTCAAAGCATTTTCCAGATAGCATTTTCTCTGAACACAGGTCTATGTGTGTGTTTGGGTCTGCTGTGCCCCAATTCACACGGTATAGTCCTTTTATGTTAAAGGTGCCATTCAGATGTTTTTGTCACCATTTTATGAAGGTGCCAGACTGTCTGGGGAGTGCCTCTGTGGCGAGTGTAACAGAATCCCTTGTAAGTTGTTACACATGGTATCTCCTTTCATTTTTTCAGATGACTTCACAGAAACAAAGAATAGGAGAGTGCCTTAATTATTTTTCATGAACAGGCCATTTTTAATCTCATGACAGTTATTTTGTCTTTGGTATTTTTTTCTCATCTTTAACATACTATTACAAATAACAATGAACTTGCTAATGAGCACTTACTGCTTTCTACACTGCAGTAGAGTATATACTGCAAAGCAGAGCAGAATATTGTTCAGTACTGCAATTTTTCATGTGCCATTGTATATGTGGCTAGAACATTTCTTGCTATGTTGAGAATTTACCAAAAAGATAAGAATGGTAAATGAACACTATGGTTGTAAAATATTTTAAAGTTAGGAAATTTCAGAATTAAGTCTGCCTGTCAAATGGAAATTTGCATACATACAATTTTTAAGTACATGATCAGAAACCATTTTTTGTACACATACCACTGAGCCTCTAAATTTTCAGGATTTGACCATCAGTGCAATTCAGATCAGCTGCATCGACCTCCAAGTTTAACAGCATTTTAAATATATCTCAATATCTCTTCTATTGTCTAGGAAGGCTGGAGTGCAGCATAGAATGGTTATACCTTCTCCACCTACATGAGCTGGAAGAAACTGCAAGTGGTGAGGTGGTTACCTGCTCCTCTGAGGACCTCTGTTATTGCAGGCATGTTTCTTAAGCCCCTTTTTAGCTTTTTCATGGCGATAGTAATTGCAGGATTGGGTCCATTTCATCTAATAAAATGCTGCCCATTGAACTGTAATAAGCAGTAATAAGTAACATTAACTAATAGAGCATACTATTTACAAAATGTGTTGAGTGATAAAGCATTAATTAAAATCAGAAGAAAACCATGAAGTTGGTGAAGGATTTGGCAATACTTGAGGACTGAGCAAGAAAGCAATATGATCTCATGCTGTATGGCTACCAAAAATGTCTTGTACATGGCCTTTTCTTTCTCCACCCAAGCATTTTGCTTAAGTGGATTCTCAGGAAGGTGTGAAAGCATTCAGGGCCTCTGTGTGTTTAATAGTTTGCCTTCAGCCGATCTGCTATCCATTACATGCTACGTGGTTACTGTACGTAGAGTCAAGGCACCTAAACGTTCACCCTATGGCTGGCATACTCAAGAAGCGGTAGGTTTACATGGTGAAACAGCTCTACGGCATGTGTATTGCCTCTCTACCAGCATCCAGCTCACGCACAGTGCTGTGCTGGACTGTGTAGAGCTCTTTGGCATAGCGATAGGGACATAGCCAAAGGGTAGCTGAAGTACTACATTTCTACCCATACACTCAGTCCTGCCTGGTAGAGGTAGGAAATCTGAAATCTGCTGGATTTCTGTGCAGATAATGAAGACAAGAGGGTGGGGTGGCATCACATCAGGGCCACATAAACATGCCAGGATACAGAAGAGGCTGACTGAACCAGAATGGGATTTGCAGGGACCTACCTGTAAAATACGGTAGGTCCCTTTGCAGGGACTTACCTTAATTGACCGAACCAGACTGGGATTGCCTTCTGCTTCCTTGTTATTCCAGGGAAGTCACTGGGCTGGCCAGGGTCCTGCCTCAAGTGCCTCTCAGTATCACAGGTCAATGCTAGAAGTGCTTATGAAGGGGAAGACCCTTCTCTTTGGTCAGCTTAGGTTTTTGCCCTGGATGGAAAGGCATAAGCCTACCATGTAAGAAACACACGTATACAGACATATGTCTGGAAAACCCTGAAGAGAAATTTGCTCGCCTTCCCACAATGCCCCAGGCCAAGCCAATGCTACTCTGTCACGCCAGACCCTAACTGGAGTTACTTAGGAGTAAGAAGTCTGCATAACGTACTTTAAATGGGATGCTAACAGTTTTCTGTCGCTGATAGCAGTCTCTGAAGATTGTGTGATGGAGTTTATTTTCACTAATATGGTAGAAAAACATGATTCTATTTTTGGTTCTTCAGTCATGTTATAGAAGTTTGTAAATTATAGTAAATTAATTCACACCTGATATAATGCAAAAGTCAGCTTTACTACACCTCATTATTGTGTAAACACATGAACACATGCATGCGCGTACATATACGTATACGTATACGCACCCACTGACTTTTTACTTCAGGGGTTGTATTTTCAAACTCTGGCTTCCATTTTCTATCCCCTTCCCTGATACAATTGAAACTTCAAGTCTGCATCTGTTTTTTGTCTGCATGGTAAGTAATGATCCTTCTACACAGCCCCACTGATTTCACATGAAGGTAGCAGCCCACCTGTGTGTCACCACTTACACACAATTTAAGATCTTCAACGTGTAAATGATGGCATAATCAGGCATTAAGCTGCATGAACTGCTTAAACTGGCAGATAAAAGTTGCTCCCTTCTCATTCACTGTACAAGTACAAATATAGAGGCCTGTTTTAACATTAGCTTGCAGATTAGTCTTTGTTTCCTGAAAGTGAAAGAAAAAACTGAATTTCCTGCTCTGCTAAAAAACAAGAAAGCAAAGAAACAAACAAAAAGCAGGTGGGAGGCTTTCATTAAACAAAGCCATTACAATTAATTAATGATCAAAAAGGGAGGTGCTACCAGCCAAGTTTTTAACATGTGTTTTTCTAGTATGTGAATATACTATAAGATCCTTCCTTTGTGAACCAGAAATTAAATGCTTAGTGGTGACATACATCATCCTCCCAGACAATAAGCAGCATGTGGTTTCACAAGCTGGGGTCACACCAGCTTGTAGTAACTGGATGTCAATTATTTTCCTTGGAAACAATGACTACTGGCAGCATTAAACTCCCAGGCTTTTGTGAGAACATAGTATGTTACCTTGTGAAGATGGCAATGATATTGCTTATTGCTACTGCAGATAATATGTCTGTCTAATGCAATGGAAACATACTTCTTTTCATCTGCTGCATGTCTAACCTTTTTGGTTTGATCGACGATGTTGTGTGAGTGAAGGTGCCAGGATTACTGAATCATTCCTGATTAATGGTGATATCATCAGCAGCAATTTTTTAGGCTTAAAGTATTGGTTAGTGCTCGGTACTGAAAGGAAGTACATTACAGAGGTAGAACCACAGAACGCAAATCTGATTCAACTAAGCCTGAGATTTATTGGCATTTCTGAAACACGTAAGATATGGAGATACTATTTACAGGGTGAATACAGTGCAGAAAAAAAAAATGTTTTAAAGGCAGTTTCAAATGCTTTTCTATATCTATGTTATCTCTCTATTCTAAAAAATAATTTAGCTGCCTAGCCATAATTTTTCAAAAGCTTATGTTTATGAAGAAGCTGGAATGTTTCTATTTCCTTCCTTAATTATTTCTACCATGAAAGATATTTTTATACACTCTGTCATCATTCTAGTTAATGAAAACTTCTGGGGACTAAAATATTGAGAGGAGAAACTGCTCTGGACCTTAGTTCAGTTTTAATTTCAAATTTAAAATTACTCCAATATTGACATGTCAGTGGGAAGTAGGCATCTAAAGAGCCACTAAAAATTACCTAGCTTCTTATCTCTGCTTTGGATAGAAAACTGTTAAATGTTGGTAACACATTTTCCAGCACCCTTTATGTGCTCAGACAGTAAAATCTTTAGAGCAGTGATTGTGTCTTCCCCATCCGTACATATAGGAGAAGGGAATCTCCCATCTCACCTGGGGTAATGTAACAAATATGAGGAAGAAAGGGAACAAAAATGGAAAACCCAGCAGGGTAGGTTCGGTCTGCATGTTTTTTCAGTTCATAACCAACCCCAGTATAATCACAAGAGTTACAGTGATGTAAAACTGGTAAGAGCAGAGCATCCAGCTGATAAATTCAAGACTGAGTCTTTCATGCTGTTTCCAGAGGAGCTTTCAGAATGAGCACAACAGGCTTTGAAAACTGCCTTGGAAAAGACAGTGGTAAAACAGATGTTAAAGATTAGTTAAGAGTTTCTGCAGTCACTGAACTGCAACATAATTTGATTTTGTTGCTCTTTTGATAAAAGCAGCATTTCTGGAGCATACTCATGTACAATAAGCACACATCTCTCTTTCTTTTTCCATTAATGCAAGTAACCTCTAGGGAAGAAAAATTTTCCAGTGCTAATTAGGCTTGTGTTCAGTAAACTTTTGTGCTAGATAGAAGCTTATAGTTAAATATTCTTTTATATTTGTGATCAGTTTTTAATGGAAAGTGTCTATGTTTTCTCTTACTCCTTTCAGAGCTGTTAAACTGAGGGATAACTATTGGGGGAAATATGTAGTATTTTTCTTTTTTAAATCCATTAATATTCCTCACCACCAATGTGTCTACGTTAATGTAATTTTCAGTAGGTTCATAATGTGGGTAATCCCAGCATCTCCTAATCACTTTCTATTGCCTGGAATTTACATATTTTGCAACTGAACTGGAGACATGTGCTGCTGTGCTTCAGGTGAATATAAATTCTGTGGAGTTTTTTTACCAAAATTCCAGCAAGTTACTATGTGGTTCCTGCTTTGCTTTAAGCAAGCATTTGTAATGGCTGGATAAATGTAGACAGGAACAGCATATTTTTTTTTCTACAGAGCAGGCATACTGCCTATAATGCTATGAGCACACAGATTTCTGTATTTTCTGGTCAGCGTTCTCCATACTTGAGGGAAAAGTTTCCATTCTGTTGTAGGCTGAGGTGTAGCTAGATATTCTGTAAATATCTCCACTATCACAATATGATTATGGTGATGTTTTCATAGTGTGCAAATAGAATTAATTCAATTGGTGGTCTTTGTATCAATGGACTGTGCTTGGCAATGATTTGGCTGCAAGATCATTAAGTAGTGAAAGTTTTACAAGCCTGTGAGAGAATATTTGCGAAAAAAGAAACTAGATTCTGGTGCCCTAGTTGGTCTGTGTGTGTATCAGTTAACCATGGAAGGACACTAAGCAACACTAATGAGCGACTGCTGGGCAAAGATGAACAGGATAAGGGAAATGGTGGGAAAAACTCTTCTATTTCTCGTGAGTAGTTCAGTCCCAGGATCAGACTTGAATTTAGGGAATGCTCCAAAAACTGGTGGCTGGACACAGTACTGGTTCATATTAAATGCTTGCTTAGAAGTAATTTAAAATAAACAAAGAAAAAGTGGAAATTATATTTGAAACAATTTGATAACCTTTATCTCACTAAATGTGCCATTTATTATGTTAATTTTATCATAATCTCTATGTTATCAGGACAGTACTTCTTTAAGAGGTAAAGCACTTGTCTTCACGTGCTTCTGAAGTTAGCCTTAATAGAGCTATAAAGAAACATTGTTTTCTTTTTTTTTTTCCTTCCATCAGAAATTTTAAAACACTTTTCTAGTCTGGGATAACTTTCCCTTGAACTCTGGACAAAATCTCAAGGCATGTTAATTTGCCAAATTCAGTACACCTAAACTTCTACTTACAGCCTGCAAAATCAAATATTTTTTTCATGCAGATCCCAAACTTCAGAACTCCTGTAAGAAAGGATGTTCTCCTTCTCCTTCCCCTTCAAGGAGCACTGAATGAGTGTCCTGGTTTCAGCTGAGATTAGATAGAGTTAATTTTCTTTATAGTGGCTGGTATGGGGCTATGTTTTGGATTTGTGCTAAAAACAGTGTTGATAACACAGAGATGTTTTAATTGTTGCTGCACTGGTCAAGGACTTTTCAGCTTCCCGTGCTCTGCCAGGTGCACAAGAAGCTGGGAGGGGACACAGCCAGGATAGTTGATCCAAACTGACCAAAGGGCTATTCCATACCATATGGCGTCATGCTCGGTATATAAAGCTGGGGAAGAAGAAGGAAGGGGCGACATTCGGAGTGATGGTGTTTGCCTTCCCAAGTCACCGTTACGTGTGATGGAGCCCTGCTTTCCCGGAGATGGCTGAACACCTGCCTGCCCATGGGAAGGAGTGAATGAATCCCTTGCTTTGCTTTGCTTGCGTGCGTGGCTTTTGCTTTCCTTATTAAACTGTTTTTATCTCAACCCTCGAGTTTTCTTACTTTTGCTCTTCCGATTCTCTCCCCCATCCCACTGGGGGGGAGTGAGTGAGCGGCTGCGTGGGGCTTAGTTGCCGGCTGGGGCTAAACCACGACAATGAGCTTCCAGGTAAAAGTCATTTTGTTTTACAAGCTGACACTTTTTTATTCTCTGTTAATTCTAATGATGTCTTAGAAACATGAAAAGATTGATTTTGTCCTTTTATATGTAATATTTATACATTCTCATTTATTTTAATCTAGTTCTCATGCCTGATATCGTTACTAGAATCCTTTGATAAAAGTACACATTTATTAAGCTCTCCCTCAAATTCTAAGGAATGCTTTGTCCCTCTTCATATAACCAAATAAGGCAGCAAACAAAATAACTTGAAAAAGTTTACAGTAAATTTTTCCAAATTCATGGCAAACAATTTTCAAACTTCTTAAAAAAGGTAAAGAACAAATATACAGTTTTTCTAGATCTCCAAATTACACACACACATTTCAGATACACATCTGTTCACTAAGAGTAAAACTATTTATAGGGTAAAAATAGGCCTTTAAGCACACATGTACATCAACTGAATCACCTGCTATCTATTTTGCATTCAAAAATGCTTAGCCAGAACATGGAAAATGTTCTTACTCAAATGCTTCTCTAAATATTATAGTACTTCACTACTTAAGACTTAAAATATGTGGGGTTTTTTCTAGATATAAACAATAATAACACAGTAGTAATAGATGTTAAACTTTAAAACTACTCATAAAGACTATTACAGGATAAAATTCTAAAATGGCCAACATGTAAAGGTAAATGACAAAAAGAAGAAAAATGTTCTTCCATGATCCTATAAAGTTGACACCTTTTGTTTCTCTTTCTTTCTTTCACACGTGCTTCCCACAAGAATATATAAATTCTTTTCTCAAGGGCATATGACTTGTTAGCATAACAACCCCAAGTAAGTAATTCTGGGTCAGGAAAGACTATTATCTGCTTTATGACAGTAGCTGATAGCAGTCCTCAAGCAAAGAGTATAAAATATACAGTCATGCTTACCCATCTTCCAGCACTCTGTGGCTTAGAAGCTTCTTAAGTTATGGATATTATCTTTTTGTTTAAAACTTTAAATAGTTTTTACTTCATTAATGTGTTTAATTGCTTTTTGTATCTATTTATAATTTGACATTAACTACTTCCTTTTGCTACAAGGCTCTTCCACAGTCTATCTGCAACACGGAACAAGTACTTGCTTTTGTTTTAAAGCTCTGCAAAATTATTTATTTGCCTTAATTTTAGTGCTTTCATTATCAGAAATATTGTGTAATCACTCCGTTTCTGCACACCTCCCATGATTATATAGTTGTTTCGCCTTCATTGTTTCTTTTCAAAGTTTCTTTTCAAAGTCTATTTTTCTACATCCTATTCCAACCTGATCTTTACTCACGAAAAGGCAACTATTTCCTGCAAGATGCAGGCACAACGTATTTATACAGTTGTGTAATGATGCATAGTATTTAATTCTCTATTCTTTTCTGAATAATTCCTACATTTTGACCATTTTTTGATGAACACTGTTCACAAGGACTCTCAAATCTCTTTCCTGTGTAAAGTACGTAGCTTAGAGTGTGCCATCCAGCGTGTATGTTTAAGGCTATTTTTCAGCGTGTGTGGTACTTTGAATTTATCATTCTTGAATATCATCTGCCACTTTATCACTTAGTCTCTTGATACCATGATATTCTCTGTAGCTCTTTAGAGCCAGCTGTTTTTATTATCCTCAGTAATTTTGTATCACCAGGAAACTTTTGTCATGTCACTAATTACCCCCTTCTACATATAATTTTTCAATATGGTGAACAGCAAAAGTCCAGGTACAAATCCCTGTGGGATGTGCCTGAAAAGTGATCATTTACCCCTTCCTTCCCAAGTCCTTTAACTGACTACTAATCCACAAAATCTTAATAACTTTTACTGAGTGATCTTGCCCGAAGTTTTTCAGTGTGAACATATGATGTACTTTTAAATACCTAGATAAAATTCATATTGAGTGAAAATTGAGTCATGATGGTAGTATATGACAATGGGAAATTATTAATGTTGCTGCCTACCTAAAATCTAAATATCTCTAAAAGGACACAATAAGTACACAACAATTTTTCTTAGCCTATGGACTTTGATGAGATGCTGTAGTCCTGAGTGTTTGTGTCCTTGAGAATGCCTTAGCCAGGAAAACAAAGTCTCTTGTTTATAAGGAAAAGGTTGAATTCTCAATATTTTTGTTGTTTGTTTTTTTGTTCTGTTGTTCTTTCTTTTGCTGTCCTTTACACTTTTCTGTGATCTGGCATTGACTCATTTGCAGAAACCAAAAATCCTGTTTGAAATGCAGAATCCAGAAGGATGACAGAATTATTGTTCTGGATTTAGGCATTTTTATAGCAATGCTGCTGACAGAAGTGGCTTTACTGTCCTTTGAATCCCCCAACAATAACAAAATGTGGTTCTTGTTATAGGGCAATCATGGTTAATCTTTTATACAGCACAAGTGGTCTTATTCCTTCCCATTGCATTCTGTTCATTACTTATTGCTTGCCCTGTGTTTATCTGCATTCTAATTTGTATTTAATAAGAAAGGTTCTCCCATTTCCCCCAAAGGCATTTAATTGAAGTGAAGGTGACCAGCAGGTGGTTTGCATAAAATTTCATTAGCCTCTTAGATTGTTTTTGACACCTTTATGAAAGAATGCTTCATTACCATGCAAATGGTCATTGGCCCTGTTTCCAAGCTAATCACCATATAACATAACATACATATCACAATGTTCTATTCTCTAAGATTTATATGATTAATTCAGCTAATTTCAGAGTTATAACGACACACTTAAATAACTGCAGAATGGCAAGTATCTCATACAAGCCATATCATATTATGCCATTAAGGGTATCCGGTACTATTCAGATAAGAGAAGAACCAAAGAAAATGTGTTTGCTTGATATTCTTATCCTTTGAGATAAAGAAAATGATGATTTCTTTCCAGCTTTGAGATGACACTAAGGTAACTCAGTACAAAAACTGGTATTAACTTTCATTTCTTTGGTTATCTCTCATGAATATGAATAAATGAAGGTCTTTTTGCTTACAAGTTTGCAACCCAATAATACTTGTAATTTCCAATAAATACAATTTTCAAAATATTTTAAAATAAGTAAAAAAAAAATCCCTTTTTTTTATATTAATTGTGTTCTTTTCATATTGCTGACTTCTTTAAATATCAGATTTTGGTCTTCATTTTTACTATTATTTCTAGCTTGTACATTAAGTAATAGAAAATTTTACATGTCAGTATCCACAGACTGGTTGCTTATTTTCAGTGCATATATAGTTTGCATTTTCTCATGTAGCTTTCTAATTTTTCTGAATGCTGCTCCAAACACAGCTTTTGAACATGGATTCAATGAGTTTCAAGTAATACAAGTTACATATACAAGGAAATACTGCAAAAGTAGAGTGATTTTTACTGAAATCCTTTCCTTTTGGGAGTACTTATTTAGAGAAAGATCATTTGAAGGTAATGAGACTGCAGTTTTGTTTTAATAACTGCCATCCACATACAGCAAAGCATAGGAATTTGCATGGTTTTATGACTTTTTTTTTTTTTGTAAATAATTAAAATAGAGCATTATAAGAATTTGGAACTGCAGGTAGCCAATACTAAGGCTGTTGGATGTTTCAACCCAATTTAGCGAGTACTGAAGTATAAATGCCTGAAAACTGGCACTGAAGTTGCATGTAGGCCAAAAAGCCACAATAATATCCTACGTAGTGGATTGAGAATTTGTACTTGTTTTTCACACATATGTAGCAATGAAAATATTCCATAAATTTCACCTCTTTGGAACTGATTTTTTTTTACCATAGGCAATTATTTGTCTTTATGTTTTTTATTGTGACATGTATGCATTTTAATGTAACTTATTGTTAACATTTATGTTAACAATTCAAGAGCCACCTTTCAACAGCAATAATGATAGAGCTTTGACATCCTGCCTCATGTATGCCTGTCTGAAATGTATGTCACTGGCATATATCATTTTATGGACAGCATGCAATTTCTGTGAAGGACTGGAACCTCTAGCACAAATTTACAAGCAGGGGGTGCAACTGATATACTTTCAGCTGGTCTGCTTGCCCTAATGAAGTGCCATCCATGTACTGGCCTAGTAGAGGTGAAGGTCCCGAGGGAGAAAAAGGTGACTGGCAGTTGATGGTGCCAAAAGGCTTCCAGTGATCTGATTGCCACAGACCTCTAAAAAGTGTTACACAGCAGATTAGGTAACTATGACTTTGACCTCTTGCCTATCATCAGGACAGTATAATAATGAAGATCACATACTCATAGTGCTTTTCTGAGGTCTGGGAACCAAATTAAATTCATTTATTTCTACATGATTGTTACTCCTTTTCTTTCCTTTTCAATTGCATAGGTGTAAAGTGAAACTCATACTTATCCTTCTTTGGAAAGGAGACTCTTTTGGCAGACTCAAAACTATGCATATCCTAGCCCAGGCAGGCTTGTTGGCCCAGAAGGGTTTGAAGTGAGAGTAGCAGACTACTAGCATGAAACTAATTGCAAAATTTCAGTGTTATCAACAATGTAAATGATATTCAAGTAGCTAGCTGATAATGTTGCTCTCATAACAATGGTTGCTGCTACTACCACTATACCACAGACAATTTCTGACTTTAACAAGTAGTGTCATCTTTTCTGAAATTCATAAGTTGTTATGATAAGAAATGAAATTATGTGACTTAAAGGACCATGTCTTATTCTGACATATGACTTACTCAATTAGTGGCATAAATCTTACCATAAATCATGGAAAATAAGTCTAAAAAGCAGTACTGGGAAAAGATTTAGGCTTCTGAATCATTTAGCAGCTTAAAAAACCCACCAAATCTCAAGACTTTTTTTAATTAAGTTTTAGTATTTATGCCTTTGAGTTGTTTACTTACTGTAATAGTGAAGACTTGTTAGTCAGTGTGGAATAAGTATAATTAATGTAAATCTCAGAAATACAAAAAAGACCTGTTCCATAGGAACTTCATAAATCATTATCCTTATTTCATAATTTATCAAACAGACCCTCAACCCTTTCTTTTTTTTTTCTCCTGAAGAATCACAGCATTGGAATAACTGTGGTGAAGAAGGGAGGGCAGTTTCAAAATTCCACAGTCTGCATCATAAAGCTTCAGCTACTGACCTTCTGCTCTTTTATTAAGAAAGAAAATCATTTAAAGCATTTCTGCTGACCCAGTGGGTAATACAGAATAGGGAGAGTGAAGTGATTTTTCTTATAAACTAATCTCAAATCATTTCAAATTGTTATACATCATAAGCAAGTCTTTAAATTCCATGAAAATATGAATGGACAATCAGTGACAATCCCTGAACGTCTGTTTTGCATTTCAACATCTTCACCTTTTGAACAGTAGCAAGGTATGGTATAGTGCTGGGTGTTTTTTTGTCAAAGACATTTTGACATATTTCCATTACTTTGGTATTCTACTATAGATTTCTACTATGTGTAATAGTATAATATACAAACTATATGGTAGACTGTGTTAAATGCATGGTATAATTTGTACAGTGCAGTTGTACAATGCATAGAAAATAAAAGCAAGTGAAACAGTGAATCCATATAACAAACTAACTGCAGAAGATGAAAAGCTGACTGGAGCACTTGTATAACAATTCAAATGTCAGCTGGAAGTCTAAAATCATGGCTCTGTTGTAAGTACTAGTAGATCCTGATAGTAACTGCATCATGGTAATTAACTATTAAATCGATGAGAGCAATATTGCTCCCTCCCAACCTGTTTCTCCAGCCTCAGCTTTCTTCCCTCAGTCTTGCCTTGGTTGAGCTTCAGAAAACCTGTTCACCCTTAAAGAACCAATCTGACATGAATACTGCTTGAACATCACTGCCCAAATCAAGCACAACATACAACCCTTACCTAGCACTTTTCACCAGAAAAAGCTGGCAGTGACATCTTTTATTGCAGCTTCTGTTTTGGCATTTCTTTGTAAGGTCTTGATAGTGAAACTCTTAGTTGGTCAATTTAGACAGGTCATATGGTATGAATCAATACTGCTCCTGGAATTAGACAGTCAGGATAAGCATACAAGTATGAATACAAGATTAAATTTCATAATTTTCCCTGGTATTTAGTTAAAACTCTCAGTTTCCACGAATATTCATTCCAACAAAATCGTTAGCAGAGATACAAAAGAGGTTAATGTGCAGCCACAGTGATTGATTTCAAGATGCAAATGAGTATTTGCAGATTTTTTTAAGAGCAGAAATCAATCAGTTTCACCTAAATTGTAAGAATACTGTAAATAACATTTATATACCTTACTCATAGCATTCTCCTGATTTCCCTACAGAACCATCATGAGGTATAGATGATGTAGAGTGTTTTTACCCTAACATCTCTTTTCTTGAGGACCTTGAGGAATACAGTCTTACAACAGCTAGGAATATGAAAAAAAGGGGAAAAAAAAAAAAGTTTCATATGTGTTTAACTAATACAGAAAGGCCAAAGTCCCATCTCCCTTCAGAACCAACACAAAGCATCTCAAGAGTGTGTGTGAGGGGACAAATACCTCAGTACTGTCCTTCTATATCAGAGGATTCTGATAAGAAGCTGTAGTACCATTAGTTATAATTTGACCTCAAACTTTTCCAGGATCAGTGCAGCTGTACACAAACCACAAAGTAGCTAAATGCTGCAATGTAGCCTTTGATATCTTTCTGTGTTATGATTAATTTAATATATTAATTAAGCATTTCAATATTTATAATTGAGTGGTTCTGCATGGGTAATTATCACTTTGATACTTAAGTACCATAAACAACTTCCCTCACTGAAGACTTTTTTGTCCTTTTTTGTTTTTCTTTTCAAATGCACTGTGTTGCTATGTAACATTATTCAGTAAATACAAGTAGTAAGGTAAATATTTATATCCTAAGATACCTTAATTTAAATGTAATTTTCTTTTATATGTTTAAATTTGTATTTACTGAATGATGCTGAGTAGCCATTATTACCTGACAAATAACAGACAGTAGTAGTCAAGGCTGATGACTGAATCCAACTTAATCCTAAATTGCTTTAAGATTTACAGAAAAAGTTGCAACTTTAGAAGTTAGTTAAGATAACTAAATTTATAAAATCTATGATGTATCACATTTTCTACCACAGCTGTATCTTAATCTATTGTATATTTTGTAGGCTGCATTTCTCTTTTGCTAGGTCGCAGATTCACGTTCGGTGACATGTCTGTGTAAGCTAATATCCACCCTATAGCCAGGCACTTCTTCCCACCATCAAGCTGCCTCTGTGTTTGCTGCTACCCACAGTTGCATCCAGTTGTTTATGTCGTGAACTAGGGAATTGATCCAGCTGTAAAAGAGCTCAAACATTTTTTGCAGAGATAATTTAGGATAAATCAGTCCATCAATCCAATCCATTCTGTGGCTGCATAAACACTTGTGTCAGCTCTGAGCAGGGGCTCCTGGAGCAGAAAAGGCCTGGGGGATGAGGGTGGGCTGGTGCACCTTACAGCACAGTTGCTGCTGAATGATCACAGCCTCAACGTCCAGGACATACTCAACTGCAGTATATCTGGGACATATAACTAGCTCATTCTAACTAAGGCCAGTTTTCATCATTGTGCTGCGTACATACATTTTTGTGAGGAGCAGTTACATTAACTTTCTGTATTTAGTGAAAGATAAGACTTACCTTTTTCTCCCAAATGAGAAACTGGTAGCTGCAAATCTCACAGGCCCAAGAGGTACCTGCCTTTCTTACATTTATTTATGAACCAGCTTGTGCCCTGATCTTGCCTCTGGATCTGCTGGCGTGGACTTCTGTGCCTGTCACTTAAATCAGTAGAGCTTCACAGAGGCCCAAAGGGCCATGCCAATAAATGAAGATGAGAAGAGCTTTAAGCAAGACAGAGTTAGAGAAGTAAAAATACTGCTATACTTGGCTTCAGCACCTTTTTTACTTTCAATCACTGAAAATTCTTTCAAATAATTAATTCTCTCTAGAATATTTTCTGCTGAAACTGAAGACGATAATTTTAATGTGCAGGTGTGCTGGTTTTGCCTGGGATAGAGTTAATTTTCTGCATAGTAGCTAGTATGGGGCTAAGTTTTGGATTTGTGCTAAAAACAGTGTTGATAACACAGGGATGTTTTAGTTACTGCTGAGCAGTGCTTACACAGAGTCAAGGCCTTTTCTGCTTCTCACCCCACCCCACCAGCAAGAAGTTGGGAAGGGACACAGCTGAGACAGCTGACCCCAGCTGACCAAAGGGCTATTCCATACCATATGACATCATGCTCAGCATCTAGAGCTGAAGAGGAAGAAGAAGGAAGGGGGGGACATTCAGAGTGATGCCGTTTGTCTTCCCAAGTCACCGTTACATGTGATGGAGCCCTGTTTTCCTGGAGATGGCTGAACACCTGCCTGCCCATGGGAAGGAGTGAATGAATTCCTTGTTTTGCTTTGCTTGCATGCGTGGCTTTTGCTTTACCTATTAAATTGTCTTTATCTCAACCGACGAGTTTTCTTACTTTTACTCTTTCAATTCTCTCCCCCACCCTACTGGGGGGAAGTGAGTGAGCAGCTGTGTGGGGCTTAGCTACCAGCTAGGGTTAAACCACAACAGTCCTTTTTGGCACCAAACATGGGGCTTGAAGGGTTCGAGACAGATAACAACAGATTTGATTGGAATGTGCTAGATCGAATTTATAGCTGTTATTGCTGTTTAGCTATTAATGGGCAGGCTTCTGTGCTTGCCATAGGGCTTGCTTGCCTCACTGTATATTAGAGTCTAGTGCTCATTGGTGGCTGCTTTTTGCTTTCACTGCTTGCCGTGCTGCTGTACTGCTGATCATCTGACTCTGCTGTGCCTGGGAACATTTTGATAACAGCAATGGCCATGCGCCTGGGCTGGCAGATGGCCAGGGCATCGCTGCTGTTTCTGTGCTGCTGTACTGGACAGAGTGGATCTCCAGTGTGAACTCGAGTTGAAGGGACTGTGACCTGTGGATGAGTCCACGCGGAAGCAGGTATATCTCGAAGTGTCTGTGACTATGTCTGTGCTGCAGCAGGTATACCTCTGAAGGGACTGTGGCCCAAGGATAAGTCCATGTTGGAGAAAGTACAGCTAGAAGCATCTGTAGCTTTGCATGAGGTCATGCTGGAAGACCTCAAAGTGTGTGGCCACAGATAAGGCCATGACAGAGCAGGTACACCCCTGGAGGGACTGCAGCCATGGGTGAGGCCACACTAGAGCAGGTATATCTCTGAAGGCATTGCGGCCCGTGGAGAAGGCCACGCTGGAACAGGTGGACCTCAAAGCGACTGTGGCTGTGGATAAGTGTATGCTGCAGCAGGTATACCCCTGGAGAGACTGTGGCTCATAGATAAGGCTCCACTTGGAGCAGGTACAACCCTAAGGGACTGCAGTCTGTGAATAAGTCCAAGCCAGAGCAGGGGCAAGGGGAGGAGTTCATTGCAATGTTAACCCTATAACCTGGCCCAAAAGGACCAGGGGTGGAGCTTGTAATGGAAATACCTTTAAATTATTGTAACCTGGGATTTGAGTTGCATGTTATGGGAATTACTATAGCAGGAACCACCTGAACCAATGGTGGACAAGCCTTACAAGAACCAGTGCAAGTGCAGCAGTGACCTTACCTGAGCTGGCTTTGGTGCACAATAACTCCACGCAACACACCACCGCTCGTGTCCTGAGTGACCACCATAACAGATGGGGCCCAAAGTCATGGACTAAATGAAGTCAGTGGACATTTTGTGGACGTTTATGGACATTTTACAGACCTTTCACGGGGGTGGTCCATAGACTAAGAGAATGATATCTGTGTATTGTATCAAAGGATGGGAAGCAAGGTGGTGGTTAATAAGGATGTATTTGACAGTGTGAGACCTTTTCTGCTTCTCACGCCACCCCACCAGAGAGTAGGCTGGGGGTGCACAAGAAGTTGGGAGGGGACACAGCTAGGACAGCTGACCCCAACTGACCAAAGGCATATTCCATACTGTATGACATCATGCTCAGCAACTAAACCTGGGGTAAGAAGAAGGAAGGGGGGGACATTTGGAGTTAAGGCATTTTGTCTTCCCAAGTAACCATTACTTGTGAGGGAGCCCTGCTTTCCTGGAGATGGCTGAACACCTGCCTGCCCATGGGAAGGAGTGAATGAATTCCTTGTTTCACTTTGCATGCATGCGTGGCTTTTGCTTTACCTATTAAACAGCCTTTATCTCAACCCACGAGTTTTCTTATTTTTGCTCTTTCGATTCTCTCCCCCATCCCACCAGAGGAGGGGTGAGTGAGCGGCTGTGTGGGGCTTAGTTGCTGGCTGGGGTTAAACCACGACAGCAGGTCTTTCTATTATAAACTCTGACAAAACAGTTGAATAGCCACTTTGAACACTGGATTTGTGTTTCTGGAATAAACTTTTAGGAACTCCCTTAATTTGTTCCATTCTGGTTTTGGAAGAAGTGTAAATGCAGTCTTATAGACTCATCTTTTGCTGAGAAATTTCTAGTTTGCAGTCTTTACTTCTACTCATCAGCATTCACGTTGTCTGTATTGCCTACCAATAGTTCAATTTCATTAAGCTATTTTTGAGCAAAACTGAATACCAGTTTGCCACAATAATGTCTACTGTTAGCAGTAAGGGGACTTGGGCTCGGCACTCCAGTGCCATCCCAATGCAGTATCAAAGCAATAGCTCTAGAAAGCTGAATTAGAGCTGGTAGTTAAAGCAGAACACATTTCCCATTCTCTCTACATTATTCCTGCAAGTGATATCTTTCAGAGGCAGTAATCTGAAGAAGAAAAATAGTGTACTGCTTCTGTGTCTGGGTTATGTATTTGTAAAACTACTCAGGCAGCAAAAGAAGTTGAATATTTCAGTATCTGTCTAGTCCTATTCCATAGATATGAATGAAAGGTGCTACATTTCTTTAATGCATACTAGTAAAGATTTCTGAGATAATTTCCTAACAAGTGCAGCAGTTGTGTTTGAAAATACTTGCACATCTGGCAACTGTGTATCGAAGCTCCTTGTTTGTTAACCCACATCCTTTGCACTGCAGTTGTTTAGAGAATCAGAGTGCATGTCTTTGTTGAAAAACAATTTCCCTGCAGATATGCAGAGTGCAACCTGAATAAATCAGCTAGAAGGACCCAGAAATATACAGACATAAAATGTGCACATTAATTGATATGTTCAATAGCTGCCTCTGAAATTGCAGAGTAAGTTTTTCACACTAAGCAATGATAACAGTAAGTACCTCACGCTATCTTCCAAAAGCTGAACCAAAAGAGCTAAGGGTAAAAAAGTTTTAACTTTTACTAATAAGTCAGCCATATAGAGTCAGGAGATACAACTTTTCTAATGCATTTTATATTAGATCCATATTTTATGGACATAGAAGAAAAATTGTGGGAGGACCCAAGGTCCTCTCTGATCCTAAGCAGAGCTTTAGAACTAACATTTATATACAGGGTAATTATTAAAGGTAGAATTTCCTCTAGACACAATCAGTGTAGAGCTGGTTACAGTAGATATCTGCACATTTTTATCAAACATTTTCTCAGTGTATGGAGAAACGATGTCTCACAGGAAGAGAATGTTATAATAGCCTAGCAGATTACCATCTCATGTGTAGATCTCAATATTGGCAGCACTTCTAATATATGCTGCAAAACACTGGCTGTTTTGCAGGTAACGTGAGGACCAGTAACTTGCTAACCTGAGTCTTTGGAGTTCACTAATCATGGAGCTCTTTAAATTGCTTTTTGTTGGCAGGGGAAATAAGCTTGAAATGGTTGAGGTTCTTCTTCCTTTTGAGCTCTGCAGGCTCTGTACAAGAGCTCCATGGCTGTACCACAGAGATTGGTGCATTTACTCTCCACAGCAGGTTGCAATGCAGGGGTCCGCAAGCTAGCAGAAGATGTTTAAACTCCAAAGCTGGAAGATGTATAGATGCATAGGTACCTGTTATTGCTCAGAGCTAATAAGCCCTGCTAACAGGCAGATCTGTTTAGCAAGGATGTAGCACTTTGCTGATCCTGCTGTGCTGTTTTGGAAAATTTGTATATTCAGCACCCCAGTTCACTGTGTAGATATACCAGCTTGCTCAGAGGTCTCTAATGCAATGCTCCACTGGGCTCTGAAGACTTGTTTGTATCTGGAATACTCTAAAGAAATGTACAAGGTGAAGCTTTCATGTTGAAAGGATCATACTCCTACCCACAGATCTTGTCTCGTTCTGTGTAAAAATGTGAGTAATCACCTTAGAAGATGAGAGGCAAAGTCTCCATGAGAAATAATAACAAATGTATTGTATGGTATTCACTTGCTGAAGATGTCAGGCAGCTACTTATATGACTGACTATGGTTACATACAGATTCAATCCTGTGAACAGTTCTTTGAATAGTTCCAAAAGAGCAGAGCTCTGGTGTGTGCTTCAGCAAAGAGATGCAGAGGAGAGCAGTGGTGTTGTGCAGCAAATTATTGATAATTCCCTGACTACTTTGCCCTTTTAGAAATGAAGAAACTTCTTTGCCTGTGAAACTTGCAGACGCTATGGATGCAAGTATGTTTTAGGTCCAAAGGCACACTTTGATTTAAATAAATAAATAAATAAATACAAATCAACAGTATAGTGTGAAGACCACCATGTCTGGAAAAGATTTTTCCCTTTTAATACAAATAAACAAGATTAAAAAAAAAAATCTTTCATTCTGTTATGTTTATTTTGTACCCTATATAGATGGTCCCCATTCCTGACTTAGGAGCTGTTGCCCTTGTCCTGTATGTCTGCATCCTAAATGGATGTACTAATGACACTATGATGACTAGCAGTCAACATTTTACAGGTATTATCATAAGGAATACATTACACCACCATTCAAAGACTACACTGACACATTATGAAGTTGTTTATTATTATTATTATTATTATTATTATCATTATCATTATCATTATCATTATCATTATCATCATTATTATCATTATTCCAACATTTGACAACTGAGCTTCAATATCTGATATGGTTTGCTTCCTGGTTGCTTAGAGGACCTTTCTTCTACCTTTCACATTTCAAAAAAATAAGTGGATTCAGTGTCTGTGTTTGAACTCATAATCATCCCCTTTAATATATGATAAATTGTTTATGGAGACTGTCATGACTTAGATTCAGTTTCAGGATCTGTCTGATAACAGGTAGACTTTACAGTCCATCTTTAACAATTAATAGGGTTTTGACTTAACTGGCCTGGGACAGTAAACTTTTGTTTTTGTGTTGGACAGTTGTGTGATTATATAATTTCCTGTTCTTTACCCCCCCACCCCCAATCCCTTTTAATTCCATGAGAATACTTGGAAAAACAAGGAGCAAAGGGAATTTTTTTGCAATAGAATAAATACATGGTTTGTATGTCTCAAGAAAACTAAAAAAAAATGCCTCCACAGAATTGAATTCCTCCCTTGGAATGTGACAGACCTGTGGAGTATTTTATTATCCTGACACTTACTTTTGGCATAAGTTAAAGCTATTTCAAAAATTTAGAACAGAGGAAAAAAAAAAATCTAGTGTTACCTGCTAAAAGAATAAACTGTTTTCTGAAAGAATAGATGACACCTTGTTTGGTCTGAACAACCTAATGTCTGAGCGTGATTGTTACCTCTTTAAGTGCTCCTCCATTCTCCTCGCCGAGCACCTCATGGACCTAAATTAAACAGGGTAGGGAAATAAAATTAGCATTTTAATTTATGCATACATTAGAGGGTAAAAGTAAATAAATAAATAAATAAAACTTCAGACATATCTCTTAACAGAGATATCCTTAGAGTTTACTGAATCAAAGTGCTGATAACTCCATACTGAAATGCATAATCCAGCCCTGTGGAATACATTTATACAGCAAAGATGTGTTTTATATGTATGTATAAATGTGTATCTAGTCCCTCTGGGTATCTACACGTCATCCTTCTTTGAATTTACAAAAGCTCTGAGAGAGACAAGATTGGACATAGGAGTTATAATTCTGAGGAACTGGTTACAAGAACTAGAATGCAATAACTTAATTTAAATATATAAAAGTCAAAACTAATAGTACAATATTCCTTCTTCCTTTCTCTTTGTGCCCTCCCTTCCTGTGGTTTTCCTTAGTATTTTTGGCCTTGCATGATTATTAGGTGTCTTGTTTGTAACTAGACTACAGTGTTTGAAAACAACTCCAAAAAAATAATGTTGTCAAATTTGCCATTTAGGCAAAAATGCCATTTAGGCATTTTATTAACCAAAAATCATCTTCCAAGCTCCTCCATATTGACAGATATCCTATACTTAATCTAAACTTACTCTGATGTCACAGAAGATTTACAGTGGAGTATTGCTTAGCAATTTAGCAGAATTAATCTTGTCCTACGGTTGCCTATACCTGTCATTAAATATTTTCTATTCTTTATGATTTGTAAGGTTAAATTTCAGTATTTCTGGGGTTTGGGGTTTTTTCCCCCAACTTCAGAATTCTTCTTCCATGCCTTAATTGTTAGGCAATTTGTAAGAAACATTTAGTTATCACAGTCACATAGTACTTTTTATTTTTTTTTAAATGGATGAATGTTTAGCATCTTAGGGAACAGAAAATACTTTTCAATAACATGCTACAGTTTTCCTCCATCTCCAGAATCTCCACTGTTCATTTACACTACACGCCTGATAACTTTTTCAACTTACCTGAAGGGTACTTCTGTTGAGTAGAGGCACTCCAAGGCAAAATCAATCTTCCTAATGGAGGAGAGAATTGTGCCACCTCAGTTGGTATTACAGGTTATTTAACATAAACATATGTGTTCCCATTAAGGACCATCCACATTCAACTAAAATGAGTCACTTGTGTAAGAAGTTTTGTTTATAAATCTGAGACTAATTTCCCTGGTCTATTCTGTATGTGCCATGTGGTATAAAATTGTACAAATGTCAGTGTGCAGCCTCATAATATATTTCTCTGAGAGCAAAATGTTAAGTCATTATGCAGTATATTTCTCAGCAGAACTATAAATAAATAGAACAAGAAAAATAAAATCAGTTCTAGGTGAAGACCTTCACTACTTATCTCTCAGTTAAAAATGCAAATATTTTTTTCAGTAATAACAACCCACTGACATGGTCGTTATATTAATATACAGTTAATACAGATTATATTAATTATGTGCACAGATAATGACCCGTTGGTTAAAAGGCTCCATTCCCACTGGCTTTTATAGCTGACTACATGCTCCACACGACTGTACTGTGGCTGCCCTTGTCTGAAAGAACGCTCTTTTCAGTCTTGCACAACACAGAGAGATGGAGTCAGTCAGGTTTTCAACTTCCTCGGAGGTGCCCTCTTTCAAGCTAGAGTCTCTTTCATCTGTAATAGTCAGACAGGAGAGTTTTGCATTTCAGAAAGTGTTTAGTCTATATTTTGGCTGCCTTTTATGTGCTAAAATCTGTGGAAATTTCAGCCTTCCTGAACCTGCCTGAGCCTCTTAGGGTACTCAGTGTTCACCCAGCTACTCCGGTGCCATCTCAGGACTCTGCCTGATTCCTTGTATTAGCAGCACTGTTAGCACAGGATTGCTTGCATTAGTGTTGTTAGCATAGGATTGGGGTTTTGGCAGCAGTGCCTATACACTCTGGAAGGAGTTTCCTTCCTGCTTTTCATCAGACCATTCTCTGATTCTCCGACCAGTATTTCTGGTGAGGGAGAGGGGGTCCCTGTTGCAGGTGTGGGCTGTTGCTTGTTAAAATTTAGTGCGCCTGGGATGTTCAGTATCTACCAGCAGGGAGAGACTGGGCTTGGGCAGGTAAAGCAGGGACTGTAGAGTAGCTGCCATGGGTCTCAGTGGTATCTGACATATGGGCTATAGCGTTTGTGTATGATGCTGGCTGGCACAGTATACTGTGTTTGACCAGTGTTGCCTGGTAAATTTGGATCTCTTGACGTCTGCAGCTACGGTGCTCAAGGGCAATTTCAGACCACAGGCTTCAGATGAAAGCAGTGCACAAACGCTAAACCACTGGGAGAGGGATTACAAATATTCTGGCCTCTGCTGTGCGTATGTGTGTCACCTTCTTCAGTGCGTCTCATGTGGAAGAGTTTCAGAGACCAGAAACCAGCAGCTGTTGTGTTGTGACAGCAGAGGCAGTGTAGAAAATGGGAAGGTCTGGGGGTGCTGCTTGTGCTGGGGAGCTTTTGAGGGCATTGGAAGCTGGCCTGCTTTGCAGATAAACCAGGGCCATGTACCCAAAGAAGCTGAAATGTGAAGATGAGGTGTGTAAACCTCACAAACCTGCTTCCTGGGATAAGTGTGGACAGCCCAGGAAAACTCCTACCGGTACCACTCCTGGGTGTGAACACACTCATGAAGCCTATGGGGCTGCACAGGATGGCACAGTAGACCAGTCAGGAGGTTCAAGTGGAGCAGCTATGTCACTTTCATGACACCACTGAGTGAGCCTTTAAGACCTAGACTGACCAGGCCAGCAAGAGAACTTGGCCTCTATGTGCTCATAAAGGTACTATAAGAAAACAGTGTAAGAAAAGCCAGTGGAACTCCTCTCCATTAAGCAAATATTTCTGACACCTTCTGGCTAAATCTGATCATGTCCTACACAGACAATGACACCCTTATATGCCATCAGCAACCATAGTTTAAATGGTTATAAGAATTCACATTATTCCTGTAATCCATACAGAAATTTATATGACAGAATTTGATATCAGTCTTGAAAAGGGAAGTCTTAAATAAAGACAGTACATACCAGAATAAAGCTGTTAATGACAGCTGTCAGGGTTATGAAGTCATTCAAAAAAGGAGGCATTTAAATTAGGGTTGTGCTTTTGTGGTACACTTTATGATACAATTTTTAATTACATGGTCGCACTATTTTTTTTTCCAAAATATGCTTGCATCACTGAATAAACAGCACCAGGCCTTTTCTACAGATGAATCAGAGTAATATCTTCAAGGCATGTGTTTCCCGCAGTTACACAAAAAGTACGGTAAGGTCATGCGATTAAAGACTATCATAAATCATTTGTTGAATAGGCAAGTTCAATTACGACATTTCCTAACTTTCTAGTATTAAATTAAAAGTTCTTAATGTACTCATAAAGTAGCTTTTTCTGTGCACTTATTTCCTACTTTAGCTTTCTTTTTGTTTGGTTTACTTTATTATGTAGTCAAAATGAATTTAGTTTGCCTAATTAGACTAGATACGAGCCTATATCATCTTTAGAAATGGAGAATTTTCAGTTTAAATGTGCAATAATTAAGAGCAAATGGGACTGAGTACTTAAAGTAGTGACAGCTCTGTATTTTAAAATGTTGGGATGCAGTTGTTTGGTTACAAAGCACAATAAAAAAAAGCTGGAAAGATGCCAGTAAAGGCATACTTACTGAGAATTTTACTTTTATCTCAAAGATCAAAGGAACCCACAATCTTCAGCAAAAATTCAGATTGAAAGTGATGAAATTATAATGCACATTGCAGATGATAAGCAAAGTAATTGTTTAGCAATTTGTGGGAAGGTGGAGAGCTTTTATAAGAGAGCAAATGAAGACATAAAGTAGCCCAACCACATGTTTATAGTCTGTCAGAGGCTATGTCTTGAAAAGTGGAAGGGTAACAGCCACTAGATATATTCTTCAACTGAAACCATATTAATATCAAAAATCAGAATGTACTGTTGCATAATTGGCACAACTGGGGACATCTAATCTTACTAATGTCTCCGTAATTGGTACAGACTATAAAAACAAAGGAATAAAGAACACAATTAGTATAATGAGTTAGACTGTTCAACCCTGACTCTTGGCAAGCACTTACCCAAATATTTCCACTGTGTACTCTCTCAGAAATAATTAATGTAGAATGGTATGCCTTCTTTCTTAACAAAATAGCTTGACCATTTCTAATATTTATTACACAGGTTAGTCAAGAATGTCCACACATAGAAGAGAGGGTCAGTTTTTGCATTTGCTCCCATTTTGTCCTGCATGAAACTGGAATGAGAAAGTGTTGTACAGGCGCCAGTATGCCTCTTTCCCCCACAATATTATAGCATTGATGGAGATAATAAAAAGACTTAAAATCATCCTAAAACGTGTAGAGATTTGAGATAGGAAAGCTTTCTAAAAACAAGCCTCCTGTACCTGTGCTGAAAAAAGGGGGTTTAAAGTAAATCCAAGGCTCTACATCAGCAAACGTAAATGGTATACTTGTATTGACTCAGAGGATTGTTCCTACTTATGCCAAAAGTTAATTTGTCATCAAAGCACCATTCAAAGGTTTGATCTCCCACTGTTGCATGAAGAAATGGAGTTTAAGGATTAAATTTATGTTCCCTTTACATTGATTTGTGTGTAGTTCTGCAATTCTGAAGGATTTGGGGTTGCTCACAACAGCATGAGCTTCCTTACATTACAGCACTTAATATTATAATCCTAAAAGTTCAGAGACGAGTTGAATGACTGAATCTTAACAGTGGCTACTGTCCTCACAGTAGGAATACAGATATTATTCATAAACTGCTCTCACCAGATAGTAATTTTGTTTGTGGTTTGTTTTAAATGAGCTGTTTAAAATTCTGTAATTAATTCAGTGTACATGGCAAAAATGACAGATGGTTGTGATAAAGGAACTTAATGCCTCGTGGAAGCAAGTCAAACCACAGTCAGTAACAGATGTTTTCTGCAAAACCAGATTGTGTGTGTGTGTATGTGTGTGTACATACTACATATATATATATATGTATATAGTTGGAATATGGATTTATGTATGTGTGTTTATGTGTATGTCTATCTGTATCTATAAATGTTACTTGAACACTTCCCTCATGCAGGTCAATAGTTGCAATGTTTCTTAGTGCAGTAATGACCACATTTATTCCTGCAGTCATACAAAAGAATTTTATCAAGGACAATACCTTCAATTCTCCTTAAATTTTTAGACAGAGAACATTTACACGGATACCACTTTTGGTGACTTTTTTATAAGGTAGAAATATATGGTTCTAGCTGTCAAGACAAAAAAATCAAAGTAATGGTTCCCAAAATGTTTAGAGTTGTGATAATGCTATACAAAACATTGATTGTACTGTTTATTAGAGATTTCAGAAAGGCAGTTACTGGAAGACACCAGTGAAACTGAGCTGGTGTTTAACGGTAGCCAGAATAGCTGTTAGCTTATGACTGGATGTAGAGTCAGTGAGGTTACAGTATCACAGGCAATCATTGTTTTTCAACATTATCAAATGTTGATCAAACACATACTTCATAGCATATATAAATACTCCTTTTTAAATCTAACCATCATAATCTCACAGAGCAAACTTGACAGGTAAAATGCAGCTAAAGAGGCATTGGGCGTTTCATCATAATTTTTTCTCCACCAGGTTGCAATCTCCAAATTAGTAATCTCTCATTCAGTCTTGGATTCTGATCAACCCCTTCCCTTGCAGGGGCATGCCATGACTGAAGCACTCCTTGGTACCTGCTTGGGACCATCTAAGTGTGTCACGAACAAGTGACACAAGTGTTCAGGGACTGGTGATTTCAGCTCTAGACTTCAGCTGGCTCCAAAAGGCTGAGAACCTGAACTGGGTATACACCCTACACAAGACCCAGCTCCACATCCATTTAATACCAGCATGTGTTCCAGTCTTTCTGTTCACACACCCCTCCTCTTTGCAGAAAAGAGCAGGACAGAAGTCACAGTATACTTTGAGAAGGTTCCTGGCTTGGAAGATCAGAAGTCAGGACTCCAGAGGTATGTAAAGCCTGGCTGTACTTTGCAAACCCTAGGTGTTCTGAAATGATGTGATTTCCTCTGCAACTCTAGGCTCTTTCAGCTCAGCCAGGGTTCACTACTGCCTATGAAGATCTTTTCTTCCGTATACGCTGACACTGAATACCTATTTGTGCTGTTGGAGAGAAGAAAACAGAAACGAATTATTTGATTTAAATTCTGACACTTCTAAATCTGAAGAGCTCACTTGAGCTACAGATAGAATGCAACCTGCTAGTTATAAGAAAAAAATAAAATCAGGTGGGAAGTACTTAATCAAAAATTCTTTTGAGGATCACAACACTATTTAAGTAAAGAACTCTTTAAAAGTAATTGTCAAATATGTGAGTTAAAAAATTATAGGTCTGAGTAAGGCTTTTCAGGTTTTTTGGATTACAGACATTTTTATTTCTTTATTTATTTATTTGTCACAGGAAAAATCCTCAGCTCTTACTTCAGAATTATTTTTTTAGTATCTTTATATTGCTACAGTGCTGTCTTTGTGTGGTTTCCCTGCTTGTAGATTTTCTTGTCTTGGACTTGATCATTCTTGTGATGAACTAAGTAATCAAACCCTCAAGGAACTGAGGAGGGTTAAGTATCTCTCAAGTTATTTAGTGTCCTAAGATAAGAAGCTTACTTTTATAGACACATAGTGTATAAGTGAACAGTATAGTTAAGAAGTCAATACTTTATTCAGGATCTAGGATAAGTAGAAGTAAGGTTGCACATGCAATAACCCCAGCTGCAGTAAACTAACAGGAATTGTTGCTCAAATGTAAAGAGAAATTTAATGGCAATATTCAAAATCAAGGGCTGCAAAATCACATTTTATTGATTTAAATCAGTGGAAGAAGTGGGATGCTGAATAGCGAGGCCTCATTGCCTCTTGAGCTTGCATAACCAGCTCCTTCTGGCTCTCAGCCTAATCATTAAACCAAACATTATGCTGTTTCGTGATGTGGATCCTATCTGGATTTCTAGCTTAGTTTTTGTCATGCAAAAGATGCTGCAAGGCTTGAAGTAATCTCACTGAAATGAATAACTCATTTGAAAGTGAATGGAATAGAGACCTGTCTTGGAAATGTTTAAAGATTTCAGAAGGCTACATTAAAGTGCCTGCACAAAGGGTCCTCCCAATTGTACTAGAGCTTTTACAAGCACGTAGTCCCTCCAGATGGAATCTATTAGAGTCAAGGAGATTTGAATCAGAGATATAATCATTCTTCTAGAGAGCTTCTGCTGTAAACAGACAATACTGACAAAAGTAACAGTAACCTAGATATGTGAATACCCATGAATAAATCTCACAGACATTCAATGATGAGACTGGATTAGAACTCAAGTCCTTCCTCCAAAAGTGTTTGCAAATGTCCAGTTTTATAGGTTCTGATTATTGCAGTAACATAGGTTCTGATTCTGTAGTGTACTTTGTACAGGCTGAGACCCAATATAAAAAGCAAAACCAAACAAAACCACATTTTAACATTGTATAGGAAAAAATGGGACAACACCACAAAATAAGAAGCATCATCAGTTAAAAAAATCATATTTGAAAGTGTTAAACTGATAATCTGTAAATTGCTTCATGGAAATATTTAAACATGCTGCTTCTAAAGTTACAGAAGTATGCTGTCCTATCTCTCACTTAAATACTTCTCAGAGAAATTACCTGCAGCACACACTTTAAAGATATCCTGATTTCTCTTCTCTCAGCTTTTGAGACCCCTGCACTGGGCCATATGATGAAAGGTGAAACTCAGGTAGGTTACCTGGTGGGTCTGGGATACTGCTGTCTTGGCCCTCTCCAAGGACCTTTGGACTGTGCTCTCCATGAGGTAGTAAACCCCCAGCTGCAACCCCACATCCCTCTTCCATTAAGTGACCTAAGCATCAGATGAACCTAATCGCAGGATGCCTGGCACGTGGAGTGACAGAGTGAGCAATCTCTCAGTGCAGCACAGCAAAAGAGTGAGGTGAGAGACTGGCAAATGAGGAATGTGAGACGGGAGCTGGTGTACTAATACTCACCTTCAGTGTTTAAGAGTTGACAGGCAGCTGTTTGCCCGACGGCATTCCTGAGTGTGCATCAGCTGAGTTGCCTGCAAGAAGAGAACAGAAGAGCCTTTAGGGAATGGGTGCTGACTCAAGTCATCTACAACTGAGACTTGGTTGTCGCCGTTAGTATCCACTGGTTAGAAATCTTAGGGACAGTTCCTAAAGGAATAATCTAGTGCTTCATTTGCATAACCTTGTGCAAATCTACTCATTACTTTGCTACCCTTTTTTTTTTTTTTTAAGGTGTAACTGTTGGTTGATCAAACTGGGGGAGGCGACACATTCGGAGTGATGGCGTTTGTCTTCCCAAGTCACCGTTACGCGTGATGGAGCCCTGCTTTCCTGGAGATGGCTGAACACCTGCCTGCCCATGGGAAGGAGTGAATGAATTCCTTGCTTTGCTTTGCTTGTGTGCATGGCTTTTGCTTTCCCTATTAAACTGTTCTTATCTCAGCCCACGAGTTTTCTTATTTTTGCTCTTCCAATTCTCTCCCCCATCCCACCAGAGGGGAGAGTGAAAGAGCGGCTGTGTGGTACTTAATTGCCAAGTAGGGCCAAACCACAACATCATTTAAAACTACTACTACTGCTACTATTGCTACTACTACTATTACTGCTTCTACTATTGATACTCTGCATTTTCTGATCACATTCTTCTTACAGTATTTTTTGTTATCAGGATAATTATTGTGCTCTGAAATAGTATCTTTCATTGTGACAATGGATTTTTTTATTTGTTTAATATGGGTTTCTCTTTGTTTAAAAATTGTGCAAACTATGTCATATTATTATTCAAATTTTAATATTAGATGTTGCCAATCTTCTATCATGTGTGACATTCTGATATGCTATTAGAATACAGAGAAAGTGAGTGAAATTTGATGAAAAAAATATTCTTGGGAATATTTCTGCCTCTGTCTGTGAATTTTGGTTTTTGTCCACTTCAGAATCTTTTCATTCTTCATAGACATTAAGTTGGAGACTGCAATAAACTTTAAAAAAATAACAATCAAAGCATATAAAATGAAAAACTTAAGAAATTAGAAAGCAAGAAAATTTTTCTTTGGAAGATTTGAAACCCCTTACCAAGATTTTCTTCCTTTCTCATTATATGCCATTTCTAAGAATGCTACAAGAGGTAGGAAATGCATCAGTACCAGAAAGCACTTTTTTTTACAGGTTTTCAGAGTATCCTCTAGAATTTACCCTCCAGGACAGAAAATCCTCTCTTGAATAAAAAGAATTTTAGGACTCCCGGATGGCCGTTTCTCCTTTCCTTTGAATTGTTATTATCTAAATTTTAAATAAGTGTCTAAATGATAAAGCTCACATTCTGGGTTTTTACTTAAATGACTTTTAATAAAATTACTTCAGCTAAGGCATAATCATTTAAGAAGTCTGAAAATACCTTCTGTGTCGAGATTATTGATGTCAAAATGGAATCATTATCTATATAGCCCAGAAGGCTGAAATTCATTTTTGCATTATCAATGATATAGTTGAGCAAACAGATGAGAGTTTATATTAGGAAATCCAAATTATATAAGCATATACATATACATATCCTCACATATATATGTGTATACATAAAGTATGGATGTATATCTATGTAACTGAAGTTTCTTCATATTTATCTGCTCTTAAAAATGTAATGACCAGGCAGGTGGGATATCCTTGATAATCAGTTGCTCAGGAGAAGATTTCCATGAAAAGAAACTGTAAGCTTGGACACTGGTGGAGCATACTAGAGATTAATTTGAATTTTACATTTTAAACATGAATGTAGTGGGCCTTTAGTTGACAGAAGATTCCACTTCTAGTGGAAACCCTTTAACTTGGGCAGAAAGATGAGGATGACGTCATAAACTCACATGCAGTCATTATAGATAATATATAAGCCAGGGGAAAAAGGAGGTTCATTACGGTTATGGTTTGTACTCCAGTGGCACTGAATTCCCACCAGTGTTAAAAGGCAAGAGCACGTCACAGTGCCATAGGCTGATCAAAGTTTGGAGTCCTTGAAACAACCATACCACACACAAAACGCTGTTACAGAGACTCTATGAGAGACCAAGAGAACACAAAAAGGGTCTATGAAATGTAAATACAGTATCGCCAGCCTGGAAAATAGACAACACATTATTCTCACTGTTGGAATGTCCCTTATACTACATGAGTGTTTTCTCATTTGGTTCCCAGGCTTTTTCACAGTTTGACATTTCTTACAGTACATAATCCTTGCAACAAGATTCAGTGCTTACAGTACAATAACAAGCAGCAGCAAGGCTTTTTTACATATTCCTCCAAGTTATTTTCCTTAGCATGTGATCAGACTTTGAAAAATATGTTGTTTTGTAGCTGGTTTTGTCACATAAGCTTCTGCATTTAGAAATAGCTGTGTGAACAGTAGGAGAATTTGTTCTCTGGCTTGGCCTCTGATTAGATTCAACTCTTGAGGCAGAGTTTCCCTCTGGATTTTACTGCGTGGGCTGAGATTTCTGAAAGAAGAGATTACCAGTTGTGATGTTCTGTTCCAGAACTGGTACATGTGTTGACAAAACAAATGACACTGAGTGTTTATCTGAGCTTCCTGCCACTGAAACCACTATGGTTGGCAAACTGGAGCCAGAATACAATACCGGTATGAGAAAAAGGAAGCAGTAATTGAGTTTCTTTAGAAGCGCTTTTATACGGCAATCAGGAGATACGATTAAACATCAAGCAAATAGATTTTAAAAGTTATAGTTTTATATATATATATAAATATATATAAATATAAAAACCTATATAACTAAATGACTTGAAATCTTCCATCACTGGTAGTTCAGGAATTCACAATATCAAGAAATAAGCTCTAAATAATAATAATAAAAAAAACCACAACAACAAACCCCAAACTCAACCAAACAACAACAAAAACAACAACAAAAAAAACAAAACCAAAACAAACACACCTCCCTGCCCCCAAAACCCCAAAACAAAACAAACAACCCCCCCCCCTGAACTGATAGCTGCTTAATTCTGGAAGCCTCTTTCTAACAAACTTGCTAACAGACAAGCATTTCTGTACAGTTAGAAACAGCATCTTCATCACTAATATTACAGTGGCTTAAGCTGCTTCTGCTTGGTGTTGAAACTTCCTCCTCCCAAATCCAAACCCTTAATCTCAAACAGCCAGAAGAAAATTTCAGTCTAAGTAACCAATGTGTTGAAACATTAGGGGATGCAAGTCAACAACATACCAGATAAAGCCCAAAGTTTGGCAACAAAGGTCTTTTATTTTGAGAAATTTAAAGAGTACACTTGATACAAAATAAAGCATGTCTCTTTTAACAGCATGTACATATGGTGGTGTATTTACTTGTGTAAAGGATTTTATCTTAAATTCCATTGCACTCCAACTGTCTTACAAAAGAACAATATTTTAAAATGTCCCACTCCCTGCTGGTTTTATTGCTGTTTGTCTATGAGAAGCACAGTGTGCATATTGTTAGTAGTTTCTCTTAATAACATTAAATTAAAGTCTTATGCAAAGTATCAGGGAAAACTGTGATATTCTTTGTCCTTTCTAACAAAGTGCCAGGTAAATCTCTTACCTCTTTACCCTCTCTCTACAGCTTCTGATTAGAAACATACACAAGTTTGAGAAGCATTACTTAGAAAAAAAACCCCAAATAATTCCTCTAATCCCAAGCCCCTATAAATCTGTAAATCCTACTTCAATAATCTCTAATGTTTTGCAGCCAAGGTGTGCTTGATGCAAAATTTCAACTCCCTGCCTTTTTTTTGGGGGGGGGGAAGTGAAATCTGGAAAGCACAGATTTCAGTGAAGCACTATTTCAGATTTCAGAAAAGCACTATTACTGTAATGTCAACCTGACAGCCTACCTAGCTAACCATCGGTCCCAGACCTGGCGCTAAGCTGTGTGCTCCTTGGACATGTTGAGTGACTGTATCTTCCATTTATTTTAGTTAGATAGCTTAGATGCAAGCCAGAACATCTAAAAATATGAGGCTGAACTCTACAGAAAGTCAAAGCAGACAGGTAGTTGCTGCCTGAGGGTGATTCAAAGTTGCCTGAACTGAAATGGTATTCACAATCTACAGAGGATTAAAAGAGAAACTGTGCAAAATAAGCTCTACTTCCCTGTTAGAGATAGAGGCTTCACTGTCTTCCTATATCAGCTGTTAAACCTCTATCCTATCTTAGACAACTTCTACACAACCAGTTCAGGTTCTCAGGGCAACAAGGCTCACCTTCAGTCACAGAAAAACATGCTGACCATGGCAAGCACTCTGATACTGTTAGAGCAGGAAAAAAAAAATCACAGCTGAAAGACAGTTCAAGAATCTGCTCTTAGCCACCTTTCCACTATTAATTGTGGAAAGAGAATAAGGGGCATTTGTGATGATGACCTCTGGACCCAGCTAGAAAGTAGCTGCTCTCAGAATGAGCTCCTCTGTTGTTTTTCTCTTTTCTTCTGTTTCTGAGAGGCCAATACCTGTTCAGCAGTCATGCTGGCTTGGTTCCACCTGCTTGCTGATCCAGGACTTCCTAAATGCAGCAGTAGTAGTCAGCTGAAAAAAATTTAACTCCAATATACAATATAAAGCGTATATACAGAAATGCTTTATCAAGCATAAAAATATAAAGCACAGCTTTTCTGCCCCAAAGCTTATCCTCAAATAAATTATCTTTGCACCAACCTGCAAACTAGAGCTTCACATTAAAAGTAGATCTGGCCCTTTGCATCTATTCTAGTTAGAAGACAAATGATGCTTTAAGCTCAAAGCCTGTATGTCCTAATTGAGTAATGAAAATTTAGAATTTAGACAGTAAAGAATGCCTCTACATCTTATTAATGAAGTCCCTTGACAGATATTTGTATAATCTTGGGCGGTTTTTTTGCCTGAATAGGTATCAGTTAAGTGACTGGCTAGTCAACTAATTGAACACTAAATGAGTTCTTCCCTTTGTGAAGTAATATTTTAAATAAATAGTAGATTGATAAGATGATAAAAAAATTTTATTACCATCATGCTAGTAATTCAGTAGTATGCTCATTTCTACTGTTGTATTTTGGGAGCAGCTGTTGGAAGTAATGGAATTATTCTGGCATAGAACTGAGGTTCAGAATGAGACTATTCCAGCTACTACCATATCCCAGGGCAATCTTAAGGTGAGCTGCTGAAAACCAGTTAGCAGAATACAGGCAATATTTTTATTGAAAAAGCCTGTTTAATGGATATTTATTATTTTACTACTTGCTTCCTTTATTAAGATCTGTTTCTTTAAAAGGGTTAATTTTAGATAGTCTTTAAGCTTTACAGTTTCCAAAAGCGAACCCACAAAAATATCTATTTAAATGTAGATCAGCTTATTTTTCTTCCCCTCCCCAATTCAGATAAGACATATGAAAGTGGGACCTCCATTACACATTTAGTGATAGAATAACACTCCTTTATCAATTCCTGACTTCTGGTTGAGCCTTGTGTTTCTTTTAGAAAGTTATCTGGCTCTCATTAAAGACCACTGCTGAAAAAGAATGCAACAACATTGTTAGTAAGTTGTTCAAATTATTTACTTCCAAATGTTAATTTTATACCTAGTCTGAACCTCACTAGCTGGGCTATATTCTTGGATTTGAAAGCGTGCAAATCTTTTTCAGGAATCATTGTTGAACTTTTTCATTTGGCATGCTCTTTTTTAGACCAGACACATGTTTTTATCAGGTGGTATACTTGCTTTTAACAAAATCCTCTTCCATTTTTGGTGACTGGTAGCTCAACAGATGTACAAAAATGTTAAATGCAACACAATTTTCCTTACATATGCAAAATTCTGCTAGATAAACTAGGTGGCTTGCCTGACTCTGTACCAAAAAGAAATGGAGTGCTGTAGAGTATATGGTTCATTGCTCCTTTCTTGCATCCATGGATCAGACATACTGCAAAAGTCATGACATACCAAAGCCTTCTAATTGCAATTTACTATGAGTCACCATTAGCAGTCGTCTTGGGCAAAATGGCACTGACTTGTGTCATCAAAAATGTACCATGGTATATTATGTACTTATCCAGGTGCAATAATTAGCTCACATTAATGCAGTGTGCATTTTGGGTTTTGTAGCAAAGGTTATTCAAGGCAGCAAATCTGAAAGGATGTTTCTTTTTATTAGTGCTTCTGGCATGTTGCATTTTATTAAATTAGCTCAATAAAAAACTAATACCATCATAAAACTCTTACATACTCTATCATGTGATTGTGATTTAAAGAACAAGTGGCAGATGCAAGGTTTTAAAAGGAGTCTTGTGGCATAACCTCTGGAGAATTATAGTCAGATACCAATGATAGACCAATAGTTATTGCTTTTAGATGAAAGAGCTTTGATAATTTCCCTAGATGCTGCTTACACTATGTAAATGTACTGTGCATCTGCCAGGAAACCTACTCTCTGCTACCCCAAATTTCCCTGCCAATGAGAATGAAAATTGTTTGACCATCAGTGCTGAGAGGGACAGACCACTTTCAATATCCATTAGAGACAATATACCAGACCTCTAGAGGCACTATATTTTCACAGACTTATCTTTTGAGAATACTCACACTCTCTGAATATTGTTTATTTCAGCACCTACTTTTACGCATCCTGAATAACTGCATATCACTTCTGTGCCATGGAAGTAGTCCCAGGACTACAGTCAACCCATGTTCTTTCCCTTCCATTGCCGCTCAGTCACTGAGTAAATTACATTACAGTGTGAACTTTTCTTCTTATAGATACATTCATTTATTTGATATGTCTTGGCACAATAATCATCTTCAAAATCAAAAACAAGGAATATGCTATTGCATGATTCACTGGCTAACAGATGCACTATCCACACCTACATCATACACGTTACTTCTCCAAATATGCCAAATAATGTTAGATTTCCTGGCCCTCTTCCTATTTCAAAGACAAGACATAGTTGAGACTCTTAATTCTTCTTAAAAAATAAAACACAAAGTTCTTAAGAAGTAAAATATAGGCTCTTGTCATGAGCATTAGCAATAGTATTGAATCACTATTTATATGAGAAATAGAATCTGAAAGCAAAGAAGGTGACTGAACAAAACATGACATTTTAATTTCCTTCTTGAGCTTCAATGCTTGCCTTTATGAGATTCATTTTCTTAGTAGGAGCACAAAACTTTAACTTCAGAAGCTTTTTTTTTTAATAGTATGTTCTTACATTCTGCTATTTAAAAATGCACCCATTTTTTCAGTCACTTTGGAGGTCTAGAACTCTTTTTTCTACAAAACCACTTTGGAATACACAGAAAATTGAATTGGTGCACACAACTACTGTGCTTTAGTACCACCCTGACCTTGTCTGAGTAGCTAGAAGCATGAGACATCCCTGAAAAGACGTTGTTTAGATGATTAATCTTTTGTTATCTACAGGCAGTTACAGCTTAGGAAGGACAACTTGGAGTCCTCATTGACAGTTCTCCAAAACACTATCTCAATGTTCAATGGCAGCCAAAATAGACAAGCAAATGTTGGACAGCATCAGGAAGATGACTGAGAGCAAGAGAGAAAGCATCTTCTACATCTTGAGTACTGTGTGCTGTTCCGGTGCCTGTATTTCAAGAAGGCTATAACAGAGGTAGTGAATGCACAGAGAAAAGTAGATAAAATGGCTAAAGGGATGGAATACACACCCATGAGGAAGAGCTAAAATGCTGGGAATCATCAGTTTGGAGGGCAAGGATGTCATCAAAGTGTACAAAATCATGAAGGTAGTGTATGAGAAGAATACAGAATTATTGCTCACAGAATCCTGCTATAATAGCACGTAGTCACTGATACTAGTAGGAGTTTGTCTTAAGTAATAACTGTCTTATTATCCTACATTTTCTAAAGCTTTTTCTCTGCATTCTTTTATCCTTGGAAGGTGTGATCTTGGGGAAAAAAACCTCAAAATATCTGAGGACAAAATAAGATGTTATTAGAAGTCTTTCAAATTAAAAGAAATAATTCTCCCAATACTTTAGCGATAGGGAGGAGTGTGAAAACTACAGAACTTTAAGAACATCTAAGACTCAGAGATAATTGAGGACAGAAATGACACACATGTAGTTGATTCTACCTCAGGACAAAGGGACAAGCTGAATGATCTCCTGAGACTTCATCCAGTATGAGTCTATGGATGAGTATATGAAAATTAAGGGTAACCTAAGCCTATCAAGGTATTATGATTAATTTTCACTAACAAGTAGGACCTTATTGTGCCTAGTTTAATATCTAGCCAAATCTGAAGATTCACCTAAAGTAACCAGGTAGCTGTTTTCTGCTGGTCCAGCAGAGGGAGGTTTGAATTCTTTCCATTTATTCTTCAAAGAGCTAGTGAAACTGCCAAGGCCATAAGGTGTATATTATGACATTAAAATGGCAGTACTTATCGAGTTGTTGCTATAAATGTGACAAAATCAGCTATAGTATTTCCTAACAACAGTTAAAGAAAGAAAAACTAAAATTACATGGAACTTAATGGTTTGACACTCTTCAATTCTATATATATGTGAATACAAAACAAAAGCTTTTCTTCTGTTTTTTTGAAAGAATCTTTTTTCTGCATGAGAAAATGCATCCTGTACATCTGGCAGGCAGACCTCAAGTTCCTCTATGAAAGCCGAAATAATTTGTTGAATATATTTGACTCTTAACATCTTTAGCAGTATATTTCATGGATTCCTTTCAAATATTTCAGCCATGCATGTCTTGTTTGAATTTGCTGTGGAATGGCAGTGCCTGTTTTATCTTCTCTTCAAAAATCCGTCTGATTACTGGCAGATTCAGGAATGTGCAGAGACAGAGAACATTATTCCATGGAATGGCAATGCAGTCACTACAAATTGTCCTCTTGTTCTAAGTATGTGACAACATGAAAAAATAAGAGTTTTCTTTCATATGATAAATACCATTAAATTGCATATTTGGATATTGGTTTACTGCTGACATTTGTAATAATAAGCAATCAGCTACACAATAGAAAAAATGCAAAATCAGATTTTCTAAACCAAATACACTCAATCTATATTTTCTAGGTTGCTTTAATGGATATAAATAGATGTCTATATGTCTATATTGGATACTTTCAGGGCTTGCTCAGACAATAGAGTGCATAGGAAGAGTTTTAGCAAGTTGAGAAATAGGTAGAAAAGGTACAGATTTTTCACAGCCTACAAAAACTTGCTCCAATTTTGCAAGCATGTCAATAGCCCTACTGAAATCACACAAGACTACTCACACATGTAAAGCTACTTGCAAGTGTAAACATTTGTTCAGAGAGACAGGGAATAGCTCTAGGTAAGTATTCTTCATGTAAACAAGCATGATAAGAATTGCCTGGGTTAGGAATCTTCTGTAAATAGCAGAGAGACTTAGGATGCCTCTGTTGCCAATATCAGTAAACCTCCTTTAGCCTTTTCAGTGCTGAAGGATCTATGTAAAGACAATATTGTGATTGCTCTTTTAACATAATATAGAAGAAACTGCTCATTTCATCAAATCAGAACTTTGACACTACTTTTTTTCTTTTCTTTTTTTTTTCTTTTTCATTTTTTTAGTCCAGACAAGCTCAAGACTGGAACATAGCTATGGGAGGAAAGCGGTTTGGACTTTGCCTTTAGTAACCTAATGAAGATAAGATTCTAGTTGACAGCATAACGTTGATGTTTCCAGAAATCACCTTTTCATGCCAAAATATATTGCAGTGCAGTGGTAGTCTAACCCTGCCTCTTAGCCTTTTCTTGTTTTTTAAGCTTTCTGACACATGTAGCAACATTTGCAAGTTCATGAACAATTTTCTCTATGCCATCCTTTCACTTTGCAAATTCAGTCAAGAATCACACGGTAGGACAAAATGTTGCGCTGTGTAGTAAAACTGGTTTTTTCGCCACTGGGAAAGAAGGAATGTGCGTCTGTCTAGGTTATTCTGCATTATTTTTATCAGCACATATCAAAGGGCTGTTATCAAACCTGAATATCTTTCCTTCACCATCATTCATATCAATGAGGAAGAAAACATGGGGTTTGAAACTGTCAGATCTCATAAACTAGTTAGCTCTCTGGAGAGCCACATGGAATAATTCCAAGACCAAATATGCCTCTTTTTAATTAGGTTAGGCCCTAGATATTATATTTCTATCATATTCTGTCAGAATGCTGGCTTCTGTGCCCGAATTTCTTTGTCACAAAAAAAATATACCTTTGTGTAGCCAGAATTGTCAGTGGGGACTGCTTTATCTGCAAGATGAGAGATGGCCTTACCTAGTCCCCTGGAGAATGAATAATGTACTCTCCAAGAGGCCATTTGCTCTTCCAAGAAGGCTCCCTAATTTGAATGAGATGTTTTTGTCTCTAAGATTTTCTGGATATAGAGAATCTGAAAGAAAAAAAAGGTGATTCTGGGAAGAGTGTGATGTGCTTTCCTTTTGTATATTTCAAAGGCAAGAATGCTAAGAAAATATTACAAATGAATACTTTCTTCAGTGACTTACTCTAGTTATATACCTCTGCAACAGAAGTGGGGATAGTTATGAAAGAAACAGGCCTTAATGATCCTTCAGGGTCTTGCTAAGTATTTTTGAAAGATAGTAATGCTGCTGTACAAAAGAATATGAGAAAGGTCCAGCTAGGTCCTGTCACTCTGACCCATGATCCTGTTCCCAAGAGGAAGTACCTAAGGCAGAGAAAAGGCAGGCTAAGTCTACATGATACTTTCCCCTCATGCTCTCCCAGTCTCCAAAAATTTCAGCTTAGGTATTTTTCTGTGTCAGGTATGTTAGTATTTGGTAATTCTCAATAGATTCTCTGTCATGTGTTTATCCAGTTTCCTCTTGGAGCCACACAAATTTTTAGCATCCATAGCATCCTTTGGTGTAGAGTTCCAGAAATCTGCTATCTGTTCAGTGCATATTTCAGTGTTCATAATGGAATACACAGATGCAGTATTAACTGCATCTCAGAATGTCTAAACTAAGAAGGGGAAATAAAAGAGTTTTTCTAACATCTTTAAAAATTTCTAAATTAGCAACAGATGCATAGTGGATGTAGCATCCTGTTTAAGGAATTTCATTTTGCCTGTCTTGCAATCAAAAAAGTCGGTAAATGCTTCTGCAACTTCAGAGCTGAACTTATAATCTTTAGCAAAAAAGTAGTACCTTCTTCACTAATCTTCCACTGGTACCAGATTACTCCTTTTGAAAGCCTTAAGGCATATAGATTAAGCAGCATTACTTGAGTCAAAGCTTTACTTGAGTCAAATCCCTTACTTTTTATTAGTTATTTGTGTAAAAATGTACAGTCATTGCAGAAAGTTCTGTGTCATTAAAAGCAACCAGTTGGGCACAGAGAGATTGATTAAGACTCAAGCTTCACAGTAAAACTGGACTAAGTCAACTAAGCACAAAAGTAAGAAAAGATTTGCAGTCACCCTGAATATCTCCATTTAGCATCATATGTAAAGCTGATACTGAAGGAATCTCATAAATTCATGCTGTAGAGCCTGTGGCATATCAACATGCTAGGTAGATTTTTTTTTTATGCATATATGTGTGTGTATGTGATTAAGTAATAGCTGTCAGCAAGAGTTTGGCAGGAACAGGCAAGTTAGTTGTTGAATAATGACTCACAGATAACTAGGTACTCTTAGAGATCTTCTGGTTGTATTTATAGGTTTGTAAGATTTTTGGCCCAAAGACACCATTAGGGCCTCTTGAGCAATGGAGGCCATAGAACTGCTCCAAGTAAGTCTCACAGAAAAGAAAGTAAATAATGTCTGAAAGGAAACACTCTTTCTCAGAAAATACTGTCTTCAGTTTAAAAGCTCACATTACAGAGAATCCACACAAATCTTTGTAAAATATTTCAAGCATTACCATGTTTCCAATCAAACCAACACTTTTTTCCAATCCTAAATTTTTTTTTAGCATCTACTTCTAATTTTTGTCTTGTTATTTCTTTGTCTGCTAAATGACAGAACCTTTCACACTCACATATTGTCTTGACTTAAGACTGGGAGTGCGGGAAAGTAAACGCTCCTTTGGTTTAAAAGACAAAGGATCTTTCTAAACAAATATCCACTGTTAGGTATTATGTAGAAAGGCATTAGAAACTGTAAACATGGCACGTTTGTGATTGTGATTATAATGTGTAGAAGTGAGAAGGAGAAATGTTCATTTATCTCCTTACTAAGTACTTGCTTTATGTATCTTATCATGCAGTAAAACATAACGCAGCCTACTTCACCGTGGTACACTGCCTGGCACTCATTCTGCTCCCAGGTAGAGGAAGCTCCTCTGGGAACAAGAACCTCCTCCCCTAACTACAGGGTGATGAGTTCTAATCAAACTCAGCTTCAGAAATTATTTTTTCACAACCCGAAGTAGATAGGGGTAGGGCTTGCTCATCTGCATTATCTCTGCATTGAAGATTGCAGACAAGAGCATAAAAATCAGCTGTAAAAGTAAAAAACCTTGATCACTCTTGGAGAAAGGTTAACATATAAAAATTTCATTAAGATTGATTTTGGACTTTGCTGCTCTTTGAGTTAATTAATTAAAAGCAGAAACAGCTGAAAGATACATATTAATATTAATATCCTATCAGAAAGAACTTCTTTCAGTCAACAGAAGAGGATGAACCAGGGAGACCTTTCCTAAAATATATGACTTGGCCTTCAGGCCCTTTCACAGCACTTCTTTTAACACTGCTAGCTGAGAAAAGGAGTGCCTTTCAGGCTCTCCTGCTAGAGGATCAGCAGCCTTCACATGCTATTACTTCATGCCCTGTTTTTGCAATGATCCTCTTGTCCATTAAGAATGCTCTGCAGTATTGAACCCAGACCGGCTACAAAGTGATAATGGCCTCAACTTTGAGTGACATGAAAATAGATGACTTCTAGTATCAGTGCATCATAATGAATACATGTGTGTTCGAAATTACCCCCATCATATTTCACGTCTGATTATATACATTGAAATTGGAACAGGCTCAGGACAGCAATGTTTATGTAATCAAACTCAGTGAACAGGGATACAATGCAGAATTGAATGCAGGCAATGTTGGCAGGCAACCTCAAGCCTCACCTATCTTTCTATGTTCTTCGTCTTTAGGGAAATATGAGATTGGATGTCTTTCATTCACTGTTGAGAGTATTTATTTCCACAGCTGATGAAGAACTGTGGTTTTCATGGCTAAGACAATCTGAATCACAACATTCTTTTGTGTATCAATATCAAAGACTACAGAATATTTTTTCTCCTAAAAATTCCCCTTGTTTCAATAGTACTAAGGTCTGTATGTATCTGGACAAGAAATAAAGGGAATTTGAATCCAAAATTATTTTTTCAGTAGATTATTTAATTCACAATTTAAGATAAATTAAATTTGATTTGACTGTAACTGTAATTTCAAATCTACTTATATTTATGCCATAGTTGTAGCTCTTAGGTTCACAGCAAGAGTCCTACAGTAAATCAGAGAAAAAGAGACACAAGTGTTTTATGGATTTATGTTGCTTTCCTTATGCTAACATTACATTTTGTTTTTTAGCAATAAACGTTATATTCTTTCAGCAAGGAAAGCGTATCCAAGGAAGACTGAGAGGTTCAGCTTGAGGCATTTTCAAAGTATGCTTCCCTCATGAGAGATTTGAGGGAACAAGAAGGAGATAAACGAAACGTCATGAGGACCTGCAAAACACACAGATCTGCGGGGAAAGCAGCTTAAGCTACAGCACACTCTCTCAAAGCCTCATGTGTGGTAGCTCTTCTCCTAACATCGCAGCATCCTCTGCCCAAAGGAGTGCAGGGGTGGCCACATGTCCTACTGCCACTCCTCCACAGGAGTCTGGGGAGCATACATGAATGTCATCGCAGCTAAAGAGGGTAATTATCCTATAGCATCAGTGGGATAGAAAAATGTCTAACCAAAGTGCAGGCCATTGCGAGAAGTAAGCACTTGCTGCACAGAGCTGAGGGACTGCCACAGGAGGGGGCTGCAGCGCGGGGGCCCTCTGTGCACCTCCTGCTCCCTCTGCTTTGCTCAAAAGTCTTTGCCCTTGTTCATCGCTCTGCTGCTTTCCCTGTCTTGCTGCTCAGTGAAGAACAAAGCTGTAGATTATTAGCATGTATTAGCCTCAGTGTGTTTTTTTATGCCTTCTTAAAATATGATTTTGTGTGAGGAATGGTGTTTGTTTCATCTAAAGCACACGATTTTAAACTTCTGGCACATACATGTATTTGAATTAATCCTTTCTCAGCTGGATGAGGAAATGCTGTTTGATGCTTCATAAACATATTCAGTACAAGCCATTGCTCAAAGGAAAAGTTATTTCCTTGTCAGGCTTTTGTATGTGTCCCAAGAGGTCATAGTTATTCTGTGTATGTGTGTGTGTGCGCATGTATGTGCACGCGTTTAACCACTTAAAAAAAAAAAAGGCAGCCTAGTGCTGGTGTTTTTGTCATAATATCAGCCTTACTGCTAGCCTTTGGAATGACACTGGTGCTTTTCGAACACAGTTTATTTTGAGCACCAAGCTGCATGGACAAATATCTGAGCTAAAAATCTTCTTAGCCATATGTAGTGGCCATAAACAGTCCTTTGCTCTCAGCCTCTACAGGTTCATTCTTCCTTGTACGAACTATGATTTAATCCTCTCTTCTCTTGTCAGATTACTGGTGTTTTCTCACCCTTTCTGACTCACAAGGTCTATCAGGTCACCTTTTGAAACAATGATGAATCTTTTTATGTAACAACCCACCTCCCTTTAAAAATCACATCTGCAGCCTGATGCTAGGTGGCACTCTGCTGGTTTTATGACTTCCACAAAGGATTCTGCTGTCATGGCAATTTTAAACTGATATAACTATACTGACATGAATGGAGTTGCTCCTGGTTTATGCTTGAGTAAGTAACAGACATAGACCCAATTTATTTAAAAGACATGTAAAACAGAGAACAGCTTATGCTAGAGTCTTTACGAAATGCTGGTGTGAGTGGTCAAACTGGGATTGTTTCATTAGTCTGTGACAATAATTTTAGACCACTGTAACTAACTTCACTGTGAAGATAGCTCATTCCATAGAAGTGACTTGATGAACTGAAGAATCAAAACTCAAGTCTATAATTCAGATTTAGTAAGTGTACTGAGGAGTCTAACAAGAGCAGATCCACGAATAGTGTTAATTAGTATAACTGTATTAAAAACAGTGGAAGTTTTTCAGTTAAACTAGGTAAGACAGAGATTCCATAAAAGAGTTTTCTATTTTCTATCAGACCCATATGAGCACTCAAAGTATACAGAAGGTTTCTTTTTAAAATTCAATACGGTAAAGGTTTTTGGTATCAGGAAAAATGTCATTGCAATTCGCACAGACAGAATTTCTGCAGAGCTTTCTTGTAGAGACTACCTCTAGTTAGTGCAAAATACAAACTGGTTTGCTCATCCAGAACTCAGAAGTGTAGAAATGTTCAATAATGAAAAACAGTGTTGTTTGTTTTTTGGGTTTTTTTTAATGTTAACTAAATATTGTGATGCTTGATACAAAGATTGGTTTTGATTCAGGCTTACTAAGGGAAAAGAAAATCCCTCCCAAATGAGAGACAAATGAGGGGAAATGAAAGAGTAGCAAAACAAACTCAATTTTCTTCTGTGAACTGATACAGAGATAGAATTAGAGATAACCACAGCAACAGTGAAAACTTATCAGAACTTTTCCTTGCATTCTCTGTAACTCTGTATGAAAATCCCCAGACCGCATTAAGGTTTCAAATCAGACAATGCCCGTGAAGGTTAGAGATTTCTGGGAAAATATCCCTGTACGGTGGAGTGGCATTAAGAAGTGATCTAACAAAGACAAGCTGATGCTGCATGTTCCAATTACCAAGAGCTGTTATCAGGACTTTTTGCAAAGCTCTTAGATTTCTTGATAAATAAGAGAGACACAGTCTTATGTGTTATTGTTATGGTTAATGACATTGATTTCTTGGCGTGACAGCCAGAGAGATACAAAGATAGACTGAACTATATGCAATGTTTGCTTTTTATAGTGCTAGCATTTTGAACTATTCCAGTTTTTTTATAGACAGAATCAAATGAAACAGCTTCTGAATTATCCCTCTCTTTTAACCAAAGTGTAGTTTCAAAAAAAGATGGGCAGTTCTGCTTGGAAGAGTTAGTGTGGTTAAAGGAAAATTTCTTTACTGCTTGGACATTTAAGTCTGTTTTGCTTGTTCAAACCAGAATGATACTCTGGTATGAAAATTTCTTCAACTGTCAAGAAAAAGTCAGAGGATTTCTGCCTACTGCCCAAATAAAGAATATTCTTTGTGGCTGGAATCAGTGATGTTTTGGTTAGTTTAAAGGACCTGATCTAATCTCAGTGCTGGTCAGGACAGCTTTGAATGCACTGACTTCAATATGCCAGCCAGAAGTGACATCTGACAGTTGATGGCAGTTAAATAAAACATTGAAAACCTTACCAGAAAACGAATGTCAGTGTAAAGCTTTTCTACTTCACCAGTGGAATTTGCTTTTTCTTTAGCTGTTCCTTTTTCTTCTACTTGCTTTGTTTCTGTCTATGTGTTAAGTGCCCTGAATGCTGCTTGGACTTGTTCAGCTATGTGATTGTTAACTGTCTTTTGACTTCTGAAGAAAGGATATTAAGATGGGCAGTATAGAAATAAATAAAATAGGACTCTAGACAGCTACATCCAAAAATCCTCTTATGGATTATGGATTCTTATTTCCTAAACACAATAGCTGAGTTTCTATACTGTATGCTTCTAAAAAAAAACCACTTCACAACCTTGTGGAACAAAAGTGAGCTAGGCTGATGTTAAGGGTGTCTTATTATTTTCTCTGGGTTAGATATTGGTCCTGCTAGTATTTCAAAAAGCCTCAGGAGACAAGTAGCCTTTCTGTCTGTCTGGTGTGATGTAGCACTGCGGGGACTCTCCGTCGCCGCACATAACCTGGCCTTGGCTTCACTCAGGTTGTTCTTACCCATACCAGGTTGCTAACATCAGGTTTACAAAAGGTTTTCTTTGCTTTAGTTTCTGAGCTAAAATTAACCTGTCCAAAACAAACTGGAGCATTAGAGAACACGTAGACCATATAGACCTGCCTGACAAAAACCAAGGAAAACATGGGGTAAAAATTCTACTAAATTTTTTAAAAGAGGACTGTTTGTTAATACAGTTGTATTAATATTATCTTTATCTCCTCTGTTCTCAATCTATTTAGGGTCTAGAGACCTTCAAGAGTTTCTTGATCCTTTTTTTTGGCACAGTCCTTCTGCACATCCTGATTCGAGTCAGCAAAACCAAACTTTTGGCCCACCCAAGAGATAAAACCTTAAACAAATAAATAGACTCTATAATATACTTGAAGGAAGCAGGTGCAGTCAAACTGCAGAAAAGTAGCTTACAGTGATGAGGGTTTTCCAGCAACATTATAAAATTTCAGCTGAAATAAATAAATATGGGAACTGTCAGTCTGAGAACCCCAGTTTATTCTACCTGTCAGTGTGGAGAACAAACGAGACAGAGAAAGAACTCTAACAAATGAAAAAGTTAGACCATAAATGGCAAAACCTTCCCCCAACTTGCAACTTGAAATGAAAGCCATTACCTGTGAAATATATATACAGCATGTACCAGTCATGCAAAAAGAGTAGGAAGGCAGCTAATTAAAGTTGCTGGGATACCTTTTGACTAAATAACTGTCAACATTAAACACTGACAATTTTAAATTAGGAGAAGTAAAAAATCATTAAATTAAAAAAAAGTTATTAAGCTGCATATCTGGTCGTATGTGTTCAAAAACCCAGTTTTATCCCAGAACCACTGAAACTGATGAATCAAGTTCAGCATGAAAGCTATGATACTTCTTTGATTGCCTATAAAAGAGTTCATCAGAACCAGAAGACTGTGATTTTTTTATTAGTTACATGGTGTTCTACAGATAATTGACTAACTGAACATCTGTCATTATTGCATCAACCAGTAGGGACAAACATGTAAAACCAGTTTAAAATAGTTCCCATAGCTGCACACAGCTATGTCAGAATTAGTGCTTTTATGCATACTCATTTAGCTACTTGCTTTCTCTCCAAAACAGAAATGCTGGAAGTTTGCAAAACCTAGAATAAAGAATTTTCCCTTCTCATTTTTCATGGTTAATTTCATTTGGGCAGAAATGTTAACTATCTGCCTAAAAATTATTAAGCCTTATTCCCCAGCAAGTTTTTGGTTGATAATACACTACTTCATCAATGCAGCTGTAAACTCAGTTTAATGGATCCTTTAAACATCCGACGTATACAGACACTTTATACTGTGAAAGTAATGCAAACCAGCAAAATATAACAGTTTTTCTGCACCACCATTGACTTTAACAAAGATCTGCTGATTTACACCTTCTGAACATTTGGCAAATCTGCCCATGTTTACAGAAACATACCACTAGGAACCCTGACCATGAAGATCCTACCTTAAAGAAAGTAAAACCTTGACAAGGAGATATCATTATTATTATGTATTGCTGAAAGCTAAATATAGTCAAACTTCTTTCCCATTACAGTTTCTTTCCCAAACACTTTCCCAAACACTTTTCCAAACAGTTTCTCTGTTTTTAATTTTTTGATTTCAAACACTATTGACAATGAATGCAAGAAGTAGCAGTGCTCAGTTTATTTAACCTCACATTCCTTTTACAATTATGTTTCCATTAGTAGTGGCTCTTCTGTTTGCTGCCACAGGCAAGCTATTTATTTTACAGTACTTGTGCATTTCGTTATTTTATGTGAAATTAAAACCAAAAACATGAACTCTGGATGCTCTGATTCATCCTCAGAATGATTTTCTTGACTCTTTTGCTGCCAATTGTTTTGTAACATTCTCATGGTTTAGCCCCAGCCAGCAACTGAGCACCACGCAGCTGCTCACTCACTCCCCCCCGGTGGAATGGGGGAGAGAATCGGAAAAGCAAAAGTGAGACAACTTGTGGGTTGAGATAAAGACAGTTTAATAGGGAAAGCAAAAGTTGTGCAGGCAAGCAAAGCGAAGCAAGGAATTCATTCACTCCTTCCCATGGGCAGGCAGGTGTTCAGCCATCTCCAGGAAAGCAGGGCTCCATCACACATAACGGTGACTTGGGAAGACAAACGCCATCACTCCGAATGTCCCCCCCTTCCTTCTTCTTCCCCAGCTTTATATACTGAGCATGACGTCATATGGTATGGAATAGCCCTTTGGTCAGTTTGGATCAACTATCCTGGCTGTGCCCCCTCCCAGCTTCTTGTGCACCTGGCAGAGCATGGGAAGCTGAAAAGTCCTTGACTAGTGCAGCAACAATTAAAACATCTCTGTATTATCAATGCTGTTTTCAGCACAAATCCAAAACATAGCTCCACAACCAGCCACTATAAAGAAAATTAACGCTATCCCAGCGGAAACCAGGACAAACATTTATTATTAATTTTATTTATTATTTTTATTATTCACTTTTCTACTACATGTGATGTCCTGTGCAGTCCTACTTAAACAAGTAAACAAACAAATCTCAAAAGTCTTTTCTTCTATTTCTTCCACTGGACCTCTTCTACAATCTCAGAATTGCTTCTTCCCTGTATAACTAACTTGCATAAGCAAAAAGTCACAGAAATGGCAAGCTGTGCCAGTAGCTAGATTTCCAGTCAAATCATCTGAAAGCTGCTGAGTTCATCCCCAAAAACCTGATGACTCAGAAATGAAGCCTTTACTTCAAACAATGTTCTTCAAGAAGCTTTTCCATATTAGATCCTGAAAGAATTTAAGTTAAGATGTCTCACACTCTTAACTGCTTGAAAAGAGTCTTCTAGGGCTTTTTTTTACTGCTTGAGGAGAGATATTTTGAGCTTTTCAGTAGAACAGGGGCTGGGAAGAGGTTTGTTTCCCTCACACACTGCATAAACACACACCCAGAAATTTTCATTCCTGAGTTTGTCACACTTCAGATTTTAAAATGCCAATAAGGATAATGCTACAAGTGTTTCTTGTCTTATATTGCCAGTGATACCTACTTTGGATTTTGGAATAATAAGGAATATGCAGCATCTGGTCTTTAGATCATGAATGCACAATTACTCAAAATCTCAAAATAAAGAATAACAGCACAGGCTGGGAAGCATAATCTGTAATCTGAATGTTTTCCTTAAAGAAGATGATATTATTAAGGGCTAATTATGGCACATCTGTTCATATTGTATAGTACTAGCCTCAATAGGAAGTCAGAAGAAAATCATACAAGTTGTACTGGAATTACGTGTTACCTATTCTGAGTGAGGTGGCAGAATCTGGTCCCTATATTTTTAACATATTTGTCTCATTAAGTGTTAGCATTTATCCAGCTACCTTGCTTATTAGCTAAACTAAGGGGAATACATACATTCAGCTGTGACCTACTCCAGCTGTTTTAAACTGAGATTTATAGCTTGGACACACCAATTATTCCATTTTATTTTTTCCTCAATAGAAATTCTACTGTTTTATAAATTATTATAAATACTACTGAAAATCCATCTGGGCAGAACTATTTTATAATTCAAACACTCTGCATGGCAGGTGTGATATTTAATAGACTTTCTCGGATTCTATCATAATGGCCTACAGTTTTCCTCTGAATCTGAAAAAGAATAAAAACACATTTTCAGATTCTAAGAGACATCTTTTATTGTTGTTATAAATACCATGTTGTCTTGGTATTAAGAAAATGGTGCCCAGCATCAAAGTGCCTCGAAATGTTTGATCTCCTAAATAAATCAATGAGTCTTTTCTATTTGTCACCACATAAATATCATGCCAGACCCTCTTTTCACATACATAGCTCTAGCTACTAATGTACCTAATATTTATTTTATATTATACCATGCAAAGTAAAAAGTATATGAAGCCCTCACACTGAGGCTTTCTTCCTGTAAGAAGAAATGTGATGTATAGCACGTGGAGTTAAAAGAAATAAGCATATTCAAGTCTACATTTCAGAAGTTTATTCAGAAGTTTCAGTTTATTAATACTACTTCACACTGAGATAAAAGGCTTATTCAGATGGGTAGGGACAAATTAGTAAGGAGATGGGTTTCTAGCATATAAACTACTAGTTGCATTTTTAAAAAATAATTTAACTCAGTAGCATACAGAGAGAACATAAACAATCAGTCCAAACCACAAAAAAAAAAAAATCATCTGAACAGAGAGGCTCCTGACCTAGTGTAATATGCAGACTGCATGTCATAATATTTACCCTCAAATTTCAAGCCACTCTCATGCTACTTTAACTACCTTTTTGCTCATGATTTGCTCTTTGACGTCACAGACACCTCCTGTCACATACATTAACACAACAGCAAACATAAGAAGAAGAAGGAGTGTGTTCAGTGAGGTCAAAGTCAAAAAGCAGGTTCTGAGATGTGTGCAAGATAGGGAAGTATCAGTGAACGCGTTGATAGTGGAAATACCTGAAATTATTGTTAAGCAGCTAAACTTGAGACTTTATTTTTGTGCATTGAAAACAAGGCAGGTTGCAAGCATAACTGCTTCATAACCAAAGTTACCCGCTTCCCTGGATTTTAATAGCACTTAATTCTTCTTCCAGGACATCAGTACAAGATAGGATTCTAAAAATGTCTTATCCTGTTGCATAATAGACCACTTGGAGCCACTATGGTCTATATGAGGTCAATAATACCCATTCTGAAGATCAGCAAATAAATATTTATAAATGATAAAGAAACATTGCTCCTTGGAGTCTATCAATAATTCATATTTTAGAAGGCCTTAAATACATGATAAACCATAATGCTTCCAATGGAACAGTCAACTCTCATAAATTTCTAGGAGGAATTATTTTTTTATTTCATGTAAACCTCCATTACAATTCTATAGCAGAGGAACCATGCATTAAAATAGCTCTGTAAAAGTGATACTATATATATGCATGGTTAAGACTAATACTCTTTGTGGCCAGGGATAAATTGCCATTTCGGGTTAGGAATATGGGTTTCTACTTTTTATGCAGTATTATAGATGTACAAAGTGCTTAGCAATTGCCTTTATTCCTAATAATAATTATTGTTAGTTGCCTTGCAGCTGCATTGAAGAAGTCCCGAGTGCACTAAATACTATACAGAACATTGAAAACCTTAATATACATGCAACAGTTGTGTTGTTTAAACTGAACAACATAAACCCTATGAGCTGCGTGGCATGAAAACTTTAAATGGGCATAAAAATGTTTAGACCAGTCTATCTTAACCCTGTAAGAAAAGAATTATATATGCAAATTTTACCCCTAACTGAAGTAGTTACACCTGTGCAAAGTCTGCTTGTGAACAAGGACTGAGAGGTGGTTCCCACGCTGCTTACAATTTTGCCAGGTAAGACAAACATAAGGTAAAACCAAGAAAATGAGAGACTCATGAGGAGGTGAAATGACTTGCACATATTAACACAGCAGGTTAATAATGACTGCAATGAATCATTAATAACCAGGAAAAATATGTGAAATCCTTACTGCCATGTATGCGTGATCCCACTCTTACACTTTTCACTTAACAACATGGACTGAATTAATGAGTTTCGGCCTTTAACTCTGCGTTTACCTTCTGTGTCTAAATTATCAATTTAACCTGACTTAGCAAAGCATGATACTGTGATACTTCCTCTGCAACTCTAACCAGTGTCACTAGAGAATAATTCAGGTAAAGAGACCTCCTCATAAAGTAGATCAGGGCATCAGCAGCATTGAATCATAACCAGAGGGAAAAAAGAAAATTTTTATTATCAGGCACTGCCTGAAGTTCATGCCTGCTTCTTTCTCTCTAGAAAGCTTCTAGTAGAATGAGACCTCTCAAGATCTCTCTATATGACAGATGCAGTTGCTATGACATTTTATTTAATTAAAAAAAACCCCAAAAATGTTAAAGCAAAAATCTATACTGTTGCATGTACTCAGTTTGGAAAAGGTTGTTTAACTAAATTCTCCTGATTTACTCCAGTGTCGTGGTTCAACCCCAGCAGGCAACTAAGCCCCACACAGCCGCTCGCTTACTCCCCACAGTGGGATGGGGAAAAGAAATGGAAGAGTACAAGTAAGAAAACTCGTGGGTTGAGATAAAGACAGTTTAATAGGGAAAGCAAAAGCTGCTCATGCAAGCAAAGCAAAACAAGGAATTAATTCACTCCTTCCCATGGGCAGGCAGGTGTTCAGCCATCTCCAGGAAAGCAGGGCTCCATCACGCGTAACGGTGACTTGGGAAGACAAGCGCCATCACTCTGAATGTCGCCCCTTCCTTCTTCTTCCCCAGCTTTATATACTGAGCATGACGTCATATGGTATGGAATAGCCCTTTGGCCAGTTTGGATCAACTATCCTGGCTGTGCCCCCTTTCAACTCCTTGTGCACCTGGCAGAGCATGGGAAGCTGAAAAGTCCTTGGCTAATGTAAACACTACTTAGCAACAACTAAAACATCAGTGTGTTATCAACACTGTTTTCATGACAAATCCAAAACATAGCCCCATACTAGCTACTATAAAGAAAATTAACTCTATCCCAGCCAAAACCAGCACATCCAGTAGCAGTCTGGGATTTTGCTGGCTTTGGGAAGTTCTTCCATATTTCAACCAGTATTAACAAGAGGAAGTTTTAGCTTAGGTAATCCATAATGAAGGGAAGACATACATACATACCGAAGCAAAAGTCAACATGTTCAGTTCAAGGAGAGGTGAAATCCTTGCTCACAGGGCTCAGCAGCTCAGCAAATAGGTGAAGGAGCAATCTACATGAAGCCATTCTCCTCATTTTGAACTTCTCCCAGCCTTTTCTTCCACATCAGCCAGTGTGCCTGCAGGAGGAAGCACCAGAGGAATCAGCCAAACAACGTGGCAAAATAAAACACTTAAAATTATTTTCCTACTAAAGAGGTGATTTTTCTGAAATAACAACCAGCTTAGTCACAGAAGGTCAGGCCTCTGAGTGCACCTTATTTTTTGGTCCTTATTTTTTCTGACCACCTCTCCTGGGACTTCCACCCCTGCGCCCCTGCCCAGAAGCCCTACTGAAGCTCAGGGCAGGTGAGGGCCAGTGCTGTCCCAGGCTGCCTCCTGACTTGCTGCTCATCCTTCCTGCACCGAGCTGGGACCTGCCTCCCTGCTCCTGCTTGTCTGCTGGTCACTGGGCTGCCGGTGGGACCTGTCATAGCCAGGAGCCCTGCTCTGCTGGCCCTGCTCAGGTGCCCGGGGGCAGTGCCCTTGTTGGAGGGAGTGTTATCCCTACTCGTGCCTTGGTCACCCTTGGCTCTAGCTTGTCTTCCCTCAAAGGGCTGCCCCCTGACCAGTGGTAGCCAGCCCTTACCTGCCTGCAGCTTCAATCTATGAAGAGGGGAAGGAAAGAAACAGAAGAGGGGGGGGTGCTACTGTGTTTGCACCCTCCAAATGCAAAAATCACAAGATTAGGAAGAGGCAACAGGGAACTGTGGCTCCTGCAGTCCTTTGAGTCTTACTCCAGGCCACTCCACTTCATCTGTACGACAATAAGACACATGCAAGTACCTTCAGTCAGTGTAGATTGAGAACAGGACCATTGGCAGGACAGCCCCCGCTTTTCTCTCTTTCACTAGTCTTTGGAGTAGGAAGAAAGTATATTGCCTTAATATTTCCTGGTTTTAAGATGTCTCTATTGACTTTAATTAACCTTCCCTTAGGCTCACAAACATAACAAACACTACTCCTAAAAGGAAATAAAATTGACTGTGTTCCATGGGATTTTCAAGGCATTTCTAGCTCCTAAAGATACAAATAAAGGTTTTAGTGGGAGGCTTTTAAAGAGATATGTGCTATTACAATGTATCACTAATATTTCATTAATCTGGCTAGCTAATAGTTCAACATCATTAAGGTCCATGCCATAAGCATGCTATAAAATTATAAAATGAATTAAGCTGGCATGAGTTTTGCAGAACAATTATATCGTATTTTCCTTGATCTTTATGTGCTGTTTACACAGTTACAACCTTCAAGCAGAACACTTTGAACTTGAGAAAGTAATTTCCACTAGATATATGAAAACTTAACTGGTGGTACAATTTGCCAGCCTAAAATACTATAATGTAGCTGATCGTAGAATTTTTCCAACAGTCCAACTCCTGTAGAATAAGGTTTCTGGTTTTGGAAATAATTCAGAAAAGAAGTAAAATGAATAAAGTATAGGGATATGAGTCCTTTCTGAAAGCCAAGTCTGCACATAGACAGCCTTAGTGTCTTCTCTAACAAAAGTTGTTACGATAAAGTTGCACTGCCATATATTAGCATTACAGCTACAAATGTTCTTAAGCTCAGCCTTTCCTGAAATGTTACTACCAGCCAGCAACGAAACAGTAGTTAGTATACAGTATTCATCTATAACATTTTTTTTTCAAATGGCTTTAGCAGAGAAATCTTGCATAAAAATGATTCTAAATTACAGTTTATGCCATTCAGCAACATAAATGTAGTGAGAAATAAAGTCAATCAGAGTCGTTTAGTTTTTCTACAGATTGCTGCAACAAAATAATCCTTGTACTGTCAAGTGGAGTGTAAATGGGACTACTTGAGTCACTGATTTCCTATGTTTTGAACAAATATGTGGAGTTATTCCAACAGTATATCCAGAAATAAACAAAGGAAAAAGAAATTTTCTTAATATTCGGGCAGCCTTTAGCAGTTCTACAAAAGCAATTGGGTAATTGTACCAGCCTTTTTTGTTTGCCACTGAACATCTGGATTATACATGAGAATTCTTCTAAGATAAAATAATCAAATAAGAGCATAGGTTTTGCTCAATATAACATCATAAAGCAAAATTTCAAATATCACTAACATTCTGGCTGTACACACCATTCTTACTTCTCAGAGAAGTTAAACTTGAGTGCTCACACGACAGCATTTTTCACTGACAAATCTAGATAGCCTGTAGGTTTTCTTAAGCTGTAGTTCAACTGATAACTCTCCTGAGTTTTTTGCTCTCATTTACTAGTTCTTCGGCAACAGCTGCCAGTGTACTAATAAAGTAGCTCTACTGGTGCTGAACAACTGTGAATATCAGTGTAAAATATGGTTGCTCCACCCCATCTTTTATTTATCTGCTCTCAGAATTGCTTGAGCATGAAGGCAGAGTAGTTTCTGAAGCTCCCTCCTGTTTTTCTATTTCAGAGGGCAGGGCTAGCATGCTGGATGCTTCTTGTTTACTGGCAAAAAGCTGCATGAAGTACTTATTCTGTCTCAGTCTTTAGTGCTTCTACCTGGACGACATTTCAATTGGAAATGCAGTTAATCGGAATTATTCCTCTTTGTGCTTCAGTTTCAGGGACAGCACAAAACACAGAGCTTAATGTAAAACTCCCAGACTCCTTGACTAGGATTATCTGATAATCTTCCCCTATCTGTAAATTTGACCTCTGCTATTGGTCCACTATAGCTAATGGAGCTGACTTGCAAAAATCACATGCTCTTTGTACATCTCATGGATGAGTTTGGTCTGAAAGGGACTCAATCTCTATGCAGTATTGTTCCCCACACCCTGTGATTCTTTAGTGAGCCATTCTTTAAATGGCTTTGTTTTCATATTTTTTCAATAACCTTATTGAGATCATATTTTGAAATGTGTAAAGGCAATAATAAAACTTGCTCCTGAGACGCACACTCAAAGAGCAGTACTGAAAAGGTTAACATTCCCAGTTAAAGCAATTAAATGTTTTATTTATATTTTGGGGATTAAGCAAGCAATTCAGGCATTCAGGAAATCAAGCTGACAAGTCCTATTCACATAAATGACAACGTGCAGACAAAAATTAGATTAATTTCCAAAATAACAATAATTCTTTTACCCAGAATGCCATATTTATGGAAAGTGTTCAGAACATTGCTTCCAATTATTTCCAACTTTGCAACAAATTATTACAGAACAACCTTTTCTTTATAAAATTACCCTGTTTTGATGACTCATTGCACCTTTTCATTCTTTGTATAAATGGACCTTATTCGTTACGTAGACACAGAAGGCATGCATTTGCAAAACAAAAGCAAGACAGAGGGGAAAGAAATAGTTTCCTTGTTAATGTAGCCACACATTTATGAAAACTTTGCTAAATTAATGTAGCTGCAGGGTTCATAATAACCTATGTGCGCTTATGCCTTGCCAGATGGTGCATAGGTTATTTCCCTGGAATTAAGCAGTCATGCGTATTTACCTCACAGTAATACCTTTTGACAGACACATACGCATATATACAAATACATTTACAATCATGCATGAAAAAGTCTGAGAATTAATTAATCTAGGGTTTTTCAATAATAAGAAAAAGAAATTAAAGAAAATGGTCATATGATACAGTAGGTAAAAGTGGTCAACATAGCAATATTTAGGAAATGGCAGGGCAAGGTCCAACCGTTTCCTTATAAACAGCTCTTTGGTTGTTGATTGTTTGTTCAGTTTTAAATCACAGAATTTTGGAGTTGTTAGATTGTTGGTACTCCGTTGCCAGTTGATGGTGATCACACTAAAAAGTATTAGAGTCAACTTTGTATCACTGATATCTAGCTGCTGCAGAGTTATATTAGCTATGCTTTTAGATCTGGCCCCTGCTGTCCAAAGCCTTTTAAACAATAGGTTATTACAATGCATAATTTATCACTACAGATTAAAGGTACTCATGCATAGAAGACAAAAGACCAATCAGGGTGCTTGTCTAGGGGGATCCATGCTGAATATTCCTGGTTGCTGGTCATTGTCTCTCTCGTCCTAAGTCAGAGACCTGATTATCTAAGAGCTTCCCTGTCCCCTACCAGGACACATGCTGCTGGCGGGATATGCTTTGTAAGTACTCCTGGATCTCTGTGACTTGGTTTTATTCAGGAACAGTCCAGGAACACAGCCAAAGTCATTTGTGTATAAGGATTTTTCAGAGAGAGGTAATGCTATTTTTTAGGAGACAACTGTTAGTGAAAATACTGGGTTTTATGTTTTTCACTGGCTGGCTAACCTGAGTTGATTTGTTCATGATGAATGTTTGGTTTTTTAATCCTGCTGGATGTAGAATACCATTGAAAGATTAAGTAGGAGAGCCTAGAGCTTTATGTACAGCATTTTTTTTCATGACGTAAATCTAACTAAATAAAGAACAAAACCTGGAGTGAATAGTAGGAGCACCATTTGCCTTTGTCATGTTCCTGCAGTCTATGCTTTTTTCTTTACTTGCACTCATATAAATTCTCACCAAGCTTGATATGCTTAGCTAAAAGAAAGAAAAAACCTCCTCATAAACCCTTACATGGAAACAATGTTCAGATGTTAGTCTAAATGCTGGACTGTGCTTTGCCCTATCTGTAAATGTTCTTCCTCAAAAACACTGCTAGAAAACTCTTGTTTTTCCTACTTATTTTAACAAATTGTAATCTTCTTTTTCTCTATAACAATTACAGGAGTAGTAATTATCCACTCACTTAATGTGCTGCACATCTTGGACTTGTCAGCCAACTTTCCTTTGTTGGCCATCCTTTCAGAATAAGATACCCTGAGTGAACAGTGTTATTTATCCCTCCCTCTACTTCCTCCCTCCAGAGACCTCTACGCTCTCTATGTCCCTTTGACCTCAGATATATTTATAATATCTTTGATGTTCCTATGTGATAACACTTTCTTTTTAGTCAATGTTATCATATTGTGCAGAGAGCTTTTTGTGTTCCTACTACTTCCCAGGAACACAGCGCCTTCCCTAAAAAATTCATAAAATAGGGCATCATCCTACATTCTCTATCATAACAGTTTTTTATCATATAAATGTGAATGTAGTGAGACTGTATAAACAAAGAAAAGAAAGATTGTACTGGGAAGTCCTCAATGTAATTTCTAAAGTGTCTGATCATGTGCCATGTCCTTCATCCCCATAAACCAACTCTGTAAACCAAAGGGCAAAAGAAGACCATGCAGCTGATAATGGTTTAAAAAAGCACCTTGCAAAAAACGGCAACTGCAGTTGTTGAGGTACATTACTAAAAGTGACAGATTTTTGATTTGCTCTTTTTTCAAGTCCCCTGTGAGTCACATTACCATCATTTCTTCATCTGTAGGGGACAAACTCTGTCCCTTCTGTGAATTATATCAGCAATCTTCTGTCAGACACATGCAATATTGCTAGGTGACACCTTGCAGCAGGTGTTCACTTCTTCCATATGGTGCTTCGTACATTTACTTGAACTATCATATCTGAAGCATATTGAATTTGTTCAGCCTACAGAAGTTGTCAAGCTAGATGGACGACATTCTCTTAAGTATGTACATTCATCTGGGCTTGACAAGTGTCCATTTGACACTGAATGGAAATTCTTTTCCCGAGAAGGCTCCAGAATACCATATTACCTGTCACTGTAATTGTTGTGCTGCCAGAACTTTGCAAGAGATGTTTGCAGATTCCCACTGGCAAATTACTTTTATCTTGATATGTCAAAGTATAAAGTATCTAGATTTCCTGTTCTGAATTGGGTAAGTGAGCACACTTTATAAGCAATAGACAAGTCCTTACCTCCTTTTAGACTTTCATTTCATAAATAAGTGTATTTGGTCTGTGCTACTGGCTGCTTCAATAGAGTATCCATGTCATTTAAAATGGCCTCTACTGGAAAGTTGGATTTTTTTTTTTTTAAACACCTTTTTTTTCTAGAACACATCCTATTGACAGGCTATGTAATTATTCTCTATTCACTTGTTCAGCACAATGCTACCTACAGCAATGAATCTTTAACTGCTCTTGTATTTACTGAAAAGATCTAGTCACTTACTATGTGTGTGTAACATTTGGCATCCTGATTTAATTGAGGCTGCAAAGTCCTAGACAGTTTAGTAAGAATATTTATTGACTTGGACAAACCAGGGAAGGACGACACAGTCCCTGTGAAGTGGGATTCAAAATCAGCAGGCTATAGCGTCATTTGTAATCTGACAAAAATTATGCTCTGTAAAAGTCAGACACCTTTTTTTTTAGCCTACTATAGCATGATAGCAAAAATAAGTAGACAAAAAATCTTGGTCAATCTATGTTAGGATGATACATATGAAAAGACTGGTATATATGTAGCAGCAAAGGTGTCAATCCTGCATCTATATAGTGCTAAAGATCCTTTAGCCTACTTCCTAGTATTTTTCTGCACTGAACAGATTCTTGGCAGTAGCCCCAAAATTAATGAAGCAAACATATCTCTTCTACAAAATCTCTTCCAAAATTATGTTTTTCTATAACAGATTTCACTCTAACAAGCTGGTGCCGCTTGGTACTTACTGCTGTATCTTCTGGATTTTATCTTGTTACTTGTGTAGCACTGGATATCACAAGCTGAAGTGAAAACATCCACAACAAATAACATTTTGTTTATCAAAACTAAAACTAGAGAGAGAAGGATTCAGCCTTTTAGGTCATGAAAAACTGAGGGTTATAATCTGTGTAATTGATTAGATTTAGGGCAATTGCTCATAAAGCATGTTAGCCTTGGTTTCATTGGCTAGTGCCATGTAGGTGAAGGCCTTATGAACAGATATTTCTTCTTGCATTTGCTTTGATTTCACTAGAAATCAGGTTCATAAACAAGGCAGTCTTGCAGTCATTGGAGGTTCCACCCAAAGGAACTGCAATCCAAAGAATTAGTGGGGTTTTTTTCAGGTACTTCTGGCCTGCCTGAAGAGGCTGGTGGTTGTGTGAATGGCTGTGGGCATTTTCCTGCCTGTCTTGTCCCCCTAGTGAGGTTAAAAGCAGTCCATGAGAAAATGCTTGAAGAACTCATATACATTCAATTTGTATATCCTGATCCTAGTAAACTGTCTAGAAGATAGCAATGTTTATGTAGGGTAAGATCAAAAGTCCACCTATCTCAATAACCTGTCCCTTATGCTGAACAGGAATAAATAGTTTTTACTTCATCATAATGTCACTCAGCCAGACAGTATCATTTGAGATCTTTCTGCAAGTCTTTGCCACCTGTTTTAGCTGAACTCCAAATAATTCAGTATTATTATAAACTTTGTCACATGACTGTTCATCCCTTCACTGATCGCTTGTGAATTTGTTTATCTGCTCTAGCAAAGAACCTTTTCATAAAATCTCAGAATAGTTGAGGCTGGAAGGGACGTCTGGAGGTTGTCTTGTCCAACCGCCCTGCTCAAGCAGGACCCCTTAGAGCCAGATTGGAGACTCTGGAAGCTAAGGAAGGTTCCAGAGTCTCTAAGGAGGGAGACTCTGGAACCTCTCTGGGCAGCCTATTCCAGTGCTCAGTTACCCTCACAGTAAAAAAGTGTTTCCTGATGTTCAGATGGAACCTCCTGTGTTTCAGTTTGTGCCTGTTGCCTCTGGTCCTGTCACTGGGCACCACTGAGAAGAGCCTGGCTCTGTCCTTTTTGCACCCTCTCTTCAGGTATTTCTATACATTGATAAGATCCCCCTGAGCCTTTTCTTCTCCAGGCTAAACAGTTCCAGCTTTCTCAGCCTTTCCTCATATGTAAGGTGCTCCAGTCCCCAAGTCATCTTTGTGGCCCTTCGTTGAACTCTCTCTAGTATATCCATGTCTCTCGTACTGAGAAGCCCAGAACTGGACACAGTACTCCAGGTGTGGCCTCACCAGCGCTGAGTAGAGGGAAAAGATCACCTCCCTCGACTTTCTGGCAACACTTCTCCTAATGCAGCCCAGGATACCTTCTTTGCCACAAGGGCACATTGCCAGCTCATGTTCAACCTGGTGTCCACCAGGACCCTCAGGGCTTTTTCTGCCAAGCTGCTTTGCAGATGGGTGGCCCCCAGCATATATTGGTGCATGGGGTTGTTCTTCCCCAGGTGCAGGGCTTTGCACTCCTCCTTGTTGAACTTCATGAGGTTCCTGTTAGCTCATTTCTCCAGCCTGTTGAGGTCCCTCTAGATGGCAGCATGGTCCTCTGGCATATCAGATACTTATCCCATTTTTGTGTCATGAGCAAACTTGCTGTGGTTACATTCTGTCCGATCATCCAGAACATTAATGAAGATGTTAAACAGCACCTAGGGTACACTGCTAGTCACTAGCCTCCAACTAGACTTTGTGCTGCTGATCACCACCATCTGGGCAGAGCCATTCAGCCAGTTTTCAGTCCACCTCACTCTCTGCTCATCCAGCTCGTACATCAACAGCTTCTCTATGAGGATCTTACAGGAGACAGTGTCAAAGGCCTTACTGAAGTCCAGGTAGACAATATTCACTGCTCTCCCCGCATCTACCAGGCCAGTCATTTCATCGTAGAAGTTTATCAAGTTGGTCAAGCATGACTTCCCCTTGGTGATGCCAAGCTGACTACTCCTGATGATTTTCTTGTTCTTAATGCACCTGGAAATGGTTTCCAAGATTATTTGCTCCATCACCTTCCCAAAGATTGGGAACTACTGGCCTGTAGTTCCCTGGGTCTTCCTTCTTGAAGATAGGAGTGACATTTGCTTTCCTCCAGTCTTCAGGCACTTCTCCCAGTCACCAGGATTAATCAAAGATCATCAAGAGTGGCATCCCAATGACATCTGCCAGTCCCCTCAGCAGTTGTGGTGCATTCCCTCAGGGCCTATGGATTTATGCATGTCTGGTTTTCTTAGTATTCCCTGACCTGATCCTCTTCCACCAAGGGTACATCTTCCTTACTCCAGCCTTTCCCCCTGGTCTCTGGGATTCCTGAAGGGCCAGTCTTGCTCGCAAAGACTGAGGCAAAGAAGGCATTCAGTACTTCCTCCTTTGTAACCAGGTTATGTGTCCTATCGAGCAATGGGCCCACATTTTCCCTAGTTCTCTTTTTGATGCCTATGTACTTATAGAAGCCCTTCTTCTTGTCTTTCACATGCCTGGCCAGATTGAATTTTATTTGGGCTTTAGCTTTCTTAACTTCATCCCTGGATGCTCAGATGATGTTTCTGTATTCCTCCTACATTACCTGTCCTTGCTTTCACCTTCTGTATGTGTCCTTTTTCTGTTTGAGTTTGTCTAGGGAGCTCCTTGTTCATCCACACAGACCTCCAGGTATTTTTGCCTGACTTCTTATTCACTGGGATGGAGCTCTTTTGAGCTTGGAGGAGGTGATCTTTGAATATTAACCAGCTTTCTGGGGCTCCCCTTCCTCCAAGCCTTATCCCATGGGACCATCCCAAGCAGTTCTTTGAAGAAACCAGAGACTGATTTCCTGAAGTCCAGGCTTGTGAGCTTGCTTTTCACTCTCCTCCCTACCCCCAGGATCCTGAATTCCACCATCGCATGGGCACTGCAGCCAAGACTGCCTTTGATCTTCATATCCCCAACAAGCCTCTCCTTGGTGAGTATGAGGTCCAGCAAAGCACTTCTCATTGGCTTCTCAATCACTTGGAGGTCGAAGTTATCACCAATGCACTCCAAGAACCTCCTGGATTCCTAATGCCCTGCTGTGTTGTCCCTCCAACAGATATTGGGGTGGTTGACCAGGACCAGGGCCTGTGAACATGACGCTGTTCCTGCCTGCCTGCCTCATCCACTTGTTTTTCCTGGTCAGGTGGCCCATAGCAGACACACACTATTATGTCACCTTTACCTGTCCTCTATTTAATCCTATCCCATAAGCTCTCTGTTGACTCCTTGTCCATCCCCATGCACTCCAGCTGCTTTCTCACATAAGGGGCCACTCCCCCTCCTTGTCTTCTCTTCCTGTCCTTCCTGTACAGCCTGTATCCCTCTATTGCAACACTCCAATCATGGGAGCCATGCCACCATGTCTCCATGATCCCAACAAGATCATAGCTCTGCAACTGCATGCAGGTCTCTGACTCATCATGTTTATTCCCCATACTGAGTGCATTAGTATACAGGCACTTAAGTGGGGCACCCCAGCATGTTCAATTCCTGGAGAGACTTTGAGGGATTTGTCCACAACAGTCCCTTGTAGGCACCTCCTTGCCCATGTGCAGGTGCTGGAGGTCACCTCACCCAAGCCCTGTTTTGTTGACTTTGTGTTGCCTTCCCATCACAATACCCCATTCCCTTTTCTCAGCAATCCCTCACAAGCCTGCTGGTTGCCCTCTCCCTCCCCCATCATTCCTAGTTTAAAAACCTCCTAATGAGGTCAGCTACCCTATTAGTGAAAATATTCTTGCCCTGCTTAGTAAGGTGCTACCCATCTCTCCCAAGCAGACACTGGTTTGCAAGCAGAGTCACATGGTCATAGAACCCAAAACCTTGCTACCAACACCAGTTCTGCAGCCAATTATTGACTTGTTCTATTAGTGCCCTTCTCCTCACATCCTTTCCCCTCACCAGCAGGACTGAGGACACCACCTGAGCCCCCATGACCTTGACTACCACCCCCAGAACTTTTGTTACTTTTATGACTCTTAGTAATTTTATGGTCATGACTTCCATTTTCCAGTTTTCCCTCTGTGGGGACCTCCCTCTGTTGCGTTGGTTATGGTAGCCTTTGTAAATGTAACTTATTTTTAAAAACTAACTTCTATTCCCCTGATGCTAAAGCCAAGTCAAACATCAGATTATATAGTATAGAGAGCTTTTGTAATCTTACATTAGAGTTTCTTAAAAATACTTGCTAATTTCTTGCTATAAAGCTTAGCAATTTGTTGCAAAACCATTTCTATCAACACTTCAATTTTACACAGTTCATCACTGTAAGTATGGAGAGAAATCATCAGTGTGAAAACCTCCCAAAATCCTTCTGTGTAAACCAATGAAAAATGTTAATTAGTCTTGCAAAGACTTTAGTTTCCTTTTATAGCATCATAATTTACAAGCTTCACAACCTAGTGCTTTATAATTTCAGCTTATGCTTCTGTGATGTTTTAAAGTGTGTTGGGATGAGGAAGCTGCCCATAAAAATCTTTTCTTATGCACCTTATTACACTTTTAAGTTGTAAAAGTTTGTTCTTTTCAGTTTTCTCCATTAAGACACAGCTTTATCTTTCTGAGGAATATCTGCTTGTAATAATTTTCTGATACTTCAATTTGATCACATTAGTTTTTATTGAGTTCTTTTAAAGTCATACTTAATTGTGGTTTATACCACTGATCCTCTATGGCACTAATGATCATTCTCTGTGTGCCATACAGGTCTTTTACTTTTTGGCTGTGCCTTTTAATTTTCTTCTTCCTCATTTTGTTCATCCCCCTTTTAAAATTAGACATTTACGACATGATATTTTTTCCTTTTTTTCCTATAAAGATTAGAATTTCACTGCATTATTGCTACTTTTATTGAGCAGTTTTGGCAGTTTTATCTTGAATAGAGATCTCAACAATTCTCAGGACATAACCAAAGACTGTCCCATATCTTGAAGTCTCTAACTGGCTGGTTCAAGAAATGTCCATTGATGGTGTCAAAAATGTTACCATTGCACCATGGTGCATTATGAAATTGACCCAGTCCACATAAAGTCATCAAAATATCCTGGTTTGTACACTTACATCCTTTCAAATGTCTCTTACTTTTCACACTCATTGTTATCATGTTAGATGATTTATAGTAAAACCCTGGTATTGTACTTGCCCCTCTTCAAAACAGAACTTTATTTTTTGTTGGTCTTTTGTGATATCATCAATGCATTACACACATCTGACAACGTTTTGTTAACATAAGGCACCGTGTCTCTTCTGGCATGATTATCTCTTAGTCACAAATAATTTTTAGTTTCCTATTTACTGAGTTTCACTTACGATTTTGCTTTCATCAAACTTTGGAGAAATCTGTTATATTTCCATTTTAATCCTGAGATTTTAATTAACCTTTTTATTTTTTAGATTCTGAACATTTGTAAAGAGGTACGTACACATTTCATATAAGTCTGTCTATTTTTATGTGCCTTAAATATTGCTTAATATTTCTTAATGTTATTCTTCAGTATCTTCTACCCATATTTTAGAACTTCCTTCTTATTCATATTCAGAGAATGCAGCATTTTTCTCAGGGGATTACGATATTCGTTATCTTAAATGGAGTGTTCTTTCCACTGTTTTACTTTCCCCTGTATTTTAGGTATAAAGAAAAAAATACTGAAAGACTGTCTTAGCTTTAATTGTTATGATCTGGCACAGTGTCAGCAAGTGGCCATTTTGCTGTAACACATTTTCCCTGTGGAAGTTCCTTTCACTGTAAAGCTTTTCTGAGTTCTTATGAACCATTAACATCTCCCATGTTTTTTCCATTATCCTTCCAAGACTCATTCGCATCCTCTTCAGTCCCATGCATGATATAGGCAGTGCTCCCACGCATGTTCCTGTCTTCGAGAAGGGCTTACATTTTCTGGATTTCTTTCACCTCTCCTTATCAAACTATAAATGCCATAATGTCTCACTGAGAGGGCTAGAGCTGACAGAGCCTCACAGGCTTTAGAAAGATGCTTTTAGCTGTGCCTAGAACCACACTTACAGGTTCCTTGTCTCAGATTGGTTTACCAGCCAGCAAATCTGGTCTATATGGATTGCCTTCGGGACCTCCTTAGAAAATTATGTGCTTATAATAATCAGACAGAAAAGAGAGAAATTTCACAAGACTGGTGAGCAGAATATTGATACCAAAAAGAATATGTTTGCAAACTTACAAGGAAGCAAATAATTAAATCATTAAGCACCACTATTAACAGCACTCTTGATAGGAATCTGGTACTGAATCTGAACCGTTTTGCAGGACATACAGACCTAATCTAAACCTCTTAATATGTTTTTCTTCTCCATTGCCACCTGCAAGTCCTCTCCACAGAAATTATAGGGAGACAAGAAGGTTGGGGGTCAGCTTTATTCCTGGCTGCTGCATGTTCTGTCTTCCCCTGCAAAGAGCCAAAGCTCTGCAGGTGGGATCCTGTGGGTCCCAGAAGGAAAGCTAATATGTTCCCCAGAAAATCATATGGGAATTCAAGTTCCTACTCCAACATTGTGCTGCAGTTTCCAGTATGGGATAAAACGCTGCTGCCATAGTAATATCATGGCAGTACAACGAAACAGTGAGGAAGAGAAGAGAAAGAGAAACTAGACATTTCTATCACCTACTGTCCAAAAGATTTAGTATTATTATAGTAACTGGTACTATGGTGAAAGAGTCAAATGGATATTGTGCATTGTTACCACAGAGTGGAAATGCAGTAGCAGAAACTTCTGACCATTGTCACCCTCGGTCAGTCTTCAGCAAATATGGCAGCATCTAATCGATTCCTTCAACTTGCCAAGCTCACTTTTCTGTATGCACCTGTTCTCCTCTGCTGCAAGTTATAAAAATAAGCAGGTTCACATTTCATCTGCAAAGGTGAGTTATTTTTTTATATATATTATTGTTATTTACACAGCACTGCGTGTCACAAGTGTGTGTGCAAATATAGGAAAATCACCTATATTGTGTATTCCCGCTCATACATACAGATTTTTCTGCAGCTAGTCAGAATTGATGAGCTGGTTTAAAAAATGTGAGGAAAATATGACAGCCAATGTCAGAGGAAAATAATAAACTGTATGGGAACAGCTCCTGTACATAGCTAGCTACATACATAGAAGCTCCTTTCTGGATCTCTATCAGAGGGGAAAGGGTACATGTTGAAGCAACACAACAAAGAGAAGAGAAACTCTGTTGTAACTAGCTGGATCCCAGTGATAACAGTGTTGGTGATAATTAATTACATGTGTTGTGTACAAAGTTTACTACTTTGACAAGACAGAAACAACTTTATTTGTACTTTGTAGAGGGAATACTAAGACCAGATGACAGCTCACCCCTGAACTTCTTCTTCAATGTGTCATATGCATGGGGTGCACTCTGCATTGCGATTGGTAACTGGGAAATTATTCCCGTACCTTGAGAAAAGACAGGAAAAGAGAATAATAAGCACAAAATACTAAAAAAGTAAATGCACAGATGTATCTCTCCTGTAAGCATAAAGGCACAGCAGTATTAACAGTGAGATATTTTGATCTGGTAGTAAAGTCAAGTCTTAAGAATTAACAAAGCAAAACCAGCCAGGAGTCAGAAGAGCAGGTGGACTGAAAGGAGTGAACTTTAGCCACCATAATCTTCTTGGGATCTCGGGATCTAAAGACAGAAGTGTAGAAGGCATTTAATAATATTCATGTTATTTGCAGAGTAGGGAATCAGCTAATAATTTCTGTGATAGAAATTTGACCTAAGAAGTGTTTTAATGACTAGCTTGATTTAATGTTTTTGTTGTAAAAATCTGAGTGCATTCATATGAAGTATTATATATATAAACAGACAAGTGATTGGTCACTTTGAAAACCAATCTGAAAAGCAATTTCCTTTACATGAGAGCCAAAGATAGGGATATCCAAAACAACTGGCTATGGTTTTTTTTAAAGTTATAACAGCTTGCAGAATATAACCTAGAGCCAGTATAGTCCAGATGAATCTCTGAACTGATTACACCACAAGACCTTTTCAAATAAGTCAAGATCAGAAACAAATTATTAACAGAATATATTCTTTTATGCCAAGGTATGAAAAAAGAAGCCAGAGTATCCTTGTAACCAAGGATGCTGCGGTCTACATGAGTGGTCCAGTGGCTGGATGAAAACTGGCTGGATTGTCAGGATCAAAAGGGAATGGTTAAAGTTTCATATCCTGCCTGGAGGCCATTATCAGTGGAGTACCTCAAGGAACTATCCTGGGACCTGTCCTGTGCAATATCTTTATAAACAACCCAGAAAAGTGCACCCTCATTAGGTTTCTAAATGATGCCAGACTGGGGGTGCAGTTGATAAACCCAAGAGCAGGCCTGACACTCAGACAGGCTGGAGGAAAGGGGCCAAAGGGAACTTCATGAAATTAAGCAAAAACAAATGTGAATTCTTGCACCTGAGATAGACCAAGACCTGAAAAAGTATGAGCTGGGAACTGACCAGCTGAGGAGCAGCCCTGCTGAACAGCTTCTGGGGGTCCTGGGGGACAGTGGGCTACACAGCACACAGCAGTGTGCCCTGGCAGAAAAGAAGGCTAACAGCATCCTGGGCTGTGTCAACAAGAGTGCAGCCAGTAGATCACGAGACTTCATAATTTATCTTTTTGCAGCAGTGGTTGGACTGCATCTGGAATACTTTGTCCAGTTTTGGGCCCTTCATGGTAGAAAGGATGCTGATAAACTAGAGTGAGTTCAGTGGAGGGCCACCAAGATGATCAGGGTGGGGGGGGAGGGGATGGAACAGTTGCCTTTTGAATAAATGCTGAAGGACTGGGACTTGTGCATCCTGGAAGCTAGACAGTTTTGGGGGGGCCTATCAGTAGCTTACCCCAGTGCCTATGTGGAGGTTACTGAGAAGATGAGGTCAGGCTTTCTGGTGGGGTCCATGATGAGAGAAAGACAGAAAATTGTCCTAAATTGTAAGAGGGGATGTTCTGACTGGTTATAAGGAAAAAAAATTGAGAGTGGTAGGACAATTAAGCTTTGGAGATGGTTACCCAGTGAGGCTGTGCAGTCTCTATTCTTTGAAGTTTTCAAAATCTTGTGGAAAAACCTTGAACCACCTCGTCTGAATTCAGTGTTGACCATGCTTGGAATGGAAGGTTGGACTAGGTTGGAATGGGAGGTTGGACTACTTGGAACAGGAGGTTGGACACTGAATGCGGTGTTGACCATGCTTGGAACGGGAGGTTGGGACAGGGACAGAATTTTTAGCAAGGCCTGTTGTCGGGGACAGACTTTTTAGCAAGGCCTGTTGTGATAGGACAAGGAGTAATGGTTTTAAACTAAGGGAGGGCAGATTTAGACTGGATTTAAGAAAGAAATGTTTTACAATGACGGTGGTGAGGCACTGGGACAGGTTGCCCAGAGAGGTAGTGGAGGCCCCATCCCTGGAAACATTCAAGGTCGGGTTGGACGGGGCTCTGAGCAACCTGATCCAGTTGAAGATGTCCCCGTTCTTGCAGGGGTGTTGGACTAGATGACCTGTAAAGGTCCCTTCCAATCCAAAGCATTCAATGATTCTATGACTACAGACCCCCTGAGGTCCCTTCTAACCTGAATTATTCTATGACCTCTAAAGGATGCAATCTCCCCCTGCCACCCCCCAAGTTCCTCATAGTTGGAAATCAGAATCAAACAATTAAGTCTCTTCTATAATAATGATTTTTATAGTTATAACAACAGAGCCTCCCTCATACATGGACAGTCTCAGACCTGATTTCATAGTGGGAGGTAGTAAAGAGACTGGGTTGTCTGATGCAGGAATACAGCAAGTCGGACATTTTCAGTGAGGGAAGAGGAGAGGGAGAGGAAAAAGATTTAAAATTATTCCGTAAGTACAGGTGTCCTGCTCTTCTTCTTGATCCGAGTAGTAAATCCTCTCCTCCTTAAGAATACCATTCCCTTGTTGCTTTTTTATGTCATCATCATCATCTCTATCCATTTCACAAACTGTGGAATAAGATCCCTAGACCTCAACAGTTTTTCCTCTGTTTTTTAAGTGTCAGGATATCTGGACTACTGATCTGAATAGAACAGATCCTGCCTTATAGAATGTGACAATCAAATCATAGAAAATTTGGAAAAGACTTTAAAACTTCTGGTACAACCTCCTTCTTCAAGCAAGGCTTATTCCAAACTTAAATCAAGTTTCTCATGGACTTTTCTAGTTTTGCTTTGAGAATCTCAAAAAATGAAGAATCCGTAGCATCTCTGGGCAACCTGTACTTAACCACTCTCATGGTAAAGATTTTTAATTTTTCTTTACGACTAGTAAATTTTCCTTGTTGCAGCTTTGCCTCTTGTCCTTTAATTGTTCATCTCTGAGAAGGTTCTGGCTCCATCTTCTCTATAACCTCACTTCTGGGAATGAAAAACAGCAAATAGATCCCCTGTTAGCCTTCTCCAAGTTAAACAGACCCTATTCTCAGCCTCTCCTTGTATGTTATATGGTCTAGCTACCTAAGCTTTTTAGGAGCCTGCCACCAGACTCTTTCCAGGTTGTTGACTTCTTTCCTGTACTGAGGGTGTCCAGAGCTGTATGCAGTATTCCAGATGCAGCCTCATCAAGTGCCAGGTAGAGGGAAACAATCACTTCCTTTGATCCACTGGCTCTGGATGTGGTTACTTCTCACAATGACACACAACTGATTCATGTTCAACTTCCTATCCACCAGAACTCCGGGACCTTCTCTGACATGCCAGTACAGGTCTCTAGCTTGTGCCAATGCCTGGGGTTCTTCCATTCCAGGTTGCAGGCTGGTCTTTGCATTTGTCCATGTTGAACTTCATCCAGTTTCTTTTGGACAATTCCTTAAATTTATCAAGGTCACTCTGAACACTATCTTCCTGCTATGTTGAAAGCATTGTTAAAGTCAAGATAAATGATACCCACTGCCTTCTCCTTGTCTGTAGAACTAGTCATTTTAAGACAAAAGACAATCAAGCTGATAAAGAATGATTTCCCCATAGGAAGTCTGTACTATTAGTTTCCATCTAACATTTTTTCTTTCTTTTGCCTGGAAATGGCTTCCATGAGGACATGTTCCCAGAAACTGAGGTGAGGCTGTCTAGCCTGTAATTCCCCAGATATTTCTTCTGGCATTTGTTGAAGACAGGTGTTACATTTGTGTTTTTGTGCAAACCAGAGACCGTCCCTCATTGCTACAATCCCTCCAAGATATTGGAGAATGGTTTTGAAATGACATCAACTAACTCCCTATTTTACAACCACATTACAAGAAGAGTTTAAAAGTAATACTAAATAATTGAAAGAACTTGCACTATAATATTGTACATCCTACAAGTTTGCTTTAGCAGTCTTGGATGCTTTTTGCAGAGCTGTGGTTCATAGGATCTACCATATTTTGACACAGTGATATGTGGATGAAAAGGAAGAACCTCACAGTTGGTTCACAGGCACGCCTTTCCACAAATGAAGCTTAAATTAGAGCCTGGTAGTTTTAGAGATCGAAGTAAATGTGAATGAAGAAAACTGCATGAGAGTGTCACTCATTTTAAGGACATATATTGTACAAGAGCCAATTATCACCACATTTTTTTGGAAGATATTTAAGGTCTTCCAGGCTTTGGCGGGGGGGCTATAGAAGTTAGTTTGTTCCCTAATAGTATCAGCAAAGATACACTTTAGGCTTGGAGCTTTACTTCCAACTGCCCTTTCTGTCACCAATTATTTTGTGCACACACCAAAGGAAATCAGTCAAGACTGTCAGCAGCATTGATCCTGCTTCTCTCTGCCAGATGTTCTTCTTGTCCATCTGCTCACACTTGCTTTGCACTATATGAAAAAGAACTGGAGGCTGTGAGGTGACACTGCAATTAACCTTGTAAATGATTTCCCTTTTGCAAATGAAACCAGCAATTGGTTCCATAACTTACACAATTAAGAGCAATGCATCTTAGTCATTTTCTGTAATCCTCCATTTAATATTTGATCATTGATTTAATGTTTAATACTGTGGAATCATTTCTGTGTCCCTCATTTCTTGAATGTCCTTGATTTTAAGGATAGTCAGCAAGATAGTAGCTTGATCTTGCAAAGCTTTACTTGTGTGAGTACTCTGATGAAGGCCAATGTGATTATCCATACGAATAAGGGTTCGCATGGGTAAATTCTTATATTTCAGACATATCATCCCTGTCTTAATAGTCTTCTTTAACTGTTTTCTTTTCTTTGGAGCTAGTTTAAAATTAATTATATGTGTGGAGAGGTCTTTAGGTGTTAAACATAATTATTTTCAAAACTCAAATTTCGGTGCAACATGATTTGAAATTTTGTCATGTCTTAAAACAGTTATTAATAATCATTTTTAACCATAGAAAATCAAAGCTGCCTGTCAATATCAACTGACATCATGTGAGTGAGAACATGCATATGTATATTTGATATATACTAAAGTGAAATACTTGGAAGACTGAACATTTCAGGCAGATATTTTGCCAATCTACCTAGATATTCAGATATCTTAATCCTTAAGGGTAAGTGTTTCTGTCATTCCAGGCCTCTCAATCTGTTATGTAAAGGCTGCCAGTATGTTGCAATTTTTTGAAGAAAACTACTATTCACTGAGAAATAAATGAAATAAATGATCAGGGGCTTGTTTTAATGGACGATTCAGATGACCAGTTCAGGAGTTGCAGTTAGGCTTCCAGAGGTGAAAGCACATTCCATTAAATTATTGTATTGTATATCTTTGCTGTTATTTCATTTCAAACTCCACAAATATTTTCTTATTCAGATGAAAGTCACTAGGTTACTATAATAAGCAGTTGTATTATGTGACAACTGCCATCTTGGTCATGACCTGGGATAGAAAATTGAGTTTTCAGTTGATAAAAACATTGGGTACTACAGCTGGAGCCACAGGACTGACCCCTACACTTTGCTATAGTAGCATGACTCTACACACAGGGCAAGAGGTACCACTCACTACACCATGTGTTGTAACAGCTGAACCCAGAAATGCAAGAACCCACCATTGTGCTAGATCTTGGTGGATGTGGTGGAAACTTCCAGGTTGCTTAAAGTGGCAGTTCCTTGTTTTGTTGGGAAAAGTCCTATTACTCATTCAGCTATGAATCAGTTTTGAAACGTATGGTTCCTCCACAATGCCTTGGGAAATTTTGCAAATTCAAATAGTTAAAATAAGTTACAGTGAATTACTTTCCCAATAAATATAAAATAATAAACAGAATATGTTTGATAAGTGCAATAAGACCTGCCATTAATGTATATAATTTGTTTCTGTTTGGTTGGGTTTTCTTAGTTTTTGTGGAACTTGTTTTAAATCAAGTGGGAAGGTTCATTATTTGTCATCCGTAACAGTAGCTATATCTGTTTCCTATTGTGTATGCAAACCTTCATCTTAAAGTTCACTGAAATAGCCTTGTTTCTAGTCTTGTCATCTTCAAGGTTCTCAGTCATGGGGCTTTTTTATACATTGCAACTTTTATAGTGTAGGTCTAGAGACATTGGAAAAATAAATAACAATGAAGAAGTCCATATTTTTTAAATTCTAGTTTCTCTGCATGGAGATTATCAGATTAAGAGCAAATAGAACCTGAATCTGTCATGTTTTTAAGTGTTATTAAATGAAACAGTTTTGTCTTTTCTCAAGAGCCAACTGATTATAAGAACTCCACAATTCTTGTAACATTGCTTACAAATAATTGACAGATTAGCTTGTGCTGTGTACTGCTCATGCTTACATGGGCTTATTCTGCAAATAGAAATTTATCCTAGGATTGATCATGAAGTAAGGTATAGTTCACTCTGAATAAGCACAGATATCTTAGAACTAGGTCCAGACACATATTACTCTATGGGAGTGTCCTTCCCTTCCCTTCCCTTCCCTTCCCTTCCCTTCCCTTCCCTTCCCTTCCCTTCCCTTCCCTTCCCTTCCCTTCCCTTCCCTTCCCTTCCCTTCCCTTCCCTTCCCTTCCCTTCCCTTCCCTTCCCTTCCCTTCCCTTCCCTTCCCTTCCCTTCCCTTCCCTTCCCTTCCCTTCCCTTCCCTTCCCTTCCCTTCCCTTCCCTTCCCTTCCCTTCCCTTCCCTTCCCTTCCCTCTCCCTCTCCCTCTCCCTTTCCCTCTCCCTTTCCTTTTCTTCTTTGCCTCTCCTCTCCTCTCCTCTCCTCTCCTCTCCTCTCCTCTCCTCTCCTCTCCTCTCCTCTCCTCTCCTCTGTCTTCCTGTCTTCCTTTCCTAATTGTGGAAATCCAGAATTATTTTGCTGTTTAGCCAATAAAGCAGAACTTTTCGTGACATTTTGTTCTACATCATCACCACTTTTTACCTCTTCACCAAATGAGAGAAAAAGCAATCTGTAAAATCTGTCATTGGTCACTGTCCCTTTTCCACTTCACAAACTTTCTACCAAGACAGTAAAAGTTGCCACTTTTTTGCACCAGTTTGTTTATCTTTCTCTCTCTCTTTGTGCTGTCCATTTAATTAAAGGTCAGGATCTATGACTATAATCTTCTTCTGGGGTAATAGCTAAACCTAGTAGGGTATCTTCTTTACACCACTGACAGTCTATCACTGATGATTCCTCATGGTAGCTATTCTGTGCACCTCATCATTCTGCTGGATATTTCTGTAGAGACTGTCTTTAAAATCCCATTTGTACCATTTGGGTCAGGTCAGGAAGAGTAATGGCTCTAATCTTGTTGGAGTGATATTATTAATCTTGAAGCAGGTGAGGAGCAAGATGCTTTCTCCTGCCAAAGAATTCAGACTTCAGTTCAGCAGTGGGTAATCCCAGGTTTATTGCACATGGCAAAATGACTCAAAGATTAAGCTATCATTTTTCATCATATTTAAACCTGTATGCTATGGTCAATCAATTTCAGAGAACTAAGATGGAGGACTAAAGTTTCCCTTTCCAGTTTCAGCCAGCTAGTTTTAAATTTTCTTAATATGTTTTTAGCAGATAATAAGCAAAAGTAAACAGTAGTAGCTGTGAATCACAGCAGTATTCCTCTATGATCATAATCGTATGCTGAGCTTTTTGCTTCTGGGTATAACAGGTGCATATTTGCTGATGTCTAGAAATTTGAAAAATTCACTTCACAATTAACACCAGATTCAGCAATTTGTCATTTAAATTTCAGGACCGACCTGTTGTTTATAAAAACCATTAACATCAGCTGCAGTCACTATCGCTTCTAAACATCCAACAAGGATTTTTTAGTATCTAGAAACAGGACGCTCCAAAACGCTCTATGTGTGCATCTGTTTTGTGTACCCATTCAAATGGGTACTGATTTGGGGGTAAGCTTCACTGCTTGGTGACCAAGAAGGTTAGCAAAGAACAGGATGGAATATCAGGCTTTTGTTTTCTCTTGGTTTAGGTCCCCATGCACATTCACCTGGAAAATGGATTGGCTAAGCCTACTGTGCCTGGCAAAGGTGTTTCTATAAATTACACCTCCATATAAGAAATATTGATAAAATAACACAGTGCAACACCATTCCTAGAAAGGCCTCAAAATAACTTTCTGCAAAGGCAGATAGGTTTGTAGGCACTTCAAGCCTTTTGCATTTCCAAGTGTCTTGTTCTTCTGTTGCAGTTTCTTACATCATGTAGTTCCTTGATTCTAGTCCACAGATAGCTCCATTAAGCTGACACGGACTGAGTCCTTAATACCCCAAACTGGTTTCAAAGCACTAGTTGAAGGATAGTGCACATGGTGGATGATCTTTAATACTGAAGACATGGACCCTAGCTCTTGCTTCAGTATACTGGGTTGCTCTCAGTCGTGTGAACTATTATAGACTACACTGGGGTATCCTTGGGTGCAAACAGAAACTTGGCACAGGTTTAAGGGAACATGCCAAATAAACTGAGCAGAGCTAATTGTAGAAAATTCAGCAGAATGTATCCTTTATGTTAACCTGTCCACTATGTTGAATCATGACGTGGAAAAATAAGATGGAGATGGGGAACTGGTTGTTTCCCTTTCTAGATTGAATTGGCCGATATTAAGATGCTACTAATATATTTCTAACAGATCATAAAAAAAGTAAACAGTAGTAGTTGCACATGAAACATCTGTTGTCCTATCTAAATCAAATGAATCCTAAAAGAGCTCCACTGGAATTAAAAAAAAAAAAAAATTAAAAAAAGTCTGTATACTATAAAAATAGACTCTTTTTTTTTTTGCATTAAACATTTGCATTTTTCACTTTTAAAATTTGAGGGTTTGGTGGTTTTTGTCACACTCAACCTTGTTTAGATTCTCACCTGTGTTACTCAAAAAGTTTAAAATGACACAAAATCTTTATTTTTGTCAAAAAATACTTTGTATAACAATGCTTTGTAAAAATCGATATTTTTCAAGATAAAAAAGAAATTGAACCTAAGAATGACCATTTTCCTTTTCAGCTCTAAGGTGGAACAAAATCAGGTTTGCAAAATACTTGCCAAAATAGAAATTTCTTGACTTATCAGTACCAATAACTTAGACATAAAATGTTTTATGTCTAAGTATTAGTGCAATAAAAATAACTTGCATTAAAGCTGGTCAGTAGAGGTGGAAAACTTCTATCAACCCTTATTCCTAGTTCACCTTGGTATTGCTATGAAGAAAAAGCTATTACTAAAAATAAGAATCAAGTTCAGTGTCATTTCATGAGCTTAAAAAATATTTTCAGACTCTTCCTCCACCCCAATATACTGACTGCTTTGATTTCACTTTCCAGCGAGGCTGCCACTTAAATTGTGGGATTTTCAATGAAACACAAGAAGGTCAGACTAAGCGCATTGCACACAGAAAGAGAGTGCACAGCTGGAGCACAGAGATGCATATTGACCACTGAGACCACTGAGGAGCACTCCATTCTCACTGCTGTTTCCATTGATGGAATTTAGCTTTTCCTCTTTGTGGGTGTAAAGAGGTTCCTTCTTGCTCCCCACATGGATCTTCAGAAACCAGGGACCATCTTCAGATGGTCAAAGTTCTCTGTAAATCTCTCTGCCTAATGACTTTTATTATTTGACTCCCACTCAACACTTCAAAAACTTTAAGAATTCCTAGCTCTCTACTGATGGAGGGTCAAGAGCATGGAATGAATTTAGGTAACCCAGGGGACTTTGGGGAAAATTCTCTATTCTGTACAGAGCTGCATTCTTACTTTAGTCTGCACCTGCATAAGGGAAGGACCCATCTCATATTGCACTTCACTAATGTGCATTCCAATAGGACAAGTCAGCTCTAGAGTGAGACCTGACCTACTTGAGATATAAGGAGGTATATATTTAGGTCTGCAGTTTCTTACTCAGCTTCAAGATCCCCAGTGCTCTTTGTCCATTTGTATGAATAAAAAACAATTAGTAGTTTTAATAACAGCACACTTTTTAGTAATGTTTCTTCACTTTTGGTTTAACTACATAAATAGAGTTATGCACTGGGTACTAATTGATCAGAAATTCAATTTTATGTTTTGAAACCAGGTCAGATGTGGGATAAGCTGTGTAACACACCTGGCTTCTCTCTCTAGGCCCAGTTCAATTTGAAGGAGTTAGATTTCTTTTTGAGCAAAGAAGTAATTTCTAGTATTTCCCATTGTAATGTGGAACTAGTAAAGCACAGAAAATAAGAACAAGCTGGTTTCTATTCTGGCCACTGCTGCCTTGTCAGAATTATTTTGAAAGACCCAAGGCAGAATCTTTACTAATGATAAAGAAAAATGATTGCAAGTGAGGAAAAATCCCTCTCTCTATACTAAGACTGCCATTGAGGAAGAAAAATAGAAAACTATTTTGTACAACACATTGGTATATAAAAAAATTACTGCAGTTCAATCCATAGGAAAAATAACTCCATGATTATTATTATTTTAACTAATAATATTTATTTCAGTGTAAAGCCACGGCTGAAAAATTAAGCAAGCATACTTTCAGGGCTTCTCTTTTCCAGATTACACCATATGGTTACAACTTGTCTAACGTGAGGTATATAAAACACCCCATAGACTCTACTGAATCTTCTCCTTCTTTGTGACATGACACGTTTATAATAGAAATAGAACCAGATTTCTACCCTATTATTACATTTCCATAACTTGGATCTTTTTTACTAGGTACAAGTAGACGCCTTTTTTTACCAGGACCCACTGTTCTTTCTATGTCCTGTGTGATTTCTTCTGTTTTGATTGATAAATTTACATATAGTTTGGAAATTGTAAATTAGGTATGCTCCAGGCTTCTGTTTTTTGGAGTAATGTAAGACTGAGCCAAATCGTCTGCAGATCTTCAGCTTGCTTGATAATTTCATTCTTCATTGTAAAGCCTCAGTGCTTATTAGGCTCTTGAGTGAATCAAGCCTCTGCAATAATGGCCAAAAACATGTCAGCAAGCCATCAGGAAATTCAAACTGCTGCATGCAGAGGAACTATTAAGAGCTGCTAAAGTGAGAAGTGATATTATGTAGATCACTGAAATGTTATCATCTTCTTAGCATTTTGGAAAATGTGAAGAAAGTTCAAAACCATACTGATGCAATTTTGTAAAACAAATTGGGCTATTGTCTGCTCTCTGCGTGTATGCCTAATTTCTTCTGCAGAAACGTGTATTCAGAGATTTCAATCCAACCAGAAGATAAACACCTGAACATGTAATTAGGAAAATGGTATTTTTATAATAAATTTTCTTAAAATATTAATTATATTGAGAAGATAAGTGAACTTTTGTTTGATCTTGAGATAGAAAGGACTTGCCAACTGAATAGGATTACAAGAGGGTTCAAATCCATTTTCAGTCCCATGCTCAAATTATTAGAGTGATATGGTCTGTTTGGGAAAAAATATGAATCTCTTTACAAGGAAGGAACACTTTCTTCACAGAGGAAAAGACTGTTCTTAAAAGAAACACCTCGACAGATGTGCCAAGGTAGCAATGAGAAGCTCCAGAACGAGCTGATCACAACTCCAACATCAGTGAAATGATAGTCAAAAACTTGTCTTTGGGACACCTCACCCAAGCAGTCAATAGAAGTAGGAAATATTTGTCAGAAGAGGGAATATAAGACAAGCAAGCTTTAGAAACTGCTGACTGAGTTTTTTTACATTTTAGGAGAAATTTTTGTTTAGGTGCTTATGAAAATGCTGTCATTTGATAAACTAGATACACTTAGAAGGTAATGCAATTTTTCAGGCAATGTTTCCTACCTAAAGCTATAGTTTAAGCTTAGCCATTTCTTTTTATCAGCTCAGTATCATGACCATAAAAATCAAAAGCCAAAATTGTAGATTCGACACATGTGCTTTAAACGAATACTAAATGACTTCTGGTCTCTGTTTGACTACAAACAGGGAGCTAATGCATTGTCAAGCAGTAGATCACCCTCAGGATTTCCAAGTCTCCTCAGTATGAATCCATTGTTTGCTTATTTTCCTCATTTGTGGCCATTTACAGGTAATGGTTTAACTTCATATAACATGCAGCAATCTCCTGTGTGCTCAAGGCCATCAAAATATGTTTTTTATCAAGTGCAGAATCTATTTTTTTTTCTCTTTTTAAATGAAAGTTGAAGGAGGAAAGGAAGAAGGGCTTCATTGTCCAAACTCCTTACTTCAGGTTCAAACAAGCAAGCTGGCATTTTAAAATATGTACAGAAAATAGAAGCTGAGCTCGGTAGAAATTGGGGGAGGGGAAGAAAAGACCATAAAATTAAATCAGTGTCTTCCTGGGACCTGAGAATATAGTTAAAAATAACAGTCTTAATACGCATTTCTGGGGGGTATATGAAGTGCAGTAGTTTTTGAGAGACATTGTGATGACTCACACTGGATTGGAAAATGACAGCTACAGAAGAGAATGAGACCAAATACCACGGGTCTTACACCCTTTTTACTCAGGCAAGTTGCCACTGGCACAAAGAAACCAGACTATAAGGGAGCCATAAGAGTTAGCTTACAAAATCATTCTCTTCTTCCAATGCTAAACTGTTCCCAGCAGCATACTCTGAATTGTTTTGTCCTGGGGTGCCTAAGTGACACACGCAATGAAGCTGAAACCCCTGAGCAATCCCTATGTGCTGCTTAAAAATACCATTGGTTTAATGTATAGAATAAAAACTTGAAACCTTTTAATGTCCTGTTAGGATGTCCTATTAGTTGATGCTGATATTCAAGGTCCATACTCTTTTCTTCCTTTCATCTCTTACAAGTATTTTACTGATCTTTTTATTTGTCTCAAGACTGGTCAGAGATCACCAGAGCTTCACTGGTCTGGTGATCTGACCAGATCACCAGATCTGGTCAGAGGTCATGGCTTGGACGGGTGTACTCTTCGCTGGGTAAAGAACTGGCTGGACGGCTGGGCCCAAAGAGTGGTGGTGAATGGAGTTTACTCCAGTTGGCGGCCGGTCACAAGCAGTGTTCCCCCAGGGCTCTGTGTTGGGGCCAGTTCTGTTTAATACCTTTATGAATCATCTGGATGAAGGGATCAAGTGCACCCTCAGTAAGTTTGCAGATGACACCAAACTGGGCAGGAGTGTTGATCTGCTTGAGGGTAGGAAGGCTCTGCAGAGGGACCTGGACAGGCTGGATCGATGGGCTGAGGCCAATTGTATGAGGTTCAACAAGGCCAAGTGCAAGGTCCTGCACTTGGGCCACAGCAACCCCATGCAACACTATAGGCTTGGGGAAGAGTGGCTGGAAAGCTGCCCAGTGGAAAAGGACCTGGGAGTGTTGGTTGACAGCCGCCTGAATATGAGCCAGCAGTGTGCCCAGGTGGCCAAGAAAGCCAATGGCATCCTGGCTGGTATCAAAAATAGTGTGGCCAGCAGGAGTAGGGAAGTGATCGTGCCCCTGTACTCGGCACTGGTGAGGCCGCACCTCGAATACTGTGTTCAGTTTTGGGCCCCTCACTACAAGAGAGACATTGAGGTGCTGGGGTGTGTCCAGAGAAGGGCAACGAAGCTGGTGAAGGGTCTGGAGCAGAAGGCTTATGGGGAGCGGCTGAGGGAGCTGGGGCTGTTTAGCCTGGAGAAAAGGAGGCTGAGGGGAGACCTTGTCGCTCTCTACAGCTACCTGAAAGGAGGGTGTAGAGAGGTGGGGGTCGGTCTCTTCTCCCAAGTAGCAAGTGATAGGACGAGAGGAAATGGCCTCAAGTTGCACCAGGGGAGGTTTAGACTGGATATTAGGAAATTTTACTTCACTGAAAGGGTTGTCAAGCATTGGAACAGGCTGCCCAGGGAAGTGGTTGAGTCGCCATCCCTGGAGGTATTTAAAAGACATTTGGATGAGGTGCTTAGGGACATGGTTTAGTGGTGGTCTTGGTAGTGTTAGGTTTACAGTTGGACTCGATGATCTTGAAGGTCTTTTCCAACCTATACAATTCTGTGATTCTGTGATTCTGAGAATCACAGGCAGTGCAGTGGACTACTGAATTTAACAACACATGGGCCTCATTACATTCCACCTCCAAGAAAGAAAAGTATGTGTCTTTCCTATAGCTCTTCCTATTGGGTAGGGAAGGTAAATATATCTGATTCATTTCACTGTTCCTCAAAGACCAGCCTCTTCAGGTTTGATGCTGAATGACACTGAGAGAACACTTTTCTAGAGAACCACAAAAAATTATATCATATAAGTATGGCTGGTAGCTCTGTGCAGGCTTGGTGAAGTCTTTTATAAAGGCATGGTGGTTGTACTGAGATAGCTAAAGTGGTAATGATTTCTTCCTTATATATTCACTTTTAACTGAATGTCCATTGTCATCAACCAAAATTCTATTGTTATTACTCCTTGTCATGTATTTCATTACATAGCCTTTAGATCATTAGCTCCTGAGATTTTTTTTTTAATAATTATTCATTCTGATATTAGAGATCTGCAAGTATTATTGTACATCTGTTGAACTGAATGTTTTTTAATACCAGCGATACTGTCGAGGTCTGGATTTCGGCTACTGATGCTCCAGGCTAGCTCTGAGGTGTGCAGCTGTATAACCGTGGGCTCTGTGGAAACAGCTGTCTTGTGGGGCTGAGAGGAAGGACCACCTCCCTCCTCTCTCTCAGCCCCTTTTTGCTCAGAAGTTTCATTAAGCTCAGACTCTTGCACTTGATCATTGCCTGAGCAACATTGCAGCTGTGCCTGTTCCTATCATTGTGCTCTCCTCATCCTGGTCTCTTGACATGACCTGGGGACCTGCCCCATCGCTATGGTCCTTCCTGGTAGTCTGGGCTGTGGGTGGCCCTGGGTACCGTCACCAGACCTGCTCTGCTCTTCTTGCTAGGGTACCATGGGGCTGTGTCCTGTGTGGGTGAGGGCACTGCCCTGCCGGCCCTGCTGCCACCCCTGGCTCTCCGCTCCCAGCTCCCTGAACCCTGCAGTGCAGCCTGCCCCGCTGCTCCCTGGGCACGCTTGGATTTGGGTGGCTGATATTTAGTGGCTGGCTCAGCAGAGAGGTATTTGAGGTAGCAGATGAAAATTTCTAAAATTCATCTCAATTTAAGTGTAGAAGTATATATCTTCAGCTGCAACATGCGTATGGTCAGTGCTTGTAACGCTGAAGGGAAAAAAGACTGCAGTATGGGAGACTTCTGCATTTTCCAGGCTGGGTCTCTTCCAGAAGTTGAGTCCAGAGTAATCTCAACGTTGTTTTAGTATGCAACAGCTGGAAATCATTAGGTGGGATATTACATGAATCTGACATTTCTAGGAAGATTTCCAGGGAACTTTCTGAGGATGGAGAGGAATCTGGCTCAGGACACTTTTATTTCACTGAGCCACACTTTTTTTCCCTTTTAAAGAAATATTAGGTAAACAGGTTGAACAAACAAGCTCAAGCCTCATTTCCAACAATCCATTAGGCACAGAGTATCTTAAGTTTAACTGAAAGTCAAAAGGATATTTTAGATTTTCACATTTCTCTTTTTCTTCTTTTTTTATTTATAAACTAAATTTATATTTTAAACTAGCTAAAGTTAATTACATGTCAGGCAAAAAAAGTCTAATACTTTGCATATCTGTTTTTATGCGGGTTAAAATCAAACCAAACAATCCTTCCTTTACTGTTACATTAAACCAGGTAGTTGAATATGATTTGTAGTTTACATCTAACTTTATAAGAGGTAGTTTATGAATGAATTGGACAATTTGACTATAATTATAATATTTTTACTGCCCCTTATCTCAGCTACATTAAGAAGAGAGTTACTTTCTTATGAAAATCTACACCTAAAATCTATGCATTGTTCTAACATTTTCCAGAATTCACAGCATTCATTCAGAATTCTGTGGCTTTTACAACGTGCCAAAAAACTTAATCAGGGGAAAATTCAAACCTCACTATAGGAATATATTAACCCTGTTGGAGTTTGGTCTATAAGGGCAGCGTCCACAGTGCAATGTACTGATAGGGTGATAGAGCTTATTGATTTGTCAGATGATCCGAAACAGCATAGTAAACTTAATAAAAAAAATGAACCATTCTGCTTTTGGTCAGAACATCTTGAAATTAAATCTGCCATTTAAATTTGCCTGAGGGAAAATCTGAATCTGTAGGCAAAATCGTATCAGATTAAAAACACTTGTGCATACCTACATATATGTATTATATTGGTTTATGTATTTACTTATATATAATGGAAACTACATTTTCTGAAGAAAAACTTTTTCTGAGCATAAATTCCTTGCCAACTGTCAAATCCCTTGGCTTTCCATATTCAATACAGAAAACATATATCATATATTTTTAAAGAATAGCAGTTGTAGCAAGTGTTTGCACTAAATTACATAAAGAGTGGCCAGATCTGAAGGTTTACTCAGTTTAATTTCTTGATAAAGAGAGGTCATTGACATTAATGTTTCTAAAACTCAGTGCCTCTACAAGCTTAGCCCATGGACCTCTGAGAAAGGAATTTAGTGAAATGAACACACAATAGGTTTAAATTATACTAGGATCCACACCTTGCTTGCAAATGTTTTTAGGTGTCTACAGGCTGCAGACTGAAAAACAAAATCCTAGAGTGATCATGCAAAGGATGAAATACACAATCTGCAGTTGAAAGCTGAATGTGAAAAGGGGGCAAAAATCCACTATGTTTGAAAATATTCCAAAGCACATCCAAAAAGAATACAGACTAGTTAGAATTCCACTATAAGACTGGGAAGAATTATTCTTTCATGCTAAATTTAAGCAAGGCTGAACAGTCCTACTTAGAGTTTATATCAATAAATTATACCATGAATTATTTTACCATGTAATGAGTTTCATGTATTTGAAACAAGTGAAGAAATGTAATCTGGGTTTAAGAAAGGTTAATGCCATTTAAAGAAATTGAAAAATACAGGCAATGTGATCTAAACGAAATATTCAACTGAAAGCTAAAATATATTAGGTAGTGGATATCTCATAATCCAAGTATGGGTTTGGTAGCAGCATAAGTATTTAAGCACTGTGTAATTTTAGTAACTTCCTTCATATAATTACTGACAAATTAACTTCAGTATACAGGATCAACAACAAATGAATATTTCATAACTGATTACAAGTATAAAAAGAATTTACTCCTGGAAAGTTGTTGTGACAGTGTTTTTAATGAATACTTGACATTATTAATACTGTAATTATTTATTTATTTCACATTGGAGTTGTATCTGGCATTTGGCACCGATATAAAAATAGATGAGCTCTGACTTGAAGATCTTCTATAAAATAACAATAGGCTGAAGTGGAGAAAGGATAAGAACAGATAAATTGATAAAGATGTTTGGAAGTCTAAGATGACTGTCTCTAGTTGATATCCTAAAAATAACTATTAATCCTGAGAATAAAGGAGAGAAATGCTTTTCTCCACCTGCAGTAGGCTTTACCTCTTATTTCTGAGAGGGGAAGTGGAGGATTCTGTTGTTCCCATTATCATTTCGTTCAGTGTTACAAGTGATTTATTTAGTGATTTAAATTATGCTATTTGTTGTTGGCTGCATAAAATAGACTCTGACCCCCCCAGTTTTATCATCCCTCTTTTTTGAGCTCCAGCCATGGTTCTGACCATCAGACAACTAAAAGCATAGTTTTAAAGAAACAGTGAGATTTTCAGGGAAACTTGGTATCCTGACAGCTGGCATTTTAAGGAAAATAACAAATATCAGGAAACTTATGATAAAAATCATGAGAGTTGACAATGCTGCCATCTAGCCTTTTAAACGTAATCAACACGAGAGATCTCATACAAAGCAGTAAGTCTCTGAATGTCTCCATTAGCTCCCTAATTATCAGGCATCTAAGAGGAGTCCTTTCTGTGAAGTCACAGCAGCTTGGACAATGAGTCTTCTGACATCATTCTCAAAAGCAAGACACTATATATGTTGAGCTAGTGACATCATATACTCAGATGTTTAGAGGCTGCATACAAGGAACGTTGCTGTGAAACTCCTCATTATAAAAATTAAAAAGCCAACAAGCTTCTGTGTGCTGTCCTTTAAGGCAGGATCATGATCTCTGCAGTACATCATATACTCTCATGGCTGGCTTCCTCTGTTTGTAAGTTGAGCTGCTGTTATGAAAAGCTAAAATTAAAAAACTTAAAAGATGAAGAAAACATTTTTTCTACATTATTAGTATTTCTTCGGTTTAAGCCACAAGTTTGGGATCTTTTGTATTAGCTAAGAAGATCAAAGACCAATCACCTTTTAATGTATATAGGTAGGGTTGGCTGTGGGTTTTGTTTTAAATGCTGTATTTTCAGATGTGTTTTGTGTGCACACGCAAATATTTGTATGAGATATATCACTCTTATATGTATTAATACATGTAGACTGTTGTTATTTATGTTTGTGTATTGGGTCTGTGTGGAAAGGTTTTGGTAGCTGGGGGCTACAGGGGTGGCTTCTGTGAGAAGCTGCTAGAAGTTTCCCCTATGTCTGATAGAGCCAATGCCAGCTGGCCCTAAGACAGACCTGCCGCTGGCCAAGGCTGAGCCCATCAGTGACAGTGGTAGAGCCTCTGGGATAACATAATTAAGAAGGGGAAAAAGTTGCTGCACAACAGCAACTGCAGCCGGAGAGAGGAGTGAGAATATGTGAGAGGAACAACTCTGCAGACAGCAAGGTCAGAGAAGAAGGAGGGGGAGGAGGTGCTCCAGGCGCTGGAGCAGAGATTCCCCTGCAGCCCGTGGTGAAGACTATGGTGAGGCAGGCTGTCCCTCTGCAGCCCATGGAGGTCCATGGTGGAGCAGAGATTCCCCTGCAGCCCGTGGTGAAGACTATGGTGAGGCAGGCTGTCCCCCTGCAGCCCATGGAGGTCCATGGTGGAGCAGATATCCACCTGCAGCCCATGCAGGACCCCACACCAGAGCAGGTGGATGCCCGAAGGAGGCTGTGACCCCACGGGAAGCCTGTGCTGGAGCAGGCTCCTGGCAGGACCTGTGGACCCATGGAGAGAGGAGCCCACGCTGGAGCAGGTTTGCTTGCAGGACTTGTGACCCCATGGGGGACCTCTGCTGGAGCAGTCTGTTCCTGAAGGACTGCACCCCATGGATGGGACCCACGCTGGAGCAGTTTGTGAAGAACTGCAGCCCATGGGAAAGACTCACGTTGGAGAAGTTCGTGGAGAACTGTCTCCTGTGGGAGGGACCCCATGCTGGAGCAGGGGAAGAGTGTGAAGAGTCCTTCCCCTGAGGAGGGAGGAACAGCAGAGACAATGTGTGATGGACTGACCACAACCCCCATTCCCCATCCCCCTGCACCGCTGGAGGGGAGAATTCAGGAGTGAAGTTGAGCCTGGGAAGAAGGGAACGGTGGGGGGAAGGTGTTTTAAGATTTAGTTTTTATTTCTCATTATCCTACTCTGATTTGATTGGTAATAAATTAAATTAATTTTCCCCAAGTCGAGTCTGTTTTGCCTTTGACAGTAACTGGTGAATGATCTCTCCCTGTCCTTATCTCGACCCACGAGCCTTGCATTACATTTTCTGTCCCCTGTCCAGCTGAGGAGGGGAGCGATAGAGCTGCTTTGGTGGGCACCTGGCGTCCAGCCAGGGTCAACCCACCACAGTTTGAAATGCTAATTTGTTTTTTTCTGTTCTTGTTTTAAAACTAGCATTTGTCATTGTTTTGTTCTAGCCTGTTTCACAATAATTGATTTTGTGTTCACTTGTTAATTGGTTTAGTTGTTACTTTATTGAAATTCATGGATTTGCTGATGTCCTGAGGAGGGTGTGTTTTCACTGGTAGTCACTAATTGCACAGTGTTAAGCATTCATAAGCTTGCAACTTCTTCATAAAGCAATCAACACATTTTATTAACTTCTTGAGTCTCTGTTCTGCTCCTTGAATCATTGCATTTGTGATCCTGCTCTTAGCTGAACACAGGTGCCATATTTGTATAATACAAAATTCTTTGAAATGAACTCATATTTTACTTTTAAAAGAGTAGTTTCTTGGAGACAAATTGCTGTAATTATTATTTATTTCTACAACAGGAACGTTGGGAGCATCAAAATCAGAGACACATTATGTTATGTGCAGAGCAAAAGAATAAAAGACATTCAAAGCACCAAAGAGCCTACAGAGTAAGGGTTAGATGGTTCCCAACCATATTAGTCACACAAGGAGCTTAGAAAGAAAGCAAGCAGAAGTGCCACCACACCAGCATAACTTTGTAAAAGCAATACGTATCTTCTGCTTAGGAACTCCCCTTCCTGGATGCTTCTTTCTGATGCAAGCAGAAGAAACAAAGAGAAGGATCAAATAAAGACGCTGGATGCCTCATCTGGTGACCACCAAACGTGGGCAGAAATGGTTAGCACCATCTGGGGAGACACACTAAATGTCAGTCCTTTAGGAAAGTGGGTGAGTAGGAGCTGTGATGTGTGCTATTACCCCGCAGATCCTATTGCCCAGTCCAGCAGGCCAGAGCTTGCTGAGGGTCTCAGCAGAGGCTGGACAACAGTCTCTTCCTCTCACAGCCTGAAAAATGGGAGCAAAATGAAACCTGGCCTGATACTGAGGCCTCAAAGCTTTTGAAGTTTCAGATTCCTTAGCCTTGGTTTCCCCTCTTTTCAATTCCACTAGTTTTCAGCCTTACGTCTTTGATCTTTTCCTCACAAAACCACTGTAGCTGTCTTTTATCCTTTTGTAATCCACTTAACAAGAGAAAATTTAGGTTATATTGTCTTAATAACGTTGCCTGTAGCATTCCCAAATCCTTTCCCTCCGCCAGTGGATTTTTATATTGTTCCCCATTGCTCTCTTTGTCTAAATAAAAACAGACAGAGCTATATGGTTGTATACTCCCAGCTTCTCTCTCCAGCTTTCTTGGTGATAAATTCACAGATAACTACCATATACTTAGGTATTGCCCACCTAGAATTATCACAGGTATATATACACAATAATATAAATATATTTATATTATGCATATGAGAGAGTACGGCCCAGGACACCTGGCTCGAGCTCTCACTTTAGCACACCCAGCCTTTCCCTTGAACAATTAGCTGCTGTCTGTATGTTGATGCTCACTCTACCTCAGGTCTGGAGGAATCTGTCTTCCTCCACAGACCTGGGGGAAAGGAGGTGAAATGGGCTGCCTGGAGCTCAGACCTATCTCTACTCACACTACAGGTTCGGCTGTATGTGGCATGGCAGCCATGAGCTATTGGGGCCTGGCTGACAAAAGCAGGGTAAAATTCTGTTGCTGAATCTGCTAATTCAGACTCACAATATGTATTTTTTACCTTATCAATGAATTTATGTAGATGTATCTCATACACCTGTCCAGACAGACAACTGAGCAGGAAGACAGGCAAACAATCATATTCAAAACCAACTGTACAGAATAACCCAGATTCACTCAATACATAGATTGTATATGAAACCTAAGTCTCTGGATAATTTCACAGCAAGAGGTGCTTGGTTGGTTTTTTAGTTTGTTTGTTTTGTTATTGCTGTGATTTTTTTTTTTTTTTTGCAAGACTATTTTTGCCTGTTTCAATAATCCCATGCTTTTTATAGGGAAGTACATGTGGGTATTTTGTACCTGTCACCTTTGTAGACACACAAATCACATTCCCCTTTCTGTGTGTTCTGCAGTCCTTTCTTTGCCCTTCAGTGTCCCACCATTCCTTTGTCTGACAAACCCTGCATCTCTTATTTAAATCGCACCTCAAAAATACCTTCTGAGAAGAAAATGTCATTGCTTGTCCACCACTGGAAGGAAACAGTTGGTCAGATCAAATGTATCACTGAGAGAAAAGATATTTTTCCAACTTTTTTTAGAAAAGGATTTCTGAGGGGAAAAAAAAAGTTTTTGTTATTGCTTAGAAATAGCATCATAGTCTGATCATTCAGTCTTTATGTAATCTAGATTAAATAATATACTACTGGCATGGGGACTGTTGCTCTTTGCTTTATTCCATGTACTGACAAACCCAGTAGAAAAATCAAAGTAATTTGTACCCTTCCATCTATGCTGTAAGTTATAAACTCTGTGTTCAAAGAACCATATATTTTTTTAGCTGCACTTCCAACTTGAATAAGAAGCTACATAACTATGTTTGGACTGGGATAGGAAAATACAGCAGTTGGCTGTCCTTCCTGTGAATCACCCCTGATTCATCTGAGCATGGCTGAGGCAGCGTGATGTTGGCAAAATGATGTTCCTGCAAAGGAGGGGTTTTTTTTGCTTGGGACAGTGATAGGAATCTGAATCCTGTGGTCTTTACATTTTTCATGGTAGCATTTCTAAGACTGACACTTCATACAAGTGCTCACATCCATTTTAAATCCATTAAAGTGTTGAATTGCCTTTGCATTTTTGAAAAATATTGGTTCACATTCAGAAATATCTACTGTCTTCCAATCTGGTACGGCTTTGTGCATGGAAAAATTGCTTCATACTCTTTAACTTGCAAGCTTATTGTGAAGCTTAATTAGTGAATATACATGAGGCACATTGAGATCCTTAGGCAAAAGATGTTCTTCATCATACCTACATAGACATTAATACCTTTAAAAGCAGCTAATTTGTACAGCCAAAATAGTTATCTACTTATACTTCGTGCTATTTCACAGGCTGCTTAAATCAATGCTTCAGTTAGAAAAAGAAAGCAGAAGAGATTTCAGCCATACATTCATGACCTAACATTACATGATTTTTTTCTCTTTCATAAAAACATACAACTAATCTCACCAAAGCAACTATTTATCCTCCCATCATTTCAGTTCTGCAAGGCTGATGAGTTTTGGCAGCATTTGTTTTTGAATGGTTTATAGGCCTTCAGTATGATTAATTTTAGCTCAGGCACAGAAAAAATAGGGGAAAAAATCTCTTCACTTGAATAACCACATGGAAATACTAGAAAATGTCTCTTGATAGAACAGTTGGTTTTTTATGAAATAATGAATGGACAAACATATATTAACTTTCTGAAATACAATGTAAGGCAGGGAAATGCAAAAATAAATTTAAAAAAAAGAAAAAGAAATTATAAGCGGTAATATGAGGAACACAAAGACAAGACATTTTCTAAGAAGGATAAAAAAAGACCAGAAGCACAAAAGCATGATATACCATCTTTAGAAAAGCAAAGGGTTTCTTACAAGTGAATCATAATGTGTTTTCTAATTCACAACTTTATATTTTCTGTCTTTCTGTGGATCAGCAGCATTTCTTCAGCAGTGCAGCATATTTCTTAAATGAGATATTGTTTCTCGTACCATGTTCTCTCACATTTAGAACTGTGCAAGACCCCATTGCAGCTACAGACATTGTTTACCTGTAAGACAAACATTGGGCAGGTTCTGAAAGCTGTCTTCCCACCCCCCCTCCCTGTCCCCCAGCATCTCTTTTTTAATGGGATTTAGAAATTGTGAAGAAAGAGAAATGCGCCCTGTGACAAGACAGTTGTCCATCGATGGTTCACGTGGGATCTGCAAGTTATCAAATTTCCATGAATTCCAGAGTGGGAGGTTGCACATTTTGGGTAGAACACAAAACTCACTGAAGTTGTTTGGAGAAATGGCCATTGACTGAGACATTCTGTATCGACCACTACATTAAGGAATTCTGTTGGACCAGTAAAAACGTTCCTGTGCAAAGACAACATTACAATCCTCATTTGGCTGTGATCAAGTACAATCCTATCCTGATAGTCTGCTAGCAAACCCACTCAGTCTCCAAGAAAATATTTTAATCAGTTTCTGATGATAGGGCGTGGAAATAGGTGGGCAAAAAATGTTTGAGCATGATTTATTTTTTAATTTCTATTTAAATCATTCCATAGCCCCACCAATTCCCCCCAGACAGCTAAAAATCAATGAGCCAGGGACTCCACAGCCCATTGGCAAGTGCCCATCATTCTTCAGAACTTCAGAACAAGCAGGGTGATTAATCCATTTAAATTTACTGCACAGGAAATATCGGAGGTGGCAGATGCTTTCCTCAATTGTGATTTACATTGAGAAGAAAATTAAAACCCTCACCGTAACAATTAACTGACTGCTCCACTAAATCCAGTGTCATCTCTGGCTTTTTTTCTTTTGGAGAATGTGACTACAAATGCTTCCAGCTTTCATGACATGAAGAGGTGAGGGGCTGGGGGGTTTGTTTTGTTTTTCCCTTGTTGTTTTATTTCTTTATTTTTTAATTATTAATGACATTCAGTTGCTTGGTTTGGGTTATGATTTTTGGGGTGGGGAACCACTAGGGAATGCTGCTTTAGAAACTGATTAATCTGTAGTCATTAAAACACTTCACAGACACTGCAGCAAAACTGTCAGTATCTCTTCATTAGCTCCAAGATAGGGAGCTTTATATAAGTACATCTAAACCTCAGCTGTAACATCCTCCTCAGGGTATATTAACAGTGTAGGATTTTACAACGTTTCAGGACTAATTTCCTGCTTATTCAGATACTTTTTCATCACAGGGAATTTACACAGCTACAGACATCTGTCTTAATAACACCCAGCACGTTAAAATGGGTCTTGATGACATTAGGTGATTGAAACTGTGGCTAGTCAATTCTCCTCATCATTTTGAAATGATCGAAAGAGAATCCTTCATGGCTTTGGAAGATTTACCGAGTTGATTCATTTTTATTCTGTTAATTATACTCTTGGGGGTTTCTTTCTTAAAATTATGGGCTGTGTGTAAGATTTGTAAGGTGTGCAGTGACAGTTCGAGGAGGAAGAGCCATTATGTGAAATGATATATGTTTACGATACTGAACCTTGTGAACTTTCTCTTCCACCACTATAGATCCCACAAAGCCAGACGTTAATGGCACTCATTAGCAAATGATCAGAATAGGATGTTTGTCGGTAAAACCATATTTTGCCTGACCTTTTCTCCATGCTTTCATAATCTGTCCAACCTTAGCAAGAGATAAAAACGAATGATTTCTCAGCATTACCTGTATGTATTTTCACGAACAGTCACTGCATTCTTAAGCCAGGGGATTCTCAAACTTTTCATAGTGTAGGCTGCAAAGCAATGAAGGCAATCACATCATGAGTGATGCCATCCCATTACAAGTTTCTGAGCTGAAAGTATCTGTGCTAAGGTGAAATGTCAATATGCTTGACTTGTTTTTGCTTTTCTCTAGAAATTTCCTTATAGCCACTGTTGGAAACAAGATACCAAGCTGTGAAGCTTAGGACTAAACCAGTATATTTAATCTTATGCTGATGGACAAGTATAGGAGATAAGTCCAGACACAGCTGCAGAATCAGTCCTGTCTGTAACTGGCGTAAGTAACCATATGTGACGCTTTATAAGATATATATGAACTAATTAATTGTATTTTAAGTATAGTAAACATGTCCTTCTTCCAAACAGATAGACCGTACTCACACAGGAAAAAATGTGGGAAAGCACCTGAATGCAGACTTTCTGATAATATAACAAAGGCTTAGATTGTGCATCTTGAGCCCTGATTTTGGAAGACAGTTTTTCAGAGGTCTTGGGATCAGCATTGAAATCCCTCATTTTTTTAACTCCTGTGACCAGGCAGTCCACCACTGTTGTCTGCTGCTGGCTTTTTCTTCAATGAGATTAAAAGAAGCAGCAAGCTGAAAAAAACCCTCCACTCCTTTGGATCAGAGATATGCCACAAAGAAACTCGATGAACTACATTTTCTGCCCAAAGCTCAGTTGAGGAGCTGAAGAATGACAAAAGCTACAGAAATGAGTGACATTCGTCAGCTCTGCAACTTGCTTGTTCTTTTATTTGCAGTTTGACAATATGTCTGAGACAATTACAGTAACTGCTTCTGAGGACCTAGGCTTCACACCTTGGTTTTCACATGGTTTTGCAAAAGTGGGATTCTCTTTGCTAAGGTATGGGTAAAAAAGGAAAATAGAGAGAAAACATCATGTGATTGACCTGACTGTAAAATCCTGTTCTGCTAATCATAACATAAGGAAGACATTTACAGTAGCTCCTTTTATTAATGAAGCAGGAAGTATTGTGTATCTGCTGCTTCTTGCATTTCATGCGTAATCAAATGAGAATAGTATTTACTCTTTTCGAAAACCTCAACAAATACTTGTAAATGTTTCACAAGCCCATTCTGAAATCTAAAAATATGAAAGGAATATTTATCCTTTTTTTTTTTCCTCAGGAAGAAAAGCTAAATTGTTGTGCTTTTTTCCCTCTTTTTTTTAATTTTAAAAAAATCTCCATTAATTGTTGCTATTCACATTTTATAAATGGGAAAACAAAGACAGAATGGGAAAATGGTCAAAATCAAGACAGGAGAACATGGAAGAAAATACAAAGTTTCCTAGCTCCCTGCTTCTACAACTTGTTGGCTCTCACATATAATTAGCTGCACAAACAATTGCATTTACATGTGGTACTTTTTCATGTTTACTGAAATCACTTTTTTTTTTTTACTCATAGGGCATGAGGAAAAGCCATTGGCAGTTAGATAAGCATGGCTGTTCTTCTGCTTAGACCTTTGCTGTAGTTTCCCTGTAAGCTGATAATGAAAGTTCCTGCCATAGAATCTACATTTTATGGGGAATAAAATCTTTCATTCAAAAGCAAGATATCTGTCTCAGAGGAGACAAAATGGACTTTGCACCCAATTTTTTCTACATGCAGACACATCAGCAGGGAGCAGGAAGTTTGGGAGGCAAAAACTGCAAATAGCTGAACTTATGCTTTAAGAGGAAGATGATTTATGTGAAAGAATGAAGTGACTTACACCTCCATCAGAGCAAAGAGAAGTCCCCGAAGCACTGTGACCTCCAAGCCACAATTTTTTCTCTGGTTTCCTGGGGTACTGCTGCCTTGAACTGCTGCTGTTCAGGGTAGATAGCCAAGTCACACTCCAACCTATAACATTTTTACTGACAAGTGTGCAGCCCTTTTTTCTCTTCCTGTTATGTAAGAATGGTAATGAGTTTAATGTAATCTCAGTTTGGTCCTCAAATAACAAGTCCAATACATTGTGAATATCTTATCCAGGCTTACTGCATTTATGTAGATTTGAATTTTATATTAAAATACAATTTGTTTTATACTGTGTTTTATCTGCCTTTCCTTTTATGCATATGGTAACTTGTGGGTCCTTTGGATGACTTTGTCATGAAAGAAATTATTTTCTAAATAAAAAAGGATTGCTCTGCATAAAAAGCAGCTGGAAATTTCAGCTTCTTTGTTGAACCATAAGAATTGTTTTTAAATCATGTCCATAGTTATTGGAATGATTCTTAATTTCTGAAACAACACTGTTAAGATTAAATAACTTTCTTGAACACAAATAGTGACACTGAGGCTTATTCTACTTGTCAGCTTATATGAGATTAAAAAGAATATGGACCTTTTTTGTGAAGTGCTGTTTCAAGACCATGGAAAGTGTTCTGCCTAGCTTGCAGAACTTGCCAGATAAGACAAAATGCAGGTAGGCAGAAAATCCAAAGTGAGACAGAAGATGAGGACAGGAACTGTAATAAGATTATAATAATTATGATAAAGGTTATCTATTATGGTATTTTGAACCTGATGGTTCTACATCATTGTAAACTTTTAAAATAGGTATCAGCAGTCCCCACTGGCCTTTTACCTAGCCATTATCAGTTGGCCGTTTCCAAATCCTGTGGGTCTCGAGGTGGGAATTGAAAGACAAGAGGTTAATAGCTTTATGCACTAATTCAAGGAGTGCACTCTATTTGTAAAAGTGCTAAGACTCCTGTGGCAGAAACTGTCAAGTGAATAGTTTGGGCTACTATCACTGATGGAGTGGAAATGTCAAAGAGCAACTTATTAGAGTCAGAGAACAAATACGTAGGGAGACTCAGAGCTTTGAAAAGCATGAAAGGTAAGAGCAAGTAGATGAACTAGATGTGATGGAAAAAAAAAAGAGTCAGTGAAAGGATGTAAGAGTGATCAGTGAAAAGGAAGATGACCTTGCACATAGCAAAGAGCAAACAGAGATTGTACACCATTGTTCTGCTAATGTTAGTGTGATTAATTTTGATTCTGAAACAGTCTTAAAAAAGGTTTTTATAAATACACATTTTCAGAATCATAGAAGTATTGGCTGGAAGGACGTTTAACAGGCATCTAGACACCCTCCCAACTTGAATCAGGACTATATTCAACACTAGATTGGGTCAGCTGTTGCTTTGTCTAGTGGAGCCTTGGAAGGACCTCTATGGGCCATCTGTTTCTCTGCTGTCCTAACTTGTAATGAAGAAGATTTTCCTAATGTCAGTCTGAAGATCCCAAGCCCTAACTTGTAGCTGTTGCCTTTTGTTTTATCATCTTCCACTAATGAAAATAGCTTGGCTCAGTCCAGCTGGGCTTTGGCTTTTCTATATTCACCCCTGAACGCCTAAGAAATGCTTTTGCACTCCTCTTTCATTGACTGTCCTTGATTCCACTTCATGTATGCTCTCTTTTTGCACTTCAATTCTTTCAGAATTTCCTGCTTAGCCTCCTGCCAAAATGTCTTATCTTTCTGTAGAACAGGGTACTTTGTTCCTGAGTGCTAATAATATTTTTTTTTTTTTTAAATCCAGCAGCCATCCAAAGCAACTCTGCTCTTCTTCATGGTCTCCCAGGGGATTCTGGACAGCAATTTACTAAAGTCTGTGGTCCCGAAGTCTAGAGTTCTAATTCTGTTGCTTAACCTTTCAGTCTCAGAATCTGGGTTACAGATACTTCTCCCAACATCTGGTGCAAGCAGTCAAGCGAACCATGGGCTATATGGTAGAAAAATTGGGTTCCCAGTTCTGTGTTTAGTGGCAGTAAATGAAAAGGGAACAGCCCAAAGTTTGATGAATGGAACAAAATCCATGCATTTGTTTTTATGAAGGGAGCTATACTTATTTGCAACTCCACAAAAATTTTAATTGAAATATTTTTATGTATATCATTCACTGGTTGACACAAAACTTGGTATGTATTAAATATACAGTCCAGCCTGATAGACAGTGATAAATATTCATACTTTCCTGAAAAGAAAATTAATTGTTAAAGTCTTAAAGCTTGCACTAGTGAGCCAAAATAGTGTATTTGCTTTCATGTGACATTTTAATTACTACCTCTTTACCAAAGCTCACTTCTCATTGAATCATGTAATAGCAGAGATGTTTACCAGAGTACCTGTCAGTGGTGATCCCGGTGTAAGAGACCTTTTGAGGACCTGTATCAAGCCATCTTATGCTCTCCCCTATGAAGAGGCACAGTATAAAAGACGGAGTGAGCAGACTATGCTTCTTTTTGTGGCAGCAAAGTGGAACATGGACCATGTTTGATCAGCTTCTGCTTTTGTTGCAAACTGGCTAAGTACCTAGTACTTGAGCCTTTCACGGTATCTACCAGTCTAGACCCTTTATTGCAGCTGAAGCTCTAAAATATTTCATTTTAATCAAAGATCTTCTGATGCGCCAATAAAGTTACTCTACATCTTCTGTTCAGTAATCCAGAAAATTTACACTCTTGTAAACAAGAATAAAGACTCTTGTAAATCCTTGGTCTTTTCAGCAAGTATTTTAAATCATTCGAACTAGCTGTAGACTTGCTGAAATGTGCAAAAGCTGAGGACAAGCTCCAAAGGAACATAGGCACCAAGAAGTGAAATTTAGGCTGGATGATGGATGCAGAATTACTCTGAGATAACAGGTAAGAAAACCCCTTTATCTGCTTGGAAGTTCTAACCATGAAATCTCTTCCAATAAACTTATACCAGGCAAAACTTATACAGACAGACTACAGTTATTGAGGCTGAGTAGTCCACCTTCTGCCCTTAGCAGGGCAGGATTTTTCCTTGCTCTCTTTCTTGTCCCGTGATTCCTGCATTCATATCTGGACAGCAGCCAAGCTCCAATAAGAAGGATAACTTGTATGTGATCTAGTCTATAACTTGATGGTTAGAGTTCTTTCTTAGGGATGGGAAGGGCTCTTGGGCTGATAAAATGAACCCATCTCTATTTTCTTGGGCAAACGTTCTAATCATTCTATTATTACACATAAGGGAGGAAAGACAGCACTGTCCTTTCAATTAAAGGAGTGCTATGCATCCAGGTATATATCATGTTCCTCAAGGCAAAGTATCAAGGCATAAAATGCCCATAAAGTTACCACACTAAGGGCTGCACTGAGGAGATCCAGAACACAAAAAAAGTGTTCAGCGCATTGGTCCTGCCAGTCCCAGTCATGAGAACTGACCTCTGCAGTGTGTCCTCCACATCCTCAATTTGGTGCTTAGTTTGGAAGAAACTGTTTCACAGTGACTGGGTCTTGTCCAAATCTGGTGCTAAGTGAATATATCAGTAAATTACTACTTGATGGATAGACACCACACTAAAGCTATAAGATTTCCATGAGCATCCTTAAGTACATTGCTAAATTGTTCTAATATTTGAAATCTAAAAGCTGTTACCTAAGTTTTTACATTTAGACTGATTCTAGCTAAGGTCCAAGGGAGTTGTTTTGTTTATAATAAACCATACCAATTCTTTCAGAGCCATTGCATTGAATGTTGTAAATGTACATAAGGAACATTAGGCTTTATGCAATATAGTAAAAATCCTTATTAAACATTGAGAGAAATTACCAGAAGAGATTAGTGGATATTGCAAACTAATCACTTCACATTTAGGGGTTTTTTTTAATTAAATCTGCCTTTGAATTATATGCTTACAAAAACACTTTAAAATATGAAAATATTCTAGTATTTTTTAAGTTAATTTAACATATCAGAAACATTCCAAATTAAGGGCCTTATTCTCAACTGCACTAAGGCCACTTTACGTTGTTCTGACATCAATTACTGTTACAGACATTTCAAAGACCCTATGCACTTGTGAAGAGGTATAAAGAGGACTTAATATAAATGAGAATTCAGTCATAACCTTTTGGGATGAATTGAACTGATCATTTATTACAGGCAATAATTAACAAAAACACACCTTTGCTGCCTTTATGTCAATCCTTTCATTCTAAACTAAGGACCAGCTCTTGTTAATTTTACTTATTTGAATAAGTATTTCCGTGTGAGTATCCCCTCCAAATTTGGATTTTTATGTAATTATTTTCTAAAGAGATAAAGAGCAATTTCCATTTTGCCATTTAATTTTATCAATAATCCATGAGCAGAGTGGTGGCTCTGTTTTAAGAGAGCACTTCTCTTTGAAATCTGAAAGAAAATATGAGCTCCTCTGCAGTTAAAACTATGATGTTTGCCTAAAGCCTTTCAAGCAGTTTGGAACTCCTCCAGTAATTCTCAAGGCCTTCCTAGGGCACCACTTGGGTAGGAAAACCCAGTATTCTCTTCACTGCCTGCATTGTATTTGATTAAATGATTTTCACTGATTTTAAGGTAAGAAAGGTTTTTAAGTCCTGTGTTCTGTGTTAGCAGTCTGCTTTTCCTCAGGTCTCTTTACAGTCAATGCAGAAAGACAAGTAAGGTGGCTTATATGTTAAAAGAGTTTATTTTCAAACTGCACTTTTGTGTCCATTGACTACTTGAAGACCTTAAATACAAGAAAACGATCACTTCCTCTGAGATCTGAGCCTTCCTCTGAATGTCAGGGTCAAACTTCTGTAATTATTCATCTAAGTATAGCCAAGGTACAAAGTCATATGGCCTGAAATGAAAGTACGTTCTTAATGCAATAATTACAAAATAGTGAGAGACATAAATTAAGTGGTAGTTATATAAACATTCATATTAGTATGGCCAAAGACTGAATAGAATGGAAAAAAGGTATTACAGATGGCATTACAGAGTGAAATATTATTTATGTCATACCATAAAATCATTTTTTTTACCTATTCAGAGATGACCATAAAGTAGAGAATATATTATTGTAATGGGTATATTGGCTGTCCAGTGAAAAAGATTGGAAATACCCTAATCAAGCGATCTCAGTCAGAAGGTTCAATACAGTAGGGACAGGCCTGGCAAGAGGAAAAATTAGTCCTGTAAGAAGACTGAGTTTTGAGAAATAAAACTCAGGGCCAAAATCTTTGTGGCATAAGCTAATGCAAGACTCTTACTCTCATCCAAACAATTACATTAACATGAAGTCCTGGTAGAAAAAGCAACAGCCAAAGCCATAAAGTAGGAGAAGTTAGACAGATTGGGTACATAGGTCAGCTATGTCTTTTCTCTCTCAAATGGATTGTCAGATACTGTGAACTAAAAAAAAAAAAGTTTATTCGGTGTCCTTAGCCATCACTTTTGTCATACTTCTTTTAGGAGAATACAAGGATGAAAGGCATTTTGTTTGTATGACTTTCTGTCTGATGTAATCTGACTATAGTAGGATGGGCTTTGGTAAATCAAATAGGTCCATTGCTGGAAAGTAACTCACCATGGTATGTCCCTTCAAGTAAAAACATGGCATATCTCTAGCAAGAGAAAAAAAATAGAATAAGCGAAAATTCATCTTGTGCCAACTCTGAAGCTGGTATTGGTTGATTCTATATTTCTTGGAATATAGAGCATTCACAGACAAGAATCTAACATACCTGTAAATGTCACCTTTTCTTTTACAGCCTCAGTATAAACCTCTGTAAAGCTGTAATTGGGTAGATTTTTTCCCCAAAGCTGATGCACGGAACTTCTGCATGTATATGAATTAATTTGTTTCTTTCTATTGCTAAACATAAGCAATTCACAGAGTACATCATTACCATGCACAGAGTTCAGTGGACGGCCACCAAGATGGACAGGGAGTGGAGCATTTGTCATGGGAGGAGAAAATGAGGAACTGGGGCTTGTGTCTCAGTGCACCATGCTTTTGGGTGAACCTAACAGCAGCCTTCCCAGTACCTGTGGGAAGAAGATGGAGTCAGTCTCTTCACAGTGGTACATGGTTGGAGGACAACAGGAAAAACTCATAAATTGTAACAAGAGAGTTTCAGATTGGATATAAGGAGAAACCTTTTCACCAGCAGACAGTAAAGTAGCAGTACAGACAGCCCAGGGAGGCTGTGAAGTCTCCATCCTTGAAGGTTTTCAAGATCAGACTGGACAAAGCCCTGAGTAACCTGTTTTGATCCCCTGAATAACCTCACTTGATCTTATAGCTGACCCTGCTTTGAACTGGGAGTTAGGCTAGAGACCCTGAGGTCCCTTCCAACTTGAATTATCTTATAACCATATAGCAAGCTACATGTATTATAAATCAACATAAAAAGTTATGTTACAACCTAACTGTATAACACTGAACAATAAAATCATCCGTATTCATACAGCAGATAAAATTTATATTTCATGGAAGATGGTGTCACCAACTGAACAAAATATTATCTACATTCTTTCCACTGTATAAACTTAGATCTTTGTGTTTATGTTCATGTGTCTACTACGCCAGTAAAAGAAATTTAGAGGAGGTTTGCCTTCTGGTCTGCCATTACAATTTGGCCTGAACTCTGCCACCTGTACCATGTGAAGGACTTTGCAATGCCCAGTTGCAATATGAATGCTCACTTGTGCTTGCTAACACTGAAAAGAAGAATTATGTTCTAATGGAAACCTGGCTCAGCCAATTCTCCAAACCACTCAAGGGTGAATAGCTACACTTAACAAAGGATTGGTTCTTTTTTTAAATTTTTTTTCTTTCTGTTCAAGCCACAAACTGTGTGTTTAAGAAAAATCTCACAGACAATGCGTTTATTTGGAACTCCTACATAACATAGCTCTAGAGAAAACTGCAAGATTTAACTTGAAATGACCAACTAAACCCAAATATTTGTGTAGCCAGAAAAGTCTATGTGTACTTGTATACTTAATACTTAATGCTTATATACACAGATAACTATTAAACAGAAATATGTTGATTATATACTTATATTCCCACATTGAATCACTTGATGCATAATTTTCCACTGTATATCCTCATTTCCCTGAAACAGAAACCAGAACTTCTTTTATTACTGTTTGATGTTTGGTTAAGCTGGTGAGGAAATCTCTAATGTGTAATTCCAATATCCAGCTTCACCAAAGCTAAATCCTTCTTCAGAATCATTACAGGTTTAAATATGGTTCACAGTTTGCCATATAGGTAGTGAGATTGTCAAAAGATAACAAAGAATTAATGAGACCAAAATTAATGTATCTATACCTCACTTTTCACAGTTTCTCCTCTGCACTACTCAACAGTTTGTTTATTCCACAGGCAATCCCTTCAAGCAGACTGAAATAGTTGTTATATTTAAAACAGGAAATATCCCAAATACTTTTTTTCCTCTTCTCTGAAATATGAAAATTCCCATCTCAATAATGTGTCTACAACTGGCCAAACAGAAGTGATTCAGGCCTAGTGTCAACGTTTTAGGGCTAAAAGCTACTTTAAACTAGATACTGAATCTCTGCTGTGCTGGGGAAGATTTATCCTTTTCAGAAATGGAGATTCATTGAATTTGTTATCTCTTTTGGGGCTCATGAGGCTGGACTTTAGGACTATGACATAATTATGAACAGAAAATACATTTTTCTCTTTCTGAGTTTTGTGCAGGGGTCTCAAGGTAACTAAAGTTCCTGGCTTTACAAATTGATGCAAATAAAAAAAGACTTTCAATTAAAAAATGGAAAACTCTCTCTAGAATTTCTAAATACATTTTTTGGTAACATAGATAGTATATTCAGACACATAACGATGCCTTGCAATTGCAAAGCTCTCTTGTCACTTTTTTAATGACCTGCATAAGTAATTTAAAGCTTTCTTACTCAACAACAAAGTGATATTCCCAAATCACCATCTTTAAAATTCCCTCTGAAATTAGGCAGAGACTTCTGTGATTTTTAGATTGGGCACTGTGGTGTTATAAACAGATCAGATCGTTCACTATATTTGCTGTGTGCATGTGTAACTGTGGGATTTCTTTGGACTCATTTTGATTGACAGCAGGATGGAATAGAGAACCATGTCCAGATACATAGTTTCTGAAGTTGAAGCAAAAAGGAAGCATCTTTTTTAATAAAAGCACCATTTTCCCATAGGCAGCATCATAAGGGAGATTTAAGGGTGAGTGAATATCTTAGTTTCAAAACAAATACTGTAAAGGCTGTGATTCTAGTCCTTGAATTTGTCCCTTTTGTATTCCTTTTCCATTCTACAACAAACTTTTAACAGCCAAGATTTAAATTAATGAAAATGGAAGGAAATATTGTGGAAATACTTTAACCACGGTGGAGCTAGTACGCACAACCATGATACAAAGTGCATTTACTCTGATGTTATGAAGAGTCCTCCTGTTCTTCCCTGGCTCCACCATTAAAAAGAGTCAGTAAGCTGTGGAAAATGCTGTGCAGACTATTAAAATCCCTATGTATTCAACAACATTATTATATATTAAAGCTATTTCACCTGAAAAGCTAATAAAAGCTGGCACTACAGGTTAGTCAGGGTGTTGAAAGTGACTTGTTTTATGCATGATGACATTAGAAGGAAAGCTAATAGAAACCTAGATTATGACACTGTATAATAATTAAATATAGACCTAATTTATCTGGTAATTAACCCTGGAATATTATGTTATGGGCAGCCCAGGAAAAAAGAAGAAAGAACAACAACTTGCAAAGTGACTGAAAAATGGAGGCAGAGGCACAGAGTATAAAAATTTAGGTGAATAACAATCAAGACACAGTTGACCAGTTTGGATTGCCACTTAAAAACCTTTGCCTCTGCTGTCTTACCCAATGCATGCTGAAAGAGCAAGCTGCTGAAGTCTGCTGCAGAGCCATTATCATCTGTTCATTTTATTTCCATTGCCAATTATCCTTAATTATTGGAAACTTTTTTCAATGTATAATGACTGCTGAAATGTTAGCATGCTCATTAAATTGAAGCTCTAGCTCAAGAAATAGATTTTGATAAGCTATGTTATGTTATAGACCTGCATTTTCAAGTACTCCATCCTCCGTTAACTTCAAGTCCATCTTTGCACAACATTTTCCAAGATGTATTTATGTATTTATTTATTTTTACAGGAGAAAGGAACAGAAGGCCAGATTTCCTTGTTGAAAGCTGACATAATTAGTATAAAAAGACAGACGTGATCTGAATTGCTAGTAGCTAAGGAATAAATATGGACAAACATTGTTTCTGGAGGGATGGGTGATGTCCCTTAAGCAAAGGCAAGAGGAGGCTGCAATTCACTTGCAACCCATGGAAAGGCAGAAAGAAATTTCCTCAGAATATGCCCGTTTATAAGATTCATTGCAGCCCACTGTACCTCCAGTCATAGGTACTGGCTGCTATCCCAGGGACCATCATGAAACCTGGTTGTGTGAGCTGTAAAAAGAACAAGGACACAGCTGTCTTTATGTCACATGCAGAGAGTACAATCTTGCTCACGGGGATTTCGTATCTCCACTGTTGCACACCCCCAAAAAAGCTAGGGAAAATCTAGCTCAGAGTGGGTCCATTTTAGGCTTAGGAAAGCCTGAAAAAACAAGTAGGAAATTTGGCAGGAACTCAAAAAAAAAAAAAAAAAAAAGAAACAGTAAAAGGGGGGGACTTCTCTGAGCTTTTTGATGTGAGTCACCCTACTGACACCACTATCAGGCCTGGGGAGAATGGACGTCCTGCTGTCCCCTCATCTTGTTGCCTTTCCCAAAGGCACCTCATCCTGTTTCCACATCAGAAATGTCTCTTAGTGCACTGTGTTTGCTCTGGCCTTCCTTTCTTGACTTTCCTGTTGTCTTCTGACAACACCCATGATTTGCATCTCCTCTGATGACAGAATATTTTACCAAAAAAATCTAATTAAAATAAAAGCAAATAACTGACAAGATATGCATGTAACAGTGCATATCATTGTGTTTGAGCACATAGCTCTTTCCTTTCTCATTCCCCATCAATCTCTTGTTTGTCATTTTTTCCTCTTTCATAATTATGAGATCTTAGGAAGAAAAAAGAAGGGCTTTTTTGTGTAACTTGTTTTAAACAACCTCTCTGCCCTCACTGCACAAACACACACATATAACATCATAAAAGCAAACACAAATGTTAAGGTGACAATTCTAATTTCTTTTAGATGTTGTAGCTGTGTTGCTAGCTCTGTATTTCCTTGTTAGGCATTACAAGACTTATGACAGACACAGGTTTAAAGTGCAGTCTGATCTTTAAGGTTGATTTTTTAAGGTAGTCTTCCTGTTCCAGACATTTCTGTCACACCATCTAGTAGCAATATAAAAGAACAAGAAGTACAAATTTCAAAATGAGACAGGGAAACTAACTGCCTATATAATTTATTGCTGTTCATTTTTGATCTGGATTGAAAACTGTGTTGATAAAATTGGGTTAATACTAGTTTTTTTCATCGTACCTTTATGAAATGTATATACGTAAATGCTTTGAGATTTTACACATTCAGACAAACTCCCTCAAAGTGTTTTTTATTTTGTTTTGTTTTTAACAACATGTGAGATATCAGCAAGAAAGCTGTCATCCTGTTGTTATTTCCACCGAGCACTGCTGGTGGATGAAACTCGGGTATTGCTCTAGTTCTGAGGTCCCAGGAAAACAATCTTTCTGAATCAAGAGGATGAGACATGGGGAAAAGACCATTTTACTACGTCAAAGTGCCTTAATGATGACTGTGAAGATCTCCTTTATAACTCTTTAGTCATCAGACAGAATTGCTATTCCCTTCTAGTAGAGAAAACTTACAGAGATACCCTATTGACTCCCTGCCCATCCTCACACACACACTTCCCATCCATTAAATATGTTCCTGCTGCTTCTGAGGACTCTCTCTATGGCTTTGCTAGGGACAAGGCTTCTATTCCAGATCAAATAAAATTCTTCTTTTGTGAATAAATATTACATATACATGTTTTGATATGAAATCCATGTTTGTGAACCTCCTCATATCCTTGCTGCAAACAACACTGACAGCAGAGTCAGAATGACTCTGATAAAAGGGATTCTCACGGTGTTTACCAACTGACCTGAAACATGAAGTACTAGTGAACTTCTAAGGTATATGGGCACACAGTGCTCACAAGAATGCCAGCTCAGTTTTGCAAAACCATGGGATTTGGAAAAGGTTTAGAGAACTGTTTGAACTTTTGGGGCTTCATCCAGAACAAACTAAGCTGCCTGGTCATTTAGCTGTGCACAACACTAATCATCACTAGCAGTAAAATCTCTGGAATCAAAATCTGGCTGACAATTTTGTCGATAATATGCAAGGCAGAGTGCAATTCAGTTTGCTCTTTAACAGTTATATTGGCTGTGCTGAACTGACAGTAATAACAACTTGTTTTTGTCAGTAAACTAAGCAGATATGATTAGGACAACACATGGGGTAAATTTTTATAGAGATGCATAGGGTTTTAGCCATGCTTTTGTCATTAAAGTCAATAGAAACTGGGCAGCTGAAACCCCAGGTAACTCTTCGGCAATTTATACCACAGGGAGAAGATAAGTGAAGTAATAAAATGCTATTTTTTCCTTTGAAATTTAGTACTCAGTAAAGTTGCTAGACTGGCAGCCTTGCAAAACAGAAGTTCTTTGCTGTATTTATCCACACGACAGGTACAGCATAAGTAGGAACAATATGGATTTCTTTCTTCTGCTGTAACAATGTGTTACATATCTTTTCAATGGCACTCATTATTGCCACCATGATCTGGGGCACTATTTGTAAAATGTATGAGTTCAGTCTTCCTTCCTACTCATTAGCAGTACTTATTCCTATACCTAGCTCCCCTAGCAATGAGCAGGATTTCTTTCTGCTTTTACAGGCAGTTATGTGAGCCTGTTATACTACCCTTATGCAAACTATTGATCTGTTATCACTTGAATAGACTCACTGAAGTCAGCTGCAAGCAACAGCTGTTTATTGTCATGGTCTGAATATGCTTCCTTCTTATGAGGTGCTAGACATTTCTTGCCCTGAATAACCGAGGATGCAAAGAGCTAAAGAAATTATTATTATAGCTGTTGTTGATCAAGCAAGAATCATCTCCAGGCTATGCCTTTTCCTATCCTTCTCCATGCAGTTGCTCTTTTCCTTTCCCCATTAAGTACCCAGCTAAGCAGAAGAAAGAAATTAAAATTGCTAAACCTGGCTTCAGGAAAAAAAGAAAAAAAAATGTTTTGGACATTGAATTTCCTGCATCTTTTACATACTCTCTCCACCAAAACCCTTTCCTATGTCTGCTTGCCTGTCTGCAAAGCTCTTTAAAGATCTTTAACTTACATTGGCAGAGGTGCTCCTCCAAATATAAAGGTAATTTTTAGCTTTTCAGTGAGCTGTGAACCAGGGAGAAAGTGCACCCGATTAGAAAAGATTAAGTCCCAGATCTTCTGAGCTGCAGTTATCCTCAGATTCTTCAGCCTCTCATGACATTAAGAGAAAGTAGCTTAATACATCAATTACCTAGTCAATTGCAAAAGACCTCCACAAAGAATAGCTTTCCCCACATGCTAATTAGGGTAGGTCATGATCTATAGATGCATGGGATGGAAGGCTGGAGAGATGTCGCTACTCCTACAATGCTTAGATTAATGAAATAGGTAAGTAGTAATTTTCATAGTAAGGAGCCTGGACAAATTATAACAGTGAAAATATGGGGAGAAAGGAAAATAAAGCATATCCAATTAAAAGACATTATCTATTTAAAGCTTTACTTGTTGTTTTTTTTTTTTTAAAAAGGTAAATTCTGTATTTCCAAAAGATTAATTTTCAATGTTTCTTTCCTGTGCCTTGCCCACCTCTTTGATGCATAATTGAGTTTGAACACCTTGAAAAAAACTCAAGACCTGTGGTTGAACCAGCCATTCAGATCATAGTTTGCACCTTTGTAACAGGGTGATTAAGGAGTAACCACAGTAGGATTAAGTATATTTCTCTGCTCTGACTGGTTTACATGTATCTCAGGCAGTTAAAAAGTAGGAATTTTTATGCTCTTGCTGAGAAATAACTGTACAGCTTTTATTCAAAACAGGCATTCCCAGCCACTAACAGCCCAAAGAATTCTGTAACCGGGGGGTGATAGCAAGTGGTAATTACACTCTGTCTGAAGACAACTGAACTTTATGAGAAATTCTTATAATTTATCAAGACAAATTATTTTCTGTAAGAAAGTTCAAAATTTGTGTAAGCACAAATTTTACACAAATAAATTTGAATTCCTCATCTCTAAGACACTATTTTTTCCAAAAGTTATATTAATAATAAAGTTATTATTAATATATTAGTATATATTAGTAATATATTAGTATATTAATAATAATGTTTTGACCTTATTGAATACATTGCTCACCTTAAAATACCTTCATATTTTTTCCTGAATATAGAAATATTCACTTGTAGAATCATTCGCAGCAAGTTATAACTTGCTGTCCTTTACTTCTGAACATTCATTGAAAAGACTGTGTTTCAGTGATGGGTAGTATGGTCCTAATAATAAGAAAGGTTATACATTCTTGTTAGGCTTTCATAATGTTTTCTATTCTTATGTACCTTTTCCGTCACTCACAATTTAATTGTTGAAGGTTTGGGGCTTTTATTTTCTGTGTTGAATCTCTGCCTCAGAGTGAACTCTTCTCACTTTGGAAGAAAAAGCAGTTCTGCTGTTTCTAGTGAAAGGTGAAAAAAGGATTATTTAACGGAGATAAATCATCTCATATTTTTTAAACAGTTCTATCAATAAGATGGCTGGAATTTGAAAGGTAAAGTTGTCCTTGGTGAGAGTTTACACTAGACCCATTAGCTTGAGTGAAAATTGTTTTGTTTAAATTGTAAATCTGTTGAAATAGTGTCCCAAGTCCAGTTGACTATGTCCAGAGTCTATATTCAAGGAATGATTCAAGGAATGATTCAAGGAATGATTCAAGTCTATATTCAAGAATGAGAGATATGTAAAAGACATTATACAAATATACAGCTAACCACATTTTCAATAATTGTTTCCAAAGTGTCTACATTTTATCATTGAGATGGAGTGAAATGCAGGAAATACCTTAAAGCTCCCAGCTACTCAAAGCATGCTAGAACAGGCAGAACTTTGGAAACACGTAGAAACATATGTCCAATCTAAAACTCTAATTCCTTCAAATCCTGCTGGAGATAGCCCTTCCCTCATAGAAAAAAAAAAAAAATATTTGCTTCAAAATTACTTGAGTCATGTTCTGGTGCTATTTTCTGAAAGTATCTTTTATGATTTTTAACACCTACTTAAGTAGTAAGATAATGCATAGAGACCAGGTAGGTGTCCGGGACATTTTATGAGAGATTTTATTTCTGTACATCAGATAGATGGAGATGGTGTAGACAATGTTTTTGTAATGTGAAATTATAGAAAATGAGTTATTAATAGCCTTAACTGGGGTGGGACGAAGAGGGAGACAAAAACTCCTCAAGGATTCTTTGTGTTACCATACTGCTGCCAAGGAATATATATGGTACATGTTAGTCTGGAAGAAAATTTGTTCATGCAGACCTTATTACTAGCTCCCAAGCATACCCACAGTGTCACTCTTTGAACATGCTGAAAAAATGTTTTGGGATGCTGGACACTGCAAGAATACTGAACTGCAGTCTTAAAGGTCATCATCTTCATATAGAGATGTCACTAACCTCTATACTCACACCTTTGTTTGGGGTTTGTTAAAGTCCGTTCAAATTCAAGTAATCTCTTTCAGTGTTACTTCTTTGTCATGAAACTGTAAGGAAACAGTGCTGATATTTTGATAATCCTCACCTCCTTGGAAATACTTATTAAGCACATTTAGATATTTCTTATGCCTGGCTAAATAATTGTCAAATCGGTAGACCAGTGAGAAAATTTTCTGCCTTTGAGGCACCACACAGATCTAAGTGTGATACTCTTACACATGCTTAACTTCAATTTTCACAAAAACATGGATATTAATAATGTTGTGTACTGTACACAACCATGCATATAGTATTTATTAATGTATATGGCTCATCACTGACTGAGATTATTCATAAAAGTAAACCAAACATAGTCTAACAAGAATGGTTTTCAGATGGCTGATCCTGCTCTTGTCTCTGCAAAATTATGACAGATGTATAAGTGTTTCAAAGTTAAAGAAATAGAAAAATATATAATAACAGCATCCTGTGGGGTTTTTTTGGAGAGTCTAGATCTTGTTTCACTAAACTAAAATTGTAGAGTAATCCATATGACAGTCTCTGTTGACTTGCATTCATTCCATAGTTTAATTCAAGGTACTGACATTCACTTCTGGAGCACTAAAAGATCTGGAATTTTCTAGCCATTTTAAAGATCATTTGTGCACTTTCCATTTCATATAAACAAGAGGGGAGGAGTTTTGGGGGGCTTTTTTTCTTTATTGTCCCTCTGAATCCATCCATGGAAACAACTGGCATCAGCACGCAACTAGCACCTTCAACACTGAGACTCACTTCCTCCCTCAATCTTTTGGACCTTCTATTGATTGATATATGAGTTATGCTGAAAAGCCTATCTACCCTCTGAGGCTTTTCCTGAGGGGAATAGTATAAAAAAGAGTGTATGAATAAGTAGAATATGGAATAATTGTCATGCAGGTGGGCTTGGTGAATATAGTAGAGTTAAATGTTTCCAGTAAGTATTATATTAAAAAAATCATTTTTTTAATTAAAAAAAATTGAAAATAAAGATGAGCTATATATGTGTTGATGCTTATACACATTTTGTGACTTTATATATATGGTTAAAACTGAGAACAGAAGTATAAACCACTATATTAAGGATAACAAGTTACCTCATGGTCTACTGGTAATTAAAAAAGACAAGGACACCAGGAGTGTGTCTTCATTGTGACCATGTATAGAAGTCTCCTCTGTGCCTAAGCATGTTATATACACATACAAGATGTTCTTTTGATAATATACATGTAAGTGTAGTTTTCTTGCCTCAGTGGCAGGTTTTCTGACACATTTTATCAGAGAAGAGCATTGTAAACTGCAGGCCGAATATGACCCCTGTTTTTTTTGGAGGGGAAAGTTTATTTTCCATTTATATTTAAAACCAGAAATTTATGGCTGAGAAGACAAGGTTTGTCTGGCTGTCTGCTGAGAAGGCACATACAGTTGCAATCAGCACAGTGTAATCTAAAACATAAATACATGGATAGGACAGCAGAGAAACTAGTTATTAGGGGGTTTTTTTAGCAGATAGTGGAGTCACTTGTCAGGAATCCAGAAGAGAGTTTGCAAAGCTTTCCTTCTTGTGCCCGGGGAGGGCACTTGGCTGCCAATGTGAAGAACAGAGACTGCCTGAAGAACTCAAATTGGTCTACTTTATCCACATCAGCCAATTACTCCCTTGAGCATAATCATACTCTGCTGTGGAAGGGAAAAGGATAATGTCCTAATGTCTGTATCTGAGATCTCTGTCATAGAATTTGGCTATTTCATGCCACCTGAGAACATACTAAAATGCCTTCTAAATATTTAAGACCCAAGCTATCTGCCCAGAAATAAATTGCAAAGTCAAGTTTTTCAAATAATTGCAGACAGATTTTTTTTTCCCCTCATATATTAAGTCAAGATGCATTAATCACATCACAAAGCTTTAAGGTTATATGATATGACAACTTAGCAATCCAAATCAGTACATCTCAATTAAATCACAAAACTGCATTTAGATATCATGTCTCATATTTCCCTCTCTCTGTACCCACAAGCCAAGCTAAGATTTTATATGTAAAGAATGAAACTACATGCTGTACGTATAGTGCTCATCCCTGTTTCTCAGGGCTCTTTGAACTTGAGGCATATGGCAATGTATCACTCATGTCAGTGTTCCATAGTGTTGAATATCTAGTCTAGTCTGAGCTTAGAATAGGTATGTATGCTTCTTACTTTTAAATGAATACTCATCTTAGGATAGAATTGGTGAATTTCAGAAGAATTCAACACTTTTTGTGGAATGCTAAGCTCAACAGTGCTTAACAAGAGACTATTTCACCAAGAAAATAAATAATTATACTGGTTAGTCTATTTGAAATTGGGTCAGTTTTGATTCAGTCTTTGCTAAATATCACATTACAATAATAAGAATTAATATCAGAGAATATTCCAGACCACTTCAATTTTTGCTCTTCTTTCAACTATTTCAGTTGTTCCAATCTTTAATTGTAGTGTATGATACAATGCCACCGAATGACCCTATAGTTATCCTTAGGTTCATGCAAATATATATATTATACATTGTTCTCGAAGCTATTTTCTTTTAACTAATGGATATGAAATACATTTAACTGCATTCTAAAACTTGTACCCCTATCTAGTATTTGTAGTAAATAAATGTAATGCATTCAATATTGTTGATCAGAACATGCTTCTTTTTTTTTTTTTCTGTTCTACAGAGTGTCACGCTTAAAGAGGCATGTCGAATATGTAGAAACTCTGTAAGTCTTGCAGAGACATCTAATACAGCTAGTCTTCTTTGCGTGATGCATGGTTCAGAATAACACTAGCAGAGCAGCAGGAATATATTGTGCCATGGTGACTCTAAACTAAAAGAATGATTATAGGAAGCTCTGTTTCCAAGTACTTCCAGAATAACAGAATTTTCCCTCTCAAAATAACCAGTGAATGACACATGTTCACATTTGCACAGAACTATCTTGGGGCTTGTATTTTGTTGTCCCAAGAATAAGATATCTGAGTTCACTTGCCCAGCCCTCAAAGACAGGATGCTCTTGGAAAAGGTTGATATGAGGAAATGAAATGGCAGTGGGAAGAAATTTCAGCAGCGATGAGCTTGCTGTTCCTTATTCCCATTCCTTAGGGATGGAAAGGAGAAAGACAGTGACTGCTGCTGCTGCTGAGGCCATCTTAAGAAGCGGTAGTGGCCAATGTCCCTCCTTTAGAAGCAGCAAAAGTGGCAGTCAACCTGGCTTTTAGTTTCTCAGCCGGAGCAGGTAGCAGAAATGTAGCTGCATTTAGCTCCCATAGACAAGTACGTAGTTCACCTATAATTAGAGCCAGGCTTTTGTGCAGGTGTGCACATGTGTTAGGAATGCTAGCTATACTCAAGGGGCATCTAAGCATTTGAGTCAACATATTTTACTTACATATTTTACTTTACATACAAGTGTGTATGAAATAAAGGCATAGAATTTCCTGATAGGAAGGAATGTACGAAGTCAAGAAGCCTGAATTTTACATTGTTATCAATGTAGTAAAGCAGAAGAAACTTTTACAATAAATTCACCTTCCTTGTCAACGTAAAAAAAAATAATCCCTAAAACCTGCTACTCACTTGTGAAACTGTGGAGTTGAAGATTGATTCTATTACAGTCAGAATCACAAGAGTAGAAGATATGTGGAGCAGAATGGAAAGGAAAAACGTAAATCAACAATTGATCTTCTTGAAATGACAGCAGGAGAAATGGAAAATATCTAAGAGGTAAATGTAGCATTGATTAAGACAATTTATTTTTGTACAGAAAAGTGGAGCCTCAAAAAACAGAATCAAAGGAAAGAATTTGAGACTATTGCAACTCCCTCCTGGTGCTCAAAAGACATGAGAGGCACGCAATAATACTTTCTAAGGGGTTTTTTTCTAAATATTTTGGAGAGAAGAGTCTGATTGCAGCTCTGCACAACTGAAAACAAAACAAAACAAAAACATGAAGAATACAAAATACATCAATCCTATAAAGTCTGACAAAGGTGGAAATTAAATAATGACTCTTACAAGTTGCTACTGAAATTAACACTGAAACTTTATTAAACTTCTTTATTTGGTCAAATAGCAACCAACGTTGGAAAAGATATTAATCTATACTGGGAATAAGAGTACTTTCCCTGAATAAATGATATCGGCTATGTTTGCTATTTAATGATAAATGTTATAATGCAGGTAAGACTGCAGCTCCATTTTTTTTTTGATGAATACAAGCTATTGCAAAGATGCAGGCATTAGTAAAGATTTGTTTACATTTATGCCAGTGTTTGTGGGTTTTTTAAATAAGTATTTAAAGGGTAAAGTATATCCCCCACATAAAAACAAATGCAGTCTCTGACTTAGCAAAGCAGTATGGCAGGTTATCTTTGCTAAGCCAATTTTTAAAAACAGGGGAAATAGAAGAACAATCTTTACTTTGTAAAGCTAGCAAGGACACTAAAGAATAGCAGGGTATGTACCTGAGTTTAAAGTACAATGTTCAAGTTGCCTTTCAAAAGATGATATTGAAAAATCATTATTAAAAGACTGAATTTTTATGTCATGGATGTTTCAACAGATGGTAATTTGTGCTGCAGCTCTTTCTAGCAGATTTTTTGAAAGAATGTGATGAAATGTCATATGTTTTTGACATTTGGTTTTCATTAGAGAACTATTTCTCACCTGGTGCTGTTTGTCTCTTCATACGCTTTTGATGATTTGACAGCAATATTGACTGCAGCTTATATTTCTTTCACTAACTTGAATTTTTTTCCTTTTTAGTCTAATATTTCAAGTCAGTCTGTGTTTTATCCCCTAATTCTCCAATTAAATTGATATCACGGAACCTTTAATGGCCATTCTACAGTTAAAGCTGTATTGAGATAAAAAGTATGTAACCATAGGCATGGTGTTACATTTAACCTAAAACATCCTAGAACCAATCAACAAGGTGCATAATGGACAGAAGTCCTTAATTTGATAAGACTGGTAGGATACTCACTTAGAAGGATCTTGGTAACCACTTGGCTCTTTAACTGTGGTGGGTTGGCCCCAGCCAGCAGCCAAGTGCCCACACAGCTGCTCGCTCACCCTGCAGCAGGACAGGGGAGAAAACAGGAAGAAGAGGAGAGAGAAAACTCATGGGTCAAAATAAAGACAGGGAGAACGCTCACTAGTTGCTGCCATGGACAAAGCAGACTGGACTTGGGGAATTTAACTTACTTTATTGTCAGTTAACATAAACATTAAATTATTGATTCACATACTAGGAAACAAAAAGACAAACGTTTAGCCACTTGGCAAAACACCTTTCCTCTCTCTTTTCCAGGCTCAACTTCACTTCAGACACCTGTCCTTCCTGGTGTTATTGATGCAGGTTACACTTGGTTCTTCAGCTAGGCAACTATCAGTGCATAGTGGTTTCTCTCTGCTAACCCTTCCTTATCATCCGTTTCCTATGCTCCAGCATGGGTGCTCCATGAGCGACAGTCCCTTTGGGTGTGTGCTTGCTCTGCCATGGAATATCTCCTCCTCCTCTGACCTCGCTGTCCCCTCTGTTGTTTCTCACTCTTTTTTCCCCTCCTTGTCTCTCTCACTGGTGTTTTCTTAAATATGTTATCACAGAAGTGCCACCAGCTTGGCTGATGGGCTTGGCCGTGTCCTGTAGTGGATCCATTTTGGAGCTGGCTGGAACTGCCTGTGTCTGGCATGGGGCAGCCCCTGACCTCCTCCCAGAGAGGCCACCCCTGCAGACCACCCCACGCTACCAAAACCTTGCAATTTACACACAATACATTAGTATTTTTCTAAGCTGAAAGGAAAGGTTGTCTGGTATAAACAGGTACATAATAGTTATAGTTGACAACATAGATGCCAATGACAGTGGTTCTTCTTTGGATCTCTTCAGCACTGTCCAGGAAAAGGATATGAAAGTTACAGACCCCTGCAAAAAGTATCAAAAAAGATCAGCTAGTCTCCTGCTTAGAAGACTTCTCACATTGTAAAAGGAAGGTTGACAAAATAGTTAGCTGCAGTCCTCATAAACTTTGTACCTCACATATTTATCACAAGGACAGAGACGGCATTTTCTGGTAAACCACAGAAAGTTATTTTTCTTCATTTGGAATGCTTTATTTCACCACTTAAAAGAAAATGGTAGTCAGATAAGCAGGCTGCTTTCCCTCCTGGCTCATCAATATAATTTCTCACATACATGCTCACTGCTACTGACTGATGAAATGGGAGACCTACTGTACTAAGCCCACTGAGAGCAGAGACGGACATGATAGTTATGTAGCATTGAAATATGAGATGAGTAATGAAAAAAACTGAACTCAAACCAAGACTTTTTTTTTTCAGAGTGAGAGGGCAAGTACTGTGAAAGAAGAAAGCAAGGAATGCCTTGGAAATATGGATACTGAGTGACTCCTTTGGGGCAGCTGAGCACATAAGCATGAACAGGGGACACGAACAAGAAAAGTGAATAAAGTGGAAAGAAGATAAGGCATTTACATATGTTTTTCTTTATCTTCTGATGCACTCTTATGAGCATCCTACTGCTCATTGTCCATTTGTTGCACCAGTTCCAGGAAATACCAATCACCTCTGCATAAGTTAACAGATAAACTGTCAGTACTTAATCTCACAGACATGGATTCTGAATGGGAACTATTCTATCATTGATCAAAACCAGACCAAAGTGTTCAATCCTTTCTGACTTAAGAAAAAAAATCAATCAGATTTTGATACATTCCAACGTCTAGAACAACTTTTGTTTTCCATAACAGAAAAAAAAAAGAAAAAATGTTAGCAGTAGCCCTTTGCTTTGAAAATATATGACAAACACCTACACAACATAATCTCCAAAACTAGTGTATTTAATACTCTGTTTTCCTGCTGAGAAGTGGAGAAATTTGATTACTAAACATTTAAGAATTATAGCACCAATTCATTGTTCTGTGAAGAAATCGACAATGATGGTTCTTATAGCATATAGTCAGTATAATTAAACATCAATTTATGTTACTCCATGGAATGTCTGAAATATATAAAAATGTAAAAGTCTACAGAAGTTTTGCAGCTAATTAAGAATGTATTACTCACACAGAGCACAGGAGATGACAAAGAAGAATGCCTATGCATGTTCACTGATGTATAGTTTTATTTACTTGATAGATGGTGAGGCTCTTTCCATCTATCTTCTTAATCTGTATTTAGCTAGTTTCAAAGGAAAAGTTTTAAATTATAGATTGTAATCGTATGTTGGCATGGTACAGTACTGCATATCAATTCACTTTATGGAGCTGTTATGAAGTTAACCTACATACCACACTGACTGCGTGAATATTAAAATTCTGATTAAAAAATGTTGACCTGATTCTTTCTTTCTAGCTCATATTCTACCAGTCTTATACTAATGTAAATAAACTTAAATGAATAGATTTCAACTAGCATAAGACTGAGATAAGTATTTAGAACTGGCTCTGATACATATGCAAGGGGTGACTTTTCTAATGTGGCTTACTTTGGAAAATATTACCAGAGCATAATTCATATAATACAGAACAAAGACAACTTTTTTATTATATATATGTATACGATACATATATGTATATACATTATATATACATTATATGTATTATAGATATTATATACATCATATATACACTTTCACTTGTCTTGTGAACCGATATGAAAGATTTGATTCAATGTATTGCATTGATTTAATGATTGCAACAATTTTATAAATATCTGCATTTGTAAATAGTAGATGGCTATAAAGAGGAGAGGAGATGTATTTCCATATAGTTTTTGAGAATACAATGGGATTTGCTGTTCTTCAAGGAAAGCTGTTCTTATGAACCCTTTAGGTGTTCATAAATCTTCAGCTTACAGTCTCGCTGCAAACAGCAAGGTGTCTGTGCAGTTACAGCTTCTGTACTGAGCCTTATGTGAGTCGTTTCAGAGAGGATATAAAGCTCCAGGTGATTCCACAACAGGGCTGCATAGTACCCTTCTGTGCAGCCTCAGCTGCAGCTGCCTTCAATTTCCACCTGCCCTTGGGGCAGATGGCTTCAGAGCTCTTCTAGCAATGACCCCAGGCTGCCTGTTCTGCCCAGCGTTCCCATTACAGTGCCGTATTGAGGACACATGGAAATAGTTTGGACACTCAGTGTGCTGCTAAATGCTCTGTCTAAGACTTCAGGCGTCATATATTCCAAGAGTTTCCTGTGTGATCTGCTCCAAAATGTCCTGAATGAATTGAAGAGTGTAAATAGTTGTTGTATTTAAACACAAATCCAATCTTAAGGCCGCTCAATTAATGCAGTATACATTAGACTGCTGCTTCAAATAGGAATCCACAGACTATTCTTTATTTCCCCTTACAAGATTGACACAAAATTTTAGGACTGAGGACAGAGTTAAACAATGAACTTGGTAAGTAATGACCATAAATTCAATATCTGTCAAAACTGTATTTACTTCCTTCACTAAAATATTAGAAAGCTTATCATACCAAGAGAAATGCAGAAGGGCCAATCATATTGTATTCTTCATTAAACCAAAATTTTCCATGTGTCTAACTACTGAAATGCTTTTGTACAACCATAGATAACTTTCCATTTATGGTTATCATTCCATATTTGTAAAAATGAAAAAAAAACCAAACCAAAACCAGTTAAAAGAATTGCCTTGTCAGTACATGTAAATTGTGTTTATATATACACATATACATGTTTATATTTGTGTGCTCTTCTCTGTTTATATAATTTTATATAAACACTAAAATATATGCATATTTATGAGTAGCTGACATTGCATCTTGGAAAGACCTGAAGAATGTTTTAAAATATTTGCATATTCTGTTTTTACTTATGTGTGCATATCTTTTTCTATATATAGTGTGTGTGTGTGTGTATGCTTGAAATCATTCCTTTGTACACCTTAGAAATGCAACGACTACATGATGGGAAACTACTGCTTTGTTTATTGAACCTTGGCACTGCAGGGTTATATCTAACTGCATTATTCAAAAAAGAACTATAAGTTTTGTTATTTCTAGTTTTCATCAAAACAGAAATTCATTAAAGCGCAGATCTGGGAAACTGAAAGTTCTGTCTAGAAGCTAACATTGCATGGGTTGAAAATTTTAAAAAATCAACTTATCTTTTTCTGACTTGCTTTCCATATAATTTGTAATTTGCTAGTTTTCATTTATTCTTGATCAAGAGTCATAATTTTTACCAAATGAACCTTCATGTATGTCTTCAAATCATGAGGCAAATTTACTGCATCTAAGATTGAAGTGCATTTGAATCTAGGTCTCCAAAGACCTTGATCGTGTTTACCTACTGCAACCAAACATTGATATTTTATAAGGTCATATTCTTCAGCAGCATCAGTTTGCCTCTGATTGACAGTGTGGGAACATCCATTTGGTGGTTTTGCATCATGACAGTTTCTTTCCATATGTAGAAATATATAAAGGAGGAATAGATGGAACCTAGGAGACTGATAGTGGTTGTTAACTCAATATTGTCACTGAATCTGTATTTCAAAGACTTTGTGGAGGGTGTATGAGCTGAGGTAAGGAGGAGAAAGCGTCAAATTTGCCTCCTTTAATTATGATTCCCTTGGTCTTTATTAGAATCCTAACTTTTCTGTTGCTGATCTTTTTTCCACCAAAGCCAGCATTTTGATACTATGCAACATTTTAAGACTGTCATCCCTTGTGGCCATCTTTCTACCTCTGACTAACATTTGTACAGTACACAGTGCAAATTGCTTGGCATGTATTTTGAAAATCAATGTCAAAAGAACGACCATGCTATTGATGTGGGTATTCTTACACCCTGTGGCTCTTGGAATTGTTTAGAAAAACTCTCAAGCAACCTCCAAATACTGACTTGACAATCCTTAACTTTGACACAGCTTACATGTTTCATGCCTGCTTGTTTTACAGATGTTATCTTACCCTGATCTGGTTTTGAAAATGCACATTTAAAGCATGTATGTAAACACCCAGACCATAAAAAGTAGAAGAAAACTAACAGAAATAGAAACATGAGAAAGCTTCACTATTTGTTCACAGTCTGTGGCTTTTCTGCTATGATTGCTAAATAGGCATCTCAATAGGGAAATCCATTATTGGGGGGGGCAGGGGAGGATATAGACATACATGTATTGTTGAACTATTTAGCTCTAATGTTTAGGATTCTGGTTAGCTATTGTGATAAAAATAGAGCAAGGCGCACTGTCTCTGCTTCATTAGTCCTTCAGCAGACCTTACTTTCAATTTTGACCTATGAGGATTCATCTCCCTCAGTTTGCCTCGTGATCTTTCCAAGTTTCACTTTTTGACTGCCTTACATGAGAAAGGTTCACTAGAGAGCATTTTAAAAAGACACCAGTGGCAATCTCAATAAAGACAATCTGTTTGCCAGCCTTCTGCATCTCAGGCGGTATTTTCAAAAAAAGGAGCTTAAATTTAGGTTCTTAAAACCACATATCAACTTTTGCTTAATTTCTAAATAATGTCTATTAGACCTTTTTTTGGCCTTTTTTCTTCTCATCAACTTGTTTATCAGACTTGACCTGCATGGTAGAGGATCTAATTTTCAAGAATAGTAGTTGAAGAATCTTATAAATCAAGATTATTCTCATGCTTTGGTCTGTTCCCTAATGGCTGGATTAGGAACTACTGTGCAGATCTTCTCTCACTTTTTTAGAGCTACAAATAGCTAAAAATACAGAAAATTTGTTTATTTTCCTTTACCTTCCTTACCTAGTCAAACTAAATTTTGTGTTCTTGCACTGTTGTATAGTAGTGGAAATTTCCAGGTGTCAGTGCCCATACTGTTTAATGCTGAAGTACTTTCTCACTTCCCTACAGTCTCACGAACTATTAAGACAGTGAAGCCAGCTAGAAAACTTTGGTGTAGGTCCTCATAGATTTTGCTGTACAGAGCTAATGACAATATTTGCTAGAAGTTAAACTTTGTGCAGCCATTCATATATGTTTCCATTATTTTGCCTCATGGGATCCCTCAGAAGGAGTGTGTGAATATTTCCTTGGGTTTTTTGTTTTGACTAGAGCAGTATCTCACAAAGCAATTTTTATTTTAAGGCAGTGTAATAATGACAGGACTTAATACATGAGTGTACTACATTTGCTTCCAATTTGAAGTTCCTGACAAAATATATAACTACTTATCACTGAACCCTTTGGTGTGAACACATCTCTAACACACTGTTAATGTTAGCAAACCTACATTTGGAATCTCAAAAGCCTTAAGCTGATAATTTGCTGTATACTAAGAAGTTTATAGAACATAAATTGTTCAGTGAGTATGGATTTTTTCCTCTATTAGTACTAGCACCACCAAAGAGAATTCCTTTCTTGAACCCAATGAAGATTCTTTTTCTCCTTTGTCAGTTACACTTCTAGATTTATCAGCAGCAGTGAGAAATTATTCCTCAGAGGACAACACTTTTCTGTAAAGGAATCTAAAATCATATTTAAAAAAAGAAAACAAAACACAACACATTCCTAAGTTCAGCATTTAATATAACTTCATTTCCAATACCAGGGGACACTGAGTTTTTTTACAAAGTTATTTATTCAAAGAGAGCATGAGTATAAGGAATTCACTGCATTGACTAGAGTCAGCAGCAGTAGCCCTCTGAGCACTGGTTACATACAAGTATATGGGGCTGAAGCCAGGAGATAAAGACTTGATCTCACTAATATTTCTTTACTATCCTGTATCTATCACTTTATTATCATATATTACTTTGTGATTATGACCATATTGAATTCTATGGAATCTGGAATGTGAAAACAGATTAATTTACTTTGTAAAAATTTTGCAAATTAAACCAGATGTCTTGTTTCCTTAGGCTGGAAAAGACCTGTACAAGTTAACACTTCTACAAAATACATATATGCTGTCATTTGAGAGTGAAAACTGTCATTGTCACAATAGGTTTCACAATCCATTGTAGCGGAGATGCAAAAGGAGAGGAACTTATTCACTTATTTGAAAAAAGGAACAAGCCACGCAAAAAGAATTCAAGTCCTCCAAGATCAATGCTGGTTTTTAAATGTGTGAAATAAATATAAGGGAGTTTTTTTACAGTTAGAGCAACTTGGCTGCAAGTAAAATTAATAGCATAAAACAAATTGCAAGTAAAAATTATAACTTGGATAACACATTACTGAGGCAGAAGAAGACATCAAATTTATTTGAACAGCAGGAAAATAGAAAACTATTAGAGCATTAAAACCAGTGAAAAATCATATCAAATCTCTCATTAAAAACATAAAAATACTGATAAGATAAAGGTTGGTATCACCGGTACTAACCTCATTAACTGTAAATGTTGTGGGGTATAGTGGACTGTAGAAAGCTTTTTGGATATTTTGGTCACAGCCTGAATTTATCTTGTCTAGATGATTAATTTATGGAAGAGAACTACAGAAATGAACTAGTAGCAAGGAATAAAGAGTGGAAATTGCTGCATAAGGTGACATTTTATATACAAGCTTTTGTGTCATCGCACCCCATGGAACAAAGCTAGAAACATTCAGTGCAATTCCAAATCCCTTGTGGATTTTGACACTTAAATCGTCCTATTTTGGCCTGCTGTGCAAAGTGTTGTCACAATTAAAAGGTTCCAGAGAAGTATATCTTACTTCTGCACAGATTATAAAAATATTGCTGGAAAGCAGCTTTAAGAATGAAAAGACAGAAGACATGAACCTCTCCTACCACAGGAAATTAAGTAATGGATATTTATGAGCACAATGATTGCGAAGCTCATCAAAGATATAGTGCATATGTGTAATCACAAAAACTCTCACACCCATGCCTTATCCATCCAGTATGGCTCTAGTAAGGTAATTGTATATAAACACTAAAATGATCTAAGCCTCTATATTGTTCTCTAACTGACAAATTGATTAGAAGTGCAGGCCCATTTAAAGCATTCTTAATGTTATCTTTTCTATAGAACATTTTTCAAGCTCAGCTGTCAAGAACACTTGGTAGATGGACATTTTAATCAGGGCCATTAAGCTTCTTGCTTGATGATCTTGAGAGTGATTGTCTAGAGTCTGTTGCTAATGCTCATCAGTTACACTTTCAGGTTATGCTAGACACACTAGAGTGTAACAGTCCTGAAAAGTATCTCCAAGAACAGTCATTATTTCCTACATGGAGGACAAAGTTAAGAGATCTGTTCTGTACAGGGAGAAAAGCCTAAATTAGGGACATTTTAAATGGAAAATCAGCATCACCATTAGTGCACATACTAGACCTGGTTAAAAACTCTGACACCTTTAGGTAGCAGAATGGACAAAATTTCTATTATTATTGGAAAATGTCCATAAATTTTTGGTTTATTTTAAGATTTTGGTTTTTACTTTAATCCATAGCTATGAGACATCTATCTTGAAATCCAACTGTCAAGTTCGTTCACGTCTCTTTTATTTCAATATTTTATTTTTCAAAATTCCTTTTCAAAAATTTAATTTTCAAGATATATTTCAATGAATTTTATTTCTATAAATTTCTTCACTGAAAGGGTTATCAAGCATTGGAACAGGCTGCCCAGGGAAGTGGTTGAGTCACCATCCCTGGAGGTACTTAAAAGACATGTAGATATGGCACTTAGGGACGTGGTTTAGAGGTGGACTTGTCAATGTTAGGTTTACAGTTGGACTCAATGATCTCAAAGGTCTTTTCCAACCTAAATCATTCTGTGATTCTATGATTCAAAACACGAAGGATAAGTTGTATATATCCACATTTGCATATCATTGGTAGGGAGGGTGATGCTCTAATTAAAAGAGTGGATTTTTGTTACCTACAGTGGATTTATTGGTTTATGAATCAGGATGTCAAGCAGAGACCTAAGAGAAAGAATCTACATTTGGATTATATACATATGTTTGTATATATATAGGAGTGTGGTGCTTACATTTACTTATTTTTATAAATTTACTTGCTCACAATAATGTTAAGTGTTCTTATTCTTAATTTATAGAACTTCATTTATAGGTCTCCATTTTGCATAAAATACAGAAGAATAGACATTCTTAATTTCTGCAGAACAAAATGTTTGAAAAGTCACTCAAAAACCTGAAAACCAGATATATAATTAATTAGAAAGTCTTGTGAACATTTAATCAATGTTAGAAGTTAAAAACATTTGGTGTCAGCTCTTTCCAGTTCTGAGATGCTAGGAAGGGACCGGCTGTTGATGGCCCACTGAGTTATATTCTTCATAAATCTCACACTGAGAGTAATTGTTTTCTGCAGGTAACCCATGTATGTTACTCCCAAGTTGTTATCATTAAGCTTCCATGTGAAATAGAATTAAAAAAGGGTAAAGAAGAAAACAGAGTTTACAAAAGGAAAGACTTCAGATTTTTGACAGTTCATCATTTAAAGACAGTACTTGGAAAAGACACTGATCATAAAATCAGTAAATTAGAGTTAGAAAAAGGCTAATAACTCTTATGAAAAGATACAACAAAGCTTTGAAACACAAGACTTGATGCTCAGTGGATGCATCCTGAGGAGACAATTTGCACTGCCTTACATAAGCACCCATAGGGGTAACTGACACTTCTAGAAGGCTTGTGAAGCCTAGGAACTCCCTAGGATTTTGATAAACAAGACAAGCTGTGCTTAGAGGAAGTTAATGTTAGTAGTCTATAAGCCCTTTCCATAGCTTAATTATTTTGCTGTAAAGAATTATCAGTTACAAACACCAATGCTGATTTCTAGTAACTACTAAGGAAAACAATGGATGTCACAAAATGTTATGCCCAGTTCCAAAAGCAATGTTGCTGATAGCTAGAGGTTCTTTAGTTCAGACAAAAAAATAAGAACAAGAATAAAAATAAAAATAGGCCAGTGGGGGAAAATGGAGAAAGTGTCTGTAAAGAGGATTTTAAGTAAACTGTCAGTTGGTTTACCATGAAGTTGTAATACACTATGGAGAAGGAAGCATGTGGTGCAGCTTCTTCCATTTTTGTCATTACATGGAACAGAGTGCCAGTCTGATAATTCCCTGCAGCAAGCTTGTAGGAATAGGTAATGATATGCAAAATTATTCACAAACCCATTCTGATAGAGGCCTGTGAGATCTCTCGTTGGTCCTCAAAGGTGGATAGGAGTAAGCAAGTTGCGGAAGGATTAGATCAGGCAAGTACTGTATAGACTTAGTTGCCTCCTTGAACAGCCTATTTTGGTACCGATCCTTCAGGAAGGATGACAAGCTCCTCTCATTGGTCAAACTTCCAGTGAGAGGGTAGAGAGGAATTTGATTTCACTTTTTGTCAGGTTAAATAGCATTCTTCCTTGCATGCAATCTTGTAAAATAGCCCCCAAAAATCTGCTAAAATTGACAATAATAGATCTGCAAGTAGTCCTGTATGGGAGTACACAGGGAAATGTATCTCCAGCATATATGTATGCAAAGTCAGACCTAGTTATAATGCAGATAGCACATTGTGCAGCTGCATAGCCACCTCTCTGTCAAATGACTGGGAACACTCATACCATGCTGACTGACTAATGCAGAAGTAAAAGCTGCCTGGGTTCTCTGGTAAATCCAAGCAGTTCTTTGCTTCAATAATCAAAAGTAGCAAGGCAGTCCAGTTTGCACTGTATAATCAATTTTTACACTGAAAGATTGCATTTTTTCTTGGTGGGTTTTTTTTTTCATAAAAAATGAATAAGTATAGGGCACATTATAAATAATACCCCAAGATCTTGAGGAGAAAAACAAAAAAAACAAACAAAGACAAAACAAACAAACAAACAAAAAAACAAAGAGAAAAGAGAGGACAAGAAGAAAGAGAACTGCAAGATAATACCCTATAGTTATAAATACTTCTAGCAAAGAGAATCCTATAGCATTGTACCAAAGGCAGTACTTTCTCTTCAGGTGAGGAATGTAGGGTTCTTCTGCTACCGAAGCACAGCAGTTTCTACTGCATCTTTTACCGCAGGAAGAAAGAGAGGCCATTTTAAAAATGAAGGTGAAGAATGAGTGAATATAATGTACAGCAGTTTTCCAAGATTCAGCAAGGACCTTTCATGAGAAGCTACTTCCAATGTTGCTGAAAATGCAAGGGATAAGTGGAGGAAAGAAGGAAAACCAGAACTGACGACACCGTGACCCCAGGTAAACCATAGCTTTTGAAGGAGCTCAAGTCATCTTGTCTTATTTAGTTGAAACAGAGACACTTCAAAGATCATGGTTCTCCCTAGTTACACAACGAGGGTTTAAAGTGATGCTGAATCAAAGTCAGGGATTTCCAAGTGTCCAAAATAACTTCTTGCAAGGTCTAGGATTTCCTTGGAGACTTTATTTTGAAGTGCTGGATCCTGTCTGGCTGAGACACTTTGACAAGCTGGTAACCCAGGTGCAATTGGATCTATGGAGATACTGATTGTAGTCGTTAAGAAATTAGTTCTTGTAATGGTGTAACGGCAAAACTTTGCTCATGGTATGACAGAAATGTACACGAATAAAGAGACAATGTAACTCCAGTGCAGTATGTTTTGAAACATTACACAGGCAGTGGCTTTTAAAATGTCTGCCATTGAAAGTAATGGATTTCATTTGCTTTTAAGCTCTGTTGTGGAGGGCAGGAATCAATAATGCTCCTCTCCATTAAATCAAGACTGTTCCTACTTTCTGGTATTCCTTTCAGTATTGCCCATAATTTTATTACTCCGTGCTTTTCTCACAGGCTTCAGTAATTGACTGGCAAAACTAGAGCATTTAGGAAAGTTTTTTGCACTTGGCATCAAGAGACACAGAGTTCCTAAGCTCATTTCATTTGTGACTCTTGAAAGCTTGCAGTCAAGTCATGTCTCTCCAGCATGAAGCTCCAAGGAATTGCACAGTAAAGCTCGAAGAGCAGAGGAAAGCTAAAAGAGAGATAGAAAAAGCAAGGGGGACTAAAAGGGGATACAGGCAACACAGAAGCAACAGACAGCATAAGCTTCAAAAGGGAAGACATAGAATCTCGTGATACACAGGAAAATCAAAAAAGAAAACAAAAGGTAACATTTTGGTGCTCACCTAACCTTCAAAAGGCAGTCTACAGAGGCACTGAAAAGTGTGCTTACAGCTATGCCCACCTCTGAGATTTCATCTTGTATGAAAGGTGTAGATTGAGATGAATAATAAGATTGTCCTTTCAGGACAAAGACTCTGCCTATCAATCAGTTAAAAAAATAGACCCAAACCAACAACAACAAAAAAGCAAAACAAACCCTAAACAACAATAAAGAAATCTAAACAATCCCATGTTTATCATTGATTCAGTTAAACACATAATTAGCTTTTTTCTTTAATGTTTCAGGCAGCTTCGCTTTTCTGACTGTTCCTGCTTTGCTGTCAGACACTCAACTCTCTTTAATACAAAGTGTCCCCAGGACACCTATCCTTTACCCAGAGTATACCCCGGATACCTGTCCTTTGGAACATTTAGCCTTTACAGTGTATCTTCCTTTCTGTTGCGGAAAATGAAACTTGCTCCTTTCTGCATGTTGCCATCATATGTTCGGATCAGTAGAATTCATATGTCATTTTCATTTTCAACAGTAGCAGCGCACAGTGAGGTACACAGCTGGTGCCAGGAAACCAGTTTCCCATTACTGTTCTCTGATGGGAGCTTGTTAGTGACACTGTGCACTCTTCCACTGAGCCACTGAATTATAATGAGCGTGTAGAGCCCAGTTCTTCCCCCAGTGTCATCAATGACAAAACACCCACAGACTGTACTGAAACCTATGTAAAACAATTTGGCAGTATCAGGACCTTGCCTTTTTAGATTTCATTTTTCTTCTTCTGAATCACCCGTATAATGGAAAAGAAAAATAATAGCCAAACCTGGACAAGAGGTATGTGAAGGAAGTAGTATAATGCTTTTTATGGGACAAGAATGGCTAAGTGAAGTTTCAGATGAGGTTATGGTCAAGGGCCAGGACCATTAGGGCTGCCATTAGATGGCTCTTCCATGTGCTCAGAGCCAGACTGTCCCCCTGACATCATGAGTCAAGAGTTGTCCCATCAATAAATACACACTTTCAGAGCATTTTCGATCGAAATAGGAAAGAAATTAAGGGGAGAAAAAAAGGAAGAAAGGCAAGAAACTGAGCAGTGGACTGGAGTTAAAGGAACAACTTCTAAGAAATCTCTTCTAAGAGTAGGATTGATTTCTTGTTGTATTGCCCTTAAATAGAACTGAGCTACAAAAATGCCCTTGATTTTGCTCTTTACTCTGCCACCTTCTTAATACTGTGAAGGTCTTTCCAGTGCATGTTGTACCTCAGCAGTGTTAAAATGTTTCAAACAATGTGACTAGTTCCTAGTTTAAATAGAAGTCAATTTCTTACCACACCTGGACAGATGCTCATTCTGCTGTAAGGAGACATGAGAACCAGTACTGGCAGAAAAGAATTAAGGTTGTTATCACAGGATGGTCAAGTCTGTACTTTCGAGTATGTCCCATCAGTTTACAGATTCTCTCAATACTAGGTCTTGCTCTAAAACATGAGAAAGTGATTCTTAAGAAGTTATGGGAAATAAAAATAATAACTAAAAAGGCAACAAAAGTAGGTCACTTGCAGAATGAAAAATCTAAGAAAAGAGCCAAAGGTTTCTTACACTGGCCTGAAATGAATACACACATCGAAGAACATAAAGCCTGTTGAAACCACAGAGTAGGTCAAATAAAAGAATCTATTTTGATAGTGCAGAAAATTTTATCTCCTTGAAACAAACACGATACAGATTATATGAGGTCTGTGGGGGGAATAAAAAAGCTTTGTACTTCTTCTACACTATTATTCTCACTTCCCTGAGGTAGTCTCACTTGCAAATGCTTCAGTGAAAGAGAAGTTAACATACACCAAACCTATCATACCAAAATCTTGTGAAAAGGCAACATATCAAACTTCTGAACACAAATCATACTTCCTAAAACATCAACTCATGTAATTTTCAGAGAAGTAGGAGTTTAAGCACATCACTGATAGTATTCATAATGTCTGGTCTGGCAGGTAATTAGAAACGTCAGTCAGAGAGAGAATTTGCTAACAGGTCTGTGGACTAAACCTCTGATTAGTTTTTAACACTGACATTAAGAAACAGAATCACTGAACTAAGAACCGTTAGTTGTCAACATATTGTTCAACAGACCTAAAAATAAGCGTGGTTTCAATGTTAGAAATCTGATATTAGAATCACTGGGGACTTGTAGATAGAAACATAAGGTAAAACAAAATGTTAATCTGATTTGGGATTGAAGGATCTACCATCAGTTCATGAAAATAATGCCATTAGGGCTACAAGCAGAAGAAGAATCACAGGGAATAGTCCTGCAGTCAAATAAGAATTTCACCATTGAAGCACAACTTATGGCAGTATATGCTGCCCTTTCCCAAATACTAAATTGGAGAAAAAGTGGCAGATAGACATTCTCAGGGAATAACTTCAGCAACTTGACACATGTCAACCCCACAATATGCACAAAATGAGAATGACAGACTTCCTACTGCTTTACAGCAGTTCTGAGGTCTCAGGAATGATCTGTGGACCTTAGAGTCGTAGAATTATTCTGGTCAGAAGGGATCTCAGGGGGTCCCTAGTGCAGCCTCCTACTCCAAGCAGGGTTAACACTCAATGACTAAGCTGCTCAGAGCTTTGACCACACAGGTCTCGAAAACCTCCAGGTACCTCTGTTCCATAAACTCTCTGGACAACCTGCTCAAATGCTTAATTATCTTCAGGGTGACAAATTTTCCTTATATCCAGTTGGAATGTTCCCAATTGCAATTTATGATAGCTATTGCTCATTCTCTCCCTGACCTCATTTGCACTTCAGTGAAGAGCCTGGTCCCATCTCCTTGATGACCTCCCTGTAAGTATAGGAGGACTGCTGTTAGGTCCATTCAAAGCCATCTCTTCTCCAGGTTTAGTAAGTCCCAGTTTCTCAGCTTCTCCTCACAGGATAAGGGCTACAGCCCCTGACCAGATGAACTTGCTTCCATTTATCAAAACCTTTATTGCCCTGGAGCTCCCAAAAGTGAATGCAATATTTCACATGTGACCTAGCCAATGATTTTCAGAGGGAAATAATCATGTCCCTCAGTATACTGGCTGCAGCTTTCTGAAGAGGATTATTTCATCCCAGGTACAGGACTTTGCATTTGTCCTTGTTGAATTCCATGAGGTTCATATCAGCACATTCCTCCAGCCTGTTTACGTCCTTCTGAACGGCTCTTCTGTATCTCCAGTTTGGGGTTGTCCCCAGACTTCATGAGGGTGCACCTCATCTCCTCTTCTAAGTTAAAGATATTGAACAGGATAAAAGATGGTCCCATCTTGAATGGTCCCTTGAATGGTCCCAGAATTCACGCCTGAGGAACTCTGCTAACTCGCAAAATATGAACCATTAACCACCACACTTTGAGTCTAACAACCCAGCCAGATTTTAACCCATCTAGTAGTCCCCTCATCTAAGATCTTAATGTCCTAACTTGGATACAGGGATGCTGTGGGAGACCATGAGGAAAGTCCTGCTGTAGCCGAGACAAACAACATCCACTGTCATTTCATCTCTTCTTCAACTCTTCTCTCATCCACAGTCATTTCATCATAAAAGGTGACCAAGTTCATCTGGCAAGGTTCACCCTTGGTCAGCCTATGTTTGGTATTCCCAAACACCATTTTCTCATTCATGTACTCAGAAATGGCTTTCAAAAGGCAAAATCTTCCTCCACACACAAAATCTTATAGTGATTAATTTTAACACATTTTGCTTTTAAAATCTAGTTGGAATTAAGAATAGGAGATATGGAAATGCAAAGAAGATTTTAATGCAAATACACTGAATCAATAATCCTCCTCTCAGAATAAGGTGCTTTTCAATGCAGCAGCTTGATTTGGTTGTGTGGTACTCAAGGGAGTGAGAAATGGGGAGCAATTAAAAAAGCTACAAAAAAATTCTTATCCATCTTTTCTCCCTTTTCATTTCTTATTTCTTTTTCTCTTTCTGAGTATTCTGTCTTTCTGAAGAGAGTAGTATGTTCTTTGGACCTGTGAAGCTGGGTACAAGAGACATAAGTCCAAAGCAAGATCTCAAGCCTGAGGGTAGATTCAGAAATGTTAGGGATGGAAAAACATACCTTTGCAAGCTAAATGTCTGTGTGCTTGAAGGTACCACAGGGACTGAAAGAAGTCCTTGTTAGCACACCATGCACAGGCACAGATGGGATTTTTTTACCAAAGCTTCGCAGAACTATCTAGGCACTGGAAATTGGAGTAAGAATTTTGGCACTAAGTTTAATTTCGTCAGAGCCGGGGCCAGTGTTTTTACAGATTGCTGAATAGAAAGAGTTTGAAGTGTAAGTATGAGAATTTTTGTTGGTGGCAGATAGTGGGTTTGCATGAGTGCATATATGTGTATATGTAAACATGGCATGGAGCAAATACCTACAAAAAGTCAGAGCCCTGTATAGAACAGCAACACTCATGTAATTTGAGAGCCACACATGTAATGCATAATTTTTGAATTCACAAATATGAAGCTAGCAGAATTTGGCACTCTTTGTTAGTTTAAACCTTAAAAGTGCTTTTATCTGGGCTTGCCTGCACTAATATTTTGATTCTCTGCCATCCCTTTAGTCACTGAGTGGGTCAAATTCCACAAAAATCTTAATAGATTATACTTTTAAGTAATCCTCAAGGTTACTTTTTTGACAATTTTTCATTGACAGGCCCAAGCCACGGGGCACAGGCAGCCATGGAGCTACCACAGCCTTTGCCATGAGGAGCTAGGGAGATGCCACCTCCCTCAGACAGGGCTGCATGGTTTTGGGGCTCCCTATGCACTTTCCTTACAGCTTTCCTGATCACCTTGAGAGGCAGTGATGAGTGACATCAGCCCACTCTGGCCTCCCCTGTGCTGAAACAGACTCTGTTTTTCAGTCTGACTTTAACATGCTCCATTAGATTTCAGTAAACAAGTCTGTTTATGAGCCTGGCAAACCTAGAGAACAGTTTAAAACTATGCTCAAAGAAATTTATTCCCAGTCAACCTATCATATGTCAGGGAGTCCCATATATTGCGCCCATTCATGACTCCCAAGTCTCCATTTAATTCTTATCTCTTGAGGCCATGTATCTCAGAAGAACTCTCCTCTGTACTCTGGAATATTTTACAGAGAAAACGATTTAAAAAAAGAGGTTTTATTGATTCCTTTAATTCTTGCAATGGTCCTTTTGGTTATGAATTGCTCTTTTCCTCTTTTTATGTTGCTGTTATCCAGCCATGTAGCTGATAGTCCAGTTTCTCCCTGTAACCTCTCCCATGCTGCCTGTATCTTTCTTCCTCAGGGCTCTTACTGCTTTTTCTGTTGCTTACTGATCTTCCACCCAGAACATCCTCTGTTTGCAACAGGTTTGGTATTGCTCTACATATGCTCATATACGTATGGGACTTCATATCATTGCTGGACTGAGCAACTCAAATATGCTCAGTAGATATGCTCCAGATCAAATCCTTATAAAATATGCTGATTGTACATATGCTGTCTACAACAAGAAAGGAATGTCAGAATAGCAGCAGGAGCAATTGCAAATAAAGGTTTCTCCATTTCAGTCACTTTTGAATACACCCTAAAAAAAGATATTAAATTTATGTTTGGGATATTTTCAATAGTCACAGGAATATTATTGCCACAACTACACTGCAGCTCCCTTGAATTCATGACTTCTATTGCTAGAATTAATGCTACATGAGAAAATACAAAGGCTAACCAAATAGACCAATAGACCTTTAGATATTTGCACTTCCCTATATTTGATCTTTTCTGGAAATGAATTTTCAGTAATTTCTCATTTTCAATAACTGATTTTCATCTGGAGAGTGCTTCAGATAAGACATAATGGTGTTACAAATGTGCACTGAATAAAGTCTGAGTGAGATTCCAAATATCCCTTTTTCAGTTAGAAACAACTTTCCTTAATGTTGAGGGGAACATATCATTAGCTGTACCTGGATTCAAAACTGTGTGGCATTTTAAAACTTGTGTTCACAGAAACAACTGGATGGAAGCAGACCTTTACATTTACCTCCAGCTTTTGTTTATTTCATATTTGTTTCATTGTCAGGAACAGTCCACCATTAGCAATAATAACATATTATGAGCACACACAAAAATATTAATTCATATATGGAAGTCACATCTTCTATCTTGTTTTTTTCTTGTACGACATAAAATTAATATCTCAGGATAAATAAAAATTTGCATGATATGAGAAAACTAAAGTGAACAAGCTGATTCAATACTTTAAATTAGTTGGTATTTTAACTGGACTGAGTCATAATTTCAAAATTTATTAATATAGTACAGCTGGAAAAATAAATACAACCTGTTGCTCTTTTAAAATATCATTTCCATATCTCAGTTGCAAAACACCACAGCTTTTTGTTGGACTTTATTCTTTGCTGATATACACAGTAGCAAGAACAGAACTATAGTTTTGAAATGTCATCTATATAAGTAATTAAGACATCAAAGAAAGAAAGAAAGAAAAAAAAAAGGAAAGAAAGAAAGAACAGTGTCCCGGTAAACTAAGTGCAATAGCAGTTAAATTTTATTTCCATAGAAGTAGGTGGTGTGACTGTAGGAATATAGTTTGGAAATAATGCTGTTTTCATTCCTTTGCAAATTTTAGGTCTACCACATAGGCTGGAAACTTGCCTTACTAATGAGAGCCAAGAGGAAGAAAATAATCTAGTCTGTGAAGCAGAGTTAATCATGTGAATGTTACTAAACCATATTGATGGCACAGACGAGATGGGCTAGCTGAACTGCAGGAGGGCTTTCATCTTTGTTACAAAAAAGCAACAAGCACCCTGGCTAGCTGTATACATGTCTAAGTGGACAGGATGTTTGACCTATCTGTCAAATGACAAATGTATCTTCTGAAATCAGTGAAGACTCATTTACATGGTGAGACAAAGGTATAACACTATACCATCAGAGGCAGCAATGTCTCCAGGTCCAAGAAATTAAATCCAATTTTTAAAGTAAACCCCAAGCATCTTTTAGTGCATAGGCAGAAAGGAGGTTTCTGAAGAATTTCCAAATACTGTACTCTGCAGTTGGAGTACAAAAGGGACTGAAATATACTAGGCAGGAAAATCCCTATAAATTTAAATAATTGTTTGAGCTGTGTAAGCCTGTGGCTTAAGAAAAGTTTTTGTCTTGATAAGAACACTAAGAGCAGACCAAGATAGTTGAACTGCACTCTGAATGCACATTGTGTGAATTAGAATATTAACAAACAATAAATTTTGTTGGAGGCACTGTCAATTTGCTAAAATCCTGACCAAAATAAGGTTATTGTGTGAAACATACTTGACTTTACAAAGATTAGAACCTATCAAGGGTGAGGAAAGGGAGTTGCAACTACCAGTTACCATTGAAAATGCTTGTTGCAGTGAAAGAACTCAAATACCAAGTTTATACCAAAGTAAAGGTATCACAGACAAGCCAGAATCAAAACCAAATATAAAGAACAGTTTTGTTAATAAAACTTCAGAGTCTGTCATCTTATATACCAAAATCAGGTGTTATGGTTTTAACATAAGCAACTATTTTGTAGAAATGTAGCTTTCCTATTCACATGTGTTAAAAACCAAAACATTAAAACATATTCATAGACCCTGTCCAAAAAAACCCTCTAATTCTAGGCCTTTATATTCCAGGTCATTATTGTGAAATCCTTTATTAAAGCATAGAAACAAAAATTCTGTAATAGATTGGTCTGTTGTAGCAGCACAAATAATCAATAGGTTAATATTAGAGATGAACAATACATCACCAAGGTAAAAAGGTATACACAGAAGCTGAGCTGGCTCCAGTTTGTAATGAATTCTGCTGTCTTAATTTGGGTGGAGCAATGTGAAAATCTGATTCAGCTAGGGCACTTCGGTTATATGTGAACATATAAAAACCTTACTGTTGAAATTAAGCCAGCCAGGGAAAGGTACAAGTCTGATATGGCAGAAATGGGGGACTGTGCAACTTGCCTTGTTATTTTTTTTTTCTTTCTGAAATGATTGTCAGAATATCTTCATTTTTGTTTTTAGCTAGTTTGTCATCTAAGAAGGATACATTCTTTATTGATGTGGTACTGCATCTGAGAGATTTTTTCCCATGGTTTTATGTCTTTTTGGAGAGGGACAGGAATTATGAAATGCCTGTGATACTTAAAGTGATCAGAGCCTTGGGGCTACAAAAGCATCTGCAAAAAATAAGAGAGGCACATTTTTGGGTAGTGCCACAGAACATGTCCTTCCTCTAGAAAGAAAACTAGAGGTATGCAAGATCCCAGTATCTCATGAGTGTACTCTTTACAGTAAACAAGGGAACTGATAAGCACATATGTGCATGTGAGTTTGAAAGGCAGGAAGTTCACTGCACTCCTGCTGAAAACCAAGTTTTAGCCCAGGTGGTCAGGTAAAGAATATAGGCTATGTATCTATATTCACAATGTAAAAGATAGTAGTGAAGAATTAGAGGTATTAAAAAATTATGTTATTACAGACTGTTATAAGCTACTAAAATATATGTATCACATAATGTCTTATTATACTGCAGAGAAGGTGAAAACCAGAGATAATACCTCATTTTTATCACATTTTTGTTGAAAGACATCAAGTGCTTGAGTTCAACAGTGCTTGTAGGACTAACAAATAAGTCTGGAATCACCTGTAAACCCAGGTGATAATAACCTAGCAATATCAATATCCATGGAGTGAGATTTTATCGTTAAATCAAGACACAGAAAATCTAAAGCAGGGGAGAAGTGATAAATATATACTGTTGTGAGAGGTAGAAAGTGAAGGGAAGGAGCACAGGAAGATATTCTGAAATGGAAATAATTACAACAGTGCAGAAATTTTCCTCCCAAAGGTACTTGGTGTTGCTCTTAGTTGAATAAGATGATGGATCTTGAAATTGATAAAACTTCTCAGTCACAGGCTTATTTATGGTCCTCTGATAACCTTGCATGGCTAGATCCTGGAACTTTTTCAGTCTCTCTGAGGTGTCATTAACAGCCACCAGTTTTTGTACATCCAGACATCAGTGAATAGTGATCCCGCAGAACAAAATCTATATTCTTTTCTGCAGATGACCATTTAGGATTTTTTCCCTCTTACAGAGTGTCTGGTATCTAATTTCATAAAGAATGCCTACAATATGTGTTCATTTGGGTAAATGCTGCAGTAGGCAAGCTGTATACACCTTGGCTGCTGAGTTTGCACAATTCAGAAAGGTTTAAATCAGAAGGCAACAGAGCAGCAAGAATATGTGTTTAGAATAATGAGGACGGAAGTGAAATAATGAATGCACATTTTTATCAGTGTTTTATTCTGATATATCAAAATATTGAAGGATATTGAGAAAATATGATGCAACATATTACATTTCCCATTTTATAAAGTTATTTAAATACATCTACCAAATATGTTAGCATGTTAGAGGTTAATATCTTTACAGTGGAAGGAAAAAATGGTGACAGAAAATAAAAATATTTTCCAAAATATAAATGGTATAAAAATGCAAATCTATATCTTTGTACTTATTTGAAACACAGAAATTCCAGCAGATTGATAAAATAGCATGTTATAAAGCAATGAGTTTTCATGTGACTGCAAAAGGAGGAGTTAATAACAGTCTAATCCAGAGATGTCATGAGAGGTTCAAAAATCTCTCAGGAGGTTAGAGATTGATTAAAAGAAAGGTGGTCTCTGATCCTGCAAACTCAGGGCATGGGAAGGCTGAACTGGAGAACATTAAAATGTGATGGCTTGTTCAATTTTATATATATACATATAGTGCCTACAGATTTTCAGGTTTAAATAAGTTAAGGCCCAAGTAACTGTTATTTCATTTTTTAATTCTTTGCTTTAAGTTGTTTGTAGAAGAGAAAAGGAAATTAGACAAGAGTTCCCACGGATTTTTATTCTATAGAGATGTTTGCACCATCATGTTCAATTGTGCTTTCACTGTAGCAGCATAACTGGGACTAGATAACTTATGTCCTTTGCCACAGAGACCAGAATCCCATGTTCTGAGTAGAAGCTATGGTATGGATAAAGCAAGAGCACTAAACTCTAGAGGTTGAGACAGCGTTGCATCCCTGCAATGATATCTGTAGGGAAAAAGAGCAGCTCATCAGAGCACTCCATCAAAGTTCCTCTGCATATTAGTTGTGGCATATTGGTCTGTCCTTTATGAGCAAAACTTCTTGTTATCCATATGTCTGACAGATGAAACAAGTGTTTTACCATGCTTTTATTAGTAGTTGAGCCTTGCAGAGCTGATATTTTAGATAGCATGAGATACTTGGCTAAAAACTAGCTCTTGTGATGGCAAGTATTTTTTGCTGCCTTTTAGACTTAGTAGAGTTGATTAAATGAGTGTTTACAAAGTAGCTAAAATTCCTTTTTATTGTCCTCAATTCATGCATCAGCAAAGTTTAGTTCTTCAGTAGCTTCAGGGCAGCTCCCTGAGTATGTCTCTTCCCAAAGAATCGAGAACAAGCAAGTTCCTTGGCCGCAATACTAGGTGCCTTTGATCACGTCAGCTATCCACACAGCACCAGTCAGGCTGACTCTCTCTTTCTGCCACTGCCAAGTGCACTAATTCAGAAATGCCCAAACAAGCATAATGCTGCCAACCAGGAAGAGAGGAGATGAGAGGAATCTCCTTTCCCCTTCTCTCTCTCACTCTCTCTGTTTCCTGCACTACAGCAGCTGGGAGAGCAGAGCTTGGGGGAGCAGATCAGTGGAGCCTATGAGGCCCTGGGTGCTTTAATTCATGCCCAGAATAGGTTCCAAAAAATATGTGTGATGGCACAGATCTGGCAGCCACTAATGCATTCACATGCTTTCAGACATTTTGAGTGCATGTGAAATAAGCACAAGGCTGGTCTAACAAGTAAATGCAAAAGTCCAGCTAGCACGTACTGACTCTCACTGTTTACAGCTGGTGTGAGCTGGTTATGTCACACAATATTGGTTTTGTCTCTGGGTCCTGTGGACCTAAGAGGCAAATAGTAATTTTTTGTGTTTTTTCTCACTTCAAAGTGCCTGCAAGAATGTGCCAGACTAGTGCTTTATAGCACTAATTTGAAGACGTGGCATCATTCAAGATGTGAACAGTGACAAAGCCTGCTAGAATAGTGCTAGAAAACTGTTCAGGCAGCCCAGCGTGGTGCTACATCACTAGTATTGCCTTTTGGAAGAAGTTCATGTCGAGAGCTACAGTCATGCCAAGAGTCATGCCTGAGTTTTATTATAAATACACCATGTGGAAGTGGTATAAACAAGAGCCTTGCAGCAAAAATTAAGCAGTTTGGATGAGCTGGCATCCAGTGCCCAAGCTTGCCCCACTTCCCTTCTTAAATTTTGTATTTTATTTTTTATTTAGCCAGGTAGATGTATACAGAAGATCTATTGTACTTAAGAATGTAATTCTACTACTACCACTGATTTTCTGTCGAGAGCACTTTCCTATTTTACCCATGCCTTATGCAGGCTGTGGCTTCCAGGAACCGTACAGAAGTTTAAGAATCTCTGGACTTGTTAGTTGTAAAATGTTTCAAATTCCACATGGAATTTGGAATGAAATTAATTGTGCCAGAGCAAATCTGCATGATCCCACTGACTGCAGTAGCTGAAGGATTGACACGTCACCATAAGGCACACAAAGAATCAAGGAGTCAGTGTTGAATTTTTGCTTTAAACTTGAAGTTAGGATTGGTCTTTAAACTCAGAAGATAACCACCTAGAGCTACAGTGGATATTTTTGAGTGAGATCCAAAGCATTTTGTGATAGTAGTTTCTTGAAAATCTTGCAGGCTAAAACAGACCAGCAGGAAATTTTAGATACTTTTCTGGCTGGAGAAACTGATTTTCAGAATTCTAGTGTATCCTAACTTCCCCTTTGTATATTTAACTCACCCTTTTGAAAAGTTTTCTGGTAGAAATTAGTATCTGTATCTAGCCCCTAACTAATTTAAATGTAGATATAAGGACTTTAATACTTTTTTGCTTGCCAAACTGGACATCTGAGCATTTGCATGAAGGTGTGTTGCTGTTCATCTGAGTAAATTCTGCAAAGTCATCTTTAGCAGCAGAAGACTGGGGCTGACTCAGAGATTCATGCAAAAGCCATTAAGATCTAAAGGGGCTCCCTGGTAATATGATACATAAAGTGCCCTTATCCTTTAGGAATGTCAGTGGATGCTGAAAACACTGTTCAGTCCACAACTGGTGTAATCAGAGTCTTGTCCTGATAGTACCCTATCCAAACAATGCAGAGAACTGCTTTTCACTCTCTGCATTACCAATGGGCTTTGGACCATGTCCAAACATATTTATTGACCATTTACTAAGGGTACAGAGAATAAACTAACAGCCATACTGTGGTGGGTTAACCATGGCTGGATGCCAAACCTGCCAACCACCCGCTTTCCCACTCTCCCTTCTCAACAGGACAGGGGTAAAAAATAAGGTGGAAAAGCTCATGGGCTGAGATACAGACAGGAGGATAGCCCACCAGTTATCATTGCAGGCAAAACAGACTTGACTTGGGTAAAAGTAATTTAATTTATTGCCAATGAAAAATAGAGTAGGATAGCAAGAAACAAAGACAAAATTAAAACACCTTCCTCCCATTGTCCCTTCTTCTTCCCAGGCTCAACATCACTCCTTCACTCCAGATTCTTCTACATCTTCCCCCCAAGAGATGCAGGGGGATGGGGAATGGGGGTTGTGGTCAGTTCATAACATTTAATCTCGTCCCTTCCTTCCTCCTCACACTTTTCCCAGGCTCCAGTGTGCGGTCCCTCCCTCGGGATACAATCCATCATCAACTGCTCCAATGTGGGTCCTTCCCACGGGCTGCAGTTCTTCACGAACTTCTCCAGCATGGGTCCTTTCCACAAGGTACAGTCCTTCAGAAACAGACTGCTCCAGCATGGGTCCCCCATAAGCCACAATTCCTGCAAGAAAACTTGCTCCTGCATGGGCTTCTTTCCATGGGCCGCAGCTCCTGACAGGACCCTGCTCTGGTGTGGGCTCTCCATGGGCTGCAGCTTCCTTCAGGGCACATCCACCTGCTCCAGCGTGGGGTCCTGCATGGGCTGCAGGTGGATATCTGCTCCACCATGGACCTCCATGGGCTGCAGGGGCACAGCCTGCCTCACCATGGTCTTCACCATGGGCTGCAGGGAAATCTCTGCTCCAGCACCTGGAGCACCTCCTCCCCCTCCTTCCTCACTGCCCTTGTGTCTGCAGGGCTGTTTCTTTCACATTTATCTCACTCCTCTCTCACAGCTGCTTCACAGTGTTTTTTACCTTTTCTTAAATATGTTATCACAGAGGCACCAACAAGGTCACTGAGGGGCTCAGCTTTGGGCAACAGCGGGTCCCTTTTGGAGCTGGCTGGAAACATCTCTGACATGGGGGCAACTCCTGGTCTCTTCTCACACAAGCCACTCCTCCAGCCCCGCTGCTACCAAAACCTTGCCATGTAAACCCAATACACATACATATATGGGAGAGATAAGGAAAAAAAATGTTAATTCAGCATATAAATCATTTTGTTAAAGTATAGGCTGATGCTATTCCACTAATGAGTTTAATTCAGTTCTATTTTTTGTACAATATTAACACTATTAAATTATTTCTTTCCTGTCAGTCTTGTTCTCATAACTTACTATTGCACTTGCATTTGCTACGTTATGAATTGTTCCCACGGCTGTAAAAGTAAGATATTTCATTCACTTTGACTCCAGTTTTTTCTATTAAACTTGAATCACTTACTTTTATTGTTGAAGGACTGCAAAATTAAACTGCATTATGAAAATGCAATAACATACTCTCTATGTTATTGGTTCTTATCTGTTTCATTTTTAGCCACTGCTGAATAACAATTGCATAATATCACTTTCCATCACAAGCAGTCTTTATTAACCTTTGAGAACTATTTTTATCCATTGAGATTCCAAATGTTTGATAGCAACACTTGCTTTGGTTTTAATTTATTTTATTTGTAAAAGAGCTGAGTTAGCAACAATGGTCAAATGTAGTGAACTTAGAGTAAATTTGTGTATTATTTCCACCTCTGATTTCAGCTTTAATATGCTGTTTTATCACAGAGAAAGATGAAATGTTGTGTGACAGCCTGATAGTTTAAGTTTCATTAGATGTCTGATCCTTTTCATGCTAGTATCAGTTGAAATGCTACTGTTCACATTAGTGCAAAAGGAGAAAGGCACCTATGAATACATCTTTGAGTTAAACCGAAAATCAAATGCCCTCAAGACAGAGATTTTACACATCTGTTTTAGAAACTGTATATATCTGATAATCTACCTAATACCCAGCATATGTGTTCATTGCACTGTGCTCATAAGTTAAACTTAATACGAATGAATAAATTCAGTTTGGCATGTATCAATTTCAACAAAGTCACAAAACTACTGTAAATCCCCATAGATGTTACATAGTTGCAGTTAAAGAGATGACAAATGTGAAATGATTTGACCAAATATAATCTTTCAACAAGTATAGTATTTTGCTTGCCACAAACCACTCAATTTACACAAATGGTTTAATTGGAAATTCAATTAGTTTGATGATGCTTTATCACTATAAGCATGATCTTTAGGCTACTGCAGAGCTAAGAAAAGGTACCCAGAGATGTTGCTCATCCTAATATTATTAAGTATTATAACTTAGTTTATGGACTGTATTCCTTTTCTTAGACATTAGACATCGTAAATCTCTCTGGAGTCTGACAAAAGACTTAGAAAAAGTTTGCCATTCTCCTTTTTATTTTCAGGTGCTTTAGAACATTTAAGACACATTATTTCTTACTTCCCTAGCAAAATCAGAGCTTCTTAATCAGCAGGTCAATATACTTACCATTTTATGAAAATCAAGTTACATTCTGGTTTCAGTCTATAAGCCCCAGGAATCACTTACGTATATGTGAGGAGAACATCAGTATAATTTGATTACCTGAGTTAAATATCAGGGATCAGCTTCAGTGATCCATCACGAAAAACACAGAGCAAGCAAAGAGTGTGAGCGATTACCATTCTTTACTTTCTCTGACAAACTGGACAAACCAACATTAATGGCTCCCCATGGTCTACTAGAGTGAGAAAGGATCTTATGGGCAGTAGGTTGTGTGGGGACCACATGATCTACTTTTTCAACTATAACAAGCAAACAAACAAAAGGCAGCAATAGGGCCTTTATCTGGTTGTCTGGAGTAGGTAATTGCCTTGATGAGAAGACAATTTAATGGGAAAACAACTAGTATCTCATGAAGATAACTTGAAAGAGCATCATCTCAAATGATTAATTCTTCTCAAGGCATTCCATAAGCAACAGAAAGGGGAAATATCTCATGCATTTTCTCAGACTCTTTCTATGTCAGCGCGAAGCTAGTTTACAAATTAACCTTCCAGTTAAATTAAATAGACTGAAATACACACCTAGAAAAACCTAATAGCTCTCTGTGGCAGCTCATTCACTCATTTGAAACACATATATTGTTCCTATTCCTTTGTTACCAATGAAAGGTGGCTTGTGCTGCTCCAATATTATAGGAAAAGCCCCATCTGAAAAGAAAAATTCTTTTTCTCTCAGGAAGAAAGTTCTTTGCCTGGCTTGAAAATTTCCTGTTGCATATATATTTCTCTTTATACTAAAGAGAGTATATAATCCTAAATTTACTCTATACATTTTGTGAAAGTAGAATATTTTATCCAGACTTCATATGACGTCGTTAAAAATGTTCAGACCCACACATGGATTAAAAAAAGTTAATTTGATTTCAAATGAATTGGTATAAGAAGGAAAAGGAAAGAGCGAAGTTTCTATTTTGTTTTTAAGAGCTAGACAGTTTCTTCTGGTTTTTTTCCTTTTTAATAATGGTTAGAATATCTATGATTTGATGAACTCTAAAAAATCTTTCTTTTCCAATTTGAGTATCTAGATAAGAGAACTTTTCTCATATATATAACTTTATAGGTTGGAGTTTTAGTAGAGCAGAGCAAGTGAGGGGGAAAAGGGGGGGAAAAAAAAGAAAAGAATGAGTCATGAGGGACTGTGTAAATGAAAAGTTAATGATAGAATTATAGCCCTTTAGAAACCTACTTGACACCTTGCAGGAGAGCACATTGTATCCACAAAATGAAAAGAAAAAAATGGAAACCAAGGCTGAGTGCAAGTGTGACTGAAGATATGATTAATTAGCGAACTAAATGGCATAGTAACTTTCAGCTTCAGCTGTATATTGACAAATTAGTCACTTTTCCATTTCTGTTACCACCATTCCTTGGGTCCTTCATCCAGCAACCCCAGTTTGACTTAATCTGATTCCTGAACTCATTGCAATGGTATTCCAGTCACTGTGACCATATCTTATTTTAAGAAAAATTAATTGAAAAGGTGACGTGTGGGATTTGAGGAGGAAATGGAAGATCCTTTTTTATTTTGTTTGTAGGTAGGAAGAGAAATAAAACTAGATGATTAATAGGAGTAGCTGTTCTTTTTAAGCATTTTGAGGCCTCTTAAATTTAAATCTAAGTGATTTAAATTGTATATGATTTTAAATTCACAGATAGGAGCTCAATATAAATTATTATGAATTTGCTAATAAGGCTAAATATAGAATTGCATTCCAGAACTAGTGAAAATGCAAGATGATTTTATCTGTATCTACTGTAACTACTTTTTAAAGTAGCTCTGGGCTGCTGCGTGCCACCTAGTATCAGTACATAAGAAAGCAGAAAATAATAGATGCAAATATATAGCATTTGCCTATTTTTTCTTTTTTCCCTGACCCCAACTCTTCTGGAGGCTTGCAAGGGGTCAAATTAAGTTAGAAAACAGAAGTGGGAAGCAAAACAATAATAAAGAATTATCTAACGATTTCATGTCTGCTCTCTGAAAATTTTATTAAAAAGAAAGTTTTTCTAGGTAAAATATTGAACTACTCTCATGATGAAAGAAATCACCACCTGGCACAGTTTAAATGGACATTATTCTGTGGTTCAAATTAACACCCAGAAGAAAATACTTTGAGCACTGATTGATTAATGAAAGTAGTGGTAAATGGTAGCAATAGAAGGTATTTTGCTAAATCCACTCCTTCTGATATAATTTACCATAATAATGACTACTTAACTATAGTGAAATATTTTGAAAGTTAATCCATAATGTGATCTTGATAATCACTGTTTTTGTGATGGTGGTGGGTTAGCTATTTTCATTCCTAATAAAAATAAAATGACTAGAAATCAGTATTCCTATAAAATAAAGTAGGTTGGGTGATTTTCATGCTGTCAGACATACAGCATGGTTTGGAATTTTTTTTTCTAAATGGGAATCCATGCTGAAGTTCAGTAGGAAGGTACTAGATATGAAGCTGCCCTTAGAGCTCCTTGAGAACATCTGCAGGCTCCTCTCCACATGAGCTGATTCATCACATCACAGTTCATTTCAGCTCTTCACACTGACCTGCGCACGCTGCACTGACGGGTTATGTTTAATGGACAAGTGAGCTGCAATTACCTATCTGGCCTTTCATTCTGAATATTTTCATTCATGCTATTCCTCCTGAATTAAAATATAACCAACACCAACAATATTGAGAAATCACAGAGCAAGCTGCAGTTAGTTTATTATTGTGGACATGTCCTGAAATGCACTTTCTTACAGCAAAACTCATCTTTTAATGAAAAATTTCATCTGTCCTAATTCACTGAGTGGAAAGCTAAAAGTAATTATCTGCTGATTATTACAGCACTAGCTGGCACATCTATAGCCACAAGAGTGTCAGTGTTTCCATTATAAACCCTGTTATTCTAGGTTCTAAAAATTTGCAGACTATTGAAACTTGGCACAAAAGTTAGAAGATTAGAAGCAACCTCTCTGAAAGGAGATTTTGGTGTCTGTCCATTTGCAGATTACATAACTGAAGAAGAATAATAGTTGGCTATCTGAACACGTATTGTGCAGGATTTTCAGTTTGGAAAGACTTCACTGAAAATAACGACATTTACCTTACACTCAATACTCCCCATACTATTTAAAACATAATGACATGACTTTCTTTAAATTATATTCATCAGGATGACACAAACATCACACGTGGTTCCAGCAACACTCTGGATGACATCATGGGGGATTAAATTTTATTTTTTACGGTAATAATCGTCCCTTCTGATTGCTGCTAGTAATGACTCCTGTTCTGTACTGCATCCAGCCAGCTCTCATATGGAGAAGCAGACGGTGGTTCTTTTGTGAAGAAGAGATTTCTGAAGCTTCTGGCTTTAGATATTTTGAAGGAAACTGGACAAATATCTGCAGAGGTGTGTCAAGTATCACCAAGTCTGTCAAACACAAGAGAGGTATGAATCTTTCTGATATCCCTTTTCTGATTTATTTTGTCCTAAATCTATGAAGATATTCTCCTAAATCTATGGAGATATTCTCCGTTTGTAAAAAACAACTGATCCAGTTCCATGGAAGGACTGAAATATGTAATACACTTTCTAAAAATCAAAAGTAACAGATAATAAGCCAATTAAAACCCATGTTAAACTTTTTACAGATTCATCTGGTTGGGAAAGCTTTTTCTACCTGTCTCACCTCATGCTTATAATAAAAATGTTGGGAGAGAAAGGACAGACAGGCTTGGTAGCAGAGGCACAATAAGAAAAGACAAGAATGGTGCACCAATTGCAAAAGGTATAGAAATGGTACTAGCCAAGTGTCAAATCTGCAGCCAATAACATTGAAATTGCCATATTGCTTACTGAAGTATTTCCTTTTTGAAAGTTAATGTGTGGGGAAAAAAACAACATGAAAAAATAAAAACACATTCAAATGAGCCAAAGCCAACAAACCAGAGCCAAGCCATGTTAAGGCTGCAGTATCTTGGAGCTATAATACTCAATCATGCCCCAAGTGATGGCAAGCCAATATTGCTATTTCTTGCACACCAAGAAATGTGGTTTTTTGCATTCCATTTTTTCTCCTAGATTATTTAAAAATGCTACAAATAAAATTAGACAAGTCTTAAGCATATCATCCACAAGAAGCAGGAAATTTCTGAGGGAAGAAATAAGTAGTTTATTTTTCATTATTTTAAAATTCACAGTGTTTCTGTTTTTAAAACATGAACGTAGTATCTAAACAGACTAAGTAAGCAACAGTCTATCTAAATAGTCTATCTGAAATGAAAATAAAAAGAAAACTGTGAAAAAATGAAATTTGGCAGCAGTGAGACAGAAAAATCCTGCATTTCTGAAAGAAATTTCTGATTCATGAGGTAAATGTTACGTCTGAGTTCCTCTGTCAGCAATTATCTTTTTCTCCTGAATCCTTTTTTGAGATCTGTGAGACCTTTTCTTCTTGTCATCATTGGAGCTGAACAATTCTGTATGGGGGGGGGGGGGGGGTCTGTATGCATGAGATGTAGTATGGACTGATTTTTCAAAGGAGAACCACGAAGTGCATGTTTAGTAAGAACAAGTAAATATATATTCAGGAATTTGTGTCCTATAATCTTTTTTTGGTTGAATTAGACTGGCACAGGATGAACAGTTTGACAGATTAGCTAAAAATGAGAGAGTAATGCAACATTTCATTCTTGTATTTCCACTGACATTTTTTCTGCTTACATTCAATTTCAACAGACGTTTTTGGAACAATTCAGAGAAAACCTAGCAATCTTGCTAGTATTGTCTGTAGCATGTTAAGTCTTGCGGTAGAGGAAAGCAATGTTAGGATGTTATATTACATCTATTCTTGATTGGTAGCTGTGGTCACTCAGCTCCCTGCAGGCATAACAAGTACTCCACAAAACAGCTGTCTTGTGCACAAATTGACCATACCACATTGTTTTGATTATTGAGTTTGGCAGAGACAGCTGACGGAAGTTGCAATGCATTTTCAGTAAGCATTTGTGAATACATGTTCAGAGGATTCATTTTAACTCCTTCACTTATCTGTCTTTGATAAAGCCTAAGTGCTTACGCAATAGCAGGAATTTTTATTATGGCAGAAATGTTTTACAGGGTAGCATTATATCATTCCATATGATCTCAATTAACTTGCTGTACCCATATTGGTGGGCATGGTGACATCTTATATAGCCAATTTCATGACTGATTGCTGCAGCTCTTTTGGCTCCTTCATGGACTGTGTGTGGTCAAACGAGTTGAAAGGAAAGTATTTGATGATTCAGGAACTGGCTGGAAAACCTCTGCAATACTTGAACTCATCAAAAGGATACAGGGTTGATTAATCTACTGATTGTATGGTTCAAATTCACTCTTATGCTTTCCAAATTTGAGGTTTTACTGACCCAACAACAGTATAATAATCACTGCTTGTTTCCAAATCTGACAAAATTAGCTATGCTTTTACTAATATCATTGCTGGCCTACTTTTGAAGATAAAAATTCAGATCTGGGGACAGATTCAGATTTTGACATCGTCATCCTAAAGTTACATAGGAGTAAACAAGTACATATTGGAGAACAATGAAATTACTGCAGTGCGACACCTTATGGAAATGTAGAGAAAAAAAGAATTTTTTCCTCATAATATTGGTATCTCAGACACATTTCCTTTGCATTTTCATAAGGTAAATAGTTTTGCAAATAACTTTTACTGAAAAAAAAATCATTGTGGATTACAAATTGACTAATCTATAAACTCGCAAATCCAAAAGAGATAATTTTCCTTTAATATTGAAGCAGACCACCTCAAATTTCCTCTCTAGAGACCAGCACACTGTGAGTTATTTATCTGTTCTTGGAAAACATGGGGGGAAAAAGCTAACCTGCAGTTGTCCAAGTATTGCTAATAAAATTTAACAGGAAAGTACTTCACTGGACTTCATAAAATAATAGCTGACAATGGATGTAGAGCAAAGACTATTGGAAAAAAGTACTTCAAATGTGAACCCACATTGCTGGCTTTGAACCACCTCTTCATTGTCCAAAAGAAGACTTGGATGGCATTTCAGTTAAGAACTTTCTTCTGTGTATCTTGGCAGTACAAAATCTTCTGTGTATCTTGGCAGTACAGAAAACAGTATGAAATTGTAATGTTCTGAAAGTAATCTTGAAGATATTATTGAGTCATCAAATAGATGAATAGTATAGAATCATCCTAGAGAACCTAGTCATAGGGAATATGTGTTTAGTGTTGCCAGGTTGCTCCATGTTGTGGTTTAGATGGTTCAGGATTTGCCATCGAGGAATGGTGTGAGTGTTATCTCTGACCTGCTTGTCCCTTTCCCCTTCTCAGCCTTCCTCTTCAGTTCCATCTGTGTTGGGGAAATTATCCAACTTTAGCCTTACGGCAGTTTTCAAAATTAGAAAGTTTAAGGGGCCTTCATCAATGTTTATATTTGACTGTCTGTCTTCCTCCATGATGTTGCAAAACCAAAGTTCTGTGCTATGAAAGCATTATCAAAATCTGATGAAAATGTTGACACTGAAACCTGAAGGGACAGGTATTTAATCTGTATCCCTCAAAAAATGAAGAAACAAAGATTTCTTATGAATAACAGCAAAAAATATTTGGAGATTAATTTGGATGAACAGCAGTAGTTATGGATAGAAGGCAAAAATATTTGGATGAATATTTTGAGATAAGTGAAGTGCATGAACATAATCATCTGAGATGCAAGCAGATATGAAACTGCTGAATTACAAGAGATGAACAGACGGTGAGATGGGTGGCTATTTTTTCCTGTTCATGCACCAGGAGAAGAGAACATCTAATAAAATTAGAAAGAAAAAAGAAAAAAAGACAAAAACTGATTTACTGAATACAAAATGACCTTTGAAATTCTATGCCAAACTTGATCTTTAAGGCCAATGTATTAAATATAATGTGGACAAAATAAAACTATCTGCTGTAATATGTAGAAAACATAAACTTCTACTGAAGTCTTTCTCTGTAGAGCAATAATCCATATTTGTCTAGTAAGGACTTTCTTCTACAATCCCTGGAGGTATCTTCACTGCAAAATCTGAAATAGGTGGACATTTGATCTGTTTGACAAGTTCTGTGTTAAAAGCTTTTTTTTTCTTTTTTTTGATTAAACAACACTTTATATATAAAAACATATTTTTTAAACTTTTGCTTATATTTTACTTTTAATAACCTTATTCCACTTCAATAGACATTCTGTAACTATTATCGGTCATAGAGCTTGTCTTCTAGAACCCTAAAATTGGCAGGGAATCTGTTCTTTGAAAACTGAACCAAAATCAGCTACATGAGCATCAGAATGAGTAAAGCACAGTCTCCTGTTGTTTTGGATCTTAGCAATGAATAAAAACATCTGATTTTTTTTTTTAATTTTTTTTCCTCCTGTGGTTGAGGTATTTGCATGGATTTCCTCCCATGTGGATTATCTGGTATTTAAGAATATTTGGAGTGATGCTAGACCTGTTTGTTCAGGTGGTACGCACTTATACTTTTTATACTATATGTTCTTTTTGCAGTTTCCCTGTATTTTCTTTAAAGCACTTAGGAATATTTTAATGTACAGTTGAAATCCCTGGGATTTAAGTCCCTAATAATTTTAGCACTTGCTAATGCATTCCTCAATTAGAAGCTCAGTAGATAAAGTTACACAGTTGCTGCTCTCTTATCAAGGAGGTCTACAGAAAAAAAACAGTGCAGAGGGTGTTGTTGCAAGCATTACAGCTATTACAGTCTATTCATTCAGCATGTGTTGGCTGATAAAATACATGTACCTGATATTACACATTTCTGACGCTCCTTTCAGAGACACAGATTAGTCTAAACCTAATAACAAAGAGATGCTATTAGGACATATCTTTGATCTACTTACTCCAGTATGTTCAGTCATTTTCCTAATGTGCATTACTTTTTGGTGAGCATTTATATTTTTATTAAAAATTATACATAATAGAATGAGAAAATTCTATAAAAATTACTCATAATAATTATAATTACTCAGTTAATCTCTCCTTTTCTTTGTAAATTGCCAGTTTACTTACTTGGATTGTGACAAATGCTGAGGATTGAATAAACTCATGCAATAATATCTTGCTCTCTATGGATTGCTTGTGAACTTCCTGAAGTAATTATTCTTTTTTGAAAGTTATATTTTTATAATTTGGTCTTTGTTTTGTGTAAGGCTCAACCAAGTCAGAGAATATTGTTTCTTCTCCAAGACAGAAAATTTTCTAAACCAATAAAGAGATTCAAGAAGGCCATCTTAATATCTTGACAGAATACTCAAATAAATCCATATTAACAACACTGTCAGGTCATATTCTTGCTCATCTTGCTGTTTGTTCTCTTTCCACAACAGTTCTTAGAAACTGGGCACACAGATGTTCACAAACAGCATAAAATAAAAAGTCTGGAAAATACCATAAAATCAGATGAACAGATTTTCTTCAGAGAAATGTTTACAAATACTCTTTTCCTGTTATCTATCAGTTTCTTGAAACAGGAAAATACAGAATGAAAGAGTCAAAGCTCTGTCTCTTTCTTCTCATGTTAAAATGCTATTTTAAAATGCATTTTAAAAATATAATTTCAGTTTACTGACATAACCAGTGGGGATGTATTTCTCAGCATTTTGAATTTCCACTGAAATCATGGGCTGTACAGTTGCATATATTATCTGATCAAGAACATATATAGTGGTCACAGTTGTATATTGATTCAGAGCATTGCAAAATGTATACATATGTTCACCATTCATGCTGTGTTATTCACAAAAGTAAGATAGTGGTATTCTGCTCCTTCACTGACAAAACTTTATGAACATATTGAAAATGTTGCTGTGAAATATAAGATATAGATAACATAAAAAGATAATAAATTCCAAAGAAGAAACAGAACATAAAGAAAACAATCAAAACTGAGTGAATTATATACCATGAATATTAAAATTTAACTATTTTAAGAATGTCTCTAAACCAACATTTTTTTTTTTGCTTAAGCTTTTTGTGAATAGTTGTGCATAATATTTTTTAAAATGAAAATTGAATGTATAATATCTTTATTTTTAGTTTGGATCATGTTGTGTTTGCTCTATATGTAGATTTTTTATGTGACTCATTTTCTCAGAACTATGAAGATTATCTTTTAAGACTGTAGGAGATGAGATAGTTTTAATAACTGCTTGTTATCAATGTCCTCTGTCAGTTGTGATAGGTAGTGCCACCTTTGTTGATTGCACAGCAGATGCAAAGCATAATCAAAGGATTTTTAAGCCAAACCAAATGTTCCTATTAAATATTTCAGAACTTTTCATTCATTAGTATCAGTCACAATAATGCAGTGTAGCTTGTAAAAACACACTTTATTTCCAGTGAATTTATTAAATTCTCTATTTTTTCAGGTAGCAGAATGACTTTATCCAGGACAAAAGAAAACAATTTTGTTCGTATTGACTAAATGAAAAGCTTAAAAATGAAATTATAAAATAAATAAAATAATAAAAACATTAGAAAATATCTGGAGCTGTTGGACAGATGACAGGAACACTAGCAATCACAGGCTTTTCCAAGCACAGACAAGTGTGAATAACTCTATATAGAACCAGAAGGTATTAGAAGCAGATTTGAAAACAGACTTATTTCTGCCATATAACTTTCAGAATAACCTTTTGATACATTTCAAAGCAGTTTTAAAAGTATTCATGTACCTTTATCCCCATTTACACAGTTGATGCTTGGCTCTCATTTAACACCATTAATGTTTCATACCTTAAATAGAAAATCCTGCTCCATCATATGTCTGCCTCTAGAGCCCAAAAGACTTTTCCTCCTTTCCTTTCCTCAGATATTTCCTCATTTTCAGCTGAAATATCAGAGTTTATGCTGCATGTGATAGTATGCAGAAAAGGAGTAGGATCACCACCACCAAAAGCCATCTCCCACTAAATCGTTCAACAGGGCAAAGGAGATATTATTTTTCTATCCCTTCAGCAAACATACCTGAAAAACTTACATGACCAAAAGGACAGAAATAACAGGCAGGCACTGATAAAGCAATTTATGAACAAAGCTGAGCAGAAGCTTTGTTCGTCATTCCCATTTGTTCCAGACAGTTCCAAAGACCTTTAATATGGATTCATACCCAAACATAAGAGGATGATCAGAAAGTTAGTCTGAATTATAATTTGAAGCCTAGAGCTGAAACAGTTTTAAGGCCTTTGATTCCAGTCCAAGGTCTTAACCTTTAGTCTGGAGGGGTAGTTCTGGCTGTACTTTCTCCACAGGAGGAACTGCTCAGCACTAAAATGTATAAATTGTTAAAAAGCTCCTTGATGCCATTGCATACATCTAATTCTTTTTTACAAAAGAAGTCATGAACATGGACCAGAACTGAGGCATACTCCATCCCAGCTATGCTGTCTACATGATCTGAAAATGAGGATCCGAATCCCTTTATACACCTACTATTTGACTGCGGAGAATATCTTGTTCAGAAGTACAAATGAAATTATGACCCTGGCGGTGTAGCACTGGTAAAAGAAAGCTAGCAGACAGACAAGAAAACTTTTTAGTGTATGTGTCTGTATTCCAAAAATGTTGAATACATATAACTAAACTAAACTGTTGCTCTTTGCAATAGGTTTTTGTGAAATGTGATTCGTATAGCATATATTGGAAAGAGTTACACCCCAAATACATTCAACTATCAAGATGACAATGTACAATTTCCCATGTCTTAATATGTAGAACAATAGTTTGATTTTTTCCTCCCTTTTTTTTTAATGTAGGAAATGAGATATCCTTTCCCAAGTACTTCAAAGTCACATTGGACACAGGTGGTCAGAGATGAGCAACACATACTGAGTGAAAAAGGCATCAACAAAATCCGAAATCAGTCAGACTGGTGATATTTTAAAGTGGGTAGACAAAATTCAGGTCTGAGCACCTCCCACATGACCTTATCTGTAAAACTATGAAGGCACTTGTTAACACTGAATAAAAGATTGCAAAACTCTCAAGGACACAGCAAACATCTAACAGCCGCCTCCACCTCACTCACTAATCTACAGGTGTACAGATGCACAATATTTTCTGAAGGAAAAGGAAATCATTACAACATCCAAATGAATTATCCTAACATTTTTGCCTGAAAGGTGAGAAAGTTAGCTTTTAGAATACCATGATACATCTACAGTCAGGGTGCATCACATCATATTCATAAGTTCAGCATTATTCTACAAGAAAAAAAGATCTAATCATAATATTTAATAGTTGTTTCATTTGTTTGTAGAATTAGACTGTTTTGCGAATAAAAGAAAACAGTGCAGTTAATCATTCACCTTGGGAATACCCTTTCAGGTATCTGACTTGTAACGGTTTGTATGGACTGGTGTTCCTAAAATTCTAAATGCAAAGCCTTTTTAAATGCCAAAAAAAACCCCTTCTGTATTTTGAACTACTATTCTCTTTCCTTCTCTTAACTGTCATTTAGTGAGACTATGATTAAAAATGGTACTGGGAAGTATTTTGGCAAAACTATTTATTATTTGTTTTCTCTCCAGTGAATATCCCTGCAGAAACTAGAGAGTAACATCTTATTTTCTCTAGACACATACTTCAAGTTGATGTTTGGGGCTTTCAAAGCCTACAATTTCCAGGACCCCCTTATTTTCTAGGATACTTCAAGTAGCAAGGCATTAATTTTCTAAAAAAACTGGTTTCCAGTTTTTATGTAGAAAGATATATTTGATGTTCTTTGAAAACCATGGTAAGATTTCAGAGTGCAGCACTGACATCTACCAGAAGCAATGGTGCAAAGAGCCATTATGCAAGCATACCACTTAACAGGTTCAAGAACTGGGAAAGGGAGATAATGGAAGAAGCAGAACTTTTCAAGAAAACATTCCCACATTCATCGTTCACATGAGACATTATAAATCAGTGCATAACACACAAGTGGTGTGATACACTATTTCTGTGCCATGCCCTCTGCTACCCAAATATAAAAATTCAACTAAACTCATGCTTTCAAACTGCTTTGTTTCTTTGAGCAATGCCTGAAATTCAGACCATTCTCTGTGGGATGGCAAATTCATCACCAGTAGTATTCTGCTTCTTTGTTTGTGCTTCTGGGCATAGGCAACAAAATTATACCTGTCTGCAGGATAGTGTTTGCATTGGTCTGAAAAAGAGTTTTCGTCAGAGCAAACTGATAGAGCCGTGATTCAGCACAGGAGGCTTCAAACAAACTGCTCTTCATTGGATTTTATAATATTCATCATATTACTAAAATAAATTATTTGGTTATTTAAGATTTGTTCCCTGTGGCCAGCAGTAGTTCATGCCTTAGTAAGTCTTTAGCTTTAGCTCTCTAGACATCTTTCTGCCAGAGAGAGAACAGTGGTCTTGTCATCTGCACCCTTACAACCACAACTTCCATCTAAGGATAGAAACATGCAAGGAATACCACACATGAAATTAGGATTCAAAACTAGGCAGAAGATTGATACCTAATTTTCCATAATTCATAGAAGGGTTAGTTCATCTTACTATTTTTTTCTAAAAAGCTTAATATTTTCTCTCGTTATATTGGCTGGGTTTTTTTTAACACTTAGCAACAAATTATTTTTTTTCCCTTTGTTATGATACTTTTAAAACCAGGGTCAACATATCTAGCTTTTCACATGTTTAAATTTATATAATTGGTGCTGACATTAGTTTTATCAGCAGAGAATGGAGCTGTGGATATAAATGTACATGATAGTCCTCTTAGTGGAAAGATAGCAGCGGGCAAAGGACTTGAGACAGAAATATACTTAAATATATCATGAGAAACAGGTAAATTCTTAAATTAGCAGGCAATTAAAATTAGTAATTACTCTAAAGTGACTGATACTGAACTTCTTTTAGAATGTGCCTTTAACAAAAAAAGAGATAAGAATTATCCAGCCTTGCCCACATTTAAAGAGACTGCTTTTGTAGATAAACTAGTACAGCATTAGCTTAAGCTAGTTATTCAAATATAATAAAATATGTTAGGAAAAGACCTTTTCTGCTAATACAAATGTGGTTACTGTAGGGTTTTTGGGGGGTTTTTTTTGGTTGGTTGGTTGGTTGGTTGGTTGGTTTTTTTGAACAGTCTATTAGGGCAGTGATTTTTTACACCTTAAATCAAAAGACTTGTGCTGAAAAAAAAAACCAAAAAACCTTTCTCAGGTCTGACAATATATTGAAACTCTTTTTTTATAAATACTCTTACTAAAGGTCTGGAAGGACAAACCTGAACAGGTTCAGCAGCTACTGATTTGGAAAGGTGAAAATATCACTCAGGGATACTATATATGTGTGCTTGTGAACATGGGAGGAGAATTGCAGATTTTCTGTATTAGAAGTGCAGAGAAATCTGAGCAGAAGAACAGACAAAGTAGAAAATAAAAATATTTTTATGCAAGCTTGGAAATCACTCTTCATTTCCTTTTAATGAAAAAATGAACCATATTTTGTAGAACACTGCATACAATTATCAGTTTTGTGGCAAGTAAAAAGGCTTTTCTCCTTTCAAATAACTTGCATTGTAGAGTAACTCAGCAGAAATGCAACTCAGGGCTGATGCTGTGATGGGACTTCTACCACTCCTTCTTTATTCAGAGTTGAACACACATTTCATGTTTTATCTTTTGTGCAAAACAGTACTGTAATGATTGCAGGTTCTTTTTTTGCTGAAAGTCAGAGCCCTGCATGCACCACCTGGCTCTGCAGCCTCTCCTACCCAGGGCCCCAGCTGCCTGTGCCCAAGGCCAGGACTGACACGGCAGAGCTTGCCTCTTCTTGCTGGGGTACCACGGACTGCACCCATGTGGGTGAGGGCACTGCCCTACTGGCCACGCTGCCACCTGCATCTCCCGGCTCCCTGAACCCTGTAGCCCAGCCTGCTCTTGCTGCTTCCTGAGGACTCTGCTGCAATATGTGAAAACCTGAAATATGTGGCATCCCATGATGCCTGATGTTTTAAAATAGCACTGAACTACCAATACAGAGGCCGGTGCATGACAAGGGAAAAAAAATAGCATCAACCTGGGGTGGGTGTGCGCCTTCAGTGCATGGCAGACTCTACATGCACATCCAGTGGTTTTTCTCAAACCTGGCATGAAGCATAAAAGTGATTTTTTTAAAAAAATGATCCTTATATAAATAGGAAATGAACTGATCTTAGAAAACATCTTGCTCACTTTCACTCCTGAAACTTCTAAGAGCAGCATAGGTGATTTTATCCATAGCTAAGCAAATAGGAAAAAGCTTGGTTTTTTTCTGCTCTGTGTAGATTGTCGTCCCAAGGGGTGATGATCATTAAAAAACCTTAATGGTTTGCAGACAAAGAATTGCATTTTTGTATTGGGTCTGGCTGGGATGGAGTTAACTTTCCCCTTGGCAGCCCTCAGTGCTGTGCTTTGTATAAGTAGCTAGAAGGATATTGATAACACACCAGTGTTTTGGCTACTGCTGAGCAGTGCTCTCACAGTATCAAGGCTGTCTTTCCAACCCCACCCAAAAGGCCAGCAGGCTGGGGATGGGCAAGAGATTGGCAGGAGACATAGCCAGGCGAGCTGGCCCCAATTGACCAAAGCCATATTTCATAACATATGAGGTCTTGCTCAGCAATAAAAAGCTAAGAGAAAGGAAGGCGGAGGGGAGCCCTACTTCCCAGAAAGTGGCTGGACATTGCCTGCTGATGGGAAGTAAAGAATAAATTTATTTTGTTTCCTTTGCTTCTGCATGTGGCCTTTGCCTTTATTAAAGGCTGTGTGTGGCCTTCATTCCATTGCCCTTTTCTTGACCCACAAGTTTTTCATCTTATTTTCTCCCCCTGTCCCACTGAGGACTGGAGTGATAGAGTGGCTTCGTGGGCACCTGGCAGCCAGCCAAGGTTAACCCACTACACCAGTGCAAACCATGTTACTCAAAACTGCCTTGCACACCAAAATAACTAAATAATATGTCAGCATGGGGAAGAGGATCAAGAAAACAAGGCCAGTCATGAACTTATGAACAAAATGGTTTTTCTCCAGTACTTTTAAAGCAATAGAAGAAGGAAAAAAAACCCCAACCAAACAAAAAAACCCCAAAACCAAAATGAAACAAACAACCCTAAAAATAATCATCCATAAAGCAGAAGAAAGTAGGATTTGGTGAAGGAGCAGGAGGTGACAGATGAGATGGAAAATGGTAGAGAATGACTCTGGACTTCATTAAGAAATCTAATGTCATTAGAAAGAGCAGGTGAGGACAATGAGGAAGCAGAGGTGGAGATATGTGCACTGGTGTTCTGTTATTCTGCCTACACTTGTATGTCTCCTGTGCTCTAAGAAATGTAATTGTTTTACAAGCAGAAGTCTATGCGTTATATGCATTAGCGTTCCATGAGTCCTTGAGAAATAAACTGTGAAACAAGGTTGAGTTTGCTAAAACTGATGCTTGGTTTTTCCGAGGATACACATTGATGTTAGACATGACTAAGATAGCTGGATAGTTGCTTGTCCCATTTTTATGAAGCTTTTACAACAGCTATTTCATTTCCTCTTTGACTATATTTACATGCAGTCTTCTTTTGTATTCTGAGGTTGTGGGTTCTCACATCTTTTCAGTCTTCCTTTCTAAAAATCAATTACATACTGCTTCTCAGACTCTTTTCCAACACTTTCTTTTCAGTCTCCTGCTGACTTAAAATGGCATTGTTGCAGCACCTTCAGTTATCTTCACTTAAATTCACTCTTTCCTTTACAGAATTACTTTTCAGTTCACTTCTGTAAAGCAGAGATGTCCATCTCCTTCTCGAATTTTTAAATATAACTTTAAAGTTTCATGCTGAGCTTTGAGAAGCACAACAGAATGTGCATGAGGAGGCTTTGATGCACTAAGCATGCCCATCCTAGTCTTAGATGCCACTCAGTTTAAAGTATCTTTGTGAAATCTTGTAGGCACACTGTACTGCTAAAATTTGGCACCTCTGCAGGCTCAGAAACTTTGTGAAGCTTAGAAGTTGTTTCTTTTTAGTTTTTCAAGTTTCTGGAAGTCTGTTAGAATATTTTCTCCTAGTGGATGTATATTTGGTTTCCTTTAAATCAGTATTGTCTTCTTACTTTTGGCAAACCATACCTATTTGGCCAAAGTGATCCTTTTTCATGTTCTTATTGGGATTTACCATTTTATCTGTAAAGGACAATGTACTCTGATTTTTTTGTGTGTTTGGTTTTGGTTTGTTTTTTTTTTCATTTTTGTAGCAAACATGGTAGAAACACTATCCTGCTAGTTGTGGGCATGATCCACTGAAGCATCTGAATTCTTTTATTTTTTAATCCAGTCTTCCTAATTGAGGCATGAAATCTGGAAGAAAAGCTTGCTTTCTGTTAGTCCTCTTATTGTGAATTTATTTTCTACGCTCTGTAACTTGACATCTAAATCTCTGGTATCTTTGTATCTATCTAATATCTGAAGTATGTCTGACACAACTCAAGCTCCGTTAATAATACAATAAGGGGCTTCAATGATGAAAAATATTGCATAATTTTGCATCTTTGTTTGACAATGTAAGGCAATCAGCTATCTGGTGATTTCAGTTGTCATGTTCTAGAGTAAGAGTTAGTCTGTTTTTTGTCATGGGGTTGTAGCGACCAATGCCTTATGCAATGAATACCACCTCCTTGGAAAACAGTGGTCTATCTTCATTTTAACACATTAAATTTTTATTTCAGTTTTCTTTCATGATGAAGACCTCAGATATTTGGGCTTCCCAAATAGACCTATTTTCTTTAGTTTACTCTTCCATTCTTGCCATCACTGTCTTCCACTTTCACGTTAAACCTTCTCAAGTTTTTTTTTTTGCTTTTCTTCATATCTTCTCAATAAGTGGTTGACATTAAAGTTTTCAAAAAGTACTTTTAAAATATAACTTAGCAGATTTTTAGTTACATTTTGTCTTGCATTTGAGATAATTCCTTTGCAGTTACCAGGCACTGACTGCAAACCAGAATTGCTTTAGCTGCCCTGAAGCAGATGGGCATGTGTAGAATTTTGTGAAGAAAGACAGATTAAAACCACAAGAGAACTCATGCTTGTCAGATAAAAAGCAATAGATATACCTGAAAACAAATTGTAATGTAAGAACGACTACATCTTCCAATAAAATTCAAATGTTGATTATATCAATGTAGCTTTACTGCAACTTGTCACTTTTCAAAGAAAATGTTATTTTTAGAAATTTCATATTTAACTATACCTGAATCTTTATTAGCTAATCTGAGATACTTCAGTCATGGTGAAAACAGGATGAGTTGTTAATGCATAATTAAGCAGTTTATTTCCACTGCAATGGTACATCCCTCTCTCCCCCCGGCTCCTCCCACCTCTCTCTTTCTCTTTTTCACTCACTCCACTCAACCTTTTCTTTATCCCTCATTTATTAGCTTTTGATTTTGTACAGAAATTGCATTTAAGTAAAGATTGCCAGAAGGATTGGATAGATTAATTATTCATGAGTGTTAATTTCAACTTTCTGTCGATATAAGGCTGCATCAAAAATGTTGCCTAATAGGTTTATTTTGACCCTCATGGCATGTAGAGTACAAAACATGACATATTACTACTTTAAAGAGAATTTAAAGGAAATATGGGTATTCTCAGTGATTAACAATGCTAACTGCAGCAATAGCCATAGAATAAATGTAGATACAGTAGAGTGGCATATACTTATACACATGACTAAACTCTTAGATAATGACCAATAATAGTTCAACAGTTCTATTGTATCAACTAATACAAAGACTGGTGATCAAACGTAGCATGGGGGGCAACTGATAGGCACAGCACTAAAACATGAATCCATGGATGTAGACAGGATTCTGAAAAAAAATCTCCCCAACTGCACAAGCCTTCAGTGTTTTCCAGTGAATCTTGAAGACTACTGTAATTCTACCTACTGCGTCACGTGACACAAATTGACTGCTAGATTCGGCCTTGCTTCTGCTGGCCACAAGTCACTCAAGCAGGGAGGGTTGTTCTTCTGAACACCTTGCTGAATTGCTACACGTTTTTTACTGGATTTATAGGGCCCAACATTTTATGTAATGCTTTAGACTACAGCTAAGCAGTTATTCTCAGGAATACTTCAACTCTCTCCACTCTCACCCCCTCACTGCACCACTGCCCCTTTTCCACTTAGGTGAATAAAATTAATTTAAAACTGATCTAAATTACTATAAAAATGGTATTTTTACAGTTTACGTACATTTACCAATGCATTTTCTTGAGATGCTTTCAGAGATATTCCACAGAGAAGTACATAAATAGATGTGATGACAATGAGTAAGAAAGAAATTGAGAAAATAAATGAATGAAAAATGTTATTACCAAAAAGGTCAATAGTATGGGCACTGATGACAATAAGCACTGGTATAGTTTAAGAGACAGATGGCATTTTCAGTTTTGTGTTTTATATCTGAAGGTGCCACTACCTTCCAGGACAGCTACAATTGTCTTTGCAAAAAGCTGATTACTCTACAGCAAAAGGTTTTTCCTATTTACAGGCTTAAAGCAACATAGACCTAGTCAAAGTTCATATCAGCAGGTATATGAAGACATTTATATATATATAGAAGCATATATATATGCTGCTTCATCACACATGGAATAAGAAATGCTCTAGTGGTAGTTCATATATTCCCATTTTACAGCTACATCAGAAGAAGAAAAAAGAGGAAATAGGTCGAGTAAGGGAGAGCTGTGGATGTCATAGGTTGTAGCAAAACAGCAGGGAACCACAGGTACGATTTGTAATTGGGAACTAAATAAGTAGACTGACATTTTACCAAGACTGATACAACTATAAGATTGAAAGTGGGGAAAAAAATGCTAGCAACAGATACCATAGACTAAATTGGTTTTATTTACACTGATCTGGTTCCTTGTAGATCTGATTCCAATAATGATGTCTGGTCAATGCCAATTATTTCCCCTGATGAACATTAATTAACAACTGCATACTCTAGTAGCTGGGGTACAAGAAGTTTCTCCATTTTTTCCTTAGTTTTTTAATATAAGCAAATGAAATATACTCTGATTTCTGTGGATAACTATGGGATTGAAGTTATTTGCTGAAGATGGTATTTAGGTTTACTAGTAGAAGGATTAGATTCTGCATATCTAATATTTGCAAGGTTTTAACAGTAATTTACTCAGCAGAAATGTGATCAGGGAAGATAGTTGTTTAGAATATTGATAATCACGAATTATGCAACAATTTGTTTATGGATTAATTTTAATAAAAGTTAATCATGTTCTTGGGTGTGTAAGAATAGACTTTTATGAGCTACATGCTGGTAACCTTTGAATATTTCAAGGGCATGTATCAAGCACTGTAATCTCATAGGAGGGCTACCAACTTCTGAGGTTCACACTCATAAAATTTAGCACATATTTAATACATCAGATTTTCAAAGTCTTTGGGTACTGACAATTTTTTACCCACTGGTTTTTGCTCCTAATCTTTTGCCTAGGAGAAAAATTAGCTGTGCAGAGTGTGCCTGAGTTCAGAGACTAAAGAACTGAAGATCACACTCACTGACTTTCATGTGTGTTTTATGTGCAGAGAACTGAGAATTGAATGGTACACATCTTGATATGCAAAACTTTGATTTTGAGATGTGACCCAATATAGCATAGAAAGGTCTCCTTTCTCAGTCTGTTCCCGCATACCTGCTGACGTTTGAGCCCTGTAATCTTTGACTCTTACCTCCTCAATCCCACTTGTTTAAAGAGATTCTTCAGCAAGATAGACTAAAGTCATGCAGGGAGAAGCCTTCTCCTGGTCATGTTATATACATAAGGAGTATTTGAAAGATTCATCAACCTTCCACTCAGCTAATGCTGCCTTTTGCTAATCATTAATCCAGGAAATCTCTTTCCCTTAAACCTGAATGACAGTTCAATGTCTCTGTTAGCTGTTTCTATTATCTGTTAAGTAGATGGTCTTGAAGGAATGCAGAATTTGTGAAGGCATATCAAAACTGGTTTCTGTGATACTGAGATGCATGCTTCTGGAAAGTGTACTCTGGTTTCTTTAATAAACTGCCCATGTGTGGTATTCCTTCCAGAGGGAAGGGACCAACAGAAGGAGGAGGCTCTTGCTGTATCTAGTTAGTAGGATAGTGCAAACAAACCCATCAAACAACACAACAAGAGAATTTATTGTGTTTCACATATGCAGTCCAGATTGATGACCACAAGCAGTTTTAGCATCAGCCTGGTATGTCCTAGCGTCACCAAGACAAAAGGCTAACACTAAACCTAACAACATGTGCATTTAAAGATACTTGAAACGATAGAAATTTAAAACACAAATCCAAATTAGTCTGTCACATCGGCCAAACTGTGAGAATATCTTCTAAGTTCCAAATCTGCAGTGTGTGAGTTAAAACTTTTTTAGCATTGTGAATTGGCATCAGTATTGAAGAAGGTGAAGACAAGCAAAGAAGAAATGCTTTTACCTCGGTTATGTCAAGGGCTATTGCTCATTAGCTGGATATATGAATTGCAGAATAGAGGGGTAATTTCTTTGGAGCTAGTGTCACATGTACCATGTGTTTGTCTGTCTGTGATGATCTTTATTCTCTGCAAGTCTTTATCTGAAGCTGCTCTTCAGCAGGGTCCTTAATTTTAATGACTATCAGGGATTTGATCATTGCATGGTGAATCTTTACGTCTCAGATGTGAATGGTTTTTTAAAAAGTGTTCCCAATTTCAACAAGTAGTCTACTCCAGAATGACATTTATAAATTAAATACTTTTCAATTCTCCAGCTGTATTACATGAGGGTTAATATATTTTTGCCACTAGAAATGCCTTTAAAAATGAACACTTGATCTTTTGGAATAGTAGGTAAGATAGGTGAGGAAAAGGGATAAATTCAAGAGGGATATCTCTGAAAAAGATATCATTATTTATAAGATATTGGAATCTTGCAACTTTAGGATTCTGACATTTTTTTCATAAATTTTGGCATCAAAAGAATTATTTAACTCTTTTTTTACTTTTGCAAAATTACTGTGCATCAGAAATTTGGATCAGAGAAATATGTCGATTTTTGCTACTAGTCATAATGATTTTTTTTAATTATGAACTAACTTCTGAACTAACTCTTCTGAAGAGCTGGTTCAGCCATTTATTATGAATAACATTCATTTAAGCCAACACAGATTTGTTTACTCACCTATTCTGAATCTCATTTGCTTCAATATTTGCCATTTGTAAATGGTCATTGAATATTTTGGCCAAATAATTTGCTATCTACAGGTTGTACAAACTTCATTCAAATTGTTCTGTGTTCTCTATTAATGGAAAGTTTAAGACCACTCTGCAGCAGTCTATTTCTGCTCCCAGCCAAGTTAATGAAAGTTTTTCATTTTGAAAATTCCAAAGTATAATCCTCTGTAACTGGGTGCCTAGCTCACATGACAGCCTCTCCTCACCAATTTGCTAACTGTAATTTTTTAGATGTGTGAATGATGAATAACAGTTTTAGACACTTGTAATAAATGCATGCACACTTAGAATTTTTTGACCGATGTTGACTGCTGTGCCTTTCATAAGCTCAGTGACTCAGTTATCACTGTTCTGGCAGCATAAATGGGCTTTAAATTGGGCATAAATTACTTTTACAAGTATTTCCAAACCTCTTTACGGTAGTACAGTAGTATAAAACTGCCTAATATAAATTAGAATTAGGCTCACTATATTTTGCTTATTTCAGTTTGGCCTTGTTTTTTTGTGGATTTTTTCCTTAATTATGAGAATTTTCTTCATAATCTAAACTTTCTTATAAAATGACTTAGGAGAATTTAGTTAAAAAGTTAAAAAAACACCTTATTATCAGGGACCATAACATTTGGCTTTTCCTTCCACATTTCTAAGCTTTACCCCTAAAAGTGTTAGAAGTTAATAAATCAGAACTGACGGATTTATTTCTTGTATATATCGGGCCAAAAACCTCATCTTTTCCTTTCATGTTAATGCAACTACAAAGTAGACTCAACTGGTTCAAACAGCCAGGCTTTGATTCCCTTTACCTGCAGGTTTCCCCCAGGTTATAGAGCTGGCAAATTTTGTTCTGCATCACATCTGCTCTACAGTCCCTGACTATCAGAGAGCTCTTGTTCTGGATGCCAGATTAATCCCTTTGGGTTGGCTGCTGCAGGAAGCAAAGTAGAGCTTCAAGTTGTGAACAAGCATAATTTGGCTCCACTAGTTGAGAAGCTATAAGGATGGTTGACAGCTGTTGTATTCCACCTCCCCCAGTACCCCTTCATGTTGGTCTCTCTGGCAATGGGTCCCAGTTAAACTTGAGTCTTTTCCCTTAAAGAATCATTACTTTTGCAGACCTGTTAAAATGTGGCCTAGAAATATTTATGTCCCAAAGGTATGGGATTCAGGGTGCAATTTGAAACGCTTTATGTGGCAAAGTCGTAACATTAGATATTTCTTGCCTGAAGTTATAGAATTAGTATAGGCTCATAAATTACCCTTTAAGTCAGAAATATAATTGCTGTATGATTTTTCTTTGGTAGTTGGGACTGAAAATTATTTTTAAAATGGATTGCATTTGCTCATGGTATTGCAAACAGATTGATCTTTTGGTGATGATCGAAAAAAACCACCACAATAACAACAAGAGAAAACTAGTGTGTGGCCATGAAAAAAATTGCTTCATATGAGTAAGAATAATGACATATTTGAAGAATTCCATGTGATGTGGGAAAAATGTGTTTTATACTTCAATCAAAACAAGATGTATAAGAAAGAAGCATGTCAGATCGCTAGGGAGGTTTTGTGCGGGAGAAGTAATACAACAGTTCAGTACAATATTTTACAAAGAATTTGTTTTGCTGCTTAGCCACAAAGCTTTTTAATGCACCATTTTTTTCTTTTATCAGTATTTTGAAATCAATAGACATTTATAATGAAAAAGATAAGCAGTTTAAATGGGCTTATCTTTACCCTCTCCTGTAAATGTATGACTAACGCATGAAGTATATACAGGGTTAATGTGGTGGTGTTGTCTGATAGGCGACATTCATCAACCCCTTCCCCTCCTTCTTAATCTTTCTGTTAAACATTCTTTGCTATAGACCTAGGATTTCTCTGGTTTTACCTGCGATAAATCCTTCTATAATTATTCTTAGCTTGACTTGATACCCCTCAAAAATTGCTTGTTCCTATGGTCAATGCCTCAAGAAGGAAATAAGTGCAAATATTTTAAATCAGAGGATTATGCCAAAGCAAAAGAAAAAAAAAAGCAGTTTCATGGGTTTTTAAGTATCCACAGCCAAGGTCTGGATTACTGGTACATAGTATCTGTAGCTATAATCATACTGCTGAAGTGAATCAATTGTTGATTATTTGAAATAGATGGATGGGATATTGAAGCCCTCTCAGAAGAATCCTAATTCCAAATTAAGATTGAAGACCATTGCTTTGACTTTGGTTATAATAACCCATGAGGATTTATATATTTATATATTTACATAAATTCCCCAGGATTTGCTTAGTTTACCGCAGCTAATGACCACTCTCAGACCCCAAGTTGTGTTCAAAGACTTCTTATTGGACAACAAGCTGCTCTGAACTTGTTAAAGGAAATTAAATCACATTCTTTGAGTTTTTCAACACCCCTCCCTCAATTTTTTTCTTTAGTATGCCTACAAATAAATAAAAAAGAATGTCAGTGAATAACAGGTGTCTTCTGTCATTATTGTCCTGTCTATTTATCTGCTGTTCTGGATTTCTTTTTTTTCTTACACTGAAAAGACACAGACACTGTTCAGTGTCCCACTTGTCCTCCAGCTGCTGGGCCAGAAGAGAACAAGTTTTCTATAGATTCTATACCATGTTTTTTAACATCGTGCTGGAATAACACCCCTGAGAAATCTTAAATATGGTAGAGCATCTCAAAACACTTTCATGCAACTGAATCTATACCTGCCTACCTAATGATGAGAGAAATTACTCTTCAGGTTACATTAACTATATTTGATTAACTCTCCTCTGCATTTATTGGAAGCTTAGACATCCATCTCATACACTGACACCTACATTGTAGAAATTTAAAGAGGAAAGTTGAATCCTGCCCTATGGTGCTGGAGACAAGCTGTCTTTTTCTTCTCTTTGTTCATTGCCTGATACAGAGGGAACTTGAATGCCAAGTGCACTTATGTTGTTAATTTAGAAGTTATCACTGTTATCACTATATGCACACTCCTAGTCCAGGACCTGTCTCACACTGGAAGAGCTACACAAGTAAGATGAGTTCACTTAATGCTTAAAGTATACAAACTAGTAATTTCTGGGACTTTGAAATCATCACATTAATGATATCAAGAGACTTGCTGTTGATTGCGAGAAAGTGCTGCAGTTATTAGTAACAGGACTTGGATGTTCATTTTGCACAAATACAATGAGTTTCATTTTGTGGAAAAATGCATCTCTTTCCCTTCTGAGCACAGAGGCATTTCTTGATGATCAGATTACTAAAGACAGAGTTTTTCTGGAGATGTCTGTTTGAAGTACAAATCTTTAATGCATATATCTCTTCAACGCCTAGAGGTGCTCTGTGAATTCATGACTTGAGCTGGCAGTTCTATGGTAGAGATCATGACCCAAGTGGAGCTGTGCTGGTTACAAATTGGATTTCTTGTCTAACAGAAACTTAGTTACTCATGCTGGTATCTATGATCATAATACCGATGGAAATCGAACCCTTTTTACAGAAGTGGCTCCATAATTAAAAAGTCTGGAAATAATTAGTAGCAGTTACTGTAAATAATTGCAAATAATCATCAGCTCACAAGAAGACAGAGAAATCTTACTAACTCATAGGTAAATAACTAAACTCTAAAGTACTAAGTAAATTCTGAAACTAAGGCATCAAAGACAAGTGAGAGGTTTTTGGAATTAATGATACTCTGGCATGTGTTTCTTACTTATTTTCTGCTGGCTTTAGTTGTTCAACATTATTTTTTCCTTGTTTATGCTGTCAAGTTAGACTGCAATCCTTTTCAGCAGGGACTTTTTATTCCTTCATGTCTTCAGCATGTGTGCAAAATACAGTCAGTACTACAGAGATCAATATCATTACAGTTAATAGCTCTGTCCACATATATTTAGCAATGTTAAATCTAATAATCACAAAACATAAAATGTTCAGAGAATCTGCAGGTTATTTATAATTAGAAGTGTTGACTTATTTATGGCTAACTAACATTTAAGCTATATTCCTCTCCTTGGAATAGCTTTTTTGAGAATTCAGCTTTGCTTAGGCAGATAATCACTGAAGGTCAAACTTGTTACACAGGTTAGTGAGAACACAGGAGAGATCGATCCATTGAGTGCCAGTTCTCTTATACTGGACTCTATTCATTTTTGGAAGCGTATATTACAGATTGCATATTGAACCTTCAACATTCTGGATAAAAAAAGCTAAGGTTTCTGAAATTTTGTTTTAGTTCAGTTATTCTCTGCATTTGGGAAGGAGACAAAAAAACCTAAAACTAAAAAATATTATATTAGTCTGTGGTAATCAGCAGTATACTTACACATTTTGGGTACTTTGATATAGCTCTTTTGCAAGTTTGACTTATCTGTTTTCTTGTTGGTCTTTAACAAATTGCTGGCAAAGTTGGGAAAAATTCCCAGAATGGAGTATAAAAGCACCGTAATCTTCAAACAGTGAAAAACAGCACAATATTACTTTCTCTTGTGTAATTTCCTTTAGATTATTTATAGATAAATTATGTAGAGCTCGATTCATCAAGCAGGAGGTGCCTGCAATATAGATGTCTACATCTGGACTGGTTACCCTGCTGCCAGTTTGTAGTTAGTCAAGAGAAACAGGCACTTTTAAGTGAAGTAGATATACTCAAGTCTATGAATAGAGAAGAACTGTGCCCTAGATATGCCTCTGTCTCACAAATAAGGCCTACATGGAAGACTTCTTTATTAATATGTTGTTTGCTGTATGTCATTTTAAGTATGTTTAAAATATTTGCTGAGTATTAGCAAGTAGATACTTTAGGAAATTAAATGAGATCTTCACCTCGACATTTGAAAAGGGCCAGAACATCATAAAACATCACATAGGAAGTGAGATAAGCTTGAGCTCAAATGCATACCAACATTTCATGCCCAAAGCCTTTTTCTCTCTCAGCAAGAAAAAGTACTTGTCACATCATAGTGCAGACCTCAGCCTCCCTTTACCTGCAGCATAAACTGGCATGGCCTGACATCAGTATGTATCTCACCTAACCTAACAGCAGTGATACAAGTCTATAGATTCATTCACAGACAATTTTGTTGACAACTTACAAGAAAATTGATTTATAGGTAAGCTTAGTTTAAGCTGTCTTGCTTGGTATTCAGTGAAAAGTGGAAGCCAGATCCTCTGGCCTTACCTAGGTGTCAAGGAAGCACAAAGCTGGATCTGAGAAAGTGCCAAATATTAGATTGCTTCCTGAAGCAGGACAGTGTAGGTATAATCATTAAAGAGTATTAAAGACACAATCACCAAAGAAGGCTTCTTGCTGAGGTATTCCCACAAAATCCAGGGAAAGTCTTGAAGAAGAATCTGGAACTAGGTCTACAATATACAGAAATACAAAGGTTTTCAGCAGGTCCATAGCTCCTGCTGAAGAGTTGAGCCTGGTTCCAATAATGAAAAACAGTCCTTGTTGCTGTCTAAATCCTGCTAAAGGTACTGTCTGACAAGAGCAAGGCAAAACAAATGTCCCTTTCCCCTGAGCTGTGAATTCTGTGCCATGTGATAGAGAAGTACAATATAGAAACTACAGACCTGTTAGTCTAACCTCAGTACCCAGAAAATTATAGAGAAGATCATACTGGGTGCTATTGAACAGCATTTAATGGACAATGCAATCATCAGACACAGTTGAGTTCATGAAGGGAGAGTCCTGTCTAACTAATTTGGTATCCTTCTACAATAAGGTCACCCAGCTAATGGATGAGGGGGAAGCAATGGATGTAGTTTTTCTGGATTTTGGTAAGGCTTTTGATACTGTCCCTAACACTATCCTTCTAGACAAGCTGTCCAACTGTGAGATGAGCTGGTACACGATGCACTGGGTGAAGAACTGGCTGAATGGCAGTGCTCAAAGTGTTGTAGTGAATGGGGCTACATCTGGCTGGCGACCAGTCACCTGCGGTGTTCCTCACGCCTCAATTCTAGGGCCAGCTCTGTTCAATATATTTATCAACAATCTGGATGCAGAAGTTGAATGCACCATTAGCAAGTTTGCTGATGATACCAAACTGGGAGGTGCTCTCTCAAGGGACAAGAGTAGCTTGTAGGGTGCTGGGGTTTGGATTTGTGATGAACACAGTGTTGATAACACACTGATGTTTTAGTTATTGCTGAACTGTTCTTATGCAATCATTAATGGCATGAACTTTAACAACTAATGCTGGATTCTGTACTTAGGATGGAGTCATGCTGGACACAAGTATAAATTGGGAGAGGAGTGGCTAGACAACAGCCCTGCAGAAAGGGATCTGGGGGTGCTGGTCCACAGCAGGCTCAATATGAGTCAACAGCATGCCCTCACAGCCAAGATACGTTTTTACGTATCCTGGGGTGCATCAAACACAGCATGACCAGCTGGCCAAAAGAGGTGATTATCCCACTGTATTATCCTACTGTATTCAGCATTGGTGTGGCCCCACCTTGAGTGCTGTGTGCAGTTCTGGACCCCACAATTTAAGAAGGATGTGAAAGTCCTTGAATGGGTTCAGAGAAGTACAACAAAACTGGTGAAAGGCCTGGAAGGAATGTTCTATGAGGAGTGCCTAAGGACTATGGGTTTGTCTAGTTTGGAGAAAAGGAAGCTGAGGGGCAACCGCATTGCTCTCTACAGCTTCCTGAGGAGGGGATGTGGAGAGGGAGGTGCTGATCTCTTCTCCTTGGTATCCAGTGACAGAATACATGGGAATGGCTCAAAGCTGCGTCCATCATGGGAGGTTCAGACTGGACATTAGGAAGCATTCCTTTACTGAGAGGCTGGTCAACACTGGAACAGGCTTCCTAGAGAGGTGGCCAATGCCCCAAGCCTGTCAGTGTTTAAGACGCATTTGGACAATGTCGATAATAACATGCTTTAACTTTTGGTCAGCCCTGAAGTTGTCAGGCAGTTGGACTGGATGATCACTGTAGGTCCCTTCCAACTGAAATTTCTATTCTATTCTATTCTATTCTATTCTATTCTATTCTATTCTATTCTATTCTATTCCATGACCCTCAGTTCTTGCACAGCATCAAGACCTTTTCTGCTTCTCATATTGCCCTGCCAGCGAGCAGGCTGGGGGTGCACAAGAAGCTCGGAGGGGACAGAGCTGGGACAGTTGACCCCAACTGACCAAGGGATATCCCATACTATGATGTTGTGCTCAGCATATAAAGCTGGGGGAAGAAGAAGGAAAAAGGAGTTATGGAGTCTGTCTTCCCAAGCAACTGTTATGCATGATGGAGCCCTGCTTTCCTGGAGATGGCTGAACACCTGCCTCCCAATGGGAAGTAGTGAATGAATTCCTTGTTTTGCTTTGCTTGCGTGCACAGGTTTGCTTTACCTATTAAACTTTCTTTATCTCAGCCTGCAAGTTTTCTCACTTTTACCCTTCCAATTCTCTTTCCCATCTCACTGTGGGGAGTGAGTGTGTGGTTGTGTGGGGCTTAGTTCCCTGCTGGGCTTAAAACACAACACTTTTGTAGCTCCTTCTCTAGCAATATTCAAACCTAAAGGAACCATCTTGATTTTATTGAAGGTAGATTTCAAAGAAGAAAATTTGGGATTTATAATGCCATCGAAAATATTTTTAATATCGCTGAATGTGAAATTCATTTATAAAAATGAAAATAGAGAAATATGTTCAATACTACTTTATCCTGTAAGGATTTAGATATACTTAAAAATTTTACGTTATTGTATTTTCCCTAATGGCATCCATCTCTACTTTTTTATGTAGCAGTATAATTATACTACCCTTCATATGAATCCATGTCTAATATGCATCTGGGACTCCCAAGGCCTTCGTTCAACCACTAAAAATATGCATGCTATAGGTTCCTAAAATTGTACAAATTTAGCTATATTTAAAAGAAGATGAAACATTATTTCAAGAAATGTTCTCTTTTTTTCAGTTTCTCATTCTTCTTACACTTCTTGTGTCTCCCTCTCCTGACATATCTTCCATTTTTTAAATTAGAATAACTGACAGAGAAGATAAGGAAGGAAAGGGAGAAAAATGGCAAATTCTTTTTTCAGCTTTGTTCAGAAAATTTTTAAAAGCAAGCCTTTAACACTTACAGTAAGCTTCTTAGCTTCTGAAAACAGTTCATTTATTTACCAGCTTCACTTTTATTTCCTACTCTATGATTGGTCTAGGTACTTTTGCAGATTAAAAACAATTTAAATATAAAATTCTACTAATTACTAATGGTCAGTCTTCCTTTCTCTCACACTAGTTCCAAAATAATATCAACAAATTGGCCTTCAAAATAATCCTGTTTACAAACAATTTGTTCATGTACACATACAAAATTCTCTGAAGCTATAATTGCCATGGGAGATAGCAGAGAGGGTGAGAATTTAGGCCTCATATTATTTACCTGTCCTAATGGTGTTCTAATGGAGAGAAACTATAAAATACTTTCTTATCTCTTTTTTTTATTTTTTCCCACAGAAACTGAATCTAAGAAATGGGTACCATGTTATGCTCCATATCTGTTTGCAATGTGGTGCACAAGGGCTCTTCTAAGTTCATAGCCAAACAGTTTTATGCACTATGTGGAAGCAGAACAAAAGAACACCACTTACTCTTTTCAGAAGTCTTTTTTTTAATTTTCTCCCTCACTTGTCAGAGGTGGAGGAAAATATTATTTTATTAAACAGGATCAATTCCTGCCAACAGGAAAATAGTCCCATTAAACTGGAGAGTAACTCATATTTGTCTGAAAAAAGAAGTCTGTATCTGAATGCATACTAAGCTGAAACAAATTAGGTGATATGCAATACACACAAGTGTCTGTCAAGCAGGATTGCATGCTAAAATTTCCTACTTAGAAGCACATTTAATGTATTTTACTTTCTTTTCTTTTTATATTACAGGAGATGATATAATTTAAATTTGAGTTTTGGTAACCTAAAAAACCTAAAATTACTGGAAATGAAGAACAATTGATCAACATAAACCATTTCAGTGGGAGAAAAGCAAAGGTATAGAGAGTTGACCTTTTTAATTTTTTCTTTTTACTCAATTCTGTTTCAATCAGAGTGATCTAATATTTGGTTTTGGTTTTTTTTTTTCATTTAATCTCACATTCATTTCTTATCCCCTTGAGGATATTCTCTATTTTATTGAAAATGCAGTAGAGGTACTTATGTCAGTGTTAAGCATCCTTTTTGCTTAGTTAATTAGTTACAAGTCTGCAAAGATACAGACCTATTTTAAGCATTTTATTTCTTTTATATTTTTAATTGTAACAAGGACCAGGACTCATTAAAACCATGTGTGATTAATGTATTTTCCTCAGGTATTTTATTTCTGTCAATTATGCCCTTCTATATTCACTTTGTGGATTGAATCAGGGAGCTTTAGGAAGAACATTCTTCCAGATCAATGTGTGGAGCTTTGATTTTGTAAAGATTTACTTGTACATGGACTTCTTTTTGGTTACAGTTGCTACTACCAAATGTTTTCAATTGTGATGCTGACATGATCAACTTACAGCAAAAATAGAGCTGGGCTGAGCACATCTAGGAGTATGAGCAGTGCATTTCAAGAGAACAGAGGTTCAGACAAAGTAATGAAGATAAGTCCTAGGATTACAGGAAATTTAACAGAAAGAAATCAAATAAATGAAACATATCCTTGCCCATTATTAGGTCACACAAAAAATACAGAACATTAATCACTGATACCATCTGTTCATTTCTAAAGGAAGTTTGCAGTGATAATAATAGTCTATTTTGGTTTCATTCTAAACAGGATGAATATTAGTCCAGAGTGTGTTCTCATAGATTAAGCTTGAATTAATGGTTATTCATCTCCAACTTCAGTCATTCATATTTGTCTAATAATGACCTAATTAAATTCAGAAATTCCTCAAATCAGTAGCGTCAGAAAGTTACAGCTACTTGGAAGCTGTTTGGTGACTCGTGAAATAAATCGGTCATGTGATTCTACCTGCTATAATGTAAATGGGATCAGCATAAAATTCATATGACATTTGCCCTAATTCTTACTTTTATTGGCTGAATCCTGAGGGCGTGTTCATAGCACGTAACACAGCACAAGGTGAACAGCCCTGAGTAAGGTTCAGAGTAGTTGTTGGTTCACAAAACATGGTTCAAAGTTGTGGATAAACACTGGGGCAAATCCCAGAATATATAAATCATTATGCTGAGTCCTAGCTACTGAGCCTTCCCTCTGAAAGGCTATTTAACTGGGGTATGCTATACTGACTCATGCATCTTCCATTTTCAGGCTTAGTTTAACCATGCCTGGATCGTGAAATCTCCCTTCTGCAGTAAAGACCATGAGGCTGCAGTTTAGAAGTTTAGTTTCTTTGCCGAGCAATAATGTATTCCCTGAGAGGTGAAAGATGGAGAAATTTAACTATGCTTGTTTTCCGCAGCTAGTACACATAATATTGGAGAGGGCTTTGGTTTCCAAAGTCGTCCATTAGGAATCTGTGATGGTGAAGAAATTCATGCAAAATTAAATTAAACACTTCAAAATAGAATTTTGTACTTAGAACAAAAAACATTTCCAACAGAAAGAAACCACATGTGCAAAGGGAATGCAGGCTATGATTACTGCCTCATGAGACGTATGATAGTACACATACTTCACTCTGGAACATACTTTGTTTACCCAAAATATTTTTTAGCTTGAGGGGTTTCAGAATTTTAATGTAAAATTTCTTGATGTACTTTTTATTATTTGAAAGGAAGATGCCGTTGAGAACATCACAAGCATTGTAAATTATTGTTTACGTGTCAGGATGTAGGTGCCACTGTCAAACCTATTTACAAACATCAGTGTTCCTTTTTAGAACTAGAAAAAAATATTTGGATAATCAGAATATATTACTGAACATGTATGTGGTTGTATCAAATATGCGCTACATTAGATACTACAATGAAGTACCTGGATGGATAGCTAGTTGTACAGAACATAAACTAAATGTGGGGCTTAGGATAATGAACTACTTCGAATTTCAGTCCTTTTATACACTTGATGGGATGACAGAATATTTGGGTTTTTATCTAAAGAAATCTTGTACCCAAAAGAAAGAGTGACTTATATATGAAATAACTTTAATCCCTGGGTATCAGCTATCCTTATGGACATGAGTGGCAAAAAAGAAAGGACTGTTTCTACAGAGTGATAAGTTATCACTGTTTATTACTGTAACTGAACTTTCTGTATATTCTTAAATGTATGGCTTTATCATCAAAGATAAAGAGCAAGGTGAAATATGTATTTCAGCAAAAGAACAAGAATAATGTCTTGCCTAGCAGCTTCTAATGCTGGTTTAAAAGCTAGGTATTCCAAAATTCATCAGAATTACACTGTCACATAAGTTCTCAACAAAACCATTAACAGCAAACTCTACTGTGCTATCATACAGCAGTTTGGCAATATAGCAATATCAGCTGGAAGGTGTGTTTTTTCCAACAGAGCTCACGTAGCTATCCTGGGAAAACTTTCCCTTTTATATAGAGGCATGGACTATGCCTAAATGTAACTATGTGTTTAGCCATAGTAATTTCAGCTTTTTAAACTGATAGATGGAGGAATTAAGGGCTGCATAAACATATGCCTGTCACAAAAAGGGTAAGGTCAAGTCTTACGCTGGTCTCTAATATGCAAGGAAATATCTCACTAATGATAGAAGCGTTTACTGGCTATTGGATCTTCTACTAGAGAATGGGGGATAATAAGGATACTGAGTATTAGATTGGTCCCATCCTTATTTAGGCCTACTAAATAAAATAAAAAGGTAAGTACAGTGGGCATTAGGACAAACTAGAAAAAAGAATTGCAAAACATGTTACCTATATTATGCCTAAAATGTGCATGACTTCTTGCCTGTGAGTTTTGCTATTAATTCACATACAGTAAGACATTATCCAAAATTTTTTGTCACTCAGCATAGTAGAAGTAGGTCTTGCATTGGCAATTCATTATTTAAAGGGAATTACTGCTATTCTGAAACTCCATACAGTAGCAATCAGAATTAAATGGGAGGGTAAAAAGCTAAGGTCACTTTTGAGAATTGTATTTAACATTCATAGACCCCTTTCCTGCTTTGAAATATTAACCTAAGTGTTTATCAAAGAAGACACAGCCTTAACCTCTGGCTATTTAAACTGAATAAGGACCAGATGTTATAATTCCAGGTTTGGGTGCAAACGACATATTTCTTTAAGAAGCAATGCATTTTGTCTATAGCAATTTGTATAAAGATAAGAAGTCATGAAGTAGGCTGCCAAGTTCTCTCTGGTTCATTTGTTATGATTTTTGCTTCTGACACAATGACATGGGTTCAAGTCTCAAAGTGGCACTCCGTAGCGCTCTACTGATAGAAGAGCTATCTGTACTTTAGGTGACATTTTAAAATAAGCTCTCTGGCAGTTATCCAAATGTATGCTAAAAATCATAAGAGGCATTTTTGGATAAGAGTTGGAGATAATAGCACTCTCGTGGGCAGCATCTCTTGTCTCTATAAAATTCACTCTGATACCCAAGATTGTCTGTGAGCTATTGCTGAGCACATCCGTAATGGCTGCTTCATTTTCTGCAATGTCATTTTGCAACAAATAACTCATTATCCTTCAGAGATGTTCAATATCTGGGATTTGAGGAGCATTTTAAAATCAAATTCTATTCAGAAGCCACTAATTTATGCCACACAAGCTTTTGTCACTTACTATAAATTAACTCCTTGATCTTAGCAACTGTTTCACTCTTTATATGCCAAGGCAATATACCCAGATTCACTGAAGAATAGCCTGTTCAGTGATGAGTTAGTAGGCAGTAGAAAAGTACATATGCAGGTGGGATAAGTAGGTTACCATAAGGGTAAGCGTTCCCCTAGGACTCTGTCAAGCACCAGGTTCTCCCTATAGGTCTGGTTAGTCCTGGCAAGAAGGGAATTTTGTTCACCCAAAGTAACAAGAATGAATAAGACCAGTGGTGTGGAATGTTTAACATTGATCTTTTTGTAAAATGTTTTTTTTTCAGTCCTCAGTCATTGTCATTTTCCCTTTCAAGTCAGATTTTTTTCTTTTCTTGGGTGTGTACATTTCTCAGCTTATTTTGCTATGACATGTTTGAATATAACTGTCACTATTGGTGACATTTTTGTGGTGAGAGCTACAGAGTATATACTTTATCTAACAAAAATCTTTTTTGCAGATAGAGTAGGAACAATACGGAATGTTCCCATAACCTTTATCATATTTTGGACAGTAATAAGGGTTTAGGAACTTCATGAAATCTTTAGGACTTCAATTAGGAAGGCATACTTGACATACCTGAATGTGTATAATAAATGTACACAAGATACTTGACACTTTGGAAACAATAGGAAGTGCTATCTGTATCCATCCCTGATAACTGATTCTTCTCTCACATTATTATTACACCGATAAACTCTTCATTAGGCTTTCTACTGATCTGTGCAAAAGGAAGAGACCAGAAAATAAAATCCCTGTATTCTGACCCTCAAATATCTTACATGTGAGGATGTCCTTGTTCCTTTTGTGATTTAAAAAAAAAAATATTTTGACTGATGTGAACTATTGACCTATTCATCTTCAAATTTATGTTGTTTCCTTTGTTAACACTTTCTGATTCTACAAATAATTCTCTGATAAAAGATTTTTGAGCAGTTGTGTTTTGATAGCTGATGGAATGGTATTTTTCATCTTGCATCAAGGGCTTTGTGTACTTTAGTTTTCAGTGGCTGGGATAATAGTGTGTTCAGTACTATCCAGTCAGGAAATAGAATTCAAGTCAAGAAATATGATTAAAATTAGTTACTCCTTTGTGTCTAATTCAGCTGAACCCGTGTTAGAGGTTGTGGTGCCACAGAGTTAATAGGTATTCCTATGAACTGCCTAATGCACACACAATAAGTAGTCTGAAATCTGAGGAAAAACGGGTAATTTATCTTTATCAGACTACAGTTACAGCTGTGTTTGAGAGAGTCTATAATGTTGCAGGGCTCTAAATGAATTTGTTGTTGTATTGACTGAATTCTTTAAGAAAACTTTTTTTTTAAGTTAAAAAAAAAAAAAAGAAAAGAAAGAAAAAGAAAGAACATCCCCAGGGGATGGGGGAGGTCAGGGGGGACACAACCAATACTAAACAAAACAAACCCCTTAACTTTGAAATCAGAGTTTACATCAGGAATGGATTTCCATATATGTTCAAAATCTACTATTAAATGTCAGATTTGCAAAGAAATTATCCCTTTTGGATTCAGCTCTGCATCATATTTTTTTAAATATTGCTGTTTAGGCATCATCCGAAAGTGAAGTTATTGGTCTTTGAAGTCTCATGCCGCACGATCTTCCATTCAGAGCCCAGAAAACTGACAGATACAGGAAATAATTGAAAATTTGTCCACTGCATATGCTTTCAATTTGTGATATTGAAAATGAGATGCCTTAGTCAAGGTATGTGTTCATACTGTACAATATTTGATAAAGGATAGTGGGAAGGTGCTCACTGATTCAGCATCTCATGATTGCTGGTGTTCACCAATGCAAATAAAAGATGCAGTCCAACTTCTTACCTTCACATCCCTTCCTGCCACAAACATACATAGTTTTAATGGAGTTAGGCTGGGAGTGAGAACTACACAACAGAATGAGATGGTGTTGAAGACGGTTTTGAATGAGAATGGGGTGAATAGTCATATGTCAAGGACAACTGATCGGGCATAACAGAGGTAGCTGCTTGGTACGTAGTTTTCTGTGATGTCTTATAGGTCAGCCTGTAAGACATTTTCTGACTTATTAAGAAACAGTTCTGAATAAGAGTAAAAGAATACGTTGCCAAAGTATAAAAAGGTGTTAATGAAAATAAACACCAACAGAAAATGAATTAGGAAAAAGATGAAAGTAGCATGGAATAGCTATATAGTATTTCAAAGGTGAAGAAAATAAGTTTGAATTTTTCACTGAAAGAGGTGAAGAGTCACTGAGACTGATGGGTTGTGACAAATATATTTTGTAAAGACTAGAAATAAAAAGTTCTGCTTAAGAAAGGCTCATTACAGAGGATAGTCACCCAGCAAACAGTACAGTGACCTCTATTATTTATCTGTACCTTGTTGAAACATTTCTTCTGTATCTCATTGATATATCTTTCCTTCATTATCTCTTTAACTTAGAGGACATGTTAAAGAAATTAGGAAACCATTATGGTTCTTGTATGCATTTCAGTAGTACATTCAAGTGATCTATAACTTAGGTGATAAATTGTTTTGTTACACATCAGGTTTTATTTGTCTACTGCATGTTTATATAATATATACAGAGCAGGTTCAGTGCTACTTTTGCAGTCTAGTGAAGCTCAATGGATATGGATGTAGCAAATATTTAGGCTTCATCACCAATTCCAAGGATTTATATCAGCAGAATGTTATACAAAAATCCTATATCTGTATTGTGAACATTTCTGTTTCACTTTCTTTATGCTTAGTTACGTACATGCCCTATGTGATCTATTTTTTATCATACAGAAGAGCTATTTGTAGACAAGTGAGGTAGTTCCAGAGCAGAAGCAGTGCCACTTTCTAAAGAGCTTTTTTTTTTTTCCTTCGGATGTGATATTCAGAATTGAATGAATAAATGAACGAATATTCAGAGCATAGTATGATGCTAACAAGCCCACTTTGCTGAGACCACACATAAATCCACTGAATGAATGGACCTGCACAGGTCTATCATTTATAATTTCATTACAAATTACTTAAAAGTGAAGTCTAGCAGTACTACCTACGTTTTTATTATACTGTGTTTCAGACAAACAAATACATTCAGTACATAATGTTATTCCAAAGAGTTTTCCAGAATTAAATGAGTTGCATTAGATGCTCTAATGGCAAGGAAGAGATGTTGTCTAAGCAACTTTTTTGACTCTGCCAGCAAAGGTTTGCTGCAATGTCAGAATTAGAGCCACATTGCCCTAGCAAAGTTGGAAAACCCAAACTCTTGGGACTGAAGAACTCTTCACAGAATCAACATCTGTATCTTGAGGATTATATGAAATAGGAACGCCAAATTTAAAATGTAGGAAAGCAAAAATGTGTACTCTAAGTTTGATGAAGGGAAATGGCTTAAACTGTTCCTCTACAGCCTGAGTACAGCTATTATTTGATTGTATCACATGTAATAACATCAGATGATTAATCTACAGACACACAATTTAGGTGACAAAATTACTAGTCATAGATAACTAACATGACTAAAATATGTTGGTCAATAACAGTGGAAATAATCTATGATTCTGACTTGAATGATATGCAGAATAGGCAGTGGTACATATGACATATAAAAAGTTTCTGACAAAACTGAACTAACACACTTAGCAGTTCTAGGCAACATGCAGTATAATTTTGGCGACTCAGGCCTGTGGTATAATTTAGGGCACGTTTATGTGTCTTCCTATTCTACTTAGCTCTATGATGCTTTAAAAGCTTACTAGACTTACAAACAGTCTAACAAAGCTAAGGACAGATTGACAGTGGTAGCTGAGATCATGTGTGGCAGATGATAGACTTTGAAGGCTTAGATTTTTTTGAAAAGTCCAACTATCAGATTGTGTATGTCTGATTTCCATTTGCAGTGTAAGCTGTAGGGTAACAAGGGCAAGGCTCCCCGCTAGACCCCAGTTACTTTCTATCACTCTGGTCAGATAACTTGGGTTTGCTGCTGTTGTGCTCAAGGGAAGTAACATGCTGCAGCCCACAGCAGCACACTGCTCAGTCTGGCCTCTGCTCTGCTAAGTTTCAGGTGTAAGATCACCCTTTACTTTCATTTTTCCTTTTCTCAAGCTTTTCTCTGGGTTTTAGGAAATGAAAAGAATGAGTAGGATGTTGCTTAATTTATTTTGTCAGCATGACTTTTGGATTTAGATTTCCAAAGCTGATTAGGGGATTAAGCCGCACAACTGCCATTAATGTCAACCTCTTTTTAGTTAGTTTGAGAATTAAAACATGCATCTTTGGGGTTCACTATTTAATGATGGTATAAATTTTATATAGAAATTATGGGATTCTGTAACAAGGAACAATTGGGACGAAATTTTTCTCAGCTAGTTCTACAAGAAACTTTTGCTGGACAATGGTGGAACAAGTCAAGGTGAAGCAAGGAAGTAGAATGTGCCCTCAAATAATAAATGAATTAATCCAACTTTCTGAATTTTAGTGATATATGCAAACAAATCTGATTAAATTCATACTCAGTGAGAAATAAACATATGAGAACCCCATATGAGAACAACTTGGGTTTAGGAAAGCTTTGAAAAAATGATGACCAGAAAGAAATCTTAATCCAATTTTAAAGATTGTAGTCCCAATGAAACAAAAAAATGGCTGTGCCATTCATAATGAATCAATATTTGTTAACTTCTTTTTTGTGTTTTGTCACATTGATCATGATTACAAATGCCAGACTTGAATCTACATTTCCAGCTTCCATACGAAAGGTGCATCAAACAAACACTGCATGATCTGACAGCACAGTAGTCTTTTGTTCCTAAAGAACAAAAGAATAATTAACTACACTCATGCCTGGGATGTCTGACTTTTCATTTGAGATGTTGTTCCTATTATTTCAATAGCATTTCTTACTATTTGTCCTCTGGACTGACATTGGATTTGAATGCAAAGGCTGAGAAGTCTGTCTTCTTTTTCTGGCCATCATTGATATGGATGATTTGAATTGTTCTCTTCATATGTTTTTAAAATATACTAATTTCCTTTATGTCTGCTTAGCAAAATAGAGCACTTAATTGTAAAGAACTCTACCTGAATATCATTTCTCCTTCCCACTTCTTATAAAAAGTTATCTTCAACAATAATGAAATAGTACATGGGACAACAGTTCAACCTAATAATTGGCATTTAGGAATGTCAATTTAACATTGACAGTTTACAGAGTATCATAGTTATGTACTGATATATATCAAGCATTAAACTGACCTTTTTATGAAATGTTCACAATACTTTACAAAGCTCATATAAGGAAAGAAAATAATGAGACTGCTTTGGTATTGTGGTTGAATCTTGTATATATATATCTATAAAGGAAAGTCAGCTTTTTGAAGTGTGGCATCCACTTCAGACTGTAGAAATGATGTACACAATGTACAGATATGCATAATTAAACAGCTTAGATTTTGAGATAACGCTCGCAGACAAGAAGTACGGTGTAACTAATCTCTGTTACAGGGTGTTCTTCCTTCATACAAAGGCTTTCTAAGAGGTGAAAGTGTTGTTGATATTATTGGTATTTGTTATGCACTCAACAAATTAATCTGGAAGTTAGTTTCAATGAGAATGGAGATCTGGTATTAATTTGCTTTAGTTCTGGTTTCAGATCAGTATTCTACAAGCATATTTAACTCATTTTATAGTGATTCATTTTGACTTTATTTTTTATTCCTATACTGTTGATCTACAATGAGCTTCCTCAAGATATCATAACAGAAATTATCTCATGTTTGCATAGAATAAAATTTCTGAAATGACAATGTGGCTATCAGATGTACTAAAATTTAGTGTACTAAAATATAATTATAAATGCAACTGTTTCAATTGCTAGTACAAAATAGAAGCTAATTTCAGTGTCTGGAAATCTCACATGAATTCTATGAAGAATGTCTTCACCAACACTTTTATTTTCAATTTCACAAATAGAAATTAAACCTTGGGTTTCAAATTAGGAAATATTACATTTTTCATTAAACTGGAGAGAATTAAATTAACAAAAGAGCAATTTTATGCATTACTTTAATCTGAAATTGTACCTCTGATGTAAAAAAATCTTTTCGTACACTCTGATGTGCAAAATCTTTTCCTAGTAAGTACCACTAATAGAATAATGGATATTGTATTGTATTGTATCATACTATCACAGAATCATAGAATGCTTTGGATTGGAAGAGACCTTTACAGGTTTAGTCCAACTCCTCTGCAAGAACAGGGACATCTTTAACTCGATCAGGTTGCTCAGAGCCCCATCCAACCCGACCTTGAATGTTTCCAGGGATGGGGCCTCCACTACCTCTCTGGGCAACGTGTTCCAGTGCCTCACCACCCTCATTGTAAAAAATTTCTGTCTTAAATCCAGTCTAAATCTGCCCTCCCTTAGTTTAAAACCATTGCTCCTTGTCCTGTCACAGCAGACCTTGCTAAAAAGTCTGTCCCTGTCTTTCCTATAGGCCCCCTTTAAGTACTGGAAGGCTGCTATAAGGTCTTCCCACAGCCTTCTCTTCTCCAGACTAAACACCACCAACTCTCTCAGCCTTTCTTCATAGGAGAGGTGTTCCAGCCCTCGGATCATCTTTGTGGCCCTCCTCTGGACCTGCTCCAACGGCTCCATGTCCTTCTTGTGCTGAGGGCTCCAGAGCTGGATGCAGTACTGCAGGTGGGCTCTCACCAGAGCAGAGGGGCAGAATCACCTCCCTTGACCTGCTGGCCACACTTCTTTTGATGCAGCCCAGGATACGGTTGGCCTTCTGGGCTGTCAGCGCACATTGTTGGCTCATGTCCAGCTTTTTGTCCATCAGTAGCCCCAAGTCCTTTTCCGCAGGGCTGCTCTTGATCACATCATCCCCCAGCCTGTATTGAAACCGAGGATTGCCCCAACCCAGGTGTAGGACCCTGCACTTGGCCTTGTTGAACTTCATGAGGTTCACACAGGCCCATTTCTCCAGCTTGTCTAGGTCCCTCTGGATGACATCCCATCTTTCTGGTGTGTCAGCTGCATCCCTCAGCTTGATGTCATCTGCAAACTTGCTGAGGGTGCACTCGATCTCACTGTCAATGTCATTGATGAAAATGTTGAACAGCACTGGTCCCAGTATGGACCCCTGAGGGACACCACTTGTCACTGGTCTCCATCTGGACATTGAGCCATTGACCGCTACCCTCTGGATGCGACCATCCAACCAATTCCTTATCCACTGAACAGTCCACCCATCAAATCCGTATCTCTCCAATTTAGAGAGAAGGGTGTTGTGGGGGACTGTGTCAAAGGCCTTACAGAAGTCCAGATAGATGACATCCATTGCTTTTCCCTTGCCCACTGATGTGGTAACTCCCTTGTAGAAAGCCACTAGGTTGATCAGGCAGGACTTGCCCTTGGTGAAGCCATGCTGGCTGTCTCAAATCACCTCCCTGTCCTCCATGTGCCTTAGCTTAGCTTCTAGGAGGATCTGTTCCATGATCTTCCCAGGCACAGAGGTGAGGCTGAAAGGTCAGTAGTTCCCAGGGTCATCCTTTCTACCATTTTTAAAAATGGACACAATGTCTCCCTTCTTCCAGTCTCTGGGGACTTCACCTGACTGCCAAGACTTTTCAGATATTATGGAGAGTGGCTTGGCAGCTACATCAGCCAATTCTCTCAGGACTCTGGGATGCATCTCATCAGGTCCCATAGACTTAGGTATGTTCAGGTTCCTCAGGTGGTCATGAACCTGATCTTCCCTTACAGTGGGAGGGGCTTTAGCCCCCTGGTCCCCAGCATGTTTTCCCTTGACTCGGGAGGGGTGAGGAGAGCGGTTGCCAGAGAAGACTGAAGCAAACAAGTTGTTGAGTACCTCAGCCTTCTCCTCATCTGTTGATACTAGGTGACTATTCTTGTTCATTAGTGGAGGTATGCTTTCTTTAACTTTCTTTTTCTAGCTGATATACCTGTAGAAGCCCTTCCTGTTATTCTATGCATCCCTTGCCAAGTTCAGCTCCAGCTGCGCCTTGGTCTTCCTGACCCCATCCCCACACAAGCAGGCAGCATCCCTATACTCTTCCCAGGTTACTCGTCCCTGCTTCCACTGCCTGTGCAGTTCCCTCTTGCTCTTTAGTTTGCCCAGCATGTCTCGATTCAGCCATGCTGGTCTCTTCCCTTCCTTGCCTGATTTCCAACATCTGGGGACCGAGAGCTCTTGCGCTTTACGGAAAGCATCCTTAAAGATCTGCCAGTTCTGTTCTGCTCCCCTGTCCCTGAGGACCATTTCCCAGGGGTTCCTACTGACTAACTCCTTGAAGAGCTGGAATATTGTTTTCCTAAAATTTAGGGTCCTGACCATACTCCTCACCTGGAGTATAGTCCATACTCCACCATATCCCTCAGGACTGTGAACTCCACCAATGAGTGATCACTGCAGCCTAGGCTGCCTCCAATATTGACGTCACTGATGAGCTCACTTGCATTGGTGACCATCAGGTCCAGTATCGCATCCCCTCAGGTAGGGTTGTCTATTACCTGGGTTAAGAAGTTATCCCCAATGCACTCCAGGAGTCTCCTGGATTGCCTACAGCTCGCCGTGCTACTTTTCCAGCAGATGTTGGGGTGGTTGAAGTCCCAGTAGGACAAGAGCTTGTGAGCGTGAAGCCTCCTGTAGCTGGTGGAAGAAGGCTTCGTCACTAGGCTCTCCTTGATCAGGCGGCCTGTAGCAGACACCAGCCACAAGGTTCCCTTTGTTGCCTCTGTCTCTAATTCTTACCCATAAGCTTTTGACCTGCTCGTGGCTATTCTTCAGGGACAGCTCTTCACACTCTATCCATTTCTTGATATAGAGGGCAACATCTCTGCCCCTCCTTCCCCACCTGTCCCTTCTGAATAGCCTGTAGCCATTGATAGCCACACTCGAGTCATGGGATTCGTCCCACCAGGTTTCAGTAATGGCAATCAGGTCATAGCTTTCTAGCAGCACGGTAGCTTCCAGCTCCTCCTGTTTGTTGCCCATGCTGCGTGCATTCGTGTAGAGACACTTCATCTGGGCTGTTGGCCATGTCTCCTTCCTAGCGGAACACCCCTTGTTTCCCTTAAGGTGTTCCACAGAAGTTTCCTTGTTGGCTCCTATTACCTCAGGAGCCTCCAGCTCACCTCCACAAGACTTTGACTGTGGTGCAGTGTCCCCAGCATACCCCTGGCCAACAGGTTGAGGGCCCATACTAACATCTCGTCCCTCAAACCATTGTGTGTCCTCCTGCAACTTGCTGCAGGCAAGCCTGATATGTTCCCCCTCCCCCTTCACATCTAGTTTAAAGCCCTGTCAATGAGCCCCGCAAGCTCCTGGGCAAAGACCCTCTTTCCCCTTTGAGAAACGTAGCTCCCATTTGACACCATCAAGCCTGGTGTCGTGTAGGTCACCCCATTGTCAAAAAAACCAAAATTGTGATGTTGACACCAGCCACGGAGCCACGTATTAATAGACTGGGTCCGCTTGTTCCTTCCAATGTCACTGCCCACAACTGGAAGGAGGGAGGAAAAAATCACCTGTGCCCCAGATTCCCTCACTAACCGTCCCAAGGCCCTGAAGTCTCTTTTCATCTCTCTTGGGCCACATACTGCAACTTCGTCACCTCCCTCATGGAAGAGCAGTCATGGGTGGTAGTTGGAGGGCTGTACCAGGCTAGGAAGTTTCCCAGTGATATCTCTAACCTGGGCTCCTGGGAGGCAGCAGACTTCCCTATAAGAAGGGTCTGCCTGACATATTGGACCCTCTGTTCCCCTCAGCAGGGAGTCTCCTACAACTACAACGTGTCTTTTCTTCCTTGTGGAGGTTGTGGTAATACGAGGGGTATGCCTTTCTGGTCTTGGCTGCTCCTCTGGTGTAGATGGATTGACATCCTCATCGTCCACTGACTGGTCCTCCACTTCTAGAGCTTTATATCTATTGTGCAGAGGCACCTGGGGAGGTGTGGTGGGCAAGGAGGGCATTCGCTTGCTGCCCTGTTTGCGGACTTGCTTCCACTCACTGCTTCCCCTTAAGTCCCTGCCTACATCCTGGTGGGGGGAGGATACTGAATCCCCAGGCTTTTTCTGGTGGCTGTCTCTGTTCATGTTCCTGGGGGTCAGAGTGCGGTTCCACAAGTCTCTCTCTTGCTCAGACTCCCTGATGCTCCTTAGTCTATCTACATCCTCTCTTAGCTCTGCCACCAGGCAGAGTAGATAGTCCACCTGATCGCCCCTTACACAGCTGTTCCCTTCGCTGCCATCGGATTCCAGCGCAAGCCGGTGGCACTCCCGGCAGCCGGAGACCTGGACGGCTGTGTGTTTTCTTGGGAGCTCAGTCTGGGTTGATGAATCCTGTCTGGCGGGTGCAGAGGATGCAGCCTTCTGCCGAGTGGGTACCATGGCTAGGCCCTCTCTCGCCAACTGAGCTTTTTGAACTTACCTCCTCAGCTCGGAAAGAGGCTGCGCCTTGCCCGCGCAAACTGGCGCGCCACGCCCTTCTGACGCGCTCCTGCTCGCTCGCGCTCCCTGGGGCCTGCTCTGGTACGGGAGGGCCATTGGCCCCGTCACTCTTGTGTGTGAGTGGGGCCCCGTCACTCTTGTGACTGAGTGGGGCCCCGTCACTCATTGGCCCCGTCACTCTTGTCCCCACACGCTGAGTCAAAGCCGGCCTTTGTCAGGAGCTCCCGCCTTCCTGCTCAGGGCGGGAGGTGGACGCGGTGACCCTCTTTCTCCAAGCGTGTTTTTTTCTTCCCTGCCCGTTTTTTTGCCGCGGTTTAGCCATTTCAGCAATGGCCCCCCGATGCGGTCCTCTGTCCCAGAGCTCTTTGCCTTGGTGGCTTCGCTGCAATGGCCATTATATTGTATTATATTATATTATGTTATATTATATATTACCCAATGGCAAGCAAAACCAAGTTGAAAATCTAAGTCTACACCTGAAAATCTTTTAATGTACTTTCATACCAAAATACTGTTTTCTGAGGACAATGTTCATAAAAATTAAACCATGTTTTCACAATATTTTGAAGAAAAGCAGCATAAAATAGGAGGAAAGAATGCAAACAAGGGGCCCAATATGAAACCTATTTTACCGTAAATGTATTTACTCTGAGGTGAATATTATCACAATTACATGAACACAAAAAATACCATTTATAATTTGCTCATTCTAAACCTGACCCTAGGTCTTGGATTTGCTCTGAATTACTTAAGTTGACAATGGTCTCAAGAAGACTACAAGCTCCTCACCCCAGTGCCATGGAGCTCCAGGAAAACATCGCCACTTTAAGAGAGGCAGAAATATCTCTGGAACCAGGAGCAAAACAGTTGGTTCAGCATGCTATAGTTCCCTAATGTGCTAAGACCTCCAGACCGCTGAACATGTATGACTAGACTTTCAGAGCTTGTAGTTGAACTTCCATGTCAAATCACCCCTGATAGTCTTATCTCTCCCAATGCTTTCCACCACTGACCTCATGCATGCCTGCTCTGTTTTACATTTAAAGGGTTGGTTTTGTGGAGAAGAGTTTCTTCCAGAACCTTTTATTCTACTGCTGTCTTGGTTGTGTGGGAAAATTAAACAAGCAGCAGAGCTCTTCTGTGCTTTTTTGAGCTATGTTCAAAACTGCGTGGCAAGACTGGCACACATGACATTGTGCATTTCTGTATATGTCTACTATATTCACTACCCCAGTCTATTTAATAGACCAGTTTCCTTGTAAATATGTCTGAAGTAGATCTTGTTTGCACTTTCATTATGAAAAATAACATTCTGGTTTGCAACTTAAAAATAGGTGTTGTCAAGACAGAAGGTTTTGGAGTTTTTTTATTTAGAAATAAATGAAATCTCAACAGTAAGTTAAAATCAGCTGTTTTCCACAGGATTTTTTTCTTTTGTACTAAAAGTGTATTTTGGTTCCCTGAAAGATTCCCTATCAGATTTATCTGATGGCTGTATTCCTAATATCTTCAAATCTCTAATTGCGCAATAAGAATTGTATCTCAAGGTGAGAATGGAAAAATTAAAATTTCCATACAGTTCCTTGCTTTGATACTTGAAGTATTTTAAACACCAAATCAACCATAATTGTACCAAATAAATGTTTTTAATGTTTTCTTTCAGCCTGAATTTTTTATCTTGATTGAAAAAAAGAAAATATGTGAGCAACGTTTTCTGTAGGATGAAAACCTACAGAATTCCTCGCAACCTGGAACTCCAAGATGTGTAACTTTGCTTCAAAATAAAATCCCCTACCTCCTCACCTGCTGCAGTATGAGGCTGTAGCTTTCATTTTGTTACTTAAAAACGGATTCATGAGGTGACATCATTAGTGATATTAGTGAGATAAAAATCACCATCGCCACTCATAACTTGACATACAATACTGTCCTTCAGGACTTTTTGTTTTGTCTGTTTTCTCTTAAGATGATATGTTAAAATTATTTTGCAAATAAATATTCATCTAACAGATATGGGATCAGCTAAAAAAGGCTGTTTGACAAAAAAATGGGCGCTGCCTAAGCAATACAGATTTTAATGAAAAATAAAGTCTAAACAAATCATGAGGCTTGATTTATAGACTCAACACTTTTTTTTTTTCAAATTATCATTTTGGAAAAAAGTAATAGTAGTTGTTTAAGTATTTTTCTGCACTTCATCAGCTGCTATAACAAGTGATCACTCATATCAGAAAAGTCCTGACAGATTTTCACAGTGTTCTTGTTACAGTATATTAAACTGGCATCTAATTCTTTGAAGCTGCATAGTGGTTTTCAGAGTACATGAATATTATGCTCTGTGAAAATCACTCACGGAAAGAATAAAAATCAGGGGTTTGGTACATACAGTTCCAAGTTACACAGCTGCAAATCCAATTGTGCTTGTATGATGTGATCTATTCTCCTTGAAAAAAGCCATCTGTGATAACTCCGACTTGCTCTGGACATCTAAACAAACTTTGCATCATGGAGCAAACACTATCTACTCCTAGTTCTGTGTGAACTAGTACTGTGCGACCTTTGTCAAATTTAACTTTCTGCAAGCCACAGCTGTATATCAGTCTTCCCAGGTACCTGTTTAAATAGTCAATTACTCTGTGCACCCCATTATAGCATCCACACTTCTAAGGAACACAATGCAAAACAAAATCTTTTTCTTTTCCCCCTCAGGAGTCTCAGCTGGCATGTCAGGCTGCATCTAGACTAGTACACAGAAAGGACCTAAGTCTAAGCCGCTTCTCTGTCCAGGGGGGACATGTCACAGCCTGCCATCATATGCTTCAACCCCTCTTTTCTCTCTTCACCTTCCTCCAAGCAGGGTAGCTTCATCCATTCCACCTCCTGGGAACAGTGGTTTTTCTTTGCTGTTCCCTGAACAATGCCTGCTTGTTTGTGAGAATGCTAACTGCCACAGATTAAAGTTGTGGTGGGGATGTGCAAGTAATTAAAAAGTATGAACCACCAGAAGCCCAGGCCCTAGACATAGAATTCACCACTCCATACATAGCTTATCTTCCCAGAACTCCTCCCGGTTGGCTGAAAGCTTTGCCCTACTTTACACTAAAAGCTTTTGCTTTCAAACCGCCTGGTTTTGGCTTTTTTTTTTCCCCTGGACACAGTATCTTTGCTGAAACCCCTTCTATTCTCCCAACATCTGTTTCCTCTATCCCCTAAGTTCTAATTCTCCAGAAATCCTGAGTAAAAATAGCCTAACCTCCTTGTTGCTCTCCCTTGGTGTTTCTTTCATTCCTCTTCCAATCTTGTCAGAGTGTTTTGTCATCCTGTGGATACACAGCATCTCTGGGAGAAAAAGTATGTGCATTGACAAGCTGCTTCCCAAAACTAGACTACATCATAATAGGCAACAGATTGTGGAGTCATACAAGAAAGTAATTTGGAACGACTGCTTTCTTTACTTCTGCACAACATGATTAAGGCCCATGATCAGTGACTCATTTGAATTACCCTGAGGCAATACAGTATTATCCTCAAAATCTTGTTTATGGGCAAAGTAGAAGCATACCTTACAGACAAGTAAAGCCAAGAATTTACTGTTAGTATAACTGAAATCTGAAGAGTGTAGTCATTATTAGTGCAGGTTTAATTGCTACAGGAAAAGAAATAACAATGCAGCTTACAGGCTTCCTAGTTTCCTGCCGTTTTCCTGGTTTTATGCCTACTCTCTCCCTGCTCCTCTGCATTGTATGGTGGGTAGTTTCACTCTGGTGGTGGAGGTTGGGGGATGTTACCATGAGCAACTGGAGTCCTTCACCAGGAGGAACATGATGTTCATGTTGATAGCTTCTTCTCCCTCCCTCTAGAAGGGAGACATTTTTAGACATTTGCTAATATGCTTTACACCTTTGCTCATTCTTCATTGATCTGCAGCTCCACACTACATCTGAATTTGCTATATACAGTGCCTTTTAAGTGTGGAAGATACTATTTCTTTGCTCTCTCTGTTACTCCTAAAGCTAGCTGTGCCTAGCTCTGGGTCTGCATTTCTTTGATTAACCATGTTCATATCTGTGGGGTCTCCAGTGCCGAGCTTGTGCCCCATCCAATGCCTCCACTCCTCTACCCTGCATCTGGTGTCTCCTCTTCTCTAGTGCCAGCCCTGTATTTCTCCATAGTTCATCGTTATGTTAGAGTCATAAATATCTCATTCTACATAGAATAACTGCTTTTACTGCAATCTATACAAAACATTGCTCGCACCACACAAAGATAAACGAAAGGAAAACAAATTAACTGTAGGTCAATTAGAGAAACTGCTGTCACAACTAAGCTGAGTAAAAGTTGCAGGCGGCTTAGGAGTTCAGGTAGAGCAAGCCTGACTAGCCTCAGTCCTGAAGCCTTGCAAATTTAGCACAAAGTTATGGCCTGTTGCTAGCAATAGAAATACTGTATTATAGGGCTACATGGTTGCAATAGTTCTATCAAATCAGGTGTTCCATATTAATGGTGAACAATTAATTTTTTTTAGGGAGCAATAAACAATGTCAGAACAAAATTGAATATTTTTCTACAAAGCACTCACAAAAGTATGAGATCCATGGCTAAAGTATCAACTTCTGGCTGTAGTACGTGATTAAGAAGCATAACAGTATGTAAGCTAGAAGCATGAAGGTAGTTAAACTGAAATCCTTTCTGTCGCTGAGTGTGGCAGCCTCACAGATCGCAGGCACACAGCCATCAGCAGGGACTTTGCAGTCACGGCAGTAACTTGTAGTTCAGTTGTTTTTGATTTTGTCACACTCTTTTTGTCATATCAAGATAGTACACCATCAAGGAGCTTTTCTGGTTTTGCCAAGGTTGCAGCAAACTTTAGTGATCTGGATATTGATATTGGATCTTACGGTATACCAGAGCTACTCTCATTACCTCATGATGTCCCCGCCACTGGCTAGAAATATATGGCCTCATAGAAAGATGGAAGGACATATTTTTTTCTGGCTGAAATACCTATTTCTTTTCCAGCAAGGGCTAAGTAAGACTTTCTGGCACAATTGTGTAAGAGATCTTACATACTCATTTATCTGCGAGGCACACTGACCAAGGCTGGCTGCACCCAAATGGTGACCTCACTGCTGTTGTCTTCAGATCTGGGTGCCGTTGTTACTATTGCCTCTATAGAGCCATGCACAGACGGTGAGAAAGAGGCATAACAACCCACCTCAGTCATTTTCATCTATTTCCTTCAACTCTGAGTGCATGCTTCCATCTGTGTAGGATGGCCTTATACAGGTTTTTCTGCCAGTACCTGACATACCGAATGATGCAAAATTTTCCTGTTTATCTTAGTTGACTTTGCACCAACTCCTTGATACTTAACTTCTCATAGTGTGTAACTCCTTATATCCATAGTGCTTAGCTGAGCTAAATGGGTATAATTTTCTTGTAAGTTTGAGATACCTTTAATAGATTATACAGAATTTACATAACTACTCACTATGCTTTTGAGCTGAAAGTATGCTTTTCTCTATTATTATGTTATTAATTGTGATTTCTTAAAAAGAAAACAAACAAAACAAAACCAAAAAACCACCCTACAATTTAAAATAACAAAACTTGAAGAATAGACCATAGAACTTTACCACAAGAAAAGCATATCTTTGGAAAAGAAAGTACGTTTTGATCTGTAAACTTGAAGTGATGGGGAATCTTCCACTCCCTTTTCAAAGTGAAACTGCTCCAGTCAGTCGGTACTGCCACTCCTTATCTTATTTCTCCCTTCACATACCTCAAAGCAGTGTTCTCAGACAAAGCTCCTTCCCCAAGGGTGCTTCCATGGTGTAGTGCCTAAATATGCCTGGAACATGGATTAAAAACATGAGGCACCACTTTCCCCTCTGCGCAGACAGAATAGAAAGCATAGAAAACAGTGCTGGAAAGGACCTCCTAAAAAGTTCCTATTTACCCTATTAACTAAATACAGGGTCAGTTTCTCTCTGTTTTGGAATATGACATTCCAAAACCCAGAAGGATGTTAAGGATTTGCTCCAGTTTTTACTTGTCTATTCTGCGAAGTTTTAGGAGCTTTGGTAAATATCTTTAAGGATTGCCATGTAAGTATGTACTTTACAGACATTAATCGTATGACTGACATGCTAAAGTTTGGTATGGTGAATTTTTGGATCTTAATTCATGTTGAAAGTGTCCTCATTGTCTGTGAGTTGTTCAGAACCGTGTCTTATAGTGTTGATATAAAGCGTGATCAACAGTAAGCTCATTTTAAACATCACAGTCTGGTTTTCACACCACAAGGTATTTATGTACTCACTTCCAGTTGATGTGGAGGATAAACCCCAATGCATTTTCTAAATTTCAAGCTTCTGGGAAGTGCTTCTTTTATGTCAAAATGGAATGGCAGATCTTATTCTTAATTTATGTCCATACTTTTGCTTGTAATTTTCTAGTACTAAAACATTCCCTCTATAGAGAAAAATGCTGAAGGAAGAGCAAAACAACAGATATTAAGAAACCCTTAAACATTGGCTTATTAAAATGAAAACTACATCCAAAAATATTTTTGAAACAGATGTTAGTACTTGGGATGTAAATTGAACATTTATGAGATGTAGCCAAAAATATGTAACTTTTTATTCTTTGGATATATATTGTAAGGCATAACAATATACATGCAACAAGACTGCACGCCAAAAAAACCCGACAGCAACAGTATTTTGTTGTCACATTCAATGCTAAAGGTGCTATCCAAAGTCTTCACTGTATCTCTATTTTCTCAATATAAAACTTTGTATAAAGCCTGAAAAATGTCATGCATGCCCTTATCCCATTAACAGCGACTCTTATGTCTTAGCATAGAATTACTAAACATCGAGATAAAATGAAATCTGTACACAATCCCAGTTCTAAGGTGTCTACACAGTGGGTTTCTCTGGTGCCAGTACATAATAGATGAGAATTCATCCTCTGCCTCCACAAATATTTCACAAGGCCTCCACCTTTCCCAACAGCTCTCCGGCTGGAATAGCTACTGCATCACAACTTGCAAGCAGCTGGGTAACATCTTTATATTTTTTTATCCATACAGCTTCTTACTTCAGCCTTTAAATTTGACCATAGTTCAAATGCTACAAGTAGTACTTGTATCACAGTTTAAGAGCTGCTGGAGGGTTCCTCGGGTTTGAATGAGTGTGAGTTTTATCACCACTGACTCTGTTGGTTTTTGCATTGCTTCACATGCTGTGCCCTGGAGAGCTTTTGTGTACATTCCCTCAGTTATCATCTCAGAACCTCTAATTTCCTCGGGAACGTCCCATGATCCAGCACTCCTGGTCTCTGCACAACATCACCAATCTTCTTCTTTCACCAGAGGGGTCCATTCAGGGCTCCAAGTACAGCCTGCAGGCAAGTCCATGACTTGCATGCAAGCTGCCACCAATGTGCTACAAACGGCACTGGCGTAAGCAGACCCACCACTGAATCCAGAGAAGAGCCTGTGGTGCTGCCCCAGAACTGACAGACACACAAAAGGTTGGAAAACTTAGACTGTCTGCTCCTTCCTAAAATTATTTCAATATTTACCTCTATTTCTGACTTGAGTGTTGAGGGAACTCCAAAATTCCTCAGGGACTGATAGAAGAATTTTGGACTCTTATTACTTGGAATGTTTCTAATTCTAGTGGAAAACTTAGAATTATTAAATCACTCCCCCCCCTCCCATATACTTTATGCAAGCACAATGTTTGTCTCATAAATGGAAGGAATCTAAATAACAGATACTAATTTTTTAATTATATTCTAATATTACATATTGATGCCTTAAAATATGTATATGAGGCATCAGTTTGATATTTTCCTTAGCAGCAGCCTTCTTAGATTTCCCAGTGCAATTCCAATTGACTGTGATATTCATAGGAATGAAGACGTAGATGTAGAAAAGATTTATTGTGTGGTCAGTCCACCTTCCTGCCAGTATGTTTGTGCATTTTATACTGACTTTTGCAAGCTAGTTTAAAATGATTCAGACAATAAGATTTCTACTATCACTGTGGTGGAAACTAATAGATCTGCAGGCAAGTAAGCTTCTCCTAATAACTCCTTCTTTCCTGAGTTCCCCCCAGTCTGCTGCTGCTTCTCCCTAAATCACTGGTATATAGATATAATTTTTTTCCTATTTATACTTTCAAAGTAGGTATAGTCTTCAGTTGTTGCTTAGGTGATCTGTATAATTTCATTTGTTTATTTTCTCTTTATAAATCAGACATTGCAGTTTCTGCTGGCTCTGTTACACTTAAAAACAAAACATATTTGCAGGTTAAGCTTAATGCACTCTGCTTCACAATTATGGCATGCTGAGAGAAAATGTGTGGTCAGCTACCATAAGTCAGATAGTGGGAGATTATTTGATAAGAAAATAAATACTTCTGAATGTTTCGACACTCCCTGTTTGTAAAGAAGTCTCAGTGATGCAAATCCCTAATCATTGCTGAAAAACATCCTGAAAATTTTGCTGGAAATATACCTGAGAAAAATTATAAGCTTTTCTGTGCTTCTGTTTGTAACGTAGTTATAACATTTAATGGGCACAGCTGTTATAATGTTTATAATTAGTGGCACCTTTAAAAACTATGAAGTTTGATTGTACTCTAGCTGTATTTTTATCTCTGAACATAGTTACAGAGATATTAGACTGACAGTGAATTTGAAAGGTTTGACAAATAGTTAAATACTATAAAAATCCAGATTCATTTGACTGTAATAAACATGTAAGATCACATTAAAAGAAACCAAAGATTTTTATTTTGTGTATAACCATATATTGACTCTCGAAGCCAGTAACACCTGGTTTATTCATTTTCTTTTATGACCTGAGTAAACTTTGTGTAGAAAATTTATACATATTTATAAAGTTAAGAACCCAGCGTGTTTCCTCTGGAAATTCAGTGATTTCCCAATAGTGAAAGCTGTGCTGCTTTTACATGAAGGTGGCCAGTATGAAAAAGGAATAACAATTAAATGTGGGGATCATGTTCAATGCAGACTGATGATGGAAATAGCATTAGCCATTCCAAAAGAAATATTTTTCTGTTTATAAAAACTTGCTGCTATTCACTGTGCAGTAAACCTTATTACACTGAAGACATACATTGCAAGACTGTTATTTCTTTGTAAGCGTGAAGGCATGAGGTGAGTGATAAGATATTCCCACATTGACCAGAAGAGGAATAACTGCAAAAGGTCAGTTACCTATTTTAAAAGTAGTTTAAATATCCTTTCACAAAATGCTATAAGAAGTTTCAAGAGGAATTAACCCTTTGGTAAAACGGTTCTTTACCATGCTTCTTGAGGACTGCAGTGATATTCTGCTTATCTTCTATGACTCTTAGGCATGACTTAAACTGACTTCTCTCATCACCTCCACTCTATCTCTCTCATGAGTTATTCTCCACAAATGCCTATAAATCCAGTGACCTTCCAGAAGACTTTTTGAGCTTATGTAAAAGGGTAAAAGTATGGTACTCTTTTTTCCTAATCAAAACAACTTACAGAAACTCAAAGCAACTGTGGTTCAAAGTTTACAGATAAGGGAGGAGAGAATATCTAATATAGCTCAGCCCATTTAAGTCTTTTGATGCATCATAAAGTCTATTTGAACATTTGTCCGGATGAAAGAGAACCTAGCAGTGTAAGGTTTATCCCACCACAGTAAGGAAATGTAGGGTGATGCTGGCATATACTTTTGGGTAGGAGGTGAATTCCAGGACGAAACACAAGAACACACAAAGGGGTCAGGTGAACTCAAGGTTTATCTGCTCAGGCAGCCCCTGACCAGAAATGGGCTTTTTAAGGCAGAGCAGGGCAAAAATTTTGTAGCATTTCCCCAGATCGCCCTATCAACTTCAGCCAATCTGCAGTTGAATGAAGATGGCCATATAAAATCCTTTGGTTGCCAGAGTCACACCACACAGCTGCATCTGGAATTTAAGAACTGGAAATGAATGCAGGAGAATGAGGGAAGGGAAACATTATGTGCCAGTATCTTGGAGAAAGAACACAAGAGAAAAAAACTTGCAGTAGGAGAAGAAACACACAATAGGAGCACAACTTTGGTGTGTTCTAATAATTTGTTTAATATTCTATTATTGTGGTATTGTTAATCTGAAACTTTTATTAAGATTTGAAGCTCCTGTATCTCTTTATTTCCTAAACACCAAATGCTTGTCCAGCAAGGGATTAAGCAGTAAAAAGAAAATGCTAAAAATAATACTGGCAGTTTGTCTGTCAAAAGAAAACTTGAAGTAATGTGCAAACAAAACTAATATTAAAGTTCAAAAATGAAGGATAGGGAAGGCACCAAGCCCCCAAAAGTACAATGTGACATTTAATAGAATTGAAATGTACCAGTTTTTATCTTCTTCAAAGAGATGAGGAGTCAGCCTGGTACATTTCTGATATGAAATTTCACTATAGGTTGCATTGAATGGTTTAATTTATACTTTGAATTGCCTGGAAGCTACAGAAAAGGTAGTGTGGAGAGGAAAGTCTTAAAACAACCCGAACTGGGGCTGAGGAAGGGTATGTCTTTCTTGCCTAATAGTCAACAATGGACCTTTCTGCTCTTGATGGCCTTGCTACCTCTCTACTCATGACCCTGAAAGTAAACTTTATGTCTCTCTCTTTCTCAGCATGGTTCATACTACAGCTGTTTCCAGTAACTATAGTTTTTATCATTGATCATACCTAGCTATTTCCATCCATTTCCTTTCTAATTTATCCATATGTTATTTTGTTATAAAGATGATCAACACATTTTAGTAAAATTCAGACTGAAAATCTGGAGTACTATATATACAATCTATAATACTAGATTATAATGATATCAGGGTTGTGTTTCATCATCCTGTTCTTTTCTGTTTCTAATTAAGGTGAAGCGTTTGATTTTAGGCATATGGTTACAAGAGCAATGTAGGTGTATAATGCCTTTTTCCTGGGAGAAAATCCAAGGAAAAACTGAGATACAGAGATTCCCACGTGCACAATGTTTTGTGTATTTACATTAAACACAAATTATTTGGCAACATAACTATTTATTTTTCAGGGATGACAGCTGTCAAAGACATGATGCGGACTTGGAGTTAACATTGATTTAAATATATTTCTTCTTTCAAACATAAATTGTTTGAATGTTTTAAAGCTTTCCTTTAAAACATAAGATTTGTTAACAGACAGAAAATGAAGATGAAAAGCCACATCTACATGAAATACTAGATGTCTACACAATTTATAGATATAACAGATCAATTTGTGTGCATTTACAAAACCATTTAGCGTGCACTTAGATGTAAACATACAAGTAGGCCAGGAATGTGTCTTTCTCATGTAGCTTGTTGTTTAAATATAATATATGAATAAAAATTCAAACCAAACTGACTGAGAGGTCATACTTCTCTGGTTCTTCTACATCATAGAATTCTAATTTGCTGATAAAAAGTAACTTTATGAATAGGGGATTTTTGCCTAGCAAAATATCTTTTTTGTGATAATTCAAGATTGGTTTTTTTCCATCCTGGAGACTACTAGAAAAATAATACCAACTTTTTCTTTCTGATAGCTTTCAACAACTTTTTCCTTGTTTTCCTCTAAAACAGTTTTGCACAGTTGATTTATGACAGAAATTGTGAACCATGAACAAATATCATAAACTATGAACAGAAATCAGATTTCAAATTCTTAAGCTTTATGTTTACAGAAATTTTATTTGAATTAACTTAGTTTAATTCAAAAATATAAACATGCCACAAGTCATGTGCTAAATGAAAACCATTAGAAATGCATCTAATAAACAATAAGTCTAATTTATAAACTCATTACTGCAGTAGCTATTCATCAATAATATAAAAATAGTTTGGTTTTTTTTTTTTGTGTTCACACTTTATTTTAGTTTATAGATGTCGTGGTTTAACCCCAGTTGCCAACTAAGCACCATGCAGCCGCTCCCTCACCCTTCCCCCTCCCAGTAGGATGCGGGAGAGAATTTGAAAAGCACAAGTAAGAAAACTCATGGGCTGAGATAAGAACAATTTAATAATTGAAATAGAATATAATAATAATAAAAAAAAAATATAATGAAAAGGAAAATAACAAAAGAGGGGGAGAGAGAGGAAAAAAACCCAGGGAAAAACAAAAAAACAAGTGATGCAGCCGCTCACCACCCACTGACCAATGCCCAGCCAGTTGCCAACTGCTTCCCGCAACCTACTCCCCCCAGTTTCTATACTGAGCATGACTTCATATAGTATGGAATAACCCGTTGGCCAGTTTTGGTCAGCTATCTTGGCTGTGCCCCTTTCCCAGCTTCTTGTGCACCTGGCAGAGCATGGGAAGCTGAAAAGTCCTTGTCTAGTATAAGCACTACTTAGCAACAACTAAAACATCAATGTGTTATCAACATTATTCTCATCCTAAATCCAAAACACAGCACTCTACCAGCTACTAGGAAGAAAATTAACTCTATCCCACCTGAAACCAGGACAATAGAGAAAGATATGTCCACTTAGAAAAGATATAGCATTAGCTAAAGTGTCATAAATAAGCAGAATGGACAGCAAAGAGTTGTAATATTGATGACAGTAACATTTACAAAGGCGATATAATTAGTGAAAGTCTGTTTCTGATTGGCAAGGTATTTAACAAAGTCAGAGAGAAACAACTGAGACATTTGTATTCTAATTCAAGGATCTTTATCATCAAAATGATACTAAAACTACCAGTATCACAGGTCAAACCATATATTATAGGAAGGAGAGAGCAAAATATGCTCAAGTAGCAGCCATGACTTGAAGTAGCTATTGTTTAGCCAAGACCATTGGTAGGAAAGTTTTGTAAATTAGATATTCAATAAAAATGAGAAATTAAAAACAATAACAAGATTAGATTACAGTTTTTGGAGAGTGAAAATAGACCTGTATATGGAATGTAAAAATATTTTTTAAGATCAGCGCTAAAGACCACCTGATGTCCCCTGAATTTTGATAAAAAGAAATCCAATGTGATGGCCAACAGATTTCTTAGCCCAATACTCATTGAAGTTCTGCTATTTTTCACTTGGTTTTGGAAACAGCAAAGGTCATTTTGAGGCTTTCATCACACAAGAATGTGTAAGATTAAAGAGAGCATGAATTGATTTAGTTTAAAAGAAACAGAAGAATCATTAACGGTGTAACTAACATTTTCCTATTCAAATGAGAAAAGTTGAAAAGTGCTGTAATACTAATAAAGTCAATTGGGCAAAGGTGACCTAACTGTGAGAAGTCTTGGAGTCTCTTTCTTCAGTCCGTACGTAGACACTATAGATGAACTTACGTCTCAAAGAACTGGGGAAACTTGGATGGAGTCCAGGTCTGACTTAAGGTTATCTGGAATAAGGAGTCAAATGAGGCCTGCTGGTGAACAAAATATAATTCTCTCTTCACTTTTAGGGAATATGAAATTTTCTTAGAAAATTCTTTTTTTATGTATTAATTTCTTTTATGTATCGTAATTGAATTCTTATTTTTAGAAGTACACACAGTGGGGTTGTACTACCTGTGTCATTGCATAGGAGAAAGGGGCTACATTTTAATGACAGAAAAGCATCTATAAAAATACTGTACGTATTGTGCTCAGTTTAGATTATCTCTCCAAAACGTCTGATGGATGTAAAGCTAAGTTTGAACTTCTGTGTCCACCATTAAAACAATGGGGAAAACAACACAAGAGCATTCAAGCTTTTTCCAGTCAGGCAATCTGTCATCACTGTAAGCACTGCTGTCTGCTCTGCAGTTTTCTACTGCCAGTCCTGTGCTCAATTGCCGTCTGCCAGTCCTCACTAATTGCTATGCAGTTTATACTACTAGTCACTCGCTTTTCTTTCAGGTAACTATCAGTCAAACTTGCTGATGTTTGTGAAATTATCAGGTTTGAAAATACCTCATAAAGAAAAACTGAAATCTATTGAATTTTGGCTTCTGGAATAATGTTTTTTTTGGTAATCCAGAGTATGTGAAAAAGGGTTTATGAGGTTACTATAATTTCAAGGCACATTAACATGTTAGATGCTTATAGTGCAAAGAACAGGCTTGAGCTCCCAACTCTTGCTACACGTGTCTTACATTTGCTTCCTGAACAGACAACTAGATGCTCCCAATATATGAGGAAACCCACAAAGGCCAGCAGTACACACTTGGCTACTTGCCTTATCCAGCAAGAACAGTCATGGTGTGAATTTTTGTAAGGTTGATTTGTGGGTTTAAGAGCTCCTGTGTTGCTTCAATTCCAGATTGAGAGAACAGCCCTTTAGGAACTATTGCCAATTGGCAAAAGGATGAGGAAGCCCATAGATTTATTTCATTTATCCCAAAAGCCAGACAGACCCTTGGCAGCTCACCTGTCAGGTACTCTGAATTTTGGAATCTGTGCCTAGATTGCACAGCAGGATTTTGTATTTCAGTTATGCTTATGAATTTGACAATTTGGGGTCAACTACAGTAATTTTCTGGTCATTTGTCTGTACTTTTCATACCCAGAAGCTGCAAATGAGAAAGGCTGTTTTATTTCCTGTGTAATATTTCAATTAGATTTTGAATAGTTTATAGCAAAAAGCACACATTTTATATTTCTCCTGTGTAAGAGGCATACCAAGACATTTGTGCATGCTTGATCAGGAGTGTTCTGCATGTAATAAGCCCACTTTCAGTTAGACAATCCCAAAGCTCTAAACTAGCAATTGAACTTTCTGCATAGCTAGCTCTTTAATTTTTATGCATGGGTCGTATAATACTGTGAGCTTATATGCAATTATTTTGCTTCAAACCAGAATCAAATTAAACTTACACTTCCCAGTACAAATTGTCTTTGCTAATGTGCCCTACAATCTATCCAGCCAGAAGTTAAAGAGCTAGTTGCAGAACTCAGCACCCAGCCTCTAGTGAGGAAGCTCTTTACCATCTGTATCATGCTTAAGCCAACAGTCCCTGGTAACTCATGACCCCTTCTTGCTCTCAAGTGCTGTGGGAATTAAATATTTTCTTGTCTTCTACACACAAACTAGGGCTGTGCAGGTTAAATAAAACTGCTACTGGGTAGTTAGACACTGAGAAATGCATGAAATCTTTACTTGTGTAGCAAAGTCAATTTTTCTTCTAACCTGGTATTTTGGCAGATTAAAAAAAAAAAAAGGGATTGCAGTTTTTTTGCAGGGCAGGGTCCGGAAATACGTTGGCATTCACTTTTCCTCTGCCTGATCACCGAGATGCAGTCAGATATATATTCTGTGGTACCTGGACATGAACACTCACCTGAAAAACTCAGAGAGAAACCAAAAGCTTGACTCCGTTTCTCTCTTACCAGTTTAGGTCAACAAACATTTACACCTAACTTTGTGTTGCAAACCCAGCTCTTTCCAGAGACCACTAGGCTAAAAACTTCAGCCTTACCTTCCTATCACTTAATTAAGAAAAGTAAATTGGTCATCAGTTCACTTAAATATTACTGGGGACCTTCCTTCAGCAGCTCTTAATCTCTGCATATATTGTAAGTAGACAATTGTAATTAAAAAATGTGTAAAATAAAGCATTTGTGTAAGCCTTTGTAAGATCAAGGCCAGTAATAATGCCCATATAAGATAGGATTCCACAATCTAACTCAAGATCTTCAAATTTTTAACAAAAATAAAAACCTTAGTGCACCTTTAAAATGTCAGTCTTCAGATAGTATGGAAAATGAGTCCAGCAACTTCTGTGAAGCAAAACATTACGCTAATTAATTATGTACCTGTTGACCTGAAGCTATCAGAAGATAAAGAATTTGCTGTTTCCCTTGGCAGATGCTGCAACAATTACCAGCCTGCTCTATCAAAAATATGTATGTTGTCACAAAATTTGAATCTGTCTGTGTTTAATTTCTACCAACTAACATCTCTTGAATTCCTTTAAATAATCATTGTTGGTGAAGTATCTGTGGAGATACTCATTTAAAACATTTGAGAATTCTCTTTACTTTCTCTTTGATAATCTAAACATATCAAGCTTTCTATAGCTTTTACTTTACAGATTTTCTTTAAGCCAGTATATTATCTATCAATGCCTTTTCTTCGCTAATTTTAATCTTTCATCATGCTTTTTAAAGTATGGATGCTAGACCATTATTTCACTACTTTGACTAGCAGTTGCAACTGTTCGGTTTATTTTATTGGATCATTTTTTCTATTCTTATTCATTGCCCTTTGTCTCCAAGTCTGCAGGATCCTATTTTCTTTTTGCCAGGGAGTTGTCCAGAGTTATCACTTCTCAGCTTATAATCACCATTCTGAAGGATATCCCGTATTCTTCTCCATCAAATGGTTTATCCTTTTGCAAGACTGAAGATCTTCAATCCCCTATGGGGATTGAAGTAAAAAAGTGTAAAGTAGCTAATAATGAGTTAAGTAATGATTTCTTATTGGATCTAAAAATTAACAGCTCCAAATAGGATAGAAAACTTCAGAAATATCTATAGCCTCTGATTGTCTGAGAGATGTACTCAGTTTGCTTATAACTATCTGTAAAAGATTGTGTAGACAGACCCTTTGAAATATTTGTTAGGGTAGAATTTAACAGATAAACAAAGAAGAATTATTTTGGTTTTCTGAGCTGATGTGCTTTAAAAACTGTTCCTATAAATATCCTCAAAGAGAACTTACTGCTTATCTTTTTCATCATGTAATTCAGTTCTTTTCATACATGATACCACAAGGGGAAGAGTAACCGACAAAGCTATTAAACAAAGCCCTTGCTATCTGGTAAAAACTTGCTATTACCTGGAACAGTAGGATACTGGAGTATTTAAATACATTTTGGATTGGTTCCTTCATGCTCCTACTAATCTGTTTGGAATGACCAGTCTTTTAAAATTGTGGGTACTATGGTAACTGGATATTTCAAGGCGTCATGGAGACAGAGTACTCTTCTCCTGAGATGAGGTTTTTTGAGTCTGCTGTGAAAAAGCACAGAAAAGGCTTTTTGTTACCTTCTAAATGCAACTACTTATAAATGGTGACTCGTACAAGGGTTGCATGATGCTGGTGTTTTTAACACACCTTTTTTAAAACTACAAAATCAAAACTAAAGTGAAAGGATTGCAGTTGTTCTCACACAATTAAGCCTCCTATGTAGAATGAGCAGAATTTTCTTGGCCAAATGTAAAAAAAAAAAAAAATCTGTCATTTTCTTTAGTGAAAAAGAAAAAAATTAGGATGATTAGCGATGAGTTTCTATTATCTTTATAAAATTTAACAGATTTAGTACATGATAGTTCCTACTTAATCCAGATGTATAGTTTGGGCACATGCTCACCTCTATCTTTGTGACCGATCAAGAAAAGATTTTCAAACTCAAAGTGGGTTATTCTGTAATAGATTTAACTTAGACAATTTTTTTTCTTACTTTCCCCAAATTACCATGCCAATAAACATTTTACTTTTCCTAAGACAATCAGATTCTGTTGCTGTAATGTTATTTGTTTTAAATAAATAAACAAATAAACAATCAAAAACCACAGATCCCTTCCTTTGCTTCTGATGTCTCATCTTAGGTTGTTTGTACTGCAAGTTTGCTTTGTTACACCTTTTTTTACATCAGCTATGAGAATCATGACACCGGTACCCAGAAGTTTTAAGTATCACAGCTGTAAGATGGACATTTTTAATACAAAATACACACTCTGAAAACTGACACTGAGACTTTTGGCACAACTTTGTCAGTGCTGTTTTGAAGAATGTTTTCTATTATTTTTATTATTACATATCATTGTCTCTAACTTGAGAGTCAGTGGCACACACAGTTTGATTACACGAATAACATTTACCTGTTCCTTGCTAAATTTGTTTGCCTGAACCTCACTCTTACCAATTTCTTTACCTCCTTTATCTCCAAGCAGTCATTAGTCTGCTCTTCCTTTTCCTTCCTTCCATGCATCTTTGAATGAATACTTTCTCTAAGTGGTACCTTAATTTCCAAGCACATTTCTAAGAAAGTTTCATTTCATTCTCTTAATTATATTGATTAGATATCTTTCAATTTTTTAATTTATTTTTGTGATATGCTTATTTTCAGAAAAAACGCATTTCATGTTTTTCTGACTGTTGAGTCTTCCACTTCTCTAAGGTTGTGGAAGTCTCACAAACTTATCTAGTTAGTGCCCAAGCTACTGCCTTTGAAACCTAATTTTTGTTCTTGAGATCACTTCTACTTTTCCAGCTTCTCAGTACCTGTGCCATAGATATTCTTGTCATGTCTAATCTTTTTCAAATTTTTACTCTATATGAACTAAGTCAAAGTCTGAACATAAGTACAAAACCCTTCATCCTGCTCAAGCTTTCCCCTTCCATCACTACTGCTGGGATTTTCCTGTAATAAATCTTCTTGTTCTTTGAAAATGTGGTTACAAATTCATATAAAATCTATTTTCTTAAATTGTGCAATTTCTCAGGTAAAGAAATAAGCAAAACTACACCATCTTCATAACTCCAGTTGCTTATGTACCTGACACCATTTTGAATATATAATTGTATACACACCGCCACTACAGCTGATTGTATGTAGTTTGATCCCAATGGAAATACCATCTCAAACATTGTCAGGCATAACCTATCAAGTCCCATCAAATCCCAACTATCTTGGTGAAGCTAAAAAAAAATATTGAATGATTGCCTAAATTACTGAGTGAAGTTCCTTATGATCCTAATGTTTTTCACTTTTTCTGTTTCTCATTCTTCATATTCAGCTGATATTCCCTGCTGGTTTTATTTGAATTCTTTCAACATGATTCTACATGCATATAACACCAGGGAAAAAAATTTGCTCACCCTTTCCAACCTTTTTTATTTCTTATTAGTAAGATTATTCATTACTGTCCTAGTATTGTCCTGTATCTGTACAGATCAGATGAATCCCTGTATTTGCATGCAGAGTCAAGAGGTCCATTATCCAGTGAATTATCTCAATATGTAGCATTTTTATTCTTGGTTGATCTTTTTAATTATGGATGCTGTTTCAGATTTTAAGAATAGTAGTTCACTTTCCACTGATCAGTCAACATTATGCAGAAAAAAATCAATGGTAAATATAATCTAATGTAAAAATTTCGTCTTCACTTCTCACTATTTTCTCTGGAAAGAAATAATATCACTTTAACTCTCCTTCCTGGACAAGAACAAGATTTTCAAACACAGTTCTGGTAAATCATAGTGTTCCCCTCCGCCTTTCCTTTCCTTTCTTTCCCTCCTTTTACTCCTTTTACCTCACTACCTTTCCTTCCTCCCGCACTCCTGTGCCCCATCCCCATCATTGCTGGTACATAGGAAAGATATTTTTAGAGCATATGATATTGCAAGTGTATATATTCAAGATATTTCACCTTCTGAAATGTGCACTGAAATATTTGTACTGCTGCATGTTCCAAAAGGCAACCGTAGAAGACAGTATCTGTCAGGTGGGTGAGGTACAGTGCTTTTGTCTTACAGCAGAACTCATCTCTGAAGCACCTAAGCTGGAGAAAAAAATTGACACCAGCCATTTATTGATAGAGAAAATGTATGCTTAGAATATTCTTAATGAGTATTCTTGGACAACACAAGTCTTAGCTGCTCAGTAGTTAATGTATACTTACTCAGGAATATAATAAGGCTGTTGTCTATCTTAGCCTGCCAGTTCTCTTGCAAAATTTAGATTGCTGTTTTCTTCTCTTCTCTGGCTCCCTAGCATGACTTTAAAGACTCTTCCATGACTTAATTATTTTAGCTGCTTCAAGTGTTTAAGAAGTCCTTTTTTATCTTACATTTACTTCTTGTCATATGGCCATTTTAGTGTTGTTACCCTTCTCCAGGACTCACTAGCACTCTTCTAGTATTCTACTCACAGCTTTTGGTTTTAGATTAACTAACTTGTTTAATTAGCAGCAAAAACACCTTGTGAAATAAACATTTTCCAGATGTTGACTTAAACTAGGCTTGTTTCATGTTCTGACCTTGCAGCTGATTCCATCTCTCTGCAGGAGAGTATGTGCAAGTTTATTGGTAGCAAGGTGCTACAAGGATTAATGTAATGAAAGAGATGTAGCAATTTCACACTTCCTGCAGAAGGAAGAGGGCAAAAGAAGAAAGTCAGCATCTGTATGAACTTTTGACTTATTCATTTTAAGCATAAAATTAACGGTCCTTTAAAAATTTTTACTTTATGCATTATTTTTTGGCTTCCTGACCAACTAAAATTCAAATATTGCTTTTATAACTCTTTGGGGATGAAGTCCTTTGTACCACTGAGATTTTTTTGTGTTTTCTTTGAAAGAGACAAGAAAAATAAAGCCATAAATAAATAGTTTCACCAAAAGCAATGCAATAAAATGAAAAAAACAAAGAATCAAAAAGGTTTTTGAAAATTTTCTTGCTCAGTACATGAAACTACTAATTTGAAAAGGCATTGTCAGATACATGTTTGTTAGGTTTCTAGAAAGGAACATTAAACTCAAGAATAATTAACTTTTCTTCTGGGTGGATCATCAGATAAATGAATCTGCAAGTTAAAAAATGGCAACAATAGGACATAAAAAGAAAAAATCTTGTGAAAAAAGAAATTTTACCTTCTTCCTAGAGTTTCTTGTCTTTTATAAGGACAGAAAACAACATCAAGCACAGCAGGAGACTATTCAGAAATCAATTTTTAGCTACATTATCTGAGAGCTGATGACCTTGATACAGATATAAAATGTGCAGAAACACAGAAGCTGGAAAAAAAACACATTAACTCCAAATCTTAAGTGTTCCTTTTTGTATTTTATTAATGTCAATATGTAATTAAAATGGCAATAATATTTGTAACATAAAAGATACAGTATTTCAATAATTTATTGTTCTTATTAGTAATATGATATGGTCTTCATTTAGTTTAATTAACAGGAGACAGCTCCTTTAATAATTTTATGACAGCCAAATCTTTGATAGTTCTCACTGAGAGGAGCCTGTGCTTTTTCTATAACCTACATGAACTAATCATGATCATGAACTAATTAAGTTGCCTATAAAATCATGGTTATTTTCATTTCTGAGAGAGAGCTACCTGGAGTGTGGATCTTTTTCAGTGGCTCTAATATCACCAAGTATCGAGTGCTATGACCTATAACTGTAAAAAAAAGGAAAGGTAAATTCTGGCTTATTTTTTACATTTTGACATACCTTTTCTTTCCACTTAAGGTGGAAGGTCTGAATGGTTTAATTCAGATATTGTAACAACTCCTCAAAACAAATGCAAGAATATGTATCTTTGTACTAAATCGTCCTTTTATCAGTTATATAAAAGACTTTAAAAGGGTTGGTTTTATTTGTTACTTTGTTAATCCACTGAGAATCAATATTGATCAACTGATATTGATTCTGAAAAACTGGGACAGAATCCAGATGTCCTGATGCCTTAAGCACAAGACCATTGAATGCTCCGAAATTGCTATTATAAGACAAAAAAAAAAAAAGACATTTTATATGTGGGACAACAGAAAAATGGGATCCATTGCTTAGACTAAAATTTGTCTGTTCTTGTAGTAGGGGAGAGAGAAGTGGGTGACCTCAGTTACCCAAGATGCTATCAGAGATGGAAACATCCAGAAAATGATCCTGAAACAATCCTTTGAAGATCACTTCTCTCTTTTGATGGTATAGGGATCCCTTGACTGTAAAGAAATACAATAGATATTATTAGATGCCTTTGTCCCCTTGGGATTTACTCTACCTGGATCTCTCCTGACATAAAATTCACAGTGGAAGAGGACTGTCTCTTTTTAAAACAGATAATGCTGGAGCCAGCTATGCTGTCATCTTATGTGTAATAACCAGGAGGATGGAGAAGTTGTTGAGCAAAGGAAATCTTACTCCTCATTCTGAGGCAGACAGGGAATGAAGGGGAGGTTGAACAGAGGAGGGCAAAGAGAGCAGCCTCTGCTAATCTTGTTAATCCAGTCCAGTTTGTGGCCAGAGGAAGAAGAGCAGTGATGGTAACAGGAAGACCACCCCCTTTTTAGCATAACTTAGTGGACATATCAGTTAAAGATACAGAACCTCAAAATGGTTCTACAACTCGAGTCTCCTATGCCACGGATAAGCCTCCTCACCACCAATTTATACAGAAGGCTGTTGATACCACCGTGTTTGGTGCTTATCTGTCTACATTTGTCATGCAACAGCATCTAAGGCAATATACAGACATCTGCTTCCCAGATAGAGCCTCCTGGGGAGCGTGTCAGCCCAACTAGAGACTTAATCTGGGAAACTAAGTAAACCACAGATTTAGGAAGTGAATGATTGCTGTTTCAGATTCAGGCAAGATCCCAAATACCTAAACCTCAATTTCTGAAGTATATCCTGCCTATGATTACTGAACACACACAAAAAGATCATTGCACTCTGCTGAGATGCATGGATCAGAATTACTATGGAGACAATAAGATAAAGCTGGTTTTATTAAAGAATGTGCGTGGTTGATAGCCTCAAAAAAACCCCAGCCAAACCCCCCTAACCCTTTCTCATATCTAATAGCTTTATATTCCAATAACTTCATACTCTATTTCAAAAATAAACATTAACTTTAGTGCTCAGTGACCAAGACTAGTGCAGAAATGTTGTTGTTTTCCCTTTTTTTAGTGCTTCTACAGTAAGGTTACACTGGTTTTCAGATTTTCAGATTGTCTACCAGAGCTTGAATGCCATGTAGGACTAATATGCTTTTGTCATGAGGAGAATGGTCACCCCTAGTGGAAACAAAAGTATAATTGCAGAATTCTACTGCCTTAAGAGGCATAGGTTGTCATGGGGATGGCCAGGGCTGTCTGAAAGTGCTTCATTTTACTCAGCAGCAATGCTACCTTGCTGCAAGGATCTGGTGCTGGTATAATGAATATTTCTCTTTGTTTTCCCACCACTACTGTTTGTTTAAAATTTTACTGATGGGTGCCTGTTGGGCATCAAGGAAGGTTGCATGAAAACCCTGTTCTCCAAATCCCTGTAATTTTTACAGTAGAAACTCTCAGAAATGTGAAGATTCAGGATTTTGACAAAAGTTTTTGCTATGACTGAAGATGCACTTTATGCTCTGTAGGCAATGCACTATCGCACAGAGTAAATGACATCAGGGCCCTAGAAACTACGGGTGAACTCTTTGCTCACTTTAAAGTCTAAAAAAATTAACTTTTAGTGGGTAAATCAGGGGACAGAAAATGTTGTGGGGAGGGGCAGGAGAGGGAGAGGAAGTGGGCATTGCTCGCCTTTGCATGTTCCAGTCTGAAAGATTAATTGTTCAGTTTTACAAGTTCAGCTTCCTATTTTGCTGACTCTTCATGTGTTGCTGAACAGTACTTGAATACGGTATTGGCATTGCTTGCACTCTGTTTACACTGCTAGTACTGTATATTTACATTCAGACATTGCCGTACAAACTCTGATAAAGATTAGGAACAGTAATGAATAGCATTATTTTGTGATGACTTGGACAATCAACATCTGTAGTGGAATGACCTGGGGTGAACAGATTCATCTCCACATGTAATTGTTCATATCAGTCCCAACAACTAGAAGAAACATTTTTGGCTTTTGACTGTGCTAATAAGAGAAAGAAGATGCTTGGTTTCCAATAAATTTGTTTGTCCATGGCACCAAAATTTCAGTTGGGAATGAAAAAAAAATCATTAAAAAGTGTCTTCATTTTCTTTTTTAATTCTAATGACCACAGGCAATTGTTTTCTCAGGGATGAAAAAGTAAAAAGAGATTTGGGGTAATTCTTCTAGGCTGTGCAATTTTGCTCCATATTTGGTAGCTGCAGTGAAACTTGTTTTCTTGCTTCATCTCCCTCAAAGCACAGATTTGGAGAAGACAGTTCTATGTAATAGGGAATACAAAAAGAAACTGTGTTGAAAAATGCTCTATTTTATAAAGGCTGCAGGGTTTTAGGGTCACTTTTTAAAAGTCTGGAAAGTAGACAGCAGAGGAGAAGAATTTAAAGCAGAGGAGCTACAGGGCACACCAGGAGGCATCAGAGAAAGCAACTGAAAGAAACAGAGAGGGAGCGGGATGGAGAATGAGGTAGAAATCAGTGGAATGATAAGAGTGTCGAGAAAGTGAAAGTGGGTAACCAGAGAGGATGAAGAGCAGCAGGGGAAGGAAAATAAATACGAGATAAAGAAGGCAAAGAACCAGGAGAGGAAAAGGAAACTTGAGTGAGCAAAAGAAGAGAGAAAAGAGATTAAGAAAAAAATCAATTGCACAGGGCTGGAAGGGAGAAGATACTGACATACTACAGTGATATAAAAGCTGTAGTAATGATTGTATAGGTTATATAAGAAAATAAGAGAAGTGAGACAAGCTCAAGGGAAAAGGATGAGATATCAGAAGGGAAGGGAGAAAGAAGTAATTAGGACAAGAGAAATTACACTAGGTTTCAAAGGCCAAGAGGATGGACTAGGGTACAGTGGCAGAGTCAGTCAAGACTGAGCTATCTTATTCCTGGTTAATGATTCCCAACTAAATCACTGTGACTAACTGATTTTGTGTTTCAGCTATGAAGCTGAAAAATGGAGGGGAAAGAATCAGTTTAGTTCAAACTGAATTTAATTAAAAAATAAATTTCTTGACAGAAGAAAGAACCTGAATCTGTATGCAATGCAAGATGCTCTGTTTTTTCCCAAATGTTTTACATGATTTTGAGTGACTACTTTCTACAATTACATAAGCTGTTCCTTGGACTAAGGCACCTGAGGATTTATACCATCTCAGATACACCCTACAACATCCTAATCACAATTATTTTCTCTCTCTGACTCAGCAAGTCCTGACACAAAGTAGACATTGACAGCATCCCCACCTCAGTGTATCCTGGAAGGAAAAATCCAGGAAAGAAAGGAATCAGACCTTTCAATTGTGTAACAGTGGGGATAAGAGGGTTATCTCTCATAGCAAAAAGGGTTTATTCCTCTGCTGAGAGATACAGGAAGGTTTCCAATTTCCCAGAACTGAACACTTGCCCACCACCACATCTCTGTGCAGTGTCAAGATAAGATCTAGGAATGGTCCTATGAACACATCGCATGGACAGAAAGGTGCAACTACCGAAAAATTGCTTCACTTCAGCAGACCCAGAGGCTCCTCAAAGATGCTTTGTGTCATAAAATGATGTGTAGATACAGCTTTGGAGCTTCTGACAGAGATGTCTTGGCAAGAATATTTGAATATACATAAAGGTAGGAACCGTTTCCAGCCAAGTACTTACAGCATTGTTGTGAAATATGGGTCTTGAACTCTTTTAGGCACTAGTTTTTTAGTCCAGGTATCCTACATCCAAAATTAATCTCTCTCCTACACCCAAAATAAATTTTTTAACCTATGTGATATTATAGCATCTATCAATTCTGTGAATTCTTGCACCTCCCAATTTTTTTCTCAAACAAAGCTATTTAGCAAAATCAACTTGTATTTGTAAACCACCTCCAGGCAAACTTTGTAAAACAATTGGGAAACAACCAGACCTTTACCAAAATACAGGAATCATAGCACAAACAGAATGAGCAAATATTGGCATTTACAGGAATGACATCACAGAGTACCTGAATAATATAGGTGTAAAATCATCTGTAGAGATTGTAAGAATCTACTGTCATGGATTTATTTATTCTAGAAGCAATCTTAGCTGAAAGATAGTGAAAGTCAGGTATGTTTTTTTTATCAGTTGACTTGTGCCCATAAGAATATAATGTCAGCTGTCAAAATGTCAAGCTATTTGACTTCATGACAAATAAAGAGCAAGAGAACAGAAATAAACCAAAAAAGAACACTGATTTGCATGTATTTGTCCTGTCCTCTAGTCAAATGTAAGAAAATGCAAATGTCCTGCAGCTTGGATGTTGTGGGAGCCATGAATCATGTAAGGCAAAAAGATAAACATATTGGGAATTACATTTTTACTTGTGCAGTTCACGCCTTCACTAGAATGCCCCAACGGAAATATTGTCCCACAATTCACCATTACCTGTTCTGTATTCCACACATTGAGACTCATATTCCCATTCCATTGCTGTGGATAATTCAGACTTTTATTGTTCATTCTTCTTTATCCTACAGGAGTATCTGGGGCAACTGATTATTTTGCAACTTCCTTCATGTTGCCCTCTAGCACTCTCCTATGTCTGTGTTCCTAGATGCGAGCTAGGCAAATTGACTTTTCTATTTGAGCTCTGTAGCCCAAGTATAACTGCTTGGCATTTGCTTTGTAAACAAATAAGATATTTCATTTTATTTTCTGACTCAGCCTTTTCTTCTGGATAAAATGTTGGAATCACAGGGAATTTCCTGGGCAATGGTTAAGATATGGTTGACTGCAGTAGGATTCTTGTGCGTAGCATAATGTAACCCACAGGTCTGATTAAAACATTTCCAAAATGAAGATTCTGAAAAATGGCCATGGACAATGCTGTCGAGTTTGTAAAGAAGCAATTGAAAACTATGGCCTGTACACCTTGGTAGCAAGTTTCAACAGTCACTTACTTTCATTAGGCACAGGACTGAGAGAAAGAATTTTAAAGCTGAAAGTCTTACAAATAATGAATATCCAAAGACATATGCTCAGTGAAGTATAATGCAGATGTAAAAGAGATAGGATGCAACAAATAAAAGAGAAAAGAGGGCAGGTGATGTCTTGGGGAAAATGCACTGAATGTAGGAGATGAAAACATAATATACTGTTGAGATTTAAGGCTCGAGTCCAATCTCCATTACATTGATGAAAATACTGACTAACATAATTGCAGATTCCTTAAAAAACTCAGAATATACTTTATCAGTTGGAGATGATAAAGAGGGGGGTTAGCAGCAGGAGCAGATATTCCACTCAAAACAAATTAGAAGCAATTTTGTTCCAATAATGTGTACTCATTTCTAAAACAGGACTCCAACTGCAATAGCTATTTTTCTTCACACAAAAAAGAGGAAGAGAAAGTACACAGGCTAGTAGAGGGAAACCCACTGAACATGCCAGAAGGAAATATGACTTCTGTGACTATCATAAGAGAGAGGCAATAAGGTGAAAAGTACTGGTAATGCACATCAGCGCTCTAAAAACCCCATGCAAAATATATAGATGCTAATTATACTAAGATGTTAAAATGATCTAAAACAAAAAAAAAAAAATTAAAAATGTGTAAAATGCGCAAAAAAAGTCTTGTAAAGATTTGCATGGGTGTAAGCTGGCATGGCAATAAATATAGTAAGTATCTGTAGAGAAAATGAAAAGAAAATTAAAAAAACCAAGCAGATATTTTTGGGAAACAGCTGATGTCTTTGTCTGGGAATGCACCAAGGACTGGAAAGGAGGAAAAAAGTCAGAAATTGTTGAATTTTCTGGAGGAGAAAATGAAAAAAATATTGTAACTAAGATGGTGCCAAAGTATAACAGATATATAAATTAAAAAATGAGAGGAACTAACACATAAAGAGAAGTTTTGGAATAAATGGTCTGCTAGGAAATGAATGTGTCAACTATGCTGAAAGAGGGCACAAACAACACCGTGCTTGAATGCTTCCTATGATTACAAAAACACTTTGGAAGAGAAAATGAGATAGTATGTAACTGGGAACTGTTGTGAAAGAGTAGAGAAAGCATGCACCATAAATACGGTTTCAAGTCCCATTCTCTGACTAGAGTCCTGTTGGTATCAACACAAGGTTTCACACACCCTCACATGTTAAATCAAGCCTAAAAGAAATAGCTGCCTGGAAAGCAAAAGAGTAAGAGTAAAATTGGGGAGCAGTTGCTAGGAAAATGGATGATTTGAGTTTCTAATGTAGTAGTAGCTCTGCATGTAAAAAGTAGCCTCTGAAACCTAAGCATTTCCAAAGGAGAGTATTTGATGGTGTAAAATCTCTATATTACTGTATGAATTGGGAAAATGTGTTACACCCAGAGCCTTGTTCTGCAGTCCTTCTCTACCGTGAATAGATTTAACTTACAGTAAAACCCTGAATGTACACAGAATATCCACACGAGCAATTCCTGAATGTTTTCTGCAGCTTCAACCCCTTTAGAGGGGGAGACGAACATAAAGTGTAGCACTAAATGTCAGGTTTAGTTGGCATTTCAATTTTTTTTTAAAGTTATCGTATTTTTCAATGAATTTAATTCTCAGGAAAAGAGGCAGTCTGACAGCTTTGAAGACTTAAGTATGTGTTTTAGCACAGAAACAGTATACCATCTGCAATTAGAACTGAGCAAATCATTCACGAACAGTTTGGAAATTGTTGAATTAGGAAAGTTCATTCAGTGGTCGTGATCATCTAAGTTTGGTGCAGAGGGTATAGACATCTGAGACAACATAGTCAACAATTCCATTGATTGGGTATCTTCCATACCTATGTATTAATCTTATTCAAAATTGTCCAGTCATGTAATCATATTATGCTGTTTTAGTTATCAAATTAACTAAAGTGTTTAGCCTGTACCTTTTCTAAGTCTTACTCCAGCACTCCATGCTCACTATGTAATATGTACAACAGGGGTTTGGAATTAATGTAATTTGGCAAATTCTTGGGAAATAAATTGTTTTCTGAGAAAGGCTTATGTATCACAGTGTCTCCTTCAGAGGACTGGTTAAAGATGACTTCCCTGACCTTCAACATATATAGCACAGTCTCTTTAATTTCTAAAATATTTTTCTATGTTTATGAGAGTGTGATGAACGATAAGATGATTTTGCATTCTAGTGGATAAGAAACCTTTTTTTCCAGTAAGTTATAGCTACAGATTGAATTTTATATGTCATTTATCTATTTTTAAGAACTTGTATCTGGACCAATATCTCAGAAAGTGAGTTTGCATGTTTTAATGTTAACACCTTCAAACTCATTTAAAGTGGACTTCTGTTCTTGGATGTGCCAACTGTACCTAAACTCTGCTTTGCAGTTAACCATACAGAAAATTAGGCACAGCATTGAAAAACTATAGACTTTGCCAATATTTAGGCATGTAATAAGGTGGCGGATTTTGTTGGTTTGTTGGGTTTTTCCCTAGAAATTTAAATGTGACTATTATTTTCATAGTGTCTGGTCCACTCATATTTACCTTCACAGCCCTAATGCCACAGGAAGCAGAGAGAATTTGTGTATTCCAGGGGGCATATTCTTGCCCTACAGGAGGCATTCAACAAAATGCAGGAGCAGCTACTGTCACACCCTGCAACACAGCAGCACAACATTGAAGGTATCTCCGTACATAAAAATCTGGCAGAATCTGGTCCTGTGTGTCATTGATTCCAGATAATTGCCATTTTGTGTGTGTCTGTCTGTCTGTCTGTTTGTCTTTTAACAACTAGGCAGGCTTTGTTTTCATTTTTTTCTGGTTTGGTTTGTTTATTGCAAAGAGGGATAAGAAGCTGAGGTTGCTCACGGCGTTTGAATTGAATGTGGTTGGTAAACTTCCAAGCTGTTGACAAGAAATTCTGCAGACCAGTGCTGCTGTCTTATTTTCTTGTTTTGATTTTTCTATTATCTCTGGGATATTCTGCAGGTTGCATTTCAGTCAGACTCTCAAATATTAATGTCCATTTCTATTCCCTTTAAGAACTATGTGTCTCCAGGTGAACTGACACGCTATTGTGACACTTCTTAAACTAAAGGCCATTTATAATCAAAGAGCAGGTGGAATAAGATGATTTCATGTGTTGCTTTCCTTTCATATGTATGTGCAATTGATTTAAGTTAAACAGATCAATTAAGCTCCTCCCCGCCCCCCTAGTTTTAAGCTCTTTTTTTTTTTTTATAAAGTATTATCAAATATCTTTAGGGCACGAATTTGAAGCTCAAGATCTGAAGCTGCAAACAACTGCAGGCACAACTGGTGCAAGTCAGCAATTCAGAGGAATGCCACAGCGACATCAGTTGCACCCACAGTGTGCCCACCAACCCAAGAGAGAACAAAGGGTTGTTTGAGGCTCTGGTAAAGTTTGGAGTCTCTTGCATATTAAATTCTAGAGTTGTTCACACAAACCAGAGCCTTACGTGTCTAACTCTGCCTTTTCCTGTACCATTGCTTAGCTTACCTTAGCAATCAGCCTGGGATAAATGCTGTTCATGTTCCTACAGATATAAAGCTCCTTCTCATTTTCAGGGAGTGACATTTTTACTTCTTTCAGATTAAAAAAAAAAAACAACACAAAAGAATTCCCAGCTATTGTCTCCAAATGATTTCAGGGAGCTAAATATATCAAAATTAAGCAGAAAATATTCTGCTGCTGCAGAATTGGGGGGTGACTCTTACAAGTCAGATATTTACTCTTTCTGTTTTGTTCTTGCAGCTAAGGTCAAACACTTCAAAGGAAGGAGTTCAAATAGCTGAGACTGAGTGAGTAACAAACTGTGCATAATTAGAATGCTCTGTTTTGAACAGCTCCTATATATTTGACACAAGTGAATATTTGTGCTATAAAACCATATTTTGTGTTGTGCAGCTCTGCTGCTTGTCATACAGGTTTTCAGTATTTCACTTTACAGCATATATTTGCATTCAGAATTCATTATGCACACATCACAAACACTACACAATGGCTGAGTTTAAACAAGTCTGTTTCTGTACTTTTGGATCAGAAACAGCTGGCAGACTAAAGTACAATGAATGCAGCAAACCTCGGTGATAGCTGAGCAGCATATTCTGAAACCTACAGACACTTCCAATTACAGGGTTTCCAAACAGTTCTTTAACTTATATAGCTGTTTTAGGGAGCCCATATTTTTGCAAGTTTTAATGAACAGAGCCTTGCAAAAAAATGTCAATCAGAAAGTAATAACAGGGAAATTTTCCTTTTCTCTTGTTTAGTGGCACTCCTTTTTAAAACATCAAAAATTTAAAAAAATCAACTAAACTCCCAACCTTTTTACTTTTAGTGTATGAATATCTGCCTGTCTTGAAAGGGATTTGTGTCACAAAAATAATAACAAAAAGAAAAAAAGTGGAAGAAATATCTGATCTGGGTTTTCAAAAGCAATTAATGAGTAGGTTTGATTTGAATTCCTGTATGAGAGAAGCTGATACGGAGCAGTCCAAAACCCTTTCAGAGCTCCAAAGGAACAAAATCATCTGACATTTTTGGGGAGGGAGAGAAGAATAAAATTGTGATTTCTTACTCTAACGGATGGCACCATTCTTCTCTGCCTGTTTCTTCCACTAAGAAATTATAATATGCACATTGCTGTTGAATGAGTTGAAATCAAAGGTCAGTACTTAAATTCACCTTGAATTAATTCATCCTGTTGTGTCAAGTGATTTCATTTCCCACATTTCCCTCCTTCCTGCTCTTCTAATCAGCCAGGCTCCAAGTCACAAAGCAGAGCCACTCAAAAAAGCAGGGCTAAAAGGCAGCAACTGGCATCAAAGAAAAATAAAACAAAAATTAAATGAAAAAGAAATCATTAGAATCATAAAAACCAGTCCTACATGTTTTTCTAAACTATTATTTGCTAATGTAACACATCCCATTGAAACCTTGATCTTAAATATTTGAGGAGTTATTTGAGGAAAGCAGGTGAGGAGTCCATATGAAAGGGGTACTCAAGGGTTACCATGCTGAAAATAAATATGTGCTTAACTGCTTGTCTACATCAAGGCCTGTACAGTGGTCAGACAAGAAAAGATAAACCAATTAGCTGGTCTTTTTTAAGAAGAACCCTCTATTTACTAATGGCCACTTTGGCTGCAGCACACAAAGCTAAATGTTTAAAATGAAGTGCTTTTGACTAATGAGGTTTTTTGTATGGACATCTTGTGTTCTGAGTTGCAAAATTTACTCTGAAAAGAAATGGGACCTTTGCTTGATCTTTTTTTATTCTTCATGAACACACTTTATGAAGCTGGTATTGGAGCTGGAACTCAAGTTACTGAGCTGTGCAAGGCCAAAAGTCTCAGTTTCCAATCTTCTCCAGAAATCCATTAAAATAAATAAATGAATACATAAATAAATAAATATTTTAATAAGTAACAAAAAATATTAAGCTGATGAGTTACTTTAACACAGCAGACAGACTGTTATGCTACTATATCTAAGTGTCCTGTATGTGGGACTGTTCACTATAGGGGGAAAATGCAACAACATAAGATGACAGCAACAACAACTAGAAAACACAGAAGAGAATATTCTTTCAGCTCAGCTTTTCTGGGAAACTCTCTGAGCTGGTTGAAAATGACATAGTTCATCCAGACTTTAGAGTAATCACACTCTTCTGTGAAGTCCAAATTGAGGAGATTTTTGTTTCTTTTTGGTGAGCAAAGTCTGCTTTGAGGACTAGATCCTCACAGGAGAAGCTTTTGTTCACCATGACAGCAGACATCAAACACACATGTAGGGATCAGAAGTGCCATTTCATGGTCACTTTGCTGGGAAAAGGGAAAAAAACCATCTAAATAATCACCCCAGAGCACACTAGATTTCCCACTGTCTCTAGTGCTCCCAAAGAATCAGACCTAAGTCAATAAAACCTATATAGTAGCACTGGAAATGGGCAATTAAAGTACATTTTTTCCAGTGGAATTTAGTGCACAGAGCAAATAGACAGCATAAAGAATCTGGCAGCTGTCTTCTGCCTCTCTCCCTCTCTGAGAAGAAGTGCAGGAAATATTTTAATGCAGAACAATGACAGAGGAATGTTCTTAATATACTAATGCAAAACATGTATTTAATGACATTATCACCTTTAAAAAGATTCTTAAGAAACATTATTATTGCACTGTGTTAGTGTTACACAGACAAAAAAAGAACAAATATATTTCAGCCATTTTGAAATATGAAAAACAAAACATTTCTGGCTACTTAAATGAGGGGAATGATATAATTTAATTGTGAATGACAGTGAAAAGCATCCATATCTGGGATTTCATACTGTAAATTACATTTCCCTACCTGGCTTGGCAAACATCAGATAAATAATGCATTTTTACTTTATTTGCATATTAGCTTGCTATGAAACTAGTGACTGTGATTCACAAATAAGTCTTGTGTTTTTTTGCAGAGGGGACATGCATAATGTGTTCTGTGCAGCATTTTAATTGTAGTGGCCATTAGCATTCAAGATTGTCAAATAACCCCAGCATCTTTCCTTACATAGCAATAGATCTATATCTGAGAACATGTACAGAAGCTATTTTCAAGGTCTTTATGAAGTGGGGTTCCTGGAGGGATTCTACTAATAGCTGGAAAACAGCCAGTTTATTCCAGTGATTTCAGCTGTAAAACAGTGATGAGAAAGAAAATTGGAAACATATTCAAATTTCATTATAAAGCCCTATGTATATGGTGTCACTGTTATTTTATTTATTCAAGCACAGTTAAAAAGTGCAGAGAAAAAGAGTCAGTGTAACCATACATATAACAATATGGGATTTATAAGTTGTTCTTGAAGGTATTAGGCTTTTTTTCACAATTGAGGGAAAAGTGATACATGACAATCCTTTTTCTTCACACAAGCAGCACATAACCCAGCTATTTTTTTATTATACCATTTACAGGCGAATACTGAAAATAATGTATTGGAAGAGCTTTATCAGAGATACACAAGGACTAAACCACACACGGAGCCTGTGATAAAATCATTTGTATATTCTGGCTTTATTTTTCTACTTTTGCATTAGTACTGTTTCTGACTCTGTTCTGGAAAAGGACTATTACCAAATGTCCCATTTATGAACTTCTGTTTACTGGACTTCTTGCAGAATATAATTTCATATTTATGCCCATGGAAGTGATGGGAAAGCATCCCCCAAGATCCTCTGGATCCCTTGAATTTGAGATTGACTTTTCAGAGAAATTATTTTTTATGAGAATGTGGAATTGGGTTTTTTCTTCTGAATCCTGAGAAGATCCGGTAAGATGCCTATCAGATGTCTCTCAGCTGTCTATCTGTCTACGTGAAAGGTTTGAAACTTGGAGATTTGAAAGAGCCTTATCTTTGTGTACTGGTTAACCTGTGACTTTCTGTATAAGATACAAAATGCCTCTCTCCCACATATTGATTATAAAAATGGCTATGTTTGAAGAAACTGAAAATTTGTGGGGTTTTTGTTTTTTGTTTTCATTTTTGTTTTTAGCAGTTGTTGACCCAAATGTTTTGCTGTTTTGGTTTTACTGATTTAATTATTCAATAATATTTTTTTCTATGGTTAAGGTGGTAGCAGTTATTCACATTTCGCTGAACTTGTCTAGAGACGAGAAAGAGTTGGTTATAGTAGACTACATATTTGACAGAAACCAGTGTGGTAAGGGAGATCCTACTCGATGGAGATCTGTGCCTTGGAGTGCCAGAGGCAAAGGGCAGATTGCTGGAGCTCCCCGTGCCCTCATTCACTGCCTAGAGAGAGTGAGCAGCAACCAGTCCCATGTCCAGACTCAGGCGAAAATGCTGTGTATTGGGTTCCTGGAGCAAGATAACAACTTCTACAGCTCCCAGAGCTTTCCTTGGGTCAATGTTGGGATTTATTTCATAGCTGACAGAAAGCCCCTATTGTTCTCATGAGAAGGACAGTGTGCTAATATTGTCCTTTACATTTCAAAAGCCTTTCTTTTAAAAGAGACAGTGTGTTTTTTATGATTTAGAAGGGGGCACAGCAATTTGTAATATTTCTTGAATGCCATCAGAAGTCCACAGCAGTGACATTTCTGCTGTGACATTGCATGTTGCTACAAAGTTATAATGTTTAATTGGATGGACTCTTAAGAGTGGTTTAGTTTACTTTTTAAGCATTAGAATCACTAAACCAAGATTGTCTTTTTTATATTAAATATTGACAACAGGGAATAAGCTATTATTAAATGCAATTAACAATCTTAAAAATTGTTAATAATCTTGTATCTGTTTTCAGCACATTCTAGAAAATGTGGTATGATTCTTTTTCTTAGGCAACATGAAGAGGTTTTGGGTACATCTGTGCTGAAATGCTCATTCTGAAAGGCACATGGAGGTAACTTCTTTGACGACTGTTAGTGTGGGAGATATTTGTATCTGGCATTTTCAATATCCTTTTGCAGCCAATCCACCTTGGCTAAATGGGTTCATGAAATTCCCAAGCCAAGCAGAAAGACTGAGCAGAGTTCAGAATTTCTTAATGGATTAAATATCTGTACCGCATATTTTACAGCTTCAACAGGCTCCTCTGTTTCTGTCCCTCTCTCACACACATATGCATAGACTGAAATCAACCCTTAAACTTATCACATCCATTTTTGTATATATGAATGCATAATCTGGGTAAGTCAGTGAGCCAACTCATGTTATTTTTGTTTTTATAAAATAATTTATTTTATAAACAGTCATTTTGAATCAAGTAAGTAGGGTTCAGGCAGTCTAGGCATGAAAGAATTTGGCCCATCCCATAAGAGTGACTGCAAAATTTGTCCCTTATCGTAGAAGATACAATATAGGCTACTGAACTGCTTATGTCATGTTCAGAAAGGATAATCCTCATCAAAAGGCTGGAATTTTCCTCTCAGATCTGTAAGGCAGATCTCCACTCCAATATTATTCTTTCCCCATATGCATGGAACTTCAAAGGGTTATGTATGTAAAAAGAAAATAATATCTTAATCAAGATCAGCCATGCACATCTTGAGAGCAGAGTTTGCATCCAAATGAGGACTGACTGAAAAGTGAAATGTTCATTACTATGACCAGAATTGTGTGCAAAACTGAGAAAGTAATTTATGCTGTCAAGTTCAAAAAGGAAACGGACAAAGCATTTCAGAATACATGAAAGGGAGCCCTCTTCTGTTGGTGTAGGAGAGGACTAGACAACCCAGTAGACAACTTGAATACCTGTGAGCTAAATTGTGCCTGTAAGCACAGCCCTGAGCAAGGAATAGTGTATATGATGAACCACCCTGAGAGGTATATGCTTCCAGGTACAAGTCTCTGAGTTGTAATTGCCTCCTCGTTGCTAGTCTATAACAGAGGCAAGTCATACCAGCCTGCACTGATTGGCAGATAGAATGGAAGACAGTCTAAAGCTGATGAAATAAAAAATCTCTCAGTCCTCTCCTCCAGCTCTCTGTTCCTTTCCAGAATGCAAATATATCAAATTTTTTGTTTCTTCAAGGAAGAAAAACAGACTGTATCTGCCTTTAATAAGCAACTCTCATGGAGAATTGCTTAATGGGAAATGCAAACTGCTGTAGAAGTGGATATTTTTGACTGCAACACCTCAGAAAGATCCTGTCACTGTTGCTGAAGTTATGGGAGAAATCTGACCAAATTAATTCAGGTATGTTCCAGATTAGTCACTGAGGCAGAGTCACTGAGGCCATCTAACCATCTATGGTGGGAGCAACATATGGGCACAGCCTGCTGTCTTCCCTCAGAGACTGGCTAAGGAAGCAGGCCAGGAATGCAACTTAAGCTTCTGGAAGGGAAGAGAGGATTTGTTAAAACCTGCTGGTTGGTTTTTAAATAGCTAGTTTAATATATTCAAAATGAAAGCAGATGCAATTAGTGTGCAATTTGGTATTGAACAACATAGTTACATGCATGGAGATATGTTTCTGCACTACGATAGTCAAACCACAGTCAGATTAAAAAAAAAAAAAAGGAAAAAATAATTGTTGTTCTTTAAAGTATTATAGTATTTATGTCCCTTAGCTCTGTGTTCAGTTGCATTCAGTTCAACAGGTAGTTCCATACCAAGAGACCGTCTGCTATGCAAAATGTAATCAATCTCTCTTTTAAAAGGATAACAAAAATCCCCCTTTCTATACTGGCGCTCTTAACATAAACAAGGGCATCCTGTGTCCTTTCTGCTCAGCCATGAGGAAGAAGAAGGAATTATCCCTTCCTAAAATAATTTACCCAGTAGAGGTTGAAGGCATGTGGGTATAGGCCACTGATGTCCAGAGACTTTTGGAAGACAGAGGTCTCTCGTCAGAGCCAAGAAGCAGCAAGGTGTCACCTTTGGTGCCATGGATGAACATGAAGAGAGGGCATACATACGGTGCAGCTTCATTGCAAGTTTTGGTTACATAAAGCTTTTGTGACAACCCATACCCAACGATGAAATAGAAAGTGACATCTTAAGGTAACAGACATCATAAAAGAAAATATATGCAGAGAAAGCAGCTGTTCTCCCACTGCTGCCTCATCCTTCTTTTGCCAATCATAAACCTTTCTTCCTGTTTTATTTCAGAAATATTTTTATTTTATGTTAACCACATTAAATTATCTTATGATAAATAAACAAAAGATTAAGCAAAGAAAACACAAGCATCTGTATGATCTCAGAATTCAAGACACAATGTCTTTTTTTTAATCAAGTTTTCACTTCACACAAGCTTAAAATAATTTCAAAATACAGCAAGCCCACTTCAAGACTTATTAAATGTAATGTATGTAACCTGGCCATTCAACACGTCTCCACTTTTTTTTTTAAGTTACTCTTTTATTTTATGTTTTATTTCATGTTGCTAGGGCAATAAATGACTTCAAAGTTAAGTGAGCAGTGTACCCTTACAGAAGACTTGCAAGCCTTTGTGCTTTTGTGTTTTAAGTTCCTTCTTACTTTGTGCCCATTTTTTCTGTTGCAGTCTTGTTCTAAAAATAGACAAATAAGTTTAATAACATTTACCTTCTCTATCATTTCTAGTAAAATCCTGGGGTTGCTGAGGCTAGGTGTTATGCAGTGGTGGATACAGCTCAAATATCACATTTTTAATTGCCCCACAGTGTTAATCCAAGGTCCCTTCTCTCCCTCTCTCTAGAAGGGAGAGAGAATACTCTTCTGGAAGGGCAGGGAGAAGAGTAGCAGTTTCTTGGTAAGGTCTTATACAGTCCTCAATAATATAACGTATATCCTGCTTGGTACTCAAGTGCATCTGCTCTGTAGATGAAGACCACTGAAATTAATGAGAAACTTGCAATGACTAATTGTTCCAGGCTACTTGCTGCAGGTTCGCTTATGAATATTAGCACTGCACTCAACGGATGCTGCAAAAAAACATGTAAAACAAGGCCAAGTTAATGACTTCAGCTCCATCAAAGATAGTAGGCTTTTATTGTGGTTATTATGTGTTTAAAAAGGAATAAAAAGAATTTTAAAGATTTACAGAGGGAGGGGGGTTCTGGAGGAAAAGGATTTGTTTCTGCCTCAAAGTATGATAATAACTACTTACTAAATATTTGTGGAAGATTCAGTGCTGTACTGCACTGTTAATATTCTTGCATGAAGGAACCATGTACTTGAGGGAGCATCAATCTCCAAGCCATCAACTTTCTTTGGACTCTGTGCTGTGGCTGTGAATTGTGGTGATAATATTTCTATTTGTGATACAGAAACTCAACTCTGGGACAAGTCATGAGCTCACACTAGGGGCATCCGACAGCTTCTTTTGTACTGCTCTGTTGAGAAACCAGAGAAGGCAGATTGTAACTCAACTCTGAATTCATTTTCTGGGGAAAACACGAGTAGTCAGAGCAGCCCATTTTCAGACTGGGCCCTGAGAATGGTAAAAGTAACTTAAAAGAGGTTATGGGCATTGTGAACAGTTGTGTCCTCTTTCTACCCCCTTATCACCTTCAGTTGTGCTGAGGACATGTGGACTGCAGGTAAGAGTAATACAGTGTTATACTTCAGAGTATGAAGGAATTACTTGTTCTTACCACAGCAGTGTAATCGGGAAACTACCATATTCACTGGGGATGTGGGACATGGTTTCCCATCCTTTTTTTTTTCCTTACTGGAAGTGTGGATTCAAGATCATATCAAAGGTGGCAGGAGATATAGATGTGCATGAACATATCCATCACATCAATCCATGTATGTGCACCATATATATTCCCATTTTTGTAAGTCTTTAAACATTCACTGGAGTAGAGTTAAGAGCACAGATACTCACTTTACTAGAAGCTTGTTACTATAAATTTGGCTGAACAGTCTCCCTCCCATCTCAGAGCACGTGTTCCTATTGGGGAACTGGGGAACCTTTTCCCTGCATATTGCAGTGAAATCTGGGTCAGCAACATCTCCTCATATCCTGATTGAAATAAAACCTGGATGTGTAGGCAGCAAACAACCTGTGATGTGTTCCAATACCTCTGGACAGGGAGATCAAACTTCAGAAGCCACCATGCCGTGCATTTAGACAAAAGTTTGATATAACTAGTAAGTCTATAATCCAACAGACCCTGTTGTAGCCGCAAAGATTGATGTTTCCATGCTGGTTTCCATGCTGGGATGCTTAGTGGCTACATTATTTCTCATTAAGCATTTCTTACCATACTTTGTTGGCCTACTTAAAAGAAGGGACCCAAGGTTTTTTTCATCCTATTGGTGATCCCCAAGCAGTTCTTCAAGAATGGCCCTCACTTGCCCTGTGTATCTAGTTTGTTATTAATTGATTTTTTTTTTCATTTGAAATGAAACATTTTATATAGAATGAAACTTGTAGTTTAACATGACACAGTGTTGTGGGATTTTTTTTGCTTCCTGGTACAACAAAAACAGAAACTAAATTAGGTTAAATCTGAACAGACATTAGGATTCATTTCAGCTACCAAACTGAGAAAAAAAAATCAATTATTCATTTAGCTCTTATAGGAGCATTTTCTAAGTAGAAGGCTCAGACTTCTACTGAAAGTCTATTCTGTTTGGACTATCTAATGGCTTTGGATCCAAAGCAATCCCTAACTCAAGACATATTCAGGAGAAAAACAAAACCATCCCCTACTTTCTGTCCCCTGAAAATTACTGAGCACCAAATTCCAAGGCCATATATTTTCTTTCAGTTTTAGAACTTTTGGAAAAGATCACCGACAATGAATGATGACATTTTGTTACATATATCATAAGCTGCCTGCTTCAAGCATCAGCAACCAGGTAGGCATAATGACAATGCTACAAAAGATGAACAACAAATTTGACCGAGTCCACCAAAACAACAGATTAAGTTTCATGTGATGACCCACAGAGGATACAATGTGGAGGCGAAAATGGAATTGGGCTGAACAAATAAATACTGTGTCCCAGAAGACAACAGAAACTTGGTGCTAGATAAGGGAAAAAAAAAAATCAGGTCCATCTCTATTGAAAGAAAACCACCAGCTAAATAATCAATCTGAGTTGCTACAAAACCATTGTTATATAATAATTTTAATCCTTTGTCTTCCAGAAGATAAAATCCTTAGTTCAGTACCCAGGAACTACAATTCACTATGAAAACTGACATGAAAAAAAGAAAGTGTAATTCATACTCAGGGCAGCTTTAAGTGTAGAAGTAGTAACAATTACATTTATGTTCACAGAAGCAAAGAACTTTCAGGAAAAGTTGATGGCTAGTGTCAGAAATTACTTTGTTTCTCTTTTCAATGGGAAATGTTCTAAGAAATATTTTTAATAGGAATATACCATACCAGAAAAAAAAAATCTATTTCTCTGAATTAAAACTAACGTATTTTGTTTTCTGAATACTCCCTGTGTCATACTCCTGCTGAGAGAATGGACAGAGTTATTCACCGAAGCTGTTCAATTAATGAATATATATTCAAGAAAATTACAAACTACTCAATTTGAGGAAGAGGTGAAATTCACTGAATAAATTATTTATTATGAATTATTCATCTACATCTAGTAAATATGCAATTCTCTCTAATTTTTAGTAAACACTATAACATTTGGTTTTCAAAAGGCATTAAGTAATCAGTCAACTTATCAGCTGCTGTCATTTCTCAGTTGAGGGTTATGAAGAGGTCTATGGGCCAAATTCAGATCTCTTTCCCTTCAAAGAAAGTTTATATTTATTATCTCAAAGTCACTGGAGTCTCCCTGAATTTATACCTTGTAAGTGAAACTAAAATCTTGCTTTTTCTCTAATAAGTTTAATTATTATAGATAACTAAACAAATTTGTTACTTTCTTGTAAGCACTCCTCCAGCTTGTATGATTTATATATTTTAAAAGGCTTTTTCTATTTGCTTCTTTTTTTAATTTGAAATTGTCAGCAAATAATAAGAGTCAATGTAAAAATGAAAAATTAGAAAGTTGTGTAGCTATCCACTTCAAAAATTTGCTGGTTGCTTTTGACGGTGGTGTAAGAACCTATCAAGATGGTACGGAAATGCCAAAATGGCCAACCTTTTGCCCAATTGTAAAGAGATTAAGACAACTGAAACAAGGAATTCTATGTCTTTGAAAACCAAACAATCCACACTGACAACTCACGATAGGTCTAAGAAGATTCTTCATTGAAATTTCACTGCAAAGAGCATAGTAGCTTCTGGTAAAAAGCAACCCATCTTAAGAACTTCTGTACTCACACCAGGGAATGTAGAGCTAGCCAAATATGCTGTATCTATAAAGATAGAAGGACCTATCTGAAAAGACACAGTAGTCTGGAAAATTTCCATACTCAGAACTTCAGTGAAACAAAAGACAACTTCCACAAGAGAGGCTTTGTGAAATAGGCCTATGATTTCATTTAATCTTGTGTACCAAAATGTGTCAGTAGGAAAACTTCATTTCTCTGGTGACATCCCTTGCTCAGTTATGCATTAATTACCATTATAAATTCTTACCTTGTAGCTATTAGGTCTGTGCAACATTGTAATGCCCTGTACTCACCACGTTTGTTTGTCCTTTCTCCCCCAGTTTCATCTGTGTTTCATCAGTGTTATCTGGTTTATCCTGGGATGTTCTTCAAGTGAAATGGGAAATCTGCCAACAGCTTGATTTCCTGGTGGAACATGGTGAAATTGAAATTACATGTTTTGCTAAGTGGCAACAATGTTTTCACTTTAAAACAACAGAATGTAATTCGTTCATTTCTTAGAACTATATAAGGAAAGTTTTACTTTTTAACATGGGCCATGTCACTTCAATTCACTGAGAAGCAAAACACTGGCATGATATTAACTGTAGAAATATGTCATATGCATTAGCCTATTCTGAAAACAAGATGCTTATATGACTTCTTGGCACCAGATAACTAATTAGCTTTGCCTGTTTGGGAATACTGACTCCAGCTACAGTACTTATCTTGACTAATTACGTGTTTTCTCTCTTCTATGCCAGTATCAATTGTGTAAGTGGAGGGCTTTCATAATGATGCTCCATACTGTCAAGGAACAGATTGATTGCAAGAAATCTAGAGGAAGGAATTTTTGAAAATGAAAGCAATACAGTGACTTCACCTATAACATATAGTAGATGTTAAACTGGGTCATCATGTACAAAATGTGTCAGATATTTGCCTTCAGCTATTCCTTTGCCTGATCCTCTGCTTTCCAAACTTACCAGGAGCACTGAACCCCTCTCCCTAGTCCCTTTCAAGGCTGTGACCCACAGAGCTCTTTTCCCATACATCTGTGACTCCAGCCTCCCCTCCCTTCACCTCAAGAAGTCCACCACGATCTCCTCCCTCTGTCTTCTCTTGTACAACCAATCCCATGTCATTAACACTATCCTATGCCTCCTGAGTTGTTTCTGTCAAAGTGTGGGTGGGATGGGAAAGCATTTGGGAAAGGGTGGTCAACTGCTGTTGCTGAGACAGAAATCAAGAGTAAGGCTTCCTGCCCATGGAAGGCTTCAGAGCATAAAAATGTATCAGAGAGGGCAGCTGATGCTAGAAGCATTCATTGTTACCCCTCATTTCCAAAGACAACAGCCACAGCCCCACTCACCCTGCTTTCTGGGTCAGGAGGCAGGGACTCACTGCTTTGGTAGTGTTCATTCTAAGAATGAAATGGCTGAGTCTTCTGGCACAGGCAAAACAGGCAGCAGAACTGTGACTCCCCCAGCACACTGCTGTCCTGGGAATCGGCCTGATTTTTGTACACCCAAAGTCAGCTTTGTACAGTATTAACAACTGCATGTCTCCAGATTTGGATGTTGCAAAATCCAAGATCAAATGGCAGTTGTAAAAATAAAACTCACTTTGAAAACACAGAGTTTTCCATTCTTTTACTGTTATCATGGGATGTTATTATATGTTTTTATATTCTGTCCCCACTTAAAATGTGAGTGGCTTTTAACAGAATTAAACATGCTTAGTCTGTCCCCCAAACTAGATCCCTGCTGTATATTGTCTCTGTCAATTAAATATATTTCACTCATTTCCTGAACGCAGACATGTAATTTTTTCATGTATATTCAGTCGAATTTAAATACATTGTGGGCAACACATAGAAACTGTGATTTGTCTGTTAATAAATCAAGCTAAAGAGGTTCTTTATCCACCCTATTAGATTTCATGGCAACCTTCGGCATTTGTTTCAGGTAAATGTTTTGCTACTAGAACTTGCTTTTACTTCTGACATTTTAGCCAGCATTTCCCTTTCAAAACTCATGATCAGTGACCCAGAAGAACTTCAGACACACAGTACCCAAGTAGGGATTGGCCTTACTTCAGGCAGATCCACTGGCTTTACCATTTTGTCTAAGTACAAAGCTGAGTCATCTTCAAATGATGCACTTAAAAACATTTTAGTGTGGTACTCCTTGAAAAGTTTTACCTCTTTAGGCCTCATCCCCTCTACACAGGATTGCAGGTGTTCTGAACCACCACTATTCATTGTTATGTCCTGGTAAAACAGATTAATATTCTAATTACTTACTGCCATCCATTTTAGTACTTCTTTTGTTCATACTTTGCATACAGATCCAGACAACAAAATGTAAAGTACAAGTCTATAACTGTTAGCAATACATCCAATTGAAACATGCTAGAATATTAATACTTTATGTGAATTTAAATTTACTTCTGTTCACAGAGTAACTCTTACATCCCAGATGAGAGGACATCCAACAAATATATTAGCACCCCATGCAGAGAGTGCTTAATATTGAAAAGGTATAAAAAAGGCACCTGAGTATCAGATCGCAGGAATTTTTTGAGGGTCTGGGAACTAAATAGACATATTAAAAAACAGCTGTTCCTGAGAACTGCTGAAGTTTTACAAGTGGAGTTGTTATTCCTACTCAGTATAATTATGTTACTAATTTCCAACATTGTTTTATTGCTATTTAAATGAAAAAAGATGGCTCTAGAAGGATTTTGAGGTCTCCACACTCTAAGTGATATTAATTTGAAGGGAATATCACCCTAAGCAAGCATAATGTCCAAAAGGTTATTCATTCTCATAAAAGATATGAAGAAAATATTTGAATATTTCTGCACAGGAGAGCTGATTATGCCTTTATTTTTATAAATGTAAACTTTGTCTACCATTGGACTGAAGTTCAATACCTTTGCATGACTTAGACCAGACCAGGCAAGGATTTACTGTGTCAGCAATATGTGAGTAATTTATATTTTTAAGATTATGTCCCCAGTGTATGAAGAATGATGATATAAACATCAGTGACTTTTGTATTTAGGAGTGGTGCAGAAACTTGTAAGATCTAGGTCTTACAAGTAGAGATAAGAGAGCATCAACAGAAATGGAAGTAGCCATGTTCCAATGATTGAAAGCTACTTGTAATTTCTGTAAAATACCAATGTTCCCACATTCACAAACTCCATTTCTCCAAAATCCATGGTGAGATAGGCTCATACTTCACTTGCCTTTACTTGTTTTTTTTTTCTTAACTGAAATCCAAATGAGCACAAGCTGAGATGAGCATGCAGAATAATCAATTTTCTTTATTTTATGAACTAATTCACTAGGATCATCACATTTTCTTAAAATATGATAAGCAGGGAGTTCTTAAGTACAGAATTTTTCATAGGAACAAATAACAGCTGTTGCTGCTATTGATTTGTAGCTGCCACTCATGAAGACAAAAGATATCTTTGGACAGTACTATTGTGGATAAATTTAGAGCTGACTATAAAATAAAGACATTACAAAGCTCCTGCATTACTTAGCACCCACGTAATATCTTTCAGTGAGACAAGGAATTTGCTGCCTACTACTAAAACAGTCCTGATTTTTTCTTATGTTCATGAAATGAGATGAGGTCAGGAACACTCAAGAATTTTTAGTTTATTTAGGAATATTAACATGGAGCTGAACTATTACTTTCATACAATGTAGTTTAGTATAATGAACAGAATTTTAGAATTAAATCAGTAGTATTCGTTGAGTTTGTCTGTAAATAATATAAACTAGCTAAACTAAACCAAATTTGTTTATGAACAAATTTGTGTGGGATTCAGCTTCAGATAAGCACACCTAAACATAGTTCCTCACATGAAGGGAAATCAGTTGCCTACACACAAGCATATTATACTTTGTGGGATGCACTAAGGTACACAGTACATCGGAGTAAAGCCATCAGGTATAATGAATGACTGCATGCCTCTGTAACAGGAGCTGAAAAACAAGTGCAATATTGCCCCAGCACCAAAAAATGACACAAGATGCCCTGCTTTTAGGCAGCTGAATCCCATCCCACCTGTGTAAATTCCCAACAGAGAGAAAAAGAGGTCAGTTCAGTTGTCTCCACTTGGATCTCTAGGATGATCTAAGATGCTCGTGAGCACCCAGCCTGGCCTCCTTATAAGGTGTTTGGTTTAAGCCATGAACTAGCTATTATGACCAATACAGTCCGTGGCTGCTAAAGAGCTGCTCAACTCAAGTAGGTACCACTATTTGGCCAGCTGAATAACTCTAAGGTCCCCTAGCTTTATGGACAAAAATCTTGTCATTTGCATACACTTAGACATCCAGTGCTACTTGATATGTTTTAAGGTATCTGAGAAGTCTGCCTCAGTCTGGCAGACATCACGGGACATACATTCAACTCATGACTCTCTGGAATGACAGCTGGAGATGGATCATAAGTTTACCTATACACTAGTGCATCTCAGATGGCACTGGGTGTCTGTGTGTAAATAATTTAATCAAGAAGAAAAATTGTTGAACTCTAACTATCCAAGAAAACTAATAAAACAGTAAAAGTATATTGCTCACAGTTCTGTGCCCATGGTTGCTTTTTTTCTCCCTCTTTCTATGCAACACCTACATGAATTTTTGGCTTGGTATCTACCTCATGCTGCAATAAAACATTTTGTTGTTCAAGTTCCTTTGAATAATTAAACTTAATCTGTCTTCCTTTGGCAACAAAATGGGGACAAAAGAACTTCTAAGAATGGAGTGATATAGTCATATGTGATAATCTTACAGCCACCTCTTATTGTTTGTTTCTGAGCCATCAGAAAAGCTGTGAGACATTTTGCCATACAGCCCGAGTATAATGTTGTAAGTACACAGAAGAAAATTATAAGCATAGGACAGCAAAGGAGAACCTGATCTTGCATTAATGAGACTTCAGTTATGTGGCTACCAAATTAACCTTGAGTAGGAGCAATAAGGGCAAGGCCAGAGAGATATCAAGCAGCTAATTGCATGCTTTTAGTGCAGAGAATCACCACAAAACAAGACATTTTTATTACATCTGGCCTACCGATCTTTTTATAACTTACAACATAGAGAGAAATGCAACAATCTATAAAGGCATTAGCAACTGACATGTAAGAATGATGTTTTTGGAAAGTGCTGTTATAGGTTCTCTTAGGATGAGAAAATACAGACAGTCCAAAATCTGTGTCAAAGTTTTGGGAGCCTTAGGGTTGTACTTTTGTAGCTGCAATGTCATTATGACTCAAGGCACTTTCTTCTTGCACTATAAAGCCATTTTAAAACTAAATTTACTTCAGTACACCAAAGCTAGCTTAGAAATTCAGTACCTAATCATAAGCAATTATGTTCATATTTCTACACTCAAGTGACTCCCTTTATGAGTTCAGACCTTGTCATAAAGTCTAACATCTGAAATGTAAAAAGCAGTAGATTTGATAGGCATAAATGAGTCCAGTCCATCAGCCACTTAAGGAGAATTTGCTTCTTTGACCTCATGCTTCTTACAGATACAGATTCTTGGCTTTGACAGAAGCTGACTACAGGGAAAAAAAAAAAAAAAAAGAAAAGATAACTCCAGTATCATAAAAATACCTGAAGGTCCACTGTTTCTATTGTAGGAAGATGTCTTTAGGATACCACCATACCCCTACTGATCAACTGGTAGACTGGGAACTGAGTACAGATACCTTGCCATTGTGAGAACCCAAGAATTCTCAAGCTGAACAATCAGTTGACATACTGAAAATTTAGATAAGCCTTCATACTTACAAACATGGAAGAACTGGTCAAGAACATGAAAGCTGACAGCAGCCTCGGTTGCCAGTGATAATGAGATGATGGAGTTCAGAATCATGACAGGAGGGAGCAAAAAGCAGGATAACAACTCTGGACTTCAAGAGAGCAGATTGTTTAAGGATCTGCATGGAAAAATCCTACAGAAAACAAACCTGGAGAGAATCATAGAATCACAGAATCATAGAATGGTTTGGGATGTAAGGTACCTTTAAAGATCATCTAGTTCCACCCTCCCTGCCATGGGCAGGGACACCTTTCCCTAAATTAGGTTGCTCAAAGGACCATTCAACCTGACCTTGAAAATTTCCCATGATGAGGCATCCACAACTTCTCTCGGCTACCTGATACTGGGGATTGCCCCAACCCAAGTGCAGGACCTTGTTGCACTTGACCTTATGGAACGTCATGAGGTCCACATGGGCCCACTCCTCAGGCCTGTCAAGGTCCCTCTGCATGGCATTCCTCCCCTCTAGCATATCGACTGTACTGCTCAGCTTGGTGTCATCCACAAGCTTGCTGAGGGTGCACTCAATCACACTGTCTATGTCATTAATCAAGAAACTGAACAATATCGGTCCCAGTACGGACCCTTGAGAGACACCATGCATTACTTGTTTCCACTGGACATTGAGCCATTGCCTGCACCTCTTTGGACATGGCCATCCAGCCAATTCAGCCAATTCCTTATCCACCTAACAGTCCATCCATCAAGTCCATATCTCTCCAATTTAGTGGCAAGAATGTTGTGGGGGACCGTATCAAAGACCTTATAGAAGTCCAGGCAGATGACATCCGTAGCTCTCCCCTTGCCCACTGATGTAGTCACTCCATTGTAGAAGGCCACTAGATTAGTCAGGCATGAGTGAAGCCATGCTGGTGAAGCCATGCTGGCTGTCTCTAACCACCTCCCTGACTTCCATATGTTTTGACATATCTTCCAGGAGGATCTGTTCCATGATCTTAGCGGGCACTGAGGAGAGGCTGACTGGTCAATAGTTCCCAGGCTCCTCCTTATTACCCTTTGTAAAAAGGGGTGAGGTATTCCCTCTTCTCTAGGAACTGGGGACTTTGCCTGACTGCCATGACTTTTCCAATATTATGGAGAGTGGCTTAGCAACTACATCTGACAATTCCCTCAGGACCCTGGAATGCATCTCATCACGTCCCATGGACTTGTGAATGTTCAGTTTCCTCAGGTGGTCTTGAACCTGATCTTCTTTTCTGATAGGAAGGGCTTAGAAGATTGTGATCAGGAGCACAGAGTCTAGATGGAGACCCATCAGTAATGATGTGCTCCAGGGTCAATGGTGGGTCCAAAACTGTTTAGCATTTTCATTAATGAATTGGGTGATGGTGCAGAGTTCATACTCAGCAAGTTTGCAGATGACACAAAACTGAGAGGGATGGCTGATAGGCCAGATGGTTGTGTTGCCTTTCAGAGGGACCCTGACAGGCTGGAGAAGTGAGCAAACTGGAACCTCATGAAGTTCAACAAATAAAGTGCTGCTCCTGGGGAGGAGTAACCCCAAATGTCAGTACAGGCTGAGGGCTGACCATCTGGAAGTCAGCTCTGCTTGGACTCCTGGTAGGCAACAAGTTTTACATGAGGCAACAATGTGCCTGTATGGCAAAAAACGTCAGCAGTGTCCTGGGCTACATTAGGAGGGTTGCTGCCAGCAGGTTTAGGGAGGTGGTCCTTCCTCTCTACTCAGCACTGGTGAGACACCATCTGGAATGCTGGGTCAAGTTCTGGGCTCCCCAGTACAAGGGAGACATGGACATACTGGAGCAAGTCCAGTGAAGGGCCACAAAGGTGATTAAGGGATGGGATCATCTAACATATGAATAGAGGCTGAGAAAGCAGGGATTGTTGACTGCAGAAAAGACTCAAGGGGATCCTATCAATGATTTTGATAAACATTTTGTTATGCATTTTAAGAGTTTAACAAAATGTGATCCCAATCATGGTTGTGGTCTGTCACCACTCCTGTAAGGTAAATCTCAAACAGTAGTACAATCAGCAGATTGAATATATCCTGTTAGATAAGACAGTAAGTATGTAAGACAAGCACTATATGAAGACTTGAACTGCTCTTCTGTGACATAAATCATCATAAACCTCACCATTTTTCACTTAATTGAATTGTAATTCAATTAATTGTGAGCATTGAGTGCTTACAGGAGACTTCATTGTGTGGTAGAGTACTTTTTAGAGATTAGGATATAAAATTAATATTAGCAATATTTAATTGACATTTATGAAAAGGTTACCATATTAATATTGTTGGGATTTTTTTTCATTTGTTCTTAGAAAGATTCAACAATATCTATTTAGTATATTTGTTTTGTTTTCCTTTTTTAGTCACAAATTAATCCAATGATAAAACATTATTTAACATAAGAAATTATATAAAAAATTGGGGGTTTTTGTCTCCCCTACCAGTCTGACACTATTATAGTTCTGGCCATTACTCCATGCATATTAAGTATCCAAACAAATATTTCTCTACTGCCTTTTGCTTAATAGTATTTTTTGTAGAGTAAAAATTGACAGTCACAATAGTTCCAGCTATACTTCCTGTTAGTAATGTTTATTTATATATGTAAGAGCAAAACACTGTCATAAAATGCTATGGCACCAGCATTGTTTCATATATTACTTTTATTCTCTTTAAATAATGCAACATTTTAAGAAAAGTAAAAGGAACCAAGCAACATACTGTAGACTGTTGCTAGAAAAAATGTTTTAAGTAGTGTTTGTAAAACACTTTTAAAATCTAACATGAAAAGCACTTCTTAAATGCAGCATTTGTACTTTCATCCATTCGTTCAAAATGTCTTACTCTTTATTATCCTCAGTTTCTGAGAAAACAAAAAATTGCATATCTTATTGAATGAAGAAGAAAGAGTACATGTTTTACCCATAAATTTTGCACATGTGCAAAATGAGAACAAATCCAAGTAACACCAAAAATAGCAGTGAAACTATGAGTATTCTGGTCTTTCATATATTTCTGGTGGGTTGACCCTGGCTGGACGCCAGGTGCCCACCAAAGCCACTCTATTACTCCCCTCCTCAGCAGGACGGGAGAGAGAAAATGTAATGAAAGGCTGGTGGGTCGAGATAAGGAAAGGGAGAGATCATTCACCAATTACTGTCAAAGGCAAAACAGACTCGACTTGGGGAAATTAGTTTAATATATTACCAATCAAATCAGAGTGGGATAATGAGAAATAAAAACTAAATCTAAAAACACCTTCCCCCCACCCCTCCCTTCTTCCCCGACTTAACTTTACTCCCGAATTCTCTACCTCCTCCCCTCCAGCGGCACAGGGGGATGGGGAATGGGGGTTGCGGTCAGTCCATCACACATTGTCTCTGCTGCTCCTTCCTCCTCAGGGGAAGGACTCCTCACACTCTTCCCCTGCTCCAGCGTGGGGTCCCTGCCATGGGAGACAGTTCTCCATGAACTTGTCCAACAGGAGTCTTTCCCACAGGCTGCAGTTCTTCACAAACTGCTCCAGCGTGGGACCCTTCCGTGGGGTGCAGTCCTTCAGGAACAGACTGCTCCAGCACAGGTCCCCCACGGGGTCACAAGTCCTGCCAACAAACCTGCTCCAGTGTGGGCTCCTCTCTCTCCATGGGTCCACAAGTCCTGCCAGGAGCCTCTTCCAGCACCAGCTTCCCGTGGGGTCACAGCCTCCTTCAGGCATCCACCTGCTCTGGTGTGGGGTCCTGCATGGGCTGCAGGTGGATATCTGCTCCACCATGGACCTCCATGGGCTGCAGGGGGACAGCCTGCCTCACCATAGTCTTCACCACGGGCTGCAGGGGAATCTCTGCTCCAGCGCCTGGAGCACCTCCTCCCCCTCCTTCTTCTCTGACCTTGCTGTCTGCAGAGTTGTTCCTCTCACATATTCTCACTCCTCTCTCTGGCTGCAGTTGCTGTTGTGCAGCAACTTTTTCCCCTCCTTAAACATGTTATCCCAGAGGCGCTACCACTGTCACTGATGGGCTCGGCCTTGGCCAGCGGCAGGTCTGTCTTAGGGCCAGCTGGCATTGGCTCTATCAGACATAGGGGAAGCTTCTAGCAGCTTCTCACAGAAGCTACCCCTGTAGCCCCCCAGCTACCAAAACCTTGCCATGCAAAACCAAGTCAGGGAACGAAGGGGTGGAATGTATTGGCCAATCAGCCAGGGTCAACCCACCACAGCCCTTTTTGGCACCCAACATGGGGCATGAGGAATTCAAGATAAGGATAGTAATGGGCAATGTAATGGGCAATGTAATGGGCAAAACATGGACTGAACACAGCTAGAGAGCTACAAGTAGAATGATTGTGGGGAATTTCGGTTGTTGCAATTGTGGTGAAGGGATGAGGGGTGGATTCTGTGTAATTTGTCCACTTTCATTCAGTGTTGTGATGATGTTATTTTGATTTTGGTGTGGGGAATTTTTTTTGTTGATGTGAGTGAAGTTTGTGAAGTTTGTGTGATGAATGTGGATTTTAATAATAATTCTTAAATATGTGATTCACAGAGGCGAGGGGTGGAATGTATTGGGTTTGCATGGCAAGGTTTTGGTAGCACAGGTAATAGTAATAAATTAAATTAATTTTCCCCAAGTCAAGTCTGTTTTGCCTGTGACAGTAATTGGTGAGTGATCTCTCCCTGTCCCTATCTTGACCCACCAGCCTTTCATTACATTTTCTCTCCCTTGTCCTGCTGAGGAGGGGAGCGAGAGAGCAGCTTTGGTGGGCACCTGGCATCCAGCCAGGGTCAACCCACCACAATATTATAAATCCTAAGTGAAGCAAACAAAAAAGGAAATCTGACATATCTTTAGTGTCTCATTTGAAGGTAACAAAATCTCAAAACCAAATGAATTGTTCTTCTCCAAATTCAGCAGTTTATCATAGAATCATAGAATGGTTTGGGTTGGATGGGACCTTAAAGATCATCTAGTTCCAACCCCCCCGCCATGGGCAGGGATACCTTCTACTAGATCAGGTTGATCAAAGCCTCATCCAAACTTGCCTTGAACACTTCCAGGGAGGGGCCATCCACAACTTTTCTGGGCAACCTGTTCCAGTGTCTCACCATCCCCACACTAAAGAATCTCTTCCTTATAGCTAATCTAAATCTACCCTATTTCAGTTTAAAACCATTACCCCTTGTCCTATCACTACATTCCCTGATAAAGGGTCTCTCCCCATCTTTCCTGTAGGCCCCCTTTAAGTAGTGGAAGACTGCTTTAAGGTCTCCTTGGAGCCTTCTCTTCTCTAGGCTAAACAACCCCAACTCTCTCAGCCTGTCTTCATAGGAGAGGTGTTCCAGCCCCCTGATCATCTTCATGGCCCTCCTCTGGACCCACTCAAGCAGGTCAATGCCTTTCTTATGCTGGGGGCCCCAGAGCTGAACACAGTACTCCAGGTGGGGTCTCACAAGAACAGAGTAGAAGGGGAGGATCACCTCCCTTGCCATGGTGGTCAGGCTTCTTTTGATGCAGACCAGGATACGATTGGCTTTCTGTGCTGCAAGTGCACATTGCTGGCTCGTATTCAGTTTTTCATCCACCAATACCCCCAAGTCCTTCTCTGCAGGGCAGCTCTCAATCCACTCATCACCCAGCCTGTATCCATGTTTGGGACTGCCTCAACTCAGGTGCAGGATCTTGTTGCACTTGGCGTTGTTGAACTTCATGAGGTTCACACAGGCCCACCTCTCCAGCCTGTCAAGGTCCCTCTGGATGGCATCCCTTCCCTCTAGAGCATCAACCATACCACTCAGCTTGGTGTCATTCACAAACTTGATGAGGGTGCACTCAGTCCCACTGTCCATGTCCCTGAAAAAGATATTAAATAATACTGATCCCAATACAGACCCTGAGGGACACCACTTGTCACTGATCTCCACTTGGACATTGAGCTATTGACTGCAACTCTTTGAGTGAAACCATCCAGCCAATTCCTTATCCACCCAATGGTCCACTGAGTGGTTTGATAATGAGATATTTGCAATTGCATTAGCATCATTAAGTATATCCTTTTTATGTGTGACATATTGTTTGGTAAAAGACTTTGAATCCTTTTTCTTGCCCTAAACTTTGTACTTAGGTTTATTTTTATTTTTAGGTCCGTTGAAAGGAGAGTTTACTTTTTCTAAAGCAATAGATAGTTACAGCACAACGTAACAGTAAGGTTGCCCTGAATAGAATCAAACCAAGAAAAGTGGAAAAGTATAACTAACGTATATATATTAACATGATTAAATCATTAGTGGGCACAAGGGTGGAATAAACTCTGAAAGACAATATGTTGGCATCTTGAGATTCTTTAACCTTAGTGAGATATAGACTATCAAATGGGAGTCAAGCCCATAGGTGTAGAATATATTTTGGCTTTTCAATTCTAATTAGCCCATTTGGACTAGACGAGCAGCAAAATATGTAAGTTTCAATTTTCTGAGCTAAATTTAGCTTTGTGATTTTTTAAAAATACTGTATATAGCAGCTGATGTACAAATTAAGCTATGCAATTAGGCAGCTGTTCTAGTATAATAGTAACACTATAAAATATAAAGGTACCTGACATTTTTTTCAACAGGAATGAAAGAGCTCCTGCCCACACAGGTCTTATTCAGACCTTCTTTACCCACAAAGGATGAACTATCCTTCAAGAAGAATATATGACAAGAGTGATGTGTAAATTAACTCTTGTTTTTGTTTACGCAAACTGGCTACCCTCCAGTAGAGGCATAGAATCTCTCCAGTAAGAAATTCTTTTCCATTGACCCAGCAGGGTATCATCAGTGGTGGAAAATTTTCAGAGAAAAAAAAAAAATACATGAGAAGAAGTGTTTACAAAGAAGAAACCTTTTATCCAGCGGGAAGATTGTATGTTCCCCTGTACCTTTATATTTTCAAATATGTCAGCTCAAAATGACCACTGTAATGCAAACGGATGCCTAACTTTGATTTCATAATTAATTTCAAGATCAATGACTGTTCCACACAGCTGGGTGTTAAGCTATCCTAGAATCTAATTCCACCCTTCTGATATACAGTTTGGGGCTTTTTTTTTTTTTTTCCAAATGTCACATAAAACTGACCGAGCAAGTTTACAGAATACCTAATGAGAAAACACTACATCATTCTTAACACAGAGCACAAGCAAACAGTTTTATTCCTGTTTGTGCAGCTTAACCTTCTGCAAAAGTAATTAGGTCTATAATTAAAAAGCTATTTGGAATGATTAAAACCCTGTTATCTAGTGGCATTTAAAGACAAATGCAAATGTCAGAAAGGATGAATTAATTAAAATTACTATTGAAAAGAAAAAAAGTATATTAGTGTAAGGGCTAGAGGATGTTATTTACTGAAATGTTACAATATGAGGTGAAGTTAGATGTTCAGAGGATATGGTGAAGGTTGAAATAATTTTATCTGGCATTTTGTAATGTGATCTGCTACCATTCATGAATATATATTGTTATGTGAATGCATAAATATATGCCTCAGTCCCTATCTATAGCCTAGGAGCATAAGGGTTGCTCACAGGAATCCTACATTTCATCTCTGCTTTCCAGCCCAGAGAAGTGCTGAAACACCAAGGGAGCAGGGCTGCAACAAGGCTGTGCCAGCTAAGAACAGATCTCCCAGTGGAAGTGCAGGGGTGCTGTGGGAATATTTTCTTCCTTCCTTTCCTTGCTTCCTTCCTTCCTTCCTTCCTTCCTTCCTTCCTTCCTTCCTTCCTCTCATGCCTCTTATGCAATTAATACATGGGACAAAGGAATAGTGAAGTAATAAAAATCCTCTTTCATAAAGTTGATTTCCCCATAGTTATCTATATTGAATAGATTTAGTGCAATAATTTAGCAAATTCACAAAGCAGACACACTGAAGGAGGCATGTTGGTAATACATGTGCTGTGTAACTCAGATGACTTTTGCAAGGCTCCCTACACAGTTACTCTGTAGAAAGATATGTCCTCGTATGACAGGTATGTCCTCACGGCGCATTTCAGTGTACATACCTACAGTAGATGCTCTGGACCATCCCTGGGAAAAAGCTGCCTTCCTTCTCTGATGATAGAAAAGGAACCTAAGGAGATATGCTTAATCTTTGACTAGTGTGAATGCCCTTTCTTGTGCCAACAGGACTTGTGACTTTCCTTACAAGCCTTGATATATAATCATGACAGCGTTTCTTCTTTATGGGAGATTCTGCTTTCAGAGCAAGAAGCTCTCTTCTTTTTATCTTATCCAATTAGTTCCAACATAAGAGTGTAATAGAGACAATATTGCTTTGCCCTCCCGTCAATGACAAAACACACTCAGCCAAAACATTTGTGGCAATTAGCACCCAGAAACTGCATATTTTAAGCCAGTGGGCTTGGTCTCAAATGATTGTATGTTTCAACAATTGCTATAATTAGCTTCTGGATTAGTCATTGTCACAGTGAATTTTTTAGATTACATTCAATGTATGGCTTAAATGGCTATTTTCCAACCTGCTTTTTAAAGGCAATGATACTGATTACTAGGTAAATTTTCATCCCACTGCATTGTTAAAGCACCATGACCAGCAAAGATTAATTTTTGGTGCACAGTCCCAAATGTTAACACAAAAGCCATCCAAATTTCTATTACTCAGAGGCAGGAACCTCAATTAATTCATACGACTTATTTTGACAAATCTCTGTTTATAAGGCTTGTGTCTTTTCAACTGCATTGTAAGGAGTTCAGGAGACACTTGATCAGGAATGGCTCTGTGAGGAAAAAAAGCCCCTGTGAAATATGAATGATCAATTAACAACAGCACAGCATATCTGTGTGTCTTCAAGAAACATTATAGCAATAAGTCATTACTTCTCAAAAAGTAAGATTCATAAAAAAGAACATAAGTTTTAAATGGTTTGAAAAAATACAAATTTCAGACTTAAAAATATAATTATCTTTTGGACTGAAAATTTCAGGATGCTTCCTGTTCACTTTAAAGGGAGCAAGAAAGCTCAGCCAAAATCGTTTGCATAAAAGACGTTATAAATTACCCATAGTTCTACAACAAACATTTTATTATTGATTAAAATGCCTGCTCTCTGGCGTATTTGCGTTCTGACTGCATACATGTCAATACATTTTTATTATCTCATAGGCAACTGTGAGGGCAAGCTGACCTCATGCCCAAGTTTCTTTTTCATAGAAAACAGATATACACATACACACCTCCCCACACCCCTCTCGGCACCATTATGGATTCAGCAGAGGGCTGGGACGTGCACTCAGTCCTGGGAGCTCAGCGTGCACCTCTGCTCTCCAGTGTATGTAGCCATAAAATCTAGCTGAACCCATGAGGACAGTATGGCAGAGTCTGCTACATAAACAAAAATGTTATGCCTTTGTAAATCAGATGTTTAGAACATTAAAACTATGCTGTTCTCCTCATTTTACTGTACCTGTCTGTTTTCTGAGAGTGAAAAAAATACGTAAAGCATATTTACTTTGTTCCAAAGCTAAAGATACTGCGGTTATTGTTCCGACAGATTTCTGGGTTTCTCACAACTATCTGCAAAGCTGGCCACAGCTGCTACTAAATGTTTGTTTCCTAAAGCCACAGCTAGAAGCAGGACTCTGGGTCATAAAGGAGTATTTTCTCATTCTTGAAAGCAAAAGAGTTACACTGGCTTTTCAGCATTAGGGATAAAATGGCGAGCATGGAAAAAGAGAATTTTGGGAAGGATTTTTTTTTGTTGGTTTGGTTTGGGTTGTTTTGTTTTGTTTTTAATGTGTTTAAGGCAACATGAAGAAGCAGAAGGGATATCCATCACTAACTCACTGACTTCTAACATCAGAGGATCACAGTTCTGCTGCCAATTTTTGGATGTGCCTTCTTTGACTCCTTGTCTATGTTGTCAGTTTGCATTGTAAGTCCTTTGGGGTTGGGGCTAGGACTATAAAGCACAATGTGTTTTCACGGTATTATTCTGACTCAGGTTTGGGCATTTAGATAATACTGTAACATAAATGGAATAATTTTAAAGTAATAAATTAATTAACTAATTTCAGACCTCTCACCAAAAAAAGGTCAGTGAAAGTGTGTCTCTTCATTTCTCTTTGCTGTTATTAAATAATTTGATCAAATTATTAGCATGTTAAATATATCACTGTTTATGTGCACTAAAGCTTTCTTTCTGCAAGTCTTTGTACAGAGCACAGCAGGGAACACAATGTCATTAAATTTCAACCCCAGTGTGAGTTAACGCTTTATCTGAACATAAGAAAGGTTATGCTCTAGGCATAAGCCTCTACAGTGAGGTCTTGATTAGGAAACTCATTGCACAGTGCACAGTAAACAGAGGAAACATCAGAGCTGGTTAAGTTAGTCTTCATGTGGGAATAGCAGAAGCAGAGACAGAAAGCACTTGTAAATCTCAAGGTACTTGTGCTTTTTCTCCCTTCATCATGAAAAAACAAGGTTAGAAAAGGCAACAGGGAGTGGTTGAAATGTGGATGGAAAACCTTTGAAAATCACTCTCCACACGTGCAGGTGCTAGAGAAGAGTTCCTTTTTTTGGCCTCATTACTGAACATAGAAAGGAGTCTGTTTTGGTTTTTTTTTTCCTAATCCCACTCCTGCTCATCACTTTTTTCTCTCATTTTAGGCAAATAGTTTTCCTTAGTGATTGTGCGTTGTGCATCTGAGTTTATGTCCTCTTTAAGTCAGAAGGGGCTGAAATAAAGAAATTAACACAACCAAGAGAGGTGGATGAAATATTGGATATATTCCATTGATGCATCGCTCTTCCTAGGGTCCTGAGGGAATTATCAGATGTAGTTGCTAAGCCACTCTCCATCATATTGGAAAAGTCATGGCAGTCAGGCAAAGTCCCCAGTTCCTAGAGAAGAGGGAATACCTCACCCCTTTTTACAAAGGGTAATAAGGAGGAGCCTGGGAACTATTGACCAGTCAGCCTCTCCTCAGTGCCCGCTAAGATCATGGAACAGATCCTCCTGGAAGATATGTCAAAACATATGGAAGTCAGGGAGGTGGTTAGAGACAGCCAGCATGGCTTCACCAGCATGGCTTCACTCATGCCTGACTAATCTAGTGGCCTTCTACAATGGAGTGACTACATCAGTGGGCAAGGGGAGAGCTACGGATGTCATCTGCCTGGACTTCTATAAGGTCTTTGATACGGTCCCCCACAACATTCTTGCCACTAAATTGGAGAGATATGGACTTGATGGATGGACTGTTAGGTGGATAAGGAATTGGCTGAATTGGCTGGATGGCCATGTCCAAAGAGGTGCAGGCGATGGCTCAATGTCCAGTGGAAACAAGTAATGCATGGTGTCTCTCAAGGGTCCGTCCTGGGACCGATATTGTTCAGTTTCTTGATTAATGACATAGACAGTGGGATTGAGTGCACTCTTAGCAAGCTTGTGGATGACACCAAGCTGAGCAGTGCAGTTGATATGCTAGAGGGGAGGAATGCCATGCAGAGGGACCTTGACAGGCCTGAGGAGTGGGCCCATGTGGACCTCATGACGTTCCATAAGGCCAAGTGCAACAAGGTCCTGCACCTGAGTCAGGGCAATCTCCAAAATCAATGCGGACAGTGGGATAAATGGATTGAGAGCTGCCCTGCAGAGAAGGACTTGGGGGTATTGGTGGATGAAAAACTGAATATGAGCCAGCAATGTGCACTTGCAGCACAGAAAGCCAATCGTATCCTGGTCTGCATCAAAAGAAGCCTGACCACCATGGCAAGGGAGATGATTCTCCCCCTCTACTCTGTTCTTGTGAGTCCCCACGTGGAGTACTGTGTTCAGCTCTGGGGTCCCCAGTACAATAAAGAGAGGGACCTGTTAAACCGGGTCAAGAGGAGGGACATGAAAATGGTCAGAAGGTTGGAACACCTCTCTTATGAAAAAAAGCTGAGAGAGTTGTATTGGATCAGCTTGAAGAAAAGAAGGCTCCAGGAAGACCTTATTGTGGTCCCCTTTCAATATACAAAGGGATCTTATAAGAAAGATGGAGAGAGGCTTTTTACTAGGGCCTGTAGTGATAGGACAAAGGGCAACTGTTTTAAACTGAAATAGGGTAGATTTAGATTAGATATAAGGAAGAGATTCTTTACGATGAAGGTGGTGAGATACTGGAACACGTTGCTCAGAGAAGTTGTGGATGTCTCATCATTGGAGGTGTTCAAGGTTAGGTTGGACGGGGCTTTGAGCAACTTGATCTATTAAAAGATGTACCTGCCCATGGCAGGGGGGTTGGACTAGATGATCTCTGAAGGTCCCTTCCAACCCAAACCATTCCATGATTCTATGATTCTAAGCTTCTATGATTTTCTTCAAAACTCAAAGTTCAATGATTTTGGGGTTTTTTTTTGTGATTTGACAAACAAACCATTGCCGTTAAAGTTTTTTGTTTATGTTTTCCTTTGAATTCTCTTATAGGTCCCAGAGTCAGAAAACTTTCAACTCAAAACTGATTTCTGGTGAGTTATGAGAATATATTAAATAAGGGTAGCAGAAGCCTTCTGATATTTCTTGTATGGGAAGATATCACAGGTGTTTTCAGTACCTCTACACTTGTTTATTTTAGGGTCTAATAAAGTTAGTACCAAGCACCGCCCCCACTCCTCTTCCAGTGACAACAGAGTGGGACTGAGTCAATGCAGGACAGACTCATTGCAATCCTGTTTTTCACTTCCAGATTCTGTTTCACACATATTCGTCCCAGGTACTCAGTTATGAACCCTCCTGGAAAGCCACCAAGGGGCATAAGGCAGTCGACATGGTGACTACTGAATTGTCAGATATTTTAGGGTGAGAGGGGTAGCTTCCAGGCTGTCCTCCAATTACCTGTGTAGCTGTCCCAGAGTGGGCAGGGAGTAGAAGGCCAGAAAGCTGGGTGAACTGATTCACACCAGCCCTTTTCTTTGCTAGAGCAAGCTATCACTCAGTTGTAGCTTCCAGCTTGCGAGTTGCTGAATGGGACTGGGCTCTGACAGGGTTTAACATGAAAAGGGTCTGTTTTGCCCTGTTTTGCCAAAGTGTGCTTTGGCTGCGGAAGCATTTATTTATTTCTTTTTCTTTCACACTACACGTGTTGACTTACCTGATATGAACTATTCTACATGTCTTTTCAAATTACCAGCCCTATAGAATTCCAAACAGTGGAGTAACACAGAAATTATAAATCTCATTTGTTCTTTGCTTTTTAATATAATAGACATAATATAACCTCCCATGGATGTTACTTTTTTGGTCACTAGTTTTGCTGCTGTTTGATAGGCTCCTTGGCCTCCCAAAATATATAAGCAGTTATCTTATCACATCAAACTCTGTATGGTTAGTTTGTTTATTTCCATTGAATATATATACACACAGATGTGGTAAGTTAATTATTAAACCGATAAAACTGACAGAACTCTTAAGTACTAGATTTATTTTCAACTGCCATATTCAGAAGTAAAGGTAAGTAAGATTATAATTCATGTTGACTTAAGGGACAAGTAAGTTATTAAAGTCTTTTTGGTGACAGAAAGAAAAATTATCTGCTTCTACTTCATGATATAAATACATACATAAATATGTATATGTTTGGCATTATGTGAAGGCCTTACTGTAGTATTCACTACTGGCCATTTAGAGGTATATCTGTGATATGAATTATTTGGCGTTCATTAAGGTTATTGCTCTTTATTGTAATTTCTACAGTTTCTTTGTGAAAAATGTCAATGTAATTAATCTTATCCCCGCTGACTATTTGTTCTTTTTGGGGAAAAATAAGACGTATGGGTGACTACAGAGGAAATAGGACATTCTTTCAGTGATGAGAAAGGGTACAGTAAATAGCTATCAGTGAAGTTCTTTGGCTGTGGTCACTCTTGTTTTAGCAGTTGCACTTCCTTTGTTGCACACTCCTCTGCTACAAGTCACCTGCACCTCTTACCTTTATATGGGGAAGTGACCTCAGATCTCAGGTCCATTCTCTAAAGAATCTTCTATGTAGAGACAGAATCAGTGCATAGCAGCCCTTGAAATACATGTACTCATCTTTTCTTCCACAAGTGAAGAGCCAATGAATAAACAAGTCACTGCCTTACAGTGAGAAAAGAGAATAAATTTGGCCAAATGCTTATTTTGGCAGGTCACTTTTTAAATGTAATGCATCTCACCTGGCTTCTAGAGAGTCACCAGTTTAAATGGCATTAGAAGCAGACCTGTGTAAAGTCACATGAGAAAGACACAAGGTAAGTTAATGAGAAAAGTGATCTAGACTTATTTCAGGAAATGTCTGTACTCAAAACCTGATGTTTAGGGTGTTAAACCTTCTCTTTAGTACGTTCTTGATGACTTTCATTACGGTGTGACAAAGAACAGCATAATAATAGTGCAAATGACCATCAGGAACAGATGATGCCCAAATCGTCTGCTTTTGCCAGCCATCCAAATTAATCCTGAATATAGTACCACTCCAATATGGTACCCTCTTAATGATCTGAGCTACATTCCAAATTTTCACTCAGTCAGACACTTAGTCACAAAATGATCCTGTTAACTGCAAGGCAGCAGACCGGAGATAGACGCTGATGAATGATTAACAAAAAAGAAGGTAACTGCTTAAAATGATAAAAGTGTGGTGATGTATTCAAATTTAAAAAGAAGACGACTTAAGAATCTAAATAAATTAAACATAGGCCGGTACTATGAATCTAAAGTAATGAACTTGAAATCAGCTAACTTATGAAGGAACTTCAGTTCCATATGAGCTGCAGTTAATGTTTTAGTTCCCTAAGTGCCTTCTGCACAAGTGCCTCATTTTCAATACAGGTGTGTCCAATGATGATCCCCAAAGTAGGTGCTTGAACCACTGGAGTATTTTGGGAGCATGCCCAAATCTCACTGGCAGTCTTGGGCTCCCTTCAAAATGTAGTGAGACCTGCCACTTTATTTTAAATCACATCTTGAGTTGAAAAAGAGGAACCCTCCTACCCTCCCGTCTTCTTCCTTGTTTTATGTATTGAAGTAATTAGCTACTGTAGCCTGGAAAGCAAAGCCTGATGAATAGGAGCCTGCATTCACTGTCTGACCCAACTCCGAAACATTGAAACCAACACTTTTCAGGAGGATGTCTAACTTAGTTGGGACAACTCCTCTCATTCCTTACTGTCTCATTAAGATGGTCATTCAAACTGTGCTGTGCTTTGGAGAGAGGAAGAGAGCAGTTCTCAGGCAGGGTGCAAACACGGTGCCTCAGCCCACGCAGAGGAAGGAGGTGGGCTGAGGGTGCAGGGGGCTCAGGCAGCCTTGGCGATGCTGCTGCAGCCGATCCAGTTGGATCTCCTCATCCTGGAGGAGAGACAGTCATGAAATCACAGAATCACAGAATCACAGAATGGTTGAAGTTGGAAGAGACCTCTGGAGGTCATCTGGTCCTCCCCCTCTGCTCAGGCAGGGCCACCTAGAGCCCAGGACCATGTCCAGATGGCTTTTGAAAATCTCCACAATCTCTCTGGGCAACCTGTGCCAGTGCTCCATCACCCTCACAGTAAAAAAGTGGTTCCTGATGTTCAGAGGGAAGCCCCTGTGTTTCAGTTTGTGCCCATTGCCTCTCATCCTGTCACTGGGCACCACTGAAAAGAGCCTGGCTCCATCATCTTTGCATCCTTCCTTCAGGTGTTTATATAGTTATTATTATATATATAGTATATATAATATACTATAGATTTATATATATGTTATTTATATACTCGTTATTTAATCATAAGATCCCCCCGAGCCTTCTCTTCTCTAGGCTAAACTGTCCCAGCTCTTTCAGCTTTTCCTCATGGGAAAGCTGCTCCAGTCCCTTCATCAGCTTTGTGGCCCTTCATTGGACTCTCTCCAGTATGTCCATGTCTCTCTTGTACTGGAGCCCAGACCTGGACACAGTACTCCAGGTGTGGCCTCAGCAGTGCTGAGAAGATGGGAAGGATCACCTCCCTCGACCTGCTGGCAATACTTTGTCTAATGCAGCCCAGTACACCATTAGCCTTGTTTGCGGCAAGGGCACGTTGCTGGCTCGTGTTCAACTTCTCACATTGCCAGCAGTTCTCCTGTTACTATAAAACTCCTTCTTTTCTCATGACCTGTTTCCAAACTGCACACAGGTCCAGGTGTGCCAGGTTGTGTCCAGGTGCTGAGGGCACCAGCGGGGTCTGCAGCCTCGCCACTTTCCTGGGGGCTGGCAGCTGGTGTGCCAGGTCAGCTCTGTTAGAGTGCAGCTGTGACCCTGGATCAGGCTGCTGTGAAAACAGCTACATTGTGAGAAAGAGCCGTCAGAAGCTCTTCTGGGGCCTCCCCACCTGTCTTGGCTGCTGCTCAGGTCCTTGCCTTTGCTCCTTGCCGGACTTGCCCTTGCTGACCTGGCCCTGGATCTGCCTGGAGATCTGGGCTGTGCCTGACCCTGGCACAGCCAGACCTGCTCTGCTCTTCTTGCTGGGGTATCTTGGGGCTGCATCCCGTGTGGGTGAGGGAGGGCACTGCCATGCCAGCAATGCTCCCAGCTCCCAAACCCTGCGCTGGCCACCCTGCTGCTCCTCAACTCTAGGTTAGCCGTCTTGGGGCCAGAGAGCTGATGTGCCACACTCAGAGGGTCTCTAGGTTTCCTACCTTCTCTCCTCACACCTGTGATGCAAAGGACAGGGGCTGCTGGACCTGCATCGTGTTTAACATACTCGTACTTCTGAATGGCTTTGTCATGCACTGGTCAGATGTTATAACATTGGAAGAGCTTCAAGTAAACCAGATTCTTTTAGGAAGTAAAATAATGAAATTAAAAAATAGTTTACCTCTTTTCATATTTATTTGTTCACTATTTACTGTGATAATGGTTACTCGTCTTTGTGAGAATTATTATGTCTGTAAAAATAGTATTCACAGAGGATAATGTGCCAAACTCCTGGTATAGTACTAAAGGCAGCAGATTGCTTGTAAGAATGAAGGTGACCTGTCAGATTTAATGAAGTCAAACAGATATTCAACAATCTTGTCTAGATTTCACTTTTCCAGTTGGATTTACTTTATTTTATATGCTTAAACCTCTATAATATTAATCTACAATGCTCTGGCTACAAACAAACAAGATCCTTTTTTGTTTGGTTGGGGTTTTTTATTTTTTTTCCTCTCCTTTATCATTTCAGCATTCAAACTACTTGGCCACTGAAGACAGTTTATGAGGGAAAGAATCTAAGTTTATTGACAGAAATATATATTTTTTTTCCTGGTTAAACAGATGGAAAATCTAGACACAATGAGTAAGTGTTACTTAGGCAGTCAGACAAAATCAGCTCTTGTCAGTTTGGCATATCACTCAACTTTCTTTGGCTGAGTAGCTAATGCTGTCATATGGTCATAAAAACTTGTTTAACAAGACATAGCCATTGCTATCTATCTTTGATTTGGAGAAAAAAATTGTATGATCTTTTTCTACTTACATGGGGCATAGTGAAAGGAAATACTTTTTGCATCAGGTTTTATTAAATTTTGAATAGATCTTTGAAATCAGAGGATAATATGATATTATTCAACTGTGAGTAAGAACTTCTAAAATGGCATACAGTTTCATTAATGCAATGTATATGATCCTGGCCTAAAACAGACTGGCATCAGTTATTTCCTTAACATGAAGCTGCCTTATGCACCAGCAGATCTCAGATTCACTGGACAGGTCCTGAACCACCAGTCAAAAGGCATTGTTTCAGTGACTTCAGTGGGGCCAGCATTTTATCATTCTATTTTGTAATGATGCTCTGTAATATAAAGACCTTCCTATATTATGAGCAGGCAAACTTCTTCTGCCTACCTTTAGCATAGCTTTATTTATGTGTTATTTCTCTCTGTGTCTCTGGGAATCCTACCAGAGCGGTGACAGGGTTAATGTACCTTTTTCCATGGAAGCAGTTGCAGGAATATGCTGTAGATTAAAGAAGGACAAAGGTAGGGAGATTTTCACTGCAGTTTTTTTTCTACAGCAATCCTTATCTGTTATTCCAGAAATAGTCCCCCAGATGGATATGACTCTCATGTTTCTAATGTCCAAATGTCAAAAAAATGTTATTAGACTGACGTTGCTCCCCTCGTGGATATGACAGAAATCTTAGTTGTGAAAATCAGTATGGTTTCATATTTGCATTTAGGGAATCTTTGTAAAATGGAGCCAACTTGTATACATAAGGATTTAAACTTAGGTTTCAGGATATCAAACCAAAGAGAGATTTATATTTCAGCTTGGGTATTATCTCTTCCAAATGAATATTTAGAAAATGTTTTCTGAAAATTATCCTACAGTTTATATCAAAGGAAAAGCAGTATCTGGATAGGTTTTAGACAGAGCCTAGACATGTTCACATATTGATTCAAGCTGTTCCTTAGCTAAAGTAAAAGACAATTCGGCTATACTGGGATTCTTATTGATCTACTAATGTCTTATTAAATCATTACTCTCTTTTTATAACACCTTCTGAAGCTTCAGAGACTTTCACTGAAAAAATTGGCAAGTGTCCCAGGTGGTGACTACCCAGTGAAGTACCAGGACAGGTTTTCCAAAAATGTAGGGCTTGTATCAGAATTTTTTAAGTTAGGAAGGGCATATTCCCATTTCAGTTTAGGCTATGTAAATATGCACAGAGCTTGACTGGAAATATATATGAGAATTGCAGCTTTAGATATTCACAGAGATCTAAGTATTCTCCAAAGAGTAGCAGCATCTGCAGCAGTGAAGGACACCTCTTCAGCATTAAATGCAGAAAGCTATTCCAGTAACAGTTCATTCATAAAACTTTATTGGCAATCCTGGAGTATGAAGTGATCAGTTATGTAGCTTGGGTACAAGAAAATAGCACTCCTCATTTCTCAGTATAAAAGATAATGGAACAGTCTTCATAGGCACCATTTTAGTAAAAAAAAAAAACCAAACAAACTTCTGATAACAGATGCCAAGAAAAAAGTTTTAGCTTGTTATATCTGTTAAGAGTTATGTTTAGAGTATGCTGTTTGTAGCTTGGTTGAATTTTCTACAAAAAAAAAATCAATTTCACATTAGGAATCATTTAAATTAAACACATTTTTCAATGACTACTAGCTCTCATTTCCAAATGTCACATTCAAAATCAAATACTGAGGACAGAAGGCCCATGCCTAAAGAATAATGGATTTTTCATGTATATTTCCAATAACATTTAACAGAAATCAATGTACATGTTGATTGTTTAGAGATTGACAAAAATAATACATGTTGTTCACACTTCAGTAATCAAAATTATTTCTTCTAAAGATCAAAAGTATTCTGCATTTATTTCTTTTGCTCATGACATTGTTTTATTCTCAGTCGTATGTTGAAAGGAAAATTAAAATGTAAGGTATATATGTACTGCTTCCAGAAGATTTCTGAATCTGGTGAAATGAATTGTTTATGCTAACAGTCAGTTAAAAGGAACATAAATCTAAATTTACAGTGGCTGACACCTGAGTCTTGGTGAGGGATTCAATCTATATATACTCACCATGCATTTTATTACCATAAACTCCCTTTATAAAAGACCTCACCAAACAAAAGGCAATCCTTTCTCTCTGACTTAGTAAATAGCCACACCTAACTCCTCATTTCAATGGCACTGGCCGTGCCCATGGAAATTGCTATTCTCAGTATAATCACTGGCTCATGCTAAAAATCCGTGCTTCTTTGTGATAACGTTTCTTGCAATTAAGCCATGCGATATGACAGGATGTGTGTCATCTTGCCTCAGGTGGCCTATTAGGTTTAAAGCTGAAGGCCAAGTGACACAGCCATCTGTGCATTGGTACTGTTTCTGTCTGATACCTTCCCCCTCCTTCTACTCCAAGGACTTATCTTGGTTACCCAATGTCCCTGAATAATATATATATATATATATAATTAAAAATAAAATGGAAAGTGATGTATTAAACTTATTACGGCAATGCTCAGAGGTCTAAAAGGCTCGAAGTCTATACACAAACATGCAGTCTTCTTCAACTATGTATAGTTTTAAGGCCTTCAGGCCTTAAATACAAACTGCAACATTTAATACATACATAATACAAACTGTAACATCTCATTAGTTTTTTTCTATAATATGCCCAATAACATCAAAGGATGATTACAAATATCAATGTGCTATTGCATACATTGCAGGACTTGTGTACATATATAAATATAGTTTTGGGTTTTTGATAATCAAACAGAGAAATAGAGGATAGATGGATGAGACAGAAGAAATTACTTTTATTTACTCTTTTTTTTTTTACCCATAATTATACATCCTTATTCCCAAAATAAGCCACAAGCATGGAGTACATCAAATGCAGGGAAGAATAAACAAAATTCCTCAGGAACAAGCATAAACCTCCAGTGACTGAATCCCACTCATCATTTTGTTCCCAATGAAAATATATTAGCCGTGCATGTGAAATGATTTGCATCATTACTCCAGGCGAGAATGAAAACGTGCCACAAGCATCATCCATCCACCCATCCCAGTGCACCTTCTATCTAGCCTGATAGCTAAAACAGTCAAGTAAATGGTTTTTCACAGGGATTCAAATCTCTTCAGGAGGGGAGATTCAAATCTTCCTTCAATGAGGGAATTGAATGTGAATCTCCCACAGTCTCAGTGAGTCTATCGACCACAGGACTACTGTACAAAGAAACAATTCTGGCTGTCTCAGTTCTGAAAGATGAGGCTGCCTCTTGGTCTTTCACAAGTACAAGTTCACAAGTAGAAGTTCCCAAGACCCAGACATCGGGGAAATGTCAGAACATTTTTTTGGTACACGTATATTGAACTGTGTCATCCTTTGAGGTAAAACTATAATCATTTTCAGCACACCAAGATCTCATTCATATGTCTACTTAGCCTATGAAAAATCTATATATTTGCCTACTCATTGGTAAGGGGAAAAAATAATCTTACTTTACTGTGCAGGTGAACATTTTAAAAGCACTTTGCCAGCTTTCTGTTGTATCTAAGTTTTTCTTAGAGTAAGTGAGGCCACCTGATTTTAGCCAGCCAGGCTTTGGGACAAATACAATAAACACAGCACAATCTTTTCTATTTCTTTGGCCCTTATGATCCAAGGGGAGCTGCAAATTCTGGTCCAGTTCCTCCTTAGCAACCCTTTGAGTGGTCACACTTTTCCTTTTTACCTCAATTATTTAGTCCTATTTCACCAAAATTCATTTATCAGGCCTTTTTTATCAAATTTGTGCTTCTTACCACCAGAAAATACATTTCATTTGAAGAACAGATGTCTTTTTATGTTACAGTTTTTATTTTTTTACTACTTTTAGTCTTCTGTTGATCTTCATTCATAGAGTGTTTTATCTGGAAAATGTAGAGTTAGACAGAAAAAAAAAAGCTTCCAACAGTATATGGTGCAATGCTTATTTTAAAAAATGATAGTAATCTCTATAGTCTGTTGTGATTCTGTGGGTTTCAGTCTTCAGCATTGACAAGAACAGCATTTAAACATCCCTTAGAACAGAGAGCTGCTCCCATGTATTCTTCCCTGACATATTTCTCTCTTTTTTTTCCTGGTAGAAATAGCACCCAATCTCAAGTCAAATTTAATGACAAAATGTCATACATGAAGCCGTAAAAATTTAGCCAAAGGGATTTTTTTCATTGCAAAATGTCAGAAATGAAAGACTGTAGCCTCAAATCTGATTTCCCATTCACACCACCTGTCTCGTTCTACTGACAAAAAGTTCCCCGGCTAACAGAAACACCATGAAAATTTTTTTATATGTGCTTTGGGAATAAAAGACTGATAAAGACAGATAGAAAGAGCTAATATCATCAACATTTTATTCAGGACACCAAGGAATAGTTTCTGAAGCCCTTGCTGTTTTGTTTGTTGGAGAGAAATGTAGCAAGGTACCAAATGTTACCTGCTACAGTTCCTTCCTTGGCTGCAGATCTCCCCAGGCATCAGAGAACTGCTGAAAAGAGCAAATCTGAAGCTTTGCTGTTTGCCACTGGACAGCACAGTGCTGGAAATGACGGTCTCACAGTTTCCTTTCTCTGCCTTAACCACATACCTCAAAGAACCAACTTGAAAAAGAGCTGCAAGGTTTGTTTCGAAGAGATATACCTTAAGAAATAGTCTGTAAAAGGAAACAGTAAGCCCCCCAAAAGTCAGAAGCAGTAAATGAACACATCAGAAGTGAGGGCTCTTTGAAATGAACATCTGATAGGCTCATTAAAGCTGCACCTCTACAGCAGGAAGGCAGGAAAAATCTTTTGCCACGCAGACCACCACCAACACTCCAGAGACAACAGAACAGAAGCCCCAGAGAACTTCAGCAATTGCAGAAGAACAACAGTTTAGGGAAGAAAGAAAATAAAGCCATGTTGGTGTCATAAAGGCTAACAAAAGTACAAGGTGCAGGTTGCAGGAAGGTTATAGACTCATGTAGACATAGATAATTTGATTTGAGTAGGGTATATATCCATCTTACAGGCAAAGTGAGATAAATTCTGGAACATCTGTTATTCTCCTATACATTCACTTCATTTATATCATAATGCAGTTTGCACATTTGTTTTTTGTTTTTTTTACTTTGTTCAGACCACTCATGTCACAGCCAAGTCATATTCTCAGTTCCCACTGCTGTTGTTAGGACTTCATGGCTACATGTGCAGACACAGAATAAGATCTCCCTTTCTCTGCATCTTTCCCAATATTCCTTCTTTCTCAATACTCTTTTTCCCCCCTGTTTTTCATTGGCCTTTAGTGACAATACAGCTTTAAAAATCCAGCTTTCTGATTTTCCATACTTCTGCCTCTTCAGAAACATTGTTCTAGACTTGATATTATTTCTATTCTAACATATGTTTTCCTTTTAGGGAAAATAGAAGATGGTCTGAACTTAACAGCTTCAGAAAATCAGTTGAAAATGATGAAAAAAAAAATTCCATGTCTTTTCTTCAAAATCAGTTTTCAAAGGAGTATCTGTCAGTTGAGTTTTGAAAAAGGACATCATAACTCTGCAGAGATATAACTCATGAGATTAGTAGCCACAATATTATAATTTACACTTTGCGAAGGTCCATTAAAATCAAATCAGGACACAATTCAGTCCTACCTTTCAGTGGTCCTCAATGGTATTTCTCCACTGACCTTTAGGGAAGCATTCATCTCACTTAAATTTAGCTATCTTAAGTTAATTGTTTAAGCATTTGTACAGCCAAGAAGGAAAGGGGGAGGGTGGGACAAAAAGAGGCAAACATTTAAAGGACAACTGTTCTTATCCTAAAAATGTCCATAAAATCGGTGTTATGAGTCACCCTCTGATGGGTCTTCTCTCTGTTAATTCTGTCTTATGAAATAGCTATGGACTATTTGCATCTCCTACTGGTCTTTGATACTTTCAGACAGCCAAAAAGAAAAATGGCCCACAGAAAAACAGGAATGGGGACTTTTTGATGGCCTAATTCGCTACGAATGCTGATAATTTTTGATGGATAAGCTAGGAAGCGAGTGGCATGCGAGTCAGAGCCCATGCATGGGTGAGCAGAGCTTTCTCAGTCACAGTGAAATGTAACAGGGTGGTGTTGGTAGGTTTACTGTTTGCATGTGGGTAGATCTCTAAAGATGACTTCAAAATTAATTCTAATTATCTGTCCAGTGCTGAAATATCTCAAGAGAGCTAAGAGCAAGTGATATACAGGTGTTAACTGTATAGAATTGATGTGCAATTGCAGTACAATCTGTGTTACATTCATTTTCGCTTTCTCAATGAATGAGAAAGTTGGAAAATGGGAAAATAGGACAAATTAACAAGTTTGCTTTTGGAGATTAGAATGATCTTTAATGCTTCCTAGTGTGATAACAAAAAATATCACTAACAACTTATCCCTATAGTACATCTGTATCTTGATTCACTAAGGAACATTACATTACAAATTTTTATTTTTTCAGATCTTAATTTTGGTAACAAAACAATATTATTTGTGTACCTTGTTATTCTGCCATTGCTCTTTGCTTCCTGTGTTACTTACAACTCAAGCAGTAAAGCTAAAAATGATGTGTTTGGAAAAACTGAATCTCTGAGTCACTCCAAGATACCAAAGCAAATTAAATGAAAATTGGAAGAGCTAGAATTTTTTTCACATGAGTGAATAGTTTCTTACAGAATAAATACAAGGCAGTTTGAGTGGAAAAAACACTGATTACCCAAAGACAGGAGAAAGGCTGTTCTATTTTACATATAAATGAAACAGAGTAAATTAAAAAAAAAAAAAAAGTGTATTTAAGTTAGAGAAACAGATCGAAGTCTGATTTAAAAAATACAAACAAACAAAACCAACAACAACCTCAAAAGCAACTTTTGATCTAATTAACCTGTGTCCTGTTCAGTTTATTACAGTGAAGGATTCTGTAAAAAGATAATTTACTGTGGATCCAATTCAACAATCCAGTCCTATGAAATCAATGGAAAGATTCCCAGTTTCACTTGTTTTTGTCTAAGGTTAAGGTTAAGGCTTTTGTTGTTTGGCTAAGGCCTTATTCATACTCAGCTAAAGAGAGTAAGAATCTGCTTTACCTTACTGGTTTTTAGATCACATCTACAATACTGAGGTGATCTAAAACAGAAAGAGGAAAAATTACATTTCTACATATCATCTCATAAGTGTTTTATCTGTGATATATATTTCGCTCCTACCAGAAAGATTTTTTTTTTCTTTGACATTGATTGAGATCTTATCTCTACACTATTTTGTAAGTTTTCATGCTTTGAGCCCCCAACCTTATCAAACACCTGTAGCTAATCAGTTACAACATGCTGCTATTTTCCTAGGACCACTGCATTTGTCTCAGAGCTCCTTTGCTACACGTTTCTTTTGATCCAGAACAATAACATTAGGAACATTCAAGTATGTGATTGTATTTGTGCAGAGCTGCGTTGTGAAAATGATACAGAGCTATGTGACTGTCTTTTACATTCTTTGCTCTTCTTGTGTTGAGGATGATGTCCTGCTGAGTTTTCGTGATTATCATTATGCTATCAGTATGCTGTAATTCTAGAGTGATTTGAAAAGTTAGCAATGTAGTAAGTAGTTTAGAAGGAAGGAGAAGGAGGTGGTCCATTATGCCCCAGGCAGAGCAGTTCTTCTGGTGTCTTTTTTTTTTTTTTGTCTTTCAAAATTTCCACCATGCCATATCCTTTTACATCATGCTTTGCTGAATTATGCTAACATATATCAAGTCATATCACATAAAACACAAGCTAATGTGACAAGACATGGGATAGCAGGATGAAACTTGCCAAAGTTTTGAATTATTTTCTTTCTTTTATTTTTCATCTGCTGCCTCAAAATAAAGGCTGGTAAAAACCACCTTGCCATAGTCTGGTCCAATGTACATTTAAACTTTTTGCAAAAATTGCAAAGTTGTCTTTGCCAGCTCTTGCAAGCCTCCTCATTAGAACTTTATCCCCTCTCAGATGCTGAGACTCTTGTGAGATATTTACCTTTCATTCAAAAGTACAAATTGAAGATTTAATCTCCCAGTTTTAAAGCTGCACTGCAGTAATCATTTGCTCATTCTGCCTCTTAGAGCTGTCTGCCAGAACTTGTATTTTGATTCAACAGTCAGTGAAATGAAACCAGAACCTTATTTCAGAGATGCTGAGCACACTCAGCATCTCCAAATAGCATTTCCTATTGCTAATAAGGCTCCTACTGTTTGTGGGGCCAATTTTCTATTTCATCTGACCTTTTTTTGGAATTATCTTTGGGTTTTACCAGCCAATGATTTGAAAAAGATTTTGCTATAAGAACTTTATTTATGTCTTCATAACTGGCACAGAGAATATTTGACTTTTTAGTGAGCCTATAGCTATCAATATGAGTGTATAGTGGAAGGGAACATTTCGTCTACTCTTAACAGAGTGGTTTACAGCAATTTAGGGCCTTAAATTCATGCAATGACATGAAACCTCCAAGTTTGAAAGCCTTTTGTCTGGGCTTCCCATCTTCAAAAGAAAACTGCACAGCATCCTGTAACTCATTGTAGCCAACCAGGTAAAAAACCCCTATTATTTCATGCAGCTGGGTTGTCACAAGGCATCAATGGATTTAACTCAGGGATACTGAAATGGCAGACCCCAACCCGTAATCAACCTGTAAATACCTTTTACTCCAACCTTGCAGAGGATCCAAGATGCTTGGTGTCTCCCTTATTCCTATGGAGACAGTTTTTCTTGGAAGCAGCTACAGATTTGTCACACTTGAAGGCAGTATTTTTCTCTTTTCTGGAATATCTGGTATAATTCCCTGTTATATCTGGAGATACCACTTCCTCCTCAGATAACTGTGGTTAAAATTACCAGGAAGATGTCAGTAAAAATAAATTAAGGAAGCTTGATCTAATCTAGTCATTTTGAAAAACTGGTAATGATCGCAAAAAGTTTATGAGAAAACAGAAGCTAAAGTGTTGTTTGAAGCACAGTGAATGAGAGCAAACTAAAAGTCTTTCCACAAGTGTGGTTCCTCAGACTTGTTCAGACCAGACATCTGAAATTTCTTTCAGAACCCAATAGATTTTAGGAGGGGTAGAACAGTATGGATTTTATGCAGCTCATTTATCTGTGAAAACTTATCTCTGTCAGAATATTCTAGTAAATACTTTTGCCACCAATAGCTCCTCTCCATGCAGATCATATCTCCGCATACAGCTAAATCCAAAAGTTAGTTAGTAACGGTGGCAGTAAGAACTTCAGCCAGTAAGAACACTAAATGTCAGTGTATTTTCCCCACGGATTTGATTTGTCAACATATTTAAAATATTGGTCAATGACTAAAAATAAGCAAAAAAAACCCCCCAAAGCCTGCCCTCCCCAATCGAGATGCTTCAGTGAGCTACATTGTACTGTGTTTAAAATAAAAGGCCAGATGTTTCCATTCTGCTGAACTGTCTTGCTGCTGCTGCTCAAGTAATGTAATCTTGAAAGCTCTTTGCCTGTGAGATCAAAATGCCTAATTTTCACTCCTCAAAAGATATGGAGCCTGCAATTTGTTGGGTTTTGAAACAGAAAAAATTCAGTGTCTGCCCAAAGTGGTTTGACCATCTGTAGCAGTGGATAGAAAGAAGGGAGGCTGGGTGAGGGGATAAAGATGACTACTTAGGTTTAGGTTGAGCACTAGGGCCATGAAGCTTGAAGAAATCCAATTTTTCAGTTCACCTCTTCCCCATTATTCAAAGGTCTCCAAGTTCTACAATCTCTTTGGTTCATACTCCAGTGAAACCATGTTAAACTAAAAAATGCATAGGCCGGAACCCAAAACAGGAGTTACAGAAAAGGTTTACGAAAGAGCTTAAAAGCACCCTGTGTTCTCAGACATTGGCTTGGGCTGCACTCCTCTCCAGTAGTTTTAGTCTGTAATCTGCAGTGACATATCAGGTGTTCCTACAGAAGTGAGACTGTGAAAATACCATATTGAAACAGATCATGTACATTCATATGCTTCTGAAGCCTAGCCATTGGAAACACATACATTAGGTTTCTTCTCTGTGTTTGCTGAGCATTAATGTAGAAACACGCACTAAAGTGATGTTAAGAAAACTCAGGGATGATTTTATAAATCAACAGGTGCCACAAGTTTAGACATCGGTATTGCCCCCTCCATAGCTGTGTTTTTCCAACTTTACATCCTATGATATCGAGACCAGACCTGCTCTAAAAAGGGCAGAGAGAAAGAAGGCCTCCACAATTTCGGTCTGGAGTGTAAGTTACTGGTGGGATATTGCTGGATGGCCCCTGCACGTATGTGACTCTTCACAGTGTACAGATGCTTCTATAAATTTCCTGATTAGGTGTTTTAACATATTACAAGGCCTGATTCTTCTTCACTGAAATCAGTGAAAATACTGCTATTGATTCCACTGGAGACATCTCATACATATGTCCTGGTTTCAGGTGGGATAGAGTTAATTTTCTTCCTAGTAGCTGGTAGAGTGCTGTGTTTTGGATTTAGGATGAGAATAATGTTGATAACACACTGATGTTTTAGTTGTTGCTAAGCAGTGCTTACACTGGTCAAGGACTTTTCAGCTTCCCATGCTCTGCCAGGGGCACAAGAAGCTGGGAGGGGGCACAGCCAGGACAGCTGGCCCCAACTGGCCAAAGGGCTATTCCATACCATATGATGTCATGCTCAGTATAGAAACTGGGGGGAGTTGGCCAGGGAGGAGCGATCGCTGCTCGGGGACGGGCTGGGTGTCGGTCAGTGGGTGGTGAGCAGCTGCACCACTTGGGGTTTTTTTCTGGGTTTTGTTTTTCTCTCTCTCTTTTTTTTCCTTTTCATTACAATTTATTCTTATTATTATATTTTATTTCAATTATTAAATTGTTCTTATCTCAGCCCATGAGTTTTCTTACTTTTGCTCTTCAGATTCTCTCCCCCATCCTACTGGGAGGGGGGAGGGTGAGCAAGCAGCTGTGTGGGGCTTAGTTGCTGACTAGGGTTAAACCACGACAACACAGTTCTTTCTCCAAACGCTAGAGAAGTGTAATTAAAGGGCAAGTTAGCAGCAAGGGAACTTGAGAGGACTTGCAGAGACTTGCCGAGTTTACAGGAGATCAAATGGGTTTGCACCAGCAACATGTCTTCTACAAGTGAATTATTCTATACTTCCTACATTCAGCTCTGGGGCAGATGATGGCACCTTCTTGCCTTCCTAAATATCTTTTAGATAACGCTAATATTGCCTCTGATGTGAACTTTACAATCAGTGGGCTCTTTTCTTGTGAGAGTAAAAATGATTCATGGTATACCTGAATTTAATCTTATTTCCTACTGATTTTCCTAGTTTTGGTGACCCTTTAAAATCTTACAGTGATTAAAGAGTAAGGCTATTAATGAATTCTAATGGGATTTACAGACCTAAATAAATAGCTTGTTGGGTTTTTTTTTAAAGTTTCTTTTTGCATTTCTATATTCCACTTTCATGCAGCAATGGTAAGCCTGCTTCTTAGCCATTCAGCTTGCTACATATCAGCCTGTGAATTCAAACAACAAGAGTAGTGATGTTGTTGGAAATAATTACACAAGTTCTTTCTGTGAAGGAGATATTTCTGATACAGATTTAATGAAATGCCTGCTTTGAACTGGGATTTTCAAGGGATGTGCAAATGGCTTGAGAAGCCTTCATTTTAGCACTATTATGCTTGCTAGGCTTGTAGGTGACTTGCCTGTTAGCATGTGTGTACGTGTGTAGCTTTAAGTGTACAGGGGTAATTTAACAGGTAAAGAATTTAAAAATGTAAGTGCTTATCAACTGGGCTGGCAGAGCTGCTCCATTAGCACATCTGGTAGAGCTGCTGCTTTGAGATGCGACATGGAGATGGATGAGCTCCAGAGTAACCACACTTCCCACAGGCTGCAGGAGCCAGCAGGACTGCCTGCCAAGCCCACTAGGTTCATTAAGCTCAGTAGAACCCTGCAGGAAAAACCAATTTTTAAAATAGCTTTCAAAGGCTCCCTGGGTTTAAAAGTTCTGGATTCTTTTCCATTCCACCATGCAGAGAAATCTTTGCTTCTAAAGCACAATTTACATCCCCTGAATAAAGAGAGAGAAAATATCTTTTTGGTCTGTTTGATGCACATGAACTGGCACTTTTGCTGGAAGTAATTTACCCTATTCATCAGCTTTGCTCACCTAAGTCTTGAGTGGAGACTTATAAGCGACCAAAAGGTAGTGACTTTGTTGAAAAAATCTGTTTACCTCTGCAGTTCCAGAAATGTTTAAAATCCACATCTTGAAATGCCAGGCTGGATTTCCAGGGGTGTACTTTTTCACCACCATGTTTTTGGGGATGTTGAGAGCTCAGGCTTTTATTGTTGTTGATGCTGTTGGGGTGGGGGGTGGGAAGGGGTTATCAGCCTGGTGCCAGGAGAGGAACTGGGAAAAAAAATCTGTCTTCGAATTCACAAAATGTGTCATCTGAGGTACCCATATCTTTTCTGCTTTCTTACTATATTATCAACATTAGCTACTTATTTCTTCCCTTTCACCCACTGCAGTAAGCTAAGGTAAATATTTAGACTTTTCATAGACTAAGCAGAAGTATGGATGTGATCTTGTTGTGCTGAGTACCCTTTTAGTTTTACTTCAAAGGAAGATGCAGTTCTATAAATTGCCCAACTCCTTCACAGCAAAGAAAAATTTCATTGAACACCTCAGGTCATGAAAGATTAAAACCTTATTAATAGTTCTAGACCTCACTCTCAATGCTACAGTGACAGTCCTTTACCATAGGAATTGTTCGTGCGTATCAGACAAATGATGGCTGAAATTTTTAAAATGTACAGGTACTGTTAAAATTCAGTCACTGGAACTCCAGCTGCTTTATACATGTAAATTCACTATTTTAACACTGGGGGTGTTGCTGTACGGTACCACTTGCTGTAGAGTAGCTGGAATTTTCACAGGTGTTACAAAGTCCCCTATTTCTCAGATGACAGGACATTTCCTCTTACTTATGTCTCTTAACGCCATTTCATTCATTCATTGTCTCCTACTGAGACTGTCAGCCCAAGCCAGTTGATAAAACCTTAACTCATCTAATACTACCTGTATGCTGGGATTTAAACATAACTACATGGCAGTAGAGGAAGACCTGCCTATGCCCTTTGAAGACTTCCAAGTTGTCACTCATAACGAAAAAAAAACCCAACCAAACCTAAACCCAAACCCCTCACATTTTCTTTTAAAAAAACTGTCTTTTGTGAAATCTTTTAATAGATGGTTTTATTTTCTTCTTAGTATTTGAGTTGGCTAAATAGGTAAAAAATTGATTCTAAAAATCTTACTGACTTTCAGATATAATTTTCCTTTAACACATTGCTCATTCATAACAGTCAGAAGATATGAGGTTTTACAAATTTCAGTGAAAAGGTATATGTCTGGCCAATGAAACACAATCACATATCTGACTTGGCTTTATTTTATTTTTTTGTAGAAGAAATAGTTTATATGCAATAAAACTTCCAATTAAGTAACAGAAAAATCAAATTGAGATGACCTATGATACAGCTTTTATATGAAATCACAACACCTGATAATCCTGAGTGCATTTAAAAAAAAATCCTGTATGGCAATATTGAACCTTGTCACCAGACAGAGATCCTCGGGTTTATTGACCTCGAGAGCAGCAAAAGGAGTTGTTGACCAGAAGTACCAGATACAGAGTTTAGAAAATTTGCCAATTTCTGTGAACAACTGTGAGTGAAGAGCTTAGTGTTCCTAAAGTTAATTTGGTTTTAAGAGAGAGAAAGGAAAAAAAAAAAAAAAAAAGAAAGGAAAAAGAATGAGCTACTTTTAGGCAAGTAAAGCCCCATTAAAAACCTTAAATTATAAAGAAACAAATAAGAGCATAGTAAAAGAGCAAGTCACTAATGGAAAATGTGACTCACAGAGCTTAAAGCACTACTGGAAGATGCTGAGATGTTATAATGATGACAGTGGCACAAGAAACTGTATAGCACAGAACAGGATGGATGTTCAAAGCTGTGTGTGGGAAATGAGTCACGTGATGCCCATTACTGTCACTGAGAATTGTGCAGTGCAAGCCCCATGCATTTTTGAAAGTGTACATTTAAATGTTTAATACAACACTTACAAGCAAAATTCAGCACAGGCGTAGGGAATCTATGCTAATTCTCTGTATCATCACTGTCCTTATTGTGCTTTTGTTTGTAGGAGTTAAGGCTTCTCTACCAGGCCAGACCTTTTGTCTCACCACGCTCATTTTAGGCTGATGGATTTGTCTGAACTTTGGATACTTTAATATAGCATGTATGGATTGAATGACAGAACAAGTGTATGCTAGCAGAGATATCGTTTCATCAGTGGGAGCTTCTGCTTAAATATCAAATTCTAAAAAAGTGTTCCTGCCTTATGAAAGAGCTTGACAGGTGTCAGGTCAGACACTGAGAGTGCGAGGAGTGAAATCAAAGCCATCTTCCTGCTCTTCCTTTCTCCACAGATTCTGTCTGAGTAAATACCTCTACCCAGATATGTATGTAGTACACATAAGAAGCTATTCTTGTAGCACATATTTTTAGCCAAGCTAAGTGAAAAAAAAATTGGACTTTCAGAATTCTCAGGTTTGTGCTATAAGTAAAATCCCACTTCTTAGCGCAGTGTGATGTGAGGGATAATGTCATCTTAGCTAAGTGTATACAGCACAAGTCTTCACGAAGCTCCATGAAAGCTGATGCTTACGTTTGTGAGACATAAACCCCACTGGAATCAGCTGGGCTTCTTAAGGATGACTTGATTTACTGGCATGCTGCAACTTGCAGGATTAGAGTCAGTTTATAGGTGAAAAATACAGGATGAGATACATTCCTCTTTATTGACAAGAAAGGAAGCATTTAAGCAGACTGGTAGGACTAGCAGGTATGTGGCTGACAAGGTTTGAATTAATTAACTTGCTCTACCTGGAAATAAAAAAGAGGGAGGAGAAAGTGAACATAAACATCAGTAAGCAATGGCAACAACCATGAGAGAGGGGGACACCTCCCAGATTTGGAGCATGGGGGTGATCCAAGAAGAGAAGAGATCAGCAAGGGCCTATCACTAAACAGGAAAACACAACATTAACTCACCTGTAAAGGCCAAGGAAGGTAAAAGACTTGAAGTCCTTAAAGGAATTAACATTATGATTTCTCAGGCGGGATTCCTTGCGTCTGCCAGCAATATGCCTGGGAAAGGACGTTGGTGACAAGTTGTTCCCTGTGCGGCGGGCAGAGCCGGGCATGTGAAAGTACTTCTACTAGCGGAACTGCAGAGGAAATTTGGGTATTTACGGTCCATTGTGAAGCAGCTCTGATGACAACTAATGATGAACAGCTTGATATCAGACACTAGAAGAAGAATATTTCTGTCAGATTCCTTGCCTTTGAGAAGAAGATTGGAGGGCTTCAAATCTGACTGACTCTACTTAAATATTCAATAAAAGCAATTTATTTTGTATCTGCCAGGAGGGGGTACTGGAAAAAAAAAGAAGGAAGCTGTTAATGCTTTATTTACCCACGTTGTTTTGTTCTGAAGAGCATGGTGTTCTTAATAATTTTCATTCAACTCAGGCAGAAAAGGTAAATATCAAACAATTATAAACAAATATGAAAGAAATTAATACTGTATATAGATGAAATGTAAACATATAGTTAGAAACTGAATACAATGATGACTGTAAGCAGAAAAAATTGCTGTTACAATAAGCAGAAAGTTTATTGATCAACAGAAAAGTTTGACTTTAAAGTTATAAAAACAGTCTTAAAATCTTGAAAGATTAAGGATACCAAAAAAACAGGTCCTATAATCATTGGGATCCCGGACTACATCTCACAGGATGTTGGAAAGATACAGAATTAAAAATTAATAGAACACCTTCAATTTATTGAGCAAAAAAGACAACCAGTCTTCTGCCTGCCCGGTTGTAAGCAGAAGGATTAAGGAAAACAGGCAACAGTCTTACACTGTGGATGTATCTGATAACAGAAAGGAACCGAAACAGCCAGGCGAGTGGAGCTCAGAGTCTGAGCCAATGTCAGACACCACTTAAAGTTCCTATGCTGCGGCCACCACAAAAGCTAAGTGGCTGCCTGACATTTGGAAAAGAGAAATAAAGACTGGAAGAAGCTCCATCAAGAGTCCGACTAAGCACAAGTTTTCACATGCCAGAAGACTGTGTGCAGTATGAAGAAAGGGTTCATAACAGCATGATTAGCACAGAGAAATTTTTCATGGGATCAGTGGAAAGCACTGCAGCAGATGAAAAGGCTACTACTCTGGAAACAAATGGAGCATTTATTAATTAGGTAGGAAACAGGTGCGGTGGAAAGTATGGTAGTCAAAACCATGATCAGCAGTGGCAGAGAAGCTGTGGGCAGTATTTAAGGTAATGGATAGAAGAATGGGTTGCAAATAGTAAGCTTCTGCCCCAAAGCCAAGCACTTTAGCCAAATGTGCCAGTATTTAATAAGTTGGGAAGGGAGGAGGAAAGGAAGAGAAGAAATAGCTTTCAAGTGTATTAGAAGGAGGAAGAAAGCACAAATGAATCAAAACATGCCAGGTCCCTGGACTCATCAAGAAGGGTAGTGTACTGAAATACTTAAGAAAATGTTAGGGAGTCTCTTCCAGGAACAGAAAGATTCCCAAAAGAGCAGAGAATAGAGCTGAAAAAACAGTTACCCCAAATGATTCATATCCTTGGGATTACAGAGTAGGAAAGATAGAGAGAAGAGAAAAATGAACACATGTAATGCCTGGGAGTAGGAAGACTGTTTGGCCAACAAACTGTCAATATTCATTTCTTTTAGAAAAAAAGGAAGCAAGCCAAACTTATTTATGTCAGAAAAAACAATAAAAGAACACAACCAGAAAATCCAGGCAGTTCTGAGAAGAGCTAGAGCTCAAAACCAAAAGCTACGGAAGCCATTAGAACTGTGTCCCATGGTATCTCAGGAAGAGAGTCGAGCAAACCATAGGCTGCCCACACAGGGAATAAGCAAAAAGGTTATAAAAAACTATCCAGAGTGTAGGACTGTGTTTGGAAATTGATGGCTGTCCAAACTGAGGGTGTAAGCATGCTACTTCACAAACACATCCAGCAAATATGTCGTTCAAATCTTATTACAGACTTTAAAGAACTTCTGTCTTTAATTAAAAAGAATCACGACAAGCCCAGCAGGACTCCAGGGTTTCTTGCCCTCTGACAGTTGTCCATTCTGAAATCTTCAACAACACTACTCTAGCTGTTGTTCTTTGCAGAAACTCTTTTCACCTGTGTTATTTCTAAGCACCTCACCTATTACACTCTTTCTGATACAGCAATAGCTTCCATTTAACATGTTAGCCATCAAATCCAGATTAAAATTTATATTTTAGTATTGCACAGTGTCTATTTTTATCAATGTTGGTCCAGGATGTCCCTTAAGATGTGGTTAGTAAGCACCTTTTTCAAAGACAAAACTATGTATATTAATTGGTTAAAAAAAAAAAGTGTGTATATATATTTGTATATATGTATAATTATTAAGGCTGTAAGGAAGAAACACTTTATTTGCAGTCAAGTCAGAATGTAAAGTCGGTAGAGTGTATGATGCTGACAACCCTAAGTGGCAAAATTTGAAGAAGCAAGTCACATTATGTCATAAGACTGATTTTAAAACTATCAGATTAAAAACATGCTATTTTAGCAAATATATTCTTAAGATTCTTTTTATTTGACTTTTTTTTCAGCGTTAAGCCATTGGATGGCCCTTGGATGGAGGGGTTATAATTAAAAGGTTTTTCCAAGAACTTATTGAATAGAAAGATATTAAAATGATAATATCATATTAAATGCTGATATGAAATATATTTTCATAGTCAAAATCATCCATCCTGAGTCTTCAGGCTAGGGTCAATACATTTTTCTGACAATTTGCAAGGCTGATTTAATGTTCCTACAAGAAGGTATAACAATGAATGCCTGTGTTAACATCTAATACAACTCTAAGCATGTCTATTGTGAGACTAGATGCTTCCATAAGCTTCAGCAAACTCAAACAGTTGACTTTCTCTGTTTATGTAGTCAACAGAGAGCTCTATTTCGTTCCCTCCTGCCAAACTTGACTACTAATTGCTTTCTGAACATTTACACATTGTCAGAAGTTGTATCAGACCGAAGATGGAGCAATTATTTTCTACAGGTTATTTTCAAGGAAACCTTACAGAGAAATGTCATCCATTAAAGCACCATGGAAATTTTTCTCAGCACCACAGGGACTGCTGAAAAAGCACCTGAAGTGCACACAGTGATCTTTCTCCACTTGTCAGACCCAGAAACACTCAAGGCTTTGGATAATATTTAAGAAGGAAGAAAGAAAAAAATAAAAAGCTTTTGGCACAGTTTGCATACGCAGTCAAGAGATACAGTGACCACAGAAAATGCTATTTATAAAAGTATTTTTCATCTCATGAATGAGCTGAGCAAACTGTGTTAAGTTTCAGTAATACCATGTGATATGTGGCACTGAACTTACGTTAAAGAGCCATTTGATGTTTTAATTCCATAATTTATTGGGAGCCCATAATCGATTCTTAATCCATTCTGAGCCCAATAAAAATGAGTACCAGAGCCTGAACAAGAGACCACCTGTAGGGATTTATGAGTCAGGTACCTTGAGCCTACAGAAGTCACTGCAGTCCCGCAGTGGGTTTTTACAGTCCCCACAACACACTGGGGGCAGTCACAGGGAGAGATCAGAGCACACTCCAGGTGATGTAGTCCAGAAGAAAAAAAAGCCTGCAGGGTTGAATGAAAACACACCTTCATAACTGTTCTGGAAGAAAAAAACCCACTCTTTACCCACATAAAAAGTATATATCCAAATAGCTCTTTTGTTCTAGGGAAGATGGAAAAATTCTCTGTATAGAGAAACCCTTACATAGTCGAAAAGTAGAAGTCATTTTGAACCCAGCATAATTTATTCTATTTTATTTATTTATTTTTCACATAAAAATCAAATTGCTGCTGGTATTTAAAAAGAAGACCAGGGACTTGCTTAGATTCTTTTCTAAGAATTTCTGTATATGTGGTATCCATTCTGCATTTACATCTGAGCCACAACTGTAAAATAAAAGACCATTTGTGTACACTTTGTGCATGTATTTTCAAAGGCAATTTCAGTGCATTATGTGGAAAAGAAGTCCTGCAGTTTCACTGGTTTCTTACATTGTGAACGGAGCAAGATGTATTGAAAAGAGATGTGAATCATAACTCCCTGGTGATTGACATTCAAACACCAGCACCATTTATGAAATGATGACTGTGAGTTTCAATACCTTTTTGACCACAGGAACCTGGCCTTTATCACTTTCATAACTGTGTACTACATCCTTACCATTAATATTTCACGGAGAGGGATTTTTCACTCCAAAATATTCATTTTTATTTTAAAGGAAGATAAGCGTTCAACATTTCAGACAGTGAAATAAAGCTTAAAATATTTAATTACAAATATTCATTTTGCAGTATTTACAGAATTCTGTGGACAATTCATCAGGGAGAAAATTGATGACCTTTTCTTGTAATAATGTTTCCCATAGATGAAAACAACCTTCATCTTCACTTACATGTTAATTGAATATAACGGAGGGTTCAAGTACAGATGGGGTAAGAAAAGGGGGGCTCAAGAAATGAATGAAGAGCATTTATGTATGGAATTACAATGAATGGAAAACCACAGAATGGGAATTTATGTTTTGCATTTCACATCAGTTTACACACTGCACACATAAAGGTAAGAGGTGAGGGAAATTGCTTAATAAGTTTAATCATAGAATCACAGAAACATTAAGGTTGGAAAAGACCTCTAAGATCATCTAGTCCAACCATCAACCCAACAACTCCATGCCTATTAAACCATGTCCCAAAGTGCCACGTCTACATATTTTTTGAACTCTTCCAGGGGTGGTGACTCCACCACCTCTCTGGGCAGCCTGTTCTATTGCTTGACAACACTTTCAGTAAAGAAATTATTCCTAATATCCAATCTAAACCTCACCTGATGCAGCTTGAGGCCATTTCCTCTTGTCCTATCGCTAGTTACTTGGGAGAAGAGACCGACCCCCACCTCACTACAAACCTCCTTTCAGGTAGTTGTAGAGAGCAATAAGGTCTCCCCTCAGCCTCCTTTTCTCCAGGCTAAACAACCCCAGTTCCCTCAGCTGCTCACCATAACACTTGTTCTCCAGACCCTTCACCAGCTTCGTTGCCCTTCTCTGGACACGCTCCAGCACCTCAATGTCTCTCTTGTAGTGGGGGGCCCAAAACTGAACACAGCATTCGAGGTGCGGCCTCACCAGTGCCAAGTACAGGGGGACAATCACTTCCCTAGTCCTGCTGGCCACACTGTTTCTGATACAAGCCAGGATGCCATTGGCTTTCTTGGCCACCTGGGCACACTGCCAGCTCATGTTCAGCTGGCTGTCAACCAACACTCCCAGGTCCTTTTCTGCTGGGCAGCTTTCCAGCCACTCTTCCCCAAGCCTGTAGCGTTGCATGGGGTTGTTGTGACCCAAGTGCAGGACCCGACATTTGGCCTTGTTAAACCTCATACAATTGACCTTGGCCCATCGATCCAGCCTGTCCAGATCCCTCTGCAGAGCCTTCCTACCCTCGAGCAGATCAACAGTCCCACCCAATTTGGTGTCATCTGCAAACTCACTGAGGGTGCACTGTTGAACAGCATGTTTAGTAATGCCTTTCTCAGTCAAACGATTTCCACACTAATTTAAAAGCCAGGCTTCAGGTTTCATAGGTGTGAATCAAATGTAGGCCTAATGAACTTGGTAAAATACCACTCAAAGAAACACCATGTGGCAGAAATTGGGATTACCGTAAATGGGATGAAATCTTTTTATTTCTGAAAGTTATTTGGCAGTGTGCATAAACTTAGCTGGGGGTTCCACTCTCTTTTCTTTGGGGAGCACCTGCAGCCTGCATAAAGAACATGCATAAATTAGTACTGCTCTGGAAAGTCTCAGCCAAAAGTCCCAGACAACAGGGAACATTTTTTAAGTTGATGGGGCTGAAGTATCGTAGCATATCTCTGGAAGAAAAATCAAGGGTTTTGGTGGTGATGCTGACAAGTAGAGACTGGTGCTCTGCATCTTTCTTCTAGTCGTTCGAGAGATCATCAGGCTTAGCACTGTAGTAACCTTTCACCAGCCCCAACTTCACTCTGAAAGCTTTGGGGTGGACTGCCATATACACATATTACTTTAAACTTTAATGTCAGTTAAACGGTTGACAGGATACTCAAATCCTTTTGACCCTGAATGGGAGTTAGGTAACTGACAGCCAATGGTTTTTTTTCTAAAGCCCGTCACTAGACTTCTCTCAGTCAGTTACCTTTCCTTAGATGCTGGTGGAGCTACAGTGGGGTAAACAAAGGTAGAAGAGACAAGAGTTGGTTCGCTTCATTATAAAATATGGTGCAGCCTGGCAAGATAATGAAAATGTTATTGTTTCATCAAGAACAACCAAACGTACTTGGTTTAAGGGATGGGGGTGGTTGGGAAAAAGCAGCTTTTTATAATATTAAGCTCATGAGAGTTTTTTCTTGTAAAAGTCATTTCTTCATTAAAACTGTAATTGAAAAGGGACATGCTGTTCAACAAGTTCAGTGTTTTATATATGCCATAGAAATCCCACGACGTGTCTAAAAATGAAATTCATATTAATCACTGACGTCCTAATCCTCCTGATATAAGATCTATATTCAGGGATATGTTCTCTTCTGAAACACCAGAATCAACTCTGAAAATGAGATTTTAGATTAGCTCTTTAGATAGTCTTCTCATAGGCTCATCCATATGAAATTTGCTATGTGCTTTCACAGCATCTGGGAATAAAGAGCTTCTCACAGTTCCCGCATTTGTCATACATGGTTAGAAAGCTAAGGTACCATTCATACACTTCACTTTGTAGTTCTTCTGAAAACATCAATCACAATCTGCCAACCTTTCCTACAGTGATTGGACAAGTCACTGTTCTGAACACAGCATAAACCTCAAGGTCGTTTTTCCCTAATTATTTTGGTCTACTCTAGAAACTTCATAAAAAGTTCATGAAAAGGCTTGTGAAAAAGGCAGGCTTTTAGAAGGAGACATTTTACTATCTGACATCTTTACTTCCTACGCATTGCTCTTTATTTGTTCTTTTGACTGCATTTTACAGCAAGCTGCAGATTCCAGTAATAAATCTGCATTAGAATTCCATCAAAACTGCCATGTATATGTGTTTCACTATAAGCAGTAAAGGTAACAGAGCCTACTTTATTTTCTAATTCCTTTCTCTTTCACCCTACATTCTTTTGAAAGGAATTTTTGAAACAGAGTTTCTCCTCACATTTCACAGTGACAATACAGGTAATAAGAATGTGCAACACGTGAAAGGGTCTTTCACAAAGTAATCTGCAATGCTGAGGGAACATTTCAAATATATGCAAGAGCCAGTCAAACCAATGAATTGGGTTTCTTTTCCAAGGAACAAGCTGGGCTAGCAAAATACAAGTCTTTCAATCCATAAAAAAGGATGAGGTATACTGTATTGGACAGAAAATTCATAATGTTCAAAACTTCTTAAAGTCGTGTCAAAATAATTCTATCCAAGCTTTATAGAGCAGAAATAGATTTAACATCAATGGCATTTTTTTGGTAGTTTTCATATTTCCATAGTAAGTAAATACTTTTTCACTCTTTGCAGGCAGAGCAGAAACATAATAATATAATGCAAATGTACTTCCAAGATGTTTTAGCACCTTCAGTATTGCATTTGTAAAATCTGTATTGTCTTAATCACTTTCTCGGCAGGCTTGCAAAAAGTACAAAGCTCCATGGTTTCCACAAATGTAAAAAACTAATCAAATACAAAAACAAACTGTGCACTGTCTGGATCCTATCTTATTTGTAGTTTAAAGGATCAATGTGAACAAATTTCAGCCCCCTTTTGGCAGGTTTTAGAAGCTAACTCTCTCCTATACCTTTTTAGAAACTTAATAGCACGTTGCTTTGCAGATGTTCAAGGTAAACTGCCAACACCTGGGAATAAACGGATTTTTCTTTGTTAAATATAATAGACACTATGTACAATTATAGACAATTTGCATCTCTCCAGAGAAAGAAATGAGAGGAAATTCACCTATTGCATAAGATCGAGGTTAATCTAGTAAATTGCAAAATACTTTTTATTCTTCAGCTGCCTTCAGTTTATTATAAAATTATAATTTATTACTATGAGGTCTTTACCTGAATGGGATGAATCCTTGAACTGGATCTAGGTAGGTAAATAGAACTGGAAGCTCATATGCATTGCATTGCTAAACCCCCCCCCCAAACTAACAAAACAAAAAAACCCCAAACCCTTTAATTTCTTTAATTTCTTTTTCTTTTCCTTTACTGAAAATGAAGAACACAGTCCCCTTGTCTTACATCATTTCTCAGAAACAGTGGCATTACTGACCATAAATCCCAGACTGAGAGATTAATGTTAAAACTGCCCAAATTCATAAAGACAGTAAAACATATATGCAAAACCAGTGTCAGGTTCTCTCCAGTGTCCCTAACAGTCTCAGACCTCCTTTCATGTTTTCCTCAGTCCTTTCAGATGGCCATTCCTTCTCAGCCTTCAGATTCGCTCTGTGTCGTGCCACGGAAGGCAGACCATTGCTTATAGAGGTCTGTGGCTTGAGGGATCCTTCCTCTCCATACTTCACCTCAGAAACCAGTTTTGAAAGCCATCCCTAACCCTCAGCTGCTTTGTTCACTTCTTTTGCCATGAGTTTTCCTCTACAGCCCTCCTAGCCAAAGAAGCTGATTTTCTATGGGCTGTAGCTAACTTTTTTTTTCCCATGATGGCCCAATTGCATAAGAAAATTCCCAAGCTAACACCCCTTTGTTGGTCATCATGTAGGACATACTTGATGTAAGCTCTAAATGGCTTATTCCATATACCCACATACAGATAGATTCAGCGGGCTGTAAGGAGGACTAGTGAAGTGGATCAAACAGGTAAAGTCAGAGCTCAAACTTGTGTATGTTAAAAAAAAACATTTTAAAATTAAAAAGTGCCTTGCAAAGAGACTAGAAATCTCCAGGAGATATTTTTGTTTGCATAATAGGTAATACATGCTAAACAGTGGATCTCATTCATATTCCTACCACCAAGGAAACCTTTCCTTTGTGTTTGCACAGTCATATATGATTATTCCTGGGTGGGTTCCCTAAATGAGAACTGGAAAACATGCAGTACAAAAAGAAACAAACTCTTGATCTCCAGGGTGAACTCAGAGGAGCATGGTGGACATTTAAGGTCAAAACTCTTGTACTAGCGAAAAGCCATCTTTTGCCCCATACTGGTCAGTTTAAAGAACAATGCAGCAATTTCAATCTATCCTAGGCCACAATAATCCAAGATAACAGTTCATTAAACAGTGAATTTCCTCATCTCCACATAGCCAAGTTAATTTATCCTGTATCTCTGAGAACTTATACTCTGTCTTTCTGCATTCCTCTTTCCTTTACCTCATCATGGATATTTAGTAGCTCCACTGCAGGGGGTCACAGGGCATAAGAGCAAAAGATAAGCATAGCAAAGAAGAAAGGCACTGAGTTAAACAGAAGCACAGAGCTTTATCAAGGGACTAGCAATCCATCTTGCTTCACAGACCACAGCCAGGGGTAGATATTCTTTCGGAATGACACATGTATGTGTTTGAAATAACTCATTCGAAAGCTGTTCCCCCTGAACTAATCTCAATTGGAAAAGGGCGCTGTTCAGCCTGCTGCTGCACAAAACACACCAACAAAATCCCTCTTGATTCAGGATGATCGCTGCCTTTGCCATCTCTTGGCCTAAGATGACTATGTTTCATATTTTGTCTATGGAATAACCTTCCTACAAGAAACGCATTCAAGTGCATACTTAAGTTTTCACACACTCTTAAACCATAATGGGGAAGCTTAAAATTAAGCTCTAAAGGTCAGATTTTCAAAGGAATCAATATAAGTTAGGCATCTTACCTTATTAAGCATTATTTGAAAATTCCATCCATGCATTTTGGCAGCTAATTTTTTACCTGTGAGGATCTAGACCTAATTACTTTCCTGCTCATGGATGACCTCAAAAAGTCTAGTGGTTAATTGTTTTCCTGATTTAGGGCATGAGCATTGTGACCCCTACATGATACTGAAACATTCTGGCAAAGTTAAGGACACTTTTGTGGATTTATGATGTTTAAAATGTAAATGTAAAATTTATTACAGAGGTCTAGGGCCTGCAAAGGAGGTAAATAGCCATAGCTCCTTCAATTGTGGCAGAAATGCATTGATTTTCATGAGTTGAAAGTCTGACTCAAATCCTTTAAAGCTGAATTAATTATCAATGTATTTGCTAGCTGTGAGAATGTCACACAACTGGCTATGCAACTGCAGCACATCTCGACATTTAGTTTTTGCCAGAAGTGTTGCTATTAAAAAATATGTATGCATGGTAGACCTGCTTCCCTGCTGACTGGCTCATGTGAAATAAGACATTCTGAAGGCAGGGGGAGGAACATGAGGGAAATCAGCAATCGTAATTTCACAAGGAAGTTAAAACTGAGTTAAAATAGCCTCCAATCAAACATTTTAAAAATGTTATTAATTATTATTAATTGGGGGAGGGAATATTAATTCAATTAATTTTAATATAGCTGTTACACATCCCGCACAAGAAACATTGTGTGATGGCTTTGCACAGATATGGAAATGCAGAAAGGTCCCCAGGCTTTTCGTCTGCAGCTCTGAGTTGCGTCAGAAGTGGTTGGTTTGTTTGTAAGCTGTGACTCTGTCCTCTCCTCATGCTTGCCCCCTTGGGAAGAAACAGTCTGGGTTTCCATGGTGCTAATGCACCTGCACAGCTTGAGTGGGACCTGATTCTTCAAACTGATGAGCATGTGAGGAGCTGAGAGGATCCAGTAACTTATGCAGTAGCTTAGCACTGTGTGAAGTCAGGAGACCTTTAAAAAAATAAAAGAAAATATGTTATCCTACATGGTGTAAATTAATGTACATCCCTGGGAATCCATGAAGTACACACTAGCTGAACCAAAAGCCTTTGTGTTGCTGCACATGTGAAAAAAAAAAAAAAAAACTTACTTGCCAACTGAAGCTATCAAAGATTTACACAATGTGGCTGAATACCCAAATGACGTACAGCTCCTGATTTATACCACCTGATCCCCACCCTCAGCAAATTAAGTAGGAGATCATGGGAGTAGAAGAGGCCTCTCCTGGCAGAGGCCTGTCCCAGTGATGTAGAACCATCACTTAAAAATCACCTCCTATGCCTAGGCAGTCCCTGAGGAACACCTGCAGTAAGCTGTTTTCTGCTGCAAGGCTAAGCCAGCTCTTCATTTGCTCCTTCTGGGCTTGTTCAAACCTGGACCTCTCCATCCTTGGAGGGAGAGTGAGTGCATAGGCGATACCCTTTGGCACCATGCCCCTCCACAGGTGGAACTGGGAATTTTTAAGACAGTGTACGTGGTGCTGACAACTGATTCTTACCTGCTTCAGAAGGTCATACCTGAGCACTCGGGGTACTTACTTTTAAAAGACCTGTTAAACTTTTGAGTCTGTTCTCTAATCAGTCTTCTACATCATAAGACAGTAAACATTTAAAGGAGCAAAATAACTTCTTTTTCTCTTCTTACTAAAACAGCAGTGACTGTAGCACAACTGAACACTTCTCTAGTGGGTTCCTGATTTTAATTTTGAGAAGCTGTGTGACAATTAATGGCAATAACATGAAAAGAACACTTGCACATTAATATAATTATGGACAAACAGTAACACATGAGCCTTAAAGAATCAGTAATGCAGCCAAATAGGCTGAAGAAAGGCTTTACATGTCAAAAGAAACTATCTAAGTGTGCAAGAGCCTCTGCAGACCCAGTATAAAAGAAACAAACAAAAAATCTCCACTAACATACTCTGGCTAAGATAATAGAAATGTCATCAGGCAGTGTTAGGTGATCTGGTATACTGGAGATACAAAATTAACCACATGAAATCGTGAGGTAGAGCATGTGGAAATTCTCAGCAGTTTCTGCCTTCTAGTTATAAACTTCTTACAGCTCAGTCACCTCTCCAGCTCCTTCGGAATGAAAATTATTTGAAATCTCAGCTTTTCCTTTTAAAAATATTGCCACAAAAAGCTTCAAAACATGACTTACAAACCAGAAGGCAAATGAAGCTTCTCCAAATGTATCATTGAATATGAAAACCATTGAGACTTCCATAAGCTCCCTTTTCCAACTGAGGGAAAGAAGAGAAGAGATCATTTATTCATGGTTTTTACAGGGTTTGCAATTAGTAGTGCTGCCTAAAGCCAGCAAAGCAGTGAAGAAAATATGTCCGATGTTGCAGGACTTTAATGGAAGTACTCGTACCTCCTCCTGCTCTTTACTTAGAAAGATCATATGAATAAGAGTAGAAGAAAAAAGGTTTGGCCAGCTGAGCCTTTCTCCATGCTGGACTGATCCCATGGCTCACTCTCAGCCCTTACATCCATTTACATTCAGCATGAATTACAACAGCCATCCTGGCAGCCATAAGGCTACTTGCCCTCAGAGCAGAGAAACAGATCTGGAGCAGGTAAAGTCTGATGAAAGGAAGAGTGTGATGAGCTTTAAAGCTTCAAGCTGCTTCCTGTGCTGTTCAACCTTGTCAGAGTTTCCGGCATCTCAATATATTTTTAAATAAATTCAAGGATTTAAAACACTGCTGGAAGAGTAAATAGAAGTGATAAATAAAAAATACTGGGTGGAGAGGGGGATTGTCTGACCCATTACTGGCATATGGGACCACTTGGCCTGAAGGGAAGGTGTTCTGCCTCAGAGAACTGCTCTTCCTTAAACCAGCAGGTCTCACTGTACTAATCCAAGCAAATTCCTCATTTTTAGTGCTTTCAAATACTGTCTTCAGTAGCAGCTGTTTGAATTAAAGAAAGAACGCTATGCTTTTCCTTTCCAGCTGCACAAAAAATAATTCTTCACAACCTGTGATTGCAGTTTACTAGCTCAAAATGTTTGTGAAAAACAGCAGCAGCAAAAAAGCCAAGAAAGTTCAGGTATGGAGGAGGTAAGTAGTTTGTTGTTGCTTGTTTCCTGTTAGCTGTTCTGAATGTGAACATAGTTTCTCCCTGATTCACACCAAGGATATACATTAAGAAATGTCCAATTTAATAGATTGTGTTCAACATTACTCCTTATTAAATAAACCTAAGATCCTAATGTGTGATGAAAATTGTGTTTTCTTTATGTTGTGCTTACTAGTACCGATTAAGGATTCAGACAGAAAAGGCTACATGGTAAGCATATAATCTGGATTTCTGACATGTTTACTCCCCTTTCCTGCTTTTTCTCTTTTTAACTATGTAGCAGAAATGTGGAGATATATCCTGAAATCTTTAGTCAATTTTGGCTTAGTCTTCAGAGTGCTTTTCTCATCACTATGTAGATAGCTACTATATTTCTTTGAATGAATCTTTAAGGCCCAAAAGGTTAAATAGATCAATGTTTTGTTATATCTCTGGAATTTTCCATATGTTGATGTTTACAACCAGTGTGGATGTTTAGGAAAAAAAATAAGAATAAATATTAATTTAAAATTAATGTGTAGAGCTTATTCCTGTTAAAATAACTTATTATTGTTATAGCAATAGCATTATAATAGCAGTAATACAGTAGTAGCAATACTACAGTAACAGAAAGGAGAAATACCATCTTGTGGTTCCACTGGCATTATGAATCAAGTGAACTTCATGATGTTAAAAAAAAGCCACAGAAAAATGTCTTCAGTATATCAGAAGACAAGTTAATATTTATTGTTTTCACTGATTTTTTTTTTTTTAATATTGTCCAACAGGCCCATTAAAACTGTTTGCTCAAATTCTGGCCCAATTCAAGTTAAAGGGAATGTTACCATTGGCTTCCAAGAGGCCAGGATTTTACATGAAAAATTATTCACAAAAGCATTCTGATCTGAATGCTAAACATGCTTATGGTTATTCTAGGCATTAACATTTTAAGATTCTTTTTTCCTAGTAATGTATTAATTAATTACTTCCCTGACAAGTCTTTTCATGATCAGATAATGGTGATATGTCTGGTTCCGACTGATGCAGTAAGACATTGTCAGTCTCCATTATAAAGGGCTGGGGTTTGTGGGGTTTTTTTCCTGTTTCCCTTCCTCAGTGTGCAGCCAGGTGACAGAACATACTCGGTTGGTGAAAGTATGCATTTTCCTGGGTCGTCTAAGCAGCTTCACTATTAGCATAATGGGGCTGGCCCAGTGTTTTGGAATAAGAATGAGCTATGTTTCATTTCTGAAAGCATGCAAAAAAAGTACTAATAATGCCCTGCAGAAACACATAATGTGATTTTTATGAATCACACCTAGCAACTTATTGTAAGATTGTACCAGATGGATTTCTGATTAGGTTTCAGCTAATTTAGAAGCCTCTCTACACTGAGATGTCCATTTAAAGCCTGATGAAAAATACATGAAATGATCAAGTGCCAGGTGATACCAACAACACTTTTAATTTGTTGAGTATTTCAGAAGACCCAGGAGCAAGACCTTTACAGCAAGTGGATCTCTTCCGCTCAAGGAATTTTACACTACCTTTCTGTTTTACAAGCTTCCCTGCTGGTTGCATAGGTAATCACTGATAAATTCCTAAAGTGTTCCCCTAGAGGTGTCTGCTGTCGTCCCCAGAGAAGAATAAAATCTCTTCAATAAAGGGACTCAGTTCAGAGTTGCAGATGGATAGATAAGCAACATTGTGTTTATTCCAAGAAATATTGATGCAGTATGATAAAATCAAATAAGTCGTCTTTTTCAGGTTACTGGTGTCCTTTCAAAGCACGGGATTAAAAAAAAACAGCTTTACAGCTTTTAAAAATTCCTGCATGCTCACAGGGTTTCCACGCAGAGTTTTCAAGAGCATTTACCAGTTTCTAATTGTAGTCAATTTAGGAGCTTTTTTTGTCTTTTTGCCTCACACCATAAAAAATAACTTCTATTTTTAACCCTGGATAATTTCTTTTCTAGTCTGATATTTTACGTGTGCTCCTATTTTAATCTTATTACTCTGATACTTTCTAAATTACTGTTAAATCCCAATATGCAATTCATATACTTCTGAGTAAATTACTTGCCTTAAAAATACAAATTTCCCTTGATGTTTCAACACAGGAGCATCTCAAATGTATAAAGATGACAAAGAACTCCAGTGCCCAAATTACCAGACTACAGGTGATATGTACAGCATTAAAAGCATAGCATTTGTAGTTATATTTTATTCTGAATAGAGCAATAAAAAGTGGCTGGCATCATCAAGCCTGAGAGTTATTGTGAGCATGAAGTGAGTTTTGAAACCTTGAGATAGAGAGTAACCACAATTCCATTAAAGTAGGGAATTGAGTCAAAGATGTTCCCATTACTACTGCGCTGATACAACAAAATGAAATATGGAGCTATTTCCACACATCTCTGCCATGATGAATGACAATATAAACGTAGATGTACCTAGGAAAACACAAAGCATTTGAGCTTTATGCCAGGTAGAAGTTATGGGAAAACTCTTTTAGATCAGAAGTTTAAAAAATAAGAAAAGAAGAAAAAAATATTCACCAGAATGTTCTTAATAGACTCCAAGGGATGGTAGGTTGAAGCTGAAGATGTGCATTGTTCTACAAAGACTCAGAATACAGGTACAGAAGTCTGGGGGAAATTACTGTCATTGAGTTACCTACATCACCAGTTGGTAGCATTACTTAACCCTTTCACTTCCCAGCTGGAATTGGTTTAACATTCTCAATTTACTAAATAATGCCCTATTAAAACTTAGATATTACAGTTATTCAGGGGAATGGTTATGCAGATTAATGTTGATTGGTTTAAGAACAGGAAAAATAGCACAAAACCTCAAGTTAATTTAATGTTAAACCTGCAAAATTGAGATCTCTGAGGAAAATGAGCTTTTAAAGAAAGAGACTTCTCCTCAGGCATTAGCTTGGCCATATTGAAAAAATATCATATCTTAAGATCGCATTTATGATATTTAAAAAAATCTAATGCAATTTGAATTTAATTGGAAACATAAGGAAGAAAGCCTGTCACATTACTATTCATTGATTCATTGATTGTAATGCCTGAAGAAACCATTCCAATCATTTGTACTAACATCACAGGACACAGAACTGTGCTCAATAATTTCTGCATCAAGTTCGCAATTCATAATTGAGTATTATAGGCGTTATTCTGTATAAATCTATGTTATTCTGTATCTTCTAAAAGGACCTCTAAAGTTCTCAAATGATGAAGCTATTTTAATGTGATCCTATTATTATTGTTATTCATGCAGCACCCGGAGGCCCGGGCTGAACTCATAGCTTGACTGTGCTCAGCACAGTGCAAGCATGCTCCAAAAAAACAATCTCTTTTTCAAAGAGAAGATTGGCATCAAGTGGCAGACAAAATAGAGGCATATGAATTGCCTGAAGGTCAGAGGCAGAACTGGAAATAGGGAGTTCTGCTCTTCTGTCCTAGCTACAGAATTACACTGCCATCAAGCAGAGTCATCTTCTCTCAAATGTTACCCAGGTTTTTTTTCAATTTATTGACACTTCAGTGCTTTATTGCATGCACTGAATGTTTATTAATGTTAATTTTTCCTCTCTCCCCAAAATTATGTTGTTGTGGTTCTGTTTATAAAAAAGAACAACAAAAATATCAAAAATCTGCAGATTATGGGCAGTTTTAGCAATCTGAAATGGCAAGCTGGACAAATGCAAACCTTGGAGTCACATTTACTGGAGGCCTAACCTCCCCTGTTAATATCGTTTGGTGAGCTCTGTATCAGTGATGATGGAGAAGTGCAGTGTGGCAGTTTTCTGCCTCCATCAGATTTATGACTGCATAAGGACCTGGAAGCAGTTGACAAATTAGCTATACTGGTTCTCTTCCTGCTCCCAGTGTCATTGCCATGTCCACACTATCTTTCAATGAGATTTTCAAAAACTTGCATATCATACCTCCACTTCATTTATCAGTCACGCTGAGCCAGCCTGTAACAGTTCTCTCAACAAGAAATAGTTCAGCCTAAATTGTATTTTTATAAAAAAAAATCATTAATAAGTCATTATATACACTGTGCAAGAAAAAGAGAGAAGAATAATCACATTTGTTTCAATTATTCATATTTGTATGACATGAAAAGATTGTGCACTGCTGAAACATTATAATAAGGCCTGACAAAAGGCAGCCTAGTGCACAGGCAGTAGGTTTCCAGTAAAGAAAGTACATCCAGGTCTCCCTTTTGGTTACAGGCACAACTTATGGCAGTTCTTGTTGGTGTATCTATACGACGACTACCACTGTGTGTGGTATGTGTACGTCTATGTGGTTCCCCCTGGAGTTGTGTGTTTGGGGACACATGAGAACTCTCAAGATCAGCAACTCTACACACATCTTTGGGGGCAGGGGGGCAGAAAGTGGGCTTTTATTGTAATCCAGTCTACACTAAATGGAAAGCCTCTTTTTTTTTTTTTTTTTTTTGTAAAGACATTTATAGTTCTGCAGGTTTTGGGTGGGGTTTGGTTTGGTTTGGTTTGGTTTGTTTAATTTTAATTGGTTTACTCCTGTGGAGAACAATGACCACATAATTTTGCCAAAAAAAAAGAAGGCAAGTGCTGAAACTTGTTACACTGGAACAAAGGTGAACAAAATAAGCCTGAAATTGCAGCAGAAGTCTGTATTGTGACGTTTCTAAGGGGCAGCACATAAGAGGTTATCATAATGGGCTGAAATAATTATTTTAATGAAAATTTAAATTAATAATCACAGATGAATACAGAATGAACTTTTTATATTTCAGACTATTAAATATGTGATCATGGCAGAGTAAAATTAGGCAATATGTCACACTGAATTATTTTGTTATTATTATATCATAAGAAAAGAGAACATAAGATAAATATATTATTACCTAAAATAGACTCAATGAATATTTAAATATGTAAATTAATTTTAAAGGCCTAGGGGCTAGTAAGTAAGTAAAAGAATTTGCAGTAATTGTGTATTTTGCCAAAACAGACTGCAAAAAATACTATGAAGAATTCAAGGCAAATCAATCATGTGGTTCAGAATTAAAGAGACTTAGGCTGTGGGGGCACTTCATGTAGTATATTTGTATATGTATATCTATACTAACACATATTTGTGTGTGTATGTGTGTGTGTGTTTGTGTGTGGGCAAACTTTATAGATGAGTGAAGTAGGTTTTCTTCTTAGCACACAACCCATGTGTGCAACGAGTGGTCAATTCAGATACAAGAAGTTTCATTTATCTATAGTACTTACACAAAAGATTGGTAATATTTCTTCATTTTCTAGCACAGTGAAATTCTGAGCCTGGAACTTCCATAGTACCTAGATTCAGATGGAAAATAGACATTCAGTTTTGGGGTAAAGTCGAGGCTGTTAAATTCAGTGGGCCCAAGACTTCAGAACCTATTTTCAGGTCTACCTCAGGCTGGTATTTTATAGTAGTTAATATCTGAGATGATTGAACTGAAAAGCAATTCTACTTTAACACATAATTCATGTGGGATTTTATACACATCCATTTTTAACAAACAGAAACCAATAACTTAGTATCTTATTATTTTGTAAAGCGTAGCATGTATTAGGAGAGGAACCAAACAGATTTTCAACACTTCAGATGGGAAAAAGTATGACTATTAGCAAGGGATTTCAGAACTTTCCCATTACTTTCTATTATAATCCAGTTAAACTCAGTGCAAATAAATGAACTGACCTTTATGGCAACTGACTATGAACAGCATGTGTTCCTTAACTCTTTAGAGTATTGGCAGTTTTTACTTTGATTTTCCTTCCAATTAAATGTAAGAAACTTACATTCTCTCCCTCTCTGTTTCTGCCTCCACCTCCCTGTGACATAGTGAACATAATGAAAACTGAGTTCATGTGGTCCCTTGCTTTCCGCATCTGTGGAGAGTGAATGCGTATTGATCAGTGACAGCAGCTGCAGAGGAAATGGACTGGGTCTCCAGGAAGTGTAAATCAGGTGTAAATCAATCTAAGTCAATAAAGCTATGACAATTTATACCAACTGAAAAGCATTACTGTATTTTTTAAATTATTACAAAGAAATCAGAAGTTATTTCTGAAAAAAAATGGATAAACAATAATTATAGTGTTCTCAGAATCTAATTCATGTCAAAATCCAGCTTGCAAACTAACTTAATTAATAGTTTTCTTTGGTATTGTGTTGGTTTTGGATATACTAGCTCCTTTCCTGTCAATGCTTATCCAAAATTACCAGGTAGGATACCAGAGAACCTCAGAACATAATGATTCAAGAGTACATATATATAGGGTTTTTCCCTACCTAAATTATATTTATTTTATAGTGAAAAAGTCATTTTCTGTCATTTAGAATATTTAAAATGTTCTCTAGGGTACAAAGTCTAATTTTGCTGATATGACAAAGCAAAAAGGAATATGAAAATAATGTTAAGGGGAGGTTGAGGATATAATGTCCGTAATGTACCTGAAAACTATGTTGACATCATGTTCCCCATTAACAAAAGCAGACAAAAACATATTGCTTTGTATTTAAATACTACCTCTAAAATTGATTGTTAATGTAGTACCACATAAAATATGTATTTTTCTCTTTCTTTTTCTAGTTTTAGAGACTGAAGTCTCTTCCAGGTAACCACAACTACTTTAACAATGGTGGTCTTCATTCTGTATCACTACAAATTAAAAACTTAATCTGGCTACTGCTGTAAAAGACAATAAAAAATGTTTCTATAAATACATTAGCAACAAAAGGAGGGCTAAGGAGAATCTCCATCCTTTATTGGACGCAGGAGGAAACAGAGTGACAAAGGATGAGGAAAAGGCTGAGGTACTTAATGCTGCCTTTGCCTCAGTCTTTAACAGCAAGACCAGTTGATCTCTGGGTACCCAGCCCCCTGAGCTGGAAGACAGGGTCAGGGACCAGAATGAAGCCCCCAAAATCCAAGGGGAAATGGTTAGTGACTTGCTACACCACTTAGACACACACAAGTCTATGGGGCCGGATGGGATCCACCCAAGGGTACTGAGGGAGCTGGCGGAAGTGCTCACCAAGCCGCTTTCCATCCTTTATCAGCAGTGCTGGCTAACTGGGGAGGTCCCAGTTGACCGGAGGTTAGCAAATGTGACGCCCATCTACAAGACGGGTTGGAAGGAGGATCCAGGGAACTTCAGGGCTGTCAGCCTGACCTCGGTGCTGGGGAAGGTTATGGAGCAGATCCTCCTGAGTGCCATCAGGCCGCATGTACAGGACAGCCAGGTGATCAGGCCCAGCCAGCATGGGTTTATGAAAGGCAGGCCCTGCTTGACCAACCTGATCTCCTTCTGTGACAAGGTGACCCGCTTAGTAGGTGAGGGAAAGGCTGTTGATGTTGTCTACCTAGACTTTAGTAAAGCTTTTGACACCGTTTCTCACAGCATTCTCCTGAAGAAACTGCCTGCTCGTGGCTTGGATGGGCATAAACTTCACTGGGTAAAAAAGTGGCTGGATGGCCGGGCCCAAAGAGTGGTGGTGAACGGAGTTAAGTCCACTTGGTGGCCAGTCACAAGTGGTGTTCCCCAGGGCTCAGTATTGGGGCCAGTTCTGTTTAATATCTTTATCAATGATCTGGACGAAGGGATCGAGTGCACCCTCAGTAAGTTTGCAGATGACACCAAGCTGGGCAGGAGTGTTGGTCTGCTTGAGGGTAGGAAGGCTCTGCAGAGGGACCTGGACAGGCTGGATGGATGGGCCGAGGCCAATTGTATGAGGTTCAACAAGGCCAAGTGCAAGGTCCTGCACTTGGGCCACAGCAACCCCATGCAACGCTACAGGCTTGGGGAAGAGTGGCTGGAAAGCTGCCTGGCGGGGAAAAGGACCTGGGGGTGTTGGTCCACAGCCAGCTGAACATGGGCCAGCAGTGTGCCCAGGTGGCCAAGAAGGCCAATGGCATCCTGGCATGTGCCAGGAATAGTGTGGCCAGCAGGAGTAGGGAAGTGATTGTGCCCCTGTACTCGGCACTGGTGAGGCCGCACCTCGAATACTGTGTTCAGTTTTGGGCCCCTCACTACAAGAGAGACATTGAGGTACTGGAGCGTGTCCAGAGAAGGGCAAGGAAGCCGGTGAAGGGTCTGGAGAACAAGTCTTGTGAGGAGCGGCTGAGGGAACTGGGGTTGTTTAGCCTGGAGAAAAGGAGGCTGAGGGGAGACCTTATTGCTCTCTACAACTACCTGAAAGGAGGTTTGTAGTGAGGTGGGGGTCGGTCTCTTCTCCCAAGTAACAAGCCATAGGACATGAGGAAATGGCCTCAAGTTGTGCCAGGGGAGGTTTAGACTGGATATTAGGAAAAAATTCTTCACTGAAAGGGCTGTCAAGCAATAGAACAGGCTGCCCAGGGAAGTGGTTAAGTCACCATCCCTGGAGGTATTTAAAAGACGTGTAGATGTAGCACTTCAGGACATGGTTTAGTGGTGGACTTGGCAGTGCTAGGTTAACGGTTGGACTTGATGATCTTAAAGATCTTTTCCAACCTAAATGATTCTATGATTCGATGATTCTATAAATCAATAAGACTTTTGATAATGAACTGTGCATTTCAGATAAGTTGTTTACTATAAAACGGATGAAAGTATAAGTTACTGAGAAAGCGAGAACATAATAAAATACTTGTCATGTAAAACCCTACAAATTTTCTTCTGGGCAAGTATATAAAGGATTGTCAGAATGTCAGAATTCTTAGTGTAGGCAAAACAAGTAGCTTGTTCTGTTTTACCAGCAGTGGTATACACTGCCTAAGCAATCAATTATAATTGACATTTTGTTAGAATAAGAGTATCCATAGCGTAGAGGATGAGCACTTTCCATTGTCAGTTGCTAATCAATTCTTTCTGTAAATCTAACTCTGAGATTGTATTTCTGTTCTAACTTCCTTTTAGATGCAAACAGCTAACTATAATTAGAATGAAGCAGCAATCCTAATTATTGCCTCCCATTATTAATGCAGTGGAGTTACTTGGTTCGCTTTCATGTCAGTGGCCGTGCTCTCAATGGTGTGATGAAAGCGTAGACTTTTACAAGTACATAAAAACTTTCAGAATCTGACTATGTAATGACACAATGCAGTTTCTATAAAATGACAAAAAATCAAGGTTTTTCAGCCATGCTTCAGATCAGTAGTGTCAGTTTGAACAAGCCGTATAGAGAAAAATATTCAAACTGAAATGTCAGTGAAGTAATGCTGGCCACTGCTGTAACTTTGTCAGGTACTTTGACGCCTGCATTTAGACATTCAAGTCTGAAAATTTTGTCTTTAACCTCCAGCTATTGTAAATTCTTGTTTCAGCTGAGTTCGGCTCCACAGAAGTAAATAGGAATGTTTCTGTTGACGTAAGGACATTAAGAGCAGTCTATATATAACAAAGAGGTCATAATAGGTTTTTATTTTTTGCTTCAAATTCTTCCAGGTAATAATAATACTAGAATAGGAAGAGTAACATTGTTCCTGCCCTTCAAAACAAGATATGAACTGACAGAGAAATCCAAAAGAAGCACAACAGATCTATTAATAATAAAACTTTGTCTCTTTGAACCTTGATTGTGTTCTTAATGAACTGAATCGAGCTCCGTCTTAAAACAAATCACAAGTTTTGTCCACATTATTTTGATGAGTATCCTAATGGAACACAGCTCCAGCATGTTATGTAATCTCTGTTAGCTGGCTTCTTCCAGCTTGCAAAAACTTGTTTTATCTATTTGTTCACCACTGAAAAGCCTCTTCTCCCTGACTGGTGTTGATCTCCTTTATGCCTGCTCAGTTTGCTCCTTTCTTGTCCTGCCATGAGATCAGCTTTCCTTCTTTTATTATTCTCATAACCATTTTCTGAAACTCTTTTATTTTGAGTTTCCTTTTCTTGAATACGGATCTTCAAAATCATGCACAAAATTGCTGATGAAGTTCTAGCAGATCTTTGCACAAGGCAGGACGCTTGTTGTGTTGGAAACATGAATAGGATGCATCACAGGATTCCATTTGTCTGTTTCACCTCTGGATCATATGGATGGTTTTGCCTCAACGTATTGAAATGAAACACTTCAACTATAGAAAAACAAAATTTCAGCATGAAAACAAAAATGAAATTATTTGTTGATACAGAAATAGTCCAATAAAATATTTTGATTGACAAAATTATATTTTTGAAGAAAAAAAAAAGGTCAATATTTTTAGGCTGTTCTATACAGAAAGATCACATATGCTATGCCATTACCTTCTCAAGTGACTCTAAAGACTGCAAATCCTTTTCAATGATTGGTTTCCCATAATAACCAGTCAACAAAATAGAGTTTAAAAAGAGAACGAAACAGATTATTCTTTTCTACAAGTCACAATTTCTGTCATCAAAAATCATCAATAATTGTGTCCCACGGGTGGATGCTCTAGCATGGCTGGAAGGTGAACACACTTTAGTGAACAACGCAAAAGAAAGGAACTCTTTCTCAGATCAATTTGTTCGCTGACCTTCCCTTCCATGAAAAGGCAGACCTACCCTGGAAAGCTGCACAACTGCAAAGCCTCTGGTCAATGGGGAGTAGTTTGATATGAGATGGAGCCTGAACCATTTGCCAAGAAGAAGGTGCTCTGGTCATTTAAAACTGACAACAAATGAAAAAGAGGAAGGTGGTAGGAACATCAACTCTTCCTAGTAATAAATAAGACTAATACAGTAGAGGTAAATAAACTCCACATGCCTATCTCTGACTCTTGTTTGATCTTTTGAACAGATTGTGGTGAACACATTGTAATAGCCAAATTCCAAAGATGGAGAAGGCATAGGTCACAGTAATGAAATCCTAGAGGAAAGGCTGCCATTTCTTTCATTCCCTACCAAAAGTTTCACTTGAAAAAATTGAAAGCTTCATTTGAAATTAGGCTTATTTACAAACTTTGTTATGTGCAATTAAAAGAGAGCTGTGAAAGACACGGAAAACTCTTTCCCAGCTTTCACAAATCCAGCATACTTATTTTCAACTCTTGTCAAGGTAAACCATCAGCCAGCTCACTCGTACATATGGCCTATTTAAAATGAGGCACCGTGATATATGTTTGACTGCTGAAACATAAAGCTATGTGTCATCAGCACACTAAAATCCTTTCAACCCACAAGCAGTAACATTCCTAGTTGCTTTATATACCTCCCTGAATAAGAGGTCTGATGGATTAGATTCTCAGCATGCATCAGCAACACGCCTGTGAGGACAGAAAGTTGTTTGGTATTGCTTTCTCCGTCTTCTAGAAAACAGTGAGCCTGGATTTGAGACGGAGGTCTGTGTAGCATGAAGGTAATTGGAGGTAGTAAGTAAAGATTGCTGCATGATTAAAATATTCAGTGAATGTGTTTATTTTTAGTCCTGGACACTTAGGCTGTGACTAGAGTAGTAAATTAAACATGCTTGGGATCATTTCCTGGCACTGCAGCCAGCTAGCATGGAATGGCCCCTGTCTATACTACTAAATTCTCTTTTCCTCACCATAACTGCCTTTTAGGCCTGCGCTCATTTCTCAGCCACGCTCAGGATTTGACTGGAGAGTGTTAGCTGGCCCAGGACAGAAACATGCAAGGGATTTTTCCAGTAATTTAACAGTATAGACAATCAAGTTCCAATGTCCCAGAACTATTCACTTTCTTAACAATTTAACATATTCATCTGATTTTACTGTATACATTTAATCTAAAGGGTCAAATTCTCTATTCTGTTCCTGCTCTGCATAGGAGCCGAGAACAGGAGCTAACAATTTTATTTTTTGTTCAGGTCAGGAAGCAAATTTGGTTTGTTCTTCCAGGTTTTTGTTAGGGTGACCAAGGAATGGTGACAGAATTGTAGGGATTTAACCTCCTTCCTTCAGACTCAAGTGAAAATAAGGACACACAAAACTTATTGGTCAGACCAAAAGTTGGTATAGCTCAGTATCTTCCCTCTGACAGTGACTAATAGCTGATACCTATGGAACAGTATGAGAAGCAAATAGTGATGGTCGTTTATGATACACGTTGTCATATTCTGCTACAAAAAAATCAGATGTGTGGGGAGTAAAAAGGTTGTTCCCTGAATTACACAATTAAGGAAACCTGATTTTTTTTTTAATGTTGTACAACATGCCCCTATTTGCAATATCCCAAGATATGGAAGAGCTAAGACACTCTCATATAGAAGTTATATACGTTTCCCAGATTCCTCAGAGCATTCTTTGTGATGTGCTTTGCCTCTTTCTAAGCTGTGTGTTTACCAGATGCTTGGTACATGGTCAGCAAGCCTTACAGAGATAGATGTTGTGTCTTCTGTCAATAAGGATACTAATTTCTTTTTTTCAGTACTGATTTTTACTAAACTTTTAATTTGCTTGACACCTCTGTTAAATTACGTTGTGTTTTACTCCTAAATTCAAAAGGTCCTGGAAGGCAGTTGACTGGCAGAGGAACAGATGGACTGCAATTCAGACAAAAATTATCGTCTTAAAAGAAGTTAATTAAACGTTACTAGCAAGTTTACTATTTAGATATAGTCATCATCCTTTTCCTTTATACACATACATCCAGAAATACTGTTTTATAGGTGTTTCTATTTACATACAATCCATTAGGTTTAGTATGTCAAATGAGGATTCTTCATAGATATAAAAATAACTTGTGACTTCAAGCCAATAAATAATCAATTTAATATAAGCCTAAAATAGAGACGACAGCTATTATTTTTACTGTGCCTGACAAGTTGAAAGCTGAGTTAGGAGGCTGCCATGCTTGGTATTTGGGAGAGGCAGTAATAGGGTCACATATGTCCTGTCAAGTAAGTTTTCTTGAAGTTGCAATTGGTATTGCGAGCAATCTCAGTAAATGAAAGCAACTATCATCCCCCTGACACCTGCTCCAATATTGCTGAAACGAATGGGAAGACTCCTACTGACTTCAAAACTCTCTGAGTTTTGGGATATTTTCAAAGCTCTTGTTTTTCATCAAGTAATGAAGCTGTAGGACCAAGCTAGCTCTTACCTCTACTCAGGAGTTACTCCAAGTCCTGCTCCTTCAGTGGGTTTCCAGGTCACATCCCGCCTGGTGTGGGAATGAGACCTCAGTGGAAACCTTCCTTCCACATACTTCCTTTGGAGGAAAATGCAAATACAGAGGCTGGGAGGATACTGTGGTGTGCTCTAATAAGTCTGGATGACCAGAGGATAAGGACTAGCAAATGTACTGCAGAAAGCAGAGGAGTGCTGCCAGCTGCTGTAGACACAGCCCGGGCATGCGCTTATACCTTGTTTACTCTTTGAAGCACAACTTTGATTGTTGTACTGAGAAAGAGTCCAAAGGATCCACTCATTAAAAATGCCATTTACATTACCTGCTTATTGTTTTTCCAAGCAATTCTATATCCATATGCAGCTAATACATTAGAGCATCTAATTCTTATTCACCACACCATAGCTGACTCATTTAAATGTATATCCAATCAACATCTACACTTAGTGTTTTATTTCTAAAACCAAAATAACCAAAATACCTGATGCACAATCTGTAAATTCAAACCTAATAAACTATCACATTTTTCCCAGATAATAAAACAGTGCTATAGCGTCTATGGGTTTACCATACAAAAATGGAGAATCTTTGACTCTAATATTGACTCTGTCGCAGTTCATTCATTAGGCAAATTTCTCAGGTCTAATTTTTCACATTTGCATTTCTATAGAGCTAAATACCTTAATTTAGTCAACACCATGGATTTTTGGGGGAGGGGGATTACACTGAAGGAAAGAAACTATTCATGCTCACACAGGAAAACGCTATAAAAGGCCACCAAATTTGTATTGCTTCAGAGAAATGTCTTGTATATAATCACAAAATGTAAGACTTTATAAGACAAGGCATTACAAGCATGAATACATGAGACTGAAAACCCTTAGTAGGAATTCTTTGCGCACTACAAACATTTCACATTAGCTGCACAATGATTTTTTTCCATCCTGACCAACTTGCTTTAATAGACTGCACAGTGCCCACCTCATTTACTTATCTACTCAACTGAAGTGAAGAAGAAAAATAATTTAAAGGCCAGTAAACTTTGAAAATATGCTTTATTAAATTTATTGCTGTTTTAAATAGAAAGAAATTAAAGAAGCAGTATGTGTCCTGGCTTGATTTCTATTCACCATTACAGCACGCATATGGGTACAGGCAGAACTTTTTCTGTCAGAGGTGTTATCACGAGGACAGTAGATTGCCTCTTTTTCAGTCCTCATGGAAATAAATCAGAACCAGGTACCACTACTTTACCGCTCAGTGTGTCCTGAGAAGCAGATGCAGTAAATTCTACTTCTGTGACCTTTTCAGTATTCTGTGTTTTGACTGAGTGTCCATTCTAGTCACAGGTTGCTGAGGTTACAAACAGAAGAGGATAGGAATGGCAAGCGAATCAAATTACAGAATACTAAAAAGGTCAGAGTAGTACCATTTATATTACCCTTCACAGAACAGATGAGGCAGAAAAAGTTATACCTCTGTCTCATGACAAAAATTGTAATGATTCAGTAAACAGCACCAGTGACAAATTCACGTTTGTGCCAAATAGTTGCACTATAAAGAAATAGCTATAATATCCAATGTTCACCTCTGGGACTGTGGTCCTGTTTTACTTAAAAATGAAGTCTCTTGGAAGTTCTGTTTTTTTGCAATAACATCATTAATTTCAGAAATAAATTTGAATAGAGTCCTTCTGAAACAAACTACAAAATTATGTTCAGCTAAACCCAGTAAATTGGCATGTCTATATCCATGACTTTCCAACTGTATTTTATAGGTGTTGCAGTAGTATGAACTATTTTTCATAAAAGATTCCTTTTTTTGGTTGAAATTCTCAGGTGGCCAATGGTCCTCCTTAGAATTTCAAAAAATCACTCCAAACCTTAAACTTTTCTGGTACACTGTTGGATTAATGTCTATCAGTACATGTAATTAGGATTTAGTATCCAGTTGGTGAGTCCTTAATCCTATTTGCAATCCTTTACATCAACCCAATTCTGCAACCAGTTTCCAAAACATTTATATATTTGACTATTATTTCTAAAGTATTCTCAAAATTCTCTAACAGATGCAATGATGTGCGAGGGTTCTTACATTTGCTGTGTGACATATTTACCCATCAACCACTATCTTTCTTATTTTTACAATAGCTAATATCATAGGAGCAAAACCTGACTTTCAAATCTTTTTTGGTTTTCAGGAAGATTGTTCTTTTTATCAAAAGGGCAACCATGTAATCTGAGTAGAGCAGTTGCTTACACTAAATTCTTTGTAGTCTAATAAAAATGGTGACCAGACAGCTGTGGAACTGAAAACTGTTATGACTGGCAACAAACCTGTTCTCAGCAGCACAGATCTAGCAATCATGCTGGCAGCAGATTTTTCACTGAGAGTGTATAGTTCATAGTAATGCAGAACATCCACTTGGTATTTGGTACAATTTGTTCTCTACTACACAAAGATCTTCTAGGTCAAGCTATCTAATTCTTCAGAACAGCTAGATACAGATCTCTGACCCATCATCTTATTTCCCACATCTATATTGCTTGTTGGCTTTTGGTACTACATCTGGGACAATGGTATCCTAACAGGAGGCAAGGGAACTTATTTAGGCCAGTTTTCTCCTAGTTTTTATTTAATATATTTCCTATTTACCGTCTAGTTTCTTGGAAGCAACTTTTAAGTTAGATATTAAAAAAAAAAAGCATGCCCTCACTGTGGCATGCTTTTTGAGCATCAGTTGTAAAGGTTTAACAGATTTAACACCCAGGTGATCTTATTTATAAGATTACACTTTGAACTGCAGTAGTGATTAGTATCCAAATAGTGTTACTTGAAAAGAAGTCTCTTTCCAGGAAAATAAATTGTTCTTAAACATTCTCAGGAATTTACTCATCCACTTATACCTGGACAGCGTAATTCTACATCCACCTAAAGAATAAACAAGGTTAACTTAAAAAGTAGTTCTCTATATTAAGCTGTTCACTAGTTGACATAGTTAATATACATAGGTGAACAGAAAAAAAAATCTTCTTGTTTTTAGTTATTGTTTTTTAACATTTATAGCCACTACTGCTTTTCAACCAGTGAGTCTCAGCACTCAGGGGGTTTAGAAAAAAGCAATCAGGAGGATGCCAAGAGGTTGAGAACATTATTATAATCTACGACAAAGAAAAATCTCACACCACAACTCCCTGCATAGCCTCATCCTTCAAGGTCAAATATTCTCTGCCATAAATAAATTATAAAGGCTTCTTATCAATTCTGGTTTTGCCCACAGTTTTATTTTAGAAGAGTGTCAGGAACATTTTACTTATTTCTTTTTCATTTCAAATTGAGAAGATATTACTTTACTTAAGTGTCAGCTTATCTACAAGCTCTACACTGTCACCAGGTTGCTCTGGGCATACCTACAGGGTGAAATGTCCCTGGAAGAAGTTTCAGTCCTCTGGAAGTTAAACCTGTATGAACACTTTGTCCACTCTTTCTCAGTAATGCCCACCAATGTTTCGTCTATCTATATCAACACTGTTTACTTTTCCCCTTTTTCACCCTTCTTATGCAGTCCCCAGTTATGGTTGGAATATCTCATATGTAGTAAAGAGATTTCATTTTTTCATGAGTGATATTAACTCATCTTTTTCTTCAGGCAAGATAACCATGTCTTTCCTCATTCTTTGGTTCATATTACTTCTAATAAATAAATACCAATAATTTCTTTCCCAACATATGTTTTTCACCTTGTTTTCTAATCATTATGACACATACTTTTCAGTCTGTATTACTTTACAACTGTATATAGGGAAAATTTCTTTAAAAGGAGAAACAAAAAAGAATTTTCCTGTATGAGATCTGCCATGCTATTTGATTCATAAACCTGTCCCATAGCAACGGACATCGAGATTTATCACAGCTAAATTAATCACAGCTACATGTACCAAATCTTCTTTCAATCTTATTCTGAATTTTCAAAGAAATAAGCAAAGTAATGTACATATATTGGCATATTCCTAACATACAGATACAAATATCCAAAGTGAATAATTGGATAGTTGCATGTGCAGTTCATGAAGTACCACATGACACTGCATAAATAGGCAGTCTCCTTGCACCTCAGTTCGGAAATCTAGTCACATACCTTGACAAATACTGATTACATATCACAATGTTTTTTGTTTCTGAGGATGCTAAAGATCAATTTAACTGCATTAGTTGGTTTAAAGATGATTAGAAAAAAAAGACCTTTTAAAAAAAAATTCTTCACACTGTTTACCCCTATGTATGTGTGTGGGTGTATTTGACATCTGTGCAATGAAATACAGATCCTGAAGAGCAATTTATAGGATGGCAATTCCACTGTCCCACAGCCCAGGAGATGCATCACTACTGGAAACGCATAATCACCTGTAAATCTGAAGTTCATAACCTGCACAAATAAAAACTAAAAAAAAAGTTAATTATACCAATTTTGCTTTGCACCCTCATCATGCAGTTACCTTTTCACCCCTGTTTTGTTTTTTACCTTCATCAGTGACAATTACACTTTCTGCAGCAAATCTGCTTGGCTATTTCCCACAGGGTGTGTGGGATATGGATCTAACCAGAGCTGGCAATATGTAAACATTCTCTCTTACTTTTTAAAGTGTCAAGAGCAGGTGGTACTGCTATCTGTGTTTTATTCAGAAATTTCCTGGTTTCTGAGTAAAAGTTTACAGCATTTGGAAATCCTTCCAATCTGGCAATATAGCTACAGCATTATCTAGCACGATAGGGCTGCCAAAGAAAACTGGTACGAGCCTGCAACAGTAGGAGAGGGCCTGCAACATCAGTCAAATCCCCAAAATAGTCTTATGAGACTAGCATAAGGACCTGTGCACAGGTATTTCTTAGAAACTGTGTTTTGCATAGCCAGGGTCTCACGTTGACTTTAATGGCAGGTGTTGGGGATGTGGGAGGCACAAGGAGTCTGTCCCAGCATGGGCTCACAGGTTATCTGACATCCTTATTCCCATTAACCCATCCCTGTGCAGAGTTCATCTGCTGCGACTAAGAGAAATGCCGGTTCACTTGTCTGCCTGCCAGGGCAGATAAAACGGTATGTACCAGATCCAACTCAGCCCCGCACAGCATAGCATGATGTGGAAGAGTATGGCCCTGGTGGGAGACTTCTTTCTACAATATTTATGTGCCTCTGCCAGACTTGTGCTTAAAGCTGCAACCTGATACGGGCAAGAGAGGTGGAAAGTTGGTCACCACTCCACGTCATCTGTTTTGCAGCCAACCTCGCTTGTTGTTTTTGTTCACCTGCCCTCTTATGCGCTCCTACCTGTTTGTGTGCTTTACTCACTGCTTGTCTTGTCCTTCAGACCCCGATTTGGACAGACATCTCTGCATGAGCTTAAGGAAGATGCTGTTCAGGAAAAAAAGCTTAACAAGGCATTCAAGCACTGTGGAAGAATTGAGCAACCTTTGTTGAAATGGGATTTTAGCTCGTGCGGACTGTCCCAGTCAGGCTGGGATTTCTCAGAGGACATCAGGACCCATCTCCAACAGGGGGTCAGTAAAAACCGGACAACCAATTTTCTTGGCCTCCTTTAAAAAGTGCTTTCAGTAAGGACTTTGCACGGCATCCCATGTAGCAGCAACCTAATCTCAACATCGAGGTCAGCAGAGGCCAACACTGGGAGGGTAAAAAAAAAACCAAAACAGTGTTTGAAACCATGTATAAGTTCGGAGTGGAAACACAGAAACAGGTCATCTAAATGTTGACTGTACCTGACTTTTCAAATGCCACAGTCCGGCAGTTTTAGCATTCATAAAACAAAGCTAATCTGGGGAGATGATATTTTCTCTTGATTATCATGCAATCCTCTTAAACTCAAATCCCCTTTCAGGTAAAATGTCACTGGAAGTAATTTCATTACAGCAAGAATTATAACTTCCACAGAAAGTTTCTTATTTTAGACAAAATAGTTTTAATAAAACTAAACTAATGCTGAGGTCACAGCAAGTAAATACCTATGCTGGCATGGAAGCAAGGGGAAATAGATGAACATGATCCAAAAACACGGATGGGACAATTGGACTGTGCAACAAAACTAATGACAGAAATCAACACCTGGCTCTTCTGGTCAACACCTCGTGTATACTTGAAACCCCCACTGAGCTCAGCTGGCATTAGAATGTTGCAGATTTCTCCGGATTCACCACCCCACAGCAAGCGCCTGCACCTTTGGGCTATGTTTCTACATCCCAGCTCCCTTTTCTAGCAGGTAGGAAGGCTAGTATACACCCTGATATAAATGCCATCTCCAGACATACACCCATGATTTTACATGGCCAACCTCCCAAATCGCTACCAGTAGAGGAGACATTTTAGAGTAAATGCCACTGTGGCCCTATGTTCCTCCCAGTGGTCACGTCTTGACTAATGTGCAGTCTTTGCAAAAAAATACCAGTCTTCTAGCTCTGGAGAAGCAGAGATACAGAGATTTGGGGATTACAGGTTGGGGACCTGAAGCTGCCAATGAAATCCCATTAAACTCCTGCAGGAATGCAAAGCAATGCAATATGCTCAGTACTCAGAAAACAGAGCATGCTCTTCTCCATTTACCCAGTAACAGGTAGGCCATTCTTGCCCGATATTAGGGCACTTCTCCTTCCCTCCAGTAATCCCTGGAGAGACATAAGACTGACTCTTATTAAAGAATGCATATGGAAAGTGAAGGTATTAATTTGACAGAGGAATACAAATACAAACCAATATTTTATTTAGTTGAAGGATTTAATTGAAGTGAGTTTTTTAAGACTACATTACCCGTATAGGAGGGGTGCCTGAGATTTAGAGACTTTGACATCCATGCTGCCCTGTTATGCTATCCTTGTATTTAAGACTTGTTAAAATCCAGTGAAGCTGGAAATTGAGAGAAATAAAAGACAATGACAACATACTGTACAATTCCTGAGTGATTTCAGAGGCCATTTGAAGTTATGCTGTGTAGTTTATATGTATATTTAAAAGCCCCACAGTCATTTCTTAAAATAAAATATGCAGTAGAAGGGGGAGAAAAGGAAGAGAAGATACAGCTTTTCAAGGCTTCTAGTTTATATATTCACATAAGTTAATCTTTTTGAGGAAAACATAACAAATTATTCTCCTGTCTGACATTTTAGTATTCTCAAGTTCATACAAATTTCTGTAAAAGAAAAGTATTCGTGTTCCTAATGTTTTATCTTTGCTGTTTTCCCTTTACTCTTGACATTCGGTATTTCATTCCCTTTAGCGTTCTCTCCAGTCTTGCTTGTGACCATTGTCTATCTCTAACAGAATGAATTATAGACTCTCATTACTACTGGGTAAGAACAGTGCATCACTGTGCAGCTGCAATGCCAGACTATGGTCTTTCTGGCCCACTTTGAGCATTTTTGTACATATTCTTATTTTTACTGCGCTAGGAATACTCCTCTCCTACACCAATTTTAGCCATGCTGGCCAGCTTTCTGGGAAGAGTGGGAGGTAAAGAGCCATTCCCTCATTCCTGGGCACTCATTAGTAAATGTTTGGAAATAGCAGCCGGGCAAGACCAGTCTGTCTCTATATGGCAGTTTTCCCACATACCGTATAAGGAAGCATGAAGGAAAACCTCTCTAGCTTCTACTTTCTCTTTGCATGTATCCCAGTCTTTGCTTTTTCTCTCTTTTATTTTTGTTCTTGTTTTTGCACTCTTTCCCTTTTTAAAAATGTCTATTTTTCCCTCTTTTCTCTCCATTTCACTCTTCATATTTTAATTCCTTCTTTCCCACGTCTTTCCTGCCACTTTTCCTACTTCTTTTGTTCTATCAGTTTTTCTTCCTAATCTCTTTTATTTCATTTAACAGGTCCTTTTAAAGCATTATTTTTACATTTTAATGAGAAGCTCTTTTCACAGTGTTAAGTGATCCTGTAAAATAGTTCTGTAGAGTTTCATGGTATCTATGCTATGGGTTCCAATTTAAATTTGCTCCTCCTACAACCTAAAAAAATAATTTATTTTTGCATTTGTCAATTTTTAGTTAATTATTTCCTAAGTGTAATGCCAATAGGAAATACTGTCATAAACAATTCTGACTTCCTAAAGAACATAGACGATGACATTTCAAAAAAATCCCTTCAGATTTTATCTGGTCTCCTATACCAGCTGTGCATTTTTTTTTCCACAAGGATCAAACTCTCACTCCTTTGATTCTTAATAAGGCGTTAGGATGTTAGCCTGTCTGAGACCTTGATCTCTTCACAGCTGTATCTAAATTAGAGAAAGCCTTTTGCAAGATGTAGCTTTTTTCACAAACCCCAGGACCCAGTAGTTTGTTTACAGTTGTATAAACACAAATAATTATTTCATAAACATTAAGTGACCTTCTCTTTTACTGTGTCATATCAGACTCTGTAAGCAAGTGCTTTAGTCCTTTAAGATTTGGTAGCAAAATATCACCCTGAAATTGGTATTCCAAAACGCTTGCAGATAGGTTCTGATCTGTGAGAAATTCATGACTAGCACACTGTTATTTTTCATCCAATTCCAATATACTATAGATAGCTTTTACAAAGTAAACCATAACACACATAAAAGGAGATAGGGCTGCAGTAATGATTAAAAAAATGAGTGGAGCATGGACAGTGTGGAAACTTTCCATCCTTCTTGAATGTCAACAGCACACTGAAGTCATGTTCAGTACCACAACAATATTACAGCAGTTTACAAAATGTATTACCTTTACCTAACAATGTAAAATGTCATGGTGCATGAGAGATCAGAAAAACTTGCAGACTGTCTAGGTGCAGCCTGTAATGGTTGTGAAGATAAATCTGGGCGGATTCGTAAATAGGAAAATAAAAAGAGCCAGTTCCACTCTTTCCCCTTAAAAATAACATGAGGTCATTTGCAGAAAAAGATCAACTACAGTACAGGTAATCCCTGATTCTATAGAATCTAATTAAAAAAGAAGAAAAACCAAGAAAACCCCTTTGCCTACAACCACAGTGAGAGTAGGTCATGGCTGCTGAATGTTCTTTCTCTTTTGTGTTGCGTTTTTCCTGCATGAAATCCGAGTTACATGGAGATCAAAAGCCTGTTCAAGTATTGGTTCGATCATACAATATAATTTAATATAGCTTGCATACAGCAATGTAAAAGCCAAAACTTGTGCTTTAAAACATGGAAGCCTGAAATAGAAAGGGGCTAATTCACCCCCCATTTTACACTGATATATGTTGTGAGCAGGAGTTGTGCGAATTTATGTCCCCTTGGCACATTTTGTTTCTGGAAAAGCTGACAGCAAAAGCTTAGTCATAAGGGCCAAAGAACACTGCTTTAGCTCCATTGACAACAGGGAGCTTGCACCGAGGAAGAATTTGGTCCTTGAAGTTAATAAGAGCTATGCGCACATATCAAAGACAGGCCCCCTTAAGCATACTGCTGAGGCAGAAGTGTGCTCAACTGTAATGGCATTATAAAGCTAAGCCATAAAAGCAGTCACCCCACTGACTAACATGAAATATTAGGTTGGTGGGATAAATCACATCTTACGCTTAATTCACTAGTAAATTACATTAGAGGTGTACAGTGTGGGAGCAGAGAATGCACACTGAGTAAAAAGCCTTGTTCTATCACTTAATTTCCTGGAATACTGAAAACAGTTCTTTGAAATTTGCTGATGTGTGAAATCCTCATACCTACACGGTACTATGGCCTATTACAAAAAGAGCACCTCATTATCACATCACAAAGTATCCTACAGCAGAAGAAAATCATCATCCTCTCGCCTTTCACGCAGCCACCCCATTTGTTTAGACATATTCAATGCCAACACTTCTGAGTCAATGTCTGGAAATGTTTCTAAATGAATGACCACCAGTTTTGCACAAAAGGCTCTGAGGGGGCAGCCACCCTGGGATAAACCAAAGTGTTTTAAACAATGTTCAGAAATCTGTCAAGCCAACGTGTTCAGTTTAGCCAAGGTCAGTTGTTTCTCTTCGCTTCCTCCCCCCCCCTCCTTTCTTTTCCCTCCTTCCATACTCATAACCATACTCTTTATCATCTCTCACTGATAAGGGTCTGACTACCCTGGCAAAGGTTCAGAAACCAAAACTGAGGGGCCCACCATGTCTGCTGCTGGAGTGAAATAAACATCTATTCCAGCTCTAAATGGCTTTCAATTCCACTGGTGCTGAAAGTCCATGTTATCTATAACTTTGTCATCTAATGGGTATTTTATCTGAGTTGTTCTAAGAATAGCAAAAAGTGAGTCATGTACAGGGCACAGCAGGTCCTAAAATGTAAATTGTAAACCCCACAGCTCAAGAATATAAGTACGAAGACAAGAGAGATAACTCTGTGACCCTGAAGATCACCAGCACAGACATCAAAAAGTGAATGGTGCCATTAAAATTCCAGGCTCCTGGTCTCCATGTGGTTTAAATAACTTATATGTCTTCCTTTTTATTTCCTTGTTTGCTGTTGCTCCAACTCTTTGTTTTTCTGCTTCTTGCAGTAAATACCAGGACCAGAATCAGCAGTATGGGATACTTCAACTTCTGCTCTGTAAATTTCATGCTCTGTATAGGACAATGACTAAAGCTGACAAATATTTTCTGAGTTGTCACATACAATCACCCAGCTTCATACACTGTTTTTCGTTTTTTCTCTGGCAACAGATGTTAATGTGGTATAAATGAACACATCAATTTTCTCACACCTGTGATGACAAGTGTTAAGGAAGTTTACTTGCGTTCGACATGCTACCTGACCTCTACCTGTCGCTCTCTGTTACATCAAGTTACTGCACTTCCATATCAAGGTTTCTAGGTCCTATTATAGTGTAACATACAGCATATTTCTTGAGAAAGATTAAAAATCTCTCTTTCATGTTTAGCTTTATCTTAAAACATACTACAAAATCTTTCACTAGCACTTGAGAATATTTTATTTCAAGGGCAAGAAGAGTATAAACATCCAACCGGCTTACCTTAAATATCATTTGCATAAAATCTATTTTAAAGTAAAGACCCAAGTAATGCTGTTGAAACATCAACTTCACAACTAGAATACTATCTAAGTCAGCAGACAGTGCTTAAATTGACTATTGTGGATTTAGCACACTGGCTTCTAAGCATATTAGCACAACTTCAGCACTGACTTATAACAATCCTTCCTGTTGCTTGCTACATCACCATTGCAGAAACTCAACTGATCAGAACAATGATGTTTAGTGGAATAAATATAATATTTCATTATGGTGGGTTTGTTGTTTTTTTTTCCCCGATGTTTTCTTCACTGACCTGCTCCTGGAGTCTCTTCACGGGGTTTGATGGTTTCTGTGTATCCCTTGGTAAACCTTCTAACACAGACAGTGCACCTATGGAGATGGTTCACAGCTTCAGCTTGTTGGTCTTGATGGCAGAACGTCTGAATGGCTCAGAACATCTTCATATTTCCCAAAAGTTAAAGCACAGCAGCACTAAGAGGTTAATTGAAAAAGAGCAAAATGATAGCTGAGAAACTGGAATAGTATTTTAAAAATTGCTACTGAAATTTTGAAAACTTTACTTATTAGAGGATTATAATAAACTGCAATCTCAGTTGCAGAGTCTCTGCTTCAAAAGAAATTACTAATGTATCAAAAACACAGCGGGTTAGAAGGAGCACTAGCACAGATAAGGGAGTGTTCATTCTCTCTGGGAGGTTAAAAACAGGGAATTTTAAAGCACTATGTATGTTTTCCTTCCTCTCCTTCAGGAAATGTTCGCTTTGGTTTTTTTTTTTTCATTCAGAACAAATTTTCTTTTGAGTAAGTGCTAAATAATAGGACTTTCAAATTTCCTTTTTTCTGTGAACTGCTGTCACTAGTGATGCCAGTAACAACAACTCCAGCTATGCACATACGGATCAGAAGAAGTGTTCAACTGGCTAGGAGGCATTTAGGGTCCACTTTGCCACGGGTCATATGCAACCACATGGGAACTGTGCATATTGTGTATTCAGAAGAGTCTTTTGGGGGCATAATTACTGCTGCTAATTTTGAAAGTTGGAAAACAATTGCAATAGAGGGAAGCACTTAAGCACAACAGCATGCAGTCTGTGTTTGATGATGTGTTTATCCAGCAGTGTAAGTTAGTAGCTCAGGTACAAGTAGCAGCATGCTATTTTGTTAGCACAAAGTTTTTTCAGTGAATAGCTACTGGAGATTTACATGGCTGTGGCCACCCACATGTAGCTGTATGATTTTATCGTTATACTTCTACTGTTACCTAAACTAGTTAAACTGTCTCAGGTATGTCTGTATTTGAATAGGTAAAATTTACAGTCACGGTCATATAAAAGCATACATGCAGCACATATGTGACCAATATTAGTGCCTCCCAGTTGCTAGCATGTGTTTTTCCTCATAATACTTTGTGAAACAGAGAAATAACACTTCTTGCATGGCTGACTCAGAGAAGCTTGCCCCCACAGGTAATGTATTGTAGAGAAAAGTATGAAAGCCAGGTTTGCCGATGCTCAATTGGAAACTTTAAACATGGCTTTGTTAAGCCTCTGCATCATCTACAATTTGAGTCTGTACCATATTTTTAGAAAGCTGGATTACTAAATATGCACATACACTATTTGTGTACTTGTTTTTCTTCCATTTCTTTCTGCCTTCAATGGTTCTTGGGCCTATTGGCCAATTTCAATCACATTTGAAAGTGTCATAAAAGTCTCAAAGACAATAAGTTTCTGCAGGCTTTTTGAAACACCAGGTAAGGTAGAGAAGAGATGGCAGGCAGTACAACTCATTGGTTCAGCAGTAGCAGTTTTGCCAATGAGTATCTGTGTCCAGGCCAGCTAATCAGCTCATGTGTAGCTCCAAACCAGTCTCAGCATTTGCGGTCTCCTTATTGATATGTGCTATGTGGAAGGAGAAGAACTGGGTTATTATGTGGCCTGACTCCGTTAGATGCAGAAATCCACCATATATACTGCTGGAAGACAGATTCTTTTTTAAGAATGAGGCAGCAAAGTGTAGGCATCAGGACTGCATAATTCAGTCGTTCTCTTAGGAATAAATAATGAAGATATACTCAAGAATAAATACCAGCCAGTAAATCACTGTTGGGTTTTTAAAAGATACTGATCTCAGCATGTCTTCCATGCATGAAGCAGCCCTGCTGATCCACTACAATACAACTGCATGACTTATCCTGTGCACATTTTTGAAAATGCATGTTACTCTGTATTCTGCTTTATACAGTTGTAATATCATTTTGAGACTGGACTGACTGACAGGACTTCCGAAGTTTGTAAGACATTAACCACGTTTTGTTTTGGTTAGATCCCATGGTTTGGAGCCCCTCAGTACAATCAGAGGTAATCCCTATACAGAGCCCAATACAGTGGTCATTCCTACACTCACAAGTTTCGATACTGCTGTTGGGCTTAGAGTCATCAAAGAGTGCATGATACAGTGGGCAATTAACAGCTCCAGTTCTCCACTAGTGGGGTAATTAACCTGTCAGCTAAGAAAAGCCTGCCAAAGACATTGCAGTACCAGTAAAATTACTTAGGAAAAAGTTTGTTCCCACACTCTGGATAAATGTCTTAGTATCCCAAATAATTATCTTTTTTTTTTTTTCCCCCCGTTTATTTTTCTTATACTCTAAAACCAATGTGCTGTTTGAAGGAAAAAAAGCAATAGTAATATAAAATAGAAATCTATTCAGGGTCTCCCACTGAGCCTGTCACCTTGGTCGCCTAACATCTCCTTGAAGTACATCTAGTAATTAGACTGGTATTCTTAACTCTATGTCTCTCCTTTGAGATTCTTTCAAATGTTAGGTAGGTGGTTTACTTTTCCTCTGCTGAGTCTGTTGTTTGTAGCTAGCTGCTTCTGTCTTCTGTTTGGAGGTTTTTGCCTTCTGCTTAGTTTTGCATCTAAATTTCACTTCTAATTTATTTCTATATAGCTTTAGCTCCCCAGTGCTGCCTGAGGACATGAAAAGATGATACAGTACCATTAGTGTATTAATGTACAATAATACTGAGCTTACGGTATCAAAGTAATCCTCATTGATTAGTGTCTCCAAAGACATGAGACAGAGAATAACAATATTAAGCAGTACAGTTTGCCTCCAGCGGGAGCTTTAGCCGTTATTACGCTGCCAGGGACCACCTCACTAGCTGTATTTTGGAGAGTGAGGGACATCAGTAACCTCCTTATTCAGACAAAAGTTGCTTGCTTTTTTTCTGTGCTTACATAGGTGTTCCCCATGATGACAGCCCATAGATTGTATCCATTTCATTAAAACAATTTACTGTCTACAGCTAGTTTTTTTTTCTCATATGTTTATTCATTTATATTGTTCTTGTCTAGATATTATTTATGTTTTCCCTTTATCCCTCCCTTTTTGTCCTTCTCTCAGCCTACAATAAATCCCTTTAATTACCGCTGCAATAAAAGTCAGCAGTATCAAGCATATCTGCATTTCTTGGTCATCTATAGATTTTGATCACAGACACAAAACTAATCAGAAAAAAAAACCCCCAGACAAGTCCCATTCTTTCTCCTCCTGGATAGGGTATAGAATGGAAAGAAATGTTTACACATTGAAGGAAATGCAACCTATACATTTTTATAGGCAAAGGAGACAACAGAACCCATACAATTTTAGAGAAAGGAGACAACAACTTTAGTCTCCAGAGCAGCACCATGTCAGGAGCAAATCTCTAGAGAAACTGGTCAACAAAAATTTGTACATCATGTCAGGGACCAGCAGGACCGGGTGCACTGCAGGGTTTAGGGAGTTGGGAGCCAGGGGTGAGAACACGGCTGGCATGGCAGTGCCCTCACTCATGCAGGAAGCAGCCCTATAGTATACCCCAGCAAGAAGAGCAGAGCAGGTCCAGTGATGGTACCAGGGTCAGCCACAGTCCAGTGATTACTGGGTAAGTCCATAGGGATGAGGCAGGTCTGAAGTCAAGCCAGAAAGTCAAGTCAGAAGGTAAGAATCAACATGCTACATGGCAAGCATAACTACAGCACAACTCTGGCAGGGACCAAGAGAAGGACCTGCAGATAAATGTGGCTCCCAAGCAAAGGGGGAGTGATGGGGACCAGCAAGGCTTCTCCCAGCTCACCTTGCAGAGATCTCTCACAACTACCTGATCTGACAACAACTATGCCCTGTCATATCTACTACAACACAGATATCTCCCCCCTCACAGGTTTCATTTTGGTACCTATCAGTGAGTTAATTTGTGAACTACTGAATATAAATTGAGTATAGACTGTATTATTTCATACAATGAAAGCTTTTAAATCAAAATGGACTGTAATATTAAGTCAAATGCATTTATCAACATGACTGTCTATAACAACCAGACTTATAATCTTGTCAACAGGAAAGGGATTTGCCTGTAAACCATAAATTTCTTGAAACCATGTTGACTGGCATTAAAATTACATTTTTAACATCTAATTCTTTTATGGTAGAGTCTTTAATTTAGACTTCCACTATTCTGCACAATTTTTATTATTCTTCCATTACTGATGTCAATATACAGAGCTCTGGGTCATCCCTTTTGCCAATCTAATGTTAGAATTATGTTGACAGTCATCTAATCTCTCGAAATTCTGGGATTTTTGAAAATCAATACCAGTGCATGAAGGTAGCAGTAGGGAGAACTCCTGTGCACAAGCCATCTAGTTTTCTGGCAAGAGTAAAAGAGCTCCTAAACCAGTTAATTTTCCCCACACAAAGTGTACAGGAGTATGTTCTCATATCACACCATCTGCTGCAGCCAGCAGGTTTTAATCTTTTTAGCATGCCTTCCCTCCATCCACAGTCTTCTCCACAGATAAGGGATGACTTACCAGTTTCTCCTGTGGAGCCAAGTTCTGGTGTTGACTTTCAGCTCCTGCCTTTCAATCTGCACTCTGGGAAGTTATTACTTGTCAATTACATATTCAGTCCATTGCAGATGGGATCCTTTCCACAGGATCCCTAAAAGGACGATCATGACTAACAGAGTTAGTTCTTCTTCATTGGGATGCTATATTTTGAGAAGTTTCCTTTACCATCTTTCTCTTCAAGCATATTTACTCACCTGTCTCTGCATGAGTGCCAGGACTTTATAATTCACAGGGTAAATTCGGCTAATTACAGCCTCTACACACAACCAATACTCTATCCAATACTCAAATCTCTTAGCATCCTTGCCCTATTCTTTTAAGAATGACCAGCATCTAAAGGATCCTTTGTTTCCACTTTTTGTCACAGCCTATTTTCAAGCATGTTTTGTGCTTCAGTAGCCTGCACTCTCTTTCTTTTTTCAGATCTAGTGGAAAGAAACTAACATACTTCTGTTGTTACAAAGGTCTTTCCTTTCTCCTTTCAAGCTTTCAGAATTTCAACTGGCTTCTAGAGCTTCACATGGCTATCGTTAGGTTTGCTAGGCCAGATGACAATTATGTGTGTCTGTCACCTCACTCTCTGAAGATGACTGCCTGCTCCATCCTAATTATATGTCATCTGATGAGTCTTTTCTAGACTTTTCTCCATGACAAGTGAGCAGCCCTTCAAAAACTTGAAAAAAGCCCTGCTGTGGAAGGAGAAGGTAATACAGCTTTTTTCCTTTGCATAGCTTTGTTTGGTGGTGCTCTAAAAGCCAACATCTGTTATCTCAGGTCATTTCATAACCTTGATGTCCTGATTATTTCTGGGACAGATCTTTTATCCTGTTGCTCCACACCCAACGCTGTCAAGAGATGTACTCATCTGCCTTGTGCCTGAATTGGTGGTGGATGGTTCATCTTTTATCTTCTGTGGGATTCATCTTTTATCTCCAGCCATTCCAAATGATTTGTCTTCATGATTGAAGGGCTGAGAGGTGATTCAGAATGACAGGTAGCTGGTTTCCCAGTGAAGGAGCTGCTCTTACTTCAGAGTCTGATTCTATCCGTTCAGACTGTGAACTTGAGATGTAACTATGTAAGAGACAAAAGCATTTATTAAGCAACACATTATTGAGAAGCAAATAAACCAACTCTAAAATCAATAACCTAATTAACTAATAAACACATTACTATTGCCAAAATACAGTTAGTAATTTTGCATACTATAACACACAATTTTAAATCTAAGAATTATTATTAAAAGTTATGAATCACAACTACTACTGAATTACAAACTCATCAAACTTCCCTCCCACATCTCTTAGTATTGGGTTCAAGTCTATCCATCTTTACTCCCCAATTCCACTCCAGGTTTCTTGGGCATAAGCCTGATGGAGTGGGTGGTCCACAGGGTTTTCTCTTCGGTGTCCCAGTGGTCTTGGGTCCACAACTCCATTCCCAGTCATAGGCGTTCACAATCATACTGGCTAAAGATTCAACCTCCTTTGTTCTTTACAGGATTTTTTAATCTTGCTTCCCATTTCTTCAATTTCTGGACTCACCTTTTTGCTTCCTACACAGCTCCATTTCTATGTCCAAACTCCTCCCAAACACACAACAATCCCCTAATTGTTAACAATCCCCTCATTAGTTCCAATTCTGCTACACCTGTACTCGAATTTGGTGTTTCTGACGTTGTTCCTCAAGCAATACTGGCTTGCATGGTATCATTAACATTATTATCTAGGTATGGGTGGCCTTACAAGACTCCACACCCCAAAATTCTCCTACAGCTACTTTGTCTGTTCTGGTGACGTATTGTTTACCTTGTATGCCCTCTAAGGCAAACGATTCCACTTTAGTCTTTATTCCTCTACCTAGTTCCAGCTGAGAACAGCCAGTTTCTTCTCTTCTGTGCAGATAGTCTGCATAGCAGAGAAACGGAGTAGGATGTTTTTCACGCTTTTCTTTTGTGCTCCCACAGCATCCTTTCCCTTGAATTGCTTTAATGACTCTTGGTTCCCTGCAGAGGCCTTAGCTAGCCATGATGCCTGGTGCTCCACAGGGACCTCTTGCTCACAGCAATGCTGAGCCACTGGCCCAGATTTCCAGTAACCACAGCAGCTCACACAAAAATCATCCTGAAAGGTTCTGGTTTGCCATGTTAACCATCACAACCTCAGGAGTATTGTCTCAGCATCCTCCCATCATATATACAAGGTCTGTATATACACAGACCTTGAGTACCTGTTCAAATCACTGCACATGAAGTCTACCAAGTGCCCCTCATTGCCTCCAGAGGAGCCTTTGGGATTTCAGCAGCTATCCTTTGCTGCTGCTCAACAACTTTGATCTGACTATGTGAGAAGTCTGAACTTCTCAGTCATAAACATGGTGTGGAGGGGAAGTGGCTAATGGGATCAAATTGCTGTCATTTTTTATCAGTCAGCTAGTGTCAGATGTCTCAAGACCAGTCTTATCTGAAAGCTTCTTTGTTCCTTCACTAATCTCAGCCTTTGTTTGCTGCTGTAGGAAAGGTGCCAGTTTAAAGCAGTCCACCTATCAGTTGCCCTAGGCAACCCTTACCAACCTCTCCTAAGATGATCTGTATTTACATTTTTCTTCTCATTCACATTGTCCGGAAAGATTGTTTCCTTCCCACTTCCCTCCATGCATTTCTGTCCTCAGGAGATGGGTCCCTCTACAGCTGCTCCCTGACTGCCACCTCAACCAGCTTTGCTGGGCCATAGAGCTTATAACCACATGAGACAACTCCATTATGAAATGTATTTCCAGAGAACCTTACCTCATCAAAAAAATATAAAATGAGAGACCTAAAACCGCCTATGACAAGTTCACTGACAATTGATATTAATGTCTTGGCACTGCCCATTCACCCATTCACCCCTTTTCAGGTACCTCCCATAGTTTTCTGATATAGCATTTTACAGAAGCAAAATGTAAGCGCACTCACATGAGCACCAGAAAACAGAAAAATAGAGACAAGCAAGAGGGATTTTTGAAAGTCTAAGCCCTGGAGACAGAAGATGCCATTACAGAATCTGTTAAATAATGTCCCATCTAAATTGCACTGAACCATGAACAGCCTTAATAATCTAAAAGCTCCCATTTCATGGCATGGGCTGGAGCTATCAGCTTACTTCACAGAAAATAATGTGGAGTCTTCTCAGGTCACTGAGGTTTACTAGGGACACAGGTGGGAGAATATTGTCCATATATTCTTATCTGTCTGCGTATCGATTTATCTATCTTTAGTAGCTGATTACCAAACCATTAGCTGAAATCTATTCAGAGCAAAACTGCTATGTCTGATGGCATAAAGTAACTAAAAGAAATGACAGGAATGATATCAATTTCCTTGTCTGAAATACCTCAGGGAAGTAATTATATTATGCCCTGGTAGAACCTGTGGTCACAACTATGCCTCACTTACATCTTTCAAAATGGCTTTCACTAGAGTTAAGAGCGAGGAGAAGCTGTTTTGGGGATTCAGTTGACCCAGTTCCTATTTTTCGTACACAATCATATCACTTAATAATTTTTTAACTTATTTAAAAACAGCTAGGTTTCCTGACCTTACCAATTCTATGGAGAGCTGGATTTGGACCATCACTACTCCTTGTGGCACAGAAGTTCTTCTGATTTTTCATTCCAAGTCTATTCAACTGAGAATGTTACCCTGTGCAAAACAGTGTTTTGTCAACATAGCATGGAGATGCCGATAAATATTGTGAGGTGAATTATTTTTGGTAAGGAGTGCCTGTGTTCTTTCATACAAGGAACAGTACTGATAATCAGCTCTAGCAGTCCTAATATAAGCAATTCTTACATTGCTGCCAGTGGAATTTTGACTGCATAAAGAGGTGGGATAATAAATAAACATTGTCAGAATTAAACTTGATAACATTAATCAAATTTTAAAACGGGTGCTAATGGCAAGTGACATTAACTTAACAGTCTGGCATTATAAAAGAGAAGACAGTATAGGATCTTACATAAAGCAGTAAACTGTTCAAAAGTACACAGGAACAAACCTAAACAAAGCAATAGATTACTGTATAATACTGTATATCATTACACTTCTCCATAAGTGTTCACAAACTTGAACAATGAACAATTTTCATAATAAGACATATGGTGTGTGAATCAATAACTTATGTGAAATCTTCCCTGCTCAGTAATAATATTTGATGTCCATGGAGATCTTACCAAAATCAGCATGCCATTTTGCACCAGATGCTCAGACATGGATGCATGTAGAACTGGAAACAACAGGCCTACCAGGCCAATGACACCTTGTCATGTCCCCACTGTAGCAGAAACAAGTAATATGTGTCTTTGGAATCAGACTATGAGAGTTCATTCAGAGCTACGTACAGGAACTAAAATGAATTTAGTGGAAATTGTCCAAGAAAAAAAAAGGGTATAGGAACTGCAACAAGTTTACATTGTTACCTCTGCGGAAGAAAGAGAAGAGCACGAGAAGGATGAAAAAGCAGATTTTTCCAGTATGTTTTATTTCTGAATGTTTACACAAATCTGAATAAAAGTCCTTTTTTCCTAGAGGGATGATTTCCTGTGTGATCACTAATTCTCTGTGCTGATTTACAGGACAGAACATGTCAATCCAATCAGCAAGTCACTTTTGTGCGTGTGTGCTGTACAAGCTGTCTGTGAAGTGCTGTCTGTGCCACTGGATTTAAAAAGCAGAGCAGCTTCAGGAGTTTTTATCTCTGCATGACTGCTGGCTAGGGATTTGAACAGAAAAGAAAACTGCAAGAGGAAATTGGTTTGGACAAGAAGAGCTTCTGTACATAATTCTTATTAATTTGAAGATAAAATGCAGTCTCTTAGAAACAAAAAAAGATAGTGTGATGGCTTACTCAATATGGTTATTGCTACAAGATTCAGCCCCTTTTTCTAAGGATTAGAACTGACTGCCCAACACTGCCTATTTACTGGGAACAGAGTTACTGGAATTCTTCCTTTTGGAGATGAAATGTGTAAAGAACAAAAAGAATCAGAGAAGAGTGAAGGTCTCTGTTTCCCAATATGCAGAAGAGATGTGTGGTCACTCCAAGGGTGGAAGTGTGACTCCTTTTTTAACTTTGTTGAATTTTTAGTTTGCCTTCGAATGGGGTTTTGGTCAGGAAAGCTAAACTTGATATGGAAGGAAAGACAGGACAAGCTGTTGATATTTGCATTTAGTATGATGCAAATGGAATGGACATATGATTTGACTTGAGCATTAATACTTGCTAAAACAACCAAAATAAAATTTGTACGCTGGGGCAGTGTTCAAAGATTTTGTCCTCTTCCTCTTCTTAGTTAATAAACCACAGTACATATTTGCCTCCATATCTCAATGAAAACAGGTTTCTGAACCCATGGTAGAGAAAAGCCTCATTGCCAATTTCCAGGGCAGAAGAAAGCAAGAAAGCTTTATATATCACAGGCTTTGGGACAACATTTCTGTACCGTTTACTTATATTTACTCTTGATTTCTTTGGCCCAGCTCATCAGTAACTTCTGCAGATGTCTGGGTGAGAATACTTTCCAAACAGTAGCAGAAACTTTGATTCTATAATTTAATGCTACAAGTGGTATTCTTCTCTTAAAGGTGAAAATTTCCTTTCTCATTCTTTTATTTTGCTTCCTCTTCCTCAGTAATTTAAAGCATTTTTGAGAGTATCAAAACTTAGCACAATATTCGTATGTGTGTCCTTTGCCTGGTCATAAAGATATTAGTTTTGGAATAAAATATTGCCTTCTACTTAGTATACTGTTCTTATTATCTGATGGGTGATTCACTGTCTCCAAGCGCAATTAACCACTAGTCAAACGCAAAGATCATAAAAAGAAGAATGGAAGCTTAACTGTAGGGGACAATACAGAAAAACAAGAATCCCATTTTTGGACCTGGCAGGTACCTAACTTTAAATGTGCATGGCTTCACAAGCAGGAAAGCCATGCAGTCTAGTCCTCTTTAGTAGAAAAATTTAATTATCTTTATAGTATTTTGTGAAGCTTTTGTAGAAGAAAAAGCTTCCAGAACAGTAATTTAGATGAAATTACTTACAAAATGAAAAAACAAAAAAGAAATGTTGTTTTAAGATGTCATTTAAGAGATATATAAACCTGAAAGGTGCAGAAATAGCCAAATAGTCTCATCCATCTGGTAAGCATCATACAGATTGCAGAAAATTTGGGGCATAGCTGGGTGCAGCTTCTCAGGATAAATGATATGGGTTCTTTTAATCATAGTCAGCTTACTGTGTTGTCTACAGAACTTCTACCTTTAAAATACAATTCCACTCACTCAGAGGAAATTGCTCAGGAAAATTATTCAATATATAGTAACTATACAGACCTACTGATCCTGAATATAAGCTGTAAGTCTTATGACCTAAGAAGAACACAACCTGATAACTGCAGATAATAAAAGAAATCTTAGGTACAAATTATCTTTAAAATTGGCTGTGCAGTTTTCAATTATTTTTATCTAATGTAACTAGAGGGACTATGTACGTCAGCTAAGATTGCTACATTAGCAATATTTTAAATTTTGCCACTGTTTAATGTTTTGATTTTTTTCACAATATGTTTGATGTTGACCTAAAATCTCATGAGTGATAGTAAGCAAATTTGAAGATGACCAAAAAATGTTCAGAAGGAAAAAAAATCAATAGCTCCTGTAGCAAAACACATAATAAACTGACACAAACTGTTTGATTAAGAAAATGATGTAAAAATACCATGCAAATTAAGCAAAAAAGTGCTTATATAAAACACATTAAGAATTAAAACTCCTTTTTTTTATAAATGTTAGATTCTGCAAAATTTTGAGGTACAAGGAGATAGCATCTTGTCACTATAGCTATATTTGCTTACAGCGCAAGTATAAACTGTGTGAAACAAAAAAGAACCACTGTTCTTAGAAAGACATGTAATTCAGCCCTCAAGTTCTGCAAGACAACTGACAGCAGCAAGCCACAGTTTCATCCTTGCTTTGTAGGTCTGCTTTTGGAGAAAGACCAATAAATAATTTGCAGAAAGACTCATAACCCTATATTTTTCTCTGGGTATTCCTCTATCAAGTACCTTTGGAACTATATTTTCTCGATTACTTCTAGGAGGTTGATGGACCATTTTACTAGCTAAGGCAGTCCAAATAGTATTCAAATGTTTCTGTCAGATTCTTCAAGTTTTCTCTAGGACATACTTTATTAAATTATTGATGATACAAAGGTTCAGAGTAATAAAAATGCTTCAGAAATGTTTCCCTACTTTTATTACTTGGAAAGAAGCAGATCAATCATTCCTGAGCTTCGAAGCTTTCTCTCTCTTCTTCTTTTTTTTTTTTCTTTTTCTTTTTTTTTTTTTTAACCCTACCTCTCCCTACACTAATGCTAGGACTAGCTTTACTTATACATACCAGCTTTTACCTAAAACAGCATGATCTTGGTAGGAACTCTGTGAACTCTTGTCCATACAGACTCAAAATGTCAAAGCTTGGGAGAAGATTCAGGAATATGCTCCTTGGATTGCCAAACAAATCCAAGACCTGAACATAAGCTCACCAGCATGTTTCCAGTTACTTTCACCCACAGCAACTCATATACACAGTTATATTAACACATACTGACTGTGACAGAAAGGGTGTATCAGATGTTTTATATAACAATATATACATAATGAAAAGGTTGTCTCAGAACAGAATATGATTATATACAAGCTATCTGATGGCTTCCTAAGCCATGTAGTAAAATTAAGGGTTTAACATTCAAAATAATGATCTCTATTTCTTAGAGCAGTATAAACTTTAAAATAGATTATCATTAGTAGGGTAAGCTGCAGAGGTATAATAAAAAAGAGATACTGAATACTGATTAGAATTGTAAGTAACAGACTGTGAGCCTGGGAAAACACTGCCAGTACTAGCAGGTCTTACTGGCCAATGACACCTCCATGCCTGTGGATGTTGCCCGTTTGCCTCTCAGCAGCTCCTGTATACAACTGTGGCTGCTGCTTCCTTCAACCTTCCTTTCTCCCTCCTCTCAGGTTTGACCACTTGTGACTTTGAGCAAGTAAAATCTTACCTCACGGCATTTTAAAAAGTGCAGACACAAGTTCAGAGAAGCTTAACAGTAATAATCTCTGTTTCGGACAGAAAGGATTCCCCAGACTTCATGAATCCACAGATATCTTCTATCCACCTACCTGCACATGATTTGTGCCTCCTAACCCCTCAGCCACAAGCTACAGTACCTGTGCAAGGTGATGGACAGGTCAGCTTACTCCCTGTACGACAGCCTTTCTTCATGATTGTGTAGTCCTGCTCACGAGCGTGTGCCAAAAATCCAGATTAGAACTGTCACTCCATTATGATGGAAAGGCTAGAGGACAAAATTCCTCCAGTCGCATCCTCCTGTTCACAGTGCTCTGTACCATTTTCCTCACCCTTATGATACCTTTGTCTCTTCCAGATGCCTGCCTGCTCTTCAGTCTGGCCTTTAGTGTGTGTGGAGGAAAAGCTCCGAAAGATTCAGGGAGCCAGGGGTGGCAGCACGGCTGGCAGCAGACCCACACAGGATGCAGCCCCATAGTACTCCAGCAAGAAGAGCAGAGCAGGTCCGGTGATGGTGCCCAGAGTCAGCCAGCACTGCTCAAGCTCAGGCTCAGGCTCCAGATCAAGGGTATATGTGGGCAAGTATGGGCACAGCTGCAAAGTAGCTGAGGCAAGAGCAGCCCCTGAGAGAAGGAGGACAAGCCCACACAGCGGTTTTGCTCAGCTCTTCCAACAAACAGCTCTCTGCTTCAATGCTGGGCTGCTGCACTCTCAGAGCTGACCTGGAGCACAGGCAGCCAAACCCTGGGCATCCAGCACCTGACAGTTAAGCAGAGGTGTTGACGGTAGCTGACATTTGGTTGCTGCTCATCCCCTGCAGAGCTAGCTGAAGCAGAGGGGACAGACTTACAGCTGGCTTAAATCTGAGAAAGTCTCTTTTCTCTTCATGTGAACCATTGCTTACCAAAGGTTGGACCAAGTTTATCTTTCTGCTGCCTCTTCCAAGAACAGCTACTAAAGAGAGTGACTGTATTTAACATGGTGATGTGATTTGCAAGATGTTTTATAGCTTGTATGTTGGGATATCGTCACAAATGTCAGAAAAAAATCCTTAACAAAGCCTTGACATGCTAGAGAAAATAACGTTCTGTGGACTTCATTAAAAATTGAATTTGCCTGTACGGATGGGAACCATTTCTGAATTAGCAGCTCCAACAGAAGAATGACTGCAAAATTAGCTGCTAAACTTGTTACAAGCCACCTTCCATTTTTCTTCAAGTCCTACAATTAGCCAGTGACATTTCTTCATTCAAGGAATGAGAAGGGACAGCCACGAAAATCCAGTCTTTGCAAGTAGCTTGTTTTGTCCTACAGCACAATTTCTTCATTACAGAGCACCCAGGCCACCTGCTAGGGCCAATGGTTGACCAACAGTCCTATTGAAAGAGAGAATGCTACCCATACTTCCACCTTCCAAATGAATTTGAAAAGATTTTGGCCATCAGAAAAGTCTGGGGCGTATACACTTTCTGCCTAAGAACACTCAGGTTAAAAAATCTGTCACTGAGTGAAATTTATTTTCACATGTCTGAGAAAGGACTTCTCAACAGTTGCCTTGGACCATCTAAAAATCCAGCTTCAGCAGAGGACAGCACCCCACGAGTGACTTTGGAATAGCTTCTTGGCAAGGATGCAATCAGCAGTAAGCCTAATGGGTGACTATTTGGACTTCATGGTTTGTTTGAGATTGTCACTTGAGAGCTACCGCTTTCTTCACAGCATAGTTGTTGGAGTGCAGGAACAGGGATCTCCCCATCTTTATTTGAAAAGCCACAGTGAAGTTCTACATTGCTCTGAGATGAAAGCTGTTGGGAGAGAGACAAGGTTAATTTTAAGACTTTGTGGAAGACCACAGCCAGCCACTTCTCCCTGGATACTGTCTGTCTTTCTCAGTGCTTTCACAGCAGGAAGCAATGCTTTTGAGCCTTCTCACAATTAATCTTCCTAACAGACTTGAGAATAAGGTTGCTACTATAGATATTAGCAAAATACTATGAAAATGATATGTTAATGGACAAGTCAAACTTCTTTCTATAAAAATGAAGATAACTAAGTGTGGAGGAAAGGTTTGTAGATTATTTAATTTTCCATATTTTTTTCCAGGTATTGCATTTTCTATTCTAAAGAAAAAATGGGAAAAAAGTTGTTTCTAAATGAAAATAACAAAGAATCTAGTTGCATCTTGTTGTTTCATGTTGATGAAATCAAAACATATTCTTTCAGGTAATAAGAGGCCTAACATTAATGTTTTACAAATAAAATAAAAAAATGAAAAGACCTGTTTCAAAAATGTCAAACAGAATATTTCATCAGTGACAAAATACTATATTTTTAAATGTAGTTTGTATAAACCAGCATATTTTCACAAGAATCTCTCTTTGAGATAAATATTGTTTGTCAACAAATGATCTACCGGAAAAGGTCTGACCATATCCAGAGAGACAGATGTGTAATGAAAGTAAATTAAAAGTGAGAATATTTTGCAACAGCCTCAAAAATCTTACTTTAAAATTTATTTAAGTTGTATTAAATTATGAACTCCATCCCCAATGGATTGTATAGACTGAAGAACTACAAAGAAAAGGAAAGCAAGTGATTTGTTCCATTGAAACCATATTTTATTTATCTTTCATTAATTATCCAGGAAACAGAATAGACATTAAATTTGTAGATGAAACAACCATATAACAAATTGTGTTCCTTTTTCAGTTTCCTTACATATAGACCTTTCCCACATCCATTACATATTTCTCTTTGGATAATTATGAGGTCTTTTGTACTATAATATTTAACAGCTTCAAAACCTCAAATACATTACCATCAGAAAACTCCCATGAAATGCTGAAGTTTTCTGATTTGTCTTTCAAATTATATATTCCTTTGGGCAAATTTTTATTTGTTGATGTTTATGCATATATATGTGCAAGTGTATCTGGAAGAGAGTAAACAGAAGTTAGAGCTCTTCTGTATTCAACAACATGAAAAGCAATGGCAACTAGTAACAGTAATAGTAATAAAATGTTCAAGCAGTCCAATTCTAGAAAAGCACTCATCATACCCTTCACATAACTGAAACATCCTGTTTTTAAAACATTCTTCTTTCAAATACTGCCCAGGCTGCAGGTCCAATCTTCCAGCAGATAGCCAGTATGCATAAAGATTTTCAAAGTAGAGTTATCTGTCTCCTAGCAGTCTCAGAGTAGGTGTTTAGTGCAGGCACTTCAGATCAAACAGGCATACCCAAGCTAGCTTTAGACTAACTAGCAAGCGCTCTGGCTGCTAGCATGTCTCTGCTGCAGATCAGAGATGAGCACAGGCTAAGCTCTGCGTTGCTATGGCTACATTGATAGCAATACCCAACCTAGTTAGTTTAAAGCTAGCATATGTCTCCTGCTACAAGATGGAGCCTCAGTGATTGCCCTGAAGCCATGCCTGAATACTCACTCTGTAAGAATTCAATTTTGCAGAGCCATTGCGATGTGATTCAGAATCAATGGTCCCATATGTACTTCTAGGAGTACTGTGCCCTGACTTCATAAGGGCAATGTGCAGGTGTATGGTAGGTTGAATATATTCAGGTTGTTTTCTCATCGGTTTAATAAGATAAAAGAAGATTCTTCATAAGTATTCTTGTGCTGTGGTTAGCCATCTTGAGCCTCGGAGTATAACTGATTAATGGCTATGCCATTCAGTATCCTGATTTCAGATATAATAACAAAACTGCACAATGCTTTCCATGGCTCTCCACACCTTCCACACCTACAGGGAGTGTTGAGGATGTTGGCTGTCATTTTCCAGCCAGATGAGTAAAAAGTTACTTAGTAGGAGGGGAAAAGCCCAGGGGAATATCCTGTTTCTCTCTCCTTCTTGAAAGGAAAATTAAGTTTTGTATAGTATTTCACCTACCTCTGTTCCACCGTTGCAATAGCTTAGCAAAGTTGTTTCATCCACAGCTTTCAGTTGTTATTTTTAAAGGTCTTAACAAGGGTGAACCATCCATTTGAAAAGACACACACTGATTTCTATGTAGAAAATTAAAATCACCTGAGGGGTGCAAACATGGAAATCTTTGGGCCAAGCCCTACATGTGCCAAGCCTCATGCTAAGATCACCATATGTGACTAATGAACTGTTACAGATGGTTTGAGTACATTAAAATATTTTTTTAAAAATCCTTTCTCTTATATTAAGACCATAAAACCATGGTTGGCAAACTGGTGAACTGAATAATCAAGTACTAATCAGCGACTAGTAGCAGTTGAAAAACTAGCTTTGTTCTTTTTTCTTCTATTTTGTGTTAGTTTTGTTTGTTCATTTGTTAAATTTCTTTTGCAAAAGGATCAAGTCACAATGTTTTTTCCATTTAGGTTCCTCGATCAAGACATCATTTTGCAAGCATTGATTTAAATGGGTAGAAATTACATTATATAGAATCCCCTCTACCTTTTTCAATACAACAGAAAGATCATTTGCAATGTAAAATATTAAGACACATATTTAACTTATTTCCTTTTACTTTGTCTCTATAAAGATTTATAGAAAAGAAGTATTAATTTAATAGTCTTTCTCACAGTGTTAAAATATAATAATAGCTGTCCTTCTAAAAGAAAAGAACAGAAATTAGCTGGAGATTTCTGACATAGTCATTGCTTTTTCAGTCCTAGTTCTCTGAAAACAGACCAAGACAAAAATTACCCAAAAGGGAGAAGAAATATGCTTTTCATGGTGCTTACATCACTTGCAGATTCTCCATTTAAAAAAAAAAAAAGAAAAAAGAAAAAAACCACAACTGTATAGCTTTTTTAGCCTGTCAAAGATCTGCAGAATTGAACAAGCATAATGTTTGGGGATTTTTTTGTTTTGTGGGGTTTTTTTAAATTGCTTTTAGCTGTCATTATGGTCACAGATTCACAGCAATGTTATAAGAGTTGAAATCTTGCCTGGGTAAGGCTTATTAAGCAGAAAAGGAAAAAAAAAAAAAAAAAAAAAAAGGAGAGATGAAAGAAAAAGGGGAAGGGAAGAGATACACAAAGAAGAGTGACATCAAGAATCAATGCCTTACATTAACATTGTGTTCAGGATTTGGCTTTAGCTTGTAGGTAGCAATTAAAGTTCAGAAATAGTTGCTTTGCCTCAAAAAATTTCATCTCAAAACCAAAAGGGACTGTTATTTGATGGATCCAACTACCAGATTAAGCACATCCCCTGGAAGAAGAGGGGTTACACATTTAAGATTTTAGTTTACCTGACCCAGGCAAAAGTCTTTATTTTACCAACCCTGCATCATAGATAAGTCCTTCTTATTTGACAACTGATGTAAGTTTTCTCTGAGTGTCTCCTGTCAGAGTTTTTCTTTTTTAATAAATGAGTACTCACTGATACAGGGAATCTTGAAATTTCACATCCTAATTAAGTGGCCCACACTATCTGTCTGCTACCTGTCCACCAAGCTACACTATCTGTCTTTTCCTTTTGGCTCAAGAGATACTTAACAGAAATGACAGAAAACTGTAAAGATAAAGTGTGAGAGTCTGATTCTGCAGACCCATAATGAGATTACCCCCTGGGAATGTAAAATACTTGGTTTCAAAGGGAGAGCGAACTATTAAACTTGGTCTCCTATTTCCGAGGTTGGTATCGTTCACCACAATGACCGTTCTGGAGCTCACAAAGCATTTTCTCTGCCATTTTAAGCAAACAAACCTAACAAATCTTTCTTTCTGAACTTAGAGTTAAATTTTCATAAAATATTCTGATTTCAGTAAATCATCCCTTTCCAACAACAAGTCATAGAGAATTTTCTGACTAGTTTTAGTAGCATCTGATTTACTGCTCTGGCCTAGAGATATTTTAGGATCAGTTATGCAATCTCACAGCTGCTGCAGTCTATTCCTGCAAATATGTGATAGAAGTAATGATGTGCATTACTTCTAATCCATCTCCACCACCTCCAGCAAAAAACTTCCTTTATATTAATCAAGGTATATTCCTGTAACTTCAGGTGTAATTTTACCCACCTCAATTTCTAGGAAGTCCCAGTTTATTTTCTTATAAAGTGATGATTTTGAAACAAGATGAAAACATCTTGTTACAATATTGCAACCTAAAAAAAAAAGAAGTATCAAATTCTGTTTGTTTCAAACTTTGCATTTTTAAAAGAATGATATTAAGCAACAGGATGAGTTGGATTCTGATAACCTTGAGCAACTTAAAATAAAATCCACTTGCATTTGGGAACTTGCTCATGTGATTCCTTAGGTGGGTCTGCAGGAAGAAAATTAATATGAAAGCTGAAAGATTGCAATAATATAGAGTTTTAGGAGCAGAATTAATTGATAGATTGAAAGCACATGCAGGTATTTGTTTTGGGCTAAAGACCTGTTGTGAGTGTTGGAAAAAGCAGATGTGAGAAATCAGAACGAATAGATGAGTGACTGACAGGCATGAGTGAACAGCATATTAGGTTAAAAAAGGGGACTTTATATGAAAGAGGAGAGACTCACCTTTCTTTATTCACCTGGTATTAGAAGTAGCATTCATTGCCATAAAAAATATAGAACAGGTGGAGTAAGGTATCAAAATCCCAAATCACTTTTCTTTTTGAAATAAACTGATGATTCAGAGATGCACTTCATAATGTATCTCCAAAAGTGGTGGTGCTACGAGGAAGGTTCTGCCAAACTGAAGGTATAAATGGCACTTTTTTTTTTTTTTTTTTTTACTGCATGAATATTGACTCTTTAATGCCAGACTACAAGTTAAAGGCATTTTGGGAAATGTAGTATAAGAATGATGGGCATTAGAAGTCTTGTGACCATAAGGCTATAAAGGACTTTTGTGAGTGTGGGGTCAACCTTTGAGTTGAGTTGAATTGAGTTGAGCTGGGGGGAGAAGGGGGTTGGATTGGGTTGAGTTGTAAAGATTTTTGTTAGGGAATGTGAGAAAGTTATAGCAGACCTAGTCAGGAGCAATGTCCATCCAGAATGGCCTGGATAAATAAAGCAGCTATATGCATTTCAGTGTAAAGGTGATATTTTTATTCTGTGAAATCCTTTGTTTGCTCTTTCCAGAAGGGGTGGTAGAGCATCTTTGTTGGTACTCTTATCCCAAGCAACAAGAAAAATTACTTTTAGGAAAGCCAAGTACTTTTGAATTATTTCAAAGTAACTTTTGAGTGAATGTGTCCTACAGCTGCCAAAAGAAGAGAATTAAAGATTGGTTTAAGCTGAGAATATTGAAAGATGTCGACAGCTGTAACAGCAACAATAAGGATTGTTGTGATCTGAGGGAGCAACTCTTTACCTTGGGGGAGGCAAACATGGTGCTTCAGGTGGATAGTAGCAGGCTTCAGTGATCTGGATGAGGGGTGAAGTATTTTTACATGAATTGTATTGGAGTCTTTTCTTCCTCTTTTAATCCTAGAGGGGGGCTGAATACATGTTCTGACTAAAAAGCCCATCAAAAAATGAAACATTTTTCTGAAGGAAAACTGAAACAAGGATTACCACATTAAAGAAGCAAAGTCATCTGAAGTTGGAAACCAGTGGGGAATTAATGAACATCTGAAGCAGCAATTCCAGAATGTTTCAGTAAGAACCTGTTGCTCACCCACTGAGAGCTCTAACACAATTACTTGTACTCCCAACACAGACCTTGCAAAACTTGAGGCCATCTCTGAGAATCTGTCTCATTATGTGTTGTTTGCAGACTTAGGAATGGTTTTGCTATTTATAAGGAAAATAACAACTATAATAAAATGTGGGAAGAACTGTTTCGACTAAATTTTGTGGACTAGACTTCATAGGAAGAGTTTCAATAAAAAATATTTTTAATAGGCCACTCAGAAATCCAGTCTTTAAAAAATTTCTACAGACTAAGTGAGTAAAAAAAATCCCATTGAATTTGCTTTTTGAGAAGATTGAGACTCTTCATAACAACAGGCCAGGTGAAAGAGGAGAAAAGTATTAGGGAAGTTTCTTAGAAACAGAATGAAAATGGGATTAGAAACAGCCAGAATCAGGCAATGTGGGAATTCAAGCCTGGATTTTTCACATATCAGTTAAGTACCCTTTGCTTCTTAAATCTCAAAAGCTACTGGGCTTGGTCCATATCAAAACTGAACACCCAAGAATCAATACTTTTCTTACTACAGTTTTATTTTCTGGCCAATGTTAATGACTAAAATTCCAAATAGTTGTGCTTTGTGAATGTCTTAAGGATACCTATAATTATGTTATGGTTTCTAAGTTATTTTCTATTCTCTGAAATAAATGTATGTCCTATGTGGAGATATCTTCTTTCAAGTGTTCAAAATAACTTGAAAAAGTAAGAAAACAAAAACTATTTGAAATAATTTTTGAAAAATTATTTGAAAAACTATTGATAGTTTTGGATAAAGTGTTGAAATAACGACTAGTATAATTATTTCTATAACCAGAATTAATGTTGCAATATGCAATAAGAAAATGTATAAGAAATTACACAACTTCTAAGAACATGGTTTTTGCTTCACCCTAAGGAAAAGAGGTCATTCACCTGCTACAAAAAAAAAAATGCCATCCATCCACTGCAAAAAGTGTCTTTTCATCAGCCTTTTGGTTTCAAATTAAATATTTGCCAATATTAGCTGATCACAGGAGACAGTACATATTATGTTAGTTTCACTGTCTTTGAAAGATCAAAGGGTTTATTCTATTTTTTTCACTGTGGACTAACTGACATTACAATATAGTACCAGGAGAACATTATTCTTGCTTTCTAGAACCTAAAACTTGGCTAGACCTTTCCTTGTATCTCTTGCTTTCTAGAACCTAAAACTTGGCTAGACCTTTCCTTGTATCATTTGGTGAACTGCCTCAGTTCAACACTTTCTTGTACTTTGATAGGTTTTTTTGCTTAGCTTTTCTACTAGGATTGAAAAGTATGACAAATGATATGTCCAGTTTTTCAGTACATCTTTAATGCCAAAATAGCACCAGCAGAAGTTTGTTAGGTGTTTTGATTCTATTTCTTTTTATACAGGCCTCTTTTGAAGTGCATTTAAACATGACTTAGCTACATAAAAGCTTTGGAGAACGCAAATGAATCAGAAACATCAGTGTTATAATCCTCTTGGTCCTAGCATCAGAAGGTGATGAAAGACTGCTTATGAGAACAGCAGGACTATGCTGTCTGTGTTCTTTCACTAATTACCTCACATGGGCAGCAGAGCTGAAAGGTAATGTTAGCAAAAAGAGCGCTGAAAGGGAGGTTATAGTATACTTGCAGTATTACTTACGAGGTTAGAGAGATGGCAGGGATTAATGGAAGTTTTAAGTTGGGGGAAAAAATTGGCAAATGATTTTGAAACTTTGGGATTAGGTTTCTTTCAATAAACACACACAAACAATGATCTATTTTTGTCTCAATAAATACAAAAGAGTAAATAAGAATAAAAGAACCTGAGTTATATCAACAACAGTGTCTGCAGGGAACTGTCAAAGGGTCATGGGGACATGTTGGTCCCTTGATGAAAGTTTCTTAAACTTTCTTGATCCAAAACACCTCTTTTTACTAAGAAAAGATGAAAAGATATGTTGAAGTGCTGAAGCTGCTATGCCTTGTTGCCTGACTGTTGTGATGCATAGCTGTAGCATCACAAATAAGTATTTATTTTCCAGAAAAAAATTGCTCCACTGAAGGTAGTAATGGCCCAGCACTCAAAATGAAAATCTGCAGCATATCTTAAACTGTATGGTTTCAGAAGATTACTTGACACCATCTAGCTGTTCTAATAAGAAAAATATTCTGACTGCCTGAGTCAGACTGTACACCCAGACTGCAGAGAACAGTAGCGTAACTAAATAAGACTGTCAAGTACAGTCCTCTGAAATTTGGACTGTATTTTGTGTTCACTTATATTATATGAAGCTTGTTTTTTAAAAAAACTGTTAAGGATTTAAGAGGCAAGCGTAGAGAAACCTCCAGCTAGATGGTTTGCCACAAGCCAAAGCAATAGCTCACTTTGATATAAATATGATATTTTTATTGTTTTGTTCATGAGACACTGTTTATGCCTGTGTTCCCACAAATACAAATGCTCCAGAATCCCTAATCTCCTTGGTTGGAGTCATGATTCTTGCTTAGAAACAAAGATTTTAAAGGACTCTCCTAAGCCTTTGGAAGTGGTAGAGTAGAACATTAACTTCAGATTCATCTAAGAACTGACCTTTTTTCCCCAGAGTCTTGTACTTTTTCAGGCCTGCTTTCCAGTTCCTGGAAGGTAGAGTCCAGAGTATTCATTTGGGCAAATTAACATCAACTACCATTGATTTTTCTTGTCTGATGTTTCTCATTAAGAGTTGCTATTTTACTTGAGACTAAAGTGATTCATTTGAGATGTCTTGGGTTTTAAATTTCCCGCCAAATTCACGCACTTATTCTTGCACACTGAAGAGTTCCTGGCCCTCAGATAGTTCTTCAGTGGCTAGAAGCTGGCAATCTAGGAGCTCAGCTTCGGTGAAATCAGCATTCTTTATTAATACATTAAATGACACTACTGAGGTATATTGATATTTCTGGTTATTTTCAAAGTCTCGGGAATTTACTTTCTGCAAAGTTAATTTTTCTGAGGGAAGGATGGCAGATGTAGAAGAATGGAACTCATTTATTCTGAGTTGTATTTAAAGACAAACTGAAAGAAAAGAAATTAAAGAAAAAACTGCAAGACTGGCTAGAAGTAGTGCCATACCTCCTTGAAAATTATGGATGCAAATAGGGTTCCGTCCTGACATCTCCAAATACATAACAGAACAAAGATTCCCATATAGTTAAAGAAATTAAGAATCTATTTCCTCATCATGTTGAATCCATTACTTTTAAAGGCAACAATGTAATAGGGTCTATTCTATGAGCTATTATTAGAATGGCAAATGTTTTCTGCTATAATATTCTATGTAATATGAAACTCATTTTGTTGAAATAGATGCATGCAAGATTTTAGTCTGCTGTAACTTCTCTGAAGTCAATGAATTTACTCCCGCTAAGAACAAGGTTTTTGTATAAATAGCTCTCATTAAAACATACGGTGTCTTGTATTTTCCCCTGTCTTTTACAGTGTAATGAGATTTCCATTTTGCCTTGCCCAGTCTTTTCTTTTCTCTGACCTGAGTTCTGTGCAGGTAAACTTGTTTTCTCTTTTTTAATTCAGTAACAGTCTGGATTTTTTACTCCTGCATGCTTGATGCCCATTTTCACTTTGTACTTGTACAACTTTCTCAGTACTATAATGTATCTTTATTTCCTCTAAACCAAATGTCAATTCTCAGATGACCTGGTAGTGATCTAAAATCTTTCCTTAGATATGTGTATGTCTCTTGTGCTTAGGGAAAGCCATCCAAATATATTTGAAAGTAAAATCAGCTGAGAATCCTTTCTTCCCCTCCTTTAGCTTCTTGCTCACTTATATTTTTACTTTTCTATGTTTATATTCCTGTGATTGAGCTAATGCAAAATGGTTTTACATGTTCATGTATTCCCAAATATTGTAATAAAATCTTCCCCTTCTCAAAAAGTGAATCAAAAAACTGACTCTCATCTTCACCTTTATTGTGGTCCTATACTTACTGACTCAAATACTATATTTCTTAATACCTTACACATTGTGCCTTATACATGGCTATTGTTTTCACTTAGTTCATCCATCAAAGTTCTTTACTTTCTTTTTACATAGCTTTTAATGCATTTCCCCTCTCAGTTTATCATTGTATGCTCTATATAATAGCAAAAATTTTCTTCAGTTTTGGGATGAGTAAATGCTAACTCATTTCCTTGCCCTGTATTCCAATATCTAACTTTTAACCATTTTGCTTTCTCTTCAGATAAAAGGGACTAGTATTTACCCACCCTTTCTGGAATACAGAGGTGGTTCATGCCATATGGGAAGCATGTGATGCTCTAGGAGAAGACAAATATTAAGTATATGTGGAGGTGCTGTGGCTTGAATAATATTGCATCAACATTCCTCTTAAGTAAATAATATACTTAATATTCCTTACACAATATTTTCAGGAAAATAATTTTAATATTGCAGATATTATTTTTAGGACTAAAACTTGTACTAAAATGAGAGTAAACACAGCCAAAGAATAGAAATATATCATCCATGTAATGGATTGGTCAAAAATAGCTTCTGACTGCTACTTAATTCAAAGCTGATAAATCACCTAGAGATGAAGACTTCTTACTCCTGGTTGTTCTAAAATATTTTAAATGTTGCATTGACTTGAGAAATTTATGGGAGAGTTTAAGAAAAATGGCTAACAGAAGAGGGAGTTCCAATGAGATGTTATTGCTTGTGTTTACCTGACTAGGTTTCTGTTCAACTGTGAGGAGAATCCAATTTTGATACTTCATGGCAGTGTGATATCATGATTTCTCTCATGCTTTCCAGTTCATACTACATCTAAGTAAATTATCATGAGTATTTTTCTTGTTTTAGTATTTATTGTTATGGTCTTGGCCAGAAATAAATAACTGTACTTGAGTTTACTGAATTCTTTCAAACAATAAAAAATACAGTTTGTATTACAAAAATGTTTCTACCCCATGAGTAGAAGTACACTACTGCTGAAGCTAATTACATGAACTTTTTTAGGTAAACAGTAAATAGATCAGGAAACAAATTCAACTCTGATTTTTTTTTCATTCAAAAAGACATTAGTAACATCTATAAATTATATGAGAAATAATCCCTACATTTGAAAATGTAGGAAAATGCCTAGACTGGGACATGTTTGAAGATTTAAATGAATAAAAATAATAGTACAGAATTATTTAAGTAATAATTACCAGCATTTAGCAATTGGCTGGTTATTTAATGGCCCAATTGAAAGGACTGTGCTTTTTTTAATATGTTGATAAATCTGTCATTTATTTGTGGTTAGTAACCAATTTTCAGGCATTTTGAATGCAGAACTATTCCATTAAATTTATAAATTCATTAAAGTCCCTGTGAACCAGATGGCATAATATAAGAAATGTTTGAATCACTCTATAATTAAAGCTTCTAACATGTAATAGTCTAGCTGTATGTTTGACAGTTTGTTACATACATTAAAGCTTAGAGCACTGCAAAATGTTGTGTAAATAACAAATTCATTTCTAATGTCTTGAATTTAGAGTCATTCAGATAGAAAGGATCATGACTGTAACAAATTTATATTCTGATTCTTGAGTTCAGTGTCTTCTTCCTGTTATTCTGAAGGGCAGAGGTCATAATGCATTTTCAGTGTCTATTAAAGCAGCAGAAAAACAATTTACTGAACTAATTATATATAGACATCATCTGTAATGTTACAAAAGTGTTATACATATAGGCAAAGTAAGGAAAAATGGCTCTTTCTGGTGTGCTTTCTTTTGAGGTTCTCTTCTAGAGAGCTCTTAGAGCTGGATGGTCAAATGCTTTTTCAGCTTTTTAGGAGTAAGTGGCAACTCAGCTCCCTGAGAACTTGAGGAAAGACATCAAAAGAGAAGCATCTGTTAGCCAAAGAGTCATCCACATTGACCCTTAAAAAACTGCTGGAACCTGATGGAGGAACTCCTCAGGCCTTCAGAGAGATTGGCTTGAATTCTCAGCCCTTAGGCAAGATAGAAAGAGCAGGGAAGATTTCATTCCCAGACCAGAAGTAAGAGCTATGGCAAGAACTGCACCTTGGGAAGACAATGTGCATTTTAACACTTCTGGGAAGTACGGTTCTCTCGGCAAACAGTATCAGCTCATCTGGCTAGGTAGACCAGAGGAGCCATAGGCAGGATGACATCTGTTCTCAGCTTACCCTGTTTCTGGGTCAGTTCAACGTAACGGCAGTGTCAGTGGAGATCAAAGGTGCCAAGCCTCTCTGCTGAAACACAAAGGAAAGCCTCGCCAATTCCTTCTATTAATTGCCTGTTTGTGCAACCAGGCAAAAGAAAGCTGTATGCAGACCAGACCAAGGGTGTGAAACTTTCTCCATGTCCAAGATCCTCCTGAATGGTTCTCAACTAGTCTGACAGAGTGAGCCCAGCTGCCCTGTTGTGGCTGAGGTGTCCTCTTTACTGTGGTCTATCTAGTGTCTAATACCAGATACTAGTACTAGTAGTATCTAGTATTATATACTAGTCCTAAGAACACTTAAGAGTGTGGTCGTGCACCAGACAACACACACACTTGAGAGTTTTTCTCTATAGAGTTGGTGTCTTACTGGATCATGTAATAACTGAGACATTATTGGAAAACTTTGTGATACCAAATCCTGTTTACTTTGTAAAAGTTGCAGAATTGATTCGTATTCCTGATTTTTTTTTTTCTTTTTCTCTCTCAAGACGAATGGGCTGCAAAATGATCACTTTACTTCTTAATGTGTTAATTGTTGCAAAGTAACAGTACAAAAACTTACAGCTTCCTCCAGAGGGCTTTCTCTAAACTGGGGTTGCACTTTACGCTGATAAGTCAGCTTTTTTCCTGACCTTAGTTTTTGTAGAAGCTTTCATTAGTGGATCACCAACGCCTCATGATAATTGGAGACAATTATGCAACCTTTCTAATGCTTCTGAATCTGCGTTATTCAATTTCAACATTTTAGGTCATCTTGTTTGAAGAGCTGAACAGGTGAAAGTGACAAAAACATAGACCTATTATACTGAAGTTTCAGGGTTAAACGAGTGACTTGATGAATGACATTAGCATTTAGCCCTGTCATACTGACAGATGCTGGTTTAAAAAGGTCCTGCATTAGCCTACTGAGTCCCTGGATATTCCTGGATCATGGGGTTTCTTTAAGTCATAAGTAAGCCAAGAAAAAATGATCAGTCTGAAACTGAAGCATAAAATTTAAAAAATATCCCTCCCTCTGTGTATCTCTCTGAAGTAAATAAGATCATTACACAAAACACTGTAATATGGAGACTAAGAAAGTATTGGGTTCATTGGTTCAGTTAGTTTAGCAGCTGGACAATAGCCAGGGGATATAGTACAGGTAAAAAGTTCAGATAAAATTCCTTTTTGATAAGTATTGTCATATATTTCTTCTTCTCCACATTTTTTCTTCATTATGCATTTTGATAGAAAGTTTCCATGAAGCTTTCCTTTTTAAACAATTTTTTACATTGGCAAGAAATTGAAAATAACTACTTGAAAAAAATGCTATGTACTTTTATTCTAATATAACATTTAAATTTGATTTTTAATTAACTCTGCACTGTTTACATGAATACAGTCATTCAAAATACATGAAGAACCTTTAAGGATGTGTTTTGAAAGCAAATGCAATATATTTATAATGTATTTATTCTAAAATATAATGATTTATTTATTTATTCTAAAAGATAATACACAATTCATCTGTTTTCTGAATCTTCAGTGTGCATAGGCATGTATATGTATGATATAATCTTTTTCTTTATTCTTCATATTAAATCAAAGCAGGCACTGGGAAAAATGAAAGTAGGGAATGGTCGTTATTCAAACACATATGTTCCATTTTTCTTTTTTTTTCTTTTAAACCTGAGTCTATCTGACCTCAGTAACAACTTTCTCACTATTCACACAACTTCCTCACACAACTTCCCCTATTATAGAATAGAGACTTCTCAATAAGAAATCAGATTGACTTTGAGAATCAGGAAATCATAAGAAAATGAACTTTGGCCTAGATATTTCTTTTTATTCAAGTATTTCCAAACTGATTGGCTCTTTTATGTGCAGGAAGAAGACTTCCTAATTTTTAGTGCATCCTACTGATGCTGAAACTGGAATTTGGTTGTCTTAATCAATGTTTGCTCTCTTTTCCATCAAGCAGAAGACTCAATATTTCAGTTGGTGATTTCTAAAGCAGAAGTCAATTGTCATCTTAGGATATCCATTGAGGTTTTGTGTGGCTGTTTCTCTCATGACTATGTACTTTCTTTAGAACAGATGTTGTAGGTCTTAGGTTAAAGATTATTATCCCAGTGAAATGTTGTAGGCATAGAACAAAAAAAAAGTTAAAACATGCTTGAAACTTACATGATCTAAATTGAACATGACTCATGTAAAGATCAAGAATTTATGAAATGCATATCATTAGACAAAAAAGCATGTGTTAGTGTTGGTTTACATTGACTTTTTTGTATCATAAATATCAAGGGAGAATTTTAAAGGGATTATACTTAATTGTAAATAATGGTTCCTACCAAGGAAAACAGCCTTAGTAACTCACACTATTTGAATATATTACTAAGTGTGTAAGACATAAGTTTGATAATGTTTTGAGAAGATGTTTCCTTGAAGTTAAGATTGAAATTAAGTACTAAATGATACCTTATAATAAACTTTAAAAGTCAGCAAATAAAGATTAGAAGAAAAACCCACTGTTAATTACAAGAGAAAAATTAAAACTGGAGTGCTTAATGATTCATAATTAGGTCTTACTTTTATGCATATTTCATTCTTATGATGAAAAAGAAAGAAAACCATAAAAATTTTGATTATATTATGCTTTGAAAATATTGTGCTTATCTTAAGTTACCTAGCTTTCTTAAGCTTACTTTAAATGTACCTTCTATGACTAAGAAGGAAAATTACAAAGACATTTGAAGATACTTATTTTCTTTGGCTTACCATAAGAACTGAAGAGTTGCCTTACAGTGTTGAAGAGTGACATATCACAAACCTTTGGAAGAAATCTTTGCCATTCCAAAGGAATTATGCTACAGTTACTGCTATAGAACACTGCACAGACCAGAGACATAACAATTTTTATTTAAAAGTAATATTTAATGTTAACTATTATACTGAAAGACATGCAAAAGCTCTTGTTTCAGGGAATAAGCTAATATTTAGGTACAGGCTTGAGGGCAAAACCATCAAGTGGGGAAGGAATTGTCCCATATCTGCCTATAACTTTCTAATCTCCTTACATCTTCATCTGAAGCATTTGGCACAAGACCAGCAAGCTCTGCTGAGAACCATTCCAGACTCCAGAAAAAAGAATATGTTTAAGCCCCTATAGTCCTTTTATTATGTCCTTTTCTGTTTGCTTTCTTCTGCTCCTTTTTTGCTCTCCTATCCTTGAATAAAATCTTTGTGAAATGGGATGTGTCAAAATAACTTCTGTCTTCTACTGTGTCCAGGCACCCAAAGAACAGTGCTAGCTATCTTTCCATTTGCCTTTGAAAGCCAAAAGGTTGTTGTTGAGATCATGAGTTAGATTCAGGGAGATCCTATATACTGTAGTAGCTCCTAGTGTATGGGCATGCAAACCCCTGTATGCTGGAAAGATTTTTAAGGCTGTTGAACAATAACAAATTTGCATAAATTGTTAGACTTTATATACTTCTGCAAAATAATAGTGAAGGTGGACCTGGGTTTAAGGGAAAATAGCTCTATATTTATCTGAATTTGTTCTAGCCCTAAAATGATATTGATTTGAGATTTAGAGCCTCAAATCACAATTTCTTTCTGATGCACTAACTTGTTATAGGAGGCTATGGATGATGAATGTTTACATAGATTCAAAAAATGATTGGGAAAATCATGGCGAAAATATCCTCTGGGCATTATTAAATACAAGGGTGACACTTCTGATTGAGGTCCCTGAACATCAGTTTGCTGTGGCTTGGGAAGGAAGACTACATACCTTTTCTTCTTTCTTTTCATTTGCTACAAAGCAACTTGGTCTCTTTTTGACATTAGTTTGATATGAACTTGCCAGTTCTTCTGGTACAGTATTTTTGTTTTGTGCATAAAAAATGTAAGGAAACCCACATTTACTTCAGTTTGGAAAGCTGATCTGCAAGGCCTTTAAGTTGAATAAATGAAACTAAATTAACTGGAAATTTGCTGATTTTAACAAATTTTTCATAAAAAGTGACTGTCATCGAAAAAATGAAAGGAGATAAAGTACAGGGAAGATAAATTATGTAGTAAAGTTAGGAAAGGAAAATGGAAGCTAATGAAATTTTGAAATTACAAATTGAGGTTGACTTTTGATGTATGTTCATTTTTTCTCTGAATGTAAATTTTTAATTCAGTTCAAGGGAAATAAGACTTAGGACTGTTCCATTTTAAAGTTTCAACTAGATTATTGATCCCACTCAGTTCCCTTTTAAGAATCAATTAAGTTGATTGGCACGTAAAGAATGACATTTAGCCGAAATATCCCTTTCTGTGAATGTTTGGAAGACTCTTTCTCCTGTCTTTCAACTGCTGTAAAATGGGATTAGTATGATAACAATCCATCCATACAGTAATTTAGCAAACATTTTGGCATTCGAGGATTGTCTCTTCCTCTGGCAGAGCCCGTATATCAATGATCATGAGATTATCATGTGTACCAGCAGCATGGAGCATTCAGCCTCTCCGGTCACAAATTCCTCCCTTGTTTGTCAGTGAAAATCAGCAAGCAGACATGGTATTCAGCACTTATGCAGAAGAGAAAATGTAGTGAAGTGCGGACATCCACAGAAATTCATTTAAAAATAAAACTGCTTCCTAAACAAGAAAGAAAAGTGTCATCTACTGTTGAAAAATTTTAAAAATGTAGACTATGGATTCTTAGCTGGACAGCCACAAATTGTTCCCAACAGTTCAAAGCCTTGTTTCCTTTGTCTTCTTGGTAAATGAGAAGAGGGTCTCAGTTAGATGCTGTAAAGATATCAAAATGGATCATTAGGGTCCAGAATAAGGACAAAATTATTTTCTGTATAGGTTCTAAAACTAGCATCAGAAAGTGCAGGCAGTAATCTAAAATCATAGAACCATAGGATCATAGAATCATTTAGGTTGGAAAAGACCTGTAAAATCATCTAGTCCAACCATCCACCCAACACCTCCATGCCAACACCTCCATGCCTACTAAACCATGTCCTGAAGTGCCACATCTACACATTTTTTGAACTCCAGGGATGGTGACTCCACCACCTCTCTGGGCAGCCTGTTCCAATGCTGGACCTCCCTTTCAGTAAAGAAATTATTCCTAATATCCAATCTAAACCTCCCCTGGCACAACTTCAGGCCATTTCCTCTCATCCTATCGCTAGTTACTTGGGAGAAGAGACCGACCCCCACCTCACTACAAACCTCCTTTCAGGTAGTTGTAGAGAGCGATAAGGTCTCCCCTCAGCCTCCTTTTCTCCAGGCTAAACAACCCCAGTGCCCTCAGCCGCTCCCCATAAGCCTTGTGCTCCAGACCCTTCACCAGCTTTGTTGCCCTTCTCTGGACACGCCCCAGCACCTCAATGTCTCTCTTGTAGTGAAGGGCCCAAAACTGAACACAGTATTCGAGGTGCAGCCTCACCAGTGCCGAGTACAGGGGCACAATCACTTCCCTACTCCTGCTGGTCACACTATTTCTGACACAAGCCAGGATGCTATTGGCCTTCTTGGCCACCTGGGCACACTGCTGGCTCATATTCAGGCAGCTGTCAACCAACAGTCCAGGTCCTTTTCTGCCAGGCAGCTTTCCAGCCACTCTTCCCCAAGCCTGTAGCGTTGCATGGGGTTGCTGTGGCCCAAGTGCAGGACCTTGCACTTGGCCTTGTTGAACCTCATACAATTGACCTCGGCCCATTGATCCAGCCTGTCCAGGTCCCTCTGCAGACCCTTCCTACCCTCGAGCAGATCGACACTCCCACCCAATTTGGTGTCATCTGCAAATTCACTGAGGGTGCACTCAATCCCCTCATCGAGATCATTGATAAAGATATTAAACAGGACTGGCCCCAAAACTGAGCGTTGGGGAACACTGCTTGTGACTGGCCGCCAACTGAATTTAACTCCATTCACCACAACCCTCTGGTCTCGGCCATCCAGCCACTTTTTTACCTAGTGAAGAGTACACCCGCCTAAGCCATGACCTGCCAGCTTCTCAAGGAGAATGCTGTGGGAGACAGCATCAAAGGCTTTACTAAAGTCCAGGTAGATAACATCTACAGCCTTTCCCTCATCCACTAGGTGGGTCACCTGGTTGTAGAAGGAGTTCAGGTTGGTCAAGCAGGACCTACCTTTCATGAACACATGCTGGCTGGGCCTGATCCCCTGTTGGCTTGCACATGCCTGTTGAGCACGCTCAAGATGAACCGTTCCAAATATTCTACCTTTTCTCTTTATTAGGGTAGTAGTATTCATTCAAAAAAGTCTTTCTTTTATTTCTTGCAACCTGGGATGGTTGTCATTAAATAAACGTTTTGGATCAAAGTGTGGGAAGTTCATAACTCAATAATCATACTTCTGACTGTTTAGAGAGATACTAAAAGCTGTTTCCAAAATGTTGTTAAAGTTAGTGTATGTAGAAGCATACTCTTTCAACTGACATTGACAAAATTAAATCTTTCCATGTAATGAATTTTCTTTGAGAAAAATGTTTTTATGGAAGAATTACTAAAACTATTTGCTAATAGCTTTCTGTTAGTGACTGTTTAATAGTGAATGGATGCTTCAAATGAATAAAATAAGCAAGGGACAAGGAAACGAAAACTGTAAAAGAAGAGTGTGTGAGATTTGTTTAAAACTCTTACTTAGGTATTAGTTTTCTAGCTTTTTACGGTGATAACTATTGCCCCCTTCTGATGTGAGTTAGAAATAGCCCTCATTTTCTCAGCTTGTGATAGCTCTCAAACCTGGCTTAAGAAAATGTGTTCTGACTTCTCCCTTTCTCTTCTGCACATGTAAAGATGGAGGTAACTTTCATCAAAAGTTAGACCATTGTACAGTCAGAAGGATTCCACTGGCTCTCACTGCTGCAGATATCTTTATTCCCTAACGTCCTACAAAAATGTACAGTGCTTTTGTAGGGTACCCAGACATTTTCTTCTTTTTATATAGCTTGCAATTAGCAAAAGATCATCCTCAAGAAGAAACATCTATGATATTAATATTAACTGTGTATCATTGTAAACAAATCTCATTTTAAGGAAAGCATAAATTTAAAACTCCATCTTATATTACAACAGAACAAATTTTTTTTTCCTAGATCTGGTATAACGCTCATTAGTCTGATTGTTGAAGTTATCCTGGAGGCTCGACAGATCAGTGTAACCCTCAGTGCTCCAAGTTGTGCAAAGATGTGCAGCAACTGGTGCCCTCCTTACAGTGAACAAGGTGCAGTTACATCTCATTGCACTCCAACTCTGCTGTGTTTGGAGGCATTTGCAAAGGAAAGTGAAGGGCAGGGTGGGAGGTTATTTGTGTAAATCTAGTTCCTTTTCTCGAGAACCAGAAATATTGAGTATAGCTGCAGCTTGAGTGAGGTAGGAGTCAAAGAGACTGAGTGGAGATTTAATTCTATAGAGGTTTAAGTAAATATCAGAGATATAATAGTATTAGGAGCATTTCTCAAAGATGGGAGCCTGTGAAAGGTGTATTTAATATCATCCTAAAATTAGAAGTTGGTTTATAGACTCAGTGTATGAGGAAGTCAGGAATCCCACCATTCCAGAATTCAGAAACTGTGTTTTTGGCATTTTCTCACCATGTGTAACTTATTCCAGCAACAGAAGGGAGGATCTGTGTCGCCGCCTGGTCCTGTTCCCACTCTGCAAGAGTCATAAAGCAAGGAGGGAGGTTTGGTCATGTACTGCCTCAGTAACGGAGCAACATGTCCAACTCCCATGCCTACTGTTCAATTGTCAGTTCCTGCAGTATTTGATTAGCTCCTGAGTCAAGGCCCAGAACATCTGCTGTAATTTGAACAAATAATGGAGCTAAAAATGGAATAACAGGTTAGTCTTTGCAGTTCCTCAATATTTCTTAGATGTGCCTGTGTTTCTGTCGCTCCATTGTTTTTGTATCACTTTCTGGTTTTCCTTGGCATCATGACAAGATGACAGCTTTGTGTGATGGCATTGGCATGTTCATACTCTTTATGACAGTTGTTAGCAAAATATAGTTTATCCTAGAAAAAAGATGGTTTAATTTTGCAGACCTTTGGCTTTTTACTCTGTTTTCCGTTCCACTTCCTTAATCTCCTGCAGAATTTTCTCTGAAGTTTTGAGCAACGTTAAGGTCACTAGGATGGCCGTTAGCCTGTCACAGCTGCCAGTATTAGATATTGGCTATGTTAATTACTTTTCAGGCATATGGACCCACCCCAGCTTGATCAATTTATTAAAATATTGTGGCACAGCCTGCTCAGTTACCATGTAATGCTGTTAGAGAGTTGTTGCAACCCCTGGAGGTGAGTCCGCAAGCGAGAAGAGAGCAAGGGTCCCGGCGACTTTGTTCAAGCAACATCCTTTCAATCAGCATCAAGGAGAGGAGCAGCAGGCAAGTCAATATGTCAGGAGGCTGCCCGGAGGACCTCGTGACACCATGGCCCCATCTCTGACTAGGAGTCTTTACAACTGCTTTACACGGCTTCCCTTATCTGTGCATGACGAGCTCTTGCAGGCTTCTGCACAGAATTTAACAGAATTACTTTTCCAAGTGGAACAGATTCTCACTAGGTATCAAATCCCATTACATTAAATGACAGCCAGTCTAAAACGTCTTTCCTGCCTCACTTGGCCATCTTAAATTTTTAATTTCATCTACATTTACCCTTTTTGCACTGAAGACCTTTGGTAAGAAACCAGGCTTACTATCTTAAGATTGTCAATGACATCAGAGTGTTGTTTTATTTATCCCATTGACTAGTCTTCTTGGTTTGGTCTGTGCGGGGGGAGGGGAGGGGGGTTGGAGCCATTGCAGCATGATGAAAATGAATTATTTTAATTGTTTATTCTCAGTCAACTAATAAGACTATTATTAGTTGCTAGAAAATGTTATATTGAGGGCCGATGTGAAAAATAACATTGAATTTGAATTTTTTCTTATCCTATTGTCTTTGAGCCAGGAGAATTTAGATTAAATCTCTATAGTTATTATGGTGCTGTTTATCTTTTTATTTTTGTTTGTTTTCCCCTAAATGAAAGAGATAAAAGATTAGCATATGGTTATACCTGCAAATGGCTTCCAGCAGATTTGCTAAGCTATAGCCTGTTACTTCCAAACTCCTACCAATCTCCTGTTAGTTTTTTTTTCCCCTCTTTTTTTTAAATGAATTTAATAACCATGAAGAAAAGCAAACTAATTGAAATTATTCCCCACAACATTACCTAAATTTAGAGAATGCAATTAACTATGGCATACACATCAACACACATAATTCTGTAAAACACTTATCTTAGGTAGAAATATTGCCATTACTAATTATAAAAGCATAATCTGCAAGAAATAACTAATAAGAATAAAATGCACAAGCAAATTGTATTAAAAAATGCAAGGAATGCTGCAGAAGAGAATTAGAGGTAGGAAAAAAGGGGATTTTAACCTTTAAAAAAATGTTCAGTGATACTTCTGTTTTATTTTCCATGGCATGAGCTGATTTGTATTTGGTTCAATACAAAGTCTGCTTATCAGAAACTCTTAGAACTTTACAATTCTGCCTCTCCTGCTGGAAAGAAATGATTTGTTGGAATTTCATATCATGCAATATATTCATCTAATGTTGAAATAAAACTTCAAATCTCTGCTACCATGTGTGAAACGTGCTACTGTTAACATCCAGAATCTTACCTTATTTTCACAGGGTTTTTTTCATATAGTTTAGAGCACTCAGCTGCAGGGCAAGAAACACTGATTCTAATCCTATCTTTGCCATTTGTCCTCTGCGTGAGCCTGACATGGCCAGCTCTCCTCTTTGCATTGCTGGTTTTACTGAAAAGCCCAGGAAAATCACCAGGCTTTTCCAATGAAGAGACAGAGAACTGTTTTTGCAAAGTATGTCACTTTTGCCGTAGGTAAAATTGACTTGCATAGGCCATGCCTCCAGAGTGGCTTTTCTTCTCCATGTAAGCTTTCCTCTGTTCCCTGCCTCTACACAAACTTTATCTTATCACTATAACTTATGATCTCTTTGGAACAAATGGGCAAATAATTTTGCAAAGCCTGATAAAATGGAAAATCATCAGGATCTAAGAAGAACTCTTGTTGACTCCTGTTCACCTGCATTTCATACCAAATTGCCAATGCATAGTTTTGTTTCAGTGGTTCCATTCTCAGTCACTTAGAAATTTGTCGCACTTTACATGATATTATATTCAGAAAATTTCAGAGGAAAAAGAAGTTCATCCATTTTGAAAGCAATAGAAGCTGAGACTCTGTTGTGTTGTCAATATAAAAAACTTTTACTGTTTTTTTAAGTTTTCCACCCAAGGAAGTATTCTCAAGCCTTTTGTAGAGCCCTGGGTTCTCCACCCCCTAGAAATACGCTGTACTTTGTCGAGCTCCATCTGCTTGTTTGATGTTTGTTATTTTCACCAATGTAAAATATTCCTGCAACACCATTGCTTATAAATGAATTTTGGAAAGAAGTATATCATTGTGATTGAAAATCTACCCAGTTTCTCTACAGAAGTCCTTTAAGAGTTGAGATGGTTTTTTGGTGTTATTTTTCACAGATTGCCATGACTTGTGAGACTGACTTTGTAGGTACAGAATGGGGGACACTGGCATCAGATTTTTCTAACATTGGCAACTGCAAAGAAAACTGACTAAAGCTATGAATTGCAGATCTGAAAGGGTAGGAGAAATATGAAGTGGGAAAAGGAAAATCAGACCTTTACATGTCTTATGAAAACAAAAGCAATAAATTCCTTTTAAAAAAATTAGCAACAGTTCTGTGTCCTCCTTCTACATCTTTAAATGGAATAATCTCACCTCACTATTTAGGCTGAGGATCAATTTCAGTGGATTAATAAAAAAACGACAGTGCTGTGATGAATGATGAGTGACATCTATAAGAAATGAATACTCATATTCTGAGCAGGGTTTCAGAAATGTAAGCACTAGTAGGGCTCACATAAAACACAAATAAATATTAAAAAGAAAGGTACTTTTCTAGTATGCTGTCAACCTGCTGTGCTGAACAGGATGAATATTGTATGAAAGTTGTATGCTGTGCATTCATGCAATTAAATACAGTGCCACAATAGCAATGTAAAGGGAGGCATTGTGGTTGCGTCTTGATCCTGGTACTTTCTATGTTTTTGAGTGCTCAAATGTTTCCTTCTACAATAGAATTACTTTGGGTAATGCTAATTTCATTATTTTAGGGTGCTGACATTTAGTGTATTTATTATTATTTTCATAGTTGTCATTACGTAGAGAGAAACTGTTCTTTTTGTCAGTCATGTCTTGACTGTCTTAAATTTTATGTTTTCATAAAAAAAGATTAATGTAGCTTTTTCTGATATTTTACTGATATAAGTAAGGTGAGAATCAAGGCCCACTGTAAAATTTTATTTTCTAAATTTATTTAAAATACTATACCTTTAATCCTGCAAATTCCTTTGAGACATCAAACATTACCTAAAGGAATAGGAGTTGAGGGAGATGTTTCAAGATGTTTAGCTATCAGCTGTACTTGAAAGTTTTCCCTTCCTCTTTTAAGTGATGTAGTGATTTTCACTGCTACTTTGATCATAACAAGAGGCAGGTATGATATTTAAATCCTGTTGTTTGGATATTTATATCTGTTTAAACTTAGAGCAGTCTTTATAACTGCAAGATCCTTTTCCTCAGGACTCGTGCTAAACTTTCTGATGCTGAGATGCTTCAGTCTGTTCTGCTGTGGCAAGAACCCTGAAACCTCACTACAAATTATAGAATTTTTACTGACAATGCACAACAGTTACAGCAGTCTAAGCAAAAGTGAATTCTTTCAGCCTGTGAATGCCAGTGAATACTTTCAAGGACATAAATTATCTTCTGGGAATTCTGAGTAATTCATATGAAAGATTAAATTCTGATGTGGGTTCAGTTAGATGTTACTTATTTAAGAAAAAATCAGAAGACATATATTAGCATATCTGCGAGACTATCAGAAAACTAAGATATAGCTCATATAAGAAGGAAATATTGTTACATAGTTGGAGGCTAGGACTAAAACCTCGTAATACTGTGAAAGGCACTGTAACTTAGTTTGAAACTGTGCCCTAATTTGGCACTTCAGTATTACCTTCCCCATACATTGGAAAACCCCACAGGTGGCTTTCAAGTCACTTGGGAACTCTTAGACTCAGTAAAGTGGCATTAATCCTTCCCTGCCTGTACGGCACGGGTTTGCCTGTTTTCCATGTGTGGAAAGGTAGGCAGAGTTTGTATACTACTAACAAAAACACAGTAATCAACCATATACAAAACCGTTTTCTAAACTCCATTTTCCACTTTTTGTTATTATTATTGTTATTGTTGAAAGCTTCCTTTTATTCTCCATTTTTATTTTTGTCTTTTCTTGGTTTTGTATGGCTACTAGCAGTACTTCATATTCTGGATCTTCTGGTTATCTTCACCCTAGTGGTTTTTTATGGTTGTTTGGTTTGGGGTTTTGGGTTGTTGGTTTTTTTTGTTTGTTTTGTTGTTGTTTTTCTTTTTTTTTTTTCAAATGAGATCAGCTTCAATTCATTGCCATGCACTAGAAAAATAGAGAGGGATATTATCAAACTACCACTGGTAGCAAAATATCAGTCTTTGGCTTCACTTGATATGGAATTGCTTGCTAAAGGAACAGGAAACGTCATTAATTTGTTCTAGTGAAGCTTTCAAACGGAAAACTTAAAAGTGATTACTAATTTTCCAAAAGCTAAACATTGCTACAACAGAGTTCAAACTGACTGTATTTCAAGATCTCTGATACTAGTTAAAGGTCTGAGCCATGGATCTTTGAAACTGCCTTTATTTTCTTTATCTCATTATAGTTTTCCATTTGGGGGTTGTGGGTGTTTATCCATTGAATCTGTGTTATTACAAGAAGGATGCTTTCTTTTTCCTGCCACAAGAACAGTGAGTAATGTAATAGCACCTCTTTAAGATCTCAGTCCACTCCTCTGATGTTGCTGTGTAAACTCTGTGTGTGCAGTCTCTAGATATAGATATATAATCTGCTCCTTGTGTTTGCTGGGTGAGAGAAAAAAGTAATTGATATAAACAACCTCTGTTTACCCTTAGCTGTTTGTTACTTACCGTCCTGAAAGAAAAGAAGAGCAATGCATGGAGGTAAAGCACTATGGTACAGAGGAATAGTCAATCTGCCCTTTTAAGTAAACTTACTTTGCCAATACATAGACTCAGAGAGTTAGAAGGGGCCTTGAGGTCATCTAGTCCATTCCCCTGCTTCAAGGTGGCATCTCCTACTCCGAGGAGTTATTCCAAGGAGATGCTTCATTTAAGTTGTTCTTAAAGACCTCATGGTGACAGAGTGCACATAGACCTATAGCATCTCTTCTAACTTTTACAGTTTTCCCCTAATGTCTAACCTGAAGATCCCATGTGGCAATTAAGATCCTTGCAACTTCTCCCATTCACCTTAAACACAGGCAACAGATTGTCTTTACAAATATTTCATTTTGTGAAAGGTAAATATTTAAAATAATATTTATTCCTTTTGAGTGTTTAGGGCAAAACTTACCGCAAAAATTCCCACTGCTCACAAAAGCTTTCTTTAAAAGGGAAACTTCTTTCATTACTTCTTTTATATAATGTTTCTTCTAATAAAGTCCTGTGAAGCAACCAAAAGGGGAAAGTGCAACTACTTGCTTTTGTAATTGTAACTATGATACAAAGACAGGTGAGGAGTTCAGTACCATGTTTACTGAGCATTTTGAGAGAGATTCCTCCTATATGTTGAGCTGAAAATTGCCTTTATTTTTTTTTGTGTTGATTTGTTTGCTGTAGGTTTCATTAAGAAAGTTAGAAAGTTTTCTATGAATAACGCATTGTATCTTGACTAAGGAATCAGCAGCTAATGGAATATTTATTATGTTCAACTAAACAAATGGCTTCCTGGAGCCAGTATTGAGACAACTGGCTCAGTCATGTTATGTTTTCAAAGACTGCATTTCCTAGAGCCTCTTAATGGTTTCCTTACAGTACTGTTATTGTGACCAGATCATGATTACACATAATTACTGGTTAAATTAATTTCAAAATTTTTTTATTGATTCTTTGAAGGCAATGTGGACAGTATGACTTTAGTCCAGTTTATATGTACAGAACCCTTATTTTACTGCTATGCTCTGTTTTGCTTTTCCTATTGAGCATCTGGACAGACATTCAGAGGACATTGTAAAATACTAGACTGTAAGATACTTACTTGTGCATAGGTGTCTAAATGGGTGAGCTTTTTGGACAAGATTAAGCATATTAAATAGCTATGTTCATTACAGATTACTAAGCTATGCATTTTCACCAAAGAATAGCAAAGTAAAAATAAAAGACCCAACTAAATTCCTTTCTGCTGAACAGCAGATGTAGCTAGTCAGAGAAGGAGGTGATGTGCTTTTCAGTCACTTCAAAGGTGGCAATGAAACAATACAGTGCCCAGCTGGAACTGGGTAGGCGATGATATGATCAAAACATAATTACACATTGCATCCAAACCTTAAAACGCACAAAATAATCTTGGATTAATTGACAGATTTGAGCATGTAGGTTTGTGTGAAATTTCTGAGCTCCTAAACAAGATGGTCCCCCAGCTGCATTTATGAGGGGGCTTTTTCCCTTAGGTAACTAGAATTGTAAATCAGAGCATGCTCAAGGAAAACTCCAGTTTGACTTGCATCTTTTAGGATTTGCCCAGTTTTGAGCATCTTGTACAATATATTCGGTGGGTGATTCTCAGTTCCTTGCAACACCAGCCTTTTAAATACTCCAAGAAAATTGATATGCTTATAGAAGCAAAAGCAATTTGAGCATGCTTCAAGGTGCCAGAACCCTCATATGGCAGTTAAACCATATTTCATAGAGCAGGAGTAGATTATTATCAGTTACCCAAGCTCAGCAAAGGAAAACTTCCATTAGAGAGGCAGTAGCCTGTTAAAGTATGCATGCAAGCATGTTAGCTTACCGTACTTCTGCTCCACTCTCTTTGTTTCCTCATGTAATAGCTTTTTGCTTGCCTGATAGCCAGTCTTTTATTATATTTCACTGAAGTAAAATTTTCATTGCCTTCAGTGAATTCACAGGGCAAAGACAGCAGGTTTTACATTCAAACGTTAGACCCAAAAAGTAATTGCATGTGAGACTGATTCTTATTTATGCTTTCTGAACAAATCCTGTGCAGAGTTTAGGACATTGATTTGTATTAATTTTGTAACACAGAAATTAATTTTTGCTACTTCTTGGGGGAGGGGATTTATTTTTTCTGTGGTATGCATTTTAAATCTATTTATAATTTATGAAATTTCTGTTGTTCCACACTTACTTTTAAAACACCTCAAGAATTTCTGGCACAAAGTAATACTTTTATTCTTCACTAAATGAGAAAAAAAAAAACCCACAGCAGTCTTCATCAGTAATGACACCACTGAAAAATGCTTCTGTATAAAGCTGGCAATAACCTGTTCTCACCACAGATCTACTTAATTGCTTCTGCATTTATAATAGACACAACAGATGATTAATGCTTGGTGCACTGAGCAGCAATCTTTGGGAATTACTTAAATAACTTTTGTATAATACCTTAGGCCATAATTATAAAGGTTTATGTAACTTGCAAATGATGCAAATCATGTTATCTGCAAATATTTAACAAAACAGCAGCAGAACAAACTGTGGTTCTGAACAACTATAAACTGCTCTTCATTTATTTGGGGCATTCCATAACTTAAGCTAATTATGGTTGTTAGCTGTAGATAAACACATTACTAAAATACCCTTTACTGCCTTCAAAAGAAGAAATATGAAAGTTCTACAGTTATTAAATTGCTGATGAAAAAAGATTGAGAAAATATGTTTCTTTAAAAACTTGGAACAGAAGAGATGCCCCCAGCACCTGTAAATTGTCATTTCCAAATGTCTATTTTTAACAAGTCAATTATTTGTTTATAACCATAGGATAGTTATGAATCCATATTGACACCTTGCGGATAGCTTGGTCGAATGCAGTGAGCAAGTTTCCATACGTATCTATTTTGGAATATATTACTTATTAGCTGACTCATAATTCAGCACTGGGCACTGGTTCTGTTTGAAGTTCTTGAAGTAGTACTGTATTTTATAAAGAGGTTGTATCTAGCAATGCAGTTTGTACATGTTACCAAATTGATGTGCTTGATAGGTGAGAGTCAAAAAATAGATGCAAGTTGACACCTATAAAATATCAGTCTTGACAAAGCTTCTTAACATCAATCTTCTTTTTAATTGCTTAACTTTAGATGGGAAAAATCCTACTATAGCAATGTACCCTAACCATTGAACTCCTAAGCTTAAATGTAGGGATTTAGACTAAACAATGTCTACCAAACCATTAAAGAACACAGGAGGTGCCATGCCATTTTTTATGAAGATCCAGTCACAGTCCGCTTGATGCACTGTGTGGTGCTGGTAAGGGTACCTACGTCCCTTTACTTCACAAGTACACGTGTGTTTGGACACCTCACCTGTCATGGCCTTATTGTACTTCTTATTTCATTTAGTCTTCTCCATGCATTTCTTTGACTTTGCTTTGCTGGGTAGTACAGGAAAAGCAACACAAAAAAAAAAACCAAACCAAAACCCAAAGTTCATAAATAAATGTGTTTTTCCGGATGTATAAGACAGTGACCACAGAACAGACATGTCCTGCAAATTACAAATGTGGCTGTCAAATAATGCTTTAATTAGCATAAGATATGGCTGAAAAACCGTCACAAGAAAATAAGGAGGAGCTGGAGCCCATTGATTCCTGTTGACAACTGATAGCTCGTACATCACGAGAGGCAATGTGGGCTGCGTTAGACATGGCAACCCCGTCAGCGACTACGTCTGGCACTATGCACAAGGCTTTGTGGGATACTGCAGGAGATCCAGATAATACTATACTTTCTCCCTCTTGAAGGCACAGTCTTTTCAGTGGGAGAACCAGTTAAGTCCTGAACTAATAAAGATTTGCGGAAAGCAGGTCAGGCCACAGAGTTAATCTAGAGAAAATACAGGAACTACAGACATACCTAAAGATTCTGCATTTTGATGAGTAGTCTACTTCCACTCACTTCCAGTTTATACTGCTGGAATACTGAAGAGACTTCTCTCTATATAAATAGTTTGGAACTGAAAAATATATTTTTTTTTCCCACACTATACAGACTGAATATAGATAACATTACAGCATTTTTTTTTCATGTCATATTCTGCAATTCCTTTGCCAAGAAACTTTTTGGTCTACGGAACTGCAGAATCCATCACAACATGCAGAGATGTGCCAAATGGTTTATAGGTCACTTGCAGAATATAAGGAACTAGCTCTTGAGAGCTCAGTCAAAAAGAATGTTTTCTGTGGATGAGGACAAGCAAAAGGCAACCACTTTGCTTCAGATAATGAGAAGAAACATGAAGCAGCCTGCTGAAGAGCAATAGGAGCTGAGACCAAGATCCCCACTATGCTTTTTTCTTTTTTCTTTTTTCTTTTTTCTTTTTTCTTTTTTCTTTTTTCTCTTTTTCCTTGTCTTTTCTTTTCTTTTTCTTTTTTCTTTTCTTTTCTTTTCTTTTCTTTTCTTTTCTTTTCTTTTCTTTTCTTTTCTTTTCTTTTCTTTTCTTTTCTTTTCTTTTCTTTTCTTTTCTTTTCTTTTCTTTTCTTTTCTTTTCTTTTCTTTTCTTTTCTTTTCTTTTCTTTTTTCTTTTCTTTTCTTTTCTTTTTTCCTTTCCTTTCCTTTCCTTTCCTTTCCTTTCCTTTCCTTTCCTTTCCTTTCCTTTCCTTTCCTTTCCTTTCCTTTCCTTTCCTTTCCTTTCCTTTCCTTTCCTTTCCTTTCCTTTCCTTTCCTTTCCTTTCCTTTCCTTTCCTTTCCTTTCTTTTCTTTTTTCTTTTCTTTTCTTTTCTTTTCTTTTCTTTTCTTTTCTTTTCTTTTCTTTTCTTTTCTTTTCTTTTCTTTTCTTTTCTTTTCTTTTCTTTTCTTTTCTTTTCTTTTCTTTTCTTTTCTTTTCTTTTCTTTTCTTTTCTTTTTTCTTTCTTTTCTCTTTTCTTTTCTTTTCTTTTCTTTTCTTTTCTTTTCTTTTCTTTTCTTTTCTTTTCTTTTCTTTTCTTTTCTTTTCTTTTCTTTTCTCTTCTCTTCTCTTCTCTTCTTTTCTCTTCTTTTCTTTTCTTTTCTTTTCTTTTTCTTTTCTTTTCTTTTCTTTTCTTTTCTTTTCTTTTCTTTTCTTTTCTTTTCTTTTCTTTTCTTTTCTTTTCTTTTCTTTTCTTTTCTCTTCTCTTCTCTTCTCTTCTCTTCTCTTCTTTTCTCTTCTTTTCTCTTCTTTTCTCTTCTTTTCTCTTCTTTTCCTTCTCTTCTTCTCTTCTCTTCTCTTCTCTTCTCTTCTCTTCTCTTCTCTTCTCTTCTCTTCTCTTCTCTTCTCCTATTTTCTTCTCTCTTCTTCTCTCTTCTTCTCTTTTCTTCTCTTCTCCTTTCTTCTCTTTTCTTCCCCCCTTAGTTTTCATTTCATTTTTTTGTTTCTTCAAATAATGTGTTTATATATCAAAACTATTCAAACCCTAAGGAAAATGGATACAAGCAATATGATCACTGTAGCCCAGTATGACCTGGACAATTTTGATACTCAGGTCTAACAAATCCATCTCCTTAACATCTAATGACTTGTGTTGTGTGACATTACCTTGCAAAACAGAAGTTAAATCCTAATATCGGACTCTGGTTGTCCAGTAATAGAGTCTAGTATATACTGGGATAGACTCAGCTGAGCTGACCTTTGTGGCTAAATGGAAGAATTTCTGCACTGCGTAACTTTGGTCCCCCACAACATCCTTCTCTCTAAATTACAGAGATATGGATTTGATGGATTGACTATTCAGTGGATAAGGAATTGGTTGCATGGTTGCATCCAGAAGGTAGTGGTCAATGGCTCAATATCCAGATGGAGGTCAGTGACGAGTGGTGTCCCTCAGGGGTCCGTACTGGGACCAGTACTGTTTAATATCTTAATCAATGACATAGACAGTGGGATCAAGTGCATCCTCAGCAAATTTGCAGATTACACCAAGCTGAGTGGTGCAGTTGACACACCTGAGGGATGGGATGCCATTCAGAGGGACCTGGACAAGCTCAAGAAGTGGGCCGATGTGAACCTCATGAGGTTCAACAAGACCAAGTGCAAAATCCTTCACCTGGGTTGGGGCAATCCCCAATATCAATACAGAATAGGGGATGAAGGGATTGAGAGCAGCCTTGTGGAGAAGGACTTGCGGGTACTGGTGGATGAAAAACTGGATATGAGCCAGCAACGTGTGCTTGCAGCCCAGAAAGACAACTGTATCCTGGGCTGCATCAAAAGAAATGTGGCCAGCAGGTCAAGGGAGGTGATTCTGCCTCTCTACTCTACTCTGGTGAGACCCCACCTGGGGTACTGCATCCAGCATCCAAGAAGGACATGGACCTATTGGAGTAGGTCCAGAAGATGGCCACAAAAATGATCCGAGGGCTGGAGCACCTCTCCTATGAGGAAAGCCTGAGAGTCGGGGTTGTTCAGCCTGGAGAAGAGAAGGTTCCAGGGAGGCCTTTTTGTGGCCTTTCAGTACACAAAGGGGGCTTATAAGAAAGATGGGGACAAAGTTTTTAATAGGACCTGTAGTGATATAACAAGGGGTAATGGTTTTAAACTGAAAGAGGGTAGATTCAGACTAGATATAAAGAAGAAATTTTTTACGATGAGAGTGGTGAAACACTGGGACAGGTTGCTCAGAGAAGGGGGTAGATGCCCCATCCCTGGAAACATTCAAGGTCAGATTGGATGGGGCTCTGAGCAATGATGACCCTGCTCATTGCAGGAGTGTTGGACTACATGACCTTTAAAGGTCCCTTCCAACCCAAACTATTCTCTGATTCTATGAACTCTTCCAGTCTCCCTTAGGAGCAGCTGTTACTGCTGTTGTTGGCAGTCTTCTGTTTCAAATAAGATGACAGATAAGGGTAACTTTAGCCATATTAGTCAATCTAATCCCTAAAATAAAGTGGTTTTCATAAGCAGAAAAAAGCTTCCTAAATTGGTATGAACTTATTCTCCCTCCCTTCCTCCCTATCAAGACAGCAAGCAATGATCCTTTCAGCTGCTAAAAAAATGAGACGAGTCATATTCTTATAGCTGGTTCATCTTAAATGATTGCATTATGAGAGGAACTTCATCCCTTGGACATTAGAGTTGCTTGGTATCACTTGGTATGTTACAGTTGCCTTCCTAAGAATTTGTAAGCTAATTCATCTCCTTGTTTTTACATTTTTTTCCCAAAGAAAGATGTCTTCTGGGAAGGATGAGGCCAAAGTGTTCAGTGTTACTGAGCATAGGATTCTTTCATATTAACCTAACGAATATTTCTGCTGTTAGGGAACTATATCAAAATATTTCTAGCAGTTTCTAATTGAATAAAAAACAAGGTGATGTCCATTCAAAGAACTGTTTACATAAATCATGCAAAATCATGAGATTAGGACTAGGGTTATTTTTACTAAACAAAGAGTTAGAAACAACCCATCAGGGCTCTGCCACTTATTATGGCCTCCCTGAGAAGCATAGTTTTTTTGCATTATTCAGAAATTTCTAAAAAGCATTGCTACAACCAGAAATATTCTATATTTTAAATATCAAGGGTTAATGTGGCTTTCAGCAACATTGTCTTCTGGTCATTATTGAATTAGGATCTGCTTCTAATTTGCTTGACAATACAACTGGATAGTAATATTGAAGTATTGGGGGGGGTGGAGGGACTGAGTTAACTTCCATTGGATTTCATATCTAGTCTAACCCTATGCTGCGTGGATTCTGTACTGGTGCAGTAAGGTAGGCTGGCCTTTGACTTGCATGCTTTAGCGGGGGTGGGGGAGGAATGTCTGTTGTCCAAAACTAAGACGACCATCAAAAGGAAAAAAAGTGTATCAGAAGAGTCTCGGTTGTTTGGGTTTTGTTTTATTTTTTAACAAAATAAACATACTAATTTATTAATTAGCTTATTCCTTTATTCAACTAATAAAAAACTACTTGATCTGAGTATCTGAATATATATATACCTTGTGAAATAAGTTTGATATATGTGTACCATATATAAAAATGTTGAATTATGGTGTCAGTATTAACTTGGAGTATCACTTGGGCAATAGAACTTTTCTTGTGTTGGCAACATAGATTCAGCTATATATCAGCTTAAACTTTGTAATCAATACTTACATGGTAATGCTGGTGTCAACCTTTATTAATGCACTTCAGTAAATTAAAATACATGTTTTCCTAGGTCTACCGAGTGTTAAGTAGAATACACTGCTCAGCATGTTCTTAAGCAACTCAAATCTTTATTCCTGAATTCCTTCCATAGATTAGAAGAAACTGTGGTGTTGTGAAGCTATAAAAATTGCGTATATAGGATGCACTGTTCAAAAACCCACCACAGACAACCTACAGAAATAACTTATCAAATATTTGTAAATATTTGCCAGCAAAGATTTGTGAATTAGAATTTTTCAATTAACAGGATAGGTATGAGACATCCTTGTAACACTAAATGAAACAATACAGTTTTTTCTCTGTGCAATTATATATATAACTAAGAGCAAACCCTCTCCCTCTCTAGGGACGCCATGTGTTGAGGACTACAAGAGCCTGCGCAGGAGACAGTCTGGGAAAGAGTCAGGTCAGTGGTCAGTATATGACTTCTAGTTCTGGTCTCCATTCAAACCCCATCCAAACAATCATTTAAGGAAAGCTAAGTCCTTCTCCCTGTAGCTGAACTGGCTTACTTCTGCAAGTCAAGTATATGAGATTGCAATGCAGAATATGAGCTACCCATTAGACTACTGAACCATGACCAATATCAGTAACTAACAATAGCCAGCAATTAATTTATCTTCTTAAGGTGTATAAGACTTCAGATAATGGCCTGGAAAATTTGGTGGCTTAAAATGTTGGCCAAAAAATAAAAATATAAAGTGATATACTAAATGCGATAGTAGTTTTTAACTGGCAAATTTCTTCACGTTTTCTTTGAATGTGTAGAGTGCTTAGAGTTTCTAAATCCTTTCAATGCAGGTTGCTTACTTTCACTTTCAAATGTCAACACTATGCAGTATTACCATCTCTCACGCTGTCAGAGTACCGAGTTCTTCATCTATTTGGCTTATAATGACCACATGCTGTTGGGTAAGTTGCTGCTTGGCAGATACCAGTGCCTGTCTCACTCCACTCCAGCCTCTTCAGGGGAGTGTGCTAACTTTTTGATGGGGCCCAACTCATCGACTGTTCTTATGGACATTTGGGAGAGTGGCACAGAATGGGCAATGGTATCTGTGTCTATGTCAAGGATCAATGGATGATGGTTCATGAGGATGTATAGAGCCAGCTGCTGTTGTAAGTATTAGTAAGAGGGAATTTGGGGAATGAGAGTTAGACAGAATGGAAAGGGAAAGGAAAGGTATGGGATAGAAGGACTGGATGTTGAAATGCAGTGTGGGTTAGGTAAGTAAGTAAGTTGGAAGGTTTGAGTATGGTATAGAAATGAAACAATAATGTTAATGAGAGGTCAGAGGATACACAGATGTATCAATTAATGTAGGACCTGAGCATAAAGTAAATGGTATGGTACAAGGAGGGGGGAGATTGTACAGAGTCTGGTTGGGATGGAGTTAACTTTATTCCTATCAGACCATATGGTGCTGTGATTTTTGTCTGTGGCTGAAACAGTGTTGATAACACACCAGTGTTTTGGCTATTGCTAAACAGTGCTTGCACAGCATCAAGGCTTTCTCTCTTTCCCACTCTGCTGTGTTACCCTGCTCCCAAATGAGTAGGCTGGCAGGTAGCATAACCCAGATAGCTGACCCAAATTGACCACAGGGATATTCCATACCATATAACATCGTGCTGAACAATAAAAGCTCAGGGAGAGGAGGAAGGGAAAAAAAGAGTGAGAAACAACAGAGAGAATGCCAAGGACGGAGCAGGAGGAGGAAGATGGCAGAGCAGATATGCATGGTGGTACAGACCCACAATGAAGCAGACTTTTCCTGAAGGACTGTAGCCCATGGACAACTCATGCTGAAGGAGAGGACAAGCATGAGAAGAAAGGAGCAGCAATGAGAAACTGTTATGTACTGACCATGAACCCCAACCCCACCATTGTGCTGCTTGGAGCAGCGGGACAGAGCATCTATATGTGGACAGCTGTATGCGCAACATACTGATGGGCTCCTGATCGATGGGTGGACCTGACCACTGAAGCCATTGTGCAGGTTACCTACAAATGTGAAATGTGCACCATAATTAAGCAAGTAAAGTCTTTCTGGAATCGAGGATGGTGAATGGGATCAATATGAGGAGGCCTGGCAGATCAATTATATTGGACCACTGCCATGACCTTCTATGACCGCTCTATGCTTACCATGGTGGAGGCAACTACCAGGTGGCTGAAAACATACCTTGCAATCCATGCCACTGCCCAAAACACCATCCTGGGCAAGTCCTGTGGCAACATGGCACCCCAGAAAGAATTGAGTCAGATGATGGGACTCATCTCCAAAATAACCTCATAGACACCTGAGCCAAGAAATACAGAATTGGGTGTATCATCACCCTATCTCCCACCAACCCCCAGAAAGATTGAACAATATCTGTTAAAGACTATGCAGTGAATGATGGGTGCTGGGGAATGAAAGCACTGGGGTGTAAATTTAGCAGAAGCCTCTTGGCTGGTTAACATCAGAGGATCAGCAAATCAACCTGGCCCTGCCCAAAGCAAGCCCCTACACCTCTATTCTCCTATCCATATGCCTATCAACATTAACAGTTCATAAATATATACTTATATTGTTGGCAATCTGCAGTGAAGACCATCTTCTTTATTCTGGTGGTTGTATTATGATGAGAGGGCTTCAAGTGCTGTGGCAATGCTACTACTGTGGCTAAATCTGTCTCTGTATCATATGTTACTATAGTTCACCTTCAATAAGTGAGTCCTCTACATGGCTTTAGGACATAGTCATTGTAGATTTTAAACCCTAGTTCCCTGAATTCCCCTGTTTGTCCTAATTCTCAGATGGTTTCGGAGTTTACTTTCCCTGTTTCTCTTTTTTGTATAAAGAAGAAAATAACAATGAATAGCAGAATGTTCCTTTAGTGTAAAATTTATCTTCCACTAACTAAGTGATCATTTGGACCAGTGCTGTCTTATATGTGGATTATAAATGAGTAGTACCTCTAAGAGGAAATATAAGAGAAACATTTTTTTCTCCTAAAAACCATCTACAAAGAATGGGGACACTGTACTTTAATTGTTTAATAAACTGTCATTTAGAATTCAAATATATTACTCCCGACTTTGAATATACAACTTTATTACACATGTACAGGTTCAATAAAACAGCTCAGACTCCTCTGAAATTATACCTGAAACATATAATCATCAATATTTCAATATTATTGAATTCTAAAACAAAATAATGATTCCATAGGAAGAAAATATTGATAGTAGAATGAAAAATCACATTTCCTTGTTACAGTATAGCACATGCAATTATTTACATAGGGTGTATGCATACATGTATACTATATATATGTATATACACATGTATCTTAAGTATAAGACATTTCATAATTTCTTACCTAGTTACTTGTTACTATTAAGCAAAGATCATTGTATACTCTAATGTTATAGTCAAAATAATTTTTGCAAGTTAAATATGTTCCTTGATTCTTGTAATTGTTTCTGCAAACATCTTCATGGCTTCAGTAGGACTGGAGGTTATATAGTTTTGCCTAGTATTCTTCAAACATTGGCCTTATGGAAATCAACGATCATAAAAAGTTATACGACTATATCGTGGCAAAGAATATTTCCTCCAGAGCAATCTTTTATGGATTTTGTCCATAGGTATTTTAAATGACTTGAGAAACTGAGCAACCTCATTTCCCTTTAGAGACTATTTAATAGAAGATTAAGAAATGCATCCTAAAAATTCGTTAAAATCTTCCTTTTTCAAATGTCAGTGTATTATTTCTCATTGTATGCACTGAGAGCACCATAACCTGTGTTCTCCCTCAGTTTTGTGCTGTCAACATACTACAGAGCTTGCACCAGTAACTGGCTATGTCAAAAGTAGTATGAAAATCAGATGAAGTATTTTTTCTATTCAGCTTCTAATGTTGAAGAATCACATTGTGTTCATTGATATATATGTATTGATATACATTCATGTGATCTTGATGGGATCCTTAATTGAGGAGAGATTACTTATGATCTCACCTTTCCAAAATAGTGATACAAAAATATGTTGTCAGTAATGTCATCAACAGTCCGTATTGAGGAAAAAAAAAGCAATGACAAGCCTTGATGTTTGTTATATCAGATCTAACTTACATAAAGCAAAAGTAACCCAGCAGTAGATCAGCCTTATGCCTGATCAGGCTTACTCAGTGCTTATAAGCACTTACCTCCTTAGCAAAAATGATCAAAATGATCACTGATCACTTAGCAAAAGTAATCAAAATGCCAATCACTCTCTAAACTTTTTGATGTATATTTAATTAGAGATTTTATTCGAGTAATGGTTAGGGAAATGTCTTGTTTGTTTGATGGTTTCATTTTGATTCTAGAGGAGTAAATTCATCTGTTACAGCCTCATAGACAATGAGATTTGTAAGGTCAAATTCTCAGCAGATAAAAATCAGCTTAAGCTATCTTGTATACATTGATGCCTTTGCTCATATATTCATGTCAGATTTCCAAATAAAAATGGGAACATTAAGATATAAATAACACTGAAATATAATTTAGACAGCTAAGAAGGGTCAGATCTAAAGCTTTTCAATTCCAATGGAATTATTCTCACTTGTTCAGGACTTTGAACAAATCTATTTGTCTTAGATTCTACATAAGAATAGATTGTGCTGTTTATAACAGTCACTGCCTGCAGTTTTTGAGGAGAAATTAAATTATTTAACTATTTCTCTAAGTTTCTGGTATGTACTGACTACACTGCAAGGATAAAATAGCATATTGTATGATATATATCAGAAAATCAAAGAGCTTTATGGAAGCTAGGAAACAGTGTCATACATTTCCATGCCCTATGGGGAGTTTTTAATTAACAGATTTTTGATATATTGTCAAATCCCAAGCAAGCAAATGTAAATGTAATATTTTCTAATTTGAAAATACGTGATAATGTATTATAGAATCATAGAATGCTTTGGATTGGAAGGGACCTTTACAGGTCATCTAGTCCAACCCCCCTGCAAGAACAGGGACATCTTTAACTCCATCAGGTTGCTCAGAGCCCCATCCAACCCGACCTTGAACGTTTCCAGGGATGGGGCCTCTGTTACCTCTCTGGGCAACCTGTTCCAGTGCCTCACTGCCCACATTGTAAAACATTTCTTTCTTAAATCCAGTCTAAATCTGCCCTCCCTTAGTTTAAAACTATTACTCCTTGTCCTGCCACAGCAGACCTTGCTAAGAAGTCTGTCCCTGTCTTTCCTATAGGCCCCCTTTAAGTACGGGAAGGCAACAATCAGGTCTCCCCAGAGCCTTCTCTTCTCCAGGCTGAACAACCCCAACTCTCTCAGCCTGTCCTCGCAGGAGAGGTGTTCCAGCCCTCGGATCATTTTTGTGGCCCTCCTCTGGACTCGCTCCAACAGCTCCATGTCCTTCTTGTGCTGACTACCTCTAATCATGAATTTAAAATTCTACTTCACATAACTAAAGCTGGATTTACATCAAGGAAAGTGACATAATTCTGGAATAACCAACAGGGTATCTCTACATTTACTTACGTGCAAGTTATACTGGACCCTGCTCTCAGAACACATAATGTTTTAGGGGAAGACTTTAAAAAAGGGGTTCTGACATTTTTATCAGAGGTTCTTAAGATCTCATTCTTAGCAACTGTGCAGTTTTTAGTTCTGGATCTTCCATTCCAAAATTGTTGCTCTTAAAGAGGTAAGTGTGAACAAGCTCTTGCAAATCTCAGTTCTGGCTACACAGTTAATATATATTATTTATCTTATGTTGGTTGGATCTCTTTGAAACCACCAGATGCACATGAAGGAAAATGCTATGAGCTGCCTCACGTAACTAATGCAAATATTAATTACAGTAGAAGGGGCAAAAGTGAACTGATTTCTACACTTCCAAATGTAGCAAGTGTAAAATATTCTTCAAAGTAAATTATCACTGACTTGATGAGCTGAGAGACAGAACCGCATTTGCTATGAAGTGCCTTTATCTTCAAGACTGAATATAAGAATGGTACATTTGCATAAAAATCTAAACTGTAGATCTCAACATTAACTGCTAATTGAATACTCCTGATTAAAATTTTAATCCTTGAAAGCAATTACATTTTCTTCTGAAGCCATTTTTGATTGATTCCTTCGGTAAAGATGCTGGGAACTCTTCGGAAATCATTTTAACAGTGTTAAACTGGTGCCTCTTCGCACATCACCCCCTGGGAATGGCTAATTAGGAGCATTATCTACAGCCAGGACTTTGGACTGGCTCCACATTTATGTGAACCTATTTCTTCCCAGCACTGAGAGCACAGCTGGCAATTGAATGAAATATGCTGATGTGGCAGGCTGGGACAAGTCAAAACTGGGAACTTTCTGAGATAAATAATATTAATTGTAAAGAAAAGAAGTGATTTCTATTTCAGCTGCCTGAGGAAGATAGACTCCTTCTGTCCCCCTCACTTTAAAGCACAGAGGAACAAATGCAATAGTTCATTATTTAAGACAAAGCTGAGGGAAAGTTTTTAGCCCTATTTTATTATGAAACAATAATCACCACAAAAATAATTTACTATAAACTAGTAGGGGACTTAAAGAATACCACAGATTCTTGTGTGTGTGTGTGGTGCTATGTTTTTGGCAACCTGTGCTACAGATTTAATTTTTTAATCTTTTTTGTTTGTTTCTTCAGTGTTTGTTTTTTGTTTTTTGTTTTTTTTTTTAACTAGAAAATGGATTGGTTAAGCAGACAGAATTACCTGTTTATTAGAAGAACACCCTCCACTCCACTCTGTACCTTACTCTTTATTTATCTTTTGTGCTTGTGTAATTCTGATGACAGTAGGGATTTGCTGGATTTTAAACCCAAAGTCTGATTTGGGCAAAATGAAGAATCTTACATCTATGCCTTGTGAAGATGGGCTTGGCATGTTATTTCTCAGCACTACCAAGAACAGTTTCTTCCATGCTTTCCATTTTGGTGTGATATTAATTTATTATTTTTTTAATGGCTAAGACTGTCTTTGAACTGATATCTCTCTGGTTTTTATTGGAAAATCTGTGCAATTTTTACAGGAGAAATGGTTTGGTTTGGTGGGGTTTTCTTATCACAGCAGTGAACTCATTCTTTCCCAGGACATAAGGGTTTTTTTACTGCCTCTTAAACTAGTAGTATCTGCTTTCTTTGAACAGTCACTGTGGTTTAAACTGCAAACTCAGAAATCTCATTTAAAGTCTTGCCTGGATGATATTGCCACTCAGACTATCTAGATGAAATCAGAAAGTCTGGGGTTTTGTCTTCAAGAGTACGCTTAACTTCCTGTGCTTATTTATATCCTCCAGATTAAATGCAGCAAATGAAAGGGTGGGTATTTTTATTGGGCTTCAATACTGTTTGGATAAACTCTTAGAAGTGGCTTTAAAGTAATGATTTTGACCCTCCCCTTTATTATTTAAAGACTTCTGAAGTGTTTCTGTGATTCCTCAGTGTAGGTGAAGTAAGTCCTTTTCTTCTTTTTCTTGCAAGCAAAAAGATTCAATGTGAATATGTGCCTTCCTTATGACTTCACCAATTCTTAAACATTTTTAAGAATTTTGATGTTAGAGGTTTTGTGATTTGAGCTTGTTCCAATGTATTCAGCCAGAGGAACAGATTTTTGTCCTGAGGGTTTTTTTTCCTTTCTTTCCTTATTTTTCATTATCTAACACAGAACAAACAAAATAAACATTACTTTTAGCTCAACAGTAGTTATAGGGGACAGCTTGGGGATGCATGAAGTGCCACCAAGAGACAGTCATACCATGTCAAACAAGTCTGATCTTCTACTGAGGTTATTCTAATAAACAAACAAGTTTGAAGTGTTCCAAAGCCCAGGAAACTGAGAACAATACAGCATCCTGTGGCTCTAGTTAAGAATATTGCCTCACTTAAAGGTGACAGAGTATCAAAGAAATATAACTCAAAGAAGTAGTTTCATGGAAATCCAAAGGTCTATATTTTAAAATTTCTTGCTAAACTTATTTTAGAAGCCAGTTTCATCAATGAATGTATGTTAAGGGCACGGTTAATTTTAATTCCCAATACCTTACTACCTGACCCCTGATTTTTTATTATTTTCTAAAAGTTTTTTGTAGCAGCTGTTCTGAAAAGTATTACGATCCTTCCTCTCTCAAGTTACATAATTATACTTGCATTACTAATGTTTTAAATTGTTCATTATAGAATAAAACTTCCTCTGCAACAGAGAGAGAGTGGTTTCAAAAGACTCGTGTCTTTCTTCTGAGTAGTTATTCCCTTGAGACCTCTGTGCTAATAGCAGTTGGAATGGAGTATCCAATAAAAGGGATAAAATCTGAATATGTGGTTGCTAAGGGTGCTCAGTCTTCAGAGAGTAGAAGCCAGTAAAGTGAAGGTTAAGAAGATGTGTGTTTTGTTCCACTTTCTTCCAGGAAATGTCTGTCTTAGCAATTATACTGGAAATTCTGATTTAGGTGACCAGTTCTTACTGGTTATTTTGTGAGACAGCAACAGCAGCTCATCTTAATACAAGCAACTGGGAATAATGTGATCTTATTAAGTATGCTGTTGCCATAGAAATTCCAGACTTCTTTAATAATTAATGTATTGTTAAAAGTGAAAAGTATTTAATGTATGTGGTTGTTGTGAGGTATTTATTTTCAAGACAGGTTTTTTAAAAGCTTATAAAGCTTATAACCATTCAGTAAAAAATAAATAAAATCTCAGAATTTATTCACTCCCAAGGATAAAGCTTACAAAAAAATGTGTCCCACTAAAACAAATACTAATAAAAAATGTTTATGCCTTGATTTACAACAAACACAGAGATTAAGCTCTTTTCTATCTGTACTGAATAAGAGGAAAGATATACTTCTAATTATCAAGGTACATGTTGCTAGTCAGTAGGAACACAGAATGGGAACTTTTTTTACATTACTCCACAAAGTATGGTCATAACTTGCCACTTGAACTACCAGTCTCTGAATATTTTTACATTCTGTGCCTCTTCTGCCATGACCATCCACTGGAGGTAACTGCAGTATTCTTCTTAAGACATTTAATATTTTTCAGAGTTATGCTGGTCAAAAGATCAGTGTACATAAAAAACTGATGTCAGATGCAAACTGTTACGATTCAGTTCACAGTATTACATTTGGAAGAAGAGAAGACCCCTGTGCAGTTGCATGCCATTCAGCGAATGTGTGTAAATTGTGGTATGGATGAGAACATCATCCCCTGAATGCTCTTTTGAAACTGAAAGGTATATTAAAGGCAGTTGCTGTGGCTGTTTAGACTAAGGGCTGTTCAGCCATAATACCACAATAGAGACATGAGGTTACGCATTGTACCAGGGTATAAAATACCTTTTGTCCTGCAGGCAACAGAGTACAAGATGAATGGTTATTTAGGATTATGCAGGACATGTGACTGCAACTGGATGTCTCGTCCCACTCGGTGGGTTGCGAGATGGGTGAATCTTTTCGATTCCCCGACGGTTTGTGTACCGACAAAGGCCGATCTCTGCTCAGCAGAGCTGCGTGGTCGGTAGAGTCACGACAATGTCTCAGAGGAACAGTCTGGCCAGCAACTTTATTAACTGGCGAATTCCACAAACGGACAGCCTTAACGAACTGGCAAGCTCAAGGAACGAACAGAGGCGGTTTGGCAATGGAGCCATTTTCTGGGCAACCCGTCACAATTTATCCAAAACTTGCATATATTGGAAGAGTAGAGGAAGAGAGAAGCGAGGAAAGGAAAGGAAAAGAGAGGAGGAAAGGGAAAGGAAAAGTGTCACCACCCTTGGATCCTGCGATGACGATGACAGACGTGGCAATCTTCCAGTGGTGGGCGCGCACGCGGTTCCCTGGAGGGCGTGTCTTTTATAAGCTAATCCCCGCCTCCAGGAACGCCCCTTCAGGACTTACATGGTTCTTGTTCTAGAAAGTTCTCCATCTTCTGCGCAGGCACTGGGGGAGGGGCGTGGTCACGAAGGGTCTCTCGGGCAGTTGCAAGCCCCTTAAACCCTGTGTGATCGCTGGCCATACATGGCAAGGTCCAGCAGAACCTGGAACCACGCATCCTCCGACGTGTTCTCCATGTCCCACACGTCACGGTCCCGCTCTCCCCCACCCCGTGCTCGCCTACCTGCCGTCGCCATGCAAATAGCGCCTCAAGTCACCACAATGTTTGAGACATTAACTCTTTCAGTCTCTCACACTGGATTAAAATCCTGCCTTTTTAACTTTATCCACCCACATCCTTTGCCAAAACAGGTTAAACGTTCCAAGAGTGAGCAACAAATCTGATGTGTACCTTTCAGCCTTCAGCACATTGCAGCAGTTTTTGTTCAGGCAACTCCTGGGATGGCATGGTCTTACCAGTACCGTACCCCTGCGTGGCCACCTCCCCTGTCTTGGCCAAGCCCCTGCTGCCTTCAGCCAGCTGTTAAATTCATCCAGCATATTCTGCCACCTTCACCTCCAGAGTCCCTGAGAAACAAGCGGGTGAAGGTCCAAAGAACATTTTGGGAAAGTAGCACTAGAGGCTTGCTCAGATCATACACCCTTCCCTCGAGGTCTGTTCCGGCTCACTTGCAGACACATGATAAGGGAAGAGTGAGGCTTTCTGTCTGTCCTGATGTGGCTGTCACTGGCACAGAAGCAAGAGTCATGGGGTTGTTTCTGTTTGGTTGGTTTGGTTTGTTTTTTACTTAAAAGACTAATAATATTTTGAAAACAACAATAATGTTGAGAGTAGCATTTGCAGAGGTTTGTGGAATTCAGACTGCTTACTCTTGGCATGGCTTTTGCTTATCACTCAAGATTGTAGGTGGCGATCCCTGGCATGTCTGGTTTAGTTCCCCTCTCCTTCACCTCCTTTCCCAAGAAATCCTCTGAAGTCATCCTTCCATTTCATGAAATACTGAGAAGCCCTGAACAATGAATTAAGAAGTGTTTTGCTGTACAGTACTCAGCACTCTAGTTTTTTTAAATGGAGGTTGGAAGGGGTACAGCTTTTGAGATCATTACAATACCACCAGAATGGGTTATTATATTGGTTCAAGAGGAGAAAACATAGTGTTTGCTGACTCTGAATCATTTTGTTGTGCATTGTAGGAATGGTATTATAAAGATCTGATTGATATTTTTAGAAGTTCAGTCAGAAATCCCACAGCTTCCACTGTAAACATTTTTTAAGGAAGCATTTCTGTCATTTTCCCATGTATTGAAATTCTTATTCTCATTAAACTTTATGAATGACACTCTGGAAACAAGACACATTAATCAAAATGTTCATTATAGTATCAGATCATCTATTCACTAATTATTTACAACATGCCTAAGGCTGATCTTGTGCAAGCTGCATGGGAAAACCATGTTCATCTGCTCTAGCTTAACCCCTGAGAATTGCTAGTACCTCAACGGAGGAGCAGCAAATAAAGGAAAAAGTAGGGAAGAAATAAAGTGGAGTACTTGATTGGACAATGATTTGTAGTATAAAGCCTAGAGAAACAAGATTTTTTTTCTTTCAATAACCTCACCCTGTTTTCATCTACAGAGAGGACAGTATGCAGCTTTATAACCCAATAGCTGTACTTATATATTGATATTAATTAAAAATAAATTGAATCCCTAAATCACAGGGTTTTATTTTTATACCTTGACTACAAATTTGTTTCCATAATGGTGCTGCAGGAGTTGTTCTTGCTCATCACTTGCTTCTGGCCACAGAAGCTACCTGGTTATCAGCACCAAAAAAATCTTATTCCACTACTGAGTTGACATAGATAAAACAGTCAATTCTGTGAGCTACAGATAATGCTCTGAATTTCTTGGCTAGTGCATCTTGCAGATTTAGAATCACTGCTTTAAACAAATATGAAATGAAACCATATAAAAACTATTAAACATAGATTTAAATTTCTATCCAATCTATGTCAGATATGCCATCATTTTTTAAGTGTACACTTTTACTCTTCTAGCAGCAAACATCCTACAAACTGCCACGTAGGAACCGCTGGAAGAGATCTGTCTCCTGTTTTGAGCTGAGCAGGATTATTCCCATTTCAGTGTGAAGGCTGCTATTTCTGTATTCTGTAGGCACTGCTGCTGACAGGTCTGCGAAGGAGGACTCCCTATCAATGTTTCAAAATCCTTTCCTGAAATTAAACTATTAATCCACAGGGAAACTTCCAAGAAATACTGTGTTGCTTCCTTATTGTCATACTATGTTGCAGTATAGTAAAGAAGCTTGTGTTAAAGTAGATTCTTTTTTTTTGCTCAAAACCTGTCATTTTCACTGGGGAGCACCTGTTTTGTGGAAGTATTTGCTTCAAATAATCATCCTGCAGAAAATTTTTACCTTCAAGTTGGATTTATTGTTGAAATAAAGAAATAGAGATTTTCACTTGCCGAAGAGCATCCAGGGAACCTGTGGTTTAATATGGAAGGCTTATCCCTTCCACAAGGTCTGAAGGTGGGAAATGCAGATACAGATACAGCTAGAGATAAAGCTAGGGACTACTGTCTAGTTTAGAAGCCTTCCAGAATAAATGAGCAAATGGCTTTTCTGGGTTCTGCCTCTCAAAAGAGAGATAAGTCTCTTCGCACAAATTGAAAAAGTATATTGGCTAAACTTCTTAAATAAAATTACTGTTTTCTGGTAATCTTAGTATGTGTGCTAGTTATGAGGAAAGATAACCAAAAAGTTGCACTGACCTCTTTTTCATGAGGGGATATAATAGTACATAGCCAGCAGTTATTATAATTGTGGTGTTAAACTTTTTAATGCAGGCTGAAATTAAATGTAAAAAAAAGTTGTGTACATCTCCTTGAAATGTATGTGTAAGATTTTTACTTTCAATACAGTTTTTAACAGAGCCATTTCAAACTGGAAAAAAGTAGGGAAAGGAGTCTTTTGAACAATTCTGAAGTGTTTGAAAAAGTCTGAAATCAGAAATTTCAGCTGCTGTGATTTGGTGTTCAGCATTGTCTTAAGTGTAACAACACACGTTAGGCATTTTGATCATATATATACAACTGATGTTAATCCTTGTCTGAGTGAAAAATGAAATATTATTAATATGCTACCATCAGACTTCCATGCAATTACAACTAGGGGAGCAATGTATTTATTTCAGTTAATCTGTTACCTTTGCGCTCAGTTAAACAAAATTTACAGAAGGAAATACAAGAAAAGATGTGGAACAGATGAAAGAATGCTATTTTAACTAGAAAAACTGAGTTATGATGACTACATTTGCTACAGGTTCCCCCAGACCCACGTTGACTGTTTTGGAGCAATACATTGTAATCTTTTCACAGACTCCTGACGGAGACTACAAAGAGGATCCATATATTTAAATTAAAGTAGAGTTGGATACTGAAGCACAGTGATATGAGCTGCTAAAATAAAGTGGTTAGTCTAACTTCAGTATTGGAAAGACATGCATATAGTGGGAGCCAGTGATGGTAGTTGAAACCCAAGGAAAATTTATTTTTCAATGCTGTTCTAACATGAGCTGTTGCTATTTAGCTCTTCCACTGATAAAAATTATTTAAAAGTAATAAGTTGTATGACTGTGCCTTCTAAAAAAAGGCTAAGCTGGAGACATACACTTAGCAATTTAATATTTGTGGGCTGAGTAATAAAAATAGATTGTGATTAGCTTCTGAAATATATTTAAGCGTCTTTCTAAAAATACTGTATTGATGGAAGAAGTGATAAATGCACAGATGATTTGGCACTATTCAGAAATAGTGTAAAATATACATTTTCATTTTGAGATGGCTGAATGATCTTAAACTTCTTCTGTCACTGACACCTGGAGATGCTTTTATCTTCCAGAATAGTGCTCTTCAGTGAAAGTTCATTCCAATCAAATAGAGATGGCCACTAGATCATGTCACCACTTAAATAGCCATGAAGAACATTTTTCCCCTTAAGTAACAGTTTATCATATTTTTTGCTCCTTTATTAGTGTTTGGCCTTCTGTCTTCTGCTGCATATACCAAATCTTATTGGTATTTTAATATTAAATTAACATAAGATACTCTGTTTATGAAGATAGATTTCAAAAATCGGTATTATCTGCTTTGTGTAGAGAGATTTGGAGGCAACAGAAGTAATTATAAAGTGCAGGGAAAACACTCAATGGCTGGTAAAACAGACATTTAAAACTGTCTGGATGTAGTACACAGAATTCTACTTACTCCTCAGGTTTGCAAATAGCATACTATGAATAATAAAAATTAAGTGCATCTAAGTCTGGGCGGGCGAGGAAAATGGAAGCAGTCTCTAGTTGTTTACTCGATGAAATGCTACTGAGAGGTAAACATTCTCTTGTCTCCATGAAATAGAGTGGTCCTGAAAATTTATTTTTAAATTGAGAAAAACACACTTCAGTTCAGAGAGTTTTGCCATCTGAATTCATAATGGGGAAATAGTTCTGAAAAGGTGCTCTCTTGCTGAGTCCTGGGTTTTTGATTAGTGAAAAACTGAGAATTAAAATGATTAGAAGTCACAGCAAGTCCGTACAGATATCCCCTTTCTTCAAAGTCTCCAGTCTCTCAGTAAGAGATAATGAGTTGCCAAACACTGGTGCCCCTTAAGAGAAACCCTAAAACAAAACCAAAAAAAGTCGGTGCCAATCTTTTATTAAGATTAAATCACATCTTTTCCCAATGCTTGCCAAAAAAAGCTTTGACTGCCAAACGTATGCAAATATATCACATGTTTGAGAATAATATATTCTCCACACATCTTTTGCCCCCTGTGAAAGATCAATTTTTTCAGCGTGAAAGGATCAAGTTTCAGTCTCAGCTCAGCTATCTGTTCTCCACTTGCTCTGAGTGTACAGAGCTGGCCCTGGGGTTTGCATTGGCCCCACAGTGAGGCAGGAGCAAAAGCAGGTTTAGCAGAGAACTGGGCAGGCTGGCACATGCATTCCCTCTGCACAGGAAACAAGATACTTAGGGAAAAAGTTAACCAAAGCTGGTAGGTCACATTAAGTCTGAGGTTATCACTTATCAGGCTGGCCTCAACAAAGAATGGGCAGCAAAGTTTTTTCTTTTTCTCCATTTTTCCTTTTTTTTTAATGAGAGACTGTATAAGAAAATTTGCGACTAGATTGCTTGAATCAGCATCTGGGTGCAGAATGCTACGGCTCTCTAGTTTTGGAGAAACTTCAATTATTTCATCATTCTCACGCTGGTCCTGAGAGACTGAGGAGATAATTAAGACACCCTTGTTCTACGATTAGATGTGCAGTCTAATCACAAATCTAAGATGGCTTTGGAGGAGGATACTGGCACTCATGCTACAGCAGAATGGTCTTTAGCAGAAAGCCATAGCTCACATAATGGAAATTCAGTTGGTTAGTGCCCCGGCACACAAAAAATAAGTAATACTTTGGTTGTTTACTGACTAAGGCAAACCTAACTTGGTATATGAGGATGATGCACAGTAGATAAAAGTCCCCTCACAACAACCATATCCACAATAATGCAAAAGCTCTGCCCTGCTTTTGTGACCATGGCTAGAGGATTTCTATTGCGAATTTTTCAGCATATTGGCACTTAAATGTACTTTGTATTTGAGCGTCAGTTAAATCATCCTCATGGTCACTCTCACACTGTTATCTGGGATTTCCATTTATCCTACCAGGGATTACATTAGACTTTCCCACCGCTAATTGTCATTAGGTTGGCACATCAATTTTTTCTCAGATCCCCACTAATGTCTGGAGGTTTTTCTTTCCTGTTAGGAGGCCCCTCCCTTAAATATCATTCTGGATTCAGGGTTGACACTTGTCTTTCCTGTCTATATCAGTTTGTTTTTGTTAAATTAAAACATTTTTCTTTGGAAAGGCTTTGTTTACCAAGTACGCTCCATAATTTTGCACTCCTCATTTATCATACCAACAATATTAGTGTCATATGCAAATATATCAGCAATATATACTTCCAAATAATTTTGTTGGCCCTTATTGTGTGTACATAACTTCACTTAGATTTTTTTATTTTAGTTTTTAGCTCGTGTCTACAGACAAACCCAGAAAAAAGAACCATAATTATGTGGATTTATCCTGTGTGAGGAATGTGGCCATTCCTGTACAGTAATTTTTGTATTATATCGTAGTAGTAGGCAAGAGTTTCTTGCTGTGAGTGGTATATGTTGAAAAAGTGTTTTGCTTAATAGAAGACTGCAGTTCATGGAATAGTTTACTAACCTGTAGAAATATCTATGTAATAACTATGTTTTGTTCAGTAGTGATACCTGTGGTGCGCAGTACACCGTCTTTTGTGGTTTTGTAAACCATATTTCCTATTGTGAAAACAATAATCTTTTGTGTCAAAGTGTGTTCAAAACTTTTAAATTATAGGGAACAGTTTCAAAAGGGAATTTTGGGGGTTTTTTGCAAAGATTTTAATTGAATGCATTGAGGGTTTGGTTTCAGGTTATAAAGGACCCAAACTGAACTTCTAAATATAGTAAAATTTTTCATGACAGTTAGGAAAGGGTAACTTCAGCATCTGTTAAATAGCTCATGTGTGTTACACATTAGAAAAAAATATCATAGGACCAGTGATCTTTTATAGTTTAATAGGTAGCAACAGATTACGTTAAATTATTCATAATATGTGATGCAGACACAGTCTCTGTTTGCCCAACTGGACCAAAAAGCAAGGATTAACTACCAGTGATTTATTTAAAACCAGAACTCTGTTTTTAGGGGAGGCATTCTATCAGCACTGTAAGCTCATATTTTGCATATCAATTTCTGCCAACTCTTTTTCCATAAAGAAAAAGCTCCACCTGTTTGCTTCAAGTCCCTTTAAATCTTCACTTGTGAAGAATCTTCGTGTAGTCTTTGGTTCACAGAAAAGTCTTCTTTTTTCTTCTCTCTTTTTTTTTTTCTTCTTTTTCTTTCTTTCTCCTGGAGATTGTCACTCCAATAGTTTATTTCTTATCATATAAGACTCAAGGTGACCAAACTTTGTCATTTAACAGATCTGCAGCTTCTCTAGTGCACATAGAGAGATCTAGCCAAAGAAGCTGTGGTTTTGTTCATCGCACTTTTTTGGAAAGTATCTCATCTGACTTTGAAGCCTGCCTCTCCCTAGGGTTTTTTTAAAAACATTCATTTTTAAGCAAGTCAACACCAAAAGAAAAGTTTGCAACTTTTTTTTTAACTCCCTTTTCAATTTTGCACCTCTAGAAATCAGTAAAGGCTCAACTGAGCTTTTAAGGTACTGGTCCACGCTGGGGATGGTGTGGATTTGCAGTACGTCAGCAGGCGCTCTGGGAGGCATTATGCCTCAGGTAAGCACAATACTCTGCACAACTACTAACGCGTGGTGGGAGCACTGCCTGCTGCTACCTCCCCTGATTGCTGCTCATGCGCTCCCTTCCACAGCTACCTGCTTCTGATGATTATTGAGTGGAGACTATGACCCCATTTCGTCTGCACCCCTTTTGGGGTTGCTACTGTTAGCAGCACTAAATAGAAGCTTTTTATGGTTTATTTTTATTATACATATGGTACATGTCAGAGATTTACAGTGTTCTGCTTCCCTAAAAGCCAGTTCCTAAGAGCTTAGCTGATTCATTAGGGTATATATGTATTATTAGAGATTTAACTCTAGTACTAGAATAATTAGAGCTTACAAAACAGGCATGCAAAAGAGCCAAAAGATTTATTATTTTCCTTTTCACTGCTCATTGCCTTGTAAAATGTTAGCAATAGGGAAAAACACTGAGTTGAAAGCTTTTAGGTTCCTACTTTCTGGATAGGCATCAAGGTAAGTCACTTTCGGACATTTCCAATCCTTCTGATGAAATTTTCTAGTTGATGTTGCAAAAATATGTATTGATTTCTTTGAAGTTCAACAATAATAAATAGGGGTGTCTGTCCAAATGTTTTAGGCACTCTGGTCACCAGCTACTAAAGAGGAAAAAAGGTAAGATTCAAACTGAAAGACTGTTTTTCTTTAAAGCCATCAGAACTAAATCATCTTACAATTCAGATAATAAATAATTCCTCTTCTGCCATGGGAAAATAATTTCTATGAAAATCTATCAGGAAACAGCTGAAAATAAATAAAAACTGGCAGGTTTGGGGGTTTTGTTTTCCTGTTGTTTTTTTTTTTTTTTTAAGAGATTTGGGAATGTTCGTCAGCTTTCCTAGTGTTTGATATTTATTCATGTTCCTTATCTTTTCACACAGAGGTCTATGGCATGGTGCAATTATGAACTAGAATGAAGGGACTGAGATACAAGAAAACTTAGCAGACATAAGATGTGCTTTAAGGACTTATTTTGTTACAAAGAAGGAAGGGCTTAGCACACAGTAGTGCTGTGGATATTTCAGAGGGCGTAAGAATTTGATGATGAACTTTGACAAGAAAAAGAGAGAGACAGTTCTGTCTAAAAAAAAAAAAATAAAAAGGTTTTACCATAGAAAACATTGAAAAAAATCAATATAATAGGATGTCCCTACCAGAAAACTGAAAAATTATGAAATCACTTTCCCTGCAGAGAACTGACTTTGGCAAAGGCACTCGTTTCCCATGGAAGGTGTTCTTCATGTAAAAAAAAAAAGAGAAGAAAAAAAAAATCCATTTACAGACAGTTATGGACTATCCTGCCCTTTTACCAAAACGATGGAATAGCTCGCTATGTGAAGGAGCACATGCTGAGGGGTGTTGGAGGAGGCAGCTGATCCGGCATTCGTGGAGCTGGTGCCAACGCTCAGTGCTTTGTCCCTCCACGCATTCTTTCTCAAATGCTGACAGTTGCTTCAAGCCCATAGTGTGCATTACACCGAGTTTGTGCAAGCAAGCGGTTTGTGAATTGTAATGACCCAGGGTGAGAAGTGCCCTTATGGAGTCTTGTAACGAAAGCTATTCTCTGTCTTAGCTCGTAAGTGGCTAGAAACTGACTTTGAACTGTGAAGGGGTGTTTGCTTATATAGGAATGATATCCTCAGAGGAACTGTTCTCTTTGAGTGTAAAAGATTGTTTTAATAATAGATTCAAGTTCTGCTCAGAAAAGTTATTTTAGAACAAGTTAACTAGCCTTTGAAGTCACAAACAGATACATTTTTGGATCCAGATGTTTAATACAGTGTGTGTATTTAGCATGACAGATGTACAGACAATTAAAAAACTGAATTCCTACCTTCATTTTTAGATTTGTGAGCAAAGCTGGTCAAACTGTTTTTCAGCAAAATACATCACTTTTCATTTAGTGAGTCACTCAGCAAGAAGTCATTACAGTTCAGTTAACAGTACAGATGATGCCTTCCTTCTCCCAGGTGACTACTTTGCTCTAATGATCACTTTCCCTAGAAACAGTCTGATTTCAAGGAGAAGCTGTCAGATCTAGGATAAACCCTTTTGGGGAAACAGGGAATGGGAAAGGGAGAACAGAAAGAGCAGATGGTAAAGACAGTGGCACAGAATGAAACAACTTCGAGTTCAGGTTTCCTGTTCAGTCTCTTTTCTGAGTCTGTTCTTGAATAAATCAATAATTATCTCTGAATAAATAATAGTAAGGGGGAGAAAGGAAAGAGAGCTAGACCTGTTCTCTTACCGCAAGAGGACACCAGAGTATGTGTCTAGGTTCAAGCTCTTGCTTTGCCTTAGAAGAATAGTGGACTGAATCTTCATTTCTCACTCCTCAAACCACTGGGTATTGGCTATTAAGGAATGAACCTCTCTCAGCCAAGTTTCCAAGACTTTAGTTCTCATGGAAATTGAGAAACTGTTGTAGTCTGTGATCGGTTTGCTTTCTGTCATACCTATTGGTATTATTTTCTTATACCACAGGATATTTATTGTGGGTCTTTAACATCCAGTCATTGTCTGCAATGTCAAACAATCTATCAAGTGCATTTGAGGTTCTTCTTGAAAGTTGTCATTGGAATTTCATTCTCAGAGAGAATCAAAATTAAAAAAACCCAAACATTTGGTCATTCATCAATACATATACAGCTGATGAAAATAACATAAGGAAAGAATGGTTCAGAATACATATGTGTCATGAAAACGTATAGCTATTGGGAAATAAAGTTTAAGGAAAGGAGACAAACATGAATAGAAATAGTTTCAGATTTTGAATTATTTGTAAGTTCTAGATTTTGAATTATTTGTAGTGTTACGATCCTTTCTAAATCAGTATTTTCAGGCTGCTGTTTGCTTCAGGTGCCTGTAAAAATACCCTAATTTGCTTCTTTCTCAGCAAACTAGTAGTATCTATGGGGTGGTAAATGAAGCTATTTAAAAGATGGAAGTTATAGAAATATACTATTCTTCTATGTAACAACTATTAAAAAAAGTAAAATACACTTGAATGTATAGGAATATATAGCCTATTGCACGTGCAATTGTATGTGTTTTTTCCTATATGGAGACTACACAAAAGTAGAAATACTGAGACTGACTGAATGAAATAGTTCTTTTGTATGGGGAAGCAAAACAATGTGTGTAACAATGGGAGTGTAGTACTGTATTGAATGTTTCTAACGATTTTAAATACATATTATAACTGTGGTACGTGATTAAAGTTCATATAAAACAAATAAGAAGAAGTTAAACAAGTATGAATTATGTGATCTAAACGAGTCTCAAGAGCAGAATACCTTGTCTGTAGTGCTGTGTCTGGTTCAAGCTAAGATTTACAACACCTAGGCAAGGTGGAATTAAGGGCATACACCATTACCCATCAACATCTCCGTCCTTAGCATCCTATATCTGCACACTGAAAGCCTCTGTGTGGAAAACAACTAAAAAAGGGATTTTTTTTTTTAATATTGGTGAAAGGAAATTATAAAAAGTTTATGCTGCTGTTAAACTGTTTCACATCTTATTTTGAAATACATTCCAGAGCTGAGGCTTGTCCCCTGGTTTCCTCTGGGATAATATAGCAATTTCCTCCACAGTTTAAATTAATGTGACTTTGGGACAGAACCTCCAGTAAATCATCAGAGAAACATTATCTTCAACTGAGGTGAGCCGAACTACCTCAAGCAAGGATCTTTTGCAGAGTGGGTGAAGTTACAGTTTAAATGCAATATCATACCAATGTTCTCAAACCAAGTGGACAGAAATTATAGAAGAAACAGCTGACATTTAGATCCTTATTTAGGGATGCAATGGAGGCAGGTAGTTCCAATTCCAGTTGTTGTAATTCCTGTAACTGACAGTCTGATGACAGGTTTGTGGGAAATGGTTTGTCCTGTGAGAAGCAATGTGTAGTCGTGGTGAACAACAATATGCCCGTCTGAGTTAAGGGAAACCAGCACCAGCTCCTAGAGCTAGACTAAACTATTTTATTGGGCCTTGTATAGCCACTGGATGCTGTAATTCCAGGTGGTGTTTGGAAGTCACGGAAGTAGCTGCTGTGTGTAAAGAACACGATAAACTTTCTGAATAGGAAGGAGAGAGGCCACTGAAGCTTAAAAACAAACAAACAAACAAACAAACAAAACAAAGCCAACAACAAAAACCAACAAAAACCCCCAAATTTATTTAGCAGTATCAAATGTCTTATTTGCATAGCCATCTGCTTTCTGCAGAGACCATCTCTGTCCTCAAGCAAATAGTTCAGTTAGAAGATCAGAGTTAACTGCTGTTACCCTTAGCATATGAAAAGTGCTGCATTGTAAATAACAAGGTATTCTTCTTTAAGAAGTCCGTATTTATATGTTGAGATTAAACTAAAGTAACATCACCATCTGTCACTGTGCCATATTATGATTCCACAGCACCAGCAGAGTTGTAGGAAGTGTCAGGGGGCCAAAAAGAAGGAGAAAGAGGACAGATGCAGAGTCAATATAGCCAAAGTACAAGTTCAATAAACCCAAAGTACGAATGTACTTTAAAGACAGTTTTCATAACTGAACTTAGGGGGTTATGCTTACTGTACTCTCAGCCTTTACTCCCATCCTTGGTAACAGCTGCTGGTCTGCATTAACATAAACATGGCTCTACCTTATTCATTGTTCATTATAACTGATTTTCGTATATGACCAAGTACACGACAGCTGTCTTACAAAGCCATGCCTGTAAAACTCATTCTACTTATTTTAGTTGCCACACCCAAAACTGCAATACATGTTACTTTAGAATGATGCTGAATTATGTACACTACTTCATGGTATTCCAGGATTTTGCATTACATTGCATACTTAGAAAGGAAATATGCAAATATCCTCAAAGTCTAATACTAAATAGATAGTGTGGTTAAAAAATAATGGACCAAATTTACCCTTGGCTTAATACTATTATGTTTATTTGGAACATAAGGGATGAATAACACAATAGTTTTTTTCTTTTACCCTAGAATATATTTTAATTTTGTTTAAAGATTAATTTTATGTACATACGTTACATCTCTTTCCATTGTCACAGATGGAGGTATAAGGTTTCCAGCAATCCTTAGGATAGTACTTAAGACAGTATTTAAATACTACCTGATTTCAGGTAGTATTCTCTGGGTAGAATCCCCATCTGGTCCATAAACAGCAGAAGGCTTGTTCAGTGCTGAAAATGGTTACAGTTAATCCTGATTTATAATGTTCCCTACGCAACCTTTTGTGCAATCTATCCAGGGACAGTATAACACGAGGAAGTGAATGGCATATATGACAGGAGGACACATGAGTGAGAAAAGTCAATCTAAGTTTGGAAAAAAAAAATCTTAAAGTTAATTAGTGCTTAAAATAGCATTGATATGTGTTTTTGCTATTTTTTCACCTCTGTGCTTTAAGCAGTAAGTGAACTTTTAAAAAACATCCAGTGATTGATAAAGGAAACGTTGGTGAAAGTTAGAAACACATGAAAGCTATCAGGAAGCAAACATGAAGGAAATGATTACAGCAAGTGTTTGCTAATAGCTTTGATGTTAAGAGCATTTGAAAAGAAGAAAGCTACCAGCGTTCAAATTCTTATGTTCACCCTGATTATACCTTTCTAGCGGCCAAAAGGAGCTACATAACAAGCTTTAATCAGCTCTGTGAAGTTTACCTTGAAATAAAGTACATCTAAATTGCCATCAGCTTAGGAACCTGGAGTAGAAATACCTTGTCTTCTGCAGCGATTTGGAAAATAAAACTGGAAGCATTTTCAAGGAATCCCTATAGCTTTAGGAGTCTCCTGTGGGTACCTGGACAGGCAGACACCAGAGGAGAAAACACAAATATGACTTGGAACAACGTTGCCTACCAAGCAAAGCCTTAAAGGTGAGGACCTGGCATGGACTCCCTGTACTCACATATTAAAAACAATTAGAAAAAGTGTAGTTTGAGGGTGGTGACATCATGCTTTATAGTGGATATTCTTCTGCTCATTTTAGGTGGGTGCAAGCAGGTTGTATGTCTGAACTAGCAGGGTTTTCCATCACAAGCAGGAGTCATCCCGAAAGAGTGAAGAGCATTTTCCTTTGGACTTTTACTATGGTGGGTTTGGCTGATACATAAAGCTTCAGAAGACTCAGTGCAGGTTGCCCTGAGACAAGGCTCAACCAGGGAGTTTTACATCTATTTTGACCACATATTCTAACTTTGGGGCTTTCAATGAATATCTATAGCCATCCTTGAACTCACCTACTAATCAGAGTCTGCAACTGGAAGAACATTGGATTTTTTTATATGTCAAGGGAGAAATAGATTTAACAACGTATCTTTCCTGTTTAAAGATTGTTTTTAAAAGTCCACACCAGCAGCTTAGGGTTTGAAAGCAACCTTGAAATAACAAAGTCAAAATAGTATGTAAATTGTGAGAAAGAAATGAGGTTGCTTTTCTACCTTTGACTACTTTATTTAAAATAGATATGGGGAAATGTCTGTGTTTTACATTAAAATATCTTATTCTTTTATAGGTTGATTACATAGGTTGCAATGAACTATCTTGTAGGAAATAAGCCTTTCCATAGCTTCTCCAGCCTGCCAGGAAATCCAGCAGCCTGCTGCTTGAATTCCTCTGAGGTGTCCCTGCACTAAAATTTTTAGCCTTAGTTTTGCCAACCAAATACATGCCAAATCACCATCAAAGAATCAAGAGATTTGTCTGATGTGCTCCAGGTGCATGTGAGTAACAGGAGTGGGGGGGCTGCTTCAAGTCCTGATTCTGAACATGCAGAAAACCTTTCCAAAAACTGAAAGTCACTGCAAATACTTCATAAGTCGATTGGGCTAATACATATTGTGGATGCATAAAAAAGGCATTAGTAAATATGTACTTGTTTGGTCAACATATTAGGTAGACAGCAAAAAAAAATCATAATTTTGCTGATGGATCATTTATTCTCTCTGTTCTTTGACATCAGAGTTTTAAAAACAAAACAGAAGGCATGGTTTGATGAGGTTCTCTCACTGAACATAGTACATCTCTGTTAATTTTATTGTCAGAAATTTAAGTGAGATAGCAGGCAATGACCCAGCAAGACAAGTGATGGTTTTGCCTTCCTGTCTGTCACTAAAAAACAAAACAAAAATCTCTCACTCTTCTAAAATCGTACCAGCTCTATATCTGCACTAGTTATCTCTCCTCAGGCAAGTGTTTCATAAAAAAAAGTCCCTGATAGAAATAATGTAATGTAGTAGTCCACAAACACACAAAAAGTAAATCTAAGGAGACTGGCTTTGAAAAGCATTAAAATAGTTGTTTACATTAATAATCAGTTATGCATCAATTGAAGAGTATTGATACATTCTAGCCTGGTATTGACTGAGGAACTGTAAATCTGGCTCTGTAAGGAGTTGACTGTAGTCAGAAAAAATTAGCCAAGTTAGAAATCATTAGTAGATGTTCAAGTTCCAGCAGTTTATTCTGTACAGTATGGACAATTAAAGAGCTGCAGTGAGCCTTTAAAGCTTTTACAGAAGGAGCTGAAAGAATATATTGAAGTTTTTAATGTTCTTGCATTTGAGATTTTAAATTATTTTATTTTCCATACGATGTTAATCTGTTGTTCTTTACTGTAAATATAAACCTTATTTTTCCCTCTATTTCTCTTTTTTTTTTTTTCTTTTTTTAAAAGATGTTACCAAGCTAAGGTGTGTAAAATTTTAAAAGTGTCTTGTAAAGTCATGAGGCCCAGATGGCACCACTAGCTTAAAGTTAGGACACCACTAGCTTAATGTTAGAATTAGATAACTAAAGTAGAACCTCGGTCTGCAAAATCTCATAGAATAACTGAAATAAGAGTATTCCTTGTATGATTCAGCCAGCATAGATGTCTTTATCTGAAGCATGTCTCCAAGCAGCTTGAATCTTTCTCATCCATTTATTCTAGAAACATTCTGAGGCTGCTAATGCAATGTTGCCTTAAGAAGAAGAAGTGAGAAAATTGTCTGATGTAATTCAGTAGATAATGCAGGGAGCAAAAGCAGTGCCTTTTGAAAAAAAGCAAGGACTGTCCTTAATCAGTTAGTGTTGTCTAATGGTTGCAACTTTACTGTTTAATTTGATTCATTTTCTTTATTTCCTTCATATAGTCAAACCCAGAGTCTGATCTGCTAGTGGTTCAATAGCGAGTCCCAGAAAATCTCTACAAAAATATGCTTTCTCCTATCATCTCCTTCATAAACCCAATAAAAACAAAGGTCATATCTATCAAAAAAGGTTTGTCTTTATCCTGCTTGTCCTAATTGGACAAACACCACAGCTACTTATTTCTACAATGCAGCCTCTTGGTTTATTTGCACATTAGGTTCCAAAGGCTGTACCAATAAATTCAAGAGTTTGGTCCACTTCTGCAAGTCTGAAGAGAAACCAGTTCCCCCTGTAAGAAAGTCAGCCCCAGGAAGAAGACCAAAGCCTGCTTCACCTTTAAATTCTAAGCACAAAAAAGACTGCTTTTCTATACCGCCTTTTGCAGTTTTCTTTATATCTTTTATGCATGCAATAATAAATATATACTTTATGTATTGCATCCTGTCTGTGATAGCTGCTCTTTCCATCTCCCAAAAAGGGAACTGAAGTTCATCTCTTACCTCCAAGCCTCTCTGCTTTGGGGATTACACTTGGATTAGTCAGTTATGATCACTCAACAATGTAAGGCAGTCTTGGCGAAGCAGGTGATGCTTTGACTGTGAGGAAAATTTCTCTCCTTCATTTTTGTCCTCTAATTGATGATTTTTTCTGAGTTTTATAGGCTTAATCCTCTCTTCTGCCTCATCAATTTTGTATTGATATAACACATTCTTTTGATGGTGCAAGTCAGAAGTAATTCCAATTGGAAACTAATTTTTTTTTCATATTTACTTTTTTTTTTATCAGATCATTTGCTTTCTTCTTCCATGAAAAGCTGTTACTTCAGTGCCATACATCTGACAATCTGTTTAATTGTTTGGCTGAACATGCAGAGGCAAACAAAAGTGGGGCAGCGGGAGTTGACAGACTTCCACTCATGCCCAGAACAACATAAGGATCAGCAGAGAGTTAGGAAGCTTTCATTATTTCCTGTTATCTGTCAGTTTTCACATTATAGGAACACCATATATCTAAAGCCTGGTTTGGGGGTCTTTTGTGTTTTTTAGTTGTGGGATTAAATTCAGGTTGTAGCTCCCATATTTGTAACCACTCTGCAGCAGTGTTTATGTGAAGAGCCCTTTGTGGACTCGTCCTGGTTTGACTAGATTGCTACTGGAAGCTATCAAAGAGCTGCAAAATCCCCAGCACTGGCTTTACCTTCCCTGTGGGCATTGACCAACATGACAGTTACTTCACCTCACAGCTGTAGCTGCAGCTTTTCCCTTTCAGCTCCCCAAACCACTCGGCGACAGGAATGGCAAAGCCTGTCTGTTCTGACCTGTAAAGCCTCTCTCATTTCTTGCTGTCTCTGTGCCCAGGAGAGGATGTAACACTGGTACAGCCTCTGATTAGATGCAGGACCCCAGAGAGTGGCTGACTCCAGAGCAGAAATGCCGAAGCCAAAAAAACATTGATTTCTAACACATGGATCTGAAATCTAATCAAATTTCAGTAATATCAGCCCGTGACCTTTTCTCTTATTAGTGAATTTATGCACAGCTTAGTCCCTGATTCCCTTATCACTTTGTGTGTGCTGGTGCTGCCTTCAGCATAATTATTGGAAAATTTTGAGTGTTAATTGAGCATGATTGAATTTTGATATGAATCTTGTGTATGGTATGTGAGAAGAAAAGCGTGCTTGCATTTTTCTTGGGGTGGGAAGGGACTGGGTAACCAAGCTTTACTGCAGGACGTAGAATTCTGATTTTTCATGATCTAGGTATTTTAACGTAGTTCCATGAACAGGATTCTGGTGACATAATGCCATGTGGTACAGTACAGGTTTCACTTAATAGCCATTAAATGTATCATAGTGAGGCTCCTTGCAGTACTGGAGTGGAAGCTCAGATAACACTATCTTGTATAAACCCTCTATTTTCAAGTGTTTAACATAGCCATGAAACATTGCTTTGGGCAGAAACTTGACTAGCAATGTCAAAAATACACTTGATAAAATTATTTTTTATGAACACTTTCCAACAAGTCTTGTTTTTCATTTCAGAAATCATATAAAGGTCATGACCTAAAATAACTTGCTGAATTGTTTTGATGCTCAGTCTGTACTACAATTTCAAAGGTGGTATTTTCTTTCATACTTTTTTTTTTTAATTATCCGTTAAAAGTTTATTTTTGCACCTATTGGTGCAGATGCTTTAGTTTCATCATTGAATGTATGCATTGGCTAAGTGCTTTACAGTGATTTAAATTAAAAAATGCAACCTATTACAGGCATTAAAAAATTAGATTTTCAAGACAGTCTTGAAAACTTATACAGTTCACCATCCCTTTTATGTAGCATTATCGTGCTTTGACTCAAACATTCTCAAGCAAAAAAAGAATTAGGAATAATAATTTGAGTTCCACAAAGTAAAATAGTGAAATTCACTTTTGTAAGTATTTGTAAATAGTCTACTTGTCTAAAACGTTTAGACATATTGTGCAGAAAGATGAGTTGATTCAAAAGATGGCATTTGCCTGGTTTCTTTGTATTTAAGCTTACTAGCTAAGCCCATGGTAGGTGCTAAAAGAGTTCAGTTAATTTTTCCATGTGAATATTCTATTCTGTTTTCATTTTGATTCCAAATGTTTTGAAAGCTGGTGATACTTTTCCCTTGGAATGAAATTACTTTCCATTTGGAGTAAGGATGGATTCAGATGATATATTGTGAAATACCGAGGCTTGATCAAGTTTTCTTGATATATTTAAGCCTGAAGTTTAGATGAAAATCTAAACTTAGATCTGTCTTTGCTAACATAGAAGCTTATAAATTAATTTGGTAGATTTTAAGTTAGAGCAATAAATCAAATTTCTAATCTTAAGATTCCATTTTACCCATGTACACTAGAGAAATTACCCAAGAATGCAGGATTTTTAGCAAAAATAATTACTAATTACTTTAATTTTAAATTGTAAATTTAAATTTTAATTTACAATATAAGTTTTCAGACTACTTCTTTACTAAAAATATACTATTCATTTCTACTATTTAAAAGTTCAAAGATAAAGTCAGCTGAAGCTCAGTCACTCAAAAATCTGTTTTCCATGCTCTATAAGGATAGCACATGAATTTTCATAAGAAAAGCAGGTCCTCACTTCTTAAGCAAGTTGCAGAAGAGACCATGATTACAATAAAATACTCTAAAACAGCATCTCAGAAATTTAATTTATAAGAGCTGCATATATACCTGGAAGTACATATATGCTTCTAAAGAAAAGTATATTAAGAGCATGTAATATGAATTTTTAAACCTGATTGAAACTATAATTACCAGACTGAAAATTATGTGGATAATTCTTTTACAAGGCCAAATGAATCATAAAGCTTTGTTTGGATTATGAAGAAAAATTTAATAACATCAGCAAACATGAAGAATTGTGAAGGGAGAATCTTTTCTATTTATTCTTTTTTCTTAGTTTCCACTGAAAACTCTAGAAACACACAGCTCAGGACAGCCTCTGACCTAAGAGGCTCATTGATAGGCATCCACTGGTGATGAAGAATCTGTCACTAGAACATCATGCATTAATCATTTATTTTAATACTTTTTAGTATCTTTGGTATTGTGGGGTCAGCTGTACTCTGCCAAGGCTAAGATTTTTGCAACTTCATTTGTACTCTTTCGTTTGTCATGCACAAGTGTTACCAGGAGCACATTTGGGGTTTCTGACTCCAGAGGATGAAGGAAGTATAGGAGACAAAATAAAACAAAAGGCACAGTTATTTTAAGCCGTATGTCTAAAGCTATTCAGCTAGGTGTAATAAAAATGTTCAAAAGAACAAAAATGCTTTGAATAAACAGGTAAGAAAAGCTGTCTGTAAAAGGTTGGATTTTAGATCCAACCTGTGCTGTCCTTTGCCTTTCTCACATGATACAGTTTTGTATTCTTCATACCAGCAGCAGCACAGACAAGAAACTTGTGTGCCTCAGAAGAATTTAAAAGCATTTTTCCCTTCCAGTGAGGGATTTTGCATTTTTTCCCTTTTGAATCTCATTTTTAAGTATCTCATTACTTTATAGTGCCCTAGTATAGCCTGGAAATAAGATGAAGCTTTTTTCTTTAGTCCAATTCACGATGACACCTCGCAAATTCTAGCAATGGAGTATCTCTCCAGTGACCACCACTTACAGTTCACAACATATAGCCTCCGTTCAATGGGATGAGTAATTCAGTGATTTCATATGGTAAAGAAGCTGGAGTCTGACTGTATTTAAAATGGATCAGAACTCAACATTGTTTTGTATTTTGCAGGGCCCAAGGGAAGAGCAGTATATCATTCATTAATGAGTAGCTGAAAAGGAGATAGGGCAAAGTAACTATTCCTAAATATAACTATAGAGAAAGTGAGAAGAAACAGCATACAATCAAGTTTTGGAAGCCCTCTGGAAAAAAAAAGGATATTGTATGACATGACACAAAATAATCATTGAGATACAACTGATCTGAATGCTTTGGGTTTTGGGGGATATAGTGTTATTAGTACCAGATAATAACATGCATAGTAGTAATATTCTATAGATGTTACAAAAATAATATTTAAATCTAGTCATGGATTATTTGATAACAGTTAAAATGGGTTACTTTAGGCATAGGTTTTTTGTATTGTGTTTTATGCATTTCAACTATACTGCAGCTGCTGCTGGATTAGACTGATATTAAACAGGTCTCATTGAATATGTTTTTCTTAGCGGGGTACAACTGAACATAGAATCAAGAATAGTTTGGGATGGAAGGGACCTTCAAAGATCATCTAGTCCAACCCCCCCGCCATGAGCAGGGACACTTTTCACTAGATCAGATTGCTCAAAGCCTGTTCAACTTGACCTTGAACATTTCCAGTGATGGGGCATCCACAACATCTCTGGGCAACCTGTTCCAGTGTCTCACCACCTTCATTGTAAAAAATCTCTTCCTTATATCTAATCTAAATCTACCCTTTTTCAGCTTAAAACCATGGCCCCTTGACCTGTCGCTACAGGTCCTGGTAAAAAGCCTCTCTCCATCTTTCTTATAAGCCCCCTTTATATATTGAAAGGCCGCAATCAGGTCTCCCCAGAGCCTTCTCTTCTCCAGGCTGAACAACCCCAACTCTCTCAGCCTTTCTTCACAGGAGAGGTGTTCCAGCCTTCTGGTCATTTTTGTGGCCCTCCTCTGGACCTACTCTAACAGGTCCATGTCTTTCTTGTACTGGGGACTCCAGAAGAGCAACGAAGCTGGTGAAGGGTCTGGAGCACAAGTCTTATGAGGAGTGGCTGAGGGAACTGGGATTGTTTAGACTGGAGAAAAGGAGGCTGAGGGGAGACCTTATCGTTGTCTACAACTACCTGACAGGAGGTTGTAGAGAGGTGGGGGTCGGTCTCTTCTCCCAGGTAACAAGTGATAGGACAAGAGGAAATGGCTTCAAGCTGCGCCAGGCGAGGTTTAGAATGTATATTAGGAAAAATTTCTTCACCAAAAGGGCTGTCAAGCATTGGAACAGGCTGACCAGGGAAGTGGTCGAGTCACCATCTCTAGAGACTAATTTAAAAGACGTGTAGATGTGGCGCTGAGGGACATGGTTTAGTGGTGGACTTGGCAGTGTTAGGTTAATGGTTGGACTCAATGATCTTAAAGGTTCTTTCCAACCTAAATGATTCTATGATTCTATGAATTGATCAGTCATGCTGAAATATTTATTAGAAGGTTTATTTTGCTCTGGCAAAACTTAGAGGACAAAGTCAATGTTTATATGTCATTCAAAAAAAAAAAAAAAAGTCATAAAATTCAATTATTCCTAGTATCTAGTTACCAGTACAGCTTACAGCCTTCTTGCTGGACAGAAAATAATGAGCAGCAGATACCATCTGGGGAGGTTCCAGAGAACCTTGTCTTCACCATGCCTTTTAGTACTTTTCATTTTCATATAAAGCTACTTATGTCTCTGAGTCATATAATTTGTAAGAGCTCAATGTATTAATAAATATGAATTTATTTTCCTTAGGTTCCCAGTGACCCCATTATGTTTTATCAAAATATTGTAGCATCACAATAACTTCACAAATACAATATGAAAATCTTTGGTGTTAAAGTAGTCCACTGTTGTAAATGACCCATCAGCTAATATGAAAATGCTCTCATTGCCCAATCTGAATTGAGAAAATGAAAAAGTTCCCTAATTAGTAAAAAGAATAAAGAAAAAACAACCTCTCAAAAATGTTGTCTTCTATCTCCAGAGCAAATTATTCTTACCATTTTCATTTCCATTACAGTTGATAACATTGTTTCCAGCCAAGAATGCCTAAAGGAGCCCAATTTCTCTTTACTTTTACAAAATAAAAAGATATAAATAAATAAATATATTAAAATATGCCAAAAGAAAATAATATGTTCAACAAAATAGTGCAATTTTAAAAGATTGTGTATATATAAATATAAAATATTTGTAAATATACTTTTGTCCTAAACTCAGTATGTTTTTGAAGAAAGAAATTTGTTAACAGAAAAGCAGTAGAAGCAGAAATTACATATTTTGATGGCTACAGAAAATTTCAATATTTGTTATGTGCTATTATCATTAGATCATCTCTAGTTTCATCGTTTACTAGTTAAAAAAATCAGAACTACATTAAATGCTTTTATGCAAATAATGTTATTTGCACTGCATTCTGATATCGTATTAGTTAAAAGTTGTGGTGTAGTTTTTCTGCTTTAGAAAGTCCTCTTTTGAAAATTTAAAAACATTAGGGGAAATCAAGGACACTTGAGGAGAAAAAACTATAGCATGATTTGGATCTTGTAAGATACCTAATAGTTTCAAAGAAATGAAAAAAAGATAGAAACGTTGTTTCTCACCAGTTCATCTTTACCATTGTCCTGGGGAAACCCAGAGACGGGCAGATGCTGACCTGGTTCAGCAGCCACAGCACCCATGGGGCTAAACAAGACTGGAAATGAAAGCTTTCTGTGCTTCTTTTCCAGGGATCTAGAGAGTCCTTTGAAGTCCCAAGATATTGGATCCAGAATTGATATCTGTTTTCTGTCTTCTTTTTTGAGCTGAAATTTGTGCAAGAGCAATTGAGGAAATAGTACTAAAAGAAAGCAGCCCGTACCTTCCTAAGCATGGCCCAAATGGTTAAAATTAAAACCCCATGTTACTAGTTCAGAAAAGAAGTTGGTGTAATTGTATGCAGGTCAGTGCAGTGTGCCACAAACCATATAGCACAGCAATGCTTTTGGCAGAGCTTGAAGACACCTGAAGGACTCTGCAATGTGTATACAGGATATATAGTATGTTGTTAGGTACTTTCCATGTTTCTCCCCTCTGCACATGAACACACAAACCTCAACATCTGTAGCATAGATATGGAAATTGAAAGGAGATGAAGATCTCTGTATTTCAGACTGTACAGTTTTGTTTTCTTATGGCAGTTTGTTGGCAATGTCCTTGCTGAGAAAAAAATATATAAGAGATATCACATCCAAAACACTTCATTTTTTCAAAAGCATTTCAGTTACTCTGGAATACTTTGATGTCATAATTTCTGTGACAAGCTGTGCTGTGCTTTCCCAGCAGAAGGAGCAGAAGGTCTGGAGCAACAAGGCTGTCTTTCCTTTTGATTACTCCAAGTACTATATTGAAATAACTTTAATGCAAAGTACATATTGAAATGCTGTCATTTGAGCTCAGCTTTTTGGAAAATTCACAAATCCTTTAAATGTCACCTTTGTATACAGAAGCCTACCATTAAATAAATTAACAGCTCTTTTATAGTGTAGGGTTGCATCTATTGAATTCCTTGAAAAGAAATTTTAAAAAAGTACTAGGTAAGAAAAGTAGATTAATGGGTCAAATTTCTTTACACATTATCACTCCAAAAGCCAATCTCCTGTTTCCCCTCTGGCAAAATCATTATTTTTAGCTTTCTTTTCTAAGAGCTGTTAGATTTTTCTGTGTCTGGAGGAAAGTTGAAGGAGCAGGTGATGACTGGGCTGGGTGACAGATGATTCACCTGTTTTAATGTTTTAGGCCATCCCCAGTTAGCACAGAAGATTAGATATTGCATTTGATGTTGTACAGTGAATTACAGACCTGCCAATAAGTTATTAAGAGATTTGTGAGTTGTTTGGAGAAGTTGGGGTATTTTCTGTCTCTGGTGTTGAGTTGGAATTAAACCACCCTCTGATGGCAATGTCCCTCTCATGTCTATTCTCTTGTGTCAGTGAACCTTAAATCATGAACCATAAGACCTTATATCCCATTGCCTGTCCTCATTTTCTTGTTTCATGAATGTTTTTTCACCAAGTGTAAACATCCTTAGGGCATGTTATTTCCTTTCTTTGCTTACCCCAAGTGTTTTAGCCTTATGACTTCAGACAAAGATCTTCTTTTCACACCCTCCTCCTCTAGTTCTGCCTGCTTAAGTCATGAAACTGTACTTTTTTTTTCACAGAGTATGTGCTTCCTCTTTCTCTGCCATCAGGAGTTGCCACAGTTAAACATTTATTTGCTTTTTGCAAAATAATTGTTGGATAGTTCATTCTCTTCCAGCACTTAAACTGGTTAATGTTTTCTCATTAAGGATTCTGAAGGAACCGTTCTGTTTGCTTTGTGATGTTTGGAAAACCAAGGATTTCTCTTTTCCCTGTCTCAAGGACACACAGTCTATCAGTCTTGGCACAAATTCATATTAGATTGTGTGTCTGAAAATATTCCACCAGATCTAATTTTTTATTCTCTTTTCTTTTCCTTTTTTATTTTTCACTTTCTGCTCTCAAGAGATTCCTACATTTCCAGAGTAACATAGGCAGATATATTCCTATATTTTGTGCTTATTTAGCAGGCTACTTCACAAAAGAAACTTCTGGAAATTAGTACTGTCCAGGAAGAGCCTCATTTAATGGCTAAAGTCTTGGGGGAGTTTACAAAGTTTTCTTTTGACTTTTCCTGTTCTGAACTCTGTGTCCAAAAATATATAGTTATAAACAGAAATACACAGGTAGTGACATCTGTATATTCCAACAGTTTCCTGGGATATCTGGTATCATTACAGTGACTGAAGGACAATTCTGAGTTTATGTGCAAATGCAATTGTCCTGATCATTTCATTTCCTTGGTCTATAGATTCTATAAAAAAAAACCCGAACCAAACCAAACCAAACCAAAACAAAACAAACCAAACATAAGTATATATTTTAGCCTGAATTTTTATGAAATATAGATGACTTAGCTTAGAAGCTTAGAAGACTGTATAAGAAGCAAAGGCAGTATTGTTCAGATGATTTTAATAATGTGAAGATGATTCTTTTTCTCTGTATTCTGACCATCAGAAAATACATTAGTGAAAAGTCAAGGTGCTTTACAGTATGAGGAGTTACCTTTCTAGTATAGTCTCTGCTGGTTTACTGATGCAGCAAGCAGTGGGTTATTTCTTAACCAAGTTAAACAGTTGTTTTAAGGAACAACCCAGACCTTTTAATTCCCTAAATATTGCCAACTGAGTTGGTCAGAAATGTTGCTAAGGTTCTCCACGAAGTTTTTGTAACAAAATGTCATTGAAAGAAGTTCCTCCTCTGGCCATGCTGGGTGTAATACTGCCTCCTTTCATCTTCATATCTCACAGGTGAGAAGGGTTTCTTTAAATATATTGATGAGGTTAGAAAAGACACATAAGGGGAAAAGCTCCCTGGGAGAGACCATAATAGGACAGGAAAGCACAAACGACATGTTACTGTAGTCAGCACTGAACAGAGGATTCTGACAGAACTGAATACTTAAAAATATTGTTCCTGTCAGTTCTTCCTGCACATATGAGAATAAATGTCCAAAAGAAAAGAAATAAAGAAACTTTTTAGGTAACATGCAAGTTCTTCTCCTTCTCTTAAAGGTTTGTTGTCAGAAACTAGCATATTAAAGCAAAAGCACTGGAATCAATTAGGAAACTTTGTTTATCAGGTTAGATAAATAGGAAAATCATCAGAAAGAAAAGAAAAATAAAGACAAGTGCATAAGAGAGAAAACCGTAAATTAAAACCATTTTACAGTTTGCTTTCCAATTATTTGAAATTAAGTTAATAATACCAGTTATGCTTCAACATCTCGTTTTAAAGAGGTGATATCTCAATAGAGTCATGAGCTTTTCCAGCATCATATATAACTCAGAAATCTGCCTCAAAAGCAAAAGGAATTAACAATGGCATTACTTGTGCAGGAATCTATTTTTTAGATGATCATATTATACAGGTTATATGTTATTATAACCTTTCAAAAAAAAGCTCATGGAAATAGGAAGAATTAGTCTTACTCATTTTTCCTCTTTCACCTATGATGGTTTTGTCACTTTATCAGTACTTACTCCATGATGTCATATGTAGCTAGTTGAGTACTTCATCATCAGTCACAGTATTTGTCAATATTAGCTAAAAGACAATAGACACGTGATATGTGGGCAAAGGACAATATAAAGTTATTGGAAATCATCTAAAATAAACTGCCTTATGCCACCAACCTCACATGTGAATCCAAATTAAAATCTAATTTAAAAGGAGCCTAAATTAAAAAAGCTTACTTAATTCCTTCAATTTGCAGAACTATTCCATTCCATTAGGCAACTAATTTCTACCTGTCAGATACAGAATGAAAGTGGTCCCTCTCTGGAGGAAACTTCCTACTTGTAGTAATTAGGTATGAAGACCCTGGGAAGATGCCTATACTTTGATAGTTGCCTGTGTTTAACTCTCAGAGCTCATCAACCCATGGGTAAATGCAATTGAAGTGTCAGCTTCAATAGTTTCATGCTACAGAAGGCTAAAATGAGGTTACATATTTCATAATTAAATAACAAAATTACTTTAATTTTTGTTAGAGAATCATGAAAGGTTACCTTTGTGAAATCCATGTATATAAATCCCTTTTGTTGATCTATTATTCTAATAAGCTTTTAGAGACAGTATGAAGAGGTCTTGATTACTGTTAGAAGATAAGAGCCAGGAGAATGCAAGTAATGAACAACATCAAGGCAATAATAAACAACATGAAGCTAACAGAACTGTGCAGACAAAATAAAATTGTTCCTCCTGCAATTCCCTTTGGATTGCACCTCCATTTATCTGTTTACTTCTTCCCTAAGAGCATGTACCAGAATAGATGGGGGAAAAAAACAAATGTACAATTTGCTAGAGAAAATGAGACACCGCACTTGTCACTTAAAACTACTTCTTTGTGCTTTCTTAAACACTGCAATTTTTAAGAAAAGAAGAAAAAACATGTTCATCAAAATTCATATGTTTTTCACAGTCTGTTTTTACATAAAGATAACCTATTTCTGGATCAGATGGAGCTTGACTTGACCATCCTTCAGTTTATAGCAGATAGTATTTTATTCTTTTACAACTATATATATTTCATTATAAGGACAAAAGGGGCAAAAAATAATTACACTGCTTTGTTACATTATTTCAATTTAAATCAAGACAAGTGTGAAGTTTGTAATTTACAAAAGTCCAAAGTATTATAAACTGATTTGGGGGTGTATCGGTGAATTATGGGGAAGAAATTTTTTAGAGTGGAGGAAAGATTGGCTTTATTTTATTGTCTTGTCCCTGGAGTATCTTCATTTTCTAACAATGTGAGCATTAAGCTGGCTGTAAGTCCCCTTAGGGGTGAATGCAAGCTTTGCAAAGTTTAAGTAGGAAAATATCTGTAAATCTCAGTTGTTTAAGAAAACAAAAGCAACTTCTGACTGTTTCCATATAAGAGGAGGACGGTAATTTTCATATTCCTGCAGAGTTCCTGTTATTAAATTGCATAATTATCTTGAAAATAAGTGGGTATTAGATGAATGTACACACCAAGAATTCCACAGCATACTTTCAAGAATGGTATATTTGGAAAATATATAAAGCAACCTTTTAGTTTACATTTTCTGCAATGCTTACAGTAATTTTGTTAACACTTTAAAATTTGTTGCATCTGTAGGGGGTTAAGATCCCACATCATCAAATTAACATAAGCACAAGCCTGTTACATACAGCCGAGGACAGAAGGGGCTTGTTAGGAATTTATGTCAGCAAGAAATAATTGTTTTGTCCTAGAAGGGAACGAATTCTAAAAGGTTCACCCCAGGTTAGTAGGAAAAGTAGGGCTGCCTATGGCACTTTTACCTGCATTCTTGAGTCTCAGATATTGATAGAGATGAGTTTAAAAGGCTACACTGACTGGGATATAAAAATAATCATTGTTCTTTTATAAAACAAATTGTATTGTTATTGAGAATGCTGAAAAAATACAATTAAACCCCAGTGCATTACATACTCCATGCAGCTGGAGTTTATGTATAGTGATATTCTTTATTCTAAGCAATGCCTAAATTTTTAAAGTTTTGCGGATGGTCTTTTTTTAATATGAATATAAATATATCTGTATCATGTAACTGTGTTGAAAATATCTTAATCACCACTTTCTTCCACCAACAGACTCCCACTAGGCAGTGAAAAAAGTATTAAAAAAACCCTCAGATTGCTAGACTGGAAAATATGTTTCTTCAAAAGGAATGGAGATTATATTTTCTAGGCATGGAATCTGGTCTTGTAGGGAGCTGGGAGAGCGTTCCCCAGTGCTTGCTTGGAGTCTGGAAAACAAATATCACGGGAAGGATATATCCACTAGAATAACAAGAAGAGGTACTTTCCAGAGGTGGTTGAAAATATTTCACAGATAATAAAAAGTCCAGGTTTACCGAAAAAATTATGTTTTAAGAGGAGATTTCAATCTCCACAAAATTATTTCAGAGAGATTCCTCTAAAAAATAAATGCAGAATATACACATTAGATGGATATTAGTTTGAGTTTGTTTACTTAACTTTTGAATTATATCAGCACCAGTTGTATGAATGTATTTGGTTATCTATACTATACTGAGTATTTCTACACTACAAAGTGTTTGTCTTATTAAAACAATATCTGGCTCCTAATGAAAATATGGAATTTTCTGCTTATGTGGGGAAAAATGTCAGTTCTTCATTTTGTCTTGAAACAAAAACAAATTTCAGCACATTAGAAGATGCAGAAAGAACTGAAAAGGATAGCTGAGACCCATCTTTCAAATCTCTTATGGATGACAGATATTAGCAATTTGGAAATACTCTCTCATAAAGATAGCCTGAAAGCTGAGGATATCACAGTGTGAAATGACATGATATAGAAATACAAAACAATGAAAAGCACAAAAATATTAAAACTGATCTATATCTTTACTTTTTCTCATTTTAAATGTTTCAATTTAAAGAAGGAATAGAAATTGGTATTGAATTGCCACAAATTTAAAACAGAGACATGTAAATACCTTTTAATTTTATACACACAGAGATTGTGGAACCAGTGAACATTACATGTCATGTGAATCAAGAAACTTCATGTATTTCATTCAAAGAATGCAGAATTGATAAGCAAATATTGCTATTAGTTATCCTCCACAATGATCTCACACTCAAGAAAAATGAAAAAACATGTTCATTTTATTTCAGGTATGACATTTGCCTTAAGTAGTGGCATTAGAAAATAAATGTTGGAAAACAATAATGCAAACTTCATTTTTCAAGTCATCAGCCAACCACTACATTTAGAGTGCTTTTTGTTTTGTTTTGGGGTGAGTTTTGTGGTTTTTTTTTTCCCTTAGACTTTAGGAATTATATTTTCTTAAAGTGATATGACTAGTATTCTATTTTCTTGTGTCTTCCTAATGATCTACCTATGATCAGTGTCTGAAAGCCTGTGCAGTAGTAAATGATCAGTGATTTATATTCTCACCCTTTCCACTATTTTCATGAGTTTTGTCTGCAACAAATAGAAGCAAAATACTGAGGAAATTCCATTGTATGTCCTTCGTTCATACCTGTCCAAATGTAAAAAGTCATATACACTCCAGTTAGGATCATGGCAAGGAACAGCCTGTCCTTGTTAACTGATAAGGGCAGACCTCCTGACCTTCTCCCCTAACTTCTTTGTTGCATTGGGGATTCTCTAGATGTGACCTAGCAAAAGAGATAGGCAGTTCAGTGGCCAGCTGTAGAAGACAATGAGAGAAAACAATTATGAACTAGACTAAGAATCCTTTGCATTATTCACCTGAGAAAAGGGGGAAAAAGTTTCAGGTCTGTGTTTCCTTCCTTGGTCATCCTTCTCCATTGATTGGTAAGCCACACCCAGAGATGCTCCTTTGAAGCTAGCTTGATTGTAGTCATAATTGTGTGTATTTTGTATGTAATCATGTATGTTTTGAATCCAGTACATTTTTACCTGATATCTCCAATTAAAATAAACAACAGCTTAATTTTGGTGATCACAACTTACAATGGCCATTCATACCCCTGGTTAAAGTTCCCTCTATAAAACTTATTTTTCCCATAGCTTTATTGCTCACACAGATAGTAAATTTGTTATAAGGATTGGATTTTCCTTCTGAGTTCTTCTGACTTCTTGTACACAGCAGGGAGAGGCTTCTTTGTAGTTTTTTAAATGCAAGAAATGGCTTGCCTTTTTGTGTTGCTTCCTTCTCAGAAACTGGTGTAGAATCATAATTCAGTTATCTTTCAGGCAGCTAAAACTCCTAGTGAACAATGCATTGTACTTGTCACTAAAGTTTTCCTTTTTAATAATTTTGGAAAATGTTATTAATTTAATCATCAAGAAGGAAATAATCAAATGATGGGATCAAAATTAACAGTCCCTTCAATTTAAAGCAAAGGTGGATAAAGGTAAATGATGAGCCAACGAAATGAACCAACAGCTTCAAAATATTAAAACATTTCCAGAGCCAAGTGTAACAGAACACTTATTAAAAGCTCTGAGTAAAGTGATTATCTTTATTGAAAGGTAGCTAAAGAAAGCTGTTTGTGAAGATAATCTAGGATTAAGTTACAAAATATAAAATAAAAAGCTATTGACTTTAATATATATTTTGTTAGGGATCTCCTGAATAGGTCTTGGGAAAGTCATCTTATGTGTACATTAGTTTCTCTACTATTAAAAGGACTTAACATAACATTAAGTGGCATTAGCTTACTTCTTTAATTCTTTTAAAGTTTCTGAAGAGTTCTTAGATGCAAAAGATATCAAAAAGTAAAAAGTCATGCATGTTTAAAGTTGATCTACAACAACAAGAAAGAGGAAGGAATTTTTGGAGGCGACTTGAATATTTGTGGCTAGTTATAAGGTATAAAAAGTTACTTTAAAGTAGAAAATGCCAAATAGATGTAAATGTTACCTAGCTATACAGAACAGACATTAAAAAGGTAACATGAGATTGTCTCCAAAATAAGTTCAATTTCAATTAAAATTAGAGAATCCCTATATATAAATATATATATTTCTTGTGATACTTCAGTCAGAAACTATATGAAAATTTTGTAAATTAGTGATGCTCCAGAATCATCTCAAGCCACAAACAAATGAACAGAAATGAAACTAGATGTTTGGTTTGATTTCAATTGCGGCATTACTGGAGAAATGGCTACAGCGATATTTAGAGCACTTTAGAGAATCCTAATAATGATACACTTTTTAAATATGCAACATTTGTTCCAGAATACCTGGACACACGGTCTGATTTCTGTTGATAAACATTTACAGCAAATTGTTCCTTTAGATCAACAAGATTATTTGATTGCTAAACATTAGTTAAATAGCATGATGAATGCGTGATAAAAGGTCTAAATATGATATTTGAAATCTTAGCTTCAGAAATGTTTTTTAACAACTACTATGGCATTTAGGCTTCTGTGACAATCACTATGGACTGGAGATAGCACATTTATACTCAGGGCTGTAATAAGCTTTCCTCTAATAAATCCTAACTAACTTTCATTTTATAAATCAAAATAAAAATCTTCGCTGTCTAATAAAAATCTTCTATCTAATACTAGTCTCGTGATATTTTGCTTTTTTATAGGTTAATTGGCCTAGGATTTGGGGAAATCTGTAAGTTTGGCAAATGAACTTGTGATATATGTAAACTCACCTGTTTTTAAATGCTTTAGGCATTGAACTACTGTAGCATTAAGATTACTCCTGTAAGACATAGTATCTTTGCATATGTTAATGATAAATTGATTAAGTGTAGATTTATACAAAATAGACTTCTCAATCCTTGAACAGTTTAAGAATTCATACTAAAATTTAAAAAGTTCTTATAAGTCCTGCAGGTGAGATTTGAGTGAAATCTTAAAGTCCTTGACTGGTCTCACTAAAAGGAAGAAGGATGAGAAAAGCTGTGCTGCTAAAAAAGCCATGTGTGGTCTAACAAATAGAAGGCTAAAAAAATGTCCTGTGCAGTGGGATGTAATATGACTTATTTATACATCTTCAAGAATAAATAGTGTGAATGATGGGTTTACAAGTTTTTGTCATATATAGCTGAATTAAAATTAATAAAATTCCAAAAAATAATAGAAATATCAAATTTACAATTCAATTTATTAGAAAAAAACACTTTATAAAAATGTATACTGAAAATTTAAAACATTATAGCATTTTCCAGCATCACAAAGAGAGAAAATGGAAAGACCACAGTAATAACTGTAGGTAGTATTTTTAATGGAGAGACTTTAAATAGTATTTCTAAACTAGCCACACTGATTAGAGGATGCCTATGAGCAATCATTCTTTTATAGTGGTTGATATATTTTATATATATAAATCTATTTTGTAGTTGGTTTTGAGAGCACCAGCAAAATACCAGAAACCTTCACTTCTTATAGATTTGTCAGGAGCATCACAATGTTACCAATACTTTTGCAATGACAGTGAGAACCACTAGTATTCTTCACACAGAAAAGCCTGCTATGAGGAATAATCTGGAAAAAAGTACTTGCTGTTGCATGTAGTGTTGAGAAAGCCCTGTTTTACTACAGTAGAGTGCCATGTTCAGGATCAAAGCGTCAAGTACATTTTGGAATTTTAATGTTCATGTATATATTCCACTAAGCTAACACGTAAACCTTCAAAACGAATTGCTTTATTTATGTTCTAATAAATGTATGATGGTCTTGGAATCACTTCTTGCTAAAAAGTGCCATGCTGTTGACAGGCAGCTGTCTTTTCAGTAAACCATGCTGATGCTATAAATTTTACTATTTATTTTTCTAAATCATGTTAAATGCAAAAATAAATGCATAAAGTTAAATGCTGCAGCTTTGACAGTGCTTCATTTATCAATATGATGATAAAATATGTAGTACCATCAGCATAATCACCATTAGCATGAGTCTTACAATGGATCATAGAATCATAGAATCATAGAATCATAGAATGGTTTGGGTTGGAAGGGACCTTCAAACATCATCTAGTTCCAACCCTCCTTCAATGAGCAGGGACATCTTTCACTAGATCAGGTTGCTCAAAGCCCTGTCCAACTTGACCTTGAACGCTTCCAGTGATGAAGCATCTACCACCTCTCTGGGCAACCTGTTCCAGTGTCTTACCACCCTCATCGTAAAAAATTTCTTCCTTATGTCTAATCTAAATCTACCTTTTTCAGTTTAAAACCACTGCCCCTTGACTTGTCACTACAGGTTCTGGTAAAAAGCCTCTCTCCATCTTTCTTATAAGCCCCCTTTATATATTGAAAGGCCGCAATAAGATCTCCCCAGAGCCTTCTCTTCTCCAGACTGAACCACCCCAACTCTCTCAGCCTTTCTTCATAGGAGAGGTGTTCAAGCCCTCTGACCATTTTTCGTGGCCCTCCTCTAGACTCGTTCTAACAGGTCCCTGTCTTTCTTATGCTGGGGGCCCCAGAGCTGGTTGCAGTATTCCAGGTGGGGTCTCGCAAGAACAGAGTAGAGGGGGAGAATCACCTCCCTTGACCTGCTGGCAAGGCTTCTTTTTGTGCAGCCCAGGATATGGTTGGCTTCCTGGGCTGCAAGTGCACATTGCCAGCCCATATCCAATTTTTCATCCACCAGTACTCCAAGTCCTTCTCCACAGGGCTGCTCTCAATCCATTCAACCCTTAGCCTGTATTGATATTGAGGATTGCTCTGACCAAGGTGCAGGACCTTGGGCCCACTCCTGTCAAGGCCTGTCATCGTCCCTCTGGATGGCATACCTTCCCTCAAGCAAATCAACTGCACTGCTTAGCTTGGTGTCATCTGCGAACTTGCTGAGGGGGCACTCAATTCCACTGTCATCAATGAAGATATTAAATAGTGTTGGTCCCAGTACAGACCTTTGAGAAACATCATTCATTACTGGTTTCCACTTGGACACTGAGCCATTGACCAGTAACTCTTTGGACACAGTCATCCGGCCAGTTCCTTATCCATCTAAAGTCCATCCAACAAACCTGTATCTGTCCAATTTAGAGGTAAGAATGTTGTGGGAAACCTTATGAAAGACCTTACAGAAGTCCAGGTAGATGATATCCACAGCTCTTCCCTTGTCCACTGATGCAATCACTCCATTGTAGAAGGCCACTAAGTTAGTCAGGCACAATTTGCCCTTGGTGAAGCCATGTTGGCTATCTCTAATCACCTCCCTGTCTTCCATATGCTTCAACATAACTTCCAGAGGGAACTATTCCATAGTCTTACTGGGCACTGAGGAGAGGCTGACTGGTTAGTAGTTTCCAGGGTTTTCCTTATTACCCTTTTTAAAAATGGGTGTGATATTCCCTTTTCTCCAGTAACTGGGGACTTTGCCTGACTGCCATGACTTTTCAAATATGACGGAGAGTGGCTTAGCAGCTCCATCTGCCAATGTGGTCTGAAACCTGATCTTCTCTTACGATGGGAGGGACTTTGTTCCCCTCGTCCCTGTGTTCAGGTTCAGGGACTTGAGACATGTGGGATGAACGATTGCCGATGAAAACTGAGTTGAAAAAATTGTTGAACTTTAGGTCAGCCTTCTCTATTTCTGTCGTCACTCATTCTGCTGTCTTATATATTAGGGGTGCGGTAGATTTTTTTTAATCTTCTTTTTCTGACCAACATGTCTGTAGAAGCCCTTCACAGTCCTTGCCAAATTCTGCTCCAGCTATACATTAGCTTTCCTGATCCCATCCCTACACATCTGGGCAGCGTCCCTATATTCTTCTCAGGATACATGTCCCTGGTTCCACTGCCTGTACGTTTCCCTCTTACACTTTAGTTTGACCAGGAGGTCCTTACTTAGCCATGCTGTTCTCCTGCCTTCCTTTCCTGATTTCTTGCACATGGGAATCAAGAGTTCTTGTGCTCTAACAAAAATGTCCTTAAAGAACAGTCAGCTCTGTTCTGCTCCTTTATCCCTGAATTTCCCAGGGCGTCCCTGTGACAGGGACGCTTCACCACCCACCACCCTCCCCCCTTTTCTGATAAAGATCAGGGCTTTTGGCGTGGTGATCACCGGCTTTTCGCGCCTTTTGTGCTCTGCCGTGCCCCCTGGCACGTACACACCTCGGCAGGGGAGCAGGAGAGGCGGGACCCCTTGGTCACCAGACGGGGTCCACAGCCAGTGAGGCACCTTGGCTCAGAGAAGCTTCTAGATCTCAGAGAAGCTTCTAGATCATGACAAAATATGACCACAGCTCAGATCCAACCCAAGGTATAAATGGGGCACTGCCGAAGACCTCCTTTGAGTGTGTTTCTTCTCGGAGCAGCAGGACTGTGTTCAGGACCTCTCCCCACAGGTTGGGACGCTGCCTGAGGAAACTTCCCAGGATTGAGTGCCCTCACCTCCTTTGGTGAGAGATTTCTCCTGGATATATCCTTGAGTGAGCCCTCACCACCCCCTCCCCAGGGTGAGCGATTAGATCTTCTGGGTACCCATGAGAGAGAGAGTGTTTCCCCCTTTGTGAGTGAGTGTGTGTGCGTGCACTTTGGATCATCATTCTTGTGTGGAATTCTTGCTGTGTAGTAACAATACCCCGACTGACACCTCAAACCTGTTATATGGTCAATGTTATCGGAATGTTGATTGGTTTCGGTTTACCCTTGTTTCTCATTGGTTTCTGTTGTGTGGTTTTGGCTGTTTTGTGAAGTTGTTTGAGCTTGTTCCTCATTTGAGTTAGTTTTAGTGCACCTCCATGACAGTCCCATCCACTAATTCCTTAAACAACTGAAAGTTCACTCTCCTAAAATTCAGGGTCTTGACTTTACTCATCGCCTGGCCTATATCTCTTGAGATCATGAATTCCACCAGGGCATGATCACTGCAGCCCAGGGTACCACCAGTCCTGACCTCTCTAATTGGTTCACCTATGTTGATAAGCAACAGGTCCAGTAACACTTCTCCTCGGGTCAAGTTTTCTATCTCTTGGATTAAGAAATTATCCCCAACACAGTCCAGGAATCTCCTAGGCTGCATACAGATTGCTGTTCTGCTTTTCCAGCAGAGGTCAGGGTGAATGAAGTCCCCCAGCAAGATCAGAGCTTGTGAGCATGATGCACCTATAGGTGAAGTAAGAAGGCTTCATCAACCATCAACAGGCTCCCCTTGGTCGGACAGCCTGTAGTAAACACCAACCACAAGTCTTGGCCTCTAATTTTCACCCACAAGCTCTCAACCTGTTCATCACGGTTTTTCAAAGACAGCTCTGTGCAATCAGTGGATTTTTTTACATAGAGGGCAACCTCCCTCCTGCCCCTCCTTCCTTGCATGTCCCTCCTGAACAGTTTATAGCCATTGATTGCAACACTCCAGTTGTGTGATTTGTCACACTATGTTTCAATGATAGCAATTAGATCGTAGCTTTCTGTGCACACAGTGGCTTCCAACTTCTCCTGTTTGTAACCCATTCTACATGTATTGGTAAAGAGACACTTCAGTTGGGCTATCAACCATGTCATCTTTTTAGCGGAAAAAGACCTACTTCCTTTGAGGCATTTAACAGGTGTTTCCCTGTTGGTTCCTAATACATCAGCAAACCCTGGCTCTTTGTTACTCAAAGCTGCATCCCCTTCCTCCATTAAGTCTAGCTTAAAGCTCTCCTTATAAGTCTGTCCAGCTTGTTGGCAAAAATCCTCTTGCTCTACTTGGCCAGATGAATCCCATCAGCTCCCAACAGACCTACCTTCTCAAAGGTCGATCCGTGATCATAGAAGCCCAAACCATTGAGTATGGCACCAGCCATGCAGCCAGGCATTCACCTGTTCAATTTGTCTCCTTCTTCCTGAACTCTCTTCCTCAGACAGGGAGGAGAACACCACCTGTGCTCCAGATCCTTTTAACATTGCTCGAAGGGATATATAGTTTCTTTTGATGCTTCTAAGTTGCTTCATTGCAATATCATTAGACCCTACATGGAATGGTGGGAGCAGATGAAAATCTGTAAGGTTCACCAGACTTGGCAGCCCCTCAGTAACATCATGAATATGAGCTCCTGGTAGGCAGCAAACATCTCTAGAGAAATTGTCTGGAGGGCAAATGGATGCTTTGGTGCCTCTCAGCAGGGAATCTCCAATTACTAATACCTTATGTGCTTTTCTGGTGGCACCAGTTCTAAAATGGGTGGGTGGTTGGATCACTTTTGCATGGTTGGCTTCTCCTGGATCCTGGCTGTTACTCACATGCTCTTCATTCTCCAACACCAGAGCATTATGTAGGGGCAGTTCAGAGGATGGGGGAAGGTTCTTCCTTCTACCCGCAGCAGAGACCAGTCTCTGGTTGATCCAACCCAGGGTATAAATGGGGATCTATGAGATTAAGGGTCCAGTCTCCTTAATCTCATGAGTTACTAGTGTCAATCAGCTCAAGTTTGAATTCAGGCTTACCTTGCCCTTTACAGCCTTTACCCTAAGGCAGGGCTGTCACTCAGCCTGGGACAGTGCACAATATCATGTATCCATCTCCTGCTCACATTCCTGGATATTGTGCTTCCTGTTGAGCTCCTCTTGTTGTTTAATGTAGGTAAACCTTGATGGCTTAAACGTATTTATTGTGTTCTAATGAAATGTTCTTTGTAGAGTATGACGTAGCTCTTTCCTTATTAATAAGAATTAAGAAAAGACCTTTCATAAGTAACCTCTCAATAACTACTGTTTATTAAAAAGCTTTCATGAAGAATACTCTCTTATTATTACACAAGTTCAAAGCAGGTTGGTACAACCTCATAAAGGCAGTAAAGTCTTTAGCTGACTACAGCAGATCTGGAATCTGAGTTGCAATAATTTTTATTGTTCCAGCAAGCTGGTCCTGGGAGTCCTGGGCAATGTCACACTTCTTCTTTTAGTCACTCTCTGACCATTTAACTTTGTCTTCTGCATTCTGGAAATGAATTGGCCTTGATGGTTTTAGAACTGAGCATGTCTATATGATGCTGGTAGAAAGAGGAAGCTCCAGGCTGAGACCCTGGAGAGCTGATTTACCCATCACTTTCAACTAGGTAATAGAAAGCTGTTGACAAAAAAAAATATTTCAGTGAAGAAGAAAATCGCAAAACTGTCTATGAAATATGTTTTCTATTTTTTGGCAAGATTTAATTCCACGTTTCCTAGATGATGACATACAATTTTTACCAGGCTAGGCACTCAAGACTTTTTTTGTGCATAAGTTGAATTTTAATAGTTCCCACAGGGAGACATTGCGGAAATTGTCACACCATGTTTGATCACTATCTCCATCTAGGTTTGACACTATGAGAGGAAGGAGACATACCTGCTGCTTTAAAGAAAGATGAATCCTTCCCCATTCCATTATACACTATCATGTGTAATTATTATCAGACCTGTTTGCATAGGAGCCATTCTCTACAGCAACAAGGAGAATTTACACTTCAAACTGTAAGGTTAGATTCTGTTTTATCAGGGTTGGTTTTTTTGCTAAGGTACAAGCATTGCTAATTAATAGTCATAAAACTGTTAATTCTTTTAAAAAATGAAGTTCTTTTTTTTTCCTTCAGTGTCCACTTATGGTTGTGAATCTTACAATTTAACAGTAAACTGCATAGGGAAATACATTCATATCTAGGTCAGCAAACAGAAGTAATTTTTTATTAATGAAAACAAAAGGAAATGTGGCAGTTTATTTCTCTTTATTCTCCTTTCAAGTTCTCTAGCTTTAAATTGTAGGAAGGGAGTGGTCCTCTTTGTTTTAATACAAGAGATTGTATTAAATCTCTTTGAGAGATTGAATCTCTTTAATACAAGAGATTGATACTATCCCATAAAATTTGTGCTGCAAGGCACAACAGCTCTAACAGGACTGACAGTGTTAGGAAGCTCATAGAATGATTCTTTAATTTTTTTCAGTTATATAGATCCAAAATAATTAGACTTTAAAATGTGGAGGAACATATTAACAAGAGCAGGATTTTCTTACTCGTGACTCAGATGCACCTGGGAATGGAGACATATCTCTCATGTGACAGTTGTCTATCCCCAAAGTCACCTATGCATTCATTAATAGTTTAGATTGGTGATGTAAAAAGCACTTTCTCGTAAGAAATACAGCAAAATTCATGTTAAAAAAGCAGGAAGGTAACTGTGCCTTCAACATAATCAAAACTCCTGAGGGTAAGCTTTAAAGTGATTTTAGAAGTCTAGTAGGATGAAAGCTTTTCTTTTTCAGTCCTCAAATAAAGCTACTCAGCTTACTTAAACAAAATTATTAATTGTAACATTGGAAATTCAAAAATGTAAGTAATTTAGACATCACAACTGAAAAAAAAAAAGAATTCTCTACAGAGTTCTGTGTAGTGGTGACAGAGCTCTGAGACCATCTGTCCTCTCAAACTGTCAAAAGGGAAAAACTTCTATGCAAAGCATAACCAAAGACTGACTTTATCTAGGATTTTGTTCTAAACAACGTGAAACATTGTGCCCCAGTTGCCTTAATTACGCTGCAGTATCTGAACACTAACTTCCCCGCATGTTGCAGAGCTCCTGTGGAGTTCTTCTGTAACTCCTTTCCTTAGAAGTTTAGCAGCTCCAAAGGATCCTGGCGTTACCTCCGCTATGCTGCTAATGGCTGCCCTGGCTCCCACTGGCACCAGTGGCAGGTCGAGTAACTGGTGTTAGAGACTTGATGCAACTGGTATTTGCAACCGGAGCTTTTCTGAAATGAGCCTTACTGCCCGTCATTACCAAGGACTGCTTGACACCCTTGTCGCACCAGTCAGGTGAAAGCAAAGAATAAATACGGGGGTTTGCCTGTAATGTTCCTTAACTCTGTGAAGGTGGAATTTCCTCACAGGAGCCATTTTATCTGTGTGGAGCCTGATGGGTTGTGGAAGGCTGGCATTCCGTCTTGTCCAAACTCCTTTTTCTCTGTCATTTTCATATGTTACATTTATGAAGACTTCAATAAAGAAATAAGTGAGTAAAGGGGATACATATCATGTGGGTAGGACAGACAAGTCACCCTGTAGACAATGCAGGTGTCAGTGAACCTTGAATGTGCACTTATTTGCCTGATAAGTAGGTGAGATACACATCTGAGAGAACTTTTGGGAAGAAAGAAAATCTTGTTTCTTCAGCTTCTGTTGGCATGTTTTTGAATTTCAAAACAAGAGGATTTGTTGTTGTTGTTTGAATTTTTAACAAAGTTGGGCCAAGTCATTCCAGAGTTTTACGAGAGACAGAGATAATTATTCCACTGGGATTAGAGGAGTTTTAAGAACCGTTTAGCAGCAGCCACCTAATGCTTTAAGGTCAAGCTATGTTCAACCCCCACTATAACCAATTATTTTCAAGGCATTTCTGTTGAGTGCCAAAAGTCGAATATCCAGCATGAGGAATAAGTGAGATTTGGGAGAAGTGAAATTCTGCATCGGGCTCCAGGCAGACTGCCCTCCAGGCTCTGGGGAACTGTCAAAGGGCTTGGCACATTTCTCCCAACCCGCACACATCATCAGAAATGGAAGAAAAATCAAAGAAGCTGACAGACTTTGCTTCTTTGGCAAAGTCCTAATTGTCTGCATACCCTTTTTTGATAAGCTACTGAAAAACAGATTATTATGAAATATAAAATAGTCAGCCAGCATGATTTTTATGACTCTTTGTAAGTCTTTTGAGAATGTTTTCTCTAATACCATTAACTGTCACAAGAGATATCATGTGGATGTTAATTACCTGCAAAAACATTTTAAAAGTTTAAATGTTGACCACTGAAAAGTATAGTAAACTGAAAAGGTCACGTATTTTACATGTTAGTAAACAAAGCAACAGTCCTCTGCCATAAGTTTGTTGTCTGATGAGTCATCACTTAGGAGGTTCAAAATGTCTGACAGGTTAAGTTTATAGAAGTTGCATTAAAGCAATTAGAAGATATAAAGGGTTTTTAGCACTTGAGCTTTCTGACAAATGGTCTTATAACAACAATTGGTCAGTTTATCTCCTTTTCTGTCAAGTATTCACCTTCAGCGAAAGCTTTGCTTGCATTTTAATTTGTCTTAAATTTATGCATAACTAGATTAGCAGTTCCTGGCAATCATTTGTTTTGCTTTTCTGCTTTCAGCCATCTCTTCTTTTTTTACCACCTGCTGTATTTGCCTTCTGCTCAGAGTATGCTGTTGACAGTTACTAATAATGCAGATTAAATTTACTTACTATGACAGGCAAAACACTAAGTAAAAGCAAAACAATAGAATACCACATTCTTTTTCTCTGTTTAAGTAGTGGCTTAAAAGGCCAAAACAGATTTATAAGAGCATTAATTCATTAACAAAGCAGGTGTCTTATTGGGCTTAAATATAGACAGTGTGCAAAACTGACTATGGTGGCATAATATTGCAGTTTTTAACAAGTATATATGGGCATGAAGTATAAAATATCTACAGATCAATTTTGATTTCTTGGAGGTCATTAGGATTTCCTACTAATCAAAATATAAATGTTCTTAAGGAATGAAAATTAGCTTGATTCAGATGTCTTATTAGGCTAAATTCCTATTTTTACTATTTATTCTCCATCTCTAAAATCCTTGTCGTTACTTCTTGCTCATGATTTAAAACAAGCTAAAAGAAAACTATTTACAGCCCTTAAAGTATGGTGATCAAGCCCAGACAGAAGCTGTGTTTGTTATGCATCTAAGACGTGGTTAGATGGTGGCAGAAGTGATGTGTAGTAAATGACTGCCCTCTGAACCAATGTATTATTGACCTACAGTGCCTTTCACACAGCAGCCTGGCAAACCTCCTGTGTCAATTGCAGAAGTCTATGCCTTTTCCATGTATTTAACTTGCAAGATGCATGAATTGCTGTGATCATACAGAAGAAAAACCTGTAGTGCTTCATGCTGCATTATAATAGGATTGTTCCATAATTGGTATTGTTAATGGGAAAAGATTTGGGGATTTTTTTGTCTAAATCTAGGTCAAGATAGAATAAGCACATTAAACATAATTTAGCCCCCAGATACAAATATAAGGACCCTTTTACATGGAAATAGGAATCATTTAGAGTATCAGAGAAGAAGAAAAGACGACCTTCAAAACGATGAATTTCTGTACAGACATAAATGGTATCTTATAGAATATGTATATACTAGTGATTCATAAGTAGTCAACTATGCAGAATTCCAAATTAGCTGGAAATTCACTGCCTGATGTATTTTTAAGAAAGAAAAAAAAAGTTGTATGAATATAAAATTAAAGTTGTTTAAAGATGTTATTTTTCTTTCCAGCTGGGCCCTTTTCCAAAGGCTTTCATTAGACCTACGGATTGCAATGCATAATATTCTGTTGTAACTAGGGGAAGAGGATTTTTTTCATGGTGTTTACATTAGACACCTACTTTGGGAGCCTCAGTTAATTGCCTAGGCTCATTATATATCCACAGAATAAAAGTAGGCATCTCCAAAGGGCACCTCAGAGCACCTCAATTAGGAGGCATCTACCTCCATTTATTATACGGAGAACTGAGGCTTTTAGCTTTATGGATCAGTTTTCTTTACCTGTACACAGAGACTGTGAATCTTACTTTGAGTGACTGGAGTTCTTCAGGAGGCAGGTTTCCCGGAAACTAGTTATTTGTCACCTGCTGCAAAGAAAGGTCCAGATTTCTCTCCAGCTGTCATTAACACAGAGACCTCAGCCAACACCAATGAGCTCATTTAATGCATAATGTAGTATCGGTGAAAGGACAATAAAATAATCCAGACTTAGATATTAGCAAAATGGGGTTCTGTTGTTTTTAACTGAGGACAATAGTACAATGCATGGAGGCACTGTCACTAGAGAACATGACACGGTGGCGGGGGGAAGGAAGCCAGCTGCAGTAAGAGGGACTACAACAGAGTCTAGGCTAAAGAGAGCAAAGCAGTAGAAATGAGTAACTGTTTGGTTACTGCCATGGAGTCTTCAGAGTTTGTGAAGGAGAGGTACTAGGAGTGGCTGCTGCAGTAGGTTGCAGTAAGTGAGTGGGTTTGGATTTCAGAAGCTGGCATACAACAGACAGAAAACAAGTACTGGGAAAGAGCGTTCATATCACAGCTCTGGAAAAGCAACCTCCAGCAGTCATTAAAACAATTGGTGTTATGTGCTGGTGGGTGGTACAAAGTTGCATCTGGAACAGTGTAGTAATACAGTAAGACTGAGCGACTGTGGTCTGGTATATAATTCCAGTTTCAAAACTATAATCATGTAGCTTGTGCAGTTCTGTGAGTATCTGAAGTAGCTACATGTACTCACTCTGAAGCATTTACAATAGGAGGGGAGAAAAGGAAGCCATCAAAACTGAATGCATACATGTGAGAAAACATTTTAGGGAATACTAGGCCAGACCTGAAAAAATAGAGAGACACATCAGGAATGTTAAAAGAAGTGCTGAATCTGACATATCTAGTGATGACATATTTCAAAAATGTCAGAAAGGTTTTCAGACATAACAGAGATGGAAGTGACAGAGATGTAGGATAGAAATTGGGAAACAAAAGCACAAAGGAGAAAAACAAATGTGCCTCCTGACACAAACAGATCTGTGAATCTAGGCTTAAGCAATCAAAAGAACATAGCTTTACTGTATATTTTACCAATTAAAACCACTTGTGATTGATACCAGATGCCAAAACTTTCTATCACAGTGCCTCAGTTTATATGGACAGGGCATCCTAGTGCATAGCATTTTGCTATGGCACCAATACAGGTAAAAGCTTGCAAGCAAACTGAGAGCCCTTCATTTCAGAATGAACTGACACAAGTGCATATTAAATCCATGTCAGAATGTGTTGTCATAATCTGTATTCTTTATGCATTCAAAACAATTTCTGCCTTCTCAATACATAAGGTGATTAACTATTAAGAGGCAATACTAAAGCAAAACTCTGCCTTGAAACTTTACTGCATATGCTGAGAATCACAACAGAAATTGGGCACAGGATAAAATGGAGAGTCCAAGGTTTCTGAGTTTAACACTTGAGATATTCTGTAAGTTCATATGCCTCATGCAATTTATATTAATAAGAAATGAATCTATTATGTCAAGTGCACCACCTCCTCTGCCACTGAGTTTTGTTTCCCTGTAAGACTCCACTAGTCACTGATAAAGTGCTTTGGTCACAGTTACTGGGTATGGAGCTTTTTAAAAATGTACTGCTCTAATGTAAATTGTTTTCATGTCTATGACTTTATATCTAACTTACTCACTTTCCTTTTAAAGCTTGAGTCAGAAATCTCAGAGACTCTCACTTTTTTCTCCTAACTGTTTTCAGTATTAACAACAGTTTTTGTGATAATGATTTGGTACTATGTGACATCTCCAAAGAATTCTTAACTTGCAATAGATGAGGACTCGTGTTCCGTGGGGTCATGTTTTGCCACTCTAAGTCTTCAAAGTCTTTTAACATTTTGCAGTTGAAAGCAATACTACAAAACTCATTGTTTTAATTTAAAATTGATTCATGGCCAGAGAACTAAATACAGTCTTTAAAAAGCCAAGACATCAATTTGGACTTCTGGATCTCTGAAGTCAGAGAAAAAAGATGACAATTAGACAAAACATTGACAAGATGGAGATGTTAGTCTAGCATTATTATTAATATTTTCTAAAGGAAGTCCAAACATGAAAGAAATCAGAGAAGAAATGTGCAACACAGCTAGCTTTTATCTTTTATTTGCTGTGAGAAACAGCCCCCAGAAAGAACTTGGAAAGAATCAGGCACAATAATAGTACGCTATTAATAAAAAATACAACATCAAGAGGAAGGAAAAAAACCAAGGGACAAAGAAAGGAACATGAAAAAAGAAGAAACAAAGGAGACAGAGAATGAAGCAAAGAAAAATAATTCATTGCATAATTTCATTCCTATCCTTTTATTTTTCCCCATCCATCTTCCTTTGTTCTTTCTTTGTGGTATTTTGAGATATGAAGATTGAGTTCCTCCTTCTGAATACTGACTAGCGTGCTGTGATTGACATGTCATCTGACAAATGTTTTGCAAAAATTGAGCTATATATCATACATAAATATGTTCTGCAATTGGTTTCATAAAATTGCTATGTTGCAGTTAAAAATTTTCTGGAAACTACTTGTAATGGCAACATCAGTCCACAGATGAGCACTGAAATGTTTTTATTTCAGACTGGTTGATTCATCTTTCATAATTCTATGAGCAAGTCATTTGCAGTTGGGTTGTAAAAGACTCTGGTGTCATTTTTATTTTCCTTAATACCTTTCTTAGTCCCAGGGAAACATATTAGATAACACCAAATTCCAAACAGAACAAGTTGTCTCTCCTCTATTAATGGCACTGTGTTGACAGTACTGTTCCATTGTTAAAAAAACAACCAAAACCAACCAACACTCCCCCCCCCAACAAATAAAGCCCCTGCTTATTAGCACTGGAGTTAGAGTTTAGCCTTTTAAACCACATACCAGATTCTCCATCCTCAAGAACCCAACAATACATTCTTATCTCTCATTAATGAGGCAGATACACTTCTGTGTAATTGTTAAGACAGTCTACCAAGTTGGACTTCTTAGGCGTTACCCAATATAGCATCAGTGAATGGTCATTAAAAGAGATAAAAACAAGCACTAAAGTCAAAACTATAACTCTCTTTTTCAGGATAACCCCGAGTTTGATTTTGCCCATATTGTTTTATTTCTTACTTTTTTTGCCAGTGTTGCTTAACACACAGCTCTTTGTCAAAAGCAAAAGAATAATTCTCCTTAGATCACTGACAACTTTTCATTTAAATGAATTTTTCATTTGAATGATCTTCATCTCAACCTCACTTTATTCCCTCTGAACTTGAGTCACAAGTAGGTTCTCTGCTTTTGTGGAATAAATGTTCTGAAAGCCCCTTTTAAAAATAGATATCTCTGTTATAGTTGCTGCAGAGAACTGGACTCAATGTTCCAGATGATCACAATGTTCTATTCCTATGTCAGTCTGTGACATCCACTCCTTTTTATTTCTTGATTAGCTACAGATATTATATATTTTATAACTCTTGGAGTTTAGAACACTTGGAAGTTGCTAAAAACCTAAGGAAAAGACTTTAATACCTGCAATGCTATTTCAGTTCTTTAGAAGGTACCTGAAATCCAAGTACACTTCCTGTGATAAGTACATAATGAATTTCATGGTCCATAGGAATTACAATACCAGCATTAGCTACATACATACATAGTTCATCCATCATTTGCAGTATTGCCGACATGAACCTAGTAAATATTCTATTGCTTGTTCCATAAAGATCTTTAAAATGGTGGACGATGAAAAGCTGGTTCTGGACTAGGGACTGCAAATGGGAAAAACAATTAATAAAAATTTGATTTGAGCAAGAAAGATCATTGCAGCCTGCTATGTGTTTTCTGCTTTCACAACAAGAAGAACCTAGTGTGCATTATATTGATCAGCTTAGGATCATAAATGCAGAAATTCGTATTTTCATTTACCACAATCTTGATTGCACTTTAGGTGTTTATCACCACATGTCTTTATGGGCCACTTTCAAATAGATAAAGAGAGGAAATATGAAGCTAGAATTATTATTTGCTCTAAATTTCTCCCAAAATAAAAATACATTGAAAATCTATGATGGCTTTCAATTTTAACAGATGTAAAGATAGGAAAAGGACACTCTGAAGCTGCTCAGAGATCCTGTGGTCATTGAAATGCTTGAAAAGGGGGGAAAAAAAAAAAGATTTACTTTAGCTCAAAAAAAGAAAGATCAGTGACACTGACACAGTGAGTTCGAAGTCATATAATGAAGCTGTAGCCCAAAACCTAAGCCTTCCTAAATTAGTCTTTTATCAGAACCAGGATTTTTTTGGAATTTTTTTCCTTTTCTGAAATGTCTTAACATTTTTTGCCTATTGAAGTTAACCCTTTAGGAAAGCATGTGTGATAACTCAAAGACTGTCCCTTAGTTATGCTGGTATCTGGAACTTGGGGTTAAAAAAGGGAAAATGAAATCTGGAAATTAGAAGAAATGTTAACTAACTTATATAATTCACTTTTATACTCAAAGCATGGTAGGGACACAAAATGCTTATTTTGTTTGCTTCTCTAGATAAAAGTACTATATATTAATTTCAGAGAATGAAAATTTAAACATTTTTGAAAAATCATATTCTTTGAAAAAAAATCGTGCAGATCTCTCCCTCTATTTCCCCTTCTCTGTTTTTGAGTACAGTATTCCCTAACTGAAAGTGCCCAACAGGGACTGCAGATAGAGCTAATGAAAGTATAACTGCTGGAATGCTACCAGGATAAACAGAAGCAAAGGAGGTCATTACTCCCTAACTATTGTTGTACGTACACAGGCATCAGATCTCTTACATCATCTGCTCCATTAAATGGAATTGTGTGGGATATGAAAATGTTTAGCATCAAACAAATCTTTGAACTGCAATACTGTGTTTACAAAATTGTGTGAATATTGGCAGAGGCTAGCAATAATTTTAAAGTATTCTGAGTGTTTCCTATTATACTTCAGTTTTTCTTTAAAAACTTTTTAAACAAGTATTTAATTTATGCTAGTTGGGGGGGGCCAGGGTGACTGATTTTTGATTTATCCCTTAAGCAAGTTTCTGTTTCTCCTAGGAAGTAAGTAGTGTCCATATAACATTAGATTATCAGCTTTTAATTCTTATAATAGTGTGAGCCTGATGCCAAGATTAAACTTCAGAAGAATCTAAATGTCCCTGAAAAGTGCCATCTGAAGCCAGATGTGAATTTTGCAACCAATTTCATTTTCCATAAGTTTGAGCCTTAGCTTTACATGTGAACACTATCATGCTTCAGGTTATTCAAAATCTGCATTCAGATTTGCTTGTCCCATCGTTTCTTCTCTGGTGTACTTTTGGAAAAGAACAGGTGATCATTTTAAAGTGCTGCAATCTAACTTTTGCAGTCTGAGTACCCCATTGTCGGTAACAATGACAGTTTAGAAGACCTCTCTTTTCTTTCTTCAGGCTCCTTTTGATTATGCTGAAATTGCTAGCACGTAATTTAGCTCTGGTGAATGGTGAAGAGAGAATCTTTTGAAAATGAAAGAGAAAGAGAAAAACACTGATTTTCACAGAAGTGCATTAAGACCTTAAGCATACATACCCAGACCCCGATTTTGAAATATATTGAGTGTTTTCTTCTTTTGTTGAGCATACTCAGCTTCCAGTAAAATTCAGCTGAGTCTGCAGATTGTAACAGAAAAGGTGATTTTTGACAGGTTTTTCTTTAAGAAGGTCTGGCAAATATAAACAGCATAGGGTCATAAACAAAGTTATAATTCTTTTGATTCCACAGCTCTCTCAAATGCATAATGTTACAAAATACCTACACGTTACCCAGATTAAATAAAAATGTGATTTATTAGGAGTTTACCATGAATAATGTTTTCTTTTGCCAACAAAAGAAAAGAAGAGTTCAAGTGAACCACAGAACCTAAAAGCTTTTAATTATTAAATTTCATGCAAAGAGTTAAGTTCCCGTAAAAAATTGTGCTCTAATTTGGAGGGCCTTTCTGGGACAGAGACTGTGGGCAAATCCATTGCAAAATTCTGGAATCCATATTTCTAGGTATTTTCTGAAAGTATGACAGTTGAGGTCTCTGCATAGGAAAGAGACAGCGAAAAGGGTTGCCCTCTGAGGGCTGCCTCAAATTGTGGCTCAACACAAATACAGAACAAGGACTTAGGGACCTGTACCTTAAAATTTTAATAAATGTGTGATTCATTTGATTACCGATGATAGATTGACCTTTATTTCCTGTTCTAATTTGTATAACACCACTCCAGAGTTATAAAGGGGAACAGCCTTTTGTTCCAGGGGTCAAAATTCACTGACTTGGTTCTACTTTTAAAGAGCTGTTGAAGCTGTCAGCTGCAGTTGGCAAAGGAGAAACCAAATAATGAGTCCCTGAATTGGGTATGAATCACTGCTATGGGATACTGAAAATGCTACAGAGTATATATCCCAACAGTAAAGACATAAACAGGGCTTTGCAAGGATGTTTTCTGTATTCCTAAACATCAGCTTTTATGGTACTGTCTTGAAGTGTTACAAGGTCAAATGACTACTCTTTACAAACAGTGGCTTTCAGTAGCCTCTCAGTTACACCTGCATTAATCAGGTGTGTGATAACAATGAATTAGACCATTATGATGTGATGTGATGTATGATCAGAGGACAAATGCCATGATGCTTTTACCGTTCTCATGGCAGGTGATACTGAACCTTGGAGAATACATACGCATTCCCACAAAGTCAAAGTCTAAATCCCAGGGACTGAGATTCATATTATGGTATGTGCTCCTATGTACAATATCAGCTTATGATGCCCTTGACTGCTGTGTGTAACAGTTCAGTTTACATGGGTGTTCAGAAATATGGAAAATAAAAGGCTAATAACTCTACCACAAAAGTAGAACAATTGCACTGTTATGTAAACACAAGGGACATCTAAAAACATTTTTCATTGAAGCAGAAAAATAAGAGAACCTTTGGAAGAACTAGTCTTATTTAAAAGCTTTTATATGGGGGTGGCAGGCAGCCTTTCATAGATTTTTTTATGTTTCAATTAAGTATGGTTTTGATTGCTCTGTGGCAAAAAAAAAAAAAAAAAAGAACCAGAAATTACTGCCAATAGCACTCAAGAAAGAGAAAAGATCAGAACACACATACTGTACTTTATAGGGCAGTGAGAATAACTTCATGCTGATATCGCTAAAAATGTTATTGATACCAAGTTCCCTAGCTACTGATTAAAGGCATCTTGAAATAATTAAAAAAGCAGTTAATCTATCATTATTTGTATAGTTATAGCAAGGTGAAAACTTTGTGATTTGCAGCACAAAAACTTCTGACAATTGTCCCATTTGTCTTTCTGAAAAGAGCAAAACTATTAGAGTGGAAGATTTAGAGCAGAGGTCTTAAAAATGCATCTAGAAGCTTATGTGGCAAAAAATTAAGAACATCTTTTAAAGCTATTTAAAACTTTGTTTCAATAGCTAGAAGCTTCTTTCCAAACTTGTTAAAAGATATTCAGAATTTCTCTCTTTGTTCCCACCAAGCCTTGAAGGCTTAGAGTCTAATTTAAAATACTAAAGTTTTATTTTCCCAGGCTCAGAGACTCCTTGAAGCCTAAGTAATTCATAGGACAATCAAATTCTCTTGTATATGATGTGACATAATTACTTTTAAGAAAATTTAAAATGATGCCATGAACTGTACTAAGTCTTTGGCCTTCACCAACTCTTGCAATAATTATCTGTCCCAGTCAAAGGCTTTTGGAGACACTAATTGGTTATAAATCACTACAAGCATTCTTGGTGCACTTTTTAATTAGCTGATTTGTAGCACTTACTGATTAAAATATAGCTTTTTTTTGGCTCCTGTCTGTCTGAAATAAGTTTGATAAGACAAAGACTTCTTGACGCCTGACAATAAGTTGTTTTCAATCACTTTTATATAAAATAGTTGCTCTTTGATAACACAGTTTAATACATAGTCTCAATTGTGCCAGATAAAAACCCAGAAAACCAAAACCAAAAAGCCAAAAAAACAGAGCTTCAGGGCTTCGCTACAGATGTTATATGAACCTTTTCTGATTCTGGATTGCATTGTAGGTTCAAGAGGTTGAAACCCCCTTTGTTAACATGTCAGTGTATATGAATTTGAGTTTATTAAAAATCTGCCTACTTAGTACTAACATTACCAGCTAACATTAACTTTCTTGTTAAAAAGGTGTTTCTTTATGTGAAAACCAGAGTAAATGTGACACTAATAAAAACTGCATTGCAATATGCCGAATCTTTCAAGTCTGTTGTTTGTAAAGCAAAGCTATCATTAGGATATAGCAAGGATGTATGCTTCAAGCTGAAGATCTTTTATGATGATACATCAAAGAAACTGCCTGATAATGTGATTCTTAGGTAATAACTGCGAAAATCTCGCCAAAGTCTTGAGTTATTTGGTATACCTTTACTAGATAATTACTTGATATGGACCTTAAATCTACTCAATAGGTGCTGTAATTTGGACTTTTGTCTTTATCAAATGAAAAATGAGTTTATAACAGGAAATAGCTACCTTTTTTAAATTATTTTAACCAGCTCAGTTTTATATAGGAAGAATGTGTTTAATGTTTTGAAATACAATCTTTTCCTGAATTATGTTGGTTCAATTTTTAAGGTACCCCTTGGACTACATTAACAAAGCCTTCTAAATATATTACTGGAGGCAAGGACATTTGAGAATAAGTACACCACAAACAAAAAGGTTCTTTTACAAACTTTGTAGCCAGTTTTATATGATATGTTTCATATTAATAGTAAATCCATGCTAATGTAGCAGTCACTAGGGAGAGCTTAAGAAACAATAGCAGTAGGAAAAGTAAAGTAAATGTACAGGTTGATTTTCTTTGACAGTTTTAATTTCATTTCTTTGGGACTCCATTTTCCTGAGACTTTGTAGGAAGAAAATAGGAAACTGCTTAGGAAACTGAGAATGTTTTTGCCGTATCCTCCTGTGACTGCATGTGGTAGCTGTAGCAATCCCTGATACATGGTTCAGAAACACAAAGACCAATTATAGACTGAAAACTGGTGGTGTGAATTATGGTATTCTCTCCAGGCAAGGTGGAGAGAAACAGTACATTCCTGTTCCTTTTCAAAGGTTAGTGGCTCTGCTGAGGTAGTGTGCTTTTGTGCTATGGTATAAGAAACTCTTTCTTAATGACACTATTTTGCTCTTTCTGCATATATTTCATTGCTGTAGTGGCTCATATACATCTATCAAACAGGGAATTTATGGCACTGACATGCTTGGGATGTGATGGAAAACAGCAGCAAACTCACAAGTTCTTCTAGTTCTCTACAAATAAATGTACATGCTGCTACATACAGTTTACTTCTCTGCATATTTTAGAATAGTAATCAGAATTTGGATTCGTTCTACCTGAATGACTGTATTACTATTTACACATTCATGTTTCTTTTTCTGTATCCTCTCGTTGGTCCAAAAAAACTGTAAACACCTGTCCACCAAGTGGCAAAGTTTCAACAGGAAGAGCAATAGAGCCATCCTCCTTAGATATTTTGTCAGCCATATATTAATATAAATAAATGACTTCTATTCTCATGTAAAGGAAAATGCAAGCAGCCATTCTCTGGAGGGTTATGGGGCTGTGGAAAAGATGTCTCTTTGAAATCCAGAATTAAGTTTCAAAGCTCTGGAGAAGTTGAGATACCAAGGAAAGTCTTTGCATGTTTACCTAAGGCAATAAATACCCTGCTCAGTGTGTTAACCCTCCGACGGTGTTATGTGAGGAGCTCAGGCATCCAACCCTGGAGTGTTAATTCTGCTCTGAGAATAGGCTCTTCAGGGCCAGCACCAGCATGCCAAATTGCCAAGTGACAAGTGTTGTAGATTCTGTGTATTCTGTCATCTTTCTCTGTTGTTTCCTAATTATACAGATATTCAGTATAAACAGAAATGTAGGACTCTTCAGGCATTGCATTGATGAGGATTGTACAAAGCACGTTTTCTTCAATTTAGATAGGATGGGGTTGGCTATGAATTTCACCAACTCTTCTGTGGCCTTAATCACTAAGTTTATTTTATTATTAGAAATTAGGAAGGAGAGAAAGAAGGATAATTAAATTTCTCCTAGCTTCAGGCTCCATCAAAGATATGTTAAAAATAAAGCTACGAAGAGATATCTAACAGAACTTTTTAAAGACAGAAAACTAGTTAAACAAAATGAATAAATAATTCCAACTTTTCTTAACAGATAAAACACACACTATGAGTACTTTGAATTGTTTTACATAAAAAATGAAACATAATATGAAGTTCTAACAATATGTTACTGTGCTTACCTATGTAAATTGCTTAACATCTTTCCTCTCACATAGAAGTCTTAAAAAATAGAACTTCTGATTTCACTGTACTTTCTTTTGTGTCAAATCCATCCTTTTTGTGACTTTTATTCATCCTGCCCTGACCTACAATCAGTGGCAAATGAATCCAGCAGTCACAGCCCAGTTGTTCTCCCACTCCATTAAGCTATGGAGAACATGGCCATGTAGCAGTCACCCATCCAAGTGAATCATCATTGTAATTATGTATGTTGTAATTATTATTAATTGATCACAGCAAAATGCTAATTTGAGGAACTGTTTTATGGAACTGGGTTTTTTCCAGTCTTGGGCTTTTTGGAGCAGTGGCATCATACTGTTTCATGGCATTTATATCTTTTCTTCCTACCATTAGAAAACATCCTCATCAATTTAGATAATGTTTTAATCATGGTCATGCAGACATTCAAGGCCATGCACAATGAGCACTTGGCTGCACTGCCTGCACCTGAGGGGGTGAGGCTGAAGGACCTGCTGGAGCACAGAGGCTGTCACGTCTCATTGTTTGGACGTGATTGACTGATGCAGTACCACACAATGCGTTAATGAAAAACATTCAGAAACCACTCTTTTTCCTTAAGTCAAAGACATTAGTTTTTAAAAGATGATGTTAAGCTTTCTTTTCTTTTTTTCTTGTTTCAGGAAAGAAAAAATAACAGCTAAAGTGGCATCCACTCTGAATAAGTATTTTGATGTTAGGAAATAACCAAGCATTTAAAAAGGTCCATCATTGGCAGTAATGGTGCTATCTTCTACTCGTCTTGATACCTTATCCCAAAGAAAAAGGAAGGTTCTCAGTCAGATCTTAGATATACTTTCCATTGTGCTTAACTCTTAGATTTGAAGAGGCTGAGGAGAAGTTATGATTAGTATCAGATACAAGTAGTACTGCTGACTTCTGAAATAGTCTAAGTGATTGTATTATTTTGTGATTCTACCATTCACAGAGCTGAGGACTGGCACTTTTCATAACTGGTAAATGGCTTATTTGAATAGTGAAAGCATAAATCAATATAATAAGAGAGTATTACGCAGTCAGGCAAGATTAGTCCTACCTTTTTGTTGAATTGTGTATTTTTGTATCTGGAAGTGTTTAAGTAGCAACCAGCTTTCTGATGTGTCTTTTATACTATTGCAGTAGAAAACCTGTTATTCTAAAAGGAAATCTGGCTTGACTAGGCCTTTATATACCTATATTTATATCCTCTCCAACTGCTAATTGTCTGTTGTGTTGACAGGCTGAAATGATTTGATTTTAAGGGGAGTAAGCTGGTTTGTTGGCTATTTCATAAACACAATATGAAAAAATAAAAATGCAGATTTCTTATAATTACATTATAGTAAATCAATTACTTTGCGCAATATATGTATGTTACCAATGTTCAGGCTCATGCAGAGGCCTCTGAGCCTTGCTTTTAACCAACTGAAAATGGCACTGAAATTCAAATCCAGTAGTGTCTCATCACATAAGCTTGTAAATAATATTTGGTCAACTAACATGCTTAAAGTTGAACCTGTGGTAAGAAGTTCTCATTTTAATAAAATGATGCCTGCCAGCAGCCATGGACCTCAGAAAAGAAGCCATTGACTACCAAGGAGTTATGTCAAGTATCTAACTGATGGCTTGACAGAGGAGCAAGGATTAAACGGGGAGTAAAGCTTAGCTGTTCTTTCGTGTCTTGTAATAATGCTTCTTGGTCAAAGCTGATATCACTAAAGCTTGCAGAAAAATAATATTTTAAATGTAAATCTTGAAAATGGTGTCTACCTTCTGAAGATAACTGAAAATGACAAAGAAAAATTTTCCTCTGAAGAAAAACAATAGCAGAAAAATTTCTAATAATTTTCTCTAGTTGAAAGAGACAATCTTGGTAACATTTGCAATCTACATTTACCTGTTCTGTGCATAGAAAAAGAAAATGGTTTCTTTCCAACTTTGTTTATTCCTCGTTCTTTTATTCCTGTCCTCTCTTCCTCTCTCCTGCCCCCCCAACCAAAAATCTTTAAATGATGAAAGAACTCCTTTGAATACAATGAGGATAATTAAAAAAATTACCCATACTGAAAGTTATTACACTTGAAATTGGTACTTTAAATAATAGATCACAAAACATAGAAATGTGCTTGTATACTTTCATATTTCCTTACTTCTCACAAAAATGCCCATGTACTAAGATACAACATGTTGCAGTACTCCATCTGGAATTAAAATATATGTTAAATAATATGGTAAATGAAAGTCAGTTCTCAGTTGCTATTCCAGTTTACAAATCTGAGCTGTTTAGTAAACCCTCCCACCCTCCTTTATCTCAGAACTTTGAATGGAATTGCACTTTTAAACTTCCTGTAACATTTCATCCTATGAAACATTAAAGATAAATAGATTAAAGTAAAAATAGATCTTGTGTTGCATAGCTGATAAAGTGCATTATATTTTTCTTTATCCCTTTCAAAAAATAATCAGTTCATTCCAGAAGGCAGGTTTATAAAAAGACTGATGTTTCCTCCACACAGCATGTCTCCTCCTTCGTACCCATCATAGCATGTGCTTGCGCTTGGGTGATTGGTTTAAGACAAGACTAGGAATCCTGCTTCACTACAAAATCTCCATGCAACTAGTTAAGCAGCTTCAATGATGCTTACGCCACCAGCAGAGAAAACGCCTCCTTTTCGCATGGTATTATTTTTAGTTATTTGACCAGATGCTTAGAAATATTGGTCATGAAGCAAACTCCAGTTTTACTGGGAGACTGTAACACATACTATATATGAGCTTTATGCCAGCTCAGCCTCTGTGACCAGTCTACTAATTCTACCTAATTCTTCCACTTAATATCGTTTTCCTTAGAAATAAAAAAACTATCAGTCAGTGAGGTTTTATTATTTAGGGTGCTCTGGTAAGCTGCTTAACAGAATTCAGTCTCTGTGGGGGGATTGTTAGGATTTCAAAAAGTGTATAAACTTGTCCTATAGAATTTTTTTTACCTCTTAGCTTGGATTTTGTCTCCTCTTGTCTAACTTCCAGAGAAGTTTTTAGTGCATGACAAGATTGGGGGGAAAAACTTATCTCATCAGAGATAAGTAGGACAGAGGAAATTCTAGAGATCTAGTTTTTACGTTATACCTGACTCAGATATTATTCTACTTTGATGCTGTATTAGAATAGAAAACTCTAGAATAAATAAGGAAGCCAGAGCAGTGCATAGTTTAAAATGACAGGTATAATTTGTAATAGCAATCAGTGGTCAAAAATAATTTGTTCTTTGAAGACTAACCTAAATTCTGATTCTTCTGCTTTAATGCTTATTCTGATGACATGAAAAGAGCTGGAGGGTGCATCAAAGTGGAAGATTCAACTAAATGCAGCATTGTCATGGGAGTTTGCATATTTTAAACTAATAGCTGAACTTTAATATATATCTAATTTCCCAAGTTTTAAAGATAACCTGGAGAAAAGGAAAAATAACTGTGAAGTTCTAGTATGGAGCATGGGTATCCAATAGTGATTCCAAATTTCCAGTTTCAGTTTTTCATCAGAGCCAGCCAAGCTTTTCCAGTTTTATAACAGCATAAGTAAAGGGAAGATGTGACCCACATTATCATGTTTGTCAGTGACCTCATGTCAAAGAAGGTATAAAAATGTTAATACTTCTTTTCCATGCAAATTTTACGTGTTACAACAAAGATTTCATTTTGTTTTCTCTCGCTATCTCACAGACACAAAGGTTCATGTACATTTTAAAACCTATAATGCATTTGCTATTTAAAATACAGTCATTATGATGACAACATATCACAGATGGCAGATAGTAAAAGGGACAGTTTTGCAAAAATATATACAGAAATTGCATTTATGCAAACTGACAAACAGTCACAAGGTCAGTTTGTATATTCCCTGTTCACATTTGTGAACACTCACATACATGGGAAGCCCCATTACAGTCAGTGAGATAATTCATCTGGATAGCTCTCAGCATCTGCAAAAGGTTAATCACCTGATAGAAATCAGTTTATAACTGATTTGACAAAGAGAAAACAAGGATTACAAAGGTACACAATTTAGAGTAAATAATTTCATCAGTTTCACTTTTGAGGAAGTGGTATTTTATTAAAAATGGAACAGGGTTACTGCTGTGATAAATAAATAATATCAAAGGACAAAAGGGCATATCTGAAGGAGAATATAAATCCACATATCATAGTGAACCAAATGGTCTGTCACAGAATAGTATCCATCAAAGCAAGTTCATGATACTGGGGGAAAAATGCTCTTGTCATGGGCTAATCAGACTTTTATCAGAGTATGCAAGAAATCCTTGAAATGCTTTTTCCTTTTTTTCCCTATCCCTGTAATTTGTGCCAGGAAATGTCACCACTGTCTTCCCATAACAGTAAATAAAGTAGAGATTATACGTTTGCATTGAAATCACTTTTTCTCGATAAACATGAATGTATACATCTTCATTCTGTCAACAAAAACTCTGGAAATCTACAAAACTGTATAACTTTTGAAAGTCATATAAGCACAAGTAATGTAATGTTTTAATGTGTTCACATTTCAAACCAATTTTCTGGGTTTTTCCACACTTTTTCCATTTCATTTAATTGCAAACAAAATCTTTATATATTTATTTATATATATTTATATAAGTTTTATTTTATAAGAGAGATATTTTGAAGTCATGATGAGGGGCCAACATCTGAAGTTTATGCTCAGACAGAATTTGACCTTACCTCAAACTCAGAACAGGTTATGCAGATCTGCTGGATCAGTCGCTCACTGTTGCTTCTTGTCATCATATTTTGCTCACAGTAAGTTTTGCATTATATAGCATTTTATTCATTTATTTTCACTGATACTGAGAATTTTCCATGATACTGACTCGTACTAAAATGCAGGGTTGCTTCTCTCTCTGCAGTCATGGTTTATTACAACACTTTTATTGTGCTGGAACTATTATATTGTTTACTGAAAATGCAGGGAAAACTTATGGGGCAGGAGAATGTTCATAAAAAATGCCTTAAAATATCAGAAGAAAGAAAAATGACCACAGGTCTCAGATTTAAATTCAGATCTTGTAGCTTCAGTTTAGCTTCTCCTCCAAAGCTAAAAAATCTTATAATCGTAGTTGTTTGTTAGTCTGGACTGCTGGACTTTCAGATGCACAGCTGTTCCCCAGGAGAACAGCAAATGCCCAGGGAATTCAGCAATCTCTATATAGAAACCATGAGAACTGAGGCCTCAGGCTTTTTCATGGAGACAGTAAACATGTCTGTTCTTCATTTTGAATTACAATGAAGTCAAGTTCAAAAAAATATTGAAGTTCTTTATGAAACAAAAACTTCCACTTTATTTCCTTCACCTCTCTGTCTCTCACCCACCCCTAAAGAACATAACTAATTATTGCTGCAGGGTGAGAAAGCAGAAAGAAAGTGAAAGTTGTTAATGGTTTCTATTTTTACACAGAAATAAATGATATTATCCAGTGGGACCATAGAAGAATCTAGGTGGATAGACATCAGCAGTTATCTTGCACAACTAGAAGGAGTGTGATTATATCCAATGCAAATTATGGGATTATTTTAGCTATTGAATAATCTTTTGAAACAGTGATCATTCCACAGTAATAATAAAGTGGGGAGAAAAAAAACAGAGATCAGGTTTTTCCACAGTTGCCAAGCAATGTAGGAGTAGATATCATTAACTTTCAAGAAACTACCATATATTCCTGAAAAGCCATTAAAATCTTGACCCAGATGTTTACTAAAATCAGTATAAGTACGTAAGTGTATTGCAAATAAAGCATTTTGAGAGCTGAACTATTTTTGGTTATATAAACATCTTTGCTATTGTATACTTTAGAAGGAAGAATCTTGAATCCAAACTCTTTTGAAATTTGAAAGAATCTTCTGAAGACTCTCTAGATCAAGATCTGCTCTTGTTTCTTGCATTGCATGCAGTCACCTCTTTATTGCTTTTGGCACATCTGCACTTTGGTCCTGAGGTTACACTTCAGTGGAATAAGCAGCTTACAGAGACAAACACCATCCAGTTTTAACACAGTGAGCTCAAATGTTGTTGCTGCTATAGCATAACGGTCAATCCAGGCACCTAAATTCACTAGCATCCTGGGATAATATTCAGGCAGATGAATTGATCTGAGACCAGTGAAGTCTACTGTCACCTGCAAAGCTAGCTAGCTGAAAGCAAGTTTGGATACAGCCACAAAATCCTCACTCATGCCTGCATTTGAAGGTGCTGACATGTCTTAAAGATGGCAGTAATCTTCTACACAATCCCCAGAAGTGTTAGTTATTCTGGGCAAAATTCTCACAGGATTAACTCATTAGTTTTGACTTAGGAGCCACTGGAAGTAGCTCTTGTAGAAAAAGCCACTCAACTGCTCTGACAAACTGATAATTAACAGGGTGCTTTGTAACTTGCGTTTACAAACAGAAAGGCAAAATTACTAAGCCTGATCACTAATAGGGAGATCAATTTTCTGGTGTTAGATTTCTCTTGGAAACAAACATGGAAAGGCAATACATATTTAGTAACCTAAAGAAAATTCTTGTATTCAAGGTCCTAAATTCACTTAGGATGTATGTTCTATAAAATGGAAATACTTCCTCAGGGTTTGTGGGTTTTTTCTCCCCATGAGTATTTTGGCATGGCATTGCTGATTATAGTGTTTACAGAGAGAGCTCATTTTCAGAATGTGAGTTTCTGAATAACGGTTCCAAGTACTGGCACTGGAAACCTGAATCAGCTTGGTATCCATCTACTCACAGAGTAAAAATGGGCAGTGGTACCTGTGTCCAGCCAAAACATTTTAAATTTAAAGTTATGCACATTGAGTAAACATCCTAAGTTACATCCAGAAGCACTTGAATGCTTACACCAGAAGAAATCCAAGAAATTGTATCTGTATAATAACAATGAAAGATCAGAATCAGACTCAGAGGATTTACGCTTAGAATAGATGAAATCAGAATTTAGCCCTTGCACAGAATGAATTCTCAGCATGCACCTCCAGTCATGCCTTTTCTCTGAGAATCTCTGCAGATGGAGGACATCTTTTACTTACATTGCCCCATGCTCCAGAAATCGTTGTCATACTGAGTTACTTCCTCTCTTTGTATTTCACCCCATAACCCTCCTTTTTCACTTTATCCTGCAAGCCAATCCTCCCTCTGTTCAGCACAGCACACCTCCATTCTGTGCTTACTTCGGGCTGAAGGAGAGTACTTGCATCTCAGCTCTTTAGAGTTTCAGTGTGTTTGTTCTTTTACTTTTCAGTATCACCATACGGTGTGTCATTTTCCCCTAGCTATCTGTATGAGAGTAACTATTGCTAGTTCTACAAAACCTTTGCTCTTTATTCTGCCTCTCTTCCTGTAAAACATTTTATCACCGTTTGTGTAAAGGCCTTTACAAAATGGGGAGAAAAAGAGGCAGACTCTGTTCTATTCGCTTCTTCAAAAAGGAAGTCGAGCATATGCTCATGCTTGCTTTCTTTGAAAGATGTGATGAGAGATTATACCTGCCATATGCAGAAAGTCCTATAATGTTAATATGGAGGAAGGTCATAACTAGCTTTTCATGAGCCCTGCACCCTGCAGAGCATCAGGTCCATTCACAGTGGTACTCCCAGCATTAACAGGCTGCAGAGATTTAGCTGGTCACATGATTCCTCTCAAGTGATTTTTATCCACAGCCATGGCAAACGCTAAGCCTTTCTTGTTCACCTTTACTGACGATGAAGGGTTCAACAGCATCCTGGAGCATAAGTGCCACAGATAATGTAAATGTAACCAGAAACCTCTGAGAAGTTCCTGCCTCTCTTATAACTCATTATCTCTAATATTGTCACTTTGTATTATCGTGTATCTCCCCTCTGGCCACCCCTGCAAGCTGCTTAGACAGAGGTGAGAACCCCCTTTCCAAGTTTATTCAATAAAAATAATTTCTATAGGTTTATGTAAGAAACAGACAGCTCTGGATCCTCAAATTTGACAGTTAGTATGGGTTGACTTGAACTTTCCTCATATGACTTATTGAAACTGATGTATTAAATCAAATCAATACAATGGATATTACTTTGCCATCTAGCAAATTACAGCTAGGCTGAAATGATCTGATGTGGAGTGAATTCAGGTGGGAGTGAGACGAAATATTCTATACCAGAAGGCAGCAATTCTACTTGTTAATTGATGGGTTGTTAGCATGACTTTAAACAACTTGGCAGCTGGCTGGCAAGCCTTGTTCAGTGGGTGAGAACATATGATGTATTGATATTTAAAAGGATATAATCCACTTAAAATCCATATAATCACACTTCTTCCTGATACTTTTTTCTACCTATTTTTGTGACAATCAAGGGCTAGGAGTACTAGCAATGGAAGAGATTAAAAGGAAAATATTTTCTGCAGTCTTTCTGTTTATTTAGCTTGACAGCATTCTGAAAACAGTGAATTTCACCATTTGTCCTCTAAAGCTCTAGTTGAAGGACTAAGTCTTGTTGACCCAGGAAAGAGATGGAAATACCCTTTTCCAGTGTCACTAGTTGCTTTTCTAGTTCTTCCACACAGCAATAGGGTAGAAATAAGAAATTGCTAGTTGGAAAACTTAAAAATTGTCAAGCAGATGTAGGAGTAGGAATCATTCTGGGGTTTGTTCTGTTTTTCTTTTCATATTGTATTTGCTAAAGTTCAAGTCCATTATTGTGTTTTCATTCATTGCTCTATGTCTATCTGTAATTCTTGTACAAGCTGATTGGAGTAGTGTATGAGTACTTCACAGTCTTTAATTTATTTATCCTTACAACTACTGTGCACAGAAAAATATTTTATTCATTTTATAAGTAATTAAGTGTGGCACAAAGAAAATAAGTGACTTCCTCAGTGTTAGGGCATGTGTTGCAGAACAGAGAAACTTGAATCAAACCTCCTTGGTCCAAAGATGTATACAAACTTGGAGTGTGTGGTTTCACTGGCATTATAGAGGGCTGTAGGGTTCACAGTTTCACTCTTCTTTTCTTTCAGATCAAACAGTCATGTGGTCCAGAGCACGTCAATTCATTGATGCCAAATGAACCCCTCTCCTCACGTTCTTTTACTGTAAGTGACAAGTTCACACTGTACATGGGCAATTGCTAGATGCAATCTGAGATGCTGACCTGTGTCCAGTAGCAGTATCAGGAATAGGATTACCCCTTTCAGAGGAACCTAGAGTTTCAATGAGTTAGTGTGTAATGTCAGCTGTCGCTCATGTGCATGCTTCCACTGTGTATAGAATCATAGAATCATAGAATAATTTAGGTTGGAAGGGACCTTTAAAGGTTATCTAGTCCAACCCCCCTGCAGTGACCAGGGACATCTTTGACTAGATCAGGTTGCTCAGAGCCCCATCCAACCTGACCTTGAATGTTTCCGGGGATGGGGCATCTGCCATCTCTCTAGCAACCTGTCCCAGTGTTTCACCACCCTCATTGTAAAAAATTTCTTCCTTATATCTAGTCTAAATCTACCCTCTTTTAGATTAAAACCATTACCCCTTGTCCTATTGCAACAGGCCCTGCTAAAAAGTTTGTCCCCATCTTTCTTATAAGCCCCCTTTAAGTACTGAAAGGCCACAATAAGGTCTCCCTGCAGCCTTCTCTTCTCCAGACTAAACAACCCCCACTCTCTCAGCCTTTCTTCATAGGAGAGGTGTTCCATCCTTCTGATCATTTTCATGGCCCTCCTCTGGACCCGCTCCAACAGCTCCATGTCTTCCGTTCACTGAGGACTCCAGAGCTGGACGCAGCACTGCAGGTGGGCTCTCACCAGAGCAGAGTAGAGGAACAGAATCACCTCCCTCGACCTGCTGGCCACGCTCCTTTTGATGCAGCCCAGGACACAGCTGGCCTTCTGGGCTGTGAGCGCACACTGCTGGCTCATGTCCAGCTTTTTATCCACCAGTACCCCCAAGTCCTTCTCTGCAGAGCTGCTCTCAATCCCTTCATCCCCCAGTATGTAGTAGTTCTGTAAGTGCCTAGATCCATCATCTCTGTCTCCCTAGCACCGTTTAGTTCAAATCAGGAACACGCCTTGGAAGAGACTTATTCTATCCTACCCTACCCTACTGTGCTTCAATTCACATTATGGAGACGTCTGAACTGAACTAAATTCCTGTAGGAACTGTCTGGAAGATGTGCCCAAGGAGTCTTCTTTAATACTCTGCAGCCCCTCACAGGACTGTCATAGAGCTAGTCCAAAGCAGAATGCCCTGAAATGTACCTTGGATGGACTCCGGTCATCAGCGCCCAGTGTTTCTGACTGCAAATTAACCTCTATGACACTACACCACTTGATTAGGTAGAGCCCTCTTTCAGGCACGTACTTTGTTTCGTAACATTCACAAATCGAATGAACACTTTTTTGTACATAGGGTGGCTGTCTAGTTAATGTCACTCTTATGCACATATTAACTACACAGTCTGAATTAAAATGGACCCCCAGTGAGAACTCTTTTAAAAAAACTTGATTATAAATGCATTTGGGACAGAACTATGGGAATTATAATGGTTCTTCTAGTCTGAGCAGTACTGATGGAGAATGACAATGAGTGATCTCCTCTGCCTTTCCACTGCTATAGGATAATGAAATATGTTATAAAGAGGAAAAAAATGATCTTGCTTCCATTAGAGTGGTGGGATTTTTGGTGCCTACTGTGATGAGAGTATGAGTAGCTTCCAAAAGTCCTAACATACAGCATGCTTGATGAAAGTTCCATGTTCAGAGCATCTCAAAATTTCTCTTGAGCCATTAAGCACATTACCAATCTCCCTAGCAAGGAATAACTGGTGGTGAGGGACTTAAAAAACTTAGAATTAATATGAGATTATTCATTTCCTTAATTTGCAGTTTTATGATGGAATTTCTCACCCAAATGAAAGTTTCACTCTTTGAGGTGAAATGTTTAAAGATGTCTGCACAACTGCAATAAAAATATTCAAGGTGATGAAAGACCAGGAATATGATGAGGTTATTGTAATTATTGCAGAGCTTGCAGGTACAAACCATCTGGCAGAACTGTTAATTTCATAGCAGCATATTCTCTGTGTGCTAACTTTGTCAAAAGCTTTGAAAGTCAGTATCCATTTATATTCTGAGCCACTGTTTGCAAAGGTCACTCCCTAAAGTGTTCACACAAAGACAGAGAGAGTAGAATAAACCTGGATGTTTATTCACATATTAGTTACACATGAAAGGCAATTCTGAATTTAACTGGGAGAAAAATGTAACATCTAATCAACAATCCATTAAGAAACACTGAGCTGTAGCTCTTGAAGATGTCTTTAAACATTCTGATGGGGCAGTACTATTTTATCCTGGAATTATTAACACCATCTTTTATTTAATATGGACAATTACTTTTTAATTATAAATATTTAATTTGAATATCTGATGATACTTACCCTACATAGTTACTTTCTGGCAGTGGATGAAAATTTTTCAGAGAAGCAATGTTCTGTCATACGTTCTGTCAATGTCTGATTTGAAATAATTTAATAATTCTGAGGAAACACTGTGATTCCTATCAATTAATCCCTGACTCCCCAAAGACTGCTGTCTCTACAGGCTGCATAGCTCCCCAGAGAGAGAGAGCCTGAATAATAATGTAGCCAGGAACAAACTAGAAACTATTTCCATTCTCCTGAAATAGGGGTTCTTTAGATTTATCTGTATGCAAGCACATTTTGTTTTTTACTTCTCATCTCAAAAATAAAAATTAGATAAAAGGTATTACTTTCTTTTTATTAGAAAACAAATTTTCCTTTTGCAGCATTCTCTACTGATATCAATAGACTGTTATGCTATATGGCCAAAGTAGAATAGATACTTAAATATTGCCATTTGGGGACTTTATATTTGGTATATAGTTTGCATTTGGTAAGCACACAAACAAATCCAGTGACAACTTTTTGCACTGTTTCTAGGGGGTTTTATACCCAGTTTACCAAAACCAAAAGGAGATGTATGTGTAATTATTTTCTTTTTCTTTTTTTTTCTTCTTCTTGAGCTTACCTATTTATCCACATTTAGGCATTCACAAAGACAAATACTTTCATCTTTGCCACAATGTGAATATTCCACTCTAACATAAGTTTCAAATATCAAAAAAAGTTTATTAAAAAACTAGGTAAATACAGACATTTAGAATTCATAAACTGAATGTTTCATAGATGTATCGGCTGGCACTCTGAATGCTGAAAAGAAAAAAAAAATCTTTATTCTGTCTCTGTACAAGTAATTCTAAGTCTAAGACTTCTATCCAGCTAATATCCATATCTGAAAGGCTCATATGTAGTGCATTATGTTAAGAAGTATGAGTGAAAACAAGTAACAGTGATTTTTTTAAACACAAATGCCATATTCTGCAGAACACACATTTTATAGGAAAATTCCACACTTAAGTGAAATTTAAAAAGTTAATTTCAAGCTAAATGTTTCAGTTAACACCAGAATAAGATTTAGGAAGAAATCCATTTAAACATATTTTTCACCTTTGCTATGATAGGTTTGTTGTTCTTGCTCATTGAGGAAGTGCCTGAGATTCAGCATGAAAGACTCCTGACTCAGAGAGCTTATAGGAATGAGAAATATAAACAAATGAGATATATAATGAGCAGAAGAAGGGTTGGACGTACAAAGGATGAATACCATCTTGGATGAATAGTACATGTTTACTTGGTGGAGTAAATCATAAACAAAATGGAAAGCAAAAGGAAAGGAAATAAGAATGGACAGAAGGGTCAGGGAAAGAACAATGTGTATGTAACAAATTTAAGGAAAGAAACTGAAAGATAAAAGATCAAAATATGACAAAATTCTAATATTTTTTTTTAACTGGCCAAAAGCCATGTATTTGCTGCCTTTGGATATATTCATCTGAGCTGGAATCTTTTTTGCAGATTTTCTCAGGTCATCCACCCTTTTGTCTACACATGCAGTCACAGTCTGGGACTGTTAAGAGCAGAGTCTGACTCTGGTTTTCTCTGTACTTTTTACTTTGCAACATTCTGTATGGTTGTATAGTGTATATTAGCAACAGCAATTAATTCAAAAATCTCCAGCTGGAAAATTGATGAGTTATAACTACCACAGATAATTAAACAGAGTAAAAAATTAAAACATTGAAAATGCTTTTACAGGTGTTTTGGCCACATTCATTCACAGCGAAACTGTGATTTTTCAACACGTAGTCAGTTTAACAGAGTATTATTTCAGGGAAGGCTATTTTGTAAGAGGTAGTTTGAACTATTACTTTTTGGCATGATTTATGGGGTTGCAGGTCAATTGTACTGGGCCTGCAATATCCTCTATTGATGCAGAGGATGTTCATACAATGGAAGTAGTTAACTCCAACTAAAGGACAGCAAGATCTCATGATGGGAAGTGTGGGAAAGCACAATTGCTCTGCCCATGTGTGTGTGACAGTAGAATGATGGTTACCCAAAAAGGGAACACAATAAGCTAGAGTTAAGGTAACAGAATTAAATATTCTGTTACGTTTCTGATTTAGAGGCAACTTTAGCCCTGTATTCAAGGAGACAGATTGATTCTCTTGTTCATTCCCTGGAAGCAAAACACAGAATGGACCCCAAGGGAAAGTTGTTTCCAGGACACTTTGGGCTCCCTAAAGAGCCACCAGGGTTATATCTATGCCTTCATCCTAGAAACAGGAGGATGATAAAGAGAGACGTGAATGTTTATAGGCAGACCTGGCCAACCTAACTAGCTTTGGCTCAGTGTTGGTAAGTCAGCAGTGGTTGTCACAAAAATAGACAGTGTTGATGAATTAAGTGACACTGAATGAGTGAGAACATGACCAATTTTTCCTCAAGGAAGGTTTTCTTAAAAAAAATCTTGGAAATCAGCACCTGTCAAGACATCTGGCTATCCAGGCCAGATGCAGTTTGATTGTCCTTTGGTTATGAGTATTCTGATCATCTAGTCTAAACCCGTGCAAAATTAGGCTATTACACAAAAGCTATGTAATTCGGAAGTGTCCAAAGAATATCTTGTACAAGATGACTTGAATGGGTCCTGAGGTTATACACACTAACTGTGTTGTTTTGGGAAGCTTAGGTATGGCAAAACAAACAGCAAAAATACAATTTTCTGCTGGAATTCCATGATTTTTCAGCCATCAAAGTAAAACATTTGGATGGATTTACAGCCTAAGCAACTAAACCAGTGTTGTGGTTTAAGCCGGCAGGCAGCTAAACACCACACAGTTGTTTGCTCACTCCCCCCCAGTGGGATGGGGGAGAGAATCGGAAAAAAAAGGTAAAACTCATGGGTTGAGATAAAGACAATTTAATAGGACAGAAAAGAAGGGGAAAATAATAATAATGATAAAAGAATATACAAAACAAGTGATGCACATTACAATTGCTCACCACCCACTGACCAATGCCCAGTCAGTTCCTGAGCAGCAGACCCCCGGCCAGCTTTTCCCTAGTTTATATGCTGAGCATGACGTCGTATGGTATGGAATGTCCCTTTGGTCAGTTGGGCTCAGCTGTCCCAGCCGTGTCCCCTCCCAGCTTCTTGTGCACCCCCAGCCTACTCGCTGGTGGGGTGGGGTGAGAAGGCCTTGACCCTGCGTAAGCACTGCTCAGCAACAACTAAAACATCCCTGTGTTATCAACATTATTCTCATCGCAAATCCAAAACAGAGCACTATAACAGCTGCTAAAAAAAAAAAATTAACGCTATCCCAGCCAAAACTGGGACAACCAGGATTTTTGGAAAAACAAAACAAAACCAAAAAAAAGCAAACCCAAAAAATCAACCAAAAAAACCCCTCTACTGGTGTGACGGAAAGATGATTCATTTGACTGTTGTAGCGTCTTATGTCAGTTATAACCAAAATAAAGATTAATCTGCAAAGAAAGCAACAAATAGCATGCATTCAGGAAGAGAACAGGAGAAAGCAGTGGACTTCTGTCTTTCATACTTGCAGCAGCGATTAGACTGGAAACAGTATTTCTTTCTGCTTTACAAAGATGACAGACAATTTCCTGGGCAGCAGATTCCAAACAAGAAAGAATGGATCATAGAGAAGCTGATCAAATTTTGTGACTGACGGAGGAAACTAAGAGGTCAAAGGAACATGGATGAACTTATAAGAAGGTGGTATCTATATACAATGTGAGAAAAGATACAGCAGTAATGGTGAAATTGTAGGCAGCAGAGTATCAATATACAGTTGCTTTTGGTTTTTTAGATAGTAAATATTCTTAGAAAGACCTACCAAGTAACCAACTGTTTCTTAAAGCTTTTGTCAGAATTTTTGGAAGGTTGTTCTAATAGGAAAATACAAAGGGATCATCAGCTCTTTGCAGAAAGTATTTCTGGGAGCTGTGAAACACCAATTATTGTGGTTTAACCCCAGTCGGCAACTAAGCCCCACACATCTGCTTGTTCACCCTCCCCCCTCCCAGCGGGATGGGGGAGAGAATCTGAAAAGCACAAGTAAGAAAACTTGTGGGCTGAGATAGGAGCAGTTTAATAATAATAATAATAATAATAATAATAATAATAATAATAATAATAATAATTTGTAATTAAAAGGAAAATAAGGAGAGAGAGAGAGAGGAACAAAACCCAGGGAAAAACAACAAAAAACCCAAGTGATGCAACCACTCACCACCCACCAACTGATGCCCAGCCAGTCCCCAGGCAGCAATCAGTGCCCCCCGGCCAACTCCCCCAGTATCTATACTGAACATGACACCATATGGTATGGAATAGCCCTTTGGGCAGTTTGGGTCAGCTGTCCTGGCTGTGCCCCCTCCCAGCTTCTTGTGCACCTGGCAGAGCATGGGAAGCTGAAAAGTCCTTGACCAGTGTAAGCACTACTTAGCAACAGCTAAAACATCAGTGTGTTATCAACATTATTCTCATACTAAATCCAAAACACAGCACTCTACCAGCTACTAGGAAGAAAATTAACTCTATCCCAGCTGAAACCAGGACACCAATTAAATTAATTTTCTGCTGAAAATGAAGGAGAAGCTTCATACATACGTGCTGTATGTGAGAAGCTGCATTTGTTAAAAGGAACTTCTTCCAGTAGCTGAACCAACAGACCATAAGCTATACAATGGAGAATGAGTAAGTTCCTGACATGCCTAATATGAAACATAAGCAGAATTACTGAAAAGATGTGACAACACTGGTTTCCATATATACTATATGCATGCATCCTAGCTCTGCAGAAGAGGGCTGAAAAGTTGGACGTAGTTCCTTTTTGTCCTTATTTGTAACAAAGGGACCTTGTTACTTCTGGAAATTATTGCAGAAATAATAATTTCTGAAAATTGCTACAGAATTTCAGTATAGGCAGAAAAGGAATACTATTGTTAGATCTATAGCCTGTGTATGAATCCACTTAAGTACAAAAGTAAGGAAAGTCATTTTGTCATGGATTGTATTTACACATTTGATATCATATTGCTTTTTGGAAAACTGCAGCTGGATGGGGTTGCTGAAAATATCCTAAAATTGATACAAAATCTCTGTGGAAATTCTCATGAAAAAAACATGAGCAAAGTAATTGGTTTAACTTGAGGGTAGGTATAAGACAAGGTTGTCAATTCCACTGAACCTCTTTAACTGTTATGAAGAATAAATCTTAAGAAAAGCACAGACAGAAAGTCAAAAAAAGAATGTTATCATTATTAGGTGGAAAGAATAGCCATCCTTTCTTGATCGGTGATACTGCCCTGAGTGGACATTGCACAGGAATTTCAGGAAAAGAACAGCAGAAACATAATAATCAAGTCTAAAGGTATGTGAAAGTACAAAAAAAATGGGTGCAACTCAGTGCAAAGATGCGATGAAGTATGCTGAGCTCTTTGAATCCAATACTGAGTGACAGAATCACCAAGGATGCTAATCACTATGAGAGTTGTCACTCTCAAGTGCTGCCCTTGGGAAAAAATGCTGCAACATTTGGAGACAAGAATATACTACCATAACATCTTGTGAGGAAGAGATGAAACCCTTTGTCTCTGGCATATTTCTACAGGTATAGGGATATGAACAGTAAGATACCAAGTGTCAAGCAGTTTTCTGCCCTGATGTATCATTACCCTTAGACATTGTAAATTCTATGCCATACTTCTACAGTTCAGCAGTCACCCAAAGTTGTTGTGGAATTGAGAGATGCCTGATATACAGGCACTAAAAAAACCACTGCGGATAGTCAGAATCAGCTAAACACCATCAACTATGTAAATTTTAGTTGAACAATTTAAATTTGAAAAGGAATCGTAACTACAGAGGTAATGTATTCAGACTGATTTTGCCCATGTAAGAATACTATTTATGCTATACTGTATTTCTAGATACTGTTTGATTTGTAAAGTTAAACATTTATGTCATTTATTGATATAATTATTCTGTGTCTTTGGAGAATTAGTGAGCACTGATCAATAGTTTGGAGGTTAATCAGTACTTTACTTCTTGTTAAATTTAGTTCAATTAAACAGAATTGATACTAATTACTGTCCTGATTAAGCAGTGGTTATTACCATATTACCATTCACTATCAGTAGGCTAAATCAGTTTCCCAAGAGATATCTCAATAAAGCAGCTACAGTGACATAGCATGCCCCAATTAAACAGTGTATATTGTGATAACATATTTACATAGAACTTCTCATGCTGATACAAATTAGAAACATGCACTATTTTTAAGACTAGACAACATATAGCCAAGACATATATGAGTGCACATTACTGAAAAGATGGAAAAATGCATAAGTTAACCCTAAAGCAAATTTCCATTGCTCCCATGAACAAAAAGACTTTGTATTTTCAAGACTCAGTTGAATAATGTACAAAGAAACCTATGTTCACCTTGAGGAAAAAAATGAGAAACTGACTTTTCTGAAGGGGCTTAAGTATTTAAAAATATGGGTCTTTGTTAAATTTTTCACATACAGACTACGTGTAGTTCTTTTCATCTCTTTCCCCATATTCCTTCTGGCTGTTTAGGAGTGGAGGGTGGACATAGGTGTTGGGATCGAATCTGTGCATGAAGAGGCATTTGTGCTGCACTTTTTAACTAAATGGTGTAAGAGTTCCATACTTCTTAATACTGGGACCATACTTATTTAATCTAAAAAAATGCATAAAAAGGCATACAGAATTGCCACAAAAAAGAGAAATAATTGTATCACAACCATATTTGCTGCATTATTTATTTCATTTTGTTGCTTTCCTCCCCACACCCTCCTTTTCTGAAGGAAATTTTCCATGCATCTGGAGTAGCGAACAATGATAACAGAGCAACACTTTACATTTCCAACCTGGATATAAACATTAAATAATTAATCCTTGTATGACTGTCTTTTCTTTGTTAAGTTAGAAAAGTACAATTATTCAATGTGTTTGTATTTGTCAGATCATCTGATGATCTGGTCAGATCATCAGCTCTGCTTATCCAAATGTATATGGATAAAGTGAGATTAATTTCTCAGTTCAGCACAAAGCCTATACATAAGAAGATAAAAATATTGTTATTCTTCCTATGATATCTCTCTCAAAAACTTATTCAGTCCTAAGAGACTGTTCTCCTTCACTTCCCTTGGATCACAACTTTTTGTTCTCCTTCACTTCCCTTGGATCACAACTTTTTATCTTTTAATATTTATGAAATGTGTATTACATAAGGATACTGTACTGATATGTAGTGGTTATTTTGTTTTGCTTTTTTTTAAAACAGACCTATTTTACATCCTTCACACATGGTATTATATTTTGCAACAAGCATTATTGAAGGTTCAGGTTTGACGTAACTTGCCAGGCAATAAGTTGCAATAGAAGTTATCTGAGTTTACTAGTTATGATTCTTATGGGCAGACAAAGAAGACAGATATGTGCCCTTTGCCAACCTTCTTCCCCATACTCCTACTTCGGAGTCAAAGAAATGATGGAAACAAGGATGTTGGGTTTGATCTGCCTGGCTGCTGTAGGTAAACCCGTTATCTTTCAGGCTCTAAGATTACAAAGATGAGCCAAAGAGAAGAACAGTTAATATTTTGTTAATATTTCACTAAGAGTGCAAATGTATTTTTTTAATTCTAGAAATATTATTTAAATCACACCAAAATTCATTTTGTACAAATCCTTTGCAGTGGGGCAGAATATGAAAAGTAAGATACAATTCTAAGAAAAGTCAAAGGTAGGCTTTATTCAGAAATACCTTTTAATTTTTTTTTCCGTTTCCATTTTTCTCCATTGTTTCACACACATTTTTGGTAAATTGGCAATGCTCATACAGCATTTTGCTTTTGATTGTGAGTACAGTTTATTTTCAGACTGTGTAAATTGCCCTGCTGGGTTAAGCAAAGTAAAGAGAAAAAAACACATTACATATCAATCCAAATGCAGAGAACTCTTGCCAAGAGATACCTCTGCTCTTTTGGAAATAATAAAGGTGGCCCAAGACCCAAAGCAGAGACAATTTGGAATACCATTTCTTCAGTCTCCCTGTTTAAAATATACAAGTTTGAAGCCCAGCTAATGAAGGATAGGTGAGTCTATTGTACTGCAAACCTCAGCTCTTTCCTCAGAAAGAATCTAGGACAACAAAGAAGACAAAATAGAGGTGTCTCCCTCTCTCTTTGTGAACTTCTACCGGAAATCAAATTCACAATGAAACTTTCATTCACTGCCCTGACGCTACCTATGGTCTCGTGAAAGACTTACAGAAGAATAGTAACTATGTGATGAGAAATATACTAATCATGCTATCCATAGCTGGGCTAAACTTGGATTTAATCAAGTAATACAGACTCTCGGTACAACAGACTCTCTTTCTGAAACAAGAAGAGGTGATGATTGCTCTTGGGTTGCTGGTCGTCACTTCTACGTGAATAGCAATGGCAAAATGCAGACCGACAGCCACGCCATCAAATTGGTTTTAGATAAACTGACTGGGTTTGGCCTTGCTATGGACCCCTGTAGCTTTTTTAGAATTTGCCTTGGGTCTGAATAAAAACAGCAGGCTATTGGCTAGGCTTCTCTTTTTAGAAAAATAAATGATATAGGAAGAGATACAGTTATATATGCATAAAGAGAGATGCTGAGTGCTTAATTTAGGGAAGGCATTCATGTTGAGAAATGAGCAATACAGACTTGTTGGAAAGGAAGAAGAAATGCAGGCACTCTCAAAAGATTTTCATAATTCACATAATCTTATAATAAGCATTAGTACTTTTAGATGCTTAATTGAACCACAAGCAACCTCTGAACCTTTGGAGGTGCACAGAGCACAAACTGTAGTCAGGCTTCTTTTCTGATGTTTAAGTCATTTAATTAATTATTATAAACCTGCTGGAGCTTGATGGATTTATAAGAAAATTATGTGCTTTTGATGTAGTACTGACACCCCTGTGGGATTGTTCTAGTGAATAAGTCTTTTTCTTGGCAAGATTTACTTTCTTGAGCAACTGAAATGATTTGCTGGCTTCTGAAATAATTTTCACTCCTACTGCCACCCATTTTGCCTGTTTAGAGACAGCTTAGCTTTTATAACAACTGGAAATATTTGTGGCTGATACAAGCACGTTAAGGTAGTACTTTATAAAGAGTAGACTCAGAAAAATAAATATGAGCTGGTTAGCATAAAGCTGTGTAATTAAAAGTTATCTTGAATACTTGTGCTTTTGACACGTTATGGTTCTTGTATTTGAACCAATATAAATACGTTATTGTAGTTCATAATGAGAATAATTATATATTAGGGAACATACGTATTTGTGTGAGCATGTGTCTGAGCACTTGGCAGGTTATATAGAGCTATTGCACAGCAATTGCTGATTATGGTTGCTGATTATGACGGTTCAAATACATAATTCTTTATTCTAATCTAATGCAATAATTCATTTATTTACAGAGCAAATGTAAGAAATATAGAAAAACTATCAAATGACAGTGAGCAAGCAGATATGACGGTCTTGTTCTGTCCTCTTTGATGGCATCGTCTCTTCCTTTGTTAGTCTATAGGGGTTTTAAAATTGTTCAAGGGCTCCTCGGTAGTATTCCTGTATAGAGGAGAAATCCATATTGGCAGGAGACTGATTAAGGCATTCCACAGTCTAGAGGTTATGAATAGGAAGAACTGCTGAGATAAATTGGAAGAGCTGATGGTGATGTTCTGATTTATGCAGAGACCGCAATAGACTTTAGAGTTTCTCGTATTACAGAGCACAAGAATAAGGCTGTTCAGAATCTATTCTCTTTCTATGTTAAAGACTTGTTTTTGTCTTTTTTTTTTTTTCAGGGCATTCTAAATCTTGTGGGTATGAATACCCAAAATGTCAGTGAACAAATGTATGGGTAATTTTGTTTTCCAGAATAATATATATTATCATCTTCAAGGTCATGGTTAGCTCCAGAAGTAAGTAATTATGGGCCTGCTCATATGCATTAAGTGAATCTATATTTTGTATAGCAAAGATCTTACTTTTTCGATAAAGTGAGAGTCAACTATTTTTTCAACTAATGTACTGGATTATATTGTGCCTTTAAATGCATATTTAATTTCAAGAACATCTTAAATCTATTAAGTATGTGCTTATCTTTTATTAACTTTAAACTAAGCTCTTCACATGGTTGTAATTTTTTGCAATATTTACAAGCTTTCAGCAAAATCCCATTCAAGTAAGCTGACATCTCCAAGAAATAAGCCTCCAAATACAAACTTTCAATTTAAAAAAAAAAATAAAATTAAAAGAAGCAGATGATTCAATCTAATTGCTCCTTAGTTTATGCCAGGCACATAGATCACTTGTGAACAACAGCACCATGAGCCTTCACACTGCTCAGAAAGCTGTAAGATTTACCATTTTGAGTTATGTGCATTTTGGCAAGTCAGTGTACTTACTCTGTCTGTGGCATTAGATCTTTTGGGGCAACAGATGGAGACAGCAATTTTTGAGCTTTTTATCATTTCAGCTAACATTGTCTGACATAATTTTTTAAACTTGAAAACTGTTTGGAAAAAAAGGTACTCAAGTGCCAGATTTTGGGAACAATAAAAAAGCAATCCGCCTTTAGTAATTTTGTGCTGTTGTAGCAACACAAGCCTTCTGCTCACTAACAGCAGTGGAATGAAGTCTCTTGTTCACATTTCTCCATCCTTTTGAGAAATCTGGGACAATTTTTGAAATCACTGTAGCATGCACTGAGGAACATCTGTCAGCTGAAGTGTCAGCACAATCAGCTTAACTACCTGCACTGAAATTAAAGGGCCAGCAAAATAACACCCCTGCTTGAAAGTATTAAATATATGTCAATGTATTCGTGGCTATGGTATTTCAAGTTATACAGTCTAATCCTTTGAAATATTTTGGAAAGTAACCAGAAAAAAATGAAGGAATCATATGTAAAACAAAGTACCTGGAAAACATATCTTTAAGGTGGGAGAGTTTCTCATTCCTTCTCTATTTCGTATTTATTATCATTTACATAAAATAAAGGTGAGGGCCAGATAATAACGGTACACTTTTACACATTTTTTGCCAAAGATAATTTCCACTCCAAAAACGGAGTAGCAGGGGCCAGGGGTTCCCTGAGGGCTGGGAGCAGTGAGGGGACCCCCCAGGGTTGCAGAGGGGGCCCATCCCACTGCCCCAGCCAGGGAGCGGAGCGGCTGGGAGGCACCAGGGGCTGTCCCAGCCCTGGACATCAGGCAGCTCCTTGGGGATGGGGATGGACCTTTTGTAAAAAGGAACAGGAGTCCCATTTTCTAGATGGAGGACAGAAAGATTTAATCCAATATAATGTCCCAGACCACACAGATGGGTGGAGTGGATCCTCAAACTGAATGCAGTTCTCCCAGGGCCCCAAACCTGAATCAGTGTGTAACTCTCACAAGACAGCTTCTGCCTAGCACATATCTATAAAGATAAAGATATAAAGTTCCAGGTCAGGAACTTTCTCAGCAACCATTCTGTGAAGGAAAACTTGCCATCTGCAAAGAGATTTCCTCCACCATATTTTTGAAAAGATGAAGTACATTCAAGTCTACAGAGATTATTAACCTATTAGAAAAATGTAACTTTGTAAAAGTACAAAGCTATTCCAGTGTCTAAGCATTGAGACTGTTTAAGCTTTGACAGTTCAATGTGAACTGCATTTGTTATAAAATTGTAGTACTTTGTCTAAAATGATACACGAGCTGACAGTATGAGATGGGAATTCAGGGATATTCCAGCAATCCTGGAGACTGCTGTGATCAAGATTTATTTAGACTCAAGAGAAAGAAACTGACTAATAGGTTAAGAGGTTCTTCCAAGAGGAGGGTGCCAGAGAACCATAAATGTTTATCCAGATATATTAAAATAGCTTTGAAAACTTAAATTTAAAAAGTTTAATCTTAAAAACTTTAAAGTTTAAAAATCCCCTGTCCACTGAGAAGAGCGAAAGGAAGTTATGAGGTTGATAATATGCACTATGCTCAGGGTACCCGAAAAACATGAACTCCATGTACTCTGCAACTAATAGTTTCATTAAAATTATTGCATTGGAAAAATATCCACACTGATTCAACCATTCATTAATCCAGTTTATGACAGTGGAAACTAAACTGGTGCAATTACAATTGTAACTGAGCTGTGTATACATGAATATTGGAAATCAGGGCTGAAATGTTTCTCCATTAAATGCCAAAAATACAAGTATCACATTACAGTGCTGTAAAAGCTGCACTGGTTCTGGACACTATTTGATGGGTCCTTATTTGTTCTTTTATTATTCTGAAAGCAAAGCAAGGAAAACCAGAGCACAGATTAAGTTAGCTGAAGTGAGAAGGGTGTATATGCAGATAGTCCTCACATTTGTTAAGATTAAAATCTGAATGTGGGATAGCTGGTACCTACTAGTGACAACACTTATGACAAGATCATGACAAGTGGCTGTGAGTTTTGGATGTTTTAGTTATCTTTTTATTTTGTATGTTGTGTAAGAGAGCGATTCTCTCCTCTTCTGTTCCCATGCTCCTCATTCCTCTTTTCTCTTTGTCCCCATCTTCTATTTGCAAACCTCCTGGATGTGTTTCATGATGCAAGAGAGTGCGTGTCTCAAATCGCAAAGCATGTTGATTTGGGATTGGATACTATTATTGGTTGGTGAGGTATGTTGCCCCAGCGGAATGGAACAGAATTTCCAACAAGTGATTATTAAGCGTCTCTGAAAACAAAACACCTGTATATAGATCACTAAGTGTGAAAATAGATGGGTATAATCAAAGTGATGGTGAAGTATGCTTGTTTTAGTTTGACTGCCTCAATATTTAAATGTATGCATTTGACTAAAGCCTGGCCTAAGATTTTTCCCTCTGGCACTCATACATAGCAGTGCCAGGGCATAGAAACTGCTCCTCTTAAGGTACCCCAGGTGGTCTGTGGCCGTCTGTGTTCTGTGGGTTCTGTCCCAGCTACTCAGTCACTTCAGCCTATTAAAATATAAATTAAGCATAATTTAATCCTAGTCTAGAAGTAGCTACATGAAGGAAAAACACCAGTAAAAGTAGTATCCTCAGCCTAGCAGCTGAAGGCAAAACAAAACCCAAGAATTGGAAGGGGAAGCTGAATAATAAATTCTATCATAATGTAGTTTCACACTTTCAAATGAAAGCAAGTTGCCAATAATTACGGTAGGTTTTTTCTCAGGTAATTTTTAAGTGGTGAGTGAACGCTTTGCCTGTGCTGCCTAGTTTAAACAAGAATTACTTTAAATAATTCCTTGTGTTAGACAGTCAACCAGACAGACCAAGGGGGTCCTCTCCAGTATATCGCTTATTAGCCTATTTTCCTTCCTGAAAGGAGGATTGACTTTGAATAGGCAAGATCTTCTAGTGGAGAAAATGCTGTGGAGGGACAAAACCATTTGATATAACTTACTCCATCAACCACAGGCTAATGGAAAATGTTCCCACCTGTTACTGTAACCAAGATGGACTATGGGCTTGTCTATAGGGATGAGTACAGACAGGCGAGAGCCTGCTCCTCCCACGGGGAAGTTGACCAAAGTGAGATTTGTTCTGAAAATTGTGCTTTACGAGCACAGCTGAATTAATAAGCTTTGCCTATAGGCAAGATATATTAATTGGACATCTGGCACTGTTACATGACTTTCAGGCAAGATTTGGTTCTTATCTGCATCCTTAAAAGTTGCATTATACATCTCTCAGAAGATTTATATGCCAAATTATGAGAAAGACGAAGAGAAAAAAGAGTGGTTTTTCACTCATGTTTCACTCATGTTTCCAGCCTGTCCTTGCCCCTAAAAAGATTTAGAAGATTGAGTTAGTTCTGTGAACTAGTTAGCACTTCAGAAATAATCTGTGATATTCAAAAAACCGCAGTCACCATAGCTTTATACCTGATATAAAAACCTCAATTCAGCTGTATAGAGAAAGAAAATTTCATTTCTGAGAGGATATTCCCTTTTTTTCCCACCACAATTTGGAATAAAACACAAATATTTCAAACCTCTGTAGGAAAAGGCATGTATCTCCAGCAGCCAAAAACCTAGCAGATCTCCTCAGGAAAGTCACATCCTTGAAGCCCAAGTTCCTGAGTAGTCCCTTGGGCAGTAAAACATTAATTCACAAGAGATTTTGAAACCCTATAAGATTTACTATAAAGTTTGGTGAAAATGAATACATTTCTGACTTGCTGAACTGACAAATATCAAAGGGAAAAATGGTGCTTGCTTCTTTAAATAACAAAAGACAACTAAAAAGTTTATTGAAGTCAATGGAAAGACTTGTAAAGATTGCCTATAGATGTTTGTAACATGTGGCTTTAGTATTTGTAAATTCCTGCTGTGGGTCTTTGTCTTTAACCATATCCAGGAGGCAAAATATTAACATAGAAATAAATTAGATAAAGACTTTCTTGCACAATTTCCATTCAAATTACATGGAACTCTGATTGCCCCCAGAATATACGCCTGGTGAGAAAAAAAAATCCTAATTTATAACTTTAAGACTGCAAGTCCAACAAATTGCAGAGTGATTCATTACAAAGCTAGATGTGGTCTTCAACTTAAAAGCTCCTATAATTTATTAAAGGAATCATTAACTTGATTTTTTTCCACATATGTCAAGAGAATAAAACAAAGTTTCTAATCTATACTGATGCTTTAGCTAGAACAGCTACAGCACACAGACTCAGTGGCTTTGTTCACCCTGGAATTCCTGTAGAACAGCCCTAGGCGGAGAAAATACTTCACCTATTCCTCACCTTTTTTTTTTTCTTTTTTTTCGGGAGGGGATGGGGCTTGGAGTCTGGGGGGGGGGAGAGGCTTCTTGGTTGGTAGTTATCTTTTTTCTCTCTCCCCCCCACCCCCATGGAGATAAGTAATTTTATCCAGCACTGAATCACTGAACAGGAGTTGAACCTTACAGTGCATAGCAGTAAATAAATTTTTAAAAAATGCACACAGAGATGGTAAAAACTAGCTTCACTATTTTGTGAAGCTTCATGCTACACTAGGAGCGTAAGTAAATATAATTTTGGTGTCCTTATCTCCATATTACACACAAGTTGAGGGTTTGTCAATATTCTTTAGGCTCTTTTGAACATTTATCAGTCAGCATTGGCAGCTGTGACAGGATGACTGCTCGCTGAATACCAAATGCAGCAACACAAAGCTGTCATTTTTCAACAGGTTATTACTTTGAAATGATTATTATTTAAGATAAGTTTTCTACATATATTTAAGTCAGGCTTTCCACCATCTCTGAGTTCTAGGAGGATGTAAAATACTTTGATGTAAATTGTATCTGTAAGCAGTACATGTAATATTAATACTTCTGTGTAAGTGGATCTTTGTATTGAAAAGGCATTTGATTATTCCCTAATATATCAAGGTCTTATATATATACTACTGTTTATACTAATGCTTATTATTAATAAACTGTAAATATTTTGAATGGAAATTCCTGCAGAATGTAATTACATTCTTGGATTAACATATAGGGTTTTTTACATATTTATAAAAAAATCTAATTTGACTTTTATTACACAGAAAACCTGCACCACGCTGAATGCATTGAATGTCAAGGTTAGAGGTGAATAATTTCTCAAGGACTAGGAAATGCTTACTTCACAATAACTTAGGAGCTGAATGAGGGTGCACTGGGGAAGAAAAACGCTTACACTACAGAATTGCAGATGTGCATTTAGAATAGAACTGTTTCCATACCATAATACATTTGTGGATCTGAAGTGATCTTTGTCTCTGTGAATTCTCCACTGCTGAGAGGGTGAATGAAAATAACTCAAGAGCTAGAGATAAACCATGTTTGCTTTAAAGAAAACTCTGATCTCATTAAAAGGTTTGCTAATCATCCCATAGCAAATAAAATGTAATGATGGTATATATGCAGTGCAGAAAGTATCTGGCTATTAAAAAAAATGGACTGTTTTTGTTGATTAAAAGATACACTTTTATAGCATATCTTGAAGCCACAATTTGATCAACAAGATACAAAGAGATTATTTAATTAATGAAATTACTTTGGGAAGATGCTGGAAATATTTCTTATATACTTTAGGTTTTTTTCATTTCTTCTTTGTTGAAATAATGTACTTGAATGTTAGTAATTGAGATAATCCTGTTCCTTTTCTCTTACAAAAAGAATGTGTTTATAAAATAAAATTTATGGTTTCAGTGGCTGAGAAAATAAATTACTAAAGTTTCTAGGGAGGGGGAGAAACTCATCTTTTAATACATATAGAAGCAGTATATGCTATCAAATGTTCCATGTATCTCATGGCATTCTTTTATTTGCTGTACCTTCTATAATATTTATCTAATTTAGCAAATGATAATCATAATACTTCTTTTTTTTTTTGGTTAATATTTCAAAATAATTTCAGTTGCTTTTTCCATCAATATTGCTTTTCCTCAATTCTTTAGTCTCATTACTATTTTGTTTGGTTGCAATTGGTATTGTTGCTGTTTCTTAGTTAGGTAAATGCTACCCTTATACTCATTTTTCACGTGTATTCATGATGCTGGAACTCTATCAAATGAATACAGGAAGAAAGAAAACACAAAGGGATGCATATACCTTCAAAGCAAATTCACTAATAATGTGAATAAATACCCCTGGGAATAACTTTACAGCATTTACTCAACTCTAGTCTTGTTTGATTACTCGTTGGAAACTGTAAACTTTAATCTGTTCTCGCACTTAATTAGGCTTTTTCTTTTTAATCCAGCCTGTATTTTATTGGATATTTCCAGACCTCTATTGTTAAGATGGCAGAAGTTTAATTATTTCTTGATTTGCATGTAAAAACATCGTCATTAATGACATTACAAAAAGGAAAACAGCTTCACTCTTTAAAGTAAGAAAGGTTTTGTAGCCCAGTCTTTAAAAAAGTAATCCTGCATCCACTTTCTTTTATCCTGTTTAGAATCTTTGTGCTTCGTAACTGATGTGCCTTTTTATACACTAGCAATTAAGAGGAAAAATGGGGCTGATGATTGAAAACATTGATTTTGGATTAAAAATAATGAATTCCTCCAACTGTGAGCTGAGTGTTCATATTGTTTGTTGTTTATAGTTATTCAGGAATCAGTTGAGTCATTTATGCAAATATCTGTGTATCTTCAAGAGTTCAGAGGATCTTAGAATGAGTAATTAATTGTGCTAAACTTCTTATTTGAAATGGATTATTCATTATTTTCCCACTTAAAACTACTCTTTTCATCATCATAGGGCATAGGAGCTGTAGCCATGGACTAGCACTTTTCTTAGAGAGGCAGACTGTAAAAACTGCACACGGACCTTACTCAAAGAGAGCACAGTCTAAATGTAAGCTGAAGGGGCACGTACGGACCGGAGGGACAAAGAGAACATGAAGCTTATTAGGAAACTTCATTGACATATCAGCAGGAGAGTTCTTTTCAACATTTTTATTAGGGTTTGCATTGAAGGGAAAGAAGTTTGAAAGATGAAAAGTGGTTAGTCCTTCTACTTCTCAAGATACAGTCTCCCAAGTGTGAGAAATAGTGTCTGTAAGTACTTGAAATTTAACACACGAGCAATAGAGGCAAGCATGAGCAGAAGTGGGAGCCAGTAATGAGTGAAAGGTGATAATATGTAGGGAGGGACATAGCTGTGAAGAGCTTTGAAAGTGAGGAAAGAAGCTTATGCTTGATTCACTGGAAAGGGGCAAGGAGTAAAAAGAGAGCAGATGGTATCAAAGCTTGGAAAATAGTCTTCACAGCAGCATTAAGAGTGGGACAAAGTTGTACTTATCATCAGAAAACTGAGGTGACAAAAGCCTGAGTGCGTTATCCGCATCTGAGTTTCCAAGTCCTTAAGGACACCTGGCTCTTAAGGAAACAAGGGACATCTAAAATACAATGCATGTAAAATGAAGGAAGGGAATAAAAAGGCTTTGGGGAAATATCTCTTGGGGGGAAGAAGGTTTGTTGGTTTTTTGGTTGTTCTTTTTTCTTTTATTTTAGCTGATCCGGAGCAATTTATTTTGGGTCAATTCTGCAAAAAAGAGGTTCAATTTGAAGTTTCCTTTACGTAAAGTTGTTTTTGTGAGCCAAATGGTATTGTAATGGACGAGGTCATTAAATAAAATAAAGTTTGATTTAACAGAAACTAAATTTTCAGTGGGAAATCATTCCAATGAAAAATCCTTAACTATCTTAAAGTGAACATTTTGTAAGCAATCCAATATATGGCAGGGATTATCCAAAAAATGTTTTTAAATGATGAGACATTTTGCATGCAAACAAGACTGTGTCATGAATAATTTCATAATCAAAAAGAGGCTGCATTTATATAATATTAGTAATGACTAAGCCAACAATATTTAAGAAAAAGTTCCTGAACCTGATTTTTTTTTGGTTCTGAGTACTGTACAAACTGTAAAAACAATGCACTTTGCAGAATGGTCAAAGGGTAATTTGTATCTGTGATGTCCTTACGATTTTATTTCTTCATCACCACTACTTTTCTTTTTCTTTCCCAAGGTAGCATAAAAAAGGCATTAGAACAAGCACATAATGCTAACTCTAACCTAGCCTACAGAGAGTAAATGCACAGAAAGCATGCCGTAAGTAAAATATCTCTGTATTATTTCTGCCTTTGTGCACTGTCATGGACCATAGTTAGAGACAGTATCTGTAAAGCTTCTTTTAAGTTCCCTTGGGTTTCTTTTGAAAATTACCTAAGATTAGGCCATAGTAATAAACATGGATTAATAGCATCTGTAGATAACATTGAGAAAGCAAGAAAGTACATTAAGAAACTGGAAATCACCTTCCTCTCTGTCAAAGCTTTGAATCACAAAGTTTAGCTAGTCACTAGAGCTTGGTACTGAAGTATTGCTAACTATGACCTTTATAGTTCTAACCTGTGATGGGCTGTACTTGACTGGAAATATTTGTCATTGTGGGGTTCATCTTTCATAGAATCATAGAATCATTTACATTGGAAAAGACCCTTAAGATCATCAAGTCCAACTGTAAATGTAACACTGCCAAGTCCACCACTAAACCATGTCCCTGAGGACCACATCTACACATCTTTTAAATACCGCCAGGGATGGTGACTTAACCACTTCCCTGGGCAGCCTGTTCCAATGCTTGACAACCCTTTCAAGTGAAGAAGTTTTTCCTAATATCCAGTCTAAACCTCCCCTGGCACAACCTGAAGCTATTTCCTCTCGTCCTATTACATTACCTGGGAAAAGACACTGACCCCCACCTCTCTACACCCTCCTGTCAGGTAGTTGTAGAGAGTGATAAGGTCTCCCCTCAGCCTCCTTTTCTCCAGGCTAAACAACCCCAGTTCCCTCAGCCTTTCCTCATAAGCCTTGTGCTCCAGACCCTTCACCAGCTTCGTTGCCCTTCTCTGCACACGCCCCAGCACCTCAATGTCTCTCTTGTAGTGGGGGGCCCAAAACTGAACACAGCATTCGAGGTGTGGCCTCACCAGCGCCGAGTACAGGGGCACGATCACTTCCCTAGTCCTGCTGGCCACACTATTTCTGATACAAGCCAGGATGCCATTGGCTTTCTTGGCCACCTGGGCACACTGCTGCCTCATGTTCAGCTGGCTGTCAACCAACACTCCCAGGTCCTTTTCCACCAGGCAGCTTTCCAGCCACTCTTCCCCAAGCCTGTAGCGTTGCATGGGGTTGCTGTGGCCCAAGCGCGGGACCCGGCACTTGGCCTTGTTGAACCTCATACAATTGGCCTCGGCCCATCGATCCAGCCTGTCCAGATCCCTCTGCAGAGCCTTCCTACCCTCAAGCAGACCAACACTCCTGCCCAGCTTGGTGTCATCTGCAAACTTACTGAGGGTGCACTCGATCCCTTCGTCCAGATTACTGATAAAGATATTAAATAAAACTGGCCCCAACACAGAGCCCTGGGGAACACTGCTTGTGACCGGCCGCCAGCTGGATTTAATTCCATTCACCACAACTCTCTGGTCTCGGCCATCCAACCAGTTTTTTACCCAGTGAAGAGTACACCCACCTAAGCCATGAGCCTCCAGCTTCTCTAGCAGAATGCTGTTGGAAAAAGTGTCAAAGGCTTTACTAAAGTCCAGGTAAATAACATCCGCAGCCTTTCCCAGTGATATCAAACAACACTTGCTGATGTACCATTGCAACTTCTGTATGGCTTAATTGCCTTCCAAATCCACTAGAAATTCAAAACTTGTGTGTTATTTTCAGAGTATTGACACAGTTTTGCATATACTTACTTCCTTCTTAGTTAGTGTCCTTTGTCTAGCCAGCCTACTTTTCCCTTTTTTGAGAAACATTTTTAAAGGATGGTTGTTGCCTTGTTTTTTATCTTTTCATGTCTCTGGATACAGTAGGACTGTTCTGCGACAGCAAGTGATATGCTTCATGAAACAATTTGCCCACCTTTTCTTTCCTGGCACTATTTTTTGGTAGGGATGACTTGAGACATATATGTCGTTTCAGTTGTCAGATGCTTTTTAAAGACCAGTCTACTCATTCTGGGGATATATCATCACCTTGCAACCTACCCATAATAAGCTCAAAAATGAGTTGCCAGAATAGATTGCATGCCAGAATTAGATTCAGAAATTGCATGTACCAAAGTGAAAATAAACCATGCCAGCAAAGTACCACTGGTCAGTGAATGTAAAACATCCTGCTCTGCCCCTTTCATACCCATCTTGTGTTTAAAAACATGCTCTAAGAGACTTAGATCCGAAGCAGGTGGTACAAGTATAGGTGAGTGTCTTGCAGCCTTTAATTACCTGTGATATCCTGAAGGGCTAAGGACAATCTAGCATGAGGATGCCTGCAGAGATCATTACTTTCCCTTTTCAAAGACTAATTATCTGTAGCATGATGAAATATGTTGTCTAGCATACAGAAATTATTATTTCAGTATAAAAATTAAAAATCATGAAACAAAGATGTTCTGCTTTTTTTTTTTTTTTGGTCATGGTTTTACTTATGTTTCTCTATGATTGATTGTTTTGCATAAAGATTGTATTAACATATGTGAAAATATTAAGTTGAATATGTTCGTGAAGTTCTTTCACTGGGGCCTCTTCATCTCAATTACATGAGACACTGGTGCATGTGATCTTTCATATTATTGGGTGCTAAATGAAGTAAGTGGAGCCTTAGGCAACACAGTACTACAGAATTACCTAATGTGACTATATCCCAAAGCAATGCATGCCATGCTACATCTTTTGACTAAATTGTCTCATGAATATGCAAAATGTGGTTAAATTGTGGAGAATGCAAAATTATTTACAATTCAAATACCATCGCCCAAATGCATATTAAAATTAATGACTTTTGGATAAATGCTAATGAATAGGAAATAATTCTGCTTTAAAAAAATAAGAATATTCATACATCAATAATTGATGTATTTTGCTTTTGAAACTAAGGAGCTTCATTTCCAGTTAGAATAGAAAGAATGCCACACTAGTTATTTTTACTAAATGGTCTTTTATCAGAACTTATATTTATGCTTACAAATAACTTCATGTTGCTTTTCTGCTTCTCAGCATGACCTTAGTCAGAATTTTATGCATAATTAGGTTTTGCATACACAGATCAACACCTTGGCACAAACATGATGCATGACTAGATTGGGCATGCTAACTGTAAAAAATTCATAATACAGGTATCGATCAAGAAGGGAAAAGTAGACATGCTTCAGCATGTTTGCTTGTGTGTATTATTTGCAGGGATGGATGAAGTTCTGAATGATGGGAAAAAAACCTATGAAGTTAGGAATTTTCTGAAGTTATTAGCTTAAAATGCACACTTACACTCAACACAGGAGTAGTGCAAGCCAATATCTATCATATGTGATGATGATATATTGAATCATTAGCTTGTTAACCATACCTTTCTGCTTTTCGCATGTCAGTTTCTTCTACGTGCATTTTTGTGATGGATAAAATGACACATCATGGGCTACCACTGTGCAAAATTGTTAACTGCTATAGTTCAAGTCAGATAGATTAACATGTAATATGGTCCAAGAGAGTAGGGGTTTCTGTAAAATACCCTAAACAGGAAAGCAATGGCTGAAAAAGTTAGAGTCTAGTTATGCAGAAATGTTCATAAATAGTTTAGAATCACTGAGAAGCATGAAAAGAGATCCTTCTTAGCAAATATACTGTGTTCTGCTTTTAAAATTTCCCGTTTAGGATGGATTAAACATAATTCTTGAATGTCTTACACTGAATAGGTAACAGATGCCAGAAGAGGGCCTAAGTGAAATAAAAGGGTCTTCCATTTCACTTGTCATTAAAACTGAACTTAAATCTTGGTTTTAGAGAAGGTATTACTTTCTGCTCAGGCAACTAATGAAAGGTCAGATTTGTATAGGTAATGCAATCTTCAAAATCTCATTACTTCATAACGATTTAGGTAGACTTTTTAAAGAGCCTAGACATAGCAGAAAGCGTCATTTCCATTGAAACATTGGCAGAAATCAGCCTGTGCACTTACTGTATTTCACCTCCCCTGGGCTCCCTGCCTTGCCAGGCTGTTGGTTCCCAGGAGCACTAGCTGCTAGAGGAAGGCAGCTCCCATGCAAGCTGTCTTCTGAAACAATTGCATGGAATCAGGCACCTGGGAACAAACTGCAAATTTCTGTTCCTCCTATAGCAAATTTTTCAGAAGTCTTCTCCTTTATTTTAATCCCATATCTGTGTTGCCGCAGTCCAGTGCTATTAGTCTGCACTGCCCACCTATGCTTCAGCTATGAATTTTAGAAGACTCTGCTCTACCATGTATATCCATTCTTTTCCTGCCTATGTATGCAAAAAAATCAATTCTACCTTCACTTTTGTGAAAATTAATAAAGCAGTGCCATTGACAACACTGATTGTATAGATCAAAAGTGAGTTTCTTCATGGTACCTGAAAGCAATTGACACTTTACAATAACTTCCTCACAGATTTTTGATGTTCATGCTCTTGCTTTGGTTATAGGAGCCAAATACTGTTACAGCCTAACAAAGCAATTCCTGTATTTCTTGGTGATTTTAGTCCAATTGTTAATGTTGAAGCAAAGCCATTTATCTCACCAGAGTGATTAGAAACATGCTTTCTACCAAGTATTTTTTGTAACATGAAAATATTTCTGATTCAAGTTTTGTTAGTTCACTGAAAAAAATCAGTGAAGAGTGAATTATGGGGAAATAACAATAATTTATGACACCACTATCCCCCATCTCCATATTTTTCCTTCAGTTAGCTACACCAGAGTGGCCCCTTGCAAGCTGTACTGAACTGTGAATACAGCCAAGACTGAGGGTCAACAGATTGGTACTAAAATTGTAAAGGGGCAATTCTCGGTTTCAGTACAGGCTGGGGGATGATGTGATCGAGAGCAGCCCTGCAGAAAAGGACTTGGGGCTACCGATGGACGAAAAGCTGGACATGAGCTGACAATGTGCTCTTGCAGCCCAGAAGGCCAACCGTATCCTGGGCTGCATCAAAAGAAGTGTGGCCAGCAGGTCGAGGGAGGTGATTCTGCCCCTCTACTCTGCTCTGGTGAGAGCCCACCTGCAGTGCTGCATCCAGCTCTGGAGCCCTCAGCACAAGAAGGACATGGACCTGTTGGAGCAGGTCCAGAGGAGGGCCACAAAGATGATCCGAGGGCTGGAACACCTCTCCTGCAAAGAAAGGCTGAGAGAGTTGGGGTTGTTCAGCCTGGAGAAGAGAAAGCTGCAGGGACACCTTATAGCAGCCTTCCAGTACTTAAAGGGGGCCTATAGGAAAGATGGGGACAGACTTTTAGCAAGGCCTGTTGTGACAGGACAAGGAGCAATGGTTTTAAACTAAGGGAGGGCAGATTTAGACTGGATTTAAGAAAGAAATGTTTTACAATGAGGGTGGTGAGGCACTGGAACAGGTTGCCCAGAGAGGTAGCAGAGGCCCCATCCCTGGAAACATTCAAGGTCAGGTTGGATGGGGCTCTGAGCAACCTGATCGAATTAAAGATGTCCCTGTTCTTGCAGGGGGGTTGGACTAGATGACGTGTAAAGGTCCCTTCCAATCCAAATCTTTCTATGATTCTATGAAAATTCATTGAAATTAACTATAAAGGATTACTAACTTATCTTCTGCCATGACGCCTTTGTAGCCCATTCACATTGTCAGGTGGAAGAAGAATATTTGTGCACTTGTATTGTGATGTTTTCCTTCTACACATGCGTCTTAACTAGAATCTAAGGCTGACCTCCTGATGCATGTTTCATAGTGAAAAAATCGAGATCACTTCTGCAGATTTGGGATCACCTGAATGCAAAAGAATCTAAAGAATCTCTTAATCCTATAAATCACTTCCAGACCTAACAGTACAACTCATAGATGAGGCCCAGTAATTCCTACATTTCACAATTTATCTTCAGAGTTCCCAAGCAGAGTACACAAAAAAAACCCAAAACAAAACAAAACACCCCCTACTCCCCACAAAAAAAAGACAAAAAACAAAGAAAAAAAAACCTTTTGAAGGTATAGTGTGAAAAAAAAAAGGGACACAGTTTTCAAATAAGTACCTTCTTTTTTGTTTCTCATTAAGACTTAAATACTTGCAGCCACTTAAAAAGAACATCACTTTTTGCAGTTCACTTAGTTTGAGCAGTGAGAATAAAAATATTCTCTCTATACAGTAAATATATATATTTGTAGTATATATATATTTCTATACAGCCACTTTCAATTCTCTTCTGTATGTGTTTGCAGAGTGCTGCAGAATTTTGATCATGAATGAGGCAGGGCAACATTCAAATCCAAAGTATTCTGTTCACATTAAAATTAAAGCCATAAAAATATGTTCTGTAGATGTTAGGGCTTATGACTTTGGTAAGCCTTTCTGGAAAATGTTTGGTTTTCCAGCAGTTCCTACAAAAAATGTGTACATGATGAAAATATTTTTAATGGAAATAAATTAAAGCAAAGCATTTAAATGATTTATTGAAAGGCAGAAAGGAACTATCCCATCTCACTTTTTTACAGAAAGAAAAGGTGTCCGATTAAATTTTGTATTTCATGCACCAGAAAGGATGCTTTCGGTAATCCAAATCTTTGATCAGCTAGAAACTAACTGGAGACCATGCAGTCCTTGGAGATAGAAATAAATGAAATGCCTCCAAACAGCTGGAAACCAACTTACTCACTTAGAGGAGTGATAAACCAGGTTTTGAATTTGATTTTGTTAGTGATAGAAGTACTGAAGTAATCTTTAAAAAAAATTGCAGGACATAGAGAAAACTCAAGCACTTGGTAGGTCATATCAAAAAGCAACAGGCATAACAGATTGTGAGGCTGAATGATTATGTGACTCAGAAAATGTGCTGTAGTCAGATTTCTGTGATATAATAAATTGATATGTAAGTGGTTACCTTCTAATGCTAATTTCTCTGATCTGTCTAAAGTCAGTTTTATGTACAAAATGTGAACTGTGGGTATTGTGCTCCTGTAGTTAGGTTTCTGCTTGCAGTCCATGTCTGTATTTTGTTATTTTTAGAGTGGAAATACGTTTAGTTTAATACTAAATGTATATAAAGTAGTTCCATCAGTGTGTGTCAGTGTGATTCAGGACCCTACTGAGAATAAATAAGGGATTTAAATAAAGAGGCATTCTGGCTATTTTTTATGGTGCAATGTGAATGTCATGGAATGAAGACTCAGTTTCTTTGTAGGTGTTTATTTTGTTTGGGGTTTTTTTCTCCTTTTCTTGATAGTCCTAACCTAACACAGTGTGTGTTCCCTCAAAATACTGGAACAAAAGAGAATGCGGAGATTATGCATTACACCCTTCAACAGTATCTCGTCAAAATGTTGTCTGAGGAAATAGCGTATGTAGCAGTAAAATCTTAAGGCACTAGTGTAGGACAAGGGGTTTAGGTGAGTAAATTTACATATTCTACTCATACTATCGGTACAGCTCCTTTAGTCTTGGAAACAGAGAAGAAAGCATCTCCTGATGCTAGTCTAGAGCCTATCAGAGCTTGATCTGTAGCTTTGCAAGTTTTCAAGCTGACCAGCACTGGTAGGGATAGTTTTCAGCTTTTGTTAGGAGTGGAATGGGAATTACCTGCACAGATAACATTGGTTAAGTATTAAAACCAGCACTGCTCATTTAGCCATCATTGCGCTACTTTAAAATCAGCTGAAAGCAGTAAAACTGAACGCAGTATAGAAAGGCTGTTCTCAGTCTCCTGACCTTTCTCATAACATTCAGGGGTCTGGATGCAGCAGCAGTTTTGGCTGGGTTAGACTGGAAATCACCTTTTGCTGTGTCCTGTTGTCAACTTCAGAAATGTGTGCAGAAAGTTTAGGTTATTGCACTAAAGGGAATAACTTGATGGACCTTTTGGAATATGCAAGCTAGTTTTAGTTGCTTGCTTGTCCTTTACCGCTTTAAAATTTTACTCCTACTGTTGCCTTCCCTTTTCATTCCATGGTAAGCATTCAATACTCTGAATTACTTTTGGTGTGTTTATCATCAAAACTCAGAGGACAAAAGGATGCAGGGAAGTGTGCAGTGATATAAGCCAACAGTGATCAACATGAAGCCATAACTCTATGTCCAACCTAACAAACCCTCATGGGAGTCAGTGCTACTTAGCATTATGTCATGCCAAAGTGAAAAGACTCTGCTACTCTGGGGCCCACATTATTCCCTAGTACAAGTTTGCTGGGACAGTGACCTGGGAGCTTCTCACTAGGCAGCATGGTGTAAATGTCATCCAAAGACTTAGACAAGGGGATGCTTACACTTGTATCCCAGTGTGTCTGCCTGGAGGGGAGTACAGGGGTGAAATATAATAAAAAATAGGCACTGAACACATTAGGGGAAAGCATTTTCATTTACATGTGTCAAAGTGTAATCATATTTGCCTGCTTGGTAAAGACAAACTCATTAGCCCAGTTTTCATTTCTTCCTTTGCATTTACTTTTTGGGGGTACTTTGAGACAAGTTAGAGGTTGAAAACATTTTTTTTTGCTCCAGCTATGACTCTTCTACCATATTCAGAGAAGGTTTCATACAAACTTGTCATTTGATAATCTCAAAAAGGAAAAGCAGCATATCCTCTTTCCAGAGATGGGTATAACTGAAGCACAGATGAGCAAAATGACCTCTCAAGGTCAGATGACATCTCAAGGTGGTTAGATGGCTGGGAGTGGATTACAGCTCCAGTCTTCTGACCCGTAAGCCACTGCACTCCAGTGTTTCCATTTTCTCTTTTGCCTAATTCCCTGTGATACACTTTCGCTGAACAGGAGCTGTAAACTAGCACAGAGCTTTTCATTTATATAATCTTTCCCCAATTATAAAACGAAGTTTTGTCAAGCATCCTAACATATCTGCCAGTGAAACAGTTCATAACAGCAATTTGCATTCATGATCTAAAAGTTTAAAAATAATTGTTAATGGTAAGTCAGCAACCAGAGGTGATAAATAAAAGAAATGATGAGGTACATGTTGTGTCAGCTATGGAAACAAGAAAATGAACAGTATGATTTGTCACTGTATTATTGGCACTTGGGTAAATAAGTGCTTTTGGAACAATCCCTTAGGGATCAATTAAAAATGTGCCCCAAATTATCAAATGAGCTCTAATAATGAGCTCAAACTCCTTCAGCCACTGTATGTGGCCTAATGAAGAGCGAAAATGGAAAATGTATCTCATGCAAGAGTTTATATGCTTAAGTCTTCTACGTTCAAGTAAAGTAAGAGACAAAAAGAATATACACTAAGGACTAGATTCATTAGAAGGACTAAATGCTTGTTTAGACAACTAATTCAAAGAGAGGGTATTTTGCTGCAGATCCCAGAGGGAGACAAGTCTTTCCCTTTGGCTAGGAGAGGTACCAGCACTTTGGGGGAAGAGAAAGGAAAAAAAAATGTGACAGACACTTCCAGTTTCCTTTTGGCATTGGATGTTTTCCCAGACAGCTATTGAGTGTGCTGGTGTCTGTGAATGCTGTTCTTCATCAGCTACCTCTTACCATGGCATTATCCTGCACCTAGAAACATGTTCATTTCTACACAAAATAGGTTGTCCCAGAGGATATGAAAAACATGTTAAAATGCAAATGTGAATGAAAGAGAGGTCAAGAGTGGAAAGAACTTTGTGTGCTGTTGGCACAGAAGAGATACCAGGTGCTATTTGAGTACCTAGAAAATATAAATTAAGAAGCAAAGTATGGAGTCTTTCTGTTAGGTGGATAAAGAAGAAGAAAGAAGGCACTTACCTAATGAGAGACTAGGGGAACTATGAGAGATGCAGGAATAGACTTAGAAGGGGATGAAGAAGTAAAATCCAGAGGAAGATAAGACTTAAAAAAAAATACATTTTGCGTGTAGTATGTAAAAATACAGCTACCAGAGTGAGAAATGACAGGATGAAGGCAGAATATAGAGAATGCTTGAAATCTTGCTGAAAAAAATACAGACTAACCATGAGAGAAAACCTGAGCTAGAGGGAATATTGGAAAGGATGAAGAGATTATGAGTTAATGATGTAAACCATGTTGTTTCCAAAGGTTTTAGTGATAAAGAGCAATAGTGAGAAAAAATTATAAGATAGAGCCTGAGATCAAAGGTGGACTTTTTAAGAGGAGAGAGAGAACATTTAGGTGTCATGGCACCAGGTTATATGCGATGTGTGAAACTATATCTACAGTCTCATGACACATATATATAGCAGACCTAAATCAGTGAAACACCAACAGTCTTCTGTCTGGGACTTACTACGTGATCAGCTTGGCTTTGTCTGAAGTGACTGTATTTGAATAGAAAATTATTTCAGTCTATAGAGAATTATTTCTGTCTATTGTGATATCTCTACTACTGTTCTTTTGGATTTTAGCCCAGCATGGAGGATGGGAAGAATACAAACAAAAGCTGGGGAAAGTTAAGATCTATGTAACTAACACAGAGCTGTCATCCTGGTAAATACAGACACACAGTCATAACTATACACAGAATTTCAACATTATGTAAATACATCTGGATAAGCACAGAGGGTCAGGCATGATTTGTTTTTCAAGAGGTTGATGAACTCTTGAAGGAATATAGTGCAGCTGAGAATTGGTAGGGATCTGTGCAGCTGCTGAAAGCAAAAAAGTAGTCAGGGCTGTGGGCATAGAGTGAACATTTGTCAAACTGACAGTACTGGAAACTGGTATAACCTCTATACCCAAGAAACAAATATGGTGTGAGGACCAGCAGTATAAACTTCCCTATAATTACATCCCTGAGAGGTGGAAAATAATGCGGATGGAAAAAGAGATTCAGCCTAAGTCCATTCCTCTTTTTTTTTTTTATAATCCCAGCAAACACTTATCTAAGTAGTAGATCTCACAATTCAGAAATGTGTAAACTGGAAAGCAGACTGATGATATACCTTAATTTTGTAGAGGCTGTAACAATTATGGTAATGAGTTTAGTGTTTGTTGATTTCAGCCAGATTTGAACTAGTGACCCAGACAGGAAAAGATTAATTTACAACTGAACTTTTTTAACAGTGTAGACTATGGAGATTTAATAGATTGTATTGTTTATAACTAAATGAACAACACTGCTAATACTCAATTAGCTCAATGAAATAATCTATTTTGAATTTTCTGAACTAACAGTTGTTTTTTGGAGGTTTTTTCTTGCAGTAAAACCATGCTTCAAATTTAGTCAAGAAGCATTTAGATTTTTTTCCTCCTTAGTTCCCCCTAATATTGCATGGATTAAAATATACAGTGACAAGGGAAAGGAAACATCATTCCTACCTAATAATTTAATTATTTACTAAAATTACTATTTCATTATCAATTACTAAAAAATAATAAACATAAACCAGACATTCCAGAGGAGTTTTCAAAGAGTTACCATTTGAAAACTAGGAAATGCAAGAAATGCTACAACTATGCTACTAAGTGTAATCAGCAAAGTATGTTATATATTAAGTCTGCTTAAAATACCAGATCTCAAGCGATTCACATTTCAGCCCTGCTTTGCCATATGCTGTGTTTACACTTTTGGGTACATCACATCTGTACCATACTGTTCTCAGCTGTAAAATAGTAATAACAGTAGTTCTTTATCTCAGAGTTATAGTGAGTCTTAATCTATTAATATTTTCTTTAGGATTTCAGCTGGAAGAGGCTCACTGAGGCATTTAACAACAAGAATTGTGTCACTGCTTTTATGGCAGAGGAAAACTGGGAGCTTAGACCACAGGCCTACATCAACCTTGTTCTTATTCTTGTCAGTCCTTTTACTTTAGGAATTGAGACGTCTGTGTGTATCATGGACATTTCTACTGAGGGTCACACAAGCATTTTTTCCCAAGAGTCTCCTCCACAACTTCATGCACTGCACCACAGTGATTATCACTGCACACCAGTGGCTCTCTGGCATTGTACCAACATTTTGCTTCAGCAACTGATATTTGTTGAAAACTGGGTTCCAACCCCTATTGCCAGCATTGCTGATCAGAATCAGCTAGCTCACTTTGCTCTGCAGATCAAATCAGACTAGCTTGGACCAGCTGCTCTTTTCTTTTCAACAGAAAAAGTAGCTTCTCCATACTTAAACAGCATTTTTTACTCTAACAGTCCCCCCAAGGTAAGTCAACTGGCTAGGCAGCATCCACGTGAGCCAGAATCAATTATCAATGTTAGTGGAAGTCATGTAACCACACATAGCACAGAGATTTTCAGTCTGCATAAAAGAATAGTTTGGGGTTTTCCCCCTTTTTTCCCATTAAAAAAACCAAACCAAACCAAACCAAACCAAACCAAACCAAACCAAAAAAACCCCGAACAACCCCAACACACCAAGGAGAGATGCATGATGTATCTGCACCCAAAAAGGGGAAGCTGTGCTGCCAGCTTAGGCTTTTCTGGTGGACCTGTTCCCATTTCAGTCCAAGAAAACTTATGGAAACTTTGATTTGAAATAGGCATTTTAAATATAATTTGTAAAAGAATCAACACTCACTAGGAATATAGGTAGAAAAAGCAAAAATCTTTCATCTTCTGCACACCCTTCCATTCCTGCTGAGCTCAGCAGATGTTTTATTCACCCAGTGAATGCCAGAGCATGACTGAGATTTATAACTTTTCCTGAAATTTGCAGGCATTTCAGACATTTCACATGCAAAAGCCATTGTTAAAAAATGTAGAGTTTGGCTGAGGCTAACTGTGCTGTATGAGAGCAAAACCTCTGAGTATAAGACCAACAGAGGCTTTAGGGCATTCAGATAATTGTGGTGGATTTAGGTCTGAATTTTTAAATGAGAAGAGAGTATCACAGTCTATACAACTGCTGCAATAAATGGAGCACAATTGCAAAACCCAGATTGTGAACTACTTTATCCTAAACAGGCAACAAATACAGAATGAGTGTGAACAATGAGAAGAATTTATCTCATCAGGAGAGAGATCCTTCCTTTTGGATCCTTTCTTTTGCCTTCCTTTTTGGAGGCAAAAGGAAGGGTTGAGTGAAAAAAAGGACATTCCCGAAAAGCAGGAAATGGACTAAGAAATCTAGGACCTAACACAGAAAACAGTTGTGGGGAAAAATATGATCACTGTTTCCAAAAGAACAATCATAAGAGAGGAATAAACCTCTTCAATCCCCTGCTAATTCTCACAGATCTGTACTCCCTATGGAAACAGAGGTATAAAGCCTGCATACCTAAGGAATATAAAAAAACATCAAAAGCAGAAAAGGTCACACCAAGTTCCAGGAGAAGCTTGCAGCTTGATCTTCATGTTAGCAAAAGAAAAAAATCAGCCTAATTGTTCCATGGTAGTGACTTAAAAAGAAGCTTTTAAAACCAGTCCCCAAAATGTAAAAATGAGATTCAAAGGCAGGATGTCATTTTCAAAATCAGATTGGAACAGGATTACTTAATTAAAAGAGACAAATTAAAAATAGGAAATAGTACAGCTGGAGACTGGAAAAAAAAAAGGGGGGGAGGAATGTGAAGCATGTCAGTAAAAGCTAAAAAAAAAAAAAGACGAAAAAGTTTTCAGTAGATGTTGACATCAAACATGAAAAAATGTGGGGATTTGGAAAATAATTTCTTAAAGACATGTGGGCTATAATTTTAACAGCAGAAATTGCATTAAATATAGACAGAAAGAAAGAAAAAGCTCATTATGAAAGATTAGCTTTGAAGTATGGGGCTATGACAAAGGTACTGTAGTGGATGAAAGCCAGCTATATTCAAGGCTTAATAATTCAGCATTTCTCTCCAAGGCACTCTCTAAAGTTGTATCAATCAAAACAAAAATGCATTTAGAAATAGGGTACATACACAGAGCAAAAGACCGTGAAAGTAGTCTGAATATAGAAAAGCTGGGAAAAAACTCCTGTCCAAATCACTTAAACAGAAGCTCTCATTAGATGTTTGCTGAATATGTGTAACTAAGCTTATGGGCAGTGTAAGATGAGAATATGTAGTCTTTGTTATTTTTTTCTTGTTTTTCCTGAAGGATTAGGCGATGGGAAAGAAAGAACAGCTTAACATTGAAATGAAAGAACTACAGTGCATAAGGTTGATGGTTTCACTGGCTTCAGTAGGTCCTGTGGGACTCAACTGCAAGGCAATTAGGGTGTAAAGTGATCACAGTTCACCTTATTTTTCATTTTACTGGGAAAAAGCATCTTTATTTCTTCTCTAAGGCTCAGAGCTAAATAGTGTGGAGGATGATGTCCCATCAGACTGTCCTGACAAAGTCATGAGGTACTGGGAATCTTGTAGCTGAACTGCAGGCTGCCTCACACTAATAATTTTCCTTTTCTAAAACATTTTTAAAAGAAAAACAAAGCACTACTGCTATACTTTCTAGGCTAAGTTCTACAAAGCTATTGAATGGGAACAGACAGACAAGAACATTTTTTCCAAGCCCAAGCTGATAATTACATTTCTAATGAAGGGCTGTGGATGCTGAGAATTTCTAAAAATCAGACTCTGTCCTAAATCGCAAAACTATTCAACCCAGAATTTTCCATACTGAAACACTTTCCTGTCTGTCCTGCAGTCGGAAGGACCATTTATCCCTCCATAACTTTCTTTCTCTGCCCCTTTGTGGTTTGTTTGTTCTCTACCAACTTCCTGCTTTTACACTTCTTTTCCTCTACTCCCATTTTTTTCTCCTGTCTTCTATAGTGCTATTCTTGGTGGAAGGTCCATTCAGGCATCCTCCTAAGTATACCCTGTTCTGCTGAATGCAGCCATTAATGGTAGCAATTTCTTTTGTTTTCTATCTTCTCTCCAACAGCGTGAGTAAAATATGACAAGAGCCTTATCAGATGGGCTGTTTTTTCTGTACCTCAAAGCATTCAGTGACATACCAATTTGATCACAGAAGCACATAAAATGATTACACAGATTTAGGAAATTCTATTTTAAAACCCTATCCCAAAAGGTGTCATTGTGGTTGCCTAGGTAAACTGAAGAGACCCCATAATCCTAGTCACAAGGCATGCATCACCCCTTGCCCTCCCTTTATTCCTATAAAAGGTATTTAATGGAGCAGATCTGTCACTGGTGTAATAGCCATATGCCCACTTCTATAAGCTTTGAAAATCTGTAGCTGAAAATCTGTAGCCAAAAATCTGTAGCCAGTGACGGTCTGCTCCATTCTTACATTGACCTGTTAGCTATTCACAACTATTCCCCATCCACATTATCAAATCTACGCCAGTTAACCAAGTGAGAAGATATTAGGTTTTATTTATACTTCTTGACATAGACTAAATTGGTGTTCCAGGAAATGCTTTTCACATGGACAAGTAAGGTAGTAAAAGCCCTGCTTTTCTGAGCATGTGTCAGACAGTCATATTTTCCTAGATGTATATCAAGCATACATCAAACTCCTACAGGATAAAAGAAAAGAATGAAGAGATAAGACTTCTTTACTTTGACAGCATGTTGACATGGTCCAGATTCCTATTTGCCAGCATGATGGGAAATAGAATTATACAAGGAAAGATTTGAACAAAGGCAGCTGAGGTCAAGCCTTGTGCTATGTCAAGGACCTCAAGAGTAAAAAAGAAATGTGGCTCCATGCAGCCTGAATAGAAAGAGAATAAGATAAAAAAACCTGTGCTTAAAAAAAAAAATGGTTTAATAATAGATTTTTTTTAATGGACTCTCTTCCAGTTCACTTATATTTTTAGGAAGCTGGTGTCTTACCAGCCCCTGGAGTTGGACTTGCACACAGATAGCTACTACATAATCTAACGCAAGCCAGTTCTAAGGAGATTTTGATGGGATGTGTTCCAAGTTTGCAGAGATTATTGTTTCATAAATCATTTAAAACTACACAAGAAGTAGTTGATCTGTACTAATTGAAAGTTTCTACCAAATACTTTGTCAGTACTTTCCTTACATTCATTTCAGTTCCTTAATTAGGTGTTTATTTCCCTTCCCTTTTCTCATTTTCAGTAATTATCTCAGCACTAAGAGTAGATTACAGAGATGTCTACACAGACACCATACCCTCAAGCCCTATGAGCTGTGTTTTCAAGCCTTGTGATCAGAGATGTATTACACTCAATTAATTAGAGCTGGAATATAGAAACTAGACCCTACCTGGAAATCTGGACCTGAGCTCTACATCTAAGACCTTGTGCTCTGGGGCTACAGGCAGATGTAATTGTAGAGCCACTGATGCTCAGACTGCGTGCATACACTGCAACAGGCTGATGGAGGAACCATTGCTTACATGAAAGGATGCTGCCTGCTAATGCTGCTCAGTAGTGTCTTGTCTCTGAGAAAGACCAGGACTTCTGGCTTCCAGCTCCTGCTGGAATGGCAACAGGGCACTAGTACCTCTTACTGGGCAGGTACCTACCTTTCTAGCAGGAACACCTCCTCACTCTTAAATTCTTTGAGTTCTGATTTACGGCAGACATCCCCTGCTGCCATCAGGTCTCAGCCATAACCAGAAAAAAAAAGTCCACACGCATGATTCAACCAAAGCCAATGTTTATGTTTCTACAAGGTCAACCCATAAGGACACCCAGCCCTGTTCAGCACCCAAAGAGGGTTCACTGAAACAGAGTTTTACAGGTAGGAATAAGGATGGCTCAGCAGCAATGTGAGAAGGTTCCTTGCCAGGTCATTGCTGTTAGTTATGAGAGAACAAACAACACTGCCTCAAGTTCAAAACATGGAGAGTGCTGAGGAATGCCTATGGGTAACCTGGAGGAGCTCAGTGTAATTGTATGGCTGGATGTTATTGTCTTCAACTGCTACAAGTATTCCCTCTGTCTAATGAGAATTGTTTTTTCTAAAGTATATCTGAGCATTGTTTTTAAAGTTAGTGCTGGAGAAAATAGATGTTTTTGCATCTCATTGTTCACTTTTAAAAATATTGTTCTGTTTTCTTTCAATACAGGAGTTCAGAATTTTTTGTGGATACTTAATCTATATTCAGATGGCCTTGTCTAAATATACTTTAAATTCTTATTAACAGATTATTTTCAGGAAGATTAGTCGTCTTATATTCTAAAGAAATTGCTAATTCTGTTGGAACATTTGGCTATCTGATATATGCAGCAGGCAAACTTGCTTTGATAGCCTAGCCTTTTGGGGGAAATATGTAGTGCAATCCCTATATGCAAATCCACTTGCAGAAGCAGTATTAGCTGTCACATGTCCCGAAGCTGTCGTGATGACTGGTGATGGAAGACAATGGGTAAAAGTCTAAGCCACTTTTCTCACCCTCATTAAACTTTCTCTTGAGCAGCATGTGGCACTGCAGGTAATGAGTTCCATCTGTGTGTCACTAGTCTCACCTACAGAGAAAAAGCATTCAGATGTTGGAGGCAAAAACTGACTTCAGAGAAGCCAAAGTTTTCAGCTAAAAATAAACCTTTACTTTCAGAGTTCTGCAGAACTCCCAGATATTCCAATTACAGTTCCATGTTTCGTACTCAGAAAAAGCTTTGAGCAAAAATGTTATCAGGTGATCTAGCTAACTGGTGGAACTAAATATTGATAATTAACAATCAGCAATAGTTTTCTTCATCTTTTGAATTCTTGTATTTATGAGTTCAGTCATTTGAAAAGTAGCAAATTACCTCAAACTGATAATATTTTGCTATGACAAGAGTTTAGTATTAAAATGAAGAGAGTAGACAGTAGTCAACCTTAGTTAAAGATGGATTGTAGATACTATTTTGAAGGTACAATCCTATAGTAACCCAGATCCTGAACTGGCTAAAATGAACTGTTCAGCAAAGTTCAGGCATCTAAATATTAGGAACTGCAATTGCTAATAGCACTGTGCATTAACTCTAATGCAGTAGAATCATCCGAAAATGCCAGGAAAGGATGACCACCTTTCATGTGTCAGCATTTCTGCTATGGCCCATTGCATCCTTCCGTAAGAGGTGAAGACAACTGTAATCTTGATCAAAGCAAAGTTCCCCATCTTATGAGGTAAAACACAAACGATCATAACAGAGTAGTAAATCTGTGCAACACCTATAGTAATGTGTTTTCACTGTCATTTGCTATCCTTTTTCCTAATTTTGCAGCCTGACAGAGAATTTGAACTCATACTCAGACTTGCAGTGAGATTTGCCTAAATCTAGTAAAGTGTTGATTGAAACATTAATTTTGATTTTTCAATTTTTTGTTTAATGTGAATGTGACTTTTGTTCAGTGTGAATTTTGCTCAATGTTTAATGTGAAATTTTAATCTGCCCAATTTTATTATCTCCTGTTGATACAAAGTGTATTTAAAGCCTGTTCTGCAGACCTTTATTTTTCTCCCAGTGTGCAGCTGAAAAAGAGTACGCTAAGTAACCCATTCTCTTAAGTCTTTGGACACAGAGCAGCACGTACCAGGAGCTTGTTTGTTTCAGTCACACTTCGCTCCTTTTCCAGCAGAACTCTCATTGACTTGAAATTGAAATTTTGACTAAGGACTAGAATATTTAATCTGTATGTCAAATGGTGGAATAAAATATGCTCTTTTCCCTGACATTTCAACAGCTTTAGCTGTATATATTTTGATGGCCTCCAGTACCACCAGGCTATATATTTCCTTATTACTGTTTTCTTACCAGGATTTTCTTGCTGATAACTTTTGATCAAGCTTGCATAAGAGAATTGTCATGCATTATAAACTGTGCTGAATATTCTGATAACTTCCATTTAAAGAAGCCCAGTCTTTCATGCCCAACAAGCTTTGAGGTCTTTCTGAGATAATCAAGTAGTCATTGAAACTTTTCATGTTACACCCAATGCTGCAAGGAGAGTCCATAAATTCAGTTCTCTGATCAATAATGACTGGAAACAAAATTTCCACAGCTTATTTCAACCAGGTGCTTATTTAGGTAGCTTTGGCAGAACCTGATAAGTCAGTGAATATAGAAGTAGCTTTCCAATTATTTAAATATATAATCATAGGAACCCTAGATATACATTTTAATAACATCTGTTTTAAGGGGATAATATCTCACAGCAGACTTTGGTACACATAGTGTTTAGATGCTGCTACAGAGGGCTCTTGAATTACTTATTTTCACAGCCTGAGCAACCTTAGAAATTGTGGGTTTTGCTATATCTTAGCGTGATAATAATACTTACAACATAGCCAATCATGTCTTTTGCCTACAAAAATAAATGTGTATCACCTGCTGTGTTGGCATATCTCTAACTGCTAACAAATTAGTTAAACCTAACTCGTATAAATTATGTCTCACTTTAGCTACAAATACAATCTATAGACACAGTGACTTTATTTAACCTGATGTAATTGACTGCGCACCTTTCTAGGAAAGATATGTTATAATTTCAAGTTCTTCAATAACTATGAAACTTTATCTTTAAAGATCTTACCCTGAAAGCTATGATTTTTTTCAGAAATGTTTGAGCAAGAAACATCTTCTCTTGTATTTCTTCTTTTATCATAGTCACCGCATCTCTGCTTATCAGCACTGAAACACATAGCTTAAAAACACATACACGCAGATAACACTTCCCTCACTATTTTTCCTGTGTTGATAAGAAAAGAAAGCAATTTTAGTGGGATTTAGATACATATTGGAAAGGCCAAAAAGAGCTGATGAAAACAAAACCTTGTTAGTATGTAATAAGACCGTGAAAATGCCACTGCCAAGATCACTTCATGAATATGGACAGCCACACCAGGGGCTAAGACTGTCTTTTTCCCTTGTTGTTCAGTTTGGAGCTTCTTTTTTTTAAAAAAGACATTCCATTATTAAAAGAATATCGGTCAAATCAGACAGTTACAGCTTTTAAAGCTTCACCTTTTCACATGCTAAGTAGACACCTCATAGAGACTATTAGAAGTTAGGAAGTCTCATTTTATTACAGCATTTGAACAATTTTTGAAGCCTAGAATGATCAGCCATACCCTGCCAATGTCTTATCAAGTCTCTAATTTTAGTGGGTTTATTTTTGGCTAGATTTTTACTTCTTGGGTGGAAATTTGTTCCCATCCATGTTCACCTCAGATTTGAATTTTCAACAAACTTCAGGCAAAATACCTGATCCTTCTCTGAGAGTGAAGCTAAAGAAAGTCAGGAGTCTTCATAGTCTAAGTTATTTCTAATAATTTTTCCACAGAGGAGATTGAGTGGAACTATGTTCTGGATCAAAAGAGGCTGAAATTTGGCTGTCTTCCAGTACAATATGCTATTTTCTGATCTACCAAAAAGGCTTAGTCAAGGCACAAATTTACAGTTTGCATAGAGTCACTATAAGTTTGTTACAGGTTTGTAGCTAAAACCTCCAAAGAGTCCACAGTGAGAGAGTGCTAATTTACTACTGGTTAGACTTGTTTTGATGCTATAGCTGTAGTATCCATTTTACTAATATTGTCTATCCCTTTATTTTGGTATATTTTTGCAATGTTTATCTCAAAACACTACCTATGAATACGAGTGCTTATTTTTTATTATTAGCTCTCTCCATTGTAAAAGAAACCTAATAATATGAACATAAATGTCTCAAAAATACCTCTCTATGTGTGTGTGTGTGTCTTGAGACCAGGCCACTTGTGATTTTTTTATATTTCAAGTTGACCATTAGCTGGGCCCTGTAGGTACTAGCACAGTATAAAAAATCTCAGAGCAATAATAATGCAATGTGTAGTTTATGTATTAACAATTGTTTTTTAAAACCTGTATTGACTATTCCATGTTAATTTTCATCAACAACATCTTAGTGCATATTTTTGCTGAATAATATCTTGCACAAGAAACTGTTCTGTTGTGGCTTTTTAGCTTTTTAGACCATTTCACGGGCAGCTTTCCCTTCCACATCAGTGTTTCAGGGCATTGATGGAAGTTATCATATATCAGCCCAGATTTCTTTGTTCAAAAAGCTTCAAAACTGTTTCATTTATATTTTTGTGTCTGCTAACATACCTATGTCATATTGACTAACCATACTGTTTTCTTAGTAAAGACCAGAAACAATTAAATGTCTATTTGTTTTCTTATATTAACTCACACTGCGCTCAACCCATCCCCCATTAAAAAGACAGGAAATATGGTTAAGTAATAAGAATACCAAAACTATTTCAAAGACTCTGAATAATATTCTTTTTTTTTTCCATACACAAAAATCTATCATCAATAGGAAATAACGTAGACAGTTGGATATTTTTCAGTTAACTATTGTTTAGATGGCTGGTAGTGCATTTTTTGATGTGAATTAAAACTCTTTTCAAGAATTTTTAACAGTTTAGAATAAAATTTGTTATCAAAATAAGAGAATGTTATGCTAGAATAACATATTCATCAGTGATGACTCCTGTTCATTTTTTTGGCTTGGTTAAATTATACTAGGATCTTTTAAACTGGGTGATTTTTCTAAATTCCTGTGGAATCCCTTCTCAATTCTCTTTGATAGTGATCTGTAAAAATGATAAGATATCTAATATATTCAAGAGTGAAGACAATTAAATGGACTAGTGACTAGGCTGTCATCCATAACCCAGTGACTATGGAATAAATATGGAATAGGCATGTTTAAGATCTTGCTTTATGCTAGACATATAGTATAAATACAAGATAGTTATAAATATATAAATATTCTTATATAAAATCTCTTATTTAAAGTATAAATACTTTAAAAGTATAAATATTTTCTCTGAAATGAACATCCTAATCACAGAGCTAGTACTATTCCGAATCATGAGTCTGTCATATCATAAAATGAGACACATAGAATGAGAAAAAAAATTGTAACTCTTTATCCATGCTGTTCAAGTTTCACAACCATTTCTGGTTTAAAAGAAAAAAAAGAAAAACTGTCAGAAAACTGGAAAACATTCAGAATGTGTGAAAAAAAAATTTTTTGAACATATAAGTATGCTTTATGTCAAGCTATCTGCACTTAAGAAATATTGTAGAGCTGCACACATTTACACTGAAAAGAGAATTGATACAAAATTTTGTTCTCTTGGTTAGGATAGAAATTAACCTTTTTTTAAAAATGCAGTTTATATAAATCCCTGCAGACAGATTTCTTTAAAAATGGATATGTAGTAACTAATGTGCTTGAGTGTGTCTAATTTGTTAGCTGAGTTAGTATATAATTGGAGATATGCAGGTACCTGACTTGCACAAGAAGTATGCAGTCTTCCTGAATGTGCGATCTAAATACAGCAATCTGAGCCAATTTCATTTATACATTTCCACAGCTAAATTCTTCCTCCTGATGTGTACTGCATACTTCCATGTCTCTGATGTGAGACACATAGTACATACTCATTTCTGAAAGGGAAACCTGGCCCGTTATTAAACTCATTAACCAGCACACCATCATAAATCAAATATGTGCAATTAAATGATCAGGTCTTATGCCAGGGTGTTCTAGAAATATATATTGCCGGTTGTTAATCACTTTTATTTTAGGAATAACTATTGAGCTTTTTTTCAAACTGAATATATACCAATTTTTACAACATCTCCGTTGTTACTGTTAGGAGTAGAAGCTAAGGAAAGAAATGAGAATTTCTATTGTACAATTTTCTTTACTTCCCAAAACTGTGTGTTATGTCCTGTTGGCCTGAATATAATAAGAATTTAAATCCTGAAGCAGTTTCATTGTTCAGTATCTTCTTCTTCTAACTCATCCCTCCTCCCCACATTACCTAACTTCCAGGTTGACACCACAGCTGCTTTTCTGAGGGTTGTACAAGCAATTAATTTTTCATTTCACAGAAGGGGAAGTTGTCCCAACATAAGTGGCAATAGTTGTTTGGAAATACGCATTCAGATTTCCTCCAGATGAGAGAGGAACATACCGATACATTCTTCACCAATTCCTTATTTGAGAGAGCAGAATCTAGACAATATCTTCATGGATACAGAACACGAGGAACAACTGCAAATCATAATCTTTTTGTTGATTTACCAAATCAGCATAAAAAATAATAATTCACTCATTTCCACTCCCCTATCTGTCCTTGGACTTCTATTGTCTTTGTTTATTTGTTTCAGTAGAACTTCTGGCCATGTCAAATCATATACACTCTTAAGTTGTCCCACAGTAATATTCACACACCGCATTTCAAATCTTAATAGGTGCATTGGTTTAAAAGATTGAATTCTTAAAATAATTTTGCACATTACAGTAAAGGTTCCAAAATCTTAAATATTGGGTTTTTTTCTGTTTTGAGTCTGTCCACCTTATAAAACATCACAGGGGCACTAGCACATTGGATCTCACTTTTGTACCAAATACTACCAGGTTCTGGGAAGCTGGGTCTGGAATACTGATCTAGGCCCAATGTGGCAGCCTCAGTTGAGTTACTCTAGATTTAAAATGCACCTGATCTCAGAGCATGACTCAAAAGCATTTATAAATAGATATTAAAATAAAGTTCACTTGTGCCCATCTAGCTAGTGTGATAGAACATGGAAATAATATTAAAAGCAATAAAGCAGAACATTTATATCATCAACTTCAATTTTATTCTGAAAGATTTCCAGATTTTACAAAGCATAAATTCACAGCTTATATGTAGAGGTTTTTCTTCTTTTTTTTTTTTTTTTTTTGGGGGGGTGTGTGTGTGTGCATGTGATATGTCCTTATAATACAAAGAAGGCTTATGGTCTGCCTTTAAGCTATGAATAGCAGCTGGGATAACACATCTCAAACCCATTTGTCCTCCCTTGCAATATGGAGAGCCATTGCTGAAATTCAGAAAGGAATAGGGAATATAGTAAGACGTTTGGCAGTCTTTACTAGCAGAAGAGTTTATTGGGAGCCTATGTCTCTATGTCTGTTATCTCTAAGGCACACTCAGATTTCACGTCTGTCAATTTCAGAAGGTAAAAGGGATGTGGAAGAGAATCATATGCTCCTCCTCATGTGCTTTCTTGGAAACCTTGAGCATACAGTTTAACTAGGTATGCCATATTTCTGATATTAACTCTGGTCAACTAAATTCAGGGGCTCTGCCTATTCTTTCCTCTCCTCTGTTTCTTTTCTCACTCTCTTGTTCTATGAGATGAAGCACCTACAGGGTAATACTTTGGCTTTGTCCAAAACCTGGAAAACAGGACGGCTCTGATGTAAATATATATATATATAGTTACATACATATATATAGCACCGAGGAACTGTTGCACATTTCGATTAGCTATAGAGATTAACCATTTGGTTCATTTCTTGGTCATGAGTAGTTTGAAATTCTGCAGTATTCAGTGTTATACGGTGGTCTGATTCATTTAACTGACACTAAGTTCTCAGTAAATCAATGGGCAGATTTTCCCCCAATTCATAAACTGCAAAGACAATTCCTCAATTCTTCCTCTGAACCCCCTCTTTGACACTGAAATGAGGGCGACTGAATACAGTCTCAGTTAAGATTCAGTCTGCTTTCTTTGAGCCACAAAATACAGCCTTTGCATTACAAAACTCTGTGACAAGGTTTAAAAATACACTCCTGAACAGAAGTTGTGCTATCCCCCTACTTATATCCCCAATTGTGCTGTAATATAATGCCCTTTAACAAAATTTGCAGAAATGTTCTACGAGTGCATGTTGGAAAATTCAAACAGACTAGCTCTGCCATCTGCTACTTCTGATAAGAGACTCATCTGTCTGTTGAACAGGTAGTGGAGAGAGTGACTGAAAAAAAGAGAAGATAATGAAACACTGAAAACATGCTGTATCTCACAGTTACTTGTGGACATGCATCACCTAATTGGGGGTCAAGCCAATGTTATTAAGTATTTAGAATGCATTTTGGATTCAATTTGAATGAAATATGAATTTACAAAGTAAACCTATTGATGTAATTTGGCCACTGAACTCAACTCCATCTCTGTTTCAGTGACAAGACTAACAAGAGTAAGCGTAATTGTGAAGGAACACTTATCTCAACTGGGTCATTCATAGCACAATAACAAAATCCTCAGTCTGCTGGGGGCACACAATTAAAATAGCATATGGGGTAGCTCCATAATTACAGTATCTCCTGAGTAAGGACAGCATGCAGTTGCAGTGTCCTGGGGGTAAACATAAGAATGACTCATTCCCTCTTTTTTTCCAGTACCAACAGGAAAGTCCTCCAGTTCTGATCTGTTTTAGAACTTGATTATTTTCCTTTCCATTCAAGGCTGATACACAGGCCAAAACGTTGAAAGCTTGGCTTTTTCTCAGTCCTGGTTTGCTGGTTGCAACCACTGTAGGCATGGTTTCCATCCCATGCACAATATTACAAAATGCAGATAGCTTAATAAGCTTTTAATGATCTTGCACCTTTTAATTCCTTTCATGTTTCCAGATAGACAGTCCTTCCAGAAGCTAATGATATTAATGACATCTGTTGGTTGTTATGGGACAGCAGCCCACCATTAGCATCTGTTGCTCTGTGACAAGGGTAACTCAGCGGGGCTGACTGGAGAGGGTAATCCGGAAACAAGTCTTTAAAAGTAGCTTAAATGTGCCTTTGTTGGTGACAACCGAAGAGGGCATGTTCATGGTGAGGAAAGGAGATTAAAAGGAAGAATCTAAAGCAGATTATGAAGATGCTTAGGTTGGTGGTGTTTTGTTCACCATCCTAAGAGATGATAGGGAGAAAGATGGCCTCACAGGGATCATGAGAGGCTGGAAACGGATCTGTCACTGGGGAAAATGAGAAGAACAAAAGGTAGGAACTGTGATTAGCTCCAGGAGTGGATCCTTAAGGGGAACGATGAACTGCAGAGGAACAACTCTGTGAGAAGGATAGAACTAACATTAACCTTTTGTTTGAAGTGACTGGAACAGAGGAAAAGTCCACATGTGAGGCAATGTGCTCTTCAGTGGTGTAGGACTCTATTCAGGATGAAAGGCAGGAGGCCTAGGAAAGGGTAGACTTGAGGGAGATCTGACTGAATGTTAGATACTCCCCTGCATGAGGTACGTAATGCCAAAGGGACTACTCTGAAACGGCAAATAGTGGAAATATCACAAGGAAGAACTCTGGGGCAGTGAGACTGATCAAAAGACTACAGTCAGGAAAGCTTATCCTTGACAGCTCTCAATAAAACCCTTCCATCTGCTTTTCATTCTCTCTTGTCAATCTCTGGAAGTCCTCTCTCCCTCAGTGGATTAAATCAAGCAGTACCTCTCTCCAGGATGGATGAAATCTTTATGTAGATCTACTCCTTTTGCCTGACAAATGCTATCATCAGCTTCCACAAGATGATTTCTGGTGTTCATGTCTTCCACTGACCTGGCTGTTCCCTGTTTCTAGGTGCGCCTATGTTTCACAGTCTTATCTGAACTTTTTATTTACTTTTATGAAGTTTACACACCCCCTTAGACCTCACCCCCAACCATATAAATGTGGATAGATTTTCAAATCTGGCATGATAATTTAAAAATAAGGGCGCTAAATCAGCAAGTATTACCACCAAAATTTAGTTTGAAACATAAAAAATCCAAATGTTGGGGAGACAAGCCACTCTTGATTAAAATTGAATGACATTTTCTGCACAGCACTGTAGTTTGAAATGTCAGTAGCTATAGTCTTATCTCCCTGACTTACTTTCAGTGTGTGTTAAGAATCCAGGAACAGGGGTATTAAGTAAGTGTCTATCTTAATACTTTGGCAGAAGAATGTTAAATCAGTGCAGCAAAGTGATCTTAAAATACAGATAAACGGTAGAGAACTTGCTGTAGGAGCAAAGAAAAGTTATAAAACGTTTATGTTGCTTTTCTGTATCCTTCTTGATTGAATCTTCCATGAATTTGATTAAGAAGAGATCTGATCTATTTATATATGTTGAACCAGCTAGTCTACTTAGGAGCAAAATAGTTTGGTTACTTATTATGCAAGAAAAAGTGTTTTGCAGGGTGGGTGAGAACCAGTACCAGTTCAATCCAGTCAAAGGTGGTGATGTGTTTTCTTGTCTACACTATACTTTTATGTTCAATGACTGGAATAATTCACACAAGAATGCTCCAGGACCACTGATCAGCTTTGTACCAACTGAAAGTTCCTTACAGTACAAGAAATTATTGCAAGTCTTAGTGAATTAGAACAAAAATACCTGTTGAGTTTCTATAGAACTTTAATCCAGGCAAGGCGCGGTGGAGAAAGAAGCACACACTCACAGGTACAATACCTATCTTGTTAGTTGATGAAGATATTAATGGCAAAAGCAAGCTCCTGTCAAAATATGATTTCTTGCACAAGTATTTCTGCTGCTTTTGAACTTTGAAAGACTATTTGCTGCCAGTACATTATACCATTCCCATCTTTTTTTTGATGGACCACAAAAGATTCAAACATTTCCTTTCCTGGATTATTGCAGCAACGTATGCTGATGTGTCAAAAACAGAAGCTTTGACGAAAGACCAAAACTCTCTTTGACAGTAAAGCTTGGTAAAGGTGTAGTTTTATATGGAACTGGAATGAAAATAAATAATGTCAATTGTCCTTTGGAATAGAAGTTATGTATTTGAATCAACAAGACCAAGTTTCACATTTTATGAATGTTTTGTGTTGCCGCTGTGTTCGGGCAAGGTGGTGTTCTACGCACTCTGTGTTACGGGAAACCTCTCGACTTCACATTTTTGGTCCTGTTTATGCATCTGCTCCAGAAAGCAGACGCTTTGTAGCTTTCAGTCTTCCTTTTCATAGTTCATCCCTTACAACGTGGAAGTATAAAAGTAATATTTACCATGGTGGATGTGACGGAACTTGCCACACTCTATTTTTTCCACAAATGGATTGTCCTTGAAGTAGTATTGGGAATGACCCCAACCAGTGGGTCTTTCAAACAGCATCCTTCTGAGATGTGTGGTACAATTTATACCCTATAGATAATTGTGTCAGGCTCTCTGCTGGCACAGGAACCATTGACATATCAATTTTTCTTGGCTCTTATTTTTAAACTCTTTTTAAAAATTGTGAGGAGTTAGACAAGCACTTCAGTACCTGTGTATTCAGAAGCTATGGACACATACTGCCCTTGGTTATCACCCTTGGAAATTGGCAGTGACCTTTCTTACTAGCACTACCCTCCAATATAATGAATTGAGGTTTATAATCACCTGAAAAGAACACATTAATTATCCCTACCACTTCTTTTTCTGCAAGTCTTCTTTACCTTATAAGATCGGACATGTGACTTCAAAGAATGCTATAAACCCTAATCCTTATGTTGTACACACACAATCAATGAACAGTAAACTACAGTTTCCATAGCTATAGCAAGTGGTCATTATGTGTAGATATATTAGAATAGTTGTTTCTTGTTTAAATGTATTTAATTATTCACAAGCATATGCAGAATATTTGTTTACATAGTTCCTTTGTGTATATGGGAAGCCCTCCTGGCAAAGTTAAACACCCTTACAAGCATACAAAATTTCCTGTTTCGACTGAATTATTTATAATTACCTTCCTCATTCCTTTTTGTTATGACTGGTCTGAAACAGACATGCACAAAGGCAATTCTAACTGTGCACTGCATTAATATGAATAAATATTCCAGGAGGCCAGGATTATACACCTTTCACATATTTTTCCCTTGTGGAGTTTACTTAGCAAAATCATGAATCACACAATTTCTGATAATACAGCAAGCAATTCAGAACATTTCCTTTTCATACTCTCATGCCATTTCTTTTCTATTACAACCTGAAAAGTATGGAACATAAAGAAGAGAGGGATCTAGTAGGAATAAAAGGTATACATAAATGGTACAAAACAAGAACTATTTTTCTATTTGTTACTTTCAGAAAGTACTCCACTAGGGTGCCTGGAGTTTTGCAAAATTAATGTATCTATTAATAAAAAGACAGGTTTTCTTGTATTGCAAATTACATATAGTCATCTTCTGTATTTTGTAATATTTAAAAAAGCTGTTACCGTGTGGTTTTAAGAAATGTATTCACTTCTTCTCTGTTTGGAAAATGGGGTAAGATCATGGTATCACTGAATTCAAGACACATGATGAACTTTATATTTTTACTCTACAGCTGTTAACTAGAAATCAGAAAACTTGTGGTTCAGGTCCAAATTTTAGTATCTATATCATTCCGATTTGAATATTCCAAAAGTCATTTCTATTTGATACATGATATTTCTATAGTTCACAGCTTCTGAGACTGAAGTAATACACATTCACATTTGAATACAGTTTTGTACATTTGGGATCACCAAAGAAGCTGAAGTGGGACTGAAAAAGAGTTCTCTCTCAACACCATGTTTGAGTATCAGGACTGAGTACCAGGATAACATAAGGAAGGAAAGGGGACAAAGATGCAGTACTGTGTAAAACAGTACCTTGCATCAACCAATCTGTGGTAAGCATGTATGTATGAGTGTGCATGCATGCTCTGCCTATGTGGCAAACACAAGGTAATCAGTGTTAGTTCAGTGAAAAGAGGGCTAAACTCATTTAAATTACCTTGCGTTTACTCAGATAAACCAGTTCACTTGGACAATTACTGCAGATAAGCTGGGTCTAAAACCTTAGCTTTTTCTTGAGTTGATCTTCTGTTATATGTGTCCCAATTAAATATTAGTTGACCCAGAGGGAGCAAAAGTGTTGTTCTGATCCAGTTGTTAAACCTCGATATGAGAGGGGTTGTCTGAGTTGCAATGGATAGACGCTGGAACAGCTTCATGGGAGAAAAGCGTTCTTTCACATTACCAAGTTTACCTGTTAGTCTGATGGCCAAGGTGCTTGCCAGGGATTGAGAGTTCAAATATTCTCATTTTAAATATCTGCCTAACCATTAGGCAAAAAAAAAAGAAGTATCATCCTCAGCATTCTTTTGCTTCTTTACTGGGGAGGTCCCAGCTGACTGGAGATTAGCAGATGTGATGCCCATCTTCAAGAAGGGCCAGAAGGAGGACCCGGGGAACTACAGGCCTGTCAACCTGACCTCGGTGCCGGGGAAGCTGATGGAGCAGATCATCCTGAGTGCTATCACACGGCATGTAGAGAATAACCAAGGGATCAGGCCCAGCCAGCATGGGTTCAGGAAAGGCAGGTCCTGCTTGACCAACCTGATCTCCTTCTACGACAAGGTGACCCACCTAGTGGATGAGGGAAAGGCTGTGGATGTTGTCTATCTAGACTTCAGTAAAGCCTTTGACATGGTTTCCCACACGGGATCGAGTGCACCCTCAGTAAGTTTGCAGATGACACCAAGCTGGGCAGGAGTGCTGATCTGCTTGAGGAGAGGAAGGCTCTACAGAGGGACCTGGACAGGCTGGATCAATGGGCCGAGGTCAATTGTATGAGGTTTAACAAGGCCAAGTGCTGGGTCCTGCACTTGGGCCACAGCAACCCCATGCAACGCTACAGGCTTGGGGAAGAGGGGCTGGAAAGCTGCCTGGCAGAAAAGGACCTGGGAGTGTTGGTTGACAGCCGCCTGAATATGAGCCAGCAGTGTGCCCAGGTGGCCAAGAAAGCCAATGGCATCCTGGCTTGTATCAAAAATAGTGTGGCCAGCAGGAGTAGGGAAGTGATTGTGCCCCTGTACTCGGCACTGGTGAGGCCGCACCTCAAATGCTGTGTTCAGTTTTGGGCCCCCCACTACAAGAGAGACATTGAGGTGCTGGAGCGTGTCCAGAGAAGGGCAACGAAGCTGGTGAAGGGTCTGGAGCACAAGGCTTATGGGGAGCGGCTGAGGGAACTGGGGTTGTTTAGCCTGGAGAAAAGGAGGCTGAAGGGAGACCTTGTTGCTCTCTACAACTACCTGACAGGAGGTTGTAGAGAGGTGGGGGTTGGTCTCTTCTCCCAGGTAACAAGTGATAGGACAAGAGGAAATGGCCTCAAGTTGCACCGGGGGAGGTTTAAACTGGATATTAGGAAATTTTACTTCACTGAAAGGGTTGTCCAGCATTGGAACAGGCTGCCCAGGGAAGTGGTTGGGTTGCCATCCCTGGAGGTATTTAAAAGACGTTTGGATGAGATGCTTAGGGACATGGTGTAATGGTAGTCTTGGTAGTGTTAGGTTTACAGTTGGACTCAATGATCTTAAAGGTCTTTTCCAACCTATACGATTCTGTGCTTCTGTGATTCTGTGATTCACCTTTTATTGCACATGCCCCAAATTAAATGTTTTGACACATCTCGCATGAACAGAATTTAGTGTTTTGTTTGGGTGAGAGAAGTTACACATTTTAATTTGGGATTATCTAGCTGGATGCTTTTTATTAATTTTGTTCTTAATTCCTGTCACTGAATTGAAAAATTAATTACTCAGAAAAGAAGTCAATGAGATCTTGTAAGTAACACGCTGGTGCTTGTGGGATATCATCTCTGTTTTAATGCCCAGAGGCTGGAAAAGCCCTGTTCCAACCAAAGGTAAAGTCCTGATCCCACTGGTAAAACTGTCCCACTAATTCCTAGAGACTGACTACTGAATTCCGGGGTTGGTCCCCCCCACCTTCCAAAAATTCACCCATATCAGACTGTCAGATGGGTAGTAGTGATATACTATACATAGTATATTCATTTTTATATTCTATGTGTCTATATGTGTACATACACTTCAGAGGGTCAATGTAACAGGAAGTGAATTTAAATCAGGCATATACCACCAAAAATCACCTAGACTGTTAATGAAAATCAAAGATCCCAAGAGCATAATTACAGTTGGTGTACAGATTTCAGTTTTTTTCATAATGCAATCTTTATGATGGCTGAAAGAATATCACTGTACTGTTACAGAAAAAAATTATATTTAAGCTAGACATAATTTTTCTTCCAATCAGCCAGTGAAATACGTACAATGACGTTATTTGCGCAATCTACTCTAGAAAGCAATTTAGGTGCACATTTGTAGATGACAGTTAAAAATCTCTGTTCCTGTACAGTCAATGGAGAGAGGTAGAATCCGCTGAAGAAGTGATTCAGAGTTCAGGAGGTAAATGCCTGAAGTTCAAATACCCCACAAAGCATACAAACAGCATACCTACACATTGGACAGATGGCAGATACATTATGGTCGGATGTGAACAAAAAAGAAAGAGCCTGCATTTCATTATGGTCCCAGGACAGTAGTAAAAATACATAGATTATGAATCCAAAATTCTTGTGACAATAGTTGCACACTGGAGTAAACACTGAAAAATAAAGCAAAAGTCAGAAATAAAGCAAATGTCTGTAACAGTGCAGACAAAGCCACACATCTCAGCTAATCACTTGACTAGTGATCAATGTCATTTCACATAAAATAAGCAAAGGTGAAAATGAAAGATTGACATTGTGAACGCTTGATTAAATCTGGAGCCGAATAAACTGGCAAAATTTAAGGTAAGAGTACAGGTGGTAAATCATGTCACTCTTGGGTCAAGTCAAAGAAAAGATACAATTAGAAAGACAAGCATACTGCGGCCAAGATGATTCAGAGAGTGGAAAATTAAATGCTCGTTAGCAAAGCCCTGACACAGGGATTAGGAATAATGTATTAAATAACTGCTGATTTGGATTAAAAGTGTTCTGTGCAAATCTGTTGAGGTAACATGGAAGTTGTAGTTATTTCCCTCTGTTTCTCTGTTTAGAATTTTGTCTATAAATTAGTGAATTTATTTACAGGGACCAGTCCTTGTAATTTTTGCTAATAATCAAGTTCTCCCTCCACACCCATATATCCAGACTGTGCTGCTGCTTCTTCCTCCAGAGCATTTCAGTGTGCTTTACTCTTTCTGTATATTCTGTCCTGCATGTCTTCATTGCTATAGGATCTGGCTTCTTTCCAGTACTGCATTATGTATTAATTAATATGCTTTAGCAGAGCACAAAAGAAACTTTATTCAAGTGCAAATTATTGGGCTTGGTGCAAAAGTAACCAGATGAAATTTAATGCCCTGTATTGTACAAGAGACTGAATAGTCTATAGTCCATTTTCGCCTTAAGGTCTGTGGTTATATCTGAAGTAGCAGATGCAAGGACATGGTGATGCTCAGCGGCTGATGTAGGAGTATTTGACATGCACCAGGTACTCCTTATCCCCAGTTCACATCCACGTTTTCCTCTTGTAAGAAATGAACAATGACACAGGGACTTTAATGGTATTCTTAATCTAAATAATTAGGGAATTAGGACTCTGCATGACATTTTAGCATCTAATGTCATATTCAACCTGTGAAACTATGACTGCATTGTGGTAACTCCTGATTAGCTGTGCCTCAGAGGCATTGAGAAGCCTCATCCTTCCCAGAGAAGGTCTAACCATGCTTAAAAATAAGAACTATAACTCTTGTTTTATTCCAGGGCAATAATTTATTTTTTCAGATCTCTCAAGCCCAGATAATTAATAACTTAAATAGGACTGAAACAAATAGGTGTGAAATTGTTAACTTTTATAGGGACATCTTGGGTCAGCAGAGAGTGGGCGAGTTTATTGGATCCTTACTGGTGACAGCACAAGCTTCAGTGGTTGCTATCAGTTAAGCTTTCCAGAGACTGCTAGTTTTGTACTGATTTTTTATTTATACTGAAATCTTGCAGGATTTGTACTGCATTCTTTCAGCCATGTCACTTTTTCCTATTCTTCTTACCATTTTTCCTGTGTTTGGTTTTCTGACTAGCTTTGGTTTGCAACAAAATGTCTTTCATCACACTTTTACATTTGCAAGTCAAGTCAAACAGAGTTCTCAGGTTTAACTAGAGGCCATAACATACTCTAGTAAAATGGCAAATAACATCAACAATATTATCCAAACAAATTATGTTCAGTTTGAAATATCTTTTTGTGATATCTGAATGCACACTTCACTGCATTGAATTTGGAATAAATATTGTTTTCACAAATGAACTGGAAAGATGATTTACCATTAACTGTAGAACTACTGGCCAGATGTTTCTATTTAGAATTAAAGTTGAGTTTGTGTACCACTCTCAATGTAGTATGATGCAAATAGGTTGTTTAATTCAGCTGGGCCTGTTTGAAAATACCAGTCTGTATATTTAGCTTCCCAATTTTCTTTGCTCTTCTGAAAGACATACACTGAGCTTTAACGGCCCTTCCAATGTAAAGCAACTGCTTTCCATGTCAAACAAAAGCGCTTATTAGTGTGAGGTAATGTGTCAGCTACTAAGAAGATTCTGGTATGCTACCAAACTAATAAATATTCATAAATAATCTTGAACAAGACAATGCACAGATTCTCCAAAGAATGTGCTATAGTCTTAATCCAGAGAGTGTTGTAGTAATTAACAGATAAAAGAGGAGGTTCATTAAATGAATATGCAGTGTCATGAAATCAGAGCTGTGCATTGATCACTGCTAACTTAAGGATTCTTCCTTAGCTAGGATATTTTGACACCCCATTTATCATTAGTCCTATTTTTAGGTTTTTAATTAGCAGATCACCAGCCCTTACCTCATTAACTTAGCTTCTGCAAAAACATTATTTCTGGAGATAATAGCTAGGTTAGAATAATCACCGCTCCCAATTTCTTGAGCTGCAAGGAAGGACAGGACTTCAGCTTCTATGACATGAAGCTATATTTCATACCAGGCAAATCTGACCTTGACTCAACAGCATGTGTCTTATTTTCCGAACAATTTCTCTTCATTTCTTTTCCTAAATGCATTAGCCTCAAAACATGCACCTTTTCAATGACAACTGAAACATTTTCCTAATTTATCTTAAATGCTTATTTCTAGCTCTCTGTTTGCAAAACTGTTTTCAGATATAGTTCAGCAGAAAATTGTACCTTGATGTGTGTTTAACACAGCTTGCTGTATATTTGTATAGATAGGTTTTTAAATGATTGGCCTTTATAGTCTTTTTATGAGAGAAAACAGCATTTCCAGAAGTTAAAATGAACCAAACAAAGACATATTTACACTTACATTTGTTAAGTATGAAGGCTTAAGAAACTAATAAGAAGCAGACAATTGACAAATCAATGAAGTATGTCTTGTGCAGATGTTTCCTTCTATTTGAAGTGCCTATTTTATTGCTTATACTATTGGAAGGTATGTTCCACCACTGGTGATGGATAGGAGTATACATTATGCCATACTGTTTCAGGACTATATAATTATCTCTGTAATATGCATGCTATATTTTCAACATACTGCTTAAGGCTTGAGGTTTTCCTGTTGCAAGATCCACAATTAAATAATCTTAATATTGTCTTTCTGCTCTAATATATGTAGCAACAATGAAAACATTAGGCTAGCCTCAATTAAATGGCCAATAAATTAGGTAGCTGAACAATATTTGCACCCCTGGCTGTTGTATCCAATTAAAATTCCTATCAAATGAAATAATTGATTAGTCTCTTCAAGCAGAGAGGTTTGCATCATGCAAGCAGTCTAAATAATTTACATTAGAGCTTTCAACACATTTCAAATGCTGTCATCTCTGCCTTGTGAAACACTTTATGGCATCCTAAGACTTGCTTTCATTACATGCACTGATTTTGCAATCAATGGTATGCCAGAAGTTCAGAACACAATCTAAGGAGGTCATAGTTCTGCCACTGAAAATAGTCTGGGGAAAGGTCACCTAATTATTTTGAATTTTATGATGTTTATAGCTGTGCTTTGATACGTAGCCATGTTCATGCAATCTCATTAAGCACTAATGCTAGCTTTATAATGAAAACAATCCATTTTCGAACTTAAGATCTAATTTTCTCATTTGCAACATCTTTGATTTAAAAAAATTAAGAGCACAGGACTTTGTCAAGATGAGTACACAAAGTCTGAAGCTTATCATTACATTATTAAATTAATGCAATGGATGACAAAATGAATTTGTGGAAAAAAATATTATTTGCTATAATTATACTGGAGTGTTTTAATTTAGGCAATCACACATATTTGGAAAGACTCATTCAGACTCTTTTCCAGTGAATGATACAAAACCAGAGGATGTGATATCCCACTGCATAAAGTTTGCAGTAAGCAGAAAGGATCTTATTAAATTCTGACAAAATTTTTCAAGAACAATGGAAGCACTGGTATGTTCATGAAGAGCTAAAGGGCCTAATTCCTCTGGTAGGCCTCAGGAATTATAGCAGCTTTTAATGTATCTGGAGTATCTAGATTGAATCTGAGATGAGCAGAGAGGCTTTCACAAAATGCATTTTTTTTTTTTATACTCAGGTCTTTTTTCACCTGGACCATCTGAGTTTGATGCAATGATGAGAAATTACTGCCTTTATGTGAGAGTAACTATCCATAAGTCATTAAATTTTCAGACTCTAAAAAAATAATACTGCTGTTCAGACAACAAAAAAATTCAAAATTTATCAGTTTCCACCTGATTTTCATTTATGCAGCTGTCAGCTGCTTCCCAACTCTCTTTGGATTCAAAAATGCAGGGGTAGGGTGTTGCCAAAATCCTTTGATTTAAGGATACTTGCTGATTCAAAGCACACTGGCTATTCGCTAGTAAAGTCAGGCTATCCCAAAAACAAATTTCCTTTGAAATGTTACCAATACATACTAGCTGAATTTCCAGTCACCTGTGAAGAATTTGCCCAAAAAGTGGTAATTCAGGCGAATCTCCTGAGAAAATGTCCAAGTGTCTTGATCCTTGCCTTATCTTCTTCTGATGTAATTAACCTCTTTATTTTTTATATGCAGTAAGCTAACTTCAATATGAGATGGAAAAGCTTCTTTTTCTCTTCATCCCTGCCCTGGGAGATAGCTTGTGGTTAGCGGAGGATGGGGGATCAACTTGCTCCATCTGAAGGGAGTGAGATAACCTGGGTTAATTGTCCTAGATGTGTGTTAGAGTGTCCTTGTGTTTTAAAAAGGGTGAGTCCTGCTCCATCCAATACCCCCAAGGATATTGTTGTGACTACCCCATGACTTCTGGTCTATATCCCAAGTGGGTGGAGGCATCACGACTTCTCCCTGGGGTAGACGTCTGCATCCCAGAAGAAAAGCAGGCACATGCGAACTACCAGAAGGAGGGAAGAAGGCCTCTGGTCCCCACACCAACATCAGCTAACTTGGCACATGCATTCACGCATGCTGTGGCAGCACATTTGTGCAGTGGCCCTGAAAGGACAATGTTATAGCAAATGCATTTCAATGCCAATACATATGAACAAATGTGCACTTGAAATAAACCATTCCTACATCTTATAATATCTGCAGCAACACAGCAATCCTAGCATCTATATAGCAACATCTAACACCAACAGCATGGCACCTAACGTCTATGGCAACACAGCAAAGGGACCTCGGTTTAACAACAGAGCTCAAAGTGCCAGTGCCAGTGCCACTCATCAGCTATTCAGAAAAGCTAATGAGGCACTACATTATAGGAGGCATAAGAGACTGAATATATAAATAACATTATATTGTCTTTCTATAAATCAGTGGTTTCTAAAGTCACATCCTAGCTACAGTACTGGTCACCTTGTCTCAGAAAACATATTGTGGAGGCAGAGGCAGAGACAGCTCGCAAAGGAATGATGAATCATCAAGGGCATCTCAGAGATTAAGAGAGATTGAGAAGATTAGGACTGTTTACTTTGGAAATAAGAAGAGATGGCATGAACAAAGTATCTGAAGTACTTCAAGAAGTGTCTAAAAGACAGAGCAGTGTGATTGGAAATTACTCTTTTCTATGTCTCGGAGCACAAGGCAAGAATCTGCTCAATCAAATTAAAATGAGGGGGAATTAAAACTGACTCTCACAGACCTGAGGGCACTAACAGGCCCTTGTGGCCCTGCACAGCTTCCTGGATGCCTCCCACCACCCCTTCCATTGCCCAGGACCCCATTTCAGCTGAGCCCAGGTCCATCAGTCCCTGCCCCAGCGACATCCCCAGCGTCCGTGTCACTGGATTGTTGCTTGTATCTCCTGGGCTGACCCAGACCTACTGCCTTGACCTTCCTGTTGCTCACAGGGCCAGTTGGGCCCATAGCTGTTACCACCCTGCCCTGCCCTGTTCCCCTCCACTGTGGGCCAGCGTCCCATCAAGCCGCAACCACCCTCAGCTCCTGGTCCCGTCCCTGAGGGAGCTGCCTGCCAGCAGAGCACCCTGACAGCCATCTCAGGCCACCTGGAGCTGGGGGCCAAGCTCATGGGGCCTGGCCTGCAGGCTGCCCCAACGCAGCCCCATGGAAGCCTCCCATGGCTATCAGAGGGTGGCCAGCATGCAGAGACAGAGACCAGCCTGGTTGGCTGCCTGCATGTCCCCCGTGCCCACTGCAGCCCTGGCTCCCTGCTCCTGATGGGCTGCTGCACCTTGTGTCCACAGGTTTCAGGGTAGACCTGCAACCCCTTGCTGGGGAGCACTGCCATCCCAGTGAGTGTGGGCCTTTTCACCACCGTGGTTCACAACATCCTCCTCCAGAAGTTGCCTACAGCCCCATAGGCTGCCCAATACTTTTTACAGCATGCTCTCCGATGCCACAGCCCTCCCGACAGCATCATTACTGAGCAGGGGGCTTGGTTCACTGCCAGATACTGGAGGGACCTCATGGGCCGACCCCAGGGACCAACCTGCCTCTCCCCCTCCTGGCCTGCATGGTGGCTGCCCTTGGCTCCCAGCTCCCCTTCCCACAGGGAGCAGCCCTGCTCTTGCTGCTCCCTGGCAATGCATAAAAAGGAATACCTAGTGCCAAAATGTATAATCAATTTGCAGAACTTGCTGCCAACTGAAAGTGTTGATGTGAAGAATTTAGCAGGTCTCAGAAAAAGGAAAGGCATTAATCTGGGTATCTGTACTTAATTAATTTAACAAAACATTAATTTTTATGGAAGAAGCATTAGACCTTCAAGCTTCAACCAACTCCCATCAGAGGTAGATGGGAAGATGAAATCTCTTGGAGGGAGGAGGTTGTCTCACAGCTTGCGGTAGAAGAACTTCTGAAGTTTCCAGTACTGACAACCATCTGATAGAAGATACCAACTAGTAGACGTGTCAGTTCTTGTGTTCACAACTACAGAACCAGAAAGTGGATAAAAACTATAAAATAATTCACCTTCAAGTGGTCTATGGTGCCCACATGCATCATATTTTCAATAAATGAGCTACTTGCAGTGCACTGTAGTTTTGTAAGGATATAGATTTCTGCAGGGAATTCCTCTTGGATTTTTTTATCTAGGGGCAAGCATTCTCCAGTCAAAATGCTGGGGCTGTGTAGTTGCAAATATGTCATGGCAATGTGAACTGAAGCTGAAGAAGGTCTAAATCCCCTTAGACCTGCTTCCTCCCTCCACCACTCTTTACCTAGACTATCTTGTAAATCTTGGTCCAGAAACGATCACGTTTTTAAATCTCATGTTGCGCTATTAAATGCAGGTCTGCATGACTAGCAGACTAAAGATGTTGGAAATCCTTTAGCAAAACCCAAGCTTTTATTTGAAAAAATAGCTTAGTCATTGGAAAGCACCTAAGACCCCATGCCTTGCTTGATGTGTCAAATTGACATGGCTGTACTTGACTCTGGACGTCCAAGCTACCTCGGTTAGAATGGTCTCATGTATCCCTGGCACTATACTGTTTATCTAGGTGACCTCTAGAGGTCCCTCAACTGTTCTGTGATTCCACGATACATTAAACAATAGTAGTTAAAAAATTGAATCCTTTATAGATCAATGACTTTTCTATCTACTCTTTGTTATGAAAGCCATCAACCTCTTCCTCTGTAGAATAAAGAGTGGGCATTATTTTTACTCTATCTCTGTCTAAGGCACTACTTCCATGGGACTTCCCTGTTCTTAAAAAGCAGGCTTAGAGGACAGCGGTTCCCAACAGTGGAAAGTTTGCAAAGCTAGCAAAAGTTTGTGTTTCCTCTATTAAAACGCATTGCTTCTGCCCTGTAGGAACTGAGAACCCCTGCAGGACCTTCAGAAATTGTTGGAGTCTCCATCTCTGTCTAAGGCACTACTCTCATGGGACTTCCCTGCTCTTAAAAAGCAGGCCTAGAGGACAGTGTTTCCCAACAGTAGAAAGTTTGCAAAGCTAGCAAAAGTTTGTGTTTCCTCTATTAAAACGCATTGCTTCTGCCCTGTAGGAACTGAGAACCCCTGCAGGACCTTCAGAAATTGTTGGAGTACTTTATATTTGCATTTTTAGTTTTCAGTCAATTGATATGCTGTGCTCAGTTAAGACTAAGGCCCAATTTTCTTTTGTCACCTTTTGGCTTTCTTTTATGTATGTATCTCCAGTGGTTAAAGTCAAATTTATAGTATAAGTTATTCCAATTGTGAATTGCATTGTTTTCCTTCTTATAAAGATGGACTAATTATTAAATTAAAAGGAAGCACGTTATAATTGCTGTATACCTTGAAAAGAGGTTTGGATTTTTGGTCCTGTAAATCTGGCTGTCACAAAGGTAACTGATTATCTTGTCAGATCTTAATCAAGATTCATTTGTATGCCTTCTTCAGGTATATTTTCCTCTTCCTTGATGGTATAAAATATGAAGATAGCAGGATGAAGATCTCCATAGGTTTATGTGTAATACATGTTACATGTAAATGAAGTCTAACAAAGTAGACAAACATATGGTACCTGGCTTGCCAGAGCAACATGAGCACCTCTGAAAGGAAAAGTGACAAACAATAGTGTCATGGGGAGAAGGAATGTGACCGACTTGTATTCCTGCTTGCATTAATTAATACTAGAGGTCTGAGGAGAGATAAGAATCACAGTGAGACTCCTTGAGTGTTCTGAGAAACATTTGACTTCTTAAGCTTAGCATGCTTTACCAGGAAGAGGATGTCTGTATTGAACTTAACCTAATATGTGGAAATTAAAAGAAAATAAAGCATTTTCTTAAGTAGGATTTGTATAACTAATATAGCTTATCTGATAGTCAGTATTTTCCAGATCAGAATCATAACGTATAGGCTTTGGGAGCTCAGCTTTGCTTTTGCTCATATATAGCAAAATTCTACTCTACTTATCAATAAAAGGCACACAAATGCCTATTAAATGACTGTGAGAAAAAGTTCTGAAAATTAGGCTCAAATCTTGACAATTTTGCTGCAGCATTTTTCTCCAAGTAATTCTCTTGCATTGAAAGTTTCACTGAAAATAATCACAATAAATGCAAGAGTCAAACTGGAGCTCTAAAAGAACAAATAACAATAATCACTTAACACTTTTCATCAAAAGGTCAGTGCAATCAAGACTGGAATATTTTTTCTTCCTTGATTTTTTTTTTCTGTGACCATGATGAAAAGAGAAATCCTTTCAACCTCGGTAAATATACACAGGAAGATAGTATATTTTGCAAAAACTTGGCAAACTGTAGCAGGACCTGGTGACCCTGGCTGACTGAATCTTGATGAATCTCTCCATAAAGATGCTTGAAATGACTCTACTAGGGAATATTCAGATCATGGCTTAGGTGGCCCCAGGTCCGAACCGGATTAAATTACATTTAATACCCTCCTTACCTCGCTTCATTCTATCTCATATTCTCAGTATGCCATATTAACAAGGATCAAAGCATAACAATACCTAATACTCTGTAGCATAAAGATGTCCCAATACAATGGAACTTGTGAGATACAAGGACATGACTTAGGCAAGCTATGCAGTGTCTTCTATAAGAATTTTTGTATATGTTCCAATAATACAGACCTTGAATTTGAGTTACAAGAAGCCCTTTCATAAATAATATCTACTGATTGAAGGCGTCTCTTTGTTTGCATTCATTTTTATCTGAGTACAAGGCACACAGGAGAAAAAAATAAAAAGGAAGAAAAAAAGAGAAAAATAGAAAGGAGAAAAACAAGATAGAGATGGGGGTGGATGTGTCAGGAAGATTTCTGTAAGATTATTCTGATTCCATGCAGTTGTTTTTCAGTTGCACTCGAATAACCTGTCTGCAAGCTGCTTCAGAGAGCAGGAATGCTTTTCCCCTACCCATGTTTGATTTCTTACGCTGGTTGTACTGCCAAAATGTTACACATATGGGAAGAGGCCAAGAATAAGTGTGATGAAGGATATTATCATGGCAAGAAAAATCACAGTTAACTTCCAAGAATAGTATGGTCTCCAGGGACTGTTTTAGACAATCTGTAGAAATCAGGAAGAGATTGTTCAAATATATGAATTTTTAATTTAAAGTATTTCTTTGGAGTATTTTGATTGTCTCCATTTCAAATGCAGACCATAGGTAGCTATTCAAGACCTTTAATTTCACAAAAGCAATGCATTACAGAACAAATACTTTTTCTTTAATTACCTTCTTACACTGTATAACTATCAAATGCACCCAATATAAATCTGCAGCTTCTCAAGTAAAAAATGAGACCATAGCTCTTATGTTTAGTAGCACTGCACTCCACAGCCTTATTAAAGAGAATAGTTCCTTGTGGTGTTAACAGTTAGTCAGCAGGAGTCAGTTTGTATTAAATATAGTCCCCCTAAAAATCTTATTTGTTAAGGAATTGAGTATGTTTTTAGAGATGTTACCTAAAGGAAGTGCGGCATTACAAGTTAATGATTTAATCTTTGAAATATTACCACTACAAATATTAAATTATTTAAGAGTAGTAATTATAAAGTGGGTATTATAAATAACAACATATGGCATCGCTGTGAGTACAAGGCTGAATTAATTCCTGAGTCTCTGATGCCATTCATAAACCTCTCACAGTTTATGACTGCAGCTGAGTTCTTGAGTGAAATACAGCCTTGTGTTTACTCCAGGGCTATCTATTATGCTCCATGTTATTCAAATGTATTCTAGTGTTGATCCTCATGCTTTTCCTCTGAATTGTTTTCCCCCAACCATTAACACAAGCTTGTAACTTTTTCCCTTAATATAAGAGTCCTCAAATTTTTCATGAGAAAGAACACATCTGAACAGAGACATTGCCTTATTGATGCCACAAATCACATATTCCACCAATTCACAGCCTTTCAACATTCATGGCTGGAGTAAAGGAAGCAATTTTATATGGAAAGGAAGATTTAGGGACATTTAACTCAGTTTTTCAGCTGGATAAGAGAAACCAATTCTGGGTGGCCAGCTGGCTTCCCACAGATCAACATTGATTCATGAAGTCTAAATAATGCTATTATACTGCAATGACCTTCTTGAAATGGATCTAAACATAAAGCTTCTGGAAAGAAGTTAGCTCATCAGCCTAGAAGAGACAGCACAAAAAGTTCCTGATATGGAGGACTCTGACAGACACTCAAGAATTCATACTGCCCTGATAAAGTTGTGGTACAAATTAGAGCATTAACTGAGTAGCAGAAAAAGAGAAGATATTGTAAAGTGATATATTGCAGCACTGCTTATCAAGGTGGTAAGAACTGGAATATCCTGTTTGAAAATTTTTAAGTGTCTTCTGAGAACTGTGTTAAGGATGAACATGGCTTTGTTAAGATAATAACTGTCCTGCTTCATATTTCTTTTACAAACATTATTAGGGGCCTACTGTAAACCTAGCAGAAGGAATCTGAATTTTTTCTACTAAATTGAAGGGTCTTGGATCAGGAGAAAATTAATAGAGTGCAAATTGACCACAGCAGCAACAAGCATTCACTTTCTATTCTACAAAAATGTAATTGTTTACTCTGAAGCACCAAAAGTTTGCTGAGAGCAATAAAAAATAAATGCAAGAGTAATTTCCCTGTCCTAAATAACTTAAAAACAAGGTGACAGATGAACAGTGACAAGTATTTTCAACTAGCTTCTGAAAGATAATTTAGCAGCCTGTGTTCCACTGAAAAAGTTCAGTAGGACTTGCATGAATATCTAGATTTTGATGAATGCAACCTCTTACTGCCATTTCCCATTTTTGTCACTCAGTTTGAGTATTCACTCATTATTTTAGCTTCTGCCTATTTTGGCAAATTAAGCATTCCTGGGCACATCCCCAGAAATTAAAGCCAACTGGTATCAAATGGCCCACATCCCAGCTAATTCCTCAACCTCCAAAATCTGGGGCCTGAGGCAAACAACCTATGGGAAAGGATAGATCCCTTGAACGCTTTATCTCCTAAACTATATCTGAGAATTATCTCGGAGACTGCCAGTTGGCATGGATCAACAAATCTCTATTATGGTATCAACACACTGTGTTCAGAACAAAGAAAATATTTACAGGTTTGGGGTGGGAAGGGATTTGCTGGAAGTAAGTTGTCTGCATCTGTAAAGGCACTTCTTCTTTCCCTCTGCACTCCTTACAGTAGCACTTACTGTCTTTCCACTCTAAGACAACAATCCCAACACACACTCATCCTTAACATTTCAGGTTGTAGTCCTTCTGGCTCTTCCAGCATCCCACACAGAGCTCTTGGTGTACTTTTCAACTGTATCCTCTAACTTGTCAAAAAGACCCTCATAACCGTGGGACCTTCTCTGACTTTTTCTGGTTCTGCCCATGCTGGTTACCTTCCATGAAGGTGAAAGAGACATCCCTGTGGCTGTGGAATTCTTTTCAAACCCTATTATCTACATGAAAATCCAATTATTTTCAAGACTTATTCTCTATGTGATTTTGGGCCTACGACCCAGTGTAACCCTTAGTAACATCTGTTAGATTTGGGACACCTCTAAAGTGTGGCAGTAGAGGTCGTTCCCTTCATATTGTCCCATTATATCTCCACTGTATAAGTATGGCCCACACATTTGTCATTTGATAGCCCACATACGCATATGGACTCCTGTCTACCTTGGCCTTTCTCACATAATACAGAGTTTCTGCTGTAGTTCACAAGTGCTTTCCCTGGTTATTCATCCCAGATTCTGATGCTTTGTTACTGTAAAAATATCTAGACTGCAGCATTTGGTTTCATTGATCAGCTTAGACGTTGCTGCATTCCATGACCTGCCCATAAAATACTTTGCATTTTATAAATAACATTTTAACAATTAAAACTATGCTCTTAGAAATCATGTAAACTGATAGAACTGTAGAGATCTCACAATGTAAGGAATTTTTTTCTGTACCTCAGCAAAACTTGGCAAAGCAGTCAGCCTTAGAAACAAAACATAGCAGGTGTAATTAATCATAACACTGTTCAAAATAATAGCCTGTATTAGGGAAAAGGTGATCATCACCTAAAATCCAAAAATTTGTTTTTCTATACACCTGGCAAATCATTGTCATTTACCACAATACAAAAGTAGAGTCTGTGCTTATTAATCTGGATCTATGCAATAAATCCTAATAAATAGAGGATGTATCCTGTTAAGAAAGATGAAAAATTTCTCAAACATGCCAGGATTAAAGGAGGCATACGTTTTTCAGGTCCCTGACTATAATGCTATACTATTGGAAGATTACTGTGGAATACTAGTAGTCTACACATAGTCTACAAGCATCAGTTAGGGTGATGAAATTGAATTAGCACTATTAGGGTGATGAAAACTTCTTAAAAAGACTTTTGACTAAACTAACAGTTTTTCCAAGAGCAAGGGTCAGAAACTTTATGGAATTACTTTTCTCCTTTGCTAACTTGGAGTGAATGGTAAAATTGCTTCCCATGTATTGTCCTATTTCTACGGCTGGTTGTGAATTGCTGCCCTAAATAATGAACTAAAAATATGAGTTCATTTCTGTACTGTGTTATGAATGTGTTATTGTCACAGCATGTAATTACAATCATTCACAGTGTGAACATGAGGTCTGAATAGTAAATTGTCCTGAAAACAGTCTTCTCCTGTGAATTTATGAATTTCCAAGCTTACCTCTCATAATGATTAATACTGTATTGCCATTTAACTCAGGTCATTCAGCAGAACAGCCACCATACCTCAGAAGTCATGGAAGTGAAAAAGCACTTACTGCACAATGAAAATAAGGTCTTATGACAATGTAATTAATGGATATTATTCCTTTATAGAATGAAGATACAGACAATAAATATAAGAAATCATCAAAAAATCTTCTACTACTGCTGCTAAGAGGAAAATTAAAAAATGGGATTGTCAGGGTAAGAAAAAAATGTCTTTATAGTGTCACTTGGTACCATTTGTACTGGGAGGAACAGTTTTCCATAGACAGGGAGGAAACATCTACAGAGTAAGAAAAGAATAAATACTACATTAGCAAGACATTTTTGTACCAGAGGTTGGAAGATTTGTACTTTGCAGCACTTAGCGTTCAAGTTTTAAAGAAAAATCTATTCCTATTAATCTGTAATGACAATGTCTACCTCACAGTGAAAGATGTATTCCGTGAACTTTGAGGCAGGAAATTTTCTGATTTTTTTTCTTGAGCTACTCTGCTGCAGTAGTGGTTCTATACAAAAGACATTCAGTAAAGTGACTTACCTGAATTCTAAACTACACCCTTGATGTTTAAAAGAAGAGCATGAAATTGGGTATTGCTACACTTTATCCAATTTCCAGTGCTGAATTATTTTTCTGAGAAAAATATGGGTTTTTAAAGTTCTTTCCCCCTTTTTAATCCCTCTTGCAAAATACAGCTTCTTTTTTCAGTAACGTATACAGAATCAAACATGATAACACAGAATGAGAAAAGCCATTTTGTATGAAAGCATTTCATAGATTTTTTTAAAATGGTTCCACTGCCACAGAAAATTTTCAGCTGCCATCCTTTCAAAATTCAAAATTTAGTTACCAGAGGCCAATAATTGCATACCTAGTTTTATTTATTTTATTTTTTATTATTATTTTGATGTGGATTTTTTTAAGAGACTTCTGTAAAGGAATGCAAGAAACATGTTTGTCTGTTTTCAAATTATGCTATCAATAAATTGGTTTTAACCAAAGATTTGCTACTATGTGTTGGTTTGTCTATAGATTTAACAAGAATAGCCTTATAGAATGCTCAGACCACTGAACATAAATAACCTTTTAAAAATGACTCTTACTGTATGTCTATATGACTGGGCCTTAGCCCTTGTTTATTGTGAAACAATTAATAAGATTGTTTAAAGCAATGAAATACTATAGGTCCAGAAATCTGATTAAATATGTTATAGTCGATGTGATTCGTAATCTACACGTTACTTAAATGAAGCCTATCTTATCAATTCTTCTGTAACTATTACAATCACCAAGCAAGAAAAGAATATGTCAATCTTTTAAGCATAGGTTTCTCTTCTATTTCTGCCAGCATCAAGGGAACAAACAACCCTGACTATTGTTGAAATTCTAAAATAAAATAATATAATAAGGCACACAAAACTACTTTAGTGCCTCACTCTCAGTGCTTTCAGTGGGAGTTAGGCACCTAAATTCATTTTTGGGTTTACCCCTGCACAATACAGGCAAAAGTACATTGATGTGGGAACCATTATATTCCATTGGGACCTCTGCTTTCGACATATGACTTTACCTCATTATAGGAAAAAAAAAGAAAAAGTGGTTCAATACACAAATTTTGACGCAGTTTTTGTTTCTATGAGCCAAGGATCTTGGGTGCTTAATTGCCATGAAAAAAGTAATACATCTAAGTAATACTCTCTGACTCACTTGTAAGAGCCACTGGAATATGTGAGATTACGGTATTTTAGTACTTTTATTTCTATTTTTCTCCAAAAGTTTGAAATTAAAATTATTATGAAACATATTCACTTAATTGTTTCAAGATTCAGAAACCTTTGGTTCAAATTAATTTAAAGATAAGACTTGAGTTGTTTCCTTTTTTTTCTAATACTAGATTATTTTTTCCTCTAGCACTTTGTCCATTATTCTTGTCTGTTTATGCATGTTGTGCTAATTTTAGCTTTGTCTAGCCTGCTTCTATACTGAAAAAAACCCCTCTTAATTCATAATTCAAAGAGCACAAAGCCAGCAAATACTAAAGTAACTTTTCGTGCAACATCTATGATTAATTATAGCTTATTTTTTCTACAATCTCATGCTACGAAGAATGAGGATGTTTCTCACAAAGAAGAGGTTGCTAAAGAGCCATTCATTTTGTTTTGTTTTTTCTTTGTTTTCTTCTTTGATTTGAACAGAGATGGAGGTTTCGGCATGTAATACCATTGCAAATGCAAAGGCAAATTCAATAGCAGATGCAATTCAGGAGGTTCTCTAGAGTATCTGAAGTCTTAGTGTAAGTAAAATACTGTGACTAGAGCAGGAATGTTAAACAGAGAGGCTACATTTTGGCTTTGGCACAAGCAGGAATGAGAGTGTCACTCAAGGCCAGTATCTCTACCATGGTGCCGTCTCACTTGGACCATGGAGGAAGCAATCTCCATAACTCCCATGGCATTTTCCTGCTGCTTCTTCTCAGCATTAGATTGAAGCGAATGGAAGCATAGCCTCAGTTGCATTGGCATCAGTTTGACACTAATTTTCTGTTAGTTCCTAGGTAAGTACAGAGGTTCAGAGAGTAACATATGCTGCCACCTCCTTCTGGAATACCAGAACTACATGAAACTGCATCAGCTGGCAGGTTAGCTTAGGATAATATGATGTGAGAGTCCATTTATTTATAAAACATTATAAAAGAAAGAGTGAAGTGATAAAGCAGCCCTGATTTGTTCTCTTCCTTTAATGAACTTCTAGATCAAAAGCAAAGTCAACGTATTTCAAGTTCGTAAGCTATATAGACAGTAAGTGACAGATTCTACTGCCGGTTTCTATTCACTTTGAGCAGTAACTTTTATCTTAGAGAATGCTACTGATGCCAGAATAGTATTTGAGATACTTAAGGATAACAGAATCCTGTATTAATGCAACACTGTTCCAGATTCAATCTGATCGCTTCTGTTAGTCACATGTAATATTTATGTACCTTGTGTAAGAGATAGTAAGCAACTATAAGGCATGAAAATCTGATTTCAGTTTCACCGTATCTGCAGGATAATCTGTAAAGTTTGCAACAGAACAACTTGTTTCCCTAAGGGCCTGACCAAGCCTAGCTAGCCTTATTCAAAAACCATCCTCCTTTTTATTCTAAAGTGAGGAGGGCTGAGGGCTGCAAGTCCCTGAGCATGTCTGGCAGGCAAAGCATCATCAGAGAGGAAGGAGAATGAGAAAGGCCAGACTGCTCCGTGTAGCTGAGACTAGGAAAATCTACCTCGAAACAGTGTCTAGAGAGAAGGGCTGTAGGCAAGAAATGACACCTTCGTATCAATACTGAATCTGTAAAATTCCCCATGCCTTGTTATTGTCTTTGTCTATTTAAAAATTACTAGTGTAGAAAAGGAAAGTAGATGTCAGACAAAAACCAAAGAGAATTAAGATAAATCTTTAATAATCCCATTTAACTGCTTAGTTGTTGGGGTTTTTTTAATTACATTTGATACCTGTAAAAGAAGGAAACTAGCTTAGTCTTTTGAGGAAAGACTTAAGAAGTGGTGTTCGATAGTTACTTAGATCTTCCTAAGCAATAATCAATAAAGATTTGCAGCTTATGGAGATGTAACCTAAAATGTCTTTATATCTCATGGAAACCTTTCAAGTCCTGCTGCCTAAGCATGGATACCTTTATGTAACAGTAAGGTATGGGGAAGAATGACTAACAAATAAAGCGGTCAAATAAGGAAGTGGGTTTATTTCCTTTTCCATAAACATCTTGAGACAAAGTATGTCACATTTAATTTTATTATTTGCATAGTGTTTGCTGTATTGACATATGAAAAATTTAAGTTATACAAGATATGGCAATGTAACTTCTAAAAGCTGCTTTATTACATTTGGGAAAGAAGCACGCAATCTTTGATGAAGTGGACAGTTTTAGAGATCCTTGAGACAATGTAAAAGTACATATCATGGCTTTTTAAAATCAACTTTTAAAATTTAAAACTGCATTTAAAATTTTAAAATAAATGTGAGATTGCATGATGCACTTTCCAGTATTAGAAAAAAAAATATTATATCAGCAATAATTTGGGTACATGAACAGTCATTTAGAAAGCAAAGAGAACATCACTGAAATACAACAAGAAAAATCCTGTTACTCTTTTTTTATTTTATGTTATTGACAGTATTGATGACCCCTCATTCAAAAACCAAAAGCATCATCTACTCTTAGCTCAAAAACTGACACTGATAGACTTTGGATCAAAGAGTGTTTGAATTCAGGTTTTAATAGCCATTGGAATTCAATAGTTTTTCTTTTTCTTTTTCTTTTTCTTTTTCTTTTTCTTTTTCTTTTTCTTTTTCTTTTTCTTTTTCTTTTTCTTTTTCTTTTTCTTTTTCTTTTTCTTTTTCTTTTTCTTTTTCTTTTTCTGTTTTCTTTTTCTTTTTCTGTTTTCTTTTTTCTTTTCCTTTTTCTTTTCCTTTTTTCTTTTTAATTTTATTTTTTTATTATTTTGTTATTATTATTTTTATTTTTTCCTTTCCTTTTTCTTTTTTCTTTTCCCTTTTATTTTTAATTATTATTTTTTATTTCTTTCTTCTTTTTTCTTTTTTTTTTTTCCATTTCCCTTTCTTCCTTTCCTTTTCCTTTTCCTATTCCTTTTCCTTTTTCTTTTCCACTTCCTTTTTTACAGGGGTTCTCATTCTAGCTCAGTGAAATTCCAGCCCTGCCTGTATATATTGCTCTCTACACCTGGAGAAAAAGGTTTCTGTATCTCCATCTGTAAACAGGAGATCATAGCCTACATGTTGTGAAGAGATGTATAGTTTTGAACATTTCATTGGTTGTGCAAAAGTTTGATGCACAAAGTTTATTACTCAATTTTTACCCAGTGTAGTTTTGTGTACACTTGTACAGAGGAAGCTTAAAAATATCTATGAACTTAGAAATAGACTTTATGCACTGTATGCTGCATGTAATCTTACAAAATATCCCAAGAGATATTGAAAAGATGAAGTTGCTGAGGACTTTAATAGAAAACACAAGAGCTCTGCCTTTTCAGAATTTTCTGTGGTTTTATGTGTAGAAAAAGCTTAGACAGTTTTAAAAATCTAGAAGATAGGTCCAAAAGTATATTTCAAAACTTTTCATTCCATTCCAAACCATTTTGTGTGAAGAAGCTGTTTGTTTACAGGATTTTACCACAGCAAACATACAAATAGTGATAAATATTCCCATTTCTCATTAACCTGGTAAAATGTGTGGATCTAGGGGATTAATCTGGTTCAAATGCTGACAGAAGTTTCTTGCAGAACAACATATGAAAGCAAAAAGGATACTCCTACTGTTGACTAGTATATGTTTATCAAGATGATCTACTATGGTGGTATGCTCACTGTAATAACAACCTTAGGGGTCAGAATAAGGCAACTGATTATATATTAAAATATGTATTTAAAAAATTTAAAATGTAAAGTTTGATTGGGGTTGACATTTGCAGACGTACCTGGGGTGGAAGTTCTAAATATTTTCACCTGCCTTTGTTGTTTTTCTTGGTCATAACTATTGATTGCTGGGTTAAAATCCTTCTTATCTCAGGCAGTTCTAAAAACCACTTTCTTAGAGAGTATTTTAAGTGGAAAGTAGCAATTCTTAAAGGGTGTAGAAGGTGCAGAAATTGGACACAAATACAAATATATAGATTTGCATTTCTAATACCAGAAATAAAAGTTTTAGTTTCAAGTACCTGTTTAATCCTCTCTCTAACAAAAATATGGCATAATTAATGAAATAAATATGTAGACAGTATTGAAAAAAACCCCCAACTGTTATCTGAGCAAACACAAAAATTTCTTTGTGAAAGAAAGAAATCATGCAGGTAAGATTTATATTACCCAGTTCTGGTTGTTAAAAGGTGTTCTGTTTGACCTGTTTATCTAGGCTTTCTCTAGTGAATGCAGCATTTTATTGATCATTCCAAATAAAACTTATGTCCTTCAGAAAACTTAAGATGAGATTAATTGCCATCTGAAGTTCCCTGGCTCTCTCCATCAACTATAGAGGGAATCGGAACAATTCCTCTTAAAAAGGTAGCTAAGTTATATGAAATTAACTTCTCCTGTGTAACTTTCTTGTTCATTTGGGAATTAGTTTGCCCAGAGTGATCCACAATGCACACATAATGCCGTTGTGTATAGCTGTTTGAAGGTGTGGACCACCTTATGGGATATGAATGTTTTAAACACTTTGTTGCAGTTGCTGCATGTTGTTGGCATAAAGAGTAATAATATGACCAAAATAAAACCATGGAGGTATTATTTTTATCAGTACCTGTACAGTTTTTATATTCAACTAATGTATCTGCAAAGAGCTGTCAAAAAAAACATAAGGCAGCATAGTAGAAAATTGCATTACTATTCCACCTCCCCCCACAAAAAAGAGGCATACAGACAGACACAGACAGACAGGCTGAGAAAGAATAAATTACATGAAATAATTTATAAAGGTAGAATATTGAAAAAAAACAGTCTGTTTAGATTTTAATCCAAAGAGATAGAAAAGCGAAGTTAAGGAAAATTTCTAGCATGTCACTTCTGCATGGCCTGACTACCTTTTTGTGTTTATAACATTAAAGTCAGACAACTGCTAAAAGACAGCTCATCACATCCCAACAGATGTGATTTAGACACATCAGTTTTATTCATTTGAATGGAATTTGGTTTTTTAGTGCTCAGCAATTTGCTTTCTGTATTTAATAAAATCATTGATTTAATAAGCAATCAGGGTAGACAAAATGTACTCAGATTTAAAGAATATAAATAAGAGAGGGAATTGTAGTAATTTAGAAATTGTTTTAATAATGTTTTTGTTATTATTATGCAAATACTTAATTAGAAAAATCAATTCAAATTGGTTTATAAACAAGTTAAGATGGTGAAAAAAACAATTATAATAACAGAACATCTGCAAAAATAATCTGAAAAACACACTGTTAGTATTCTGAAATCTAGTCTGAAATAGTACTCTGAAAGCAGAAATAATAACAGAGGCTTTGAGAATAAACTGGACAGTAAAGCAGTATGATAATATAATGCCTATTTTGCAATTCAGTTTACAACAGCAATTGTTCTCCAAAATGCTACTTGAAAACTTCTCAAGTTTTTTTTGTTGTTGTTTTATAAACTATAATCAGGAGGGAACAATTTAAGGAAATAATTTTAAAAGTTTTACATGGATAGTTTGTCTGGACAAGGATGAACAACAGTGTGATGACTGTTTAAAACCATCAGAAGAGCTAGTTAATATCACACAAAGATATATAACATGTAGGAAGGGATGAAGCGAAGAAGTGTAGGCCAGATGTCTTGAAAACCTTCTTAGCTCAAAAAGAATTACTAAGCTATGGAATTTCCTCTTGAGAAAAGTGTTTAATTCTTATCACTTCAATCTATAAAATTAAGACAAGTGCTATGTAAAACTTTCTAATAGTTATGAAAAAAACTAATTTCTTCATAATAAACTTTTAAACATTAACTATCATGATTTCTTATAAGTGTTTTCAAAGGTGTGTATGTGGAATTCAAAGTCAGAGGTCTGGATTTTATGTCTGTACAAAACATGAACATATTCCCCGACTTTAAAGCATTGATGAAAAAAACCCCTATATTTTTTATCCAATTCTCATATTATTTGAATGGAAAACATAGCAGTAATAGTACAAAAAAGAAACTACATCTGAGAATGTGGCAGCTAGAAACCTGCTATACTATAATCACAAATTTAATAAAATCCATATATACATAGCCATTTATCTTGCAGGCTTTTTGCTGTTTTTCTCATTTCTGTTTCTTTTTTTGAAATAAAGGAATATTGTTTCACTCAGTTGAGTGAAATCCTATGGGAATTTAATGGAATAAGTATGGCTTCACTTACTGATATTATATAGTACTAGTAGACTATAATCATTTTATCAGGTCACTAGAAGACACTTTTTTTCCCCCCTTCCTGGGTGAATACTAGAAGCTAACTACTGCAATAAATCACTTTTTCTCAGTGTAGCAAAACCAATATGTATGAGGTCAAATGTATCATAGCAAATGCCATGAAAAAATGGTAGCTTACTCATGAGATATGACGATTGCATATCTTACCAGCTTCAGTCTGACTTCGTTCGCTTTGTCTTTATAAAAAATAAGCATTTGATTAAGGTCTCAAGAGGTTTTTTTATAGAAGTTTTCTCTTTTTTTTGCTTTCTCCTTAATATTTCCCAACACTTACTATCAGTGCATTGGAACCATTTTGAACCAGCAGTATGACTCATGTTGGGATACATCCAAAGGCAGCAGGCAGGTAACTTTTCTGTTTGGCATAGGAGGAGACACACAATAATCATAGCCGGTGTTCACTGGGCACAAAATAAGCCCTAGCAGCCTTAGCTGCAGTGGGGGAGACCAGTTAGACAGAAAGGACAACACATTTCTGACTCAACAGTCTTTTTATTTCACCTGTTTTGTCTCTATGGCTTCAGAAGGTCCTCAGGTAACATGAGTGGCTCTCATCTGCAATTAGGAGGACTAAAATGTAAGAGAGAATTCCAGTCACCTAGACTTAGACCAAGCTGGTTAGGCTAGGTTAGACTACACTAGAGTCACTGTCTCTCTCGAGATACTTGTGGAATCTTTATGGATTACTGAGGGAACCTACACATCTAGTTTGTATGCATTTAGCCCAATTTTGGCATCTAAATTTAGGCAAATGTCATCTAACCTGAGTTATTTTATTCAAACAAAAGATGAAGTTTTCCTTTACTTTTATAAAGATGAGAACTGAGGATTCAAGGATATCATCAAATATAAAAGTACTCTGCTCTCAATATATAGTTCTATGTGATTAAATATTCAAGTAGAAAAACATGAACTGTCCATTTTATTGTTGTGTTTGATTTTAGTCAAGATAGAGTAGCTATCTTCTTATGGAAGGGCTTTCAAAAGGCTTGATAATTTTGTATGGGTTTTTCAAATGTAGCCCTAGACTTTGCCTTACTGAAAACAGTTTCATCTGTACAGACTGTTTTTGCAGATTGTATCCTTCTTTTATATTTTCAGCTCACATACAACAGGAATGTGAATATTTCAAGCAGATCTTGTTAAAACGCACTTATTTTGCTTATGCTACATTACCTTGGAGTAGGGGAAAAAAAAACTTGAAGAGACAATTATAGAAATTATTTCTAGCAATCATTAAAGTAAACACATATGGTCTGCAAGGTGTAAGGCATTTAAACATTGTCTCTCTAGCTAATTAGCTAATAGTTCCTTTTGAAGCAAACAAGTATGTAAGTGCACTATATGAAACAGCAAGTTACACAGTTTGGAAGGCCAGCATTAAATTCTTTTTAAAAAAACATGAAATCATATACACCAAAAAAGAATCCACTAAGCACACTGAAAGATACTGCCTCTTCCTGCAAAGAAAGCTCTGTTTCTTTTCACTGTGATAGATGCAATGACCTCTATGCGCCAGGTTAATTTGATGCAAACAAATTGATAGTCATCATAGAGCCATCAGTGTTCAAATATGCAATTGGTGGTTACTAATTTAATGTACCTGTCAGAAAACTGAATCTAAAATAAGAATACAAATCTTGCAAAAACGTGTCATCTCTAAAACAAAGAAAAGCTCATATCTAAGATCTCCTTAAGCACTGAATAAGTCTTGTTTTCTAGTGGGAGGCATTAAAATGCTTTTAAATATTAAAACGTGACCATGGGGTACAATATATTATCAAAGTAGTTCTCCCCACCATTACCCCAGTTTCCATTCACATAAATTTTTTTTGTTAACAAGATTTCTGCATATGTGCATGTCCTGTTTTCTTGGTGAAGAATTTACCCCTAAGAAGTTTTATCCTGCTGACTACATTCCTAGTTGATGATAACACAATCATGTTAGCTATATCTAAATCATATGCTGAATAAATCCAGTGTTTGAAGAGTGCACTCTGCAGTAGAGAGTACAAAACATGCCTGAGGTTTATTTGTGAGAAATAATACACAAAAGCATGTGATCATAAAAGGTATGTGTGTAGCATGCAGTACCTAGTGACAATAATTATTCCTGAATGTTTCAAGATCTTTCAGTATTTTTACTTTTATTATTCACAGGTACTTGTATAGAAGAAAGCTTTTTTTAAGTGTATGAATAAATACAGAAGACCAGTTTTGGTCTGGCAGACAAAAATTTGATCAGAAAATTAAATTGTCACCAGTCATATTTTTTTCAGTGTTTGCTGGTTAAGTACTAGCTAAAATAGAACTTCATCTGGGCACTATAGGGTGGATGGGAATGAGGACAAGAGAAACCATAAGGAAGTAATACCCTTGGCCAGAAGGCGTGTTGCTGGGTATTGATCTCATTTGTGTGGTCTGCCATTAAATATCCCTCAGGAAGTGAGCCTGAATGCAATGTAATCGAGTCAAATGGCTTCTATTCATGCAAACTATAAAGATTAATAACTCATCTGTGAAGAGAATCCCATATTAAGTCATGGACCTAGTTTGCCTCTGAAGAGAGGGAGAAAAGGTAGTCATATGATGTCTCAAACTAAAAAGTCAGCAACATGAGTACATCTTACTGCTCTATATGTCATTAATATTGAGCATTCATGACACCTGCATGCCATTCTAGAGCTAGGAAGTCATTAGACATGGGTTAGAAAGAAACCTGCAAAAAATTCAGGTTGCGTTGGTTGGAAAAGCAAACATCTTGAAGATGGTCATGGTATTATACAAATTAAGGACATTTGTTTAACAAGTTTCCATGTGAACCATAACTCAGAGAAACTCAAAATTACCAATTATTTCTATATACTTCAGTCCTGAGTCCAACTTCCATACATTTCAGTTACTATAAATAATATTTTCCTTATATGCCTACTCTAATACTGTGCTCCTACAGTATTAGAGTAGTACTTGACTATCATAGTCCATTTGGATGAAATTTTTTAGCAGTTCACCTGAACCTTGCACTCATAACATTATCTCTAGGAAGCTGTGACAACTGAACACTGATATTTTATCAATTTTTGTATGACTGGAGAATAGGAAGCATTCTGTGTTGTTATCTTTGCAAATAGCAAAATTGCATATAATTTAGAGCATTTAAAGGTGTTGCAAAATGCTAGGGGAAACAACTGGGTATTTAGAGTTTTCAAATTAAAAAACATATGATACAATTAAAATATATTGGAAACACAACATTGTTTCAAAGGATTCCGTATTTTCTCTATGCTTTGCAAGTCTGACTGGCTTAGCATATGTTCTTTGAGCCTAGTTACTGCTAAGGAAAATGTCAAGCAATATGACACATTCATTTTTCTCATGATGCTTGATACTTAAAAATGTTACTCGGTTGGAATTCTGAGGACAGATCATTAGTAAGAGTCAATATTGACATGTTTGTATTTAACATTAATGTTTTTGTACTCTGTAGTTTTTTTCTGATTGAAAACTCTTAAATGCCCTTTGTTTTATTTGCCTAAAAGATCAGACTGAAAAAGATGGAACCCAGTTCATGAAGAAGAACTGCCCGGTGGTTCTCACTGAATTTATATTTATTATTATTTTGTACTTAAAACCTATTAATATAACATATAAAAACAAGAAAAAGAGTTCTATTATTTTACCTTTAAACAGCACATAAGTCAGGACGTTTTTGAAAATAAGCTGAATCACTGTAAATGTTCTCATAGCTTTTTCTTTCATATACTGAAATATTTTATTTTTTCAGAGATATGTTCAGCATAGCATGAGTAGTTGTACCAAGATAACTTGAAAACATTAACTTACACTTTTAGTTTGAGAGAATTTTGTTTTTGTGGGAGATGGGAAAAAAATAAACTGAATCTCTATTTTTCAAATATGACTGTTACAAAATGTAGTATTTCATAAATTACAAAATTTTGTAGATTATGCAGATGATCTTTTTATATCACTCATTCAAATACATACCAGACTGGAGCTGGAAATTTATTTCCAGTTTTTCATTATTTAAGACCACTTGTCTATTTAAATGCAGATCATTACAATTTTTTCGTGGCTCTCATTGTGGTCCAGTTTATAAGCACTGAATTAGTGTCATCAAAATAAGAAAATTAGAAGGAAGTAACCTGTGGTTTCCATTTGTTCACTGAATGATCAATACACTCTTCAGCAGTCTCTTACATCTTTTGAGAACATCTTGTGAAAAAATCTATTCATTTGGGTCAAATTGTAGTGATGTTTCCATTCAATCCCTTGCAAGTTCCATCTTCTATAGTTATTTTGTTTACATATTTTGCTTGACTGAATGAGATATGAAGAACTTATCTTTCAAATAATCAATGGCTTCATTAATCACCCACTAGTACTCCCTGATGGTTTCAGATTTAAATAGTTTTCAGGAAGAAAAATCATTAAATCTTCATGTTAAACTGCTTTGGATCATTTTTTTCTGGGAAGAAATCGTGTCGGAAATTTTGGCATCTTACATAGGGTTCCTCAGGGTGTTATTACAAGGTAGTCTGGTAAATCAATCTCTGAAAGAAGTTTTCACTTTGCAAAATCAGTTGCTGTTACTTAACTCATTTTACACATAATTTCCAAAAACTTGAAGTGGTAATAGTGTAATGGAATTTCAGCTCTCTTAAAGTTGAGTATCTAAGCTGTATCTCTATGAAAAAAAAATTAAACAGTGCATTGCAATGCATTTGTCTATATCGTTAAATTGATAGGATGGTCCTTGGCATGGTTTTGTTCTGGGCCAGCTAGCACTCTTCTAAACAATTCATTTGCTTTGGGATTTCACACAAGCCAGGGACTGTTCCAAAAAGTCAGTCTGGATGTAAGTTTCTAGTCTGGAGAATAAGAAAAGTTAATATTACAGACATGACCCTCCTGCACTGGTTCCTCTTAAGTGCCAGAGAATGGTCCTTAGCACATTTAGTTTACTAGTGCAGCTGTAGTTCTAGTGTGATCTAGGAATGTAGATTCCACATCAGTCACTGGAGAGGGACTGTGTCATTAATCCTACTACCCACCCCATCTCCAAGACCTATCTTTACGTAGAAAAAAGCACCATCTGAAAATATCTTTCTCTTAATTAGAAGGAACTGAGATAACTAGATAACTAGATTTGAAAAAATGCCTAGCTTGCAGATGACTAGAGTTTGCTAACTGCACCCTTACTGGTCCTACAAAAATTGAAATAGGAGCTTAGGAGGATTAGTCACAGGAAGAGCTATCTGTCTGCATACATAAAAGAGAACTTTAAAGATCCTTTTAGGTTCAATTACCATATTGCCTCTGATGAATAGCTTCATATTTCAGTATACCTATCTTCAAAATGGATACAATGCTTGCAAATTTCTAGTAACATTTTGTAATTCAACATTGTGAATGCCTGGTAGATCTTAGGCAATATCGTTAGATTAAAAAAAAAAAGTGTTTTTCTAAAATCTGTTGTGCTATGAAAATGTGAAAACTGAGCCATTATAAAACCTTCAAAATTAAGTAATATCACTGATGTAAAATGGTCATTCCTTTTTCAATATTAACTAAGCCCTTATCAATTCAAAAAAAGGAAAGGACTTTAGTGGTTTAGTTGCACTAAATAGGAATATTGGCTGAAAAAATAATATCTCTTTAGACGACCAGCAAAATACTCTGTGTTCGTATATTAAATGACTAATAAAGAACTGAAAATGGCCATTGCAGGCTGTAATTCATGTTCTGTTGTATCCAGTAGGAACGAGCATTTTAATCCAATTGAAGTCTGAGATTGATGTCCAATGTAGACCTTGGAATGAAAGAGTATCTATCGGGGAGAAGAATGAGCATGAAATTATTGTGCTGGGGAAGCTTGAAGCAGTGATTCTGGAAAATCCCAGAGAGATTTGACATGTTGTACACATCACTGTGGCAGATCGGCAGAAGCACAGGGAGACAGAACTATTTTAGAAGTTGCAAAAATCTTAACTAAAAGAAATTTGAGGAAAGTAAGAAAAAGTGATGATAGAATAACTGGGGCATTATTCCTCTACTTTGCATTATAACACTGTATACAAACCTAAAGAAATAAGACACGAAAACATTGAACAATTCTGCTTTACTCTCTTTTTCTCAGAGGGTTCCCAGGCATTCCCTGATATCCTGGACTGTTTTCCGAGAAGGCCCAGAAGCTCCCAAAGCACAACGCACAGACCATGGTACAAACTGTCATATCTGTTGGCTGCACTCAGGGAGCTGTGCTCTAGGCTTAGCTCTTACAAATTTCTCTCCTGAGCACCAGCAAAAAGGGTGCTTGACCCTTCCCAATCAGGGGGCACCTGCAACAAAAGCTCCAGGCACCCTGTGTCAAGGGCACCCAATCATGCTCTTCAGAAGCTGCTAGAGCTTCCTCAGGCCCACACCCATGTGGTTCCCTCATGAAGGAACCTCATGAAGTTCAACAAGGAGAAGTGCAAAGTCCTGCACCTGGGGAGGAATAACCCCATGCAACAATATATGCTGGCAGCAACACAGCTGGAAAGCAGCTTGGCAGAAAAGGACTTGGGGGTCCTGGTGGACACCAGGTTGAACGTGAGCCAGCAATGTGCCCTTGTTGCAAAGGTGAATGGTATCCTGGGCTGCATTAGACAAAGTATTGCCAGCAGGTTGAGGGAGGTGGTCCTTCCCCTCTGCTCAGCACTGCTGAGGCCACACCTGGAGTACTGTGTCCAGTTCTGAGCTCCTCAGTACAAGGGAGACATGGAGAGAGTCCAGTGAAGGACCTCTAAGATGATGAAGGGACTGAAGCATCTCTCCTATGAGGAAAGGCTGAGAGAACTGGAACTGTTTAGCCTAGAGAAGAGAAGGCTCAGGGGGGATCTTATTAATGTATATAAATACCGGAAGGGAGGGTGCAAAGAAGATGCAGCCAGGCTTTTTTCAGTGGTGCCCAGTGACAGGACAAGAAGCAATGGGCACAAACTGAAACACAGAATGTTTCATCAGAACATCAGGAAACACTTTTTTACTGTGAGGGTGACTGAGCACTGGCACAGGTTGCCCAGAGACATTGTGGAGTCTCCATCCTTGGAGATACTCAAAAGCCATCTGGACATGGTCCTGGGCAACTGGCTTTGGGTGGTCTTGCTTGAGCAGAGAGAGGGACAAGGTGACCTCCAGAGGTCCCTTCCAACCTCAAGTATTCTTTGATTCTGTGATTCTGCGCTCCCTGCTCCCCTGTTTAGACGTAGCATGATGGCAAACCTACTGTGTTAGACAGATCCTCTGTGATCAACTGCACAAATATAGCCATCCAGAGAGTTTGTCTAAATCAATTTCTCCAGTCTGCATGGTTCCAGAATGGGTATTAATCTAACAAAATTGTTCACATTGTAGAATTCTGGTTAATGGTTTTCTACACTATTTACGTAAATCTCATGCCTGTAGGCATTCCATATATAAACACCCTCTATAAACAAACACAGATACCTATATCTGTCTGGGTTGTATGTTTACCAGACATGGTGATAATTACTTAATGTTGAACTGTACATATCACAAGATTCTTAAGATTCTTCTTTGAGCACACCTCTTTGCCAGATCTTATTTATGCTGTTGGAGAGCTTCTAAAAGTTTCACAATTTGTATTTAAACAAGGGATTTTAGTCATTTCTCCTAATTCTAGCCACATAAAATAGCTTAGAATCTCTCAGTAGTCAGTATAAAGAAATAAACATGTCTACAGAATGACTAATCTAATTCTAAGGTGGATATGATAAATTTTTCTCTAGAGATACATCTGTCATTCTGTCAATTACAGCAGAATGGGAATGGGTGGCTGCCTCACTTTTGACATCCAGTTCTTAGATTTTACATGACTACAGTAAAATGAGATGAATTCTAGCTTAGCTATCCACATATAGATGATGGAAGTGCTGAAAATTAAAGAAAAGCTGAAATAGCACTTTGATCGGAGTATTAGGAAAATTCGTTTTGTTGAGGTATTTTATTCAACAAGTATTGTCCTTGTCAGTCAGGAGCTTTATTGTTCTTCTGATCAATTTAATAAAATAATTCTAGGGTGTCAAATGTTGCTATCTTCACAGAAACAGAAATAATGGCTAGGCTGCAAACTTTATATCGCTTTGGAATAGTTTAGTTCAATCCATTGAAAATATTAACTGTACAGTTGGCACTTTCCAAACAAGACAGGATATGTAAATATTTACACATAGTTGTTGGCTTGTACACTTTTCTATGGCATCTTTGCTCTACTTCTGGACTGAAACTCGATAAAGAAAAATCTAAATAAAAAATGAGATTCTTACTTTTATGGTTTATTTTTCTTGTAGAAGAAGGTTGCAGTAGCAGCACCAAAAAGGCATTGATGTTATTTTTGCTATCTAAAAGTAGCTGATGTTTGGAATATCTGGGTCAAAACCTTTCATTTGTGTGGGTTTTTTCTTCTATTCTATTGATTCCTTCATGTTTCACATAAACATGGTTTCTAACAGAGAAGAAAAGCGGGCTTTCTTATGACAAGCTATGTATAACATCCATGAAACCATAGCTCCTTTTTTCATTTGTCATCCTTTGTAGTGTTTGTGCACTTCCATCATGGTGCAGAACAAGGACTAATGAAAAAGAGAAAAAAATCTCAAAGAGATTACTAGTTTAGCATGAAACATGAGAAAACACAATATAGGCCCCAGAGGGTTTAAGATTCTTCAGCTTCATTGGCTATAATCTCAGCATACCAGCAGCATGATCCTTGTCAGGTCTTGTGGAGACATCATAAGAAAAGGAAGTTTTAAGAGAGGTTTGGAAGAGAATTATGGGGATGCATTTGTAGATATCCGTGAGACATCACGCAAGAAGGGAAATCCCTCAGAAAACTAATGAGTAAGAGATGTTTTATATGTCAGTCAGAGGCATAAACTGATCTTTGTACAGTAAAATGGAGATAACCTGTGAAGGATTTCAACAATCAAAACACTTATGTTTGCTGTGATAGGGAACCAACAGAGGTAGGCAAAGAGGCCATCCAACATCAAGGGAGCTGGTATGTTCAGCAATATTCTGCAGAGTCATGTATCGACAGGACCATATATACTTAAGACCAGAAAAAAGGCAGCTGTAGTAAGCATGGAGTAAAATGGTAACATCAGGTTCAGAGTTTCAGCTGCCTGTATAGATAGAAAAGTCTATATCTTATAGATATTCTGCAGAAACCTAGATATAGCTTTGATCTCAAACATCAATCTGTAGCCCCCACTAAAATTACTATCGGTATTGTCAAAGTAGCCATGTGAATGCTAGTAAAATATACCATCCTTCAGTTCAAGAAAAAAGATTCCAGGTGGTAGATAGAGGGATTCTGACAGTCACTAAAAGTAACTTTATCTTTTTCATATGACTCAAATGTAAATCTGCTTGCAGTAAAAACCGGTGATACTGTCTGGCCTTTAGTTCTTCTACCTTTGTGAACACAGAGCAATTCTATGAAGCCATGATCTTTTTCCTGTGTTTATTACCAACCTAAATTCATATGGAGTAACCTAAATTCATATGGAGTAAGAAGTAGCCATACAGTTTTTAAGTTGAAAGCCAAAACAACTTGGTTCCAAGGACCATTTAAAAGCCTGTCTTCCAAGAATTAGATCTTCCTGACATTTTTTCCCAATGTCATATTCCTCATGTCTTCCTGAGGCTTTTAGCCTTCCTTAATGTTTTTTCCTATTCCTTTCCAGCCTTTTCTTCTTCTTCTCTTTCCTTCTTTCCTTTGTAGGGTTCCTGTGCAGTCATACCAAACCAATTTGTAATGCTTATATCGGCACAATCACCATTCATATATCTGTGTCTTTGCTTAATTGACCTTTTTTCAGTCCTTTCTCATTCATATTTCATTTACTTATTCTGGTGCTTCTTCTTAATGTGTACATTTTGTCCTCTTGTGCCTTACGAGCAACAGATACCATAAGTATCTATGTAAACATTTAGGAAAGCATAAATATTTTGCTGCAACGCTAAATGTGAAACCATCTTGCTGGGTTTAAAAATGATGTTGCAGAATGAAACCGACAATCAGCTTTTTTCCAAATGAATCAGAGACCTCTATGTCTCTGCACCCTTTTCTGTCCATTTAAAAGACAGCTGCGTACTTCTCTGGTGTGTGCTGGGAAGAACTGAGATGAATCACCATCTGTTTATGAAAGTGTTTTATGTAAACCTTTATTTTTAGATACATAAAAGACTTATGACACTTACTTCTTTAGAAAACTAAATAAAATACATTCATTACAGTTTGTATAAATTAATAAATTTTATCATCTGAGATTAAAAATAGCTTTAGTATAAAAATAAATATTGGAGTCTTGATAAAAGAGATTGTTTTTTAGAAGAAGGAGACAGGGCTTTCATGAACAAGGAATGAGAAATGTTTCTAAGCATAGGAAGAGACATGGAAAAAATAGCAATGTGAGAAGCTCAAAAGGCAGAAGATCAGAGAGGCAAGAAAAGAGCAAGTGAATGAGGGGAAAGAGGGGGGAAAAAGATCAGAAGCAGGAAATGTGAACAGCAATTTGTGGTAAAAGGAAATCAAGTAAAGCCTAGCTAATGAATGTAAGACAGGGAAGAAATCATGGTACAGTGATTTTGGCAGTGTAGTGACATAGTTACGAGCATATAGACAAAAAGGGTGTAGTCATCTTAATATAGGCAGCAGAGGATTTGCCTAAATTTCCCTACTCATCCTGGATCACCAAGAAACAGACTTTGCCCATATTTTTATTTACTCTACATGTCTATGAGACCAACTGTGGAGCTTATTCCATCAGTATTTCAAGTGCTGTCATATTATTTCTAGATATGTCATATTATCTCTAGGTACATCAGTACATATAACTACAGATTCATAGTTTATAGTTATTTAATAAAGAAGTTTTAACCATAGAATTTTTAAATGCTGCATTTTTGTATCATTCACATGTAAGAAATTTTAATTGCTTCTAACACTAATGTGCACTTCTAGTGCTAATGCAGAACATTTACAGCAGCAAAAGCCTTGATGTATGTCACACAGACATACTGACATACCCAGAAGACCAAGTAGTGACTTTCAGAGTTAAAATCCAAGTCAAAGCCAGTGTGAAATGACCACCTAAGGTATTCTAAAAAGAATATGCAGTGAAATTCCCCAATGCATGTACTTATAGATAACCTTACGCAAAAATGTGAAAGCACAAAAGGATTCTGGATTCACTATTTTGAGATTTGGGCTGTAAATGGGACATAAAAAGTAAGTGGTTGTGCCTGAATGGATTCATTTAATTTCATTTGAATTTTATGCTTTGGTGAAAACGTTGAAAAAAATGCTTGTTCACAAACTGGACTTGTACAGTTACCCTTACTCTCCTGATATTTTTCTGTAATGATTTTGTTGTTTATAGAGAATCAGATTTAGGCTTAGGTCAGCAAACACAGCAATTTTTTTTTTTTTTTCAAGTACAGCTGATTCATTTCCAAACTGCAAAACGTGAAGGAGCTCACAGATCTGAAACATATCTTCATCCCTCATGGTCTGTATCCACTTCTCTGTCCACTGGTTGTAATTCGCAGAAGTGACAAAAATTATTTCAAAGGGTAGCAAAATGTCAGAAAAAGTGTTATTAGACAAATGCATCTCACTTATTTCAGGGTGGGAGACTGCAAAGTGGCTGTAATCAGTCACAGCAGGAGTAAACAGCTATTGAAACAAGTAATTATGGTCAGTTCTTATGCTCCTGCACAGATGAAAATCTGCAGATGCCAGTCCAGTGGGTACCATGGAGGAATACGTATCAAAAGAAAATGCACTCTCAAAAAGTTGGAAAAATCCAGATCTACATATCATTGTATAACAGAATTGTCAGTACCCTATTCAATATTCAGTATGGTACATCTGATTACCTGTGGTCTATGCTCAACTGTATCCAATTACAAGGTATGTCACTCATCCCGTACAAATCTCATGCTCTCACTATTTATTACTGTAAAGTACTGACACCAAAAATGCAGTATCAAAAAACTAAAGCTGTGGGAAAATCAATGGTAAAGAACTGAATCGTATTTTGAGCCTTCAGTTGTGAAATGCTACGTACTTTATTTTAGAAAGGATCTTTCTACCATCTTTCTACCATCCCAGAGATATGTGAACAGAAGCAATTCTGTACATAATATTAAGCTTCAAACCTACATTTACTGTTACTTAGAAGGATTACCCTGCACTACTACTTTCAAAGTGTAATTTTTGAAAGATATGGTCCTAGAACAGGCACTCATGTGAACAAACAACTTGTGTCCTGAAGGAAAGAGAGATCTGGTGGTTTCATCGGGGAAAGCCCTGTGGTAACATTAGACATCTCGGCTTTCTGAGAAAGCAATTACAAGGTAGGCACGGTGGCTTATCGGCAAACTAGTCCTTACGGTTAGGGAGTGCTTATGTGACTCCCGTCCTCCCCTGTGGAGCGATCTCAGGACTTTGATTGTTCTTTCCTCCAAGACTATTGTTTGTGCAAGGGGTCGCAAACCTGTCCGCTCATCTCAAGATGTGACTGCTGCATGTAGGGTTAGGTGGAGTTAAGAAGGGTGGCTGAGCCTCAGTGCCTGCGATACGTCGAGATTGCAGCGCTGCTGCCACTGGAACTGCTGCTTACTCAGTCTCTGAAAAGGGCTATTTCAGAGGGGAGCTGGGAACCTTCACTGGAATCAGAGCAACATTGCACAGAGAAATCTACAAGATAAAAGAGCAGGTTCCCTGTCTGAAGGTTTGGGCTTATCTCTGGTTAACAAGGCTAACAAAACTGGACTTCTGTTTGCTGTTGGAAACCTGAGTAAAAGCTACTGCCTCATTGAGCTTTCTCTGCCTGCAGAGAAATGAGAATTTATTTCTTCTAAATTCAGATCTGGCTACTGCCACTCATGCCTTCATCATTCTGACACTGCCTTTCTACAGCGCATTTCATCTGGGGCAACATTGCTTTATTTAATCAGGAGATTCAGTGAACTGCAGTGAAGGCACTTAACAGTCACTTAACATGCTGAATCTTTTCACCATTAACTTTAAGCTCACTTTCTTTATAATCCATGTCCTAAAAATATTCAAGAGGTTTTAAAGCTCAGATATTAATACTAGGAGTTTGAAATATCAATTGCAGATAGTATGTTAACATCAGAAATACAGATATGCTTGCTTGAGTTTCAAAGACATTAAGTAAAAACTTCTTAGTCACAGGCCATATATGATTAAATATTGTCACTAAATAATTTTGAAGCAATAATCAACACTTTGCTATATATGTGTGAAATCTAACGTGCAGATTTACAATGTTTATTGTGCTTTATGCTTACGTGAAATAGCCTTCTATCTTACTGATGGATGGATATAGAGTAAACAATGTCACCTTCATATTTCCTTGTGGATGTGCTGTATAAACAGCTTGGCTTTACTAAAATATATATGGCTTTATTCCTAAATAGAATTTCATCAACTTTTCACTACTGAGCATTGCATTTTAAAAAATATATAATTCGGTGTACTGCTTATTTTATATGATTTTGGGAATACCTTTTTAGGTGTTAGCTTTCCTTACAGTATTTTAATGTCCAAATTTAGGTTTAATAATTTCTACAGGGAAAAAAACCCCACAACATTATTTTTTATTAACTGCATAAATAGAAAATTTAACATATTAACCCCTGATAAAAATCACTTTAAAGGAACAAATCTTACTTGATCATGAAGAATGTTTTCTTTTACAGTGGGTTACTCTTTTCCCTTTTTTTTTTTTTCTCTGAGGGTGCTGGATTAAAAGGAAAGATCTGATGTATTTATTCACAGAAAAGTAGGAAAGGACAGCAGAGGCTTCTCAGCATATAAGTGATGTTTCTTTCCTGCTGTAAACACAGAATTTTTCAGCCAGCTTTTAAAGCTCTCAACAATTCTGGTTAAGGGATGGTACTTTTAACATGATAGTACTCTCATATGGGTACATTCTATTTATGTACATTAAAAGATGGGTACTTTATACAAATAATCCCTATTTGACTCTTCTTCCAGGAATAAACTATACCAAGAAAAAATTAATACCTTTTATACTAACATAAGCACACCTCCATTAAGATTTAGCTCCTGTTTGTAGAGGCCCTGAATCTTCAAGCTGTTCATTCCTCACGCTGTTCTAAAATTATAGTTGACACCTCTGTTAGTATGCTTATTTCTGTAATGTAAAATGTTAATGGTCATATGGAACTTGAAATTCCACATATTTAGCTATATTTTTTTTATGCTTTGGACTTCAGTCACTGTAAATTAGGAGATCCCGAAATAGCACAATTTTCACATTGCTCTTTATTTATAGGTCACTCTTCATTACTAATCATAACATAAGCGGCTTATTTTCACTATGAAATAAACTCGTATTTTTCAGAGGCCAACACCAATTTTAGCAATGGGTAAATAAGCTGCATACAATAACTATTTCTAAGTGAAAGTTAAAGACCAAGAGGTGACTCCATTGTCATTTCTAGAATTAAGACACTGTCCAAATATTTGAAACCCAGCAGAAAAATGGAGCCCTCTGTGTGATCACTGCTTTCCTATAGCTTGTGGTTCAACAATCCCAGCAGAACCCAACAAGCAATGCCTGAGGCTATGATCAGATTGTTGAAGATTACTTAAAAGGATGTATAGTCCTGCTATCATCACAGAATGGTCCATTGCTTCTGAAGTGACTAACCAGCCAAGGTAATTTCTTCAGCTTGGTCTTATCTCCATCTTCTTCTCCCCATTAAAAGAAACATTAAAAATTTAGAAATGCTAGTTTGAGCTCTATCCTGAATTTTTAGCAAGTAACACAGATATAAATATTAATGTTGGCTGATAGTTCTGATACTGAATAAGCATCTCGTTACAGTCAGTGGAACTAACCTTTCCTGTTCATTTTTCTGCTGGCCTTGAATGTGACCTGTCTTGTGTGACTGGTAAAGGACAAAACTAATTCAAAAACTCCCTCTTTGGCAAATAGGAGGGCTCCACATTTGCTCTTTAATAGTCATCATATGTAGCATTTCACAAGGTACAACTAGTCTCCTTGGGTACAAAACAGATGGCTGAAACTTAATAAAAGTGATACTACTGGGAATACAAGAACGACTTCTACCAAAACTAACTTTATGATCCATTATAGGCCCCAGCCGAGCAGTTACCAAAGTGATGTGAGCTCTCGGACTGCAGCCAGGTTGGCCTCTAATCCCTGTAAAGAGATAATGTTATTATTAAACTGTTTTGGTTTTTTTTTTCCACAGCTGTCTACCTGAAAGTCTCCATTACTTCCTTTCACATATTTCCCAGATTAACATGATTTGTTGTGTCACTCAGTGCTGTTAACTTCTGTGTTGCAGGACGCTTGGGCAAGGCATGCTAGAATCTTTAGTTTTGCTAAGACATTCATTGCTTTTGAGGGAATTTTTATGGAAAATACATCACGTCAATCTTCTAGATTTGTCCAGGCTGGTCATTAGTTTCTAGGTTTACATTAAGATTTTCACTGTACAATCATGAATCCCTAGTGTTTAGGGACCAGAATGCTTCATCTCTTGCACCACTGTTTAAGAACATCACCGGTCCTAGAGGAATAGTTTTGGATATGAAAACTCAGCCTTTTAAAAAACCAGTTTTGAATGTGGCCATGAATAATCTCTACTTTTTTGTCTCCATGCAGTTTCCTTGCTGACTGTCTGCAGGGCTTTGGGCCAGAACTGAAGTTGTGCTAATGTAGACAAAGATGCCAAAGATGAGCTTTGGCAGGCAGGATCCCATGCATTCTGGTAGGCGGACTCTGGCAGCACCCGAGAACACATTTCCAAATTCATTGTCTGTATGGACAGCAAACAGCTTTTGGACTCATAAAGGTTACACTCCAGAATGCAGTGCAGGCATCAGCAGAGACCATGCTGACATGACTTGGAGCAGGAAATAAAGCATTTTTCTGTCATTATAAGTAATGATCAGAATTGCATCACTTTGACTACCAGTGTGGTATGGTAAAGACCCCGGATTGAAGCCCAATCAGAAACCAAAGACAGAACAGAAAATTAAAATTCAGGCTGTCAAACTAAAGGAAAATAAGAAGAGAACTCACTTGAGTCTGAGACTTCTGAGTCTTTGCTGTGTATCAGCATGCGGGTGCCACAGTTGCTAGCACTTTATACAATGCATTATATTATATTCAGTTGTTTAACAAATGATGTCCAGTAACCTAAGCCATCTGGATCTATCTTTCCTTTTTTTATATACTTTTTTTTTTTTTTTTTTTGCTGCCACTTGACAACTCATTGTTTTAAAATTGCTCCTTTGGCAGACTTTGCTGCCAAATGGATTTCAACTGAACTGCTCATAGCTCTTAGCAGGAGGAACTCTACTGCACACAAACCAGCAAGGGTTGCTTACTAAGTGCCTGTCACAATAGGAAACACTGCCCAAACTATACTTTGCTGTTCATAGACAATTTTGTGTAGTACTATTTTTGATGAGCTGGTGTAATTGGAATGGGTGTATTCTTAATCCAGTCCTCCACAGAATAGCTCAGAAGTTTTGTGTGAGTAGAACTACAGAAAGGAAATGTGTAATAGTGCTATACCCTTAATACCATGGAGACAAAAACCTCTATCATGGATAGCATAATAAAGTCAGTCCTAAAGAGCTCTTATGAATACCATCTTTGGTGAATGCCATCTTTGGCAACAAGGCTGAGTGATGCTATTATTGTTAAGACTGCATTCGTTTTGTTTGTTTTCTCTAAGCTATAATATGAATGATCACAGAATCATAGAATGTCTTCAGTTGGAAGGGACCCATAAGGATCATTGAGTCCAACTCCCTAAAGCAATATAAAGTAAGACACTTCCTTTTTGAATGGTCATTTTTGTTCTCCCTATCTGAGTTGGGCGTACAGCTTAAAAATAAGCAAGTTGTTGCTGAAGTGCATGGAAATTATGATTTGTGAAGTAAATAAGTAGCATTTTATGTGAAAAAGAACCTTTTAAATTGTTAATTAAAACTCAGCAAAAAGTATTTCAAGTATTATATACTTGATAGTAACACAGAAAGATTCTGTGTTAAAAGCAAACTAGCTTTTTATTAAGTGGACTGCTGAAAAATATATTCAGTCTCCATGTCATAAGTACCCGCTGCCACCTCCAAACTCTTGTCTCTGCACATGAGCATTTCCTCCAGATTCCATATCTGTGTATCTGTGCATAGCTTTTGATGAGGTATTTCTCAGAAATTCTACATTAAAAAGATTCATTTTTAAGATCATTCAAACTTATCTACAGATAAGACTGATTGCAAAAGACACTTTGGAAGGCAAAATTTTGCTTTTAATGCTGATAAGTTATCATAAGATTTTTTAAATCATGTAATCCTCAAATAAGTGTTGATTGTAAACCTTTCCTGCACACAAATAAAGATTCTGGAATGAAAAAAGTAATTTTACTAGAAGTGATAAAGAAACATGGTTCAAAGAACATACACAAATAGTAAGAGAGGGAGGTTAATTTTTTGTGGTTAAGAGAACATATTTTAGCATGTGACTGATGTTGGTAATCTCAATTATTATGGGTGTTCCACCATTTTTTTTTTATTTTATGTTATTCAGTTTACCTTTACTATACACCTAAAATTTTATTTGAACATTTAAATCACTGACCTTCATAAGTGAAGTGTAATAAAATAAAATAAAATAAATAAAAAATTAAAATTGAGCTGAACTGAAGCCCATTTGTTCTATTCACAATTTTGTTTAATTCACACTAGCTTTATAGGTAACAAAAAAATTAACTCTACAAAGCAGTGCAAATATTTTAAACAGATGGGAATTGAAATAAAACATGACTCCCTATGTTTTGGGGTTTTTTTCCCAGTATATAATGGATTATTTTCTGCTCTTTCTTTTTTCACTAGAGAATAAGAACAAAATTCCTGTATCCAGGCAGCCACAAACTTTAGCAAATTTCTCACTTTAAACTTGTGACTCAGGTCTGCCTGTAGTTACTTTAAAGCTTAGTTCACTGTACACTATATGATAAGCGTAATAATGAAAAGTTGTCAGCCCTAAGAATATCCTGGAACAAGATTAATGTCACATTTAGAAATTGTGAAAAGTGTTTATTTCACTGAAAAGTTGTACTGCCAATCCCATACAAAAGCATTTTGGGTGCTGTTGCTTTATGATCTGAGGCTAGAACAAAACAAATTGAAATTGTTTAAATCAATAACGGCTAGCAGACATAGATCTGCAATGATGTTTCTAAGAAGTTACTTTAGTTCCCGGGTTCACAGTTCTGAGTTAAGAGATAAAAGATGATAGATGGGCATAAATTATGCACAGCTTCTAAGCTTTCTGCCTTCCTTTTAAAGATTTTAAAAATTTACTCAGCTCTGACTCCTGGCTGCCTACAGCCTATTATTTCCTAATCCAAACCATGACTATGCAGCAGGAGAGTAGACCATGTTTAAAGCAGTTTCCTTTGATGCGTGAACAGTTTCTTCTTCTCCTGTCCTTGTTGGCTGGGATTAAGGCTTCTGTAGGAACAAAAGCAGCAGCACGTGACTCCACTGCAGAGCCGGGTCTCCTCCAAAAGCAAGGAGAGCTGAACTTCTGTACACCCTAGGTATTATTTGCCAAAAAAGAAAGTTGTCATACATAAAGCTGGAGCGGTGGTTACATAATAGGTTTAAAGTTTCAAACTTCTGGATGCCTAGACCTGTGAATTCTGCTCAGCTCTATTATGTAAACTGGTGTGAGCTAGCTTGGTGCTATAGCCTATTTTCTGTCTACATGTATATATGTATATACACACACAGGGAGAATATACGTAGGTGTATAATCCATATAGTGTATATGGATTATATCTATATTTATCTATATGTGTGATATCTATGCATACCTATAAGTATTTATACATATATGTATGAATCTTGATCTAGATATATAGATATAGAGATACATAGATAAACATATAGATAACTTATTTTCAATTGCGGAGCCTGTTTTTCTACTTTTTTTATAATTTGGGTACTTGAGTGTTTGCCTCCATTGTTTCTTTTTCCCATGGCCTCCACATTTGTACAATTTTCTACCATCTATTTTATCACAACTGCTCTTCTCTTGGCTCGGCTGCTTAGTAGCTGGCTCTTACATTGTTGGAACTCTTTTCAGCCTGGATTCAAATGGTACTGTTGACCTCAGTGTAACAAAAACTGCAGCCAAGATAAAGTGAACAGATATGATTAAATGATGGTATCCAGAAAAGCACTTTTATTATTATAGTTCTTTGCTGTTGATGCAAGTTGCTCACTAAGCAATGTGTTTCTTGGCCATAAACAGAACTTTTGGGGAACTGGACAGGTAAAAACAAATGCCCATCTGAGTGATTTAAGTAATTTTATAGTTCATATAAATAGGGAAAACATTTTGTAAAATCGACTAATGATATGTGAAGGGAAATAAGAAGGGAATTTTCTATTTGGAACATTCTGGATACTATGACCTAAAGCTCCTTTTCTTCATGTCTGCTATTGGGAGTCTGTTGTTGAGAAGGACTGCTCTGTGAGTTTTACAAAGTCTGGTGTTCTTCTAGGTGATTTCTCTTTCATTTCACCAAGTTGTCTTTCTTGAAATCCTGTGAAGAAGTACTGAGATATCACATCATAGGCACAATGATTTTTACAGCCTCTACAATCTCCTCTACTTACTCCTATTCAGGAAACCGTTATTACTTCACTATTTCCCAGTCCTGCTTTCATTATGCAGAGTGGAATCCACTTTCTAAAAGGTTACTGGTTTTTGTGAACTAGAGCCTTAATTAACGACGCAAAAGCTATTAGTAAACCAGGATTTTTTTTCTTATTAAAGAATTATTAATCACTTACACCTTGTTTTCCCCTCTGACTGTAAAAGTCCATTTTAATTATTTTACAGAATGAGCTATTATAAATTAAGCTGGTGCACTTATATGTCTGTGCCTCAGATGGCTTCTCTGATTTTCAGTAGTGATGGGAAAAAAAAGCCCAAAAAGTGGTACTTGGCTCCTTTAAGTTTTCTCTGTAGGTAAGCATTTAGCTTTAATTGGTTGGTGGAGCCTGCTAAGGGAAAATACTAAATCAGTAAAGCTTTCACTTGAGCCATGTCCCATTTTCGTCAGTGTTACACACTCCATGGATTACAGCTATGAACTAAATAATTTCATATCTGCCACTTATCCTTCATGGACTCCCTGTCTCAGAGTCTCTGTCTTTGGAGCACAGCCAGAAAAAAAAAAAAAAAAAAAAGAGCTCACAAAATCACAGAGATAGATAGATCTAGCTGGAGTTGGGATGGAAAAAAATACTTTTCTCTTCATCTTGGCATTTTGGAACATAACTATTTAAGAAGCTAAGTGAGTTCATAGACAGAGATCTTCCTTCACTGTGGTAAAATGATGTAAGAGAGGATTAGCTGAACTAGTAAAATGATAAACTAGTATTTCTCACAAGTCCATTGTTTTCTTGAAAAGGTATACCAAGAAACATATAAATTCTTTGTAACATGGAACATTTTATGATCTGTCCATTGAGCAAAGTTTGAGCACTAGCAGACAACATGATGTGTACTTTCCTTCCAAGATATTTCAGCATGCAAAGGGGATTTGGAGGCATGGTTCATGATTCATTTGGCCAGCTGTAGATCTCCACATATGACCTACCCAAATGTCATGAACTCTTATTAGTGGAGAGAGACATGTACTTTTAGGAATTGATTCATCCATAATAAGCATGATCTAAGTAAACCAGAACAGCCCCAATGAAAATGTTATAGTTTTCTCTTCTAATTATATGGGGAGTCCAGGGTGACTAGCTTGAACACAAATGTATGCATTGTAGCTATCTAAAGTTAAAGGATATCTAAAATTAGATTATATGAACCCCAGCTGTGAAGCCCAAAGAAAGTGGAAGTGCGATTTAGACATAGCTTTACACATCACATAAGTATTCTTCCAGTACATCTCTCGGTTGATAGGTCTTGAGTTTACTGGTAGCTGTTTTTTTTTTTTCTTCTCTGACTGTTTCTCATGTATGTTAATGGAAGTTCAGTGACATATTTGCTTATCGAAACATGAGACCTGCAACCTTCTTTTCTAAAAACAGCCAAATAATAGGCATCTAGACAGTCCCCAAAACTGGTCAACAACCTTCAAATTTCAGGGCAGCTTCTCCAGACAGAAATTTTTCAGCAAATTAATCCCTCAGAAGCTGGGGAAAAGGTGGCAGCATAAATGACCATCACATTTATCAGATCTTCTGTCAGCTGATACTGGCATGATGTCACTGAGGTTTTTTGGGAATTATTATATGCGTTTCTTATAGTAACACTTAACCTACACTAACAGAGCAGGATATTTTTTCCTGTCTTCATCTACCTCTTCCCTCCTCCTGCCGAGTTTCTCTTTCCTGCTAACAAAGGCACCGGTGGAACTAAACTGCATCTTTTGCTCAGCTCCTGACTTGCTGCCCTGTCTTTCTCTGGCTTGCTAGCTAGTTTTCCACCCATGTCTTAGTCATTTCCCTATCTGGTCTATCCTCACATTGTCATGAAATCACACCACCCTGAGTGAAGCCTTTCCTTTTTCTTTGTTCATAGAGGGCACAAAATAAAAGACCACAAAAAGTGACAGGCAAAAAGAGCTGTGGTTTGATTCCAGTTTGGGAATGTCAATACAGGTCTGTGCCAGAGGTTATTTATAGTTCAAACTTAACCAGAGACAAAGGTGTTTTACAGAAAGTGCAAAAGTGCAAAAACTGTCCTGAAGAAAATTAATTGAAACATGATTTGGTGGAGGTTAGCAGGTTAATTGGTGAAGAAATAAATTCTGTGCATGCATGAAGGAATTCTCCTTACCTAACTCTAATTGCCTAAAAACAACATCTAGTGTGCCCTGTCTTTTCAGGCTCCCTTTTAACACCAGTGAAAAGAAATGGAGGTGTCCATTCTATTCCAAGGTGTGTAGGGAAAGTCATCAGGGTATTGCAAGAAACAAAGTAATGCCATAGCACAACCTAAAGTTCAGAAGCAAAATATCATATGTGTGACATCATCCACAGACAGCAAAGTGTCCATTTTCCTCCGGAATAAAAGTACACTCCCAGGCCTGTCCAACAATCCCACAGTGTGGCTATATGAGGTATTAGCATTAAAAATACTGAGCTGTAAACTATAACCCAGTCCTAAACTTCTAGTAACTTAAATGGAAACCAAATTGAAGTCCGTATTTCAAAACCAGTCTCTGAAATAATTTTTAAGGACATCTGTCTCCATTAGCTTATAAAGTTTTTATTAGTTTAAAGAACCCTCCACATCTGCTGTTGTTCTAGCTCATGGCTCAGTATCAAGTAAACTATCGTGGGTTCACACAGATGCAAAAAATGTTGCAATTTTTCAGTATGCGCATGACCTGTAAGGTCATTGTTTAATCTCTGGTGTTTTTGCTGTTGATTACAGTGTACAGCACTATCATCATACAGAGAAGAAGTACTGCAAGCATGTAAATGAAGTCATTTCTCACTTCAGTGCTCTTCTTTCCTTCCAAGTGAGTGGTTCAGAATAAGAACTTTAAAAAGAAAATAATCACCTAGCACTATGAAAAGCAGACATGTGCTTAATTCTGTTATTCATGCCACACTATCAATCACTGATTCTTCTCTAAAATTTAATTTTAATAATGTCCCTTATCTTTATATATTACCCATCTATCTTAAATATTAAATCATTATTTCATGTGGATCCTCCTATACAGCCTACACATGCAAGTGCTTGCAGGGTTGTGTTTGATTATCTCAGAGCAGAGAAGCTCTATTTTCAGTTCAGATCATTGAATGTTTGTGTTTTCTTGTCTCTTAGAGTCTCTCAATATTCCAGGGAGGTTACTGACAACTACCTGGGGGTTTAACTTTGTTATAGAAAAATCTCAATCAAATGGTTGGAAGTTGCATTTAAGACATCTTTGTGCAACAGTGTCAACAGGGGACCAGTAATAATAATTTGGTGACAGAAAATCTATAAAACACATTAAGCCAGTTTCAGTTCCATTTTTTTTTTTCTCAAGTCTTGTTACATTCACAATTGGAGTCACAGAGACAAGATCAAAACTCTAGGAACAAAGCTTACCTTAAAGGTTTTACTGATAGAACTTATAAACAAAAGGTTTAAGATTCAGCATCCAAACTAAGCTTTACTAGTTCTGTAAACACTATTGATTTCCCTCAGATTCCTGAGAAATATTTAATCCAAACTCTATTTGTCCTATGAAAATAAAGTGTCGGAGTTGATCCATATTTTCACTTTACAATATTGAGGTCCATAGGTTAATACACTAAGCAAACTGCAAACTCTGGGTATTTTATTCACTTTGTAGGCTACAGGAAAGACAGGTATTTATTTTTTTTCCATCACATGGTCTTACAGCAACAGTATTTTTCCTGCATAGAATCTAAATATGTGGTTCTGCATTGCAGCAATATTCAATATCCTGTTTAAGTTGCATTCTGTTTCTGAGATAAAAGCTTAGGTTGTGATATGAGCATTTTCATTTCACTGCTTAACTTTAGGATTCTGCAGGGAAAAAAAGTCACCACCAGTTTCTTTAAGTTTTTTTCAGGTGTCATCATAGTAGGGTATAAAGTAATGCTCTTTTCCTAAGAGAAAGCCCAGAGAAAGATGAAATTTAAAGGTACATTTCCAAACTAAAAAATCATTTGGGATTTTACATCAATGAATTTTATGGAACAATTCTTCTTTTATTTAGCTTAAAGCAGGATGCACATTAGTTCACTTCTAGCTTAGCCTCATTTATAAACTATTAATGTTTTAATTTGCATTTTCATCAGGTAGAAAAGAGACAGTGATTGCATAGATCTTTCTCTAGACACTGAGATATTATTTAATTAAATATAGTTTATGATTTTGTACAGGTCATCTGCAGAGTTTTGATAGGAAACAAGGATAATTGCACGGTAATTGTGCAATGGTTATATTTATCTGAACCACATGTTACTGGCTATTTAAGTCTGCTGTATTACCAGGTTAACCATGACACATGCATATACAGAGCTTTAACCTTCTTATGGCCCACCAAGATATTGTCTCACAAGAAATATTTATTGTTTTCTGTGATGATTTATGTAGCTGGTTTTATACATTTTTTGATTCATACTCCTGATTATGGGACCTGATTATGGGGTCTGTAAGGGTCATGCTCCAGTAAGCTAATTTGGTACCTATATGTCCTCTCATACTTGACTACAGCAGCCCATGACAGAAAGAAATTAAACTGAATTAAAAACATCTTCTTCAAAACAGGGCATTTATTCATCCAAAAGTAGATATTGTATAAAGTAATGGATAAAAACAACAAAAGCCCATATGTATCTTTCTCTCCACCAGCTCCATCATCTTTCCAGATGCCTTTTCAGAAGTGGCTGAGGGAAACTGGCTGTTCATTTCTAAATTTTTAAATTTATACATTTTTAAATTTATACACATACAAGTCTATTTTCTCCAAATGAAGTTGACAGTTAAGTTCATGTAATCATATAGGAATTATGAAAGGATAGTGGAAAAGCTTATTCTACAAGTATGACAAGTCAGTATTTCTAATCATGGAAAATTTGTGATGATCTGCAGTTCAGCAAAAGTGGCTTATATTGTCTTTCAGACTCACAAAGGACTTTTCCAGTTCCCTCAAAATGCATCTGTTGATTTCCAGGCCAATGCAAACTACCACAGATGAAGGGTAGACCATCCCTTCACCCCTTACTCAAGGGAGAATACAAATAGTCACGGCCCAAAATAGTGTGCTTGTAAAATACAAACATATAAAGAAAAAGATAGGAAGGTATTCAGAAAGGAGGTAATGAATACAAAGACTGTCAACAGTCATTACAAAAACTTCTTTGTTTTTTGCAGGAGGGGTAAGGCTGGAAGGGGAGTATAAAATGCTTTTTAGAAGTGAGACAGGACAGAATGTAATGGATTTCAGGATTCATCTCTGTAGGAGTTCAGTTGTTTGAGATGAGACACAACCATGGGATACGAAAAATGAATGTGGTGTGTGTCATTCAGCTTCAGACTCCAGGAGCAGATCTTAAATGTAAGCAGGGCCAGCACTATTAAGTTAGGTGATCTGAAAAATTGGGAGAAAGAATTGAAAATCAATCTTCCTCTTCATAGCCAGGGAAGGGAATGTGAAGAATCCATAAGAGGCACAATATGGGAAGTTGTTTATACATTAAACCAATGAGCAGTAGTGGCACTGCCCTTTGAACAAGATGCAAATGAGAAAGCAGATCTACCAAGTGTCCTGGGAGGAGAAAATTAAAATGAAATAATTTAGCTTTCTGGTCACAAGGAACATATCATTGCTAGAGTTTCCTCATGTAAAGGCACAACCTGAAAGTAATATTTTCTATTGTATCTGACATATGACTTCCCATGGAAAGGAAGCCTCGGAAATTAATATTCTTGACTTGACTTCCTCCAAGGCAGATACATTCTTTACCAAATGGAGTTGCAAAATAATGGCAGACTTTCCAATGTAGATGTCCTCTATCCAAAAGCAAGGCTTCTGTCCTTCTATGCATAATGACAAAAATATTGCCTGAATATGCCTATAATAAAAAAAAAAGAGCAGTGTGGTTCAAGTCTTCCTGTGCTTGCTGACTGAGTACCCTAAATTTCTATCTGCCAACGTGTTGTGAAGCAACATTTCTTCCCAGTTACAAATTTGATGATCAACTTATCTAACATTTTTTCAGGAACTATAAATGAGAACTTACCTATTGGTAGAGATTGCAATCCATTAATGAAGAAGCAAGAGTCATGTTCAGTGATAGTCTTCAGTTTTCATTCTTCTGTCATACACCAAATTCAACATCATCATTTCTGTTATTCTTGTATAACCTTGCTTATTATTAGATTCTTGATCTTATCTGCATTTTTGATCTGTACTTTCAGCAACTACTTTCAGGGACAATTGTTTTTATGTGAATTCAGATCTGATTCAGTCTGATTTATTATACCTCCTCAAATGCTCTGGATCTCTTATAACAACACAGGAAGCTTCAAGTTACAAATTTTTCATTTTAAAAACGCTCTGTTTAAGGATATCTTTGGTTTGGATGTTGCTGATTTAGAGTGTATTCTCATTCCCGGTATTTTTTTATATTTATAAGCTTAATTTTAAGAACAATACCTAGCATTTCAATAATAACTATCTTCTTACACATTTAAGGCAAACAATACACATTCCATACAAAATCATAAAGCAAATTAAAAGATATCTTCTTTTTCCACCCCCCTTGGCTAAACAGTAATTTCTAGGAAGTTCTGCCAGCATTGCTTTTTCTGTTTTTATTTGGTTGGGTTTTTTCATCTGAAAGAAAACATGAGCACATACTGCACAAGCATGTAAATCCAAAGCTTTAGAGCTCTTGAAGAGGGCACCACTGCAGACTCCTTGTATATAAGTGTTGATGTTTCAATTAGCAATAATCCACAAACAACTGTAGCTGTAGAGTGCAACCATCTGGTGGACTACTATAAAGAAGAAATGGATGTCTTATGGATATATGTAACTTCCTAAAGATAATTTCCTTGTACAGAAGTGTTCAGAGAGTTTCAAGTCTAACTCTTTCATCTTTGTCTTGTAAATAGATAAAGTAGGTACATGAGTATGAGAAGAAGGGTCTTCTTTTAATAGAATATGAGAAAATTTCAGAAGGTCTACAGGTTCCTGACACAGGTGTTCATTTATTACATAATATGACTCACATCATATTAATAGTTTATTTCTGCCTTATTTGAAAAATAATTATGATTTTAAAGCCACATTCCTCAATCAAAGTATAAGATTAAAGACAATGTGTTAAAAAACATTAAATAAGACAGTAAGTAACAAAAACCAGGTATGTTCCCCCTCCAAATAGTCACTCTCTGAGGTGAGGAAATGTTATTCTCTACAGGCAGCAGATAAGGCTGGAAGGAAAAGGAAAAGCAAGACACTGCAAAGCAGGCAAGAAAACGAAAAGGAGATAAAAGTATCCATACTCTTAATGAATGAATCGGGCATTTTGAAAACAAAGCTGGTCTCCAGGAGCATAAATCCAAGAAGCTTCTGAAATTTTGTGGTAGTTTATCTACTGCCCATTATGGCTCTTCCATACAGACACTAGCAATATAATAGGAAATGCAAAATCAGATGTGACTCTTGAGGTCTGTGAATAGAGGTACAAGAACTCAGGTAGTGCTTTTGTCAGTCCTCTTACTGGAGGGTCAAGGGACAAGTGCATTCCTGAGTGCCCTGGTTTCAGCTGGAATAGAGTTAATTTTCTTCCTAGTAGCTGGTATGGTGCTGTGTTTTGGATTTAGTATGAGAAAAATGTTGATAACACACTGATGTTTTAGTTGTTGCTAAGTAATGTCTACACTGGTCAAGGACTTTTCAGCTTCCCATGCTCTGCCAGGGGCACAAGAAGCTGGGAGGGGGCACAGCCAGGACAGCTGACCCCAACTGGCCAAAGGGCTATTCCATACGATATGATGTCATGCTCAGTATAGAAACTGGGAGGAGCTGGCCGAGGGCAGTGATCGCTGCTCAGGGACTGGCTGGGCGTCAGTCGGCGGGTGGTGAGTGGTTGCATCACTTGTTTTTTTTTCTGGGGTTTGTTCCTCTTTCTCTCTTTTGTTGTTTTCCTTTTCATTACAAATTATTATTATTATTTATTATTGTTATTGTTATTGTTATTGTTATATTTCAATTATTAAATTGTTCTTATCTCAACCCACAACCCTTTCGCTCTTCAGATTCTCTCCCCCATCCCACTGGGGGAGGGGGGAGGGTGAGTGAGCGGCTGTGTGGTGCTTGGTTGCCGACTGGGGCTAAACAATGACACCGAGGTAAATGTTATGGAATAGACTTCAGCTCTCTTGATAATAAAATGACATGTTGTGAATATCAAGTTAAGGATGGTTTGCAACTTAGGAAGAAAGGACAGTGTCCTTGCTCAGTAGGTTGCCAACTAAGTTGGAAGGCATTAAGCTAATTAAGGTAGGAGAATGCAAAAGAACTGACTAAAAACAAGACTTTTGTTGACAAATGCTTCAGAACAGGTTTTATTCTCCACAGTGTTAAAAGACTACTAAAGGAAGGGCAAGGAGGTGTGTGAAATAAAACGTTCATAAGACGATTGAGTTTATGATTCTCAGGACTGGGATACAAAATAAAACCAAAATATTTTAGGGAAACAACTTCAGTAAACTCAGAATTCCTAGATAAAATACCATTGAAAATTTACCCATGTTATTGGAGCCTGATAGTTCAGAAAGAATAAGGTCACACGTGTCTTTTTACAGAGGAAAAGGTAAAAACTTGATGCTTCAGGAGAACAACTTGACTAAATTATCATTGTCCACAAACACAGGAAAGAGGCATACAGGTTAGCTTCTTAAGCACAAGAAAAAAAAAGAGCCATGAACACTAAAAGGGGGTTGGGAACAGCAAAAAAGTCTAACCAGAAACAACACAGATAAGCCTATAAATTCAGTAATAATTAGAAAATCAGGAAAGAAAAAGCTGGTTCACTCTCAAGTGGAGAAGAAAAGCTATTGACAAATCATGCTGCAAAGGCAATGGTGCTTCAGATCTTCATGACACTGTCAAGAAGGCTAGCTGTCATCAGACACCTATCACAGCCAGTATCAACGACATGGGACTACAGTCTCTGTCTGCTACAGAAACAGGTTGGAAAGTACTTTCATTAAATACATATTTTCTAGTCTGTTGGAACTGATGAGCTGAATTTCATCTCAAAGTGATCAAAGAAGCAGCTGATGAATTACGAGCAGTTTCAGTTTCAGATTAAACATAAGGGAAAATGCTAATTGTTAGCATCTTAAAGCCTGTGAAAGGATTGTCCAGGTGGGTTGTAAAGTAACTCTCAGTGGAGGTTAGAAAAAACATCTGTTAGGAATGATATAGGTACAGTTGATCCTGTCTTCAGCCAAGGATGAACTAGATGAGTTTTTAAAGTGACTCTGTGACTTCATAAAGAGTTCTTCTAACGGATTGATATAGAAAACAGAAAGCAAGCTAAAATCCAAATCAAATTAAAAAGGCACAAAAAAGGCAAGAAAAGTTATGTAAGTTATGACTCAAGAAGTAAAAGAAAAGGCACACTGAAAGGATCAAAACAAATACCTACCTTCTTCTATTTCATTTGTGTCTTCCGTCTTTTGCCTTGTCTTGTCACATCGACAGGTATCTCTTCATGCTGTTGCAATACTTCTATAAGTGCACAACGCTTTGCTCTATTTCCCTACTGCTTTTATGCAAAGTACTTTAACATAGGAATTGGGTCTTCTTAAATCACATTCTGATTTCTTTTGATCTCCAAAATACATCTTTAAATACAAGAATGCCATTACACTTTAATATTTTTGTCAGAAAAAAAAAAGCAAGCTGTTGATTTGAACTTTGACATCTCCTATGATGGCTCACCTAATTTCATTTGTTTAATATGGTGCTGGAGTGAGCCAGTATGATCATAATTCAGCATGAAATGAAAGGCTTTTTATGATCTTCTCTCAAGGTTAGTCAATAAGCTATTTGAAGCACTATATATGCAACCATGGGAAAAAGAGGTACGTTCCATGACTGGCAAAATAAATTTTCTTTCTGCAAAATCTAAGACTCATTTATTATGTTTGCATAGACTCATTTCAAATCCAGTGAAGCCATCAAGTCAGTGGAGTGCTTGTCAAATAATAAAGACTTATTGCTGGTTACCCCGAGATACCTTGTCTTGTCAAAAATCTTGAGAGTTATAATATCAATATTAAAAGAAAGATTTTAGATTTATTCCACTTCTTCACCATTTGTAAAGTTGCTCACATTTCAGATGTTTCTTAACTGGATTCAAGCAAGACCGTTATGGCTCCAGTCTCTTCAACTCTCACTTCTTTGTGCAGCAGCCTTTATATTTTTAATGTGCTGCTATCAATGCCTCTGCCACCTCCCAAACCTTCAATAATTACCTGAAGGTTCAGTCCTCTAACCCATGAATTGTGAATCAGGAAGCAAGCACTACAGGATTATATTCATAAATTGCATGTAACAAAGGAGATAAAGGAATCAAACGTAATTTTTCTCTTCAGTTCGGCTTCTACTTAAATAGGACAAGGCTATAAAATAAATTATTAAAATATCCAAAAAAAGACATTTGTTAAAATGCTTGGGACAAGAACTATGGAAACCTAGTTGCTAATATCCAACAGCCAGTTTTTTATTTTGTCTGTGAAGCTGAAATTCATGCAAATCTTTAATAATAGCCACCTTCCAAAGGCAGATCTTTATTTATGCATCTGAAGTAACTATACAATAGCTGTGTTCTGTAGTTATTTTAGCAATAGCTTCATTCAGTGATCTGTATGTTCTTTCTAATTAATTATTTAAATATTCTGTCAGGTGCTGCAGTTAAGTCTTAATCATTTTGTAAATGGATGAACAGAAAGACAGTTTAAGTGACATGATCACTTCAAAATGCACTAGTGGTACGATCACAGAGAGGAAAGTCATGGGTGTATGTCCAGGCAGGTTTTCTGACCTCCAGTGGCTGTGACACTTTTTAAAGGTAAATATTTCATTCAAATATATTGGACTCATTCAACGCCAATTGAGGAAACATAATACAACCATGCTTAACTTTATAAAAACACCAGCAGTTCTTTTGACATCAGTGAATTACATATGTGTTGACATTGATTTAAGCCTGCATTTGACTGTTGTGCTGAGACCAAGACCTTACTCATTCTAATAGAGACACTTCAAAAACATAACAATGTTTCATAGCAGCAGCCTGTAACATTGACGCCTAGAAAATCAGTTCTCTCTTTGGTAGAGCAAATGCCCCCTCTCCACTGTATATCAGCTTTAAAGAACATTAAAACTGACACAATGGACGCTAAGAAGAAAAGCATATCTATTGTGAGTATTACACAGCATACGGTATACAGAAGCACCCAGGGTTCAAATTCTCTGCCTTATTGTTGCAGAGTTGATGTTGTAGTTTAATCCTTGGCTCTCTGAAGTGCATCATTTAAAGTCAGAGTCCTCTCATGAATTATTATAAATCCCAATTCAGAATAATTTGTATTGGCAAATGTATTGGCAGAATTATCTATTAGTTTTATGCATCTTGATATGTCACTTAAGACTGTCCAACAACTATGGTACCAGATACCTCTCAGAGAAAGAGGGACACAGTCTCTATCCCAGAAGTTTACAGCCTAACTAGATAGAGCAAACAAAGGGCTACAGAGAAAATAGGGCTGAAGATGAAGTGACTTTCTCAGGGTCATGAAATAAGATCGTGGCAGTGAGGAAGAGACTCCGAGACTTCTGTTTCCAGTCTCCTGAGCACCTTACCTATTTTCTAAATAGTTCCTCCATTTGTTTTCAAATTTCAGCAGAGATTAGAATTTATATTCAGATCTGGTATATGTAAATAGAATATTACTGATTTGTAAATAAGCAGCGATGTGAATTTGCCCAGTGAGTAGCTGCAGTACAAAGCAAGATATAAAAAATGCATATACTTCACAAAACTTGATCTGAACAATCTTCTCACAAGTTTCTTTTTTTCTTCTGAGATGCTCATACAGCTGTCAGACCCTGTAATGTTACTGAGCAATGCAAACAAAAGAGAGCTATAATTATGTTTGCCCCAAATAACAGTAAAAGATCAATATCACATCCTGCTTGAGTGTTATAATAACTAACACCACAGCTATTGCTCAAAAAGGAAGAAAGGTGTTATCTTCAGCCTTATCTTTGTCCTCCTTCCTGCAAGGTAGGAGGTAAAAAACAAGTCTGTAAGAACAGAAATGTTTAATTAAATGAAAGAAAAATCTTGTGAGCAGCAAAATGCTCAGCTCACAAAAGAAGGAAAGTATATCCAGCATTTTGCTTCATCAAACTTATGAAAGCCATCATCAGGGGGTTAGATTAATACTAAAACAGACGCAGCTTTTACATTAGAAAGTACTTACACAACAACTACTGTTGTAATGAAGGAGAATTTGTCAAAATATGTCATCTCTATGGTCATGCTCAGCTTTTGCAGTGGTGTTTTACCTACTTCCATACCATACTCATCACCATTTAGAAACTACTTCCACCTCTTCTGCCTCACTTTTGTGAATGTGTTGCAAAGTTATTTTGTTGTTTAGGGCATTTGACTCTCTTTCAGCCTGCGGACTGCAAAATAGTGACCGCAAAGACCTTTGTCTGGTGTGCTTATACTTTTCATAAACAGGCTTGATTTTTTGCAAGCTCTTGCAAAACTCCCAATCATTCAATAGCCCATAGACTACATGTTGAAAATCACTGTATAGCTGAGTAGATGCAAGTAAATTCCTTGAGAGGCTGCAAGTTGAACCCTTTATGTTCTTTGTTTATTTCTGCCAATATTGTCTTTTTCTGTCACATATTGGTAGGACTGAGTACAACGATTACCTCTGTAGCAGATCTATCGCTCTCTTCTTGCCAGGGCCTCTGAGAAGGAACTAGCTACCTGATCTTCCTATTGGCAGGGATTGCTTTTGTGTCAGGGAAGTTCCCTGCAGGAGAGCTGAGATTAACTCCCTTTGCACTACATAAATGGTACAAAGGAACGATGGGCACCATATAATGTTATGATAATGCAGTGATTGTAAAGCAACCAAAACCAGATCACATAATTATGCAGTGACATTATCATGATATCTTCATTACTGTCTTTGACTACTGTATGGCCTGGCCTGGTCTTTTGCTTCTTTCATTTCCAGTAAAGCACTGGAGTGAAGGAGAGGTGACACATTTGTGAAGTAATAAGAAATGTGTGGGTCATGGGACAGAAGCTGCAGAGGCTAGGGAAAGTGTTCTGTGAGGCTGGGGAAGAGAGGAGCGGGCTCCCTGAGTCCCAGAGCTGCCTCAGACTACATCCTCCAAAACAAGGAGGATTCCATTCCAATTGCTGTTGTCTTAGGACTTTAATAAAAGTTTGCAGTATTGTTTTAATGTGTTCACCTAAAGCTGGCCAAGTTGAGAACATTCTGTCCAAGGATAGGTCCCAAGACTCTTTTACACTCCCTGCAGTCAGCTAGGTAGCAGGCAGTAATAAGGAAAAAAAACCCACTCCCACCCGTGCTTCCCAAAATGCTAGTGACTACTTGTCCAGCACTTCAAAGCATGGGAAATCTTTATGCTATTGTGACACTTCAATGTGTTTTTTAACAGAATAGATTCATATTTGTCACCCATCAGAAAAACAAAAAGTTCAGAAAAGCAGAGGTGTTATCTTGAAATAGTAAGCATGAGTCCTTGATGTTGCAGTAGTATGCTGAGCCCTCAAAAGAAGACTGAGGATATGAGCATGTGGGATGAACATGAACAAGCAATGACAAATAAGTTAAGCACCGCGTGGTTCAAAGGAAGCTGTATTCTGAGTTCCTGCAAAAGCCTTCCTCTGTTCCCTGAGCTTCTGCTTTCTGATCCTTTTTGCAGCTGGTATTCAGATTACTTTCTAATAGCAATCTAAAATTATATATTGTTGGTTTATTAAATGGTTTATAATAAGCTTGCTTATATTCTAAGTTTGGTAATCTTATATTGTATTTGATTGTCTCCCTTTCACAAACAGACACAAGAAAAGGAAAAAATATTTCTTACATGTATGACTCCCATGAATCCTATACTTTCTGCTTTTTAAAGCCTTAATGTCCTTTTATGCTTTTATTTTGTTTACTTCTTGTTTGTTTCCTCTTCTTTTGTCTTCTTAAACCTTTCTCTTACATGTCAGTCCCTTGACTCTTCTACTCTTCCTATTTGAAGTTAAAATCAGCAGGATTCCTCCTTCCTCATCCTACTCATTCCTGGTTTTGACCTTCTGTATAATTCAAAACATACCGAGTCTTTCATGCACAGATATGAGATCCAGTCCGGGTTAGCCAATACATAGCTAGATCCCAGATGCTACAAATAGCAATATGAGCAAGATCCCAGGTCACACATCTTCACAGCGTGCTACTGAATCAAGGCTCTGTGATGCTGATACGAGACCAGTTAACAGTGCTAATAAACCCTGAGTTCTATAGCAGCTAGTGTTTTTCTCATTGTCCTGAAATATGATCTATTGTGTAATCCTGGTCCCTCTCCACACACACATATATGCATGCACACTTACACACACAAAATAAATTCAAAAGTTGGGGCCATGCTGCTGTTATGACCTGGGCATATAGCCCTAAGAGTAACATGGACATAACAATTTGGAAAGTGAGGGAAGGGCATCACAGTCCGAGTCCTAGGGATTGTGACCACTTCATGAAGGAATTCAAAAGATTTATCAGGTGGCCTCAGATGTGTCTCCTGAACTGCCTTCTTCTGCAGCTGAAGCTTTTTACTCAGGGCACAGGAGACCTCTCCTGAGCTCAAGCCTGCAAACTTTCTTTCTGAGAGGAGATCAATCTTCTAAGGTACACCAAGCAGGAACACCATTGCCCAACTTTTCTGTGAACAGATGATCTGTGAGAGGCTGGTGTTAAAACTCACATCAGTGATTGGAGGCAGTGTCCTTACCCGAGGCTATAAAACAGGGTGGATGCAGTAGTACTTTCTACCTTGACCACTGAAGCCAGAGTGCTCAAGAGAAATAAAATATTTCAGGAAAAAAAGGTAAATATTAATAATTATATATGCCCAGTGGTGAGGGTACTTATCTGCAATAGGCAGATGGGAGTTCCAACCCCTGTTCTTACCACATTCTTTGTTTTTATGCTGAGACCCCTTACTATAACATACAGAAACAGCCCTGAAGTAAGAACCAGAGTGCCAGCCTCCCAGCAGAGGTGAAGGCCATAATCTTTCCATGCCCCCTCTCTCTGATCTTGAATAATTTGTGCCATAGTGCCATCACCTCTAGGCAGGCAAAGTTTTCCACTATCTCCTTCCTTCAAACATTGTCTTTAGGATGTCCTTCCAGGAAATTAGATATGAGTTTCAAATCCTTCAGGCAAAAGGAGGGCGCAGGTCTGTCCTGCCCTTAGTAAATGGAATAACCATTTTCCTAAGCAGCAACTGCAAGTGCTTTTTTTAGCATCAGTGTGCCATCCATCTACATGTATTCTAGGAACATCTAGATATACTCCAAGAACATGCACCAGATAAAATTTAATCAGAAACTGAGGCAGAAAAATGCCTAATTCTTTGATCCTATGTGGAATTAAGTGGCAGAAGGTGGCAAGCTGGTGAACATGACATACTTCTGCAAATGCACAACCGCAGAAACCTTGAAAATACAAATTTGAGCAGTGTTACATGCAACCGAGCAGCAGGTAGTTTACATTTCATAATTTTAATCCTAAATTACACCTGATTCTTTCTGTAGACAACCAAGTCTTTCATTGTAGCTGTCTGTAACTCAAGATATTAAATATACATATTTCTTGTAAGAAGTAGAGCTGGTTAAATCTATTCTCCTGGAATAGCTGGATGTCAGAAGACTAGAATTGGCACTTTCCACAAGAATACATGCATTCCTTCAGAGCCATTGACAGAAAGCAGCAGGCAGCAGGGCTATCCTGCTTGTTGCCCTGGCAGGCAGGTGGCTTGCTTGGCTGACCAGCTCCCAGCCTGTCCCGCTGGGCAGCTGGGGAGACAACCAGCATGTTAGCTTGCCAGCTTTTTGGCTGCCTGACTGGCAGATGGACTTGCAAGCTGCCTGGCTGGCTGCCTGCCTAGCCCTCCTTTTGCCTGCTGGCTGATGTACCTGCTGCCCAGCTCCCCAGCTGTCTGGCAGGCTGCCCAGTTTGCCTGATCATGGGTGAGGTTATGGGCCCAAAATAGTTTGTTCTGCAAAGCAGGAGACCGCAGTGTTGGTGTTTTGTTCTCATCCAATTTGGAATGTCCCATGAAGCAGAAATTCCCATCCTAGCAAGCTTTAGTAATCAGTTTACAACGTGTATCCATGTATTCCGTACTGGCAATTACAAGTTCTTAAGACTGAAGAAACACCTCACTGGAACTATTTGCATAACATTGGCCTGACCCATTTTTACTCCTCAAATTAGTTTTTAAGGATTTTCTTTAGCAGAGTCAGAAAAGATTTTTAGACAGGCTTGTAATGTCATTAATCACTGGCTCTATTTCCACTGAATTAAGCCACAGCCCAAGCCATAAAGTACTAATAAACCCTAATATGGACTCTTGAAAAATTGTAATGATGACAGTCTTGGATATGTGGCCAATATCTGTGCCAAGTGGATTGAATTTTTTCTTACTTACAAAAAATAAAGAAAAAAAATTCTACTTCTTGTAAAGATTGCAGAAGTCTGCCTTTTCTCAGAATACCGTACCTTTAATAGTTCAGTTTAATCACACTGTCCTAAAGATTTCACTCTGCTTAAATAATGAAAAAAGGTGTTATAAAAATTGCATGAAATGAGCTTGCCCCAGGACAGGTTCTGTTGGATGTAATTACATATGCTTCAACAACTGGAGCAACGTGTTGTGTGAAAGGCTTTTAAGGTGACAGAAGTTAATTGTGCAGGTTTTAAGGTAAACAGAAAATGGAAGGCAATGGACAACACCCTGAGAAGAAGCTGTTCGATTTTTTACAACTCAAGAGACTAAAGATGTTATTAAATTATAAATGGACAAAAAACCAGTGATGAATAGGGGATACACTTTATAGTATGGGGGAAATAAAAGGAGACTCTCACCTGAGTGAAAAGTATTACACTCCAAGAAAGCCTGTCAGATATAAGTTCTTTATGATATACCTACATCTAAAATAGGACAGTTGCCTGTAAAGCAGGCTGTGATATTTCCCCAGTGACACCGGTCTACAAGGCAGTACAATAAGAAATACCACTTTTTTTTCTGCAATACTGGTAATGACAGTACATCAGAATTGAAGTGCAAGGCTATGGAAAACATTCAGACTTCTTTTTTCCAGCTGGAATACACAAAGCTTTTTGAAAGGACCCTCTGGGTGGCATTTCTCTAATGAACAGTGAACTTGCTTTCCCAAGCTGTGTCAGATTGTCACAAAGAAGACAAAGGGACTGTGCATGCCTGTAAGTGGTTTATTAAAATTTAAAAAATAAATAAATCAAAGACCCAATAAATGCTCTCATCAGCTTATACTGTGCATATGCTATAGCAGCTCTTTATAATATAGAATACTTGGTGCATAATGAGTCTTGTTCTAGTTCCTGATTAATATATTTTTATTTCATATTGACTTTCAGAGATTTGGGTATCAGGTCTCCCGTTATGCAGGAGTCACTAGAAGCACAGTAGGTTTTTTTATTAAGCATGATTTCTTGAGTTACAGCCCTTGTTCAAGGATATTGCTACCAGTATGTTAATTGCTACTAATAAATTAATTATATTGCATTGAAATACTTAATAAAATAGAGGCACACTCAAGGAGTGAAGGATTATTGTTGAATTTTAATGTTAGATTCAAATATATCAACTTTACTGCTTATTCTTTCCTGTTCTATGGCCACTTGATTTTGATTAGCTGGAAGCGTGCTTAAGAAACTCCTACAGTCTGTTTAAAAAGACAGCAACATTTCACAAGAGAGAATGCAAAGAACAATATGCCATTCACCCACAAATCTACCTGACAGTCGTTAGCAAATCTTTAATTTTATTTCTTATGAAAGATTCTTAATTCTTAGCAGTTCTCCCCAAGGAGCTCTGACTTCTCCACGACTTAATTTTTTTCAAGTCTAGTCTATTCTTTTTTCTAGTTTTAATTTTATCCTGTTTTCTCATTACCGGTGTTACTGTAAATAAATCTCATAATCTGATTTCTTCATTAGTGTACACAGTGTGTGTCAGTCTAGTCGCCAGAGACAAAGAAAAGAGCTTCTGGAGCTGAGTTAAGGTGTTAATGCCCAGCTCCTGAGACAAAGCGCTCCTACACTGGGACAGCAGCCTGCCTTCAGTCATGGCCAGAACTTCACAGCTCAGGTAAGGCAACACCTCCAGAGCCCCGTGACTGCCAGGCACTGGAAAGGAAGTCTCTGTTACAATATTGAACTTAGGTGCTTAAATTCTTCTTATGTCCTCTTTTAGGAATATAAAGGGACAAAGATGCTCCTCCAAATAACTGACTAACTGAATGAGTTGTTCAAAGACGGGCTCCTTCCACGCCTTGCATAGCTTGACTCTGAAATTCCTTCCACGTGGCTGAATGCTCAATGATTTTGTTTCTTTGTTTAAATTTCAGTTCCCCTCCTATCCTTATCTCAGCAAGGTGAGGGATTTGTGCTCAAACTAATTAGTTTCTATGCACAACTGTATATTGTCAAAGTCAATAAAATACCAAAAAGTTGAAAAAGTTGCTACATCCAGTATTTGAGGTTGAAGGGGTAAGAAAAGGTGTTTTATATTTTTGCTAGAGCTTGCAGTCAAGCAGATAGAACAAATTTTAAAGAATAAAAGACCCAATCTTACAGACACTAGTTTCTTTTTATTAAGATGAACAGCTCTGTGGAGTTCTACTGCCAACAGATTCAGTTTTGTAAAACTGTTATGCAAATGTTTTATCCCCAGACTCAACCTAGATGTAAATAGCATCCTGGAAAAGATCCTCTCCAAGGTATATGAAGATACAAGCATATATCTGTTCTGTACCTCTGAAAACTACCTTATAGCTTCACGAAATACACATGCATTTTGCATTTTTCATGTTTTGCCCTGCTCTTTGGGAATGTTCACACTTAAAATGGAGACTACTTTGCTGAAAATCTACAATTCCAACTGTGACAAAGTGCTAGGGAAGAAAAATTTATTATACCAATGATATAGTGATCATACCTAGAGATCTTGCTTAATAAGTTATGTCTCAGTAAATGGATTCATGGCCACAATGGAAAATATCTCACTCACTTTTTCAGTAATTATGAGTGTGGTTTTGCATACCATGTACAGTTGACCTGCAGCTTCTAACTGGGGGTGTCGTGACTGTCATGTCAATTCACTGGCTTGCTTCTCTGATTTTTTTTTATTTTTTCCCCCTTCCCTAATGGAATACAAGTTTTCATGAACTTTTGGCTACCATGATGATTTGGTGGTTCATTCAGCCGACCCTTTGCTTGCAGACTTTTAGCTGCACCATATGAAGCAGTGTGGAAATAGCAAAGGAAAGTCATTAAACAATGAAAAAAAAACCAGAATGAGAAGTTCCAACAAAATACATTTTATAAATCCTTCATGTTTATTACGACAGCACAGTTAGTCACCAACTTGCTATGTTGGTGTTATGCTATGCAAAAATGCAGGGACGCAGTGATATTTTCTTTCTTCACCAACTGAAAGGCAAAAATGAACCCCCCCGGGCAAAATGTCCCTAATAAACACAGTGTTGACATTAAAATATGACAGGATGACAGGCACAATGGTAAAGAAAACTTGAATCACTCTTACTGCTTGAGACATGATGAAAGTAATGCATGAATAATCCAGAGAAGGTTATGCTACATAAAACAGCTTAATTCATCTTTGTCAGTTTATGTGTAACATGCATATTGATTCAATTCTAGCTTCTTAAAGGTTGGTATTTGAATCCATTGAAAATCTGCTAGATCAATTGGATCCATTACAGGGATGGGGATTATCAGTAGTTTGTTCATATGCAAACATTTTCTTCATGTATGAAGCCCATTCAGTCTGTGACTTATGCTTCTTACAGAACCTGTTCATTAATATTTTATTATACGTTTTCCATATTTTAACCTGAAAACTTGAAAAATAATTACCTATCAGATTTGTAATATTTTAACCTCTTTTTTTTTGTTTTAAATGTATCTGTAATAACAGTAAACTTCTAGCTTGGTAACCTTTTATTTTAAAACAGGGAAAACAAGGCAGGTAGAAAGGTCATGGCCAAGCTGTCTCCAAACAATCCCTTTATTTACCTCCTTTGTAGCATGCTCTATCAATTTTACTTCAATGTAGTGACACTGATGTTCAGATGCTTTACATATTGAAGTATGCAGCACAGAGAAAAAAAAGGTGCAGATAGTGTGCCTAGTCTGTAGTTAGCCTGAGTAACCAGAACCCACTTCTGAAAGCCTGTATTAGTTTAATCTGCACTGCAAGCAAAATACAATGTGCAATCATACCAACACGGTTGTTGTTTCTTCACAAGCCTATGTGGAAAGACATTATTTTCCAGTTAGCTGGCAAAGAAGTATCACAGTACATCTTCAGTTAGATGTCTAGCTGAGAAATCCAGCTATAAATAAATAAAATCTCTCCTAATTCAGACAAAAGAAGTTTATTTGCAGTTAGTGAAAAGTAGCATTAAAAAAAATAAAAGTAGCATAAGGAAAGGCAAGGAAACAAGAAACAAGAGTAGCTATGCAGATAATTATATATGCTTCTAAGTTCTTTGTGATAACTGTTGTACTTCTGTTACGAATGGTGGACATTGAAATCTTATGGGAACTTGATCTCCCTTCTTTTAAAAAAAAGAGAAATGTGGTAAAGTGGTTATATTTTCACTGTGCATGGGTAAATTTACTCAGCCATTAATTTAGTTACTTCACTTCAGCACCTACAAAGCACTAGAGGCATTGCAAAGCCATTAAGCTGTTCTTGTTTGCTCTTTCGCTCTGTCTCAATTAGTACTGAAGTAATTTATGCCAACTGGAACAGCTTTGACAGGGAAGATTGACCAAGTACTACCTGATGGTTTGCTGTCTTGAACTGTGGAAATACTTTTGCATATTCCTCCTGGCATTCAGCAAGAAAGAGAGGATTTGAAGTTCAGTATCTCAGTGTTAAAGAAACAAAAATGAAGTTTTGTCTTTGCTAGACAAGAAAACCCTGCTCTGTCCTAACAATTTTCAAAAATAAAATCTTTTACTCCAAACATCTCTGACATATTTATCATATGCAAAAGGCTGCCCTTTTTATTTCTCCTTTGAGGCAGAACCTCAGAAAAAAATAAGGGAGCATTAGAAAAACAACAACCTTTGACAAGTTGAGCTCTACATCATTTCCTTTCACTTTAAACAAACCACCATCTTTGCTCTACCTCCTTTATACCCACCTATGTCTCACCTGATCAGCAGGCTGCTATAAAACAAAACTAAACCAGGCAAGGGTTTACTTCTTGTTTCTCTTATGGTAATGCAGAGAAACCCTAAAGGCTGCACCCTGACACTCATTTACTTTAACTCTCTCTCTCCTCCCATGTTTTCATTCTAGCCTAGTGATAGGTGCCCACTAGAACAAAGATGGGGTTTATCCATATTATGGATAAACCATAACACAACACACAACACTTTTCTTCCTCTTTTGTGGTTTTGTGTTTTCTTCCTCTCTTCTCCAGTCCTCAGCAAACCCCATGCTCAGAAAGTAATAAACAGATTGCTAAATAGTTTTGACTAGATCTTTCAGAACCTCTTTCCTAGCTTATCTTGCTACAAAATGTCTTTCCAGTTTAGAATGTAATAGAGAATTTGCATTCTTTTGTGTATGTTCCTTTAGTGTGAGAGCTGTTTAGAAGTCAATAGCATATGCCTGGAAAGCGTCCACTGAAATAACTAGTCCAAACATCAGTATGTTCACTCTGAGCAGAAACTCCATTCTAGCCCTGAGAAGCTGTTCTGGAGGAAACTTCAGTTGAAACCAACACCATTAGTTTTTACAGGATCAGCATTTTGTAACAAAACCCTTTTTCACAGCTATCACTAGTGAGAATAAATGCAGAATGAGGTTTTGAGGCAGTTGAGGGAAGAATGAGTAATAGGTTGACCCACAGCAAGTTAAGCTGTCCCAGCTCTAAAAAAAGAGAAATTCTGAAAACTTGACAAAGCCCTTAAAGTGTTTCAGATCTACTTCAACATTGGCACATTTACCCAGGGGTAAGCTGATCACTCTCTTCAATGTGTCCTTTCCAATTCACAGAAGGCTTTTTTCTCATGTTTTAAAGAGAACAACCTGTGCATGCGCATCAGCTCCCCTGGTGCAGATTGCTCCAGACCTCACCTCTCCATTTCTGTGTCCATAGCTTCCCATGCTATGGTTATGGAAGCCCTATCGGCCCCTAAGAAAGAAATGAAGGGCTAAATGTTGCAAGGGCTATGTGGCAAACCCTCTACAGCTTGTTGGGTTTCCATGACCTGACTTCTTTAGAACAGTTAGATTTCGTGCGGCAGGGGGGAAGGTCTGAGGATGCTCTAACCTCTCTGTAGGCAGTGCTGGTGAGGAGCAGATGCAGCCTGTGCTCCCTGTCACAAGAAGAGGGGTTCTGCTGCTTCATTCAGCCTCTAGCGCTATTCATTGTGGCAGTAAGGATTATTTTCACCCGTGGAATCTCCTGCATTTGCATTGAGTCATTTATCTTCAATACAGTGTAGATAACCACCTCAAACTATCAAAGGTAGGTGTAAATCTATGAGTGTTTTGGCATAAGAATGATTGAAAATCATTTAATTATGCTGTTTGAAACAGTCTCCACAGTACAAGCCTCCCTGCAATCAGCACAGTAGAAATACTTTCCTCTGAAATTAATATCCTTAAATGCAGGATATAAAAATCGGTGACAAGCAACTATTAATATGGAACCTATTATATAACTAAGCCTCTCAGTGCCTGCCCTGCTGCACCAGAGAAATCAGCCATTTCTTATGAGAAAAGATAAAGTTTATGAAACAGACAGTGCTTAGTCTTGGGTTATATTGATCTTCAGTGGCATCAGATAGTTGTCTCCAATGTTTCCAGTTTTCAGGCTACAGCCTGAGAGTATGTCAGAAGTTGCCATTTGGTTATAATCAATTCACTGCTTCTAAGTTTTTAAAACAGGATCAAATATTCAATTTGTAACCTGAAGTAAGAGTCTCATTTTGATGGTTAAATAGAATCCCATGGGATGGGGCTAGAGTACTAATAGACTTGTCTAATAAATATTGTTTGAGGATGCCAGTTCTTTTGTAGATAATATTGGCCTTTCACTTTTACCTTTTTATTTCCATGTGTGCCTGAAATTAGCAATGACATACCAAAAGGCTGTTTCATTTCTTGTTAGTAGAAAAGCAACAAGAGAGCGTAATTAAGAATCAGTAACCTGGATAATCTTCCTTTCAAGTGGGAGCAGCTTACAACAGTGAACTCATTTTCTCAGTATGGACTGCAGGTGAGTGATAATCAAGCAATGAGTTACTTACAAGGACAGTTAAGCTATGTTTCCATGCACAGCTTAGTCAGTCAGTAAGTCACCAAACCGGAGGGCTTCCCTTCTCTGCATGTATTTTAGCTCCATTTTGTAGTTCCACCCTTGCTTTTCACTGGCTCCACCGCTCATTAGAGCTTTCCTGAAGCTGATTCAATTCACAGAGTAGAAAAAAACAATTTTTAAATTTTTTTTTTCTACATTGACCTTTTGCAAGGTTAGTGAATTCGATTAGCTCACAGTGGAGTCCACAACTGGTACAAAGTATGCAGCAGCAGCATGCGGTCAGGAGTGGAAAGGAAAAAGGAGGAAAGAAAGGGAATGGAGTGGGATCGCCATACACTGGCTGGGGTGAGCAGTGGAATCTACTCGCCCTGCCCCAGGGAACCTTCTTTAAGTCATGCTGAGGCCACAAGAGGCATGCAAACTGGAAACTGAAGATGGTTTCTTACCAAAACTTCTATTTCACTAATCAAAAAAGGAAGAAAAGGCTAGGCTAAGTGAGAGGGTAAAACACAAATACAAAAGGACCACCTTTGGGGTTTTTATGGGGTTTGGTTTTTGGGTGGGGTCTTTTTTTGCATATGAAGCCTGGTAAAAATTACAGACCACAAAGAATTTTAGAGACTGTCACAAAATATTATTATGTTTTCTGTACTTTCCCGTTATATCTCATTTTAGGGGATTCTGTGAAACTACACAGATTCTTCAGGCATTTTCAGACACCTGCTAAAGCTAGCCATTATAGTAACTTTCAACCATTATGTTAAATCATGGGTTTATTTGAGAAGTAATACGTCACCCTGATAATGATCTCAGAAAGTGAAAAGCCAGTGGTTCAGACTCCTCCTTTGAGCAATTCTACACAAGTGAACAAAATTAAGACAGGATAATTTTCTCCCATTGATTCAAAATGTGCTGAATAATAAAAAGTGTGGGATCTGATGTGCCAGATCACTGTAGAATGCACTGTCATATGATGTCACCAAATATAACTCAGCACAGTTGAGTTTCGTCTCAGTTTGTGTCCCTGAGAAATTCAATTTCCCAGCAGTTAATGAACAGATAACTGCCATACTGGGAACATTTTGAAGAACTTTAAATATTTTAGCTTATGTTCTCCTACCAGAAGAGAAATCAGATTGGTAAGAATTTTTGTTTATCTTAAAAGACCTTGTCCAGAATAAGAAAAATAAATGAGTGTATGTTTTAGTTGCAGTGGTTTTATATTTAAATGTTCTACAAATATATATTTGTTCTGTGGAAATGTAGCTCCTGTGTCTCAGAACATACGGAAAAAAACATTGTTTTTCCAACTCAAGGTTACCTCATTTAGTGCCTTATTTGCAATATCAGACCTAAATTAGGCTGTTTTCTGTGCTTTAATTTTGCTCAGTCTGTGAAGTAGCTGAGTAATAGTTTGCTGGCACTGAATTTCCATATGAGTATGAAAAACATAGAAGTGTGCTCAAGCAGCTTTTGTAGAGCATATGCTGTTTTATTTATTCTTTTCCTGTGCCAGGAGCTTACCCCATTCACACTACTATATGAATGTATGTACCAGTTAATGGAAACATATTCGCCTTTAAGGTAAAAGAGCTCTTTCTTCCTATTCAATTTGCTAGTGATACTCTGGGGAGTGGGGCGGGGAGGAGTTTCTTGGCTCTGCTTGTCCTGCCAGGAAAACAGTATGAGTTGCTGTTGAAGTACCTGTAAGTACCAGTACTCAAGCCTAGTCCAAACACTGGCCCATCCCCTGGTGAATCCTGAGAAAATATTACCATCTCCTATATGTCCAGGTCTCATAAGAACAAACCTCTTCACAAAGCCTGTGAGCCATGGGTTGAACCCAGCTTACTAGGAAACTACTGAACTATGTCATGCCTTGGACACTTAGGTAAGGATCACAATAGGCCTAAGGTAGCTGAAGTGGGTCTGGACCAAATAGTGCTAGGACTGGGAGAAAGCAATAAGGTAGAAAAAAGAAAAGAGCCATGGAGCATTCTTTGACCTCCCTGCCTTCCTTCATACACAAGTACTGATGCAACTCTGGAAGATGAAGAAATGGGGAATACTATCCTGCCTACTCCTACCTTTTTCTGGCTCACCAAATAAATGTTGAAAAGCTTATTTCCAAGAGTTTTGAATCAAAGACATCAAGATGTATTAGTTGAAATGAATTAAGGGTCTGAATCTGAAGCAGAGTATTTAAAGAACATTAAACAGTCATGTGGGCAGCCTCAGAAATATAGTGGAAGTATTTCACTTAGTTCACTTCAAAAAGTACTCACATGAGGATTCATTGCACTTTAACTAATACACTTTAAATTCAGATCTCAAATTAATTTGACTACCAGGTAGACAAGCCCTTAATTGACCATAAAAACCTTTAAACCAATGTCTTTTTTCTGAAATGGTTGTGGTATTATACAAAAGGTGACAATGGGCCTCAGAAGCATGGATGGCACTCTCTAAGGAATTTTCCTTAGGGAAATTGAAGTGAGAGGGTTGCCCAGAACATATCCAGGATTGACTGGGTCAGTGCGATGCATCCTGATACCCAGGCATCCACAAATACCTGCTGCTATGAGCAGGTAGTGATCCCTCATCCCTACATATTCATACTCTTTCATGAAAGGTGTATGGCTGCATCCTGCTATCCTCGGCTAGTCTTATGCTGTTCTTGAAGAGCTTTCTGCCTGGAACCCCCTCAGTGCTGCTTCACACCTCCACCGCCCCTGGATCTCCACAGATTCTCCTGTGGTCTTTAGCCCTGTAACACTCACAGCTACTTCAGTCTTCCTCTTGCCACCTCTGGCCCACCAGTGGTGCCCCAGTGTTTGCTGCTGCTCGGAGGCATCTCTATGTCCTCAGGCCTTCAAACGCTTACTTGACAGATGAGTATTTAACATACTATATAAAGTGTTGAAACAAATGGCAAATGACAGATAAAATGTTGAAAATAACATGCTACTTCAACACTTTATGCTTCATCAGCTTTTTATTTCAACACTTTACACTCAAAGTGTGAAAATGATAGGGTTTATCAAGGGCATTTTCTTGAGTAATGTTAGCATGCAGGGTTGTGATATAAAACATCCACATTACTTGCAGTACAAGGTGGTGAATTTTCAATGCACAATTTGAAAAATTTGCCAAACCCTGTTTACTTTCATGGTCTTTTTTTACCAAGGATGCATTGTGAACATTTGTAGAGTCAGCCAGCAACCACAGGTCCTTCCTTCTCTTAAAATAAACAGCAATACTAACTTCAGCAGACTTGGTGACTGCTAAATATGAGACTGTTTTATGTAGTGAAAGGCTGGAAGAGAAACTAGAGCCAGTAATTCAAAGTATAAGAGCTGAATAAGGTACTTTCAGCAAACTAGTCAATGCCAAAGTCTTTTTGTGATTGTTAATTGATAGAATTAGTATTGCAATAGTACCAGACAAGGACCTGGGCTGTCATCCCAAGCATCAAGAGTGAGAAAGATTCAAACACTTGGCCAACTGAAATGCAATAGAAAGATAAAAGTTTTAATATTTTGCTTAACCAGTTTGTCATTTATTTCTATTCATCTATAAATATCAGAAGAAAATGGCCCATGGACAATGCACAAACTGTGTTTGCTATTTCTATATACGAATTACTATTAGTCCTGTATACAGAGCCATCTGAATCATCTATTATTATTGCAATTCCCCCAAGTGCATGAGTATAATCCCTACCTTGCAGTGCATTCGAAGAAGATGCAATGATCTGTGACAGCAATTAATACTGTTACCAAACAAGTATTTGCTCACAAGAAAGTTTCTTTAGAAATCTTAGGTAGAAGTGAATTGTTCCTCACAACACAATTACACCTGTTCCTCTCTTTCAGTGCCTAATAAGGAAAAACTTTGATCACACCTTTGGAATTGTGCAGGAAGTCAGAAGATGTGGTAGAGGTGGCTTGAGGAAATAAAGAACTTGAAAGCATTGTGAGTTTCCTAGGGGACAGTCTTTATTTGCCTAAGAAAACGAATAAATGAAAACTGATTTTTCTAAAGGTTGGTCTATTTGGCTGTAATGCTAGTAATTTGTTTTGCATAGCTGAACTAATTTGTGAGCTTTTTAAATATTTAATCTATTTGCACCAATGTGCTTTCTTTTAGAAACAAAATCCTTTTTTTACACTGCTGCGTTCCTTAGTATTGAACAACAGGGCTATATTCCAGGGATCATATTTTCAGGGTGCATTATCAAAGATATTGTTAACAATTTTGTGCAACTCAACCATCTTCCTACAAGTTATTGATATAAACACATAACACAAATGAGCTTATCTGCATGGGGTCATTCAAGTTCCCATGGTGCTGTGTAGACACCACATTCTACTGAGTTCTGTATAACATCTGTCAGCAGAAACAAAGCTTTACAAATTACTGTGAGCAGTGGGAGCTCAGGTATATATCCATGACGAAAAAAGGAAAGGAGATTGGAATATTGTTATTTTCAGAATATGTCAAGTTTGTAGGCTTTAGAGTAAAAATAGGTTGCAGGACGTAGAGAAAATAGGATGTTATAGATGAACTACACATTGCAAATAGGAACAGGACAGTTGAAACTGTCCTGGGAACGGGATGAAAAGTCCCTGTGAGGTTGATATTTAGCTGGCCTCCAAGAAGACTTTCAATATACAGTTGTTTATCAGGTATACACTACTGAAACAAAACACTTTGAACCTTAATGTGCTTTCAAGGTTTTTGGAGAAACAGAATTTGAAACAAAAAAATCAATCAAGGTAATATATATTTGCAAGTAATTTTGGCAAAAAACAATTTGGTTTTTTGAACATAGTACCTGAGCACAGAATTTCACCCTGTTTTATAAACAGATACTTTAGTACACTGCAGCAAAGGTAAATATATATTTTTAAGACCTAAGGTATTCTGTAACTTGTAAGTGTGGAACCATATGGGTAATCACTTCATACAACAGCTTGTGATATGCTTTTTCCCCTTAAAAGTTAAAAAATGCAAACTTTTTCCTGCAAAGGCTTTAATTTGCGATTCTGCATTTCTTCTGCAATCACCTTGAGCAGAGCAAGGAACTGCAGTCTCTAGATTGTTTTTAATTGCTTATCAGCTATTATAGAACAAAGATATGCAATAACTCTGACTTTGGTCTTGGCAGGGGAAAAAAGAAATTACTATCAGTTTCAAAAAAAGTTTATGTAATATATATTGTACTGGGCCTGGCTAGGATAGAGTTAATTTTCTTCATAGCAGCTCATATGGGGCTGTGTTTTAGATTTTTGACCAAAATAATACTGGTAACACACTAATGTCCTACCTTTTGCTGATCAGTGCTTGCATAGTGTCAAGCCCTTCTCTGTTTCTCACTCTGCTCCCCCAGGTGAATAGACTTGGAGGCTGTGCAACAGGTTGGGAGGGGAGACAACTGAGGAGATGACCCGAACTAATCAAAGAGATATTGCATACCATATAATGCCATGCTCAGCAATGAAAGGGAAAACAGGGAGGTTTAGGAGGATTAGCCACGTTTTGCTCAGAAACTGGCTGGGCATCAGTCTACTCATGGGAGGTGGTAAGCAGATGACTTTGCATCACTTGATTTCTTTTTTTTTCATCTCTCTTCTTCCACTTGTCCTTCACTTATTTTTATTATTATTTTTATTATTAATAATAATAATAATAATAATAGTTGTTGTTGTTGTTGTTGTTGTTGTTGTTGTTGTTATCTTGACCCCCTTTTATTTTCCCTTTCCTCTTCCCCCACTAGAAGTGTGTGGGGGAAGTATGCAAGCAGCTGTGTGGTGTTTAGCTGCCAACTGGGATTAACCTGCAACATATAAACATACATAAATCTACAATTTTTTCATTAAGGTTCAGCATATTTCTTGTATTTTCTCTGAATCATCAAAAGAAATATTTTTGAGTCTGTGCAGTAGGTTATTGAAATGATCCATGTTAAAAAATGTCTTTTCCCCTACCTGCTCCCCAAAAAATTTAGCATTGGCACAAAAGGAGGGATCAATAACTGCAAGACATTAACAGTGGTCTGGAATAAGGTGAAGATGGTATTTTTTAAGCCAATTTCATTGCAAAGAATAAAACTTTTAACTATCCTCTAAAAGACCTTTATGATTTCTTTCCTCTGCAGCAGTACATAAGCATTTGAAATGGACCAACCCCTCACGGTGTCAAGCTCTCTACAATTACATGTCCCCAAAATTATTTTAGTCTAAAACTTGGAGGGGAAAGCAAAGAACAGAGAAGTGACTTAGGTCATAGGGGTAAGTGACTAATAGACCGGGGACAGAAGTTCAGTTAGCCTCATGACATCTTGTCCATTCAACTACCATGAACTACAGGGATACCTTCCATTTCTTTAACTTCCAGAGCACATTTTTACTGGTATTCAGCATCCCAAAAGACTGAAGGTCAAGTAACCTCTTCAGGTCAGGAAGTGGGGTATGAAAGACAGAGAGCATTATGTTCTTGTCAGAAATCTCAAACCCATACTCCTGCGGTTTAGGGGGCGGGGGTAATTATTATTGCATATCTCTGTTGTATCAGAAATCTTTGAAAGAAAGCAAGTACAATTATCTTTTCCTCATCATTATTTTATGAGATTGCTTTGCATGAAGGTTTATTTAACCTTTTGAGTAAATCAGTAAAGAAAAGCAGGATTTAAAATATTTAAAATATATTTTTAGGTGTACTAATGGTTGTTATATAAAAAGTTTGCAATTAAGAATTCTGTGAAGAGAATGTTTAAGAAAAACCTGCTGTTAACAACATAAACTATGTAGTTTATTCATTGCCCATCTAAAGCAAAAAGGTACCAGACTGCTGTGGGAAACAGTGATGACTTGTTTGGAAAACTAAAAAATACTTCTCTTTGGAAAGCTTCTAGTCTTTGTAAATTTGTGCAGTGACAAAAGAATATTAGAAGTTTGAAATGAATGCATATCATCAACGAAAATAATTTAGGAACATTGAATTAAAGCTCAGGGTTCTCTTACTCTTGAGCTCCATATTTGGTAGACCATTTACAAGCCCTATACGTCAGGGAGAGTCTGGATAGTTTAGAGCTCAATGATGGTGATGATAGGGTGGAGTGTCTATGGGTCAGAATCAGGGGGAAGGCCAACAAGGCAGATATTGTGGTGGGAGTCTGTTACAGACCACCCAACCAGGATGAGGAGACAGATGAACTATTCTATAAGCAGCTGGGAGAAGCCTCACAATCGCTAGCCCTTGTTCTTGTGGGGGACTTCAACCTGCCGGATGTCTGCTGGAAATACAATACAGCAGAGAGGAAACAGTCCAGGAGGTTCCTGGAGCGTGTGGCAGATAACTTCCTGACGCAGCTGGTGAGTGAGCCAACGAGGGAAGGTGCCCCGCTGGACCTCTTGTTCACGAACAGAGATGGACTTGTGAGCGATGTGATGGTTGGAGGCTGTCTTGGGCAGAGCGATCATGAAATGATAGAGTTTTTGATACGTGGAGAAGCGGCGAGGGGGGTCGGCAAAACTGCCACCTTAGACTTCCGGAGGGCGGACTTCAGCCTGTTTAGGAGACTGGTCGAGAGAGTCCCCTGGGAGGCAGCTCTTATGGGCAAAGGGGTCCAGGAAGGCTGGACATTCTTTAAGGAGGAAGCCCTAAAGGCACAAGAGCAGGCTGTCCCCAGGTGCCGAAAGACGAGCCGGCGGGGAAGAAGACCAGCCTGGCTGACTAGAGAGCTCTGGCTCGAACTGAGGAGAAAGAGGAGAGTCTATGACCTCTGGAAGAAGGGGCGGGCAACTCAGGAGGACTACAAAGGTGTAGCGAGGCTGTGCAGGGAGAAAACTAGAAGGGCCAAAGCTGAGCTAGAGCTCAGTCTGGCTGCTGCTATAAAAGACAACAAAAAACACTTCTTCAAATACATTAGCAGCAAAAGGAGAGGTAAGGAGAATCTCCAGCCCCTAGTAGATGGGGGAGGAAACACAGTGATCAAGGATGAGGAAAAGGCTGAGGTACTTAATGCCTTCTTTGCCTCAGTCTTTATTAGTAGGGCCGAATGTTCTATGGGTACCCAGCCCCTGGAGTTGGAAGATAGGGATGGGGACCAGACTGGAGCCCCCATTATCCAGGGGGAAATGGTGAGTGACCTGCTGCACCACTTAGACACTCACAAGTCTATGGGGCCTGATGAGATCCACCCGAGAGTGTTGAAGGAGCTGGCAGATGTGCTCACCAAGCCCCTTTCCATCATTTACCAGCAGTCCTGGCTAACTGGGGAAGTCCCTGCTGACTGGAGATTAGCGAATGTGACACCCATCTTCAAGAAGGGCCGGAAGGAGGACCTGGGGAACTACAGGCCTGTTAGCCTAACCTCGGTGCCGGGGAAGCTGATGGAGCAGATCATCCTGAGTGCTATCACACGGCATGTAGAGAATAACCAAGGGATCAAGCCCAGCCAGCATGGGTTCAGGAAAGGCAGGTCCTGCTTGACCAACCTGATCTCCTTCTATGACAAGGTGACCCGCCTAGTGGATGAGGGAAAGGCTGTGGATGTTGTCTATCTAGACTTCAGTAAAGCCTTCGACACGGTTTTCCACGGCATTCTCCTGGAGAAACTGGCTGCTCATGGCTTGGACGGGTGTACTCTTCACTGGGTAAAGAACTGGCTGGACGGCCGGGCCCAGAGAGTGGTGGTGAATGGAGTTTACTCCGGTTGGCGGCCGGTCACAAGCGGTGTTCCCCAGGGCTCGGTGTTGGGGCCAGTTCTGTTTAACATCTTTATCAATGATCTGGACGAAGGGATCGAGTGTACTCTCAGTAAGTTTGCAGACGACACCAAGTTGTGTGGGAGTGTTGATCTGCTGGAGGGTAGGCAGGCTCTGCAGAGGGACCTGGACAGGCTGGATCAATGGGCTGGGGTGAATTGTATGAGGTTTAACAAGGCCAAGTGCAAGGTCCTACACTTGGGCCACAGCAACCCCATGCAACGCTACAGGCTTGGGGAAGAGTGGCTGGAAAGCTGCCCAGCAGAGAAGGACCTGGGGGGTGTTGGTTGACAGCTGCCTGAATATGAGCCAGCAGTGTGCCCAGGTGGCCAAGAAGGCCAATAGCATCCTGGCTTGTGTCAGAAATAGTGTGGCCAGCAGGAGTAGGGAAGTGATTGTGCCCCTGTACTCGGCACTGGTGAGGCTGCACCTCGAATGCTGTGTTCAGTTTTGGGCCCCCCACTACAAGAGGGATATTGAGGTACTGGAGCGCGTACAGAGAAGGGCAACGAAGCTGGTGAAGGGTCTGGAGCAGAAGTCTTATGAGGAGCGGCTGAGGGAGCTGGGACTGTTTAGCCTGGAGAAAAGGAGGCTGAGGGGAGACCTCATCGCTCTCTACAACTACCTGAAAGGAGGGTGTAGAGAGGTGGGGGTCGGTCTCTTCTCCCAGGTAACAAGTGATAGGACAAGAGGAAATGGCCTCAAGTTGCGCCAGGGGAGGTTTAGACTGGATATTAGGAAATTTTTCTTCACCGAGAGGGTTATCAAGCATTGGACCAGGCTGCCCAGGGAAGTGGTTGAGTCGCCATCCCTGGAGGTATTTAAAGGACGTTTGGATGAGGTACTTAGAGACATGGTGTAGTGGTGGTTTTTGGCAGTGTTAGGTTTATGGTTGGACTCGATGATCTTAAAGGTCTTTTCCAACCTATATGATTCTGTGATTCTGTGATTCTGTGATTTTTCTTCTCAGAAAAATGCCTAGTGACAGGGGATGAAAGTCACATGCACAAGAAATGCCAAAAACCTTGCATCCAAAATACTTTCTCTGTTGTCTTGTGATTTGACTTTTGTCCTTCCTGTTTAGAAATGCTTCATGAGGCAGAACTAGAAAAATGGAATTTAAGCAACCAAACAGAAAAAATGTTGGGCAATCTGAGCAGGCATGTAGTGAAGCCATACATCATGCTTAAACGATGCTGAATAGACCACCTGTAAAAATACACCTGTTTATTTAAAGATAATCTACAACAAAAGGAATAAAAACATGTAAAAAATTTCCAGAGATCGCTTGACCTAGTTAAGTTTTGGCACAAAACAACCAGCATGTTTAAAACAAGCTTACACATTGAATAATAGGGCCTTAAAGGGTTGTTCTGCAAAACTGTAGTTAAGGGAGTATGTCAGCCAAAGAGTTTTATACATGCAGAGTTGAAATAAAAAGCATTGGCTGTAAGGGACTTAACTGTCCCTGATTTTCACATTTGTTCCCCGTCGATGTCCTTGAGAACTGCACAAGTATATCAAGACTTCTATAGACTCTACTTAGCTGGCTGGCAAAGTTCTCCATACATAGTGGATTTGAGTTTAACTTGGTTATGCTGTAGGGTAAGTATTACACATTTTCCAGAATTTATGTAGCAAGTTTCAAAGTAATATTTGTAATTTTAAATAATATATGAGTTTGAAAGGGGGAAAAGTGTTCATTTCCAGTCCTGCAAGTGTGTTTCTTTCTGATGAGTGAGAGGACTGAAATATCATTAGGTGCTGCCAGTACAAAATGGCATACCTCCATGCACAGTCTTTGACAGAAAGAACGTGGGGTTTTTTTATTTACACTGATAAATTTGTGATGGCAGGTATGTGTTCTGAATTTAATATTTCTCCTCTATTTCTTATGCAGGATGGCTTACATTATTCAACTCTAGGCAGCTGAAGCAATACTTATGCTGATAACATATATCCCTTCACATAGAGCAACAGGATTCTGTGGATCATTTCTGTACAGCGATGGAGCAGATTAAAGAAAAAAAAAGCATAAAGCAATGCTTAAATAAGGACTTTGTCAATCTCTGGCTATTTTAAACTTTGGGCTTTTCTCATAGGAATGATTTGAGATGTCTTGGGTCATTCTTATGCTCACATTAATCAGAAAAGACTCAGTTACATGGTAGACAGGACCAAAAAGAATTAAGAGATGACCAGATAAATGCTCAGGTACCAGTCTTCTAGCAGCAAAAGTGCAAGATAGCAGAAGGGCTGAAAACAATTCTGTCTGAGGAGGGAGAGAAGCAAAGCCATTCCCTTCAGAGCGTAAAATACTTCAGGTCAGGAGTGGGGAGAAAAGCAATTAACAGACGCTGATGAACCTGAGGGACTAACACTGTTGCCAGACAACTGTTAGATTACCTGCTATGACATACACTGACATAAGGAGAGGGAGCAGGAGCATTGCTGTACGTGAACCACCCTGCTCCAGTGTCCACCATGCCCTTGAGGCCCAGCTATGTGGGTCTCCCTTACAGCATCCATAAAATACGTATGTCCTAGAAAGAGATTAGTAAAGGGTCCAGCAATTTTTTTTCTACTTCTACATGTGAATCTTCTTCAGAAAAGAGAACACAGCAAAATGTTTGCACAAGTGTAAAGAGGCCTAAATCATTATGTAGACAGTCAATGCCATATGAACAGATGTGCAGGGCTGGTGAAAATGAGGAGACATTTTCTTTTTACTTCATATCTACATCTAAATAGATCATCTTCCAAGCCCAGACCCAAGGAGTGGAGCAGCATTCGTCTGCATTATGACACCAGAAAACATCAGAACTAAGGTAAAGAATCCTGCAAGTGATGCATGATATCCTAATCTAACTGGTACACAACAAGTGCCTTTCAAATCCATTTATATGAGTGAGATTCACCAGAAGGAGAGCTTCTGTGTTTTCACTGTTTAAAGCTCACTGGAGGAAAAAAAAAAAAAAAAAGGCCAACCCCCCTGCCCCTCATTCCACTCTACTAGCAGCATAAAAAAAAGGTAATGAAGTTATGTAGCAAGTGCCTACAGTTAATTCAAATATGGTAGATGTCTAGTAGGGTATGTGTGAAGAAGACAAAATATCCCGAAGGATACTATTTCCCTCCATTCCTGTCCAGAAGTTAAATCATTTTTTCAGAGAATGAGGTTATCCATTGTTTTGGTCCATTTCTCATCTTTTCATCACAGAATATCTTTTCAGACAAGAGAGGCTGTATGGGTCTTTCCTGCACAGGCCACCTTCCTTTATTAATCCCTGAATTAATATCAGGCCATACAGCTAACAGACAATTGACCACTAGGCAGACTTTGGTGCATTTCTATGGTTTATTTTAGCATTTTTGTGAACAGTTACATCTTCTGCAGTGTTACTGCCATTATCTCTTCAATATATCCAATGGCTTTCCTTGGATTCATATACCATTTTCCTTTCACCTTCTTCATGTAAAATCTTTTCACTTAATACCCAGCATCTTTCAAATTGTCATCATGCCAGATGCCTGAGTTGTTTCTCTCATTTAAAGTAGCTGCTTCCAGCCCGTAGAGTAATACTGTCTGCTAGTGCATGGATTTGATATGTATGCACTTTGAGAATTAAGGTTTTTATCAGTTTATAATTTCATCAGTTCCTGTGAAGCACTTCTCCTTTTATTCTCATCCTGAAGGAAACCTCAGCAGTGGTCAAGTTGCCTCTGTGCACGTAGGAGTCTTGCATATTCTTTGACTTCACAGGTGCCACATTCACTTACCCTTCCTATTGCTTCTTTTTCATGTTGCAGCCACTTCATCTTCTTGGCATTTATTGTGAGTCAAAGTTGACAAAACCAATCTTCCAAGGTTAATTGTTAATTTGATTCATCAATAATTCAAGCATTTTTTTCAGCTGTGTGATGTCATCTGTGTTAGTTAAGGACCTTAACTTTAGATCACCTCAAGTCATGCCCTCTACCTCATTTATCATTCTTACTGTCTAGTTTAAGAATATGACGAAAAGCTATAGTGATTCTGTGCTTCCTTATATTATACCAAGCTTTGACTTGTTTAATTTTTCATCATTTTTTTTGCAACGCTGTAGGAGTCTTCAAACACAGCCTTCATAATGGCAATTATCTTATCTGAATGCCATGTGATTTTGCAGCTTTTCACAATGCTTCCGACCAAGCTGAAACAGAAGTCAATGAAAATGACAAACATCATTATTTGCCTTCTCACTTTCTTTATCAGCCAGCAGAGCGTGCATACCCAGTCAGTGCAGATTCAGTCTGGTTTGAAGTTGCCCTAACTGTCATCCCCTTTTACTCTTTAAAATGGCTTCTATCTGCAAATTATTGCTCTCACCATGATTTTCCTGATTTGTATCTCAGCAGAATCTTTCCACCGAGTCAGTTCAACTATTAATAGTAGCCAATTCTTTCATATTTCTTCTTCCCCCATACATACTTCCATCAAAACTGACTGCAGAGTCAAAATGCTCCCAAAATTTTCTTTAACATCAGATTTTTCTTTAACCACTGTGTTTCCTCTCAGCTTAACCATTTTGTACATTCTTTCCATTTTTGTATTCCTGATCTCTTTAAGTTGTTGAGTGTTTTCTTTCCAAAACTTTTACCAGTCTCATTTTAGCAATGTCTTCATTCCTTACAATGATGTCTTCATACTTTCAGCTTTCCCTAGAAGTCTGATTTCTTTTTGTATCTTAATCTTTGTAAAGCTTATCCAACTATTTCTGTGTTTATGTCTTCCAGTAATTTTCTTTCCTGCGTTTAGTTTTGCTTCCCTGAATATTTCCTGTCCAGTTTGTAATGAGATTTCTTCATCAACACGAATTAATGGACTGAAAAGCTGCCTAAATGTCACCTTGAATGCCTTCCTCATAGAACTTTCCTTTCATCAAAATTAAATTTGCCTTCAACTACAACCATTTTTGGAGTCTCAGAGTTTATTTTTTTTACTTAATCCTCTTTCCCACAGGCCTTTCATGAACACTGTCATTTTCTACTCTCCTGTTTTTAACAGCCAATGCCTTTACTAATAATAAAGTGCTCTCTCTTCCTTTTAGTCTGGGTAAGTGGTGAATTCCATAAAACCTTCTGATATCTTTATGAGAAATCCACCTGCAGCATATAATCAAACTGTGCATCTCAAGGCAACTCTGAACTTTGCCTTGGTCAACATGAGAAAAAGAAATGACTGAAGGGATGTAGTAATGCTACTAAGATTTACACTGGTTTTAGTATTTTTGTCAAGCAGCTGAATAACAACATCTTTTCCAAAAAAGTAATGGCCCCTTTTCAGAATTATCAACTACCTGCACTGATATATGTTCTCCTCTTCTGTTAAAATAAGGTCCTAACAATCTATAAGGGACCACTGAAATAATAACAAGTTACCGATTTGTGAGAATTGCTTTTGTAATATGATGATTTCATCATTAAAATAATTATTTTTTTTAAATGATTAGCCCTCACAGTCACCATTGAAAAGTAAACTGTGTCTATTATTCTCAAATTTCTGATCAGTTTTGTTTCATGTAATGGTGGGTTGCTATCAGATGTTTGGCAGACTACAATGCAAATCAAGTTTTTTAGTCTATGGAAATATCTATTAACCATACACATTTCCCAACTTCAAAATGCATGCTTGAAAATTACAGTTGATTAGACTCTTTGTTGTGAATTGCAGAACAAAAGCTGAAAATCCTGTTCTGCTTTTCGTTTATTATATCAAACAATGATGCAAAACCATCATTGTGTAGCATAAAAGGTGCGTTCATGTTTGAAGAACACGGTGTCCATAAGGTTTAATCTGCAGTCTTATGTTCAGAGAGGTTTGTAAATCGATTCTTCACTAGATGCTGTAACTCTTGTGGATTGAAGATAAATTGCTGAATTCCAAGAGAATACAACACAAAGAAAACCATTAGCCCTGACAATTCATAAACAAAGTAAAGAACATTATTCGTTCTTTGTTCTTGTAAAATAGTACCCAGGTTTCAAACACTAAACAGGATGCTCACATAAATCATTGCAATTATTTAGTCAAAATGAGTTTGTTTATGAAAAAATGTACCAAAAGAAAAAAGGTTGGTTTCGTTATAAGAAGTAAAGAGAAAGAGGAGAGGCAGGAGAAACCTTCATCGTAATCCCAACAGCTATGTTAATAGCTATAGCTTTGTTTTCAGCCTTTTTTCTTTTATTATCTCTATCTTGCTGACCTATTTCTTCACTGAAAAAAGAGAGTGTCTGAAGCACATTGAATGCTTGTAGGTCAGAGGTTCCCAGCGTTTGTGCACCATGGTGACAGTCTCAGGAGATTTTCAACCAGTAAGAATTTTCACAAATCTGTCATGAAAACCTTTGGGTTACTGGAGGCTAGAAGGGTTTGAGCTGCGTTTGGGGAGGGGGGGTTCACTATATGCATTTGTCTTCAGCCTTCGTGAATTTGCGATTCCCTGGATCACTTTGCTGCCTAGTCCCAGAAATTAAAATATATTTTACTTTTCTTTCTGTGACATTAAAAATGCATTGCAATGAATAATATAGTAGGGCTGTGTATAAAACTAAAGCTTCTGCATCCCTTTTAAATGTTTGTTCTTTAGCAGAGATTCTCTGAGGGAAACTTATTGAAAGGATGAACAGTAATTTAATTTTTTATCATAAGCATTTGTGGCAAATAAAGGACAAAAGTACTTTGCAGGGCTGAAGAAAGGGAAAAGATATTTATCATGGGAAAATACTGCATCCAGGCTGAGTCTCTGGCAGTGCACATTCTTTTTCTCTTCAAAGAGAGGCAATAAGAAGATTAATATTCAGGGTCTAGGAACATTTCCTATTTATGTCGTAAGCAGCAAATACTAAAGTAACTTACCATGAAAGTGTGCTTAAAAAAGTGTACAGTAAACAGATGAAAGCTTTTGTGAGAAAAGAGGTTACTGAGAAATCATCTTTAAATTCTGAAAATAAATTCAGTAACTACTGATTTTCCCCAAGAACATTCAAGAGGAATGTTTAAAGTAATAACAGGTCAAATCATCAGCTCATATGTATCAGTATTTCTGATACAGGGAAGTCCTGCACTTTATGGAAGACATCCTATGAAAACTGTTCCAGGAATTTGCCAAATGTTCACAGATTTGAAATATCGTGCCACATCACTGCAATTTCATGGGGAAAAATTAAGTGCTGCTGTAAGCAGAAGTAATTATTGAAGTTAATGGAAATTTAGCCGTGTATAGAACTCTTCAGTTCAGGGACCATTCATGATGTTCTTACTCACTCATGCACAACTTTTTCTGACATAAGTGTAAACCTGTACATAATAAGGAATAGGTCTTTGTACACTGCCAAATAGCAGGAAAGAGAGATAACAGCAGTAACGTTCTTCCCACTTCCACAAAGAAACTGTCAGTCAATACAGTCTAAAAAAGTCTAAAACATAGCCTAAAAAATACAGCATCAAACCTATTCAGTATTTAATTTTCTTTGCAGATATCTCATGAATTGCCATCCTTTATAAAAGCCAGCAGACAGTTTTGTTTCAGTAGGTCAAATGGATTTATTGCAGCACATGCTGCCACTCCATTTCTGCATCACAAGTGCTATCACAGTTTGTATTTTTTTGCATAAAAGGTGGATAAGCGTTTTATTCAGGATGATCTCAGACCAAGCCCAAAGGTGCTTCGATATTTTGCTGAGCTATGCAGAATTAAGCAAGAATACCCAACAATGTATCATAGTACAGTAAATTGTGAATAAAATACTGGAGTTTCTGGAGTACCTGTTTAAAAAAGCCCACCTGTAATAGTGAATCACTGGTGACTGTTGTGTATTGTATCAGTTTCTCACAGTTCTAGTAGCTGCACTTCTCTTTCTCTCTCTCACATAACACACAGACACATAAATGAAAGAAAAATAATTTTCCTGTTACAAATTGTAATAATTCTTATGCCTGACACTCTACCCCAAAAACATGACTACTGTCTAAAAATTTGCCAAAACTTGATACTGCTAAAATAAATTAGTCTTCCACAAACTATCCTGAGAAGGAGAAGGGAACTGATTCCCAGAAGAAATCCTTCATGTAGAGGCCTTGACAAGAGAATACTAGCTATGAACAAGAATATCCCATATGATGATAATTTCTGTGTGAAGTGCTTCCAATACTCAGGTGAATTTATTCTGAAAGTGCCATTTTCAAGCTGAATGCACTGCTACTATTTTTATTTTTGCCCGTGGTATTATTCTAAGTACAATTACCTCATTGGTTGGGGAGCAATGGTGTAATTAAAATTGTATAATATTGGAAGACAGAAAGTATCAATATTTAATGCATGCATTTTGTCACCCTTCTCACAGCAAATCACATGTAAAAGCAATGGAGTGTAAAATAACAATGGCCCCACCAAGCTTGCCTATCCCAATCCAGCTCCATAAACAAAAGACAAAACGCAGCATTCTGCCCTTCAGTTTACCAGCTCTGCACCAGTTGCAGGTTAATAAGAGCATGACAAAGTCAATCATGTGGAAAATGCTTTACCATCAAGGCCTTCTAGTCCACTCCACAATACGGAGATGTCTCTCAGCCACATCCAAAGGAATGGGAGATTCGTAGGACAGACTTTACCAGTTACTCATAACTAGGAGTGAATGCAGACTTCAGAATACCAATACTTTCTACATAGCACATGACAGTTATGTTACTGGCATTTTTTTCAGCTTCCTGATATTTTGAAGATCCTCGGCTTGTAATTTAGATCATTAAGCCTTGTTTTTAGAGAGCAAAGGGAAGGCAAGAGTTCACTACTGCTCTTCCTCAGAAGGGCTGTGCCCAAAAAAGAGGGTTTGGCTAAAAACACATTCTTGTCTAATGCAATCTAAGCTAACCTAACCACTGAATCCAAGCCTAATACAGAGAGAAGATCTTGATTCCAAAACCATTGCTATGGTTCCATTTGTCTTCTGTGTGCATGTGTGTGCTTATTTTGTTTATGTATCTATAGATGCAGTCATAAGTTGTGTGAGCAGAAGCCAAAAAAGTCAAAAGTCCAGTGTATATTCTAATGATTCTGTTTAATACCATGAGACTAAGCAGCACAGCATAAGTACAAAATCTCATGGAAAACTTAGTTTTATGCCATAGAACTGAAAAAGTATTCTGGCAATAAGAAACCCAAGAAAAGAAACAGTTTTACAGGTTTTCTTTTTTGTTAAGAAGAAAAGTGAAATCAGTTTGGGAAGTAAAAATACAGGTCACAGGAAGAACAGGTGAGGAGCAAAGAGACAGAAGAAGTAGTTGCATAGCGAAAAGTAAGGTAAGTCTATTTCGTGAAAGCACTTGAAAGCACTTTGAAAAATAACAATGGTCTCCAAGGATTTCTGATGGAGCAGTCTCACATTCTGTAATTTGCACTGAAGGCTCTCAGATACAAACAGCATCCTGAAATGTCACCTTTTTTCATCTCTAATCTCTCCAGCGGACGTGCAGCTAAGCACCTGGGGATCCCACGGAAACTAAGCTGTTAATCTTTTTGCACCTGGAAGAGTAAACCTCATCACCTTTTCTTGAGCAGAATTTCCTTCATGGGTATCCACTACTATGGATAGGAGTCAGGACTTTTCTACAATTACCACCCAAAATGTAAAACCCAAACATTAATATTCTGTAACGAAGACATGCAACAGAGGAAGGAAGTACTTCCAGAATGGTGAGTAGCACAGGCAGGTAGTGTTGTTTTACAGGTTCAGAACTTGTAAATGGTCTCACCTCTAACACTGCGACATTGGGTAAGCAGCCTGACTTGCCTGTATTTCTGTTTCTTCTTCTCTAAATAAGCAATAAATGCACTTTGGTACCAAAGAGAGATTTTAAGGTGTGTAATCAATGTATCCACACAGTTTTGAGGATACGACTGTTTTGCAGGTACTAATTTTGATATTTTGATATTTCAAGGTGTGGTTTTATTTTATTTGGTGGCTACTTTGTACCTGTGGAATCCTCAACAGTTCACAGAGCCAAAATAGAACAGGACTCTTTGGGAAATAACTCAACTGCGAGGGCAATACTGAAAAAGGCTACAGAGTTGTGAAAAATGATGTGTGGAAGAGATAGGTAATGAATGATATTCATTATGCTCATAAAACAACTAGAGAAACATCCCTCCCCACCCTGCCCCAAGAGTCCTTTCACCAGGAAGTAAATGTAAAAAGAAGCATGAGACGTCATCCCATTAAATGGTGGAATACAATCAATTACTGTAACATGCTGTGGAAGTCAGAAGTAGAAAGGAATTCAAAAAGGAATTGTATTTGAGAGAGGCAGGAACTATAAAGTAGATGGTCATTTGCTCAGGTGTAGCGTAAACTGCTGACTGCCTCAAAATGAGATTATGTTGTCAGGAGAAAGCTTGCCTTATACTTAAGTGTTCTTTCTGACAATTTTTTTGCTATGGCCCTGCCAGGTGGACATGAGATCCTTTGCAAGGTGACCTTTGGCGCTGATCTAGTTGAGCCATTTCTATATTCTCACACCGCAGGATTAGCTCCCACTGGAAATGAGAATGACAGCACTTTCCCTGTTTCCTCTTTATAGTGGAAGGAAGAAAAAATGATGGGAAGAAAGGCCTGACTGCTTGTGATTACGGTCCTCAAGCCAGCTCAGTCATGCTGCTGGGAAAGTGAGAATGGGATGTGAGATAGATAAGAGGCTGGGGGAGAGCAGGAGGACTGCAGAGCTGTCCCTACAGATTCCGCATGCATGAGGTGGAAGTAAGCAGTCGCTACACAACTGGACCCATCATCCAGGTAACCCATCACGGGAGACTCCAAATCACAGTCTAGCCCTTTAATAAGGTCCTAATACCCTGTGGACAAGATTTAATGCTCCTTGAGTTCATTTAGTCTCATGGAAAAATAAGACTGTAGTCTCTGGTGGATATAATAGTCTCAGAGTAGTTAACTAAAAGTGAAGTTAGCTTTAGTGAAGAAGAGAAAAAAATACCACTGCAGTGGGAATCCTGAGTGAGGCTATCACTAGAAACGTCCATGCTGCCAACTAGCAGTCTTCTAGCTCTGATCGCAAGAGTTATTTTTCTACACAGTAAGAACAGCATGGGGAAGGAAAATCATAATGCAGGTTCTTGTTCTCTTCATTTTTTTGAGCACAGGCCTGATGTCTGCAGTGTCTCACAAGCACTAAAGGAACTAAACATTTTTAATAGAACTCTGCACTTTATTGCAGAAGATTTTTCCTATAAGATTTCCATTCTGTTGAATGGAAATCTTCAAAAGTCTAGGAACACCTAGATAAAGAATATCTAATCTTTTTCTTCCTTATTCTATGACAGCCTTTCTCTGACTTCCCCAAATGATATTTTGATGCTTTTTTTTTTTCTTTTGGAACAGATCGTGCTATGCTTTAATGCAGGTAACAAAAACGTTATGTATCGCATTATACGTCTTATTTTCTCTGGCTGTTTTCTCTGATTTACATAAAAAGGGGGAGAATAACATGGTTAAATTGTTCTGTAGGTCACTGTTAAGCAGTAAAGTAACTGAAGTCAAATACTGGAATAAGTTCCAGGTGGCTGCTTCTTTTAAGTTCAATAAAGAATGACTGCAGTGATAGCAAATTGATCATCTCTTTGTTGGAAGAATACTGTGCTGTATTGTCACTAATCAACAGCACCACCTTCTGCCCAAAGAGCAACATGACAGCTAAGAGAGGAAACCTGGGGAGCTTATTTCAGAGACTTTATGCAAAACACAAATCTGTCTTCTCAGTAGCTGGCTGGCCACGTAAGAAATTTCTTCATGGAAATATGCGAAGTGCATTCTGTAAATGTTATAGTCTGATAATCAGGCCTGATGCTTACATGGAAAGAAAAAAATAGATGTTTGCTTTAGAGTTTTGTTAAAACGATTTCATTCTTATTTCCCCACCAGCATCACCATCGTCTTGACCATTCGCGCATCACAACCTAATGCCAGTGGTCTAACGGATGATGCAAATGCTGTGGTTTATACATAAAATAAAATGCTGTGAAGACTGCATTATTTTATGTCATTGCCTAATTCAACAAATGGGCAGGTGAGTTCATGCAGATTCGTATATCTCACCATGGCAAAAGATAATATTAAAATATTATATTTTTTAAATATTATCTATTTTAAAATATTTCAGTGTATAATCCAGTGGGTATCGATAACTCCTGAAGCTCACAAACTATCTAGCATGACAGCCAGAGAAGTCACTGTCATTGCTGCCTGGTTCTGTTTAGGCAAAAACCATATGCTAAATTTATATTTTAAGTATTCTTCATAACTATTTCTGACATCAGCTTCTCACGCTTTTGCTGGCTGCAAATTAAATGGTGCAGAAATCTGATGTACCTAGGGAAACTGCTGAAACTGCTTTTAAATCGGTATTATTATTATACATTTAAGCATCTCCAAAGTAAGGAAATAAGGGACAAATAATGCCACCCTTATGCCTATACCTATTGAATATATATATAGTTGAATGTCTAACAAGGCTTCAATAATATGCTGCTGCCAGAGAAAGATGAAAATAAAGAAATGGTTTATTTCAAAATCTTCCTTAAATTGTGTGAAATTAATCCAACACAAGAATGACATAGGTATGAGACTGAAGGATCATAACTAAACTTCAGTGCCAAAGTCTTCACTGCATTTTCTGGAGTAAGAAAGTTCAAAGAACACCATAATCTGGTAACCACCAAGTAGACCCTTCCACTGGCAATGTTGTTTATACCTGCATACTGAAAGTCAGTCATAAAACCATTTCATATGCATTTCTCTGGTAGAGGTGTTAATGCACATTGCATGACTTATGTCTTTTGCAATCTGTCACGCTGTGTTCAGCTCTCACCATAAAATTGTCTAGAATAAAGTGGAAAACGCTACTGTTTCTTGGCTCTCCCCTTACATTAACTGAAGTATTTCTTACCCTCATTGCCATTTTCTGTTTTCTGGCTTTCAAGAACAGCATTAGTAGAAGTGGAGGTGTATTATCTTATTCAGGGCTTTATATTTTCAAGTATCCAGGATGCTCTCACGTTGTCTGCTTCCCACATAAAAGCTGACTTGGAAAAGAGAGACTTTTCTCCTCACAATCGATATCTGAACAAGTACTATCCAACACAAACATCTATAGTCTAGACATTAAAGCAAACCTTTCAGCAGCACGTCGTGATTTCTGCTATGTAGCATGACCATGGCAGTTTATTAAAGCATCTCTTTCAGTCTCCAAGTTAATGCTTTGTAGCATGAACCCCAGACCTTGGAGGCTCTTTTCCCTGCAAGAAAAGGCTTATGAAGAAGGGTCAAGCAAGTTAGAGGTCTGAATTGGGACAGAAGAATGAAATTCAAACCTGCTAATTATCATCTAACAGAATCTCTAATCAGGCACTGCAGTGGAGGCCCCACAAGCCCACTAAAATGAGGGAGGAGCAATAACCAGCCCCAGCAAGACAAGCAAAACAGACAGACAACCTTAGAACTTTTCTTACAACTTTTGCCCTTAGGGAAAAGCAATGTGTATGAAAGCCCAGAGACAAAAGTAAATGCCATCTTCCCCATACGAAATCAACTAAAGGCTGGCTCAGCCACACAGCCTACCCACTAGCAAAGACTCTCCTTACAGGATTCCAGAGCTTGTGCTTCACAGCTGAATTTGGCTCACTTAGCTGTAATGTCTTCTGATGCCCCAGTACCTCCCCCTTTCAACCAAGCATACAAAGGAGATGAGGGACTTAACACCCAAACCTGCCACCACTTTCAGAGCCCTAGGAAGGAGGTGACTGGGAAACCTGCTGGCTTGCAATCACTGTTTAAGAGAGTAAAATCTCTCCCAGTATGTTTTCAGGGATTTTCTAGTTGTTTGCAGACTGTGTTCTGTTTTCTTACACATACAGTGATACTATGCTTTCAAGTCATCCCAGGATTTTTTTATATGACAAGGGTAGCAGAATCTGGCCCTTCATCATTATATTTAATGTCATTTAAATACATGGCAAAGACATGCAAGTGAACTATTTAGTATTTTACTTTGCAAGGACAGAGGAACTGAAGATGGTGATTACAAATCACTCTGGGGCACGTGTATAAACTCCAAGTAATCCATTGAAGGGAGATAACGCTAACGTATAATGGGAGCAAGGAGATCAGTATTCCCTTTTCACTGTAATACTAGGAAACATCAATATGCATTGCTCTGCTAATACAATGTGCGTTGTTTAGCAAAGTCAGAACAAGGCAAGAAAAGAACAAGATTAGAAACCCACGAAAGCGTGTCCTGTACACTGATTGGCTGGAAAACACTTCTGTGTTGCAGCCGAGTAGCTACAAACCAGAAACTTGTTTCATTACTACCAAACCAGAATGTCAAAATCAGAATTTCTCTCTATCACCTTGGAGCTAGTTCTTACCGCAAGTCGTGGCTGTGCTAGTGTGTACAGTAGTCTTTGCTTCCTAGAATTTCACAGGCTGTTTTTCCTACTAATAATTAAGGCCTAGGATGTTACAAATGTCTGCTAAAAATCTGTTATCTCTTAAGAAATCTTTTCTTCCTACCGGTCCTCTAATCACCCGAACAAAATACTGCTGCACAAAATACTTGGAACTGGCTTCCAGCATGGTAAACGTTGCCATCCTCGGGCTGGCATAGGCTTGTAGGAGCTTTGGCTGTCAAGCAGGTAACAGTTCTTCTGAGACCGTATCCACAATTTTGGCTTCTGTAACCTAGCACAGCTGCGCAGAAGGCTTCTGTTTGTGCAGAATCTCAACACTTTCAGAGGACAAATCCAAACTTTTTTTTTCTCTCTTGCAGGCCTTAACCATATCTGTTAATACTCTCTAATCCTGTTAGTCTGTTGTCATATGCATTTTCGGTGTCCCCACATTGTTTTTCTGTTCACATATATGTAATGGCACTTTTAAATGCCCTTCTAATGTTATAATTTCCAACCTCCTTGCTCTGAGTACCTGATGAGAAATGCCCAATTCTTCATTCACAGAAGAGGAAACCGTGTCAGTGTAGCTCCATGAAACGTGGGAAAATAAGTTTTTATTTGTTTAAGTTTAGCAGTTAACAGGAGTCAAGTAGTGTGGAGTTAGGGGAAATTCATGTCTTGAAATGTAGATTGAGTCTGCAAAACCATTAAAACTTATTTTCCATTGGAGAATTGTGAGGTTAAGCCATTAACTTTGTGAATTTGCAGAGGTTTCCCAGAAGCTTACTCAAATCTAGTGTTTGTATCATGTTAAATCTATTCTACTTATTACCCTAATAGCATAAATGACCACTCGTGCAATGGAGAGTGACAAGATATTCCTAACAATGACTCTGAAAACGCAGGGTCACTTTGAAACTAGGTAACCTAGAGACACAACTGTATTAAAGCAACACGAGTTTTCTGAAGCTTGTATTCTCTTAGGGGCTTTTCAAGTCATTTGGGTTTATGCATAAACAGACAGACTTTCAGTGGTAACAAGCTTTCAGTGGTAAACATAGGGAAGTCTTTAGGAGTTTGGCTTTTTGGGGTGTGTGTGGTTTTTTGGTTTTGTTTTGTTTAACAAGGGCAATAATAATGAATGCAACAGGCAGCCTAAAGTACAGTGATAATGAGTAGGGAAACTCTAGATTTCTTACAGATATTTTAAATATTTAAGAAAAGAGCAAGACTTTACTACGTTGCGGGGGGGTTATTACCTTTTTTTGGATATCTCGGCACCTATACTCATTTTCCATGAAAATTCGAAACCAACCTGCTGGTTGTTTTGTATTCCACTGGTCGAATGAGCGGAAAACCACTCAAGGAACGCTGCATTTCAGCAGGGAGGAAGCTTGCTGACCCCGCTCTCAGCTGGCCTCCAAAGCAGCAACAACAACATACAGGAAAAGTGCTGCACATGATTAGGTCTTTCTCACTACACTGGGGGGGGTACAAGACTGTTCCAAATTGAAGAGGTTATACAGTTCTTCACATTCAAGTGCCTTGTACTAGAGGTCTGATAGATACAAAAGGACCCTACCTGCTCAGTCAATGCATTTCTGAGCTAAAATACTTACTTTAGAACTTGTAACACAGACCTCTTTGTTCTAGAACAAGGGAATGGGAGAAAAGTTTAACAAATACTTTATCTCATTTATGCCTTGGAAATCTTACCTTAAAACAAGGTCCTTAAAAATTAAAAGATCTGCTCCAGAGTCTTGTCTTGAGAAGACAATAGGAGTCTTTCTTCCCATCTAAAGAACTTTTCTTGAGGACTTGAAACTGTAATCAGCCCAGCTGCAAATTTCTGTGAGAAAAGGGCTGTAGGTCAGTTGTTTGTCTGAAGATCTCATTTATAAAAGGGTGGCCAAAAAGAGTTAGATAGATACTTTTAAAAATGTACTTCCTTTTAAGCCTGTATGTCAAAGTCAATTCTTAACCTTTGAAAGACTCTATATGTAACTTTGCATTACAGCATCTTCAGTAAGGTGAGTTCAGACTGCAAAATGTTCATCTGAAATTGTCTTAAAATGTATGCATCTGAAACCACTCAGGTTGCCAGGGTATTTGAATAGCATTTATTTTGAAGTAATTATTTCTTTTCTACAGTAATGCAGAGTGCATAATTGTACTTTTGCATCCAACTGTGGCTTAATTATAGCAATATGTGCTGGTAGCAAAAAGGGAAAGAGAATTTATTGACGGAGTAAAAGGTATTTGTTATATTGTACCTCCCTCAGCATTTTTCTCAGCAAGGTAGAATTAATGGGGGAATGGGTGACCTCTAAATGTGCCTGAACTCCACTACATTCTGAAAGGATCATTGTCCAGAAGGCTGTTTAAGATAATTTCCTTAAAAGGCCATTGGCAAGCACCTAAAACCTCTATTGATCCTGGTCCAGCAGGAAATAACTTCTCAGTCTGAGCAACTAAAGATTTGCAAACTTCTTAGCTGCATACGTGCCCCAAACTGCTTGGAAGTAAGTAAATAGAGAAAATGTTTCCTGCAAAATATAGGGAAAACAAAATCTCGATGATTACAGATGTCAGCAAAACGCTTGACAGAATGAAAATGTGCCTTTAAATTGATGCAGTTGAGAGCACTTACCCAGTCAAGAGCATCTTATGAGTTAATTTATTGCATATGTTTTGATAAGGAAAACCAGAAAATGACTGAGGCTATTAAAAGATTATCCAGCAGGAGGAGATGAGATGGTCAGTTAAAGAAGATTCCCAAGCACAAAGAAAAGAGGAAATGAGTTATTAAGAAAAGAGGTATTTATACCTGCTGGGGATCTGTCCATAAGGATTATTTAGACTAGGAAAGCAGTGAATCCCAGTGTACTGAGAGGAATTATCTTTTTTTAAAGATATTTCTTATAACTTCGGGCATGTCTGATGTATAATCACAAATACATTTAGGAATATAACTGCAGCATTAGAAATTGAAGTCCAACATTTTTGCTTCATTGAAGTTTTCAACACTCCCATTCAGCTGATATGTAACCACAGGTGTTATCTTTCTGGTAGACAGTCTTTCAAGTTTTGATGCCTCCATCAGCCTCTTAGCTGATGCCTAAGCTTATCTTGTTTGTGAAATCCAGTGTCATATTCAGAGCATGACTCCTTGGTCAAGCTGCACACCCACAGTGGGAACAAAACTTTCTGGCATGAGCTGGTGTACATCTGTCTGTGTCCATCATGCCCAACTGTGCAGTGATGAAGGCACCCTTGTGAGCAGAAGTCCTCTCACCACAGGATACGAAGCATCACTTGCAACACCAACACATCAGAAGAGGCGTCCTAACCACCAGGCTAGTGGCATTCGCTTCTTTATGAAATTAATTAAACCATGCACTGAGGGAACTGCATCTGCCCCCATCCAGCTATCCTGGATCCTGTGAGTATCTATCTACACACTCAGCTTCTTGACTCTACACTTATTCTTTAGCTCATTGACTCTACACTCTTGACTCTACACTTATTCTTTAGACTATTCAGTTGGGATCACATCAAAAGGCAGTTCACCTGCCCTGACATATCCCATAGGCTGCTGGTTTAGGCACTGGGGAACACTGGTTCAGATCAGACAGATTGGATATGTGAAAATATTTTTCCGCCTCCTAAGTGGCTTACACACTGACTATTGGGTATAACTGAGTGCAGGTGTCTCTGGTGTTTTCTATGAGAAAGGCATTTCTGACTTAGCAACCTCACTCCAGGGAAGGATGGAAAGCTGAGGAACATCAGCATCTCTTGGCTGTTAGGTCATTTCTCTTCTCTGCTTTGAACTGTTCTGTCTCTTTCCCCCTCCAAAACAATCCTCCCGTGTAGGGGCTATCACTAAAGAGTGTGCAAGTGCAAACTAGTTCGTAACACTTTGTCTCAAAGCCCAGGATTCATCCTGGGCCTATTTTTTAGCTGTGCGGTCATAACCTTACTGATTAGTCTGATTGGGCTGCTGGGGATTCTGCTCAGCAGCAAACCACATACAAACAAGGTATTGAAGGCCGTAAGTCATTTACAAACCCAATGATCATCCAAAGCATGCTGTTCTCACTAATCAGCAATGTTATAGACCATAATAACTTCCAAATACTGAAAAGCTATCCAGTATTATGGGGGGGAGTGATGTTAGTGTTGATGGATCATGAAAAATCAGATCTTACAATCACGTTATTTCAGTTACAATGACTTATCTCATCAGTATTATGTGCTTTTGGACTAAGATATGGCCTTTGGACCAGACATGTTTTCTTGTAATGACTTCAGACATAAATTTTAGTAGATTATCTCATTTGGAGCAAGCAAGAGACAGAGTCTACAGACTCCCTGCTTCCTTGTAGGACTAACGTCTGTTATTCAAAAACATTTCCATTTGCCTTTCAATAAGGACAGAACATATTTTTTCTCTAATGACATCAGTAACAAGCCTCTGAAAAAATGACTCAGAGTTGATGGTTTATAGTCATTTTAAAATTTATCTTACAACTTTGACAGAAGTAAGATGTGCAACAAAACACAACTTACAAGAAATAATTATGAATTAAACAGAAAAAAAAAGATAGTTTTACGCTAGCAAGAAACATTGTTACTAAAAGTAAGATAATATGCCTGCAATATTTGTAGTTTAAAAATAGAATCCTGAACCTAAAACTGTTTCAAATTTAAATAGGTTAATTTTTGAATTTTCAGATCGGGCCTGATTGCTTTGGTTCCAAGTAAAAACCAGAAGATCTTCTAGTTGTAGTTCAAGTATGGCCAGAAAATTTGAAAAACCTTGGCTTTTGGCAAAAAAATGTCAAAAATTCTGCACAAGCGTATGCTCTACTAAGAGACTTGCCTAAAATACATACTAAATATATACTAAAATATACAGTAATAGTTGATGCATTCATTATTTGTATAAGGTAAAACAAATTCAACTGCTGGGAATACACCTAGGAAGTTGGGGAGTTAGTTCAAGATCCTGCTTCAGGGAACAATTAATTATTTATACAAAGTGAAAACAGACCTGAAAGAGGCTGGAGGAATCTGTTGCCATAATACCTGATAAACTGATAGGGTTATCCCTTGGGAAATGGAAGATATTTGCAGACTGTAAGGGAGTTAACTGTTTGGGATATCTTCTTGAGGCATATTACACACAAAATCTCATGAATAACACATTTTAAGACTTCAGTGGTATCTATTCCAAACCTAATCCCTTATTTGGCTGGAAATCCAAACCCAACATTTAAAATGAACCAAACATGCATGCAAATGCTTCCACTTGGCTCCTAATGGTGGCTCATTAACAAGTGGCTAGAAATGTTGGCATGGCTTGTATCCCTAGGAGCTACGGGTGCATTTTTAAAGGTGTTTAGACACCTAAAGATGTAGATAAGAAGCTGGCAAAGTTTTAACCATTAGCCACCTCTTTGCATCTTTAGGTGCCTAAATACCCTGAAAAGCCATGCTGCAGGCTCAGTCAGCCACAGGCCTATTTCATAGGGTTTTTTGTTAGTTTTATTTGTCCTCTTGGACAAAACAGCTACCTATATCCTCTTCCAGTTAATCTGATTCATTGACTTGAAATACTAGGTGGATTTCACATACATCACATGTATGACTAGCAGTAACAATGTTATTATCCACATCATGTTTTTATATTAGTAGCCATTGAGCCACCTGCAATTCCTGGAGGCTGGAAACGTCAGGTGCTTTTCACATTCAGTGATCCACAATGGAGATTCATTTCTGCTTGACTAACAATCTTGGGTTATCCTTCTTGGTATAATACAGTTGATAAGCAACCTCAGAGATATTCCTTCTCGGATCAGAAACCCCAGCAAACCATCAATTTGCTTTTTATCTCATGCAAGGTTTTCAAACACATAACTCCTTCCCATATTAAGAAGAACAATGACCACAAATAAAATATCACAATTATGAAGCCTAGAACAGAGAAGACTTGGAATAGAAAGATCAGGAGGTAATCTTGTTTCTTTCCTTTTTTTTTTTTTTTTTTTAATTATTTTGACAGCCAAGCATTGACACCTAAAGTAGGAAATAACCTTGTTAGAAAATGATCTTTGGACAGAAATTAGTGTCTTAGAAAGTCTGATGAGACTTACAACTTATGCTCAGAATGATATGTGCTTGGTATTTGCTTTGCCCTCTCCTTTCCAGCTTCGCTCTTATGCTGTGGCAATCAGCACAGTATCAGTCATGCCTGATGAAAATCCAGAGGCTTGAGAGGTTTCTATATGAAAGTTAACATGGATATTTTGAACTTTCTCTATTTCTTTCCACTGCCCTTTTCCCTTCCACCAACAGCAATTCTCTTTTGCCCCTGCTCAGTGTATTGGGTATGCAAGAAAGGATGGCCATATCTAGCACTAATGAAACAACAAATCACATTTTACTGGAGTGCTCTATTTCACTGTGGATCTCTTAATAAAAATGAACCACAGTTTATAACGTTATGACAGATCAAACGTTAACATCTCACTCTGCAGATTAAACATTACTTTCAGTGCATGTCACTTCGCTTTCCCCTAAGGTTTACTGGCTTTTGGTGCTGACCATGACTGATACATTGTTTATACGCAACATTAAACCTGAGCTTTGCCTATTTCTGGTAAATGAAAGCCACTTCTGTTCCAAACGGTAAAACTTAAATCAGTATCTTACCTCATCCACACCATCACTCCTTTCACGGATCTAATGCTACATGTAAAAACCTTGCTTTCTTTCCTCTCTGGGCTGCCTAAACTGTAATCGTTTTAAAGGCAAAATTCAATGGAATTAATAGTAATTTGAGGCTGTGGCAGACGATGGCCTAGATTAATAGTCCACTTAAACCTTTAAATGTCTCTGAGCATTCGGGACACGTATGCTTTTTCTTTAACATTCTCTCAGCTACTGTATTTGCCACACACAGCTGAAGAATTCCTTAAATCCTTAATTAATTTTCAACTCTCACATCTTGTCACAATCCTTTACATTTCATTTCTCTTCTAGAAGGACTGTTGGCTCAGAGGCGGAATCAACTACCATTTGTAAGGGGAAGAAAATATAAAATGTCTTTCTTTTGTAGGAAGATAATGCTTTTCAGTGGTAACATGCCCCAAGGGTGATTTTGTACTGAAGAGTGAAAACTGATTTTTTTGCATCCCAGGTGATCGCCATAAGCAACCAGTTCTGGCAGGCTCCTCAGCTAATCTAGGTGTTGAAATGGTAGAAGATGCTGGATCTCACAGCAGATGTCCAGTGGGTTAGTGCCATGTAAAGGACCTGCCTGGGTACAGCTGTGTTGGAAGGCTGCACTTGTGTTCGCAGAGAGTGCAATGTCTCTATATGAAACCCAGAGGGAAAGTATGGTGTTATGCTGTGCCGGAAGGAGAAGCAGGTCTGTGGACGTAAAGGAGGACCAAAAACCATACCATAAGACTTGAAAAGTTATGCTAGAGAATAAGACTCTCATTTATTTATGCAAACTACTACATTCTCCACAAAAGGAACTCAGACAGACCCATCCTGGAATACTCAATCACCTTGTGGTCAGGATCGTTCTTCTGCAAGGAGAAATTCAGTTCCAAAAGGTCAGAGAATGAATGTGAATTTGAATATTTTATAACCTAAAAAATAAACTAGCAGACTAGTCAATCAAATGTGAGTTTTGTTCTCTGTTTTTATTTGTTGTTTGGTTTCGTGAGCAATGAGTCAGCTAGACCAGCTAGACTTAGACAACAAACTTCAAGATGGGATTTACTGGCATAAATCCAAAGAGAGAAGTTTTCCTCCAGACTATGCTTAGAGCAGTAACAGATGAGCTGTGTCAGAAGTCATCGCCCTAGCTGTCTAAACCAGTTCTTTTTTAGAAATTATCAGACTGAGGGCAGAAGAAATTATCTGCCTGATAATTTCTGATGATCAGACAGAAATTATCAGAGGAAATATCCTAATTTTTGCTGCATCAACCCAACATCAGAGATGTCTTTGCACAGAAATGTGAGATTTGCTGATATTGTTTGTGTCTGACTTTTGTCTCACAAGTGCCTTTGAGGAAGTAGTCAGGTGATAAACCTCACCTCTACTTTGAATTTTCTGCTGAGTTTTGTGGTCCCCTGTGTAGTGTACCATTTTTTTCTTGAGCATTCTATATTGAGAAAACCTTGCTATGAATTTTAGGATACCCTATAGGATGAGTTTAGCATTCCAGTAGGCTGCGTTGTACCTAAAAACTATGCACAGCATATTTGGCCTTCCTTTGTTCAACAGTAAATGACTAAACAGGATGTTTTGATTTATTTTCTTTAAACATTCATTATTGGGCATAATTGCCATATCTCTTATTTTCATTCCCCTGAGCAGCCCATTTTAATCTCATACCATATGGAAGTGATTGCAAGCCATCAACAGCAAAGGAAAACCTGAGGTAGATTTGCATTGAGATAAAATGCATCTGCTCTAACATAACTGGAGTCATTTCACTGCAGAATGACATAATCCTGGATTATGTCAATAGCATAAATCAGTGTTTTAGACTGAGGAAGAAGATATTTGCAGTCCCCTCTATGTAAAGTTATTGATCAGACAAAGATAATGACCACATTTGGCGATGACTTGTCTAGCATATGCCTTAGTTTTGCACACTGAATTTTGACAGAGCAAAATACATCTCTATCAAACTGCAAACTCGCTTTTATGTTCCAGGATGTCATTTTGTATTATATTTTGAATTCATGTGTTATTTCTCCAAAGTATTCAAAATACCTACCCTCCTGAGGTCCAAGGCTTAATACCTCATTAAATTGCAATCACAGTAAAGCCCTCAGGGCTACATCTGAGGTTATCAGCTCTACGTTACTGGCCTGTGTTACCAAGGTACGTGTATTCTGAAAAAAGGCTTGACTGGAACAAGTAGTGTGAAGAAGGAGATGGCAATAATCTCTTATTTTCTTTAAGTGCCCTGTGTACATGGAACTAGAAGAAAAATAGAAGACAGGAGAGCCTTGCCAGAAATTCTGGCTGACTTCTGACTCACAGTAGATATGAGGTCAAATGAAGTTAAATAGTCCACTAAACTTAGTTTTCAAAAATCTGTAGTACCACTTCCTTGAAATAGTATGGATGTCCTTGTGCTAAGCTCAGTTTCCTCACTTCCCTGCTGCCCAAGAAGCCTGGGCTGAGAAGAGTCTAGACAGGACTCTGGGAAACAAAGACCTCAGATAGTGGTTTCAGAACATCAGGCAGCCAAACACTCAATATAGCTGTTTTGTGGCTAGTAGTGGATGCTACAGGGTGTAGGTACACAGTGAAACAGAAGAGGGCTAGGAAGCAAGACAGGACCTGGATGTCTCACCATCTGCTTTACTTAGAAGTGCGTTCCCTGACCCTGCTACAACATGCTCCAGCTAACATTCCTCAAGACTGACCTATTTCAGAAGGAATTGCTCCTTAAAATTTGTGACTGGGTGCCAGCTTGTGCTTCTTGGCCTTGACAACAGCCAGTGAAAAAAAGCAGAAAGAACTCAGAGAGTCAATCCAGTCCAGGATGACTTAGGAGCTACAACTACATCTTTGTGTCGAGAACAAGCACCACTAAAAAAAAGGGAGAAAAAAAACAAGTCTGGTCCAGGCTATAGGTGTTCTCCAATGAACACATTAGGTCACTGAACCATATTTCTTAAGAAGTCGGTTTCCTGAAAGCATGATTGCCCCATTCAGTTACTTTTAGCAGTTTCCTGATAGCCTTGGAAATTATCATAACAGCTGATTTCTATGGAATCTAGGGGAATCTACAGGAGACACTTTTATATATTGTGAATATTTGAATTCACTGGGAAGTAGCTGAAATCCACAGTTCTATAAAATATTGACATTGTTTACTTCTGGAGAGCTGTGTCAGGAATTCTTGAGCTGTGTACCAAGGCAATAAGTATGTCAGATAATCCTTTAATTAGATTAGACGGTGCAGCTACTATAAGTCAAACACCTATTGATAAATGAAAAAGCCTGTCTTGAGGTTTCCTAAGTATGTAAGATCTATTTATTTGCCACATAGTTAATTTAAAATTACTTCTAAAGGACTGTATTGTTCAAGAGAATATTTAGGTATATTATTATAGCTCTAAAAAGGTTAAATCTAACCTGAAAAACCTTGAAACATTTCTCGGTTTGTTGTGTGCACCAGGGATATCTTTCAGCTGCAGGGGACCCACATACATCCCCTTTCCCATTGTCCTGTATGGCAGCATGCTGGAAAGAGGTAAACTTAAGCTCACTGTTAGGCAGCACAGAAGGGCAGGGTACATCTTGAAACCTCAGAGTTTTATATGCCTAACACCAAAGAGCATCTGCCTGTATAACATCAGGTCTCTGACTAGGAAGCAGTTTCAAGCTGAGTTATTTTATTGACAGTTATATGGTCATCATTCCGTGTAGTACTTGCCAGATTTTTTCATCTGACTTTCTGCCCTCTTAAGTCTGAGGGTTATTGAAACCACATCCCTTTTTCCAGCACAATACCCTAACCACTAGTCTACAAACTATTCTGGGTAGAACATTTTCCTCCCCAAAACAGGCTTCATTGCATGGAAAGGTCCCTTCTTTACCAGCAAAATCCAGGCATCTGAACAATTCAGCTGGATGTCTAGACTGAATTACACCAAATTCTACTTCAGCTGCATTTTCATCAATGAAGTCTTTCAGTGGCAAGTAGGTATATATGTATATGTAACATGCCAAATGCTGGATCATGACTATGGAATGTGGAGAATATTAGTATTTATAGAGGCTGACATACACCCTTACGCATTGCCTTATTTATAAATAAAGTCCCTGTTCCCAGTACTTGATAGCTGTTTTCTTATTCTGTGATTGCACAAGTTCAAAGTATATATTTGCAAACCTATCGAACCTGTGTTAACTTTTATCACAAGAAAGTTGTTGAGAAAAGGTTGGGTTTTTTACCAAATCACTTAGGATTAACCTGATATCCGTTAATGTCATTCAGTGAAAAGTTTATAGTGACAAACACTGTGTTCATGACCTTTACTGTTTAAATGAGCATTTTGAGAGTATCAGCTGTGTTGTTGCTTTTAAGGGCTCAGCAGCTGAAAAGATGTTCCCTGCATCTACCTGAAAACTGTATCCAGTAATGAACTTGTCCATAAAAAGAGCAGAGCACTGTTTTGCCATATGGACGTGGTGGTGTTCTTTTCTGGTTTTTTTTTTTTAATACGAGAGAGGGCTTAGAGCAGGATGACATATGCCCAGCAGTATAACAAAACCACAGAGTGAACCACTCACCTTCATACGTTCTAACAGTCTGTATGAATGTAACGAACATGACTGCAGAGCTTTTAACTGCCTCGGGCCCTGTACTAGGAACTCAGCATACATGGAAACAATGAGATGTCAGAAAGGAAACAGTACTTGTTTTTGAAATAAGAATGACTTTTCTAACTGTCTTGTACACATAACATCTGTAAATTTCTTACACAGTGCAAGAATGTTAAAATACATGGCCTTCTGTGGGCTGAGCAGTAACAGAGTCTGACAACACATTGTAAAACAAAGCTTTATTGAGGCAGTACAAAAGATGAGCGTATAGCAACTCACTCAATCGCTGATAGCAAACACAGGATCATAAGCAATGCTTATGATGTCTGGGTCCCTGGCAGCAACAGCCAATCCTGCAAATGCCTTTTGAATGCAGGTAAGAGTCATGCCGCTCCTCGGCTCCACCAAGGGTAGCGTGATTTGGGAGAATCATACCATACATCAATAATGTGGGTGGTATCCTGTCTGCACTACTGATTCCGGTCAAGGGCAGGGTGTCAGGATACAGGGTGTCACCTTCTTTTTATGAATAGACACTTATATATGTATATAAATGTTTATATATATGTTTAATATTCACATCTAAAATTTCACTGAAAATATCAAAAGATTGTATTTTGCTCTTGGGTGAATGTGTAACTAGAAATCTATTTTTCTGTTGCTGTTTTTCTGTGGAGAGAGTATCACATGTCTCTTGGAGAGGAAAGCAGACAACAGTCAGCAATCACCATTCAGTGCTTAAGCAGCAGCCTACATCTAAGGCTTGAAAATATATTTTAAAACTTCTGGACTACAAGCATGATTTAAAAAATTACACAAGTAGTCCTTTTCAGCTAATCAGATGGAAAACTTGGATATTCGCCTTAGTGGTATTTATATTATACTCACCATGCATAGCGATAACATTAACAAAAATAATTGTCATAATAACTATTTACCATTCTTTCTCTTTACAAATATGGCTGGAAGAAAATTAATTTTTCATTGATTTCTTTCTTTCCTTCTTTTTTCTTCTATCACCTTCCTGAAAAGCTACTAGAAAGGGGAGTTACTGCAGTGACAGAGTTGTTCTGTATCCTTCTTTATACGAGGCAGATCTGTTGTCATTTAGAAGAGGAAATTTTAAGACAATCATCTAAAAATCTCTATTCATTCTGCCAGCCTCCCTATAATTACTGCTAATTGCGTTGTTTCAGAAATTGATGGAGCATTATAAGAAAGGGAAGCAGAAAAGGAAAACATCATCTTCAACAAAGCTCTCGGAACAAAAAGACTATCTCTGCCTACAGGGCACACGAGGCAGCGCAGTGCTGAGAGCCTGCAGCACAGTCTGTTACTTAGAGGACACTGTCATTTACTGAATTAGTCAAATTATCATTATCCTCTGTAGTGGGCAGATGTGATATGTTCTATTATTTGAGTGTGGAGGTAACAAATATATAATTTGTTTTGGCCAGGACCTTACCTGAACAGGGTAGGGCTAAGACCTTAAGACTAACTTCATTATGTTAAAAGGTTAAGCACATATAGGTGCTCAAGAGCAAGTTTAAGATTGAAAGGATGAACCAGGACTCCAAATAAACCTGGGTGTCAGAACACAAATCCCTGCAACAAAGGTAAAGCTAACCCTGAGGTTAGCATGGCCTCTCCTACCAACTTTTTCTGCTACTATAGCTTTATCAAGCTGCCCTTGATCCTTATTTGAGGAAAGTTACATCGTGGTGGTTCCTGTATTTCCTGTAAATAACTCATTAAACCAGCTAGCAGAGAACTGAAGTTGGTGTCCCTCTAGAGAGTTGGTTTCCATGCCTTAGACCTCAGCTTTAAGACCTAGGCAGCCGGTGACACACAAAACAGAAACAGATCCAACAGCTGCAACTCCTGACCCTATGTGATCTGGAAATAAGTGTCAGCAGGTCAACTGAAGATCAATAGCATCGAGTACAGAAGTAACAGGATCATTCTGACTAGTTGCTCCTTTTTACAGCATATCTAATTAGGTGCCTGGTAACTTCTACGTTTACTACTATGAAAGAAGGTAGTGTGTAAATTGCCTAGATTGGAAGACTATATGAGTATGCTTTTTGCACCTGTTGATGAAGAAAAGTAAGAGGTGCAGTTAATTGACGTAATAAATTGTACATCTCTAAGTTAAAAAACTTTAGAAAAGTGTTCAGCTGTTTATTTCTTCATTGCTGAAGCCCTGGCCTAAATTCAGATTAGAAGGACCATGTTTGATACAAACATGAACTAAAGTAGTAGTGTTTGGGGGGCATATTTTTGTTAGAATACAGAAAACAGATTTAGGTATACATCCAGCCTCCAAATCACAGTAAGAGAATTTGAATAAACAACAGACCTGCACTTTGCTTGGATGCTAGATATTACACTAGATATTATACTCTTCATAGCCTTTTTAAGAAGCTTATTTTAATCAGGAGTAAATAGTAGAAGTTATTTTAAGCAGAGATATCAATGTCAAAATGCAGAAGTTTGCATGTTTTCGATACAATCCCCAAAACCGTGGTTTGTGGTACTCCAACCCAACTGAAACTACATATGCAAGTTTATAGGTGAATTTGTTCATAGTTGCATGACTGTATCTTCACCAATCAATGCTTTCCTCCATTTTGAAAATGTGAAATGAGCACATATAAATCATACAAAACTAAAAGCAGTCCACGAAGATAAGCATCCCAGCCTGGCACAGGCGTGTGCCTCCAATGACAACACACACGACAAATGTTAAGATGATTACCCTTCCTTCAGGCCTGAAAAACAACGCACAGCCTGGAAGCGTAGGCTTCTGTGGGAGGGTTAAGTAACATGGCATCTGTGTATTTTCAAAGCACTGCCTGTTTACATTCCCAGCCACCAGCACTGCCACAAAGGCAGTAAATAGCACAGCAACAATCTTCTCTTTCAAGAATCTTGTTCTTTAGCTAAATCGAAACAAAACAAAAAACCCTTCCAATTACAGAGATTAAACTCTTTCTCTGCTTGTATAAAGTTGCCTACCCCAAACCCTGCATAATTGAAATTATCTATCAACATCCTTAAGTCTCGTTCACAACGAAAGTAATTATGGGAGACAATGGGGAAAGGGGTTTTCGTTTTGTTAGTGCTCTTTGGTTTTTGCATTTTTGGAGAGGGAAGGATGCAAGCAGAAAGCAGCTTTTCCTGTTTATTCTCTGAGTTGATAGCAGCCATGTGACTATGGATAGTACAACCCTGAACTGACTAATAATCTCTGCTAAAAAGTCAGGTCTGTCGGCTGTGTACCATATGTATGTGGCTATATGCCTTCTGGTAGACGCAGGGCACAAGTCTGCCTGTGAATGGCTGAGCAGACATATGTTAAATAGTATTACCTGGTAACATCTGCCATAATAATTAAATCCTGCCTGAAGACTAGCAGTGTATCCTACAACAGCTGCTCTGATTCTGTTCATATAGGAAGGCATTCATGCAGAGAAAAAGGTTACCTGATTTCTTTTACAGGTTGTCAGGGGATAGCAGGTTCCTTTAAGGGGAGTCAAGGTCGATAAAGGCTTTCTTTCATAAATCTGTGCTGGCCCCTTGTAATTAGTTGCCTAGCAGCCTCCACAGCAGATAGTGAGCATCTGGCTCATAAAAGGTTACTTGCTGGTTAGATCTGATCCTGGAAGGGAAAGCTTTAATGAAACAGAGCAGGACAAACCTTAAGAAAAGATTCAGTTACTTGCTCCGTAAGTAAAGCACAACTGTAGGAAAAAAACCAGGGAGGTAAGTGCTTGCAGCTAAAATGTATGGGGTTTGGACAGGAAGCCAGGAAGAAGGTCTTTCTTTTGGTCTGTTGAACTCCTAGTTAGTGAGATGCTTGAAAAGGAAATTCAGTGACTTTTGTCCCTGCTTCTGGTTAGGAGAGGAGGGTCAGTAGCCAGAGAGAGGAAAGTGAAGGCCTCTGGCAAAGGGAAAGCTATTGAACTAGATGTTCTGGAGGACAGCTGCAGCAAAGCTTTGGTTAAGGTTTCCTGAGAGAAATCTGTGAAGATACTTTCTGCATTGACTTCCTGACTGGGCTCTTGGCTACTCAGTCTGTCTCAAGCAATAAACCCTTTTGAAGAGGTATTTACAAAATCTGTGAACTAGGCCTGCATGGAAAATTTTTTAGCAGAAAGCATTCTATTTCTAAAAAACTGTATCCAGATCTTCTAGCTAGCAAGCTTTTGAGCCTTTTATCAAGTAGCACATATTGTTCTGTAGGACAGACACCCCGAATCAGTCTGGCAAGCCTCTTCTTAAGTACCTCTGTCTAGGGTGTCTGTATTGCATTTATTATTTATTTATTACTCAGTTTGTTAAAAATCCCTCTGCCCAGAAGCTTTTAGTTGCTTATTGCTAGCTGCAGTGGACTCTTCTACCCCTTAATGAAAAGCAGGTTTTGAATGCCCAGGTTCCTGACTTCAGGTTCTGTACAGTGGTTTTTTCTTTCTCTTAATGTTGACATCTTTGAGGTCTCTGCCTGGAAGCTATGATTACTGAAGCTTTGAGCCAACAAGCAGACACATGTATATATAAAATGCTAAGTGTGTGTTCAAGTGCTGGCTTGTGGGTTCTAGAGGATAGCAGGGAAAATTTTGGTCTGACACAAACTTATTATTCTGATATCTTTTTCTTCCCAGTGCCTTCTCTCTCGCCTTCTTCACCATTAGGTAATCCTGCACAGCGAGTAACAGACAAGAACTCAGGCAGGCTGGAAGAGGAAAGGAAGGAAGAGGAGCAATGACAATAAAGCAGGGAGGAAACAAAGGGTATATATATATATAAAAGAAAAGACCAGGGAATTAGGGTCTTTAGAGGAAAAGTGAACTGCTCTAGCCATCTCTTGCTACTAACTTAATTAGCAAATGAGAGCAACTTCCACACTATTTTTCCTGTTCATATAGTTGCACCAAATGGTGTGATGGAGGGGAAAAAAGCTGTGGCTGGTTGGTTAATGATGCTGGAGGCTGCAGCAAGGTAGAGAGCAATGGTGGGAATCCAGCCGGGGAGCTCCTTCCAGAAAGCCCTCAAAGCAGGCACTACATACTTGCTTTCGCTCTTATTACAGGTGCTAGAACTTGATAGAGAGTAGCTAACAAATGCACCTAGCTGGTGCCTCTTCTTCTTTCATTCTTTTTTGCCTTTAATTAAAGGCAAATATAATATTTTAGAAAATGGTAGGAATGTTAATAGGCAGAACAGAAGGCATATGATATAAAAAAGCTTGATAATCATTCTCCTTCACTGGTCTTTGAAAACAAGTGATGTGCACTTACGTTTTTGCAAATTAAAAGGTTCTATACACTGGCCTTAGTTCACATTTTGCTTTATTCCCTGAAGTAATGTTTTCTATATGATAATTTTCTTTCCCTGGGAATACATTATTTGACCTGAGATGCATACTCAATAAGGGACAGACGAGAATAAAAAAAGCCCAGAAATTTTCAGACGCTTTGAAGGATAAAGGCAGATGTTCACCTATTGGAAGGTGTCTGTTATGCTAGTTCTTGCTTATCTGTTGCCTGTAGATGTGTTGTCTTTGTCATATCTGTGTTTACATTTAATTGCTTCTGAACTCCTCAATGTTTATTTATGAAAACACCTAATCTTTTTTTTTTTAGATCTTCTGTTCAAATTATTTCTTTTAAATTAAGCCTGAGCCATGTTAGTGTTCCAGTGTGTTGACCTTTAACTGCCTGCATTAGTGGTAATGAATGCATCAGCATTGCCAGTCACAAGAAACCACTGCTGTAGGAGCAAGAAGGCTTCACTTCCCTGCCCAGAAACAAAAGAATTAGGGTGTTGGGGTTTTTTAATCACAGTAACAGTAGAAATAACAGGGCTATAACAAGTGCTAGCTACTATATTTCCATGCCTTTTTCTTCATTTCTTTTGGTTAGCTGTTTACAATAAAATGGTAGTGAAAAATGGCAGCATATGGTAGTGGGCAAGGGAGAGGAAACACAAGCGAGGTAATGTACCAAGACAAAAATAAGTAAAAGTCAAATCCGTGCTGCAGGGTCATTTTCTCTCATCTCTCTGTGAGGTTAATTAACAGCAAAATATGCCTTACGTCCACTAATGTGCCCACTGAGTCCCACAGTAAGTGATTCTGTCTTCATCCATTAAATCACAGGAATAGCTTGTGTTTCTCAGCCTTGAATTTTAACTGGAGCTGGTGAAACAGAAAAGCAAATAAATGGGACTTCAAACTGAGCTTCAAAAGTATTTTGGGTCTTCAAAATATGTGACTTGGTGTACATGTGAGTCAACAATATGATGTTGTAGTACCTGATTTTGACTGTAGCTGGAAAAGAGATGACTTGTACTCCCTCTTTTAAATTCTTTAAAAGACCAGATTCTGGATAGCATAAAAGGTTGTTTTCCTGACCAAGCCTGAAAGGGCAACGATGCTGTAATTCCCAAATACTGCAGCTTTCATTTGTGTTATCTGCTCAATTTAATTTCCTTTGTAAAAAAAAAAAAAAAAAAAAATTCTTGGGCTTATTATAAGAAAAATAAAATGTGTTCTGATTTTAATTTAATTTAAGGGGGCAAGGAGGACACCATGGCTTTTAACCTTGAAGAGATGTTGTTTCTGCTGTTGACACGTTGGTAAAAGCAACAGTTGTGTTGCTAGTAGATGAGCTGCTGTGCTTTGACTAGCAGATTACAAATAGTCTTGGCAGAGTCAGTAAATGTGACAGCAAGAGATTCTAGCTACAGCAGAGTACAGTTTGATAGGATGTAGTGCTAAATGCCTGAGGGATGAAAGAGCATGCATTCAAGTTCCCCACTGAGACTTTTTGGATCTTATCTAGCACATACCCTGTAGTAGGACAAGCACTGGAACGGAGCACTCTCCTGAATGCAGTGCATAAAGAGAGTCTAGTCTTTTTTCTCTCTCTCTATCTCTCCCCTTCCACCAAAAGGCAGATCTTGGAATGCTTTCTGAAAGAAGCAAATCTAATATCATTGCCATAAGCCTATCTGTACTTTCTCTCTATAAAAGAGATTCTGACTTCAGGGACTATTTGCTAGTTTGTGTTAAGCAGAGTGATGGCCATATTTGTTCTCTGTCTCTTAATTTAGGAAATGCTCTGAAACATATTCAGAACAAAAGACTTTACAATGAACTTCAGTCTGTAATAACCTATTAACCTCATTACTGTCTTATTTCTGTCTCTATTATGTGTGTGTACAGGCATATATGTATGTTGTTATCTGGGCATTTGTTTTCTCTATTTCTTGTTACCATTTGGTTTTTAATACTGAATGAGTGCTCAAATATTCCTTCCTTACTCATCAACACAAAACTCCCATTAACTTTCTTCCTAGCCTCTACTTCAGCAGTAACTGGCCTTTCAAGTCTAAAAGTTAAGCTCTGTAAAGCAACATATTTTATGTTCAACTATGACGTCTGCAGAATTGGGCTCTTGTTTGGTAGTATTCTGTGGCTGTGGTGGTGTTATCTCCAGGTAATTTTTCTAATTGAGGTCTGACTTGATTTACTTAGCTGTCCAAAACAACACTGCTTTCTGAAGTATTTTGTTTCTTAACAAGAAATAGAACTGCTGAATTCCAGTCTCTTAAATATTGAGAATTTGTGTTTCTAAAATGGGGTTTTTTTGTTTAGCACATGACCAAAGAGTGGAGAGGGCTTCCTACCACTCATCCAGTTCCCACATGCAGAACTATTAAGGACTTGCTCATAACCTGATGCTGAAATGGAGTAGTCCAAAGTGTTCTTAGGACAGCTAAATATTTCCAGAAAGCAATGATTTGCAAGCATTTGCTCTATGCACTTTCTATCTCAATGGCTGAAAAGAGCAGAAATGGGTAGAGAGAACTTGGTCAACTTGATGCCACTGTGGGTCAGTGGGGAAGTCTTTGCTGTGCCACAGGCTCTGTGTCAGCATAAAGGTACAGCAGCAAAAGAATAACATGCTGTCTTTTAAACCTGAGACTGTTGTCATATAGTAAAAGGGGGAGAAAGCCAGATGACTTTAAATCCTGGTCACAGATTGTGGACTATCTTACTTATCTTTTCAGCTACTAATATTAATACTAACATATGATAGATTTCAGCATTGTTGCTGCTGTGCTTTTAGAGCGTAATCTATCAAAAGCTGTATCGGGGTCCCATATGTCGTGGTTTAGCTTCAGTCGGCCACTAAGTACCATGCAGCACCTCGCTCACCCTCCCCCTGGCCAGTGGGGTGAGAGAATTGGAACAGCAAAAGCAAGAAAACTTGTGGGTTGAGATAAGAACAGTTTAATAATTTAAAAAAAAAATTGTAATGAAAAGGAAAACAATGAGAGAGAGGAACAAAACCCAGGAAAAAAAAAACAAACAGTGATGCAACTGCTCATCACCAGCCGACTGATGCCCAGCCAGTCCCTGAGCAGTGATCGCTGCCCCTGGCCAGGTCCCCCCAGTTTCTATACTGAGGAGGATGTCATGTGGTATGGAATAGCCCTTTGGCCAGTTGGGGTCAGCTGTCCCAGCTGTGCCCCCTCCCAGCTTCTTGTGCACCTGGCAGAGCATGGGAAGCTGAAAAGTCCTTGACCAGTGTAAACATTACTTAGCAACGACTAAAACATCAGTGTGTTATCAACATTATTCTCATCCTAAATCCAAAACACAGCACTATATTAGCTACTAGGAAGAAAATTAACTCTATTCCAGCTGAAACCAGGACACCATGCTATCGCTTGATTTAAGTGTAATGAATACCAAAGGCAGATTTGGGGTTGGTCTGACTGATCTATCTCCTAATGGTGTGGCTGGGTAAGATGCAGACTAAAGGCTAGTTTCGCTCTGTGCATCTGATGATTGGACTGATGTAGATTAAACGCAACTTTCCACTGGCACAGCTATTGTGATCAGGCCTATGTGCAGGGGTGATATCCTCATTTCAGTCTGTCAAAGTCTCCACCCAGGTTGATTATGCAATTATGTTTCTTATTTATTTGTGGCAACTCGAGTGTTGTCAGAGGCAAACTCTCTGGTATGTAACAGCGTTCCTTGCTTTCCCAGGGGAATCCACTCAGATAGTCCAGAGCTCTAGAAAACCTCCTGAATGTTGCTTCATTTTGTGTGGTTTTGTCTCCTCTTTCATAACTGCTCAGTGTCGGTAGCTGCATGACGTTGTGGTTTTAAAAATATTCATGTATCAATTACCTGTACAACAAGGAATGTTCCCCTTGGGCTGCTGCATGACACCATGTACTGAGTAGTCAGTGGGACATAAATCCCACCTTACTGTCTGGACAATTCAGCTGGAGAAGCACCACTGCTCTTCATACACACAGGGTGCCTTGTGGACTAATGGGCTCAAGTCTGCTAATTTGGATATCTCTGCACTGTAACCCTTTGCAGAGTATCAAATGTATTGACAGAGCTAAGAGGTGCTGGGTAGCTCTGAAGAACTGGGCCTTAATCAGGACAGACCTCTGGCAATGGTATGCAAGTGTCCATAAAACAAGGAAACAAAAATCAAAACATGACAGACTTCCCACTTCATTTGGAGCTTCCTTAAAGCTGGTGGACTTGAACTGGAATAAGGTTGATTCTTCTCTTGCCTACACTTTCTTATTTGTCCGAAATTAATATTTTCACTGTTCTCAGACAAAATTTCACAAAGTTCTTCTTCCAGTACTGCTTTAAATATTACTAGCTCTGAACACCTCACTTACCTGTGTCCTTGTACTTTTCAGCAGCCACAAAGTGGAGAACAACATGCATGCATTGACCTCAATATCATTCTTTTGCCAGCAAAATTTTTTTCTGATTTTTCCCTTGAGTTTGGGCAATACAATCAAGTAACAGGATTTCTGTCCAGTAGAGCAATATTGTTATGTTTTCTGACTTGTTCTGTAGATTGAATTGCGTGACACTGATCAGTTCTTCCTATTATAAATGTGAGGCGTGCTTTTTATTTTTGCTACCAAAATTGTTTAACAAGTAATAGAATGGCAGATTGCAAAATAAAAATCCTCTTTAAAAGCATTGATATTGGTTTTTTTGGTGGTTTCCCCTTCCACCTCATCACCCTAAAACAAAACCCCCTGTTATTGTAAAGGTATGAGTATGCATATTCAGACTTAGACAACTGACCTCTAAAGTGAAATAGGAGAGGCAAGAAAAGGAAATAGAAGAGACATCTAAGTTTTGTTTTATCTTCATATCAGGATATATATATTTTACAGTTTGGGGCAGTGTCAATAGAAATATTTGTCTTTGCTGCAGAATTGTCTCATCTCTGTAAATAATTTAATTGAGCTGTGAATATTCAGTGATTGAAACCTAATTACTTTGTGGCTTAATTTGAGTACTGCCTGACTGCTCTGGAGTTGCGGGCAATTTAACAATGTAGACAGTACGTGAACATGGAATGTTAAACAGTGACTGGGACAGAGTTAAAAAATAATTCTCCTACAGTTTAAAAGTATGCCACTGACTGGGCTGTTTGTACTATCCAAGGGCTTTATGCAGACAGCTTTATGCACGGTGCTTTCTGAAATTTCTATGGGAATATTTTTATACAACATTAAGTAATCGCTCTCCCCTCCCCATAGAATTTTGTAATCATTTTCCTCATAAAGATTAATGACGTAGCACAATGAATCGCATTCACTCCTGTGAGCTTCAGCTCTCGGTGTTAATAGCAGGTTAGGTATCATGCAATTATTTTTTTCTATGAGTTTCTTTAAACATTTCCACCAACAGTCTCATTGTTTCTGGAGGGGATGTGAAGTCTGTGCCTTTCCTGAAGAGGCATTTCAATCATGTTAAATTGCATGGCATGCAGTGCTTCTGCAGTGTGTGTTTCTGATACCTGTAAAACGCAGCCATCATTGAATATTCTTCTGATGGAACTTTAATCCCTGTCTTCTGGGGTCATGACAGGTAAAAACTAAAGCATAGAATCATATATAAGAGGAATAACAGTTTTGATCTGACTTGTAATAGAATCCTAATATGATGGCCTGCTGTTAAATTATATATAGAATTAATATTTAGCTGCCCATAAAATAGTATACTTCTGAAGAAGTCTGCATTTTAAATTGCATTCTCATTTTTTAGAAGTGATTAGGCAAAGTTCAGGGATGTGGGGGGGGAATTCATTTGCAAAAAAATGTGTACTATGTATTCTCCAGTGGCAAGCAAGGGAAATGAGAATAATGGAAAAACGGACGCACATGAATAAAGGTGATACACAATGCTTGTATTGTTCATCTATTATTCTATGAACCAGTCATCAATAGTAAAGTGGTCAATAATTTACTAGCAGTTTACCGAGATGAATAAATAAGACTTTCCATTAATTTATCAGTTTACTGTCTAAGTTTCTGTTCTATGTTCATATATCTCAAGGAAACTGTATAAGAATTGTCAGAAGAATGGGTCTGAGAACTATCTGGGTTTCATGACAATGAGCTAAAAGGATTTCAAGGTGCTACTCTACTGAGGTAAGTGCTATCATGACAAAAATATCTGAGTTTGGTTTTCTTTTCCTAACTGTATGTTTATATGAGTAAAATGAGAACTTTTCACAAAAAGTTCTCAACTTCAGTAAATTAACTAAGTACACAAGGGGAAGCACCCTGCAGTTCAAGAAGGCCTTCAAAGCCACTACGCTTTAAGTATGTTAGATTACTGCATAGACCTTGCAAAACAAAACCTGTGAGCTTAGTCCAAGCAATTCCTGAACCAGGAGAGAGACTGACTGTGCTCTGTTAAGAGGTGACGTCTCCTTATGGGGCATCAAATGACCTCTGAGATGGGTTTTCTGCAATGCCAAACAGTTTAGTGCTGCTCTTGGTCTTCCTGTGGCATAACAGGGTTAATTCTTGGGAATGACTGTAACAACCGTTATAGCCTGATGCAGAAATAGTCAACCAAGCTATAGGTGCAGCAGGAAATGTTTCACCTATTGGGGGGGGAACCACACACAAAGCCAAAACCAAAAAAGCTCCACACAGTCTTGATTGGCTGAGGTGTTTTGGTATTTTAATATTTGTTCTATTATATTTGCAAATGCCTGTAATAACACTGCTTAGTTTACATTATTTCCTTCCTTGTTTTTTAGTCTACCACAAATGTTTTGGCAGTATTCCTAAATCTCTCCAGCAATCTGTGCCATGGCTATATCTTTATTCTGCTTGTGCCTAAGCAATCTGCCAAAATAAACAGTAAACGCTTTAATTTTCACTACATTCCAAACAACTCGCAGCATCTTTAGAAGACCATGTCCTCCCAGGAACTTTGACTGCACTGCATAAAGGAGACCAGAGCAGAAAGTTAGCCCTGGACCAAGGCTAGCCATTGTGGCACTGCACCTTAGCTAATGCTCTCCTCTGAAAGTCCAAGTTTATTCTGATAGATATGTACAGTTTAATTCCTGAACCAATGTCCCTGCCATGTGTTGAAATAGCTTTGACAGTGTACCTTGCAGATTTTTCTGTTGTGATTTAGGTACTGTATAATGATAATGTCGGGGGGGTGGAGGGTGTTTTGGTTTGGTTTAAGCAGCCTGCTATGCCCTTGCTAAGACAGGGGAAAGGCCCAACTTTCTCCTCTACTGCAGCTTGATGGTGGAATCGGTGCTTAAACTCACCTGATGCAACAAGAGCTACAGTATTGTATATTTGTAGCCTGATGGGATCTAGCCCTCTCTAGTTGCTACTCCAGTCTGTGTCCACAGGGCAGGACCTCAAAACCTGCTTCTGCTATAGAGCCCTAGAGGCACACAATAGCTTTTTACCAGGAAGGCTTCCTAGGAGCCTACATAATGCTTGGCCCACACGTGTCTTGTCTTAAGAGTGTCCAGTATGGAGGAGAGTTGCGTGTTTGTCATCACCTCAAAAAGGGTACAAAGCCCAGGGAAGGGGTCTAAAGTGGGGTAAGACTTCAATCGTGGCTACCTTTGCTGCTGCTGAGAGGGCAGGTTCATAATGTGTGTGATCTTAAGGATCTGCATGTATGGAGAGAGTGAAATCTATCATTGATTCACAACAGTCACCACATTGGACAACAGGAAATACAGAGGAGCCAGGTATCTGAAACCTGTCCTCCATGGAGATTCTATAGCCTATGCCTTCCAGAAAAACTTTTTAGACTGGGGCTATTCTGTGCATAGTAAAATAGGGACAGAAGCCTCAACTCACCCATAAGGCAGAGGAGAGAATAATACATATCCTGAACAGTACCCTGAGGACTAGCATGTAAGCTCCCCAAGGAATGGTGATATTTCACTATCTTATTCATTAAAAAGTATGTAAGCTGTACCTAGGTCAAGGATCTAACAACTAATTTTGTGATATTCTTTTACTGCTCTATCTTATCAACCTTTCCAGTATGTCACAATATATAGTAGAAAAAAACTCAGACCCTTTGAATGCTAAACATAAACATCTGTTCCCTGAAAAAGTTATCTGCACTCCAGAGGTTGTGAATAGCACCTTTTTTGGTTCTTCCTCCCTCCTTCCCCCACAAAACTCACTGTGGTGGTGTTCATAAGAAATGTCTCTGGCACAAGGGGATCTGAACCCATTTAGAGTGTGCTTGCAAATGTTTTAATCACTTTGCAATGTAGTTTTCTACTTCAAAGAGAACCTGAGAAGTGCCTTTAATACAATTTATGATTCCAGTTGCCCCTCCTAGGATTGTCTTCGACCCTGAGGAGATTTTTCAGAAGTTGTATATATCCAGAGGATGGCCCCTTCAAACTCTCTAGATGCTACAAAATATGATCCCTTGGCTCCTGAAAACTCTATAAAACAACCTAGTGGCCCAGCCATTTTTTCCTAAAAGCACTTTGCAACCCTTGAGGTACACAGAGACAAGATTAAATGCTTTTTTGCACTGTAAAACTACGTAGGAACACAGTAACTTTCTAAAGTCCATTAATATAATGAACATTCTCTGGGTTTGTTTTTTAAACTTATAAATGCTTTTACAATGGATACCAGTAAAGAAGTACTCCAGAAATTCTGCTTTTCCAGAAAGTATTTCTTCAAGTAACCCAGAAGTCCAATCCAGATCAGGTGCTGTAAGACAACTGTAGAACTCTATTGAAAAGTAGGACATGGCCAAGGGTTTTGTTCTCCCATGTTTGAGAAGGTGGAAGGAAGAGGCTAGCCATAAAAAAATATCGCATATTTCAACTGGTTTTTCAGACAAGACATGATTATTTTCCAGTGCCGCTACTGCTGTTATTTAACTCCACCAGCAGCAGTGGGAGAGGAGCTGCAAAACAGGGAAGCACAGAGAATCCTGTGCATTCTGTGTCAGGTGGGTAACTGAGGGATGAGTGTGTGCCAGTGTGCTCTAAGTGATATGCCTTTTCAGTTATGCAGCAAAATGCAGAGTCTTTGAGTGACTCAACAGATTTCTATATTCCCAATGAGCCAAAAGCTGAAAAACAGGATTATCCTTCACTGTGGTTTATTTTGCTCTATGAAGAGCAAGGAGTTCAACTAAAGTCCTAGTAGTAAATGGGAGTACCATAGTGGTTTTGCTGCAGTAGAAACACTTGTCACCACCAAAACAGGTTTAGTGACTCACCACAGCTTGAGTCCGTATGCTGACTCTAGTCAGTAAATGCAGTGCAGGACACTTCAGACTTCCTGCTGGTTAGCACTTGTTTCCACCCAGTACCTTGTTGTTTAATTAACCCAATCTTCTTAAATGTAATGTTAGTAATGGTATATCATCAAATGGAGCAGATGGAGAGAAGTCCAGGTGGCCATTTTTTTTTTTAATGGGAACGGTAACTGTGAAAGTGACTGTGCTACAGAGTTGTGTTAATGCATGTGATAAAAGGCAGAAGTATCCTGAAATATGAAATTAACACTTCTATTAGAATCACAGAAAAATTAGGTTGGAAGGGACCTTCAGTCAAAGCAGGGGCAGGCTGCTCATTCCAAACATAATTCAAAGTATCCTGGCAAGACACTGAAGAAGATTCACATAAGGATTTTTTTTCTCCCACGGTCCTGAGGAATCAGTCCATTGCATTCACAAGCTCCTTTAGGGTTTTGAGCAACTACTGCTTTAAAATACAGGGGTAAAATGCAGGACACAGCTCCAACATGTTACATGCTGTGTTTCTGCTCTCACTCTTCCCTCAGTCTTCTTTCCTTGATGCGGTTCTGCACAGCACAGAGTAGGTAACAAGGAAAGGCAGCAGTATTCACATAAGGAAACTACAAGTATCTGAAGTTAACCTGAGCTCTTCTGTTCTCCATGAGAGAGAAGCTTATGCACAGCACAAGAGTTGAAAACCTGCCCTGAGTTGTCCTCTGGAACTCTCTGTCTCTCTGGAGTAGGAGACTAATTTCCAAACCTAGGCCACTGTCAAAAATGTGAATGCCTCCCAGGGTGCAAGCTGGTGTCAAATCAGAATCCCAAAAGGCCTAAGTGGCCTTACCATGCAGGAGGTCACATATTCATAGCCAACTTTTTCCATGTTGTCAGTGTCTAACTGCTTATTTGTGTCTTATCTGGGTAATGCAAAGATTATTCAGGTGCATATAAGCAGTCTGGCCCAGTACTATAAAGATTATACAGTCCCTTTACACACAGTAAGCTGTTGACTTGAATTTAGTGGAAGGAATGATTTTTCTCCTGCATAATCATCATTGCTTTCTTCATTGTTTTTTTTCTGATGCTTCTAATTTTTAAAATACTTAGTCATTCTAACGTGCTTCCCTGCTCTACTCACTTTTCAGCATCTGAGTAAGTGATAAGTGGAAATATCCAGTTAACAAATATTTTTTTTTAGTTATACTTCTCTCATTTTAGGAAAGCGTTCTCTTAGTCAGTTTTGAAACTGGTACTGCAGCTCCTCATATGACTTGACATTTGTACAAACCTGTCCCTCATGGAAGAAGTAATGTCCAAACTGGCTGCAAACTGAGAGCTTCACATCTAGGGGGAACGGCAAACATTGCTCTGGAAAGACTGAGACCTTATTGTGTGCTCCCCCCTGTACTTTTGCAACCTCTCTAAAAGGAGGTTCCCAAAGTAATTGCTATTCAATGCAATGATATAAGGAAACTTTTTTGCTTACTTATGTTCCCTCAACACTTCCAATATTTCATTTGACTTGAATCCCACATGCACACACACCCCATGAAGGAATGGTAACTACTTTGACTTCAGATTATTTTTTTCCTCACTACTCTTAGACATTTTCATGATGACTCAGCTCTTCCCTAGACCTACGTTGACTAGCAGAGATTCAGATGAGCTGTTTCCTATTCATATTGCTTCGTGGACCGTTGGTTTGGGAAGCAAGTAAGAAGCCTGGTTTCTTTTGTTCTCTACCCCTGAGCATTGTTTTCACAAGCATACAAATAATCTGCTTTCCCATCATCATAGTTGCAATGCAAATCTGTGTATAGATTTAAATTCCATTCATGTATTGCTTTTTTCCTGTACTGTTACCTTATGTAAAAGGGAGATTTTCTAGCTATCAGTAAATTCTGTAAAGAGTTTTGAGTGAAGCTGCTCTTGCATTTTGAATAGCAGGTGATCACTTGTCAGATTTGATGCACATTTGCCTTGGGTAGAGATAGGCAATGGATAAAGCTAGGAATTTTTCTTACTGTCTTACACATTTGACCTATTCTTCCCCCTCTTGCAGCAACAGTGGAGTAACACGAGTGACCAACTACTGTTTTTTTCCAGTGTAATAATGATCTGAAGGGCTCTGTTCAGTTTCAAATACAATATCTTTACATAATACTAATTACTCTTCCAGTAGGATTAGAGAACTACAATCATGCAATTTAACAAAAAAGGTGCTTAGTTACGGCATCTTTTCACTGCTATCTGATGGACATGAGTGAAAGAAATGTCCACAAAAGGTCCTTGACACAGGCAAAAGGAAAGAGAAATATATTCAGCTTACTCTAGGGCTGGCTGACAGTGGGCAAACTGTAGACACTGAAGGGGACCCTTCCTACTGGTTCAGTAATGGAGTTCCTGCCATCAGATGAAGGGAATTCAAACCACTTTATTTCTCAAGGGGCTACTTTCCCACCTAAGGGCAAGAAAGGAATCCTGTCTGAAAATGGAACCTATACTTCAGAAGTGTTATATGCTAGCATACAAGACTGAGATGGGGGAGAAATGTTTTTCTTTGAACTTCAACTAACTTTGCATGTGGCGAGATTGTTACTTTACATTCTCTCCGTGCATTGTACGTCATCCAAGGCTCCCCAAAGATTTTGTGAATGCTTGCATGTATTCCAGCAGATGGATCAGCAGGAGCAATGGAGGGTTTTCTCTAGTTTTGCACTGGCAGGTTTGCCAGACCTTGGGCAGCCTAGGCTGCCTTGAAAGTCCACTGAAGTTGATGGGCCTTGGTCAGTCTCTATCTCCAGCAGAAATTAATTTCAGATTATAACACTGATTCAGTTCATTATAATCACTGTCTATTAATCATCCACAAACATATGCCAAAGGATATTTTAATAGAAAACCTAATTTTCCTTGCCACTGCTTTAGCATTAGAACTAACTTTAAACTCTAACTATTACCAATGGTTACTATAAGATAATATCTGGCATTTATAGTCACATTTATGCAACAGTAAATGCAATAATATTGCTTGATTAGTCCAAACTGTGAAGTAACTGAAAAAAAGCATATTAACATACGTCTTGGTTTAAGGTAAAATGACTTAAGGGATCTTAATATGAAGAAAACGGTTTATACTTTAACTCTTTTAACAGCATACAGTGTTAAAATATAGTTTTAGAACATTAGGCAAATTCAGAAACAAGTGATGTTATTTATAGTGTTCTTCAGTGCAGCTATTTCTGTTCTCAATTATTTTTTTCTTTTCTCATTTGCCAGTCCGCAGTTAATCTGTAAAGCACTGTGGTATACAATCGTTTTCTCCCTTTCAAGACATAGTTACAATCAGTTGTTTAGGTTCTGCTCACAACGCCAGGGGAAAGAAATTTGATACTTTATCGTTCTGAGTGCCATAAATAAATAGCATCAGATAGTGAAAAAGAGAACACCAATACTTTCAGGCACAGAAAATAATTGAGAAAGCACTTCATTTTTACTCTGTTCCCTAGCCTTTCCTTTTAACCTGATTATGCCTGGGATTGTTATGGGAAGCTAAGCATCTGACAGCCTTTGGTTCTTGCCAATAGTCTCTGTAAAAGCCTGCAAACAGTAACAGTGCTCTGAAGCACTGCAGTGATTCTGAAACAGGAATTTCTCTTTCTATCTTCATACATATTCCAAAGGATTGTGCAGGGTCTCTTCACAAGCTATTTTAAGAGATGTCTGCAAAGACCTTTGTTTCAGCTTTCCAGAACAGTCCAACATAGCCAATGAAGAAATGCTATACAACATTGACAGTATAATATTTTACTCTCACATATTATTTGACAATATTTGGGATTAATGTTTTTTGGTTAATTCCTTTGAGATTTATTCTAATATTTCTTACCAGTCAGGACAGGAAGAAGTCAAACACTTTTATTTAGAGAAGAGGTTTTTTTCAAAGGAAAAGCACACATGCAATTTTCTACTCAATTATTTATCAAGTATGTTTGGATGGTTTTGTATGTTTTGTAAGTAAACATACTTACAGTACAGTGAACCCTCTAACAAGGTATACTGGAAATTTTTTTACAGAACCAGTATGACTGTGACAAGCTCATTCAAATGATGTTTGATAGGAACATAGATTTTCTTTAAAACTAAGTTTTGGAGGTGTGACTGAAGACCTCAGACTCTTATTAGGAATCTTGGGCACAAGAACATGTAGAGAAAGCTTGCAATTTTTTTTTTCCCCTCAGTGGTCATCATGAGGATGTCCATAAGTAAAAAATGTAGTATGACTGCTTTTGAGAAGATTTTTCACCTTTTTCAGAGATGTCTTACAAATGTCATATTTCTCTTTCTTTATAGGTGTCCCTTTGGTATCTTAAGTCTAAGGTACCTCAGAAGAGGTAATGATGCAAAGTTCAGATATTTCTATGCTTTTGCCAACTTGTAGTCTGTAGAGTTGTCAAAATAGCTTATTTTTAACGAAGACAAGCCTGCAGTATCAATATTATCAGTTCCACCTTGTTTGTATTAGATTGCTGGTGAATACATATTTGTTTAAACAAATTTTATAATCATAGAATAATTAGGTTGGAAGGGATCTCTGAAGGCCATCTATTCCAACCCCTGCTTAAACCTAGTCAAATCAGATCAGGTTGCTTAGGGTGGTGTCCAGTTGCACCTTAAACATCTCTTAACATTCCCAGCCTCTCTGGGCACCCTCATGTTTGGCCACCCTCATGAGCTGGGGTTTTTTTAATATGTTTTTAATAATAAAAAATAATCAGAATTTCCTGTTTTGCAATTTGTGTCCATTGCATCTTGTTTTATTACTGTGCACCTCCAATAAAAGTCTGAAAGCATCTTCTCTGTATCCTCTGATCAGATAATTATAATATCCTTCCCTAGAACTCCATGAAGAAAGGCATTCATGAAAATTGCCAATAATAATATGTACTGCTCATTGTTGACCAATTATTCAATGAATTGGTCATCCCTGAAAACCATACTGTGTAGGCAAAAATATATAGGCTGTATAAGTTCTAATTATTTCATCAGCTGATTTATTCACTCTGCTACTTTGTGAAAAATAAAAAGCAAGAAATCAGCTAGAATTCATAAAACTTTCAAAGCTTTATGAAATCTGAATTCATTAGATAATTTATTCCTAGGAAATAATTTAGCCACTTTGACTTATAATGGAGCTTGAAGTGGGGAAAACAGTATCCTCCTAACAAAAATCAGACAGATTGGTTCCTAATTACAATGTTCTATGTTCCAGAGCCATGTAGTCTTTTGGGTTTTGTCTGTATTTTTCTCTGAGAAGAGACATCCATATAAAACAGCTGCAGCTCCAAAAGGACTTTCAGTGGTAAATTGATTTGATTGATTCAAATTTGATTACATACTGGAAACACATTTAATTCAAGTTAAGCACATTAGCACACATCAGCTAGAATAAAATTCCAATTGCTTCTTTGTTATTCATTAATGGAACTTAATGACTCCAACAAAACATTAATGAAGAAAAAATATTGGCTTGCATAATTCATTTGGAAAAATTAATTAATTGTTGTATTAAGGGCAGCCTACTCCATATAGTAATTACTGAAGCTTTGGTGGGGAATTACTTCATGATATTTGTTTTGCAAGCTGTTGTTTACTCCTTTCATTTCACATTGATTTCGTTACGCAGATAGTATATTTTTCTTGCAGAAGGAAATTAAACACACTTCAAAATGATGATTGTAACTAAGTATTTACAATTGATAGGATGACTGCACTTTTACACTCAAGCTGTTAACATGATGTTTACTACATTCAGCATCTACTGGAAAAATGAGAAAATTTGTCCAGACATAATACATGAAGTCAGGAAAGACCTTTGCAAGAGCTAATGTACCAGTTCCAGTGGACAATAGAGATAGTCAGTTTGGCTCAGCTGTACCTTTCTAATAAGTAGAAAATAACTTCTGGGGCCATATTTTCTTCTTGCTAAGTTCCATTAAGAAATATGTGAGAACTTCCCATAAGATCTTAATATTAAGACAATGAAGGCATCTTCTAGAAACACTTTTTTTGCTTTTGTTCACATATTACTTGACAGCTACAAACAGAAATTTTATTTCAATGGACCTAAAATTTTAGGTAGAGCTAGACCTAAATTAAGACAGAAGTCCCTACAAGAGTCAGGTAGTATGAGCTGCAGTCCAACCCCCTCTTCCTCACACATGTTTCAATCCTATGGATTTGTTGGGTCTGATGGAAGAGTAAATCCAATGCAGGCATTTATAGGTGAGACATTGCAGTCTTATTTTTTGGCTCCTAGCTTCCAGAACTAGGGACCAATCAAGGTCTTGGTCTGCTATTTACCCAGATCAGGATTTGGTCAAAGTACTCTGCAGCTCTCACATGTGCTGTGGGTCAAAGTTTCCTTAGCATGGAAATCTGCTCATCATGGAAAGAAAGGGAAGGAGGAGACTGGTATGTCAACGCTACTGGGGCTTGCCCTAAACCCCAGAAGAAGGAAGTGTTGTGAGGTTCCAGTATCCATTCATCCATCCATGGATGGTTCCAGCATGCATCCCAACCATTGTGGTATGTAAATAAAACACCCCATAAGGGGGTCCAAAAATGCAAGCTAGACCAAGCCAACGAAAATGCTGCACAGAAATTTTTTCTCTCCTTTTGTTCTAGGTTCATGGTTAGGCATGCAGCTCCCTTTACTTTATGTTCATGGCAGATCAGTTTCAGTGGAAGGAAAGCATGAGCCAAGAAACCATTCAGTAGGGCACCTGTCAGTGGGAGATGTCGACTGAGCTGACGAAGGCACTCCTGTTCCCCAGGTGAGCATTCTGTGCTATTTCTTCATGCAACAACTAGGTTTTTGGAGAAGATAGATACTTAGGCAGGAAGCATATGTGCTCGTCTCAGGATCCTGGCCCTATTCTGCAAATAAGGCAAATAGAAGCTCAGTATACAATTCCTACTTTTAAAGGAGCCTTAGTTCTTTACTGGAGCTAACCCTCAGCTGATAAAATTAATTTTTAATTGAAACCTGACATGAAAGTGATTTTAGGTTAAATAGCAGCCGGTATCATTCAGTAGTCTTGTTGACAGCAAAAACAAAGTTTGCCTGGAGGGATGCAGTTGACTGGAGCCAAGTGTCACTTACCTAATAATGGACAGCCAAGAAGAAAAAAAAAAACATACCAACACAACACTTCCTTTAAGTGTTTCCCTAAGGGCAGTAGGATTTTTGTTTTGTTTTGTTTCCTTCCCTGGAAAAGAAATGTTCTTTTATCAGCGTTAGGTGAAAGGGAAATGTGTGAGTGAAAATATTACAGCCTTCTAACCAGACTCCCAGAAGTGCCAGTTCATTGAGCACTTGGAAGACTCTGCAGGCTCTAGATGTAAAGTGGAACCATATGTCATCATATTGATAAAACTGTACAAAATAAATCAGAGTTTTGTTCTGTAGTTGGCTTCTCATTGCTGCTTAGAAATTTGGGGGTTTTAATGAACAGTGCTTGGCTATTTAATTATTGCTTTAAGAGTAAAAGCTACTTATATGTCTTTTGGCATTTCAGTCACAGCCCATGTACCATGTATGGCTTGCGATTTCTTTTTTTTTTTATTCACCTAAGAAATTAATTTTAGCAACTCCTGTTGCCTAACCAGCAAAGAAACTGCCTGACCACAGGAGATACGATCCAAAGCTTACTGTAATTTATGTGATCTTCTCACTGCATTTAGTAGTATTTGCATTAAATTTTGTACTTAGCAATATGCATGGAACATAGTGAGATAGAAAACAGATACTGGAGATGTGTTAGTTTAGGCAGCCACAGTTGGAATGAATTGCTAAAATCCTCTAGAAATAGTTTTCTTAAGTGGCTATTTTACTACAAATATGAAGTCCTCTCATTTTACTACTGAGGCATGAGACAAACCACTGTAGGCAATTCTCTTTTGTGGTTTGGGGGGGGTCAAGAGAGGACTTTTTTCCAATTTCTCCTGCGATAACGGTGAAAAGGACATATTGTTTATGTAAACTGAGGTAGAATGGGAAATTCTACTATCAAATAAAGGCAGAAGTTTCCTTCAACATAGGTGAAAAAAGATGATTAGTAGAAGACCTAAACTTTCTTTTCATTAACTTCTTGTCACTAGAATATAAGACTCTTTCTAGTGAAGCTGAGAATGACCTACAATATCAAAGGCTCAGTGGCTTCTGTGACTTATACCAGTTGACAGGCTGAATTTTCCGGTGCTTTTGCAAGCGAAGGGCAAAATTAGGAAAGTATCTGAAGAAAACTCCAAGGCGCTACAGGGGATTCAGGTCTTCAGTCTCTCTCCTGACAGGCAGTGCCAAGGCCAGCAGCAAATGGAAGGGGAAGAAAGAAATGGTGGAAAACAGTTTGGTGTGGGTTTTTTTTCCCCCCCTCTCTCCATTTTCAACGAATGAACACCTAACATGCCACATGATGGCAGCACAGGCTGCAAAATGCAATGGAGTTGGTGTACACAGTAACCGGGACAGAGTAAGATAAACTAATGCTGAAGCTCCTGTCTTGCAAATGCTTCTAATGGGTAGGGTATCGCTGAATGCAACCAGCTGCAAAGTGCAAACCTGAGCTTTCTCCTGTACACTACTCATGCCTTTGGAGAGCACTTTTCCAGTAAAGACCCTCTTCTTGAGATCATATAGGTATTTCTGCTCAGAATTGTAAGGAGTTATCTCTAGTGACCTTCTTTTACTTTCTCATCGCCCCAAATTTTCCATGCTTTCTTTAAACAGTAATTCCTTCAGCTCAAGATGTGTTTGCTGCACTCTGGGACCTTCTCCGCCTGCACAAGCTTCAAGTCATGGCTTAGCAGGGCAGGGCATGCTTGAAGGCAGAGACCGGTTCTAGCAGAAATCTTTGCTTTCTGTGTACAGCTGTCTCTGGCACCATTTCAAAAATTTCAGGTTTCAAAACGAAAAGCAAAATGAACCACAGGAAGGAAAATAGGCTGTAATTTTGCTACCTGATTGAAGGCAGGCATGGGAGCTGTGGTGAAGGGTTGACTTTGAAAGCTGAGCTAGGTGCCCTTCTCTGCTGCCTTTTTAACCTCCCTTTAGGGTTTTTTTTGCTTCCTTTCTGTCCAAGCTTAATCCTGACCATCTGACTTTATGCTCCTTTTTCATCTGTCAACGATTAAGAAGTATATAGTAGACAAACATGCAGTAAATGAAAATATGAAAACCATAATGCTCACAAACTGAAATAGCAGTCTTAGAAACAAAAACGGATAAATCACTTTATCTGGCTATGGGATAGTGGTGCCTTTTAATTCTATTTCATCCTAAAATGCTTTGTGGAAGATTTTTGCAGTTTAAGAGTCACTGCAGTGTTTAGTCCGCATTTCGCTTATTTGCAGTAGCCCAGGATGCAGTTTTGGGTTGGAACAGGTATTTTAAACTCTGGCTTTACTGCCATCGTATGCTGCCATCCTGAGGCCAATTCTTGCAGCGCACATTAAACCGTGCAAACCACTGCCTGGCTCTGCCGGACTGCACAAACGCTGTGCTTCACTGCTTCGTGAAATACTACTCCAGATCACCATTTGAGTCTATTTAAAATCATTGCAATTTCAGTGGTAGCTCAAGATAAGTTTTTATTTTCATTCCAAGTAGGTAAATTAAATTTCATTTTTAATAAGCACACAAGCTTTTATTGTACTTTCAGTTTGTATTTCTGGTTTGAAATCGTGCTAATTACTATTTTTATGATTGAAGCCTAATGTGATGTTCTCCTTCACTAGATGCATATAATCCTGCCTGATACAATCATTCTTTGCCTTTTGTGGATCATAGATTATCTGTCTGCAAATGGTGTATAACCTATAACCTGTTATATTTGAGTACTAAATGCTGTCCTAGAATTGGAGGGATGAGTATGTTATCTTCATAGCCGCATGCTATTTCTAATGTATGCTTTTGTCATAAGAAAAAAGTCCTGAAATGAAACTTTAATATTAAAATTAAGCAATGAAATATGGAGGGAGGGAAACTGGGAAGATATATTTTTATGATTACTCAAAAAGCTTAAATATTTAACTGAACTAGTAAGAACCTTTGTAGGTTCTTTCCTTTGTGAATCCACATGCAGTATCTTCCTCCTCTTCTTTCATTGACTGAGTCATGAAGAGTGCTGAACCTATTTTGTCACATCTTTTTCATGGAAATTATCATCTAGGTACTCATTCTTGCACCTGCTCTCCTCCCCCCCCCCCCCCCCCCCATTCATTAGCAATAATGAAATTATTGCTAATAATAATTTCATTATTATTAGCAATGAAATTGCTTGTTTTCAAGTACTGTTGGTCTTATAGTCTGAAACACGATAGCTTTAACTGTTGTCTCTGCCATCCTCCCTAATATAACTGCAGTGTTTTGTTCTTTGTGTATAACATTAAATGCTTTAGAACTAATTGCATAAGGCAAGAAGCACAGGATGGAGCTTCAGGACATGTGCTTTCTGCAGGAGGATCCAAGTTTCCCAGGCTCTCTTTCAATCAATCTGAAATAGCTGCTGTCAGGATCTTCAAGAAACATTGAAAAAGCTCAGCTAAACTTCTTCCCAGGGGTTTGACAGCTGGCAAGAGGGAAATGTAGGAGTAGGAAGCTGTGGGACAGGAGGAAGAAAACTTCCAAGCTCTCCATACTTACTGTTGTGGAGTACATTGAGCTGTAAAATTGATTCAGTATCTTTATGCTGTGATTTTAAGTTAGACCAAGAATACATACAGCCTGTAGCTAGATGCCCTTTTTAGGGCTTCTACAAATACATTAAATATGGAATTCTAATGGATTTCTGCAGGGGTTTCTTTGGGAAAACTTGAAGGGCTAGATCCAGTGGAAGTCAGTTCTGGAAATACTGCATCCTATTTAAGCATGAAGTGGTATGAGTCTTTTTTATCTCTGTAAGTACATGCAGCTAGATTTGCATTAATAATTTTTTTTCTTTAAAGAAAATTTGTGATTTGATCTAATTCTTGCCTATTGAAGATTTCTTAGGTAATCAATTGAGAAGTGAGTTTGGAGAAAAACAGCTTGTAACAGATTTGTGAGAATATTATAATTAAAACATTAATGGCTTGTTGAAACTTGTATAATTATGAAAATCAATGCAGTAAAGACACTCAGTTATCATATATGAATATTAGGAAAAGAGGAGAAGTACAGATTAACTCAACTGAGATACAGAAAAATTTTATCCCTTTACAGTAACATGAAATAAATTAAGAAACATGAAGTTTGTGAATAAGTGTTTTACAAAAACTATAATTATCATTTTGATAAAAAAGTCATGTTTTCCATTCTAAGATGAATGTAAATATTTATACTGCTATGAGTACACAAGAGAAACAGCATAAAAAAAATATCACCCTATGATAAGTCAGGTGGAATACTGCGGTACTGTTACATCTGTTGGCTGGAGAAGTAGCCAGCTGCATTAGATAGTGTTGTACATCTGCTAATGCTGTCCTTCACCTTTCAATCAAATGCTTCTTTGGTTTGCTTCTGTCATGGTTTAACCCTGGTAGGCAGCTAACACAGCTGCTCACTTACTCCCCTGCAGCAGGATGAGGAGAGAATCAGAAGGGTAAAAGTGTGAAAACTCATGGGTTGAGATAAAGACAGTTTAATAGGGAAAGCAAAAGCTGTGCACGCAAGCAAAGCCAAACAAGGAATTCATTCACTCCTTCCCATGGGCAGGCAGGTGTTCAGCCATCTCCAGGAAAGCAGGGCTCCATCACGCGTAATGGTTACTTGGGAAGACAAACACCATCACTCCAAATGTCCCCCCTTCCTTCTTCTTCCTCAGCTTTATATGCTGAGCATGACGTCATATGGTATGGAATAGCCCTTTGGTCAGTTGGGGTCAGCTGTCCCAGCCGTGTCCCCTCCCAACTTCTTGTGCACCCCCAGCCTGCTCACTGGCACTGTGAGGAGAAAAGGCCTTGACACTGTGTAAGGTCTGTTCAGCAATAACTAAAACACCCCTAACTCGTCGACACTGTTTTCAGCACTAATCCAAACCATAGTAACATACAAGCTACTATAGCCCAGCCAAAACCAGTACAACTTCTTTAGAATATACACTCTCTAGCGTAGGCTCTTCCCGTTCGCTATCTGCTTGTTGCAGATTAGGCATAGTGAACCTCTGACCTATGAGTCTTACTGTTAACTGGAGTAATTTAAGACACTGAAGTCTTTAGCTACAAGGCTGGTACCAACCCTCTTACAGGAATAAAGGATTGAGATAAAGAAAAATATCTGCTGCAATCTAAAGAGCATAAACACTGTTTCTCCAGCACGTAGCACCATTACACTTTTTTACTCCCAACCTTCATTTCAGTGGTGTGAGTTCCTTTCCTAATGTTTTTCATGCAACTGCAATAGTTTAGACTAATACCTTAGCAAAAGAGGTTATCTCAGCCAGAAAAAAAAAATAAATCCAGTTATTGAGTAGATTGTAGAAAAGTTATGCTATGTTGAAATGGGGAATTGGACAAAGGTCTCCTTCTGTGTGTCTTAAGTACTTCACTGTGTTATCAGCCACATATTTAGCTAAAGGTGAGCAACTTAGGTGGCTGAAGGAATATATAACTAAATCAGCATTTGTTGCTAGCTAAGCAAATGGGCTTAAAAGTAAGGAGCAGGATGTAAGAGTCATCTAAATTATTATAAGAAATGAACTCCAAAATCCCAAACCATCCAAGGAGAACAGTCTGCCTAGAGGTCCTACTGACTGATTATACTAGGATGACTATAACACTGTTTCTCCACTGTGAGGCCCTGAGTTTCTCTCCATGTAAGTTCTCTGTCTGGACAGAAAAGCTCCCAACTGGTTTATCCTTGAGAATGAAATGAGAATTTGAATATTGAGGGTATCAACGGAGATCCAGAACCTGATACGTCTTGCAGTGCAACTCTTTCAATAAGACCTGTGTAGTATGTGTATATTCCGCATTGCAATAGTAGCACTCCTATTTACAACACTAATTGTGTTTTATATAGAGACAGTCAGTGCACTGGGCTGAAATGACATCCAATACAAAGCTGTCTTTGACTTTAGCTAAAATCTCACTTGCTTTCCACAGTGTAAATGGGTTTTGTGCCTTTGCAAAGTGTTTCCATTTCTTCCTTTCAGAAACTTTACTGTGGTATGAACAGTTAAAGCATCTGCTCCTGAGACACATTTTTTATGTGCTCATACTACACAGCGACATGTCGTTTTGTTGTTTAGGATGAGCATGTGTCTGCAAAAAGGTGACTGGCAGCTGTAAAACTGAACATCACTTACCATTAAATCTATGAAGCAGGTGACATTCCAGCAATTTTAGGTCAAAACAGCCCATGTTGTTTTGTCCCGGCAAAAAGGTCTTCACCCACAGCCAAGAGCAGAACTGACACTTGCCTGGTCTGTGACAGGATATGTGCTCTGCACCCAGTGAAGTAGCTCCTGGTTCTTTACCCTGCTGTTCTTACCGATGAAAATTCCTTGGGAATCAGCCCAAGAGATGAATGCTGCAAGTCTGAAAGGGCACAAGACTTAAGGAAGTATTGCCAGCTTGCTCTTGCCTGCATTTGTATCTTAGATAGCAGTGAGGTATATGCACTCCATCCTGGTTCACTTTTCCTGTGAACCTCAAGGGTTACTACTTATCCCCAAGAGGCATTTTTGCTGCTGTTTCTTTTGCTTCTAGTCTGCATTTCCTCTGACAGCTACTATACTACAATGTTATTATCTTACATATGAACATCATAAAGCATTTGGGAATGCAGTTGATATGAACAGCAGTGGAAAAAAGTGATATAGCAGTTCCATCTACACAGCACAGTGCAGATGAACAGATCTGTAGAGCCAACCAGTTGACGTTGAGGAGCAGTGTTCACACTGCATGTGTTTCAGGGGACTTTATATTCAACTATGGCTATTCTGATCCCATGGGCTGTGTGTTCCTGTGTGTTTCACTCTTCAAGGTGAGGGCCAAAAACAGGACAATGAAACAGAAGACACAATGGAAGAATAAAGAACTTTCACAAGCAAGAAATAGAGATTACGTTGATGACGTGTACCTAAGCAAGCTAAAATAAAGATCCACCCCTCGGCTTCTGAACTCCTGCTTCCGGGCGTTCACTGATCACGTTTGTAGTTTGGTGTTCTGTAATAGGTTATTCACTTTGAAGAGTTTAATCTTCCTTATAGTCTAGTCTTCCTCTCAAATATGATTTTCTGACAATTGTGTTGGCCCAGTTGCCTCACAGGGCATTGTATTTTAATGTTACTTTCCAGGAGAGTAAACTAAAGAGTCTTATGTCTTTTGGCAAAATTAGCTTTACTGAGTGTCTCATGTGGCAGGACTCAGCTTTAGTTGCTCAACATCTCTCTTCTTCTGTTGCGTTTATGTTTGATCTTGCCCATGACTGAGTCATTGTTGTGGGAAATTTTGCAATCGTTGTTCTTTGAGAATTTTTATTATCATAGTAATTTTGTTGAAGGCCAATTAAATCACGTTGGTAAGACATGTTTGGACAGTAAGAGGAGACTGCCTTGTAGCAGCAGAACAATACTCAGTAACAGTGTCAAATCACATCAAGTAACAAACCTCACAAACAGATATATGAATTTCAGCTTGCTTTTTAAGGCAGGTTGCATGACCAAAATAGAGGCTAAGAAGCAAGCTGATGTAAATCGGATATTTGTACATCTGCTGGTGGATGCATAGGTGGAAGCAATACTTTTAAATACATTTCTCGCCTCTTTCTCTTTTCTCCTCTTCAGAAATTTTATTCATTGAGCAACTAGGGATTTTAGTTTTGAAGGGGTTGCTGGAATACATGTTGTCTCTGCTCATTTCCTCTCACAGCGTTTCCCTTTCCTGTGTTTCCCTGGAAGGGAAAGGAGAATTCGATGCAAATCTCAAAGACAAACAAATCAGAAATACCATTTTGAGAAATGGAAAATGTTCATGTCAGAACAACAGGAGATGAAGATGGTATTCCTTCCATAAATGTGAAGAATTACTTTCTCAGTGCATTAAAATTGTAACAATTTTTTATATAAGCTCAAAGATGTGGTTGGTGCAATACTTCAACTTTTCTTTTTTTTTAAATTTGGCTTGAAAATTGTTTTGAATAACTCATATGCGCACAGCCATTATCCACATTTAAGCTAACTAGTTTTGATATGTGCCTTCTGCCTTGATCTTAACTACTTTTAATATTCTCTTCATTCTTAGTATGATGCTATCAGTTGTCCCAGATTCTGCACCTACTATGTCATCAAAATTTTTCTATGCTTCACTAGCAAGATGTTCACCAGTTCCTGCACAGCTATAGACTTACTAGTTGATCCAGACAAACAAATCCTGTTTTCCTTATGCATTTGAGTTTCACAGCCTGGGGTGCATATGACCTTGACTTAAATAATATCAACAAATTTGTCACTTGATGTTTTTATAATATTAAACCTGTCTCCTTTCTGCTTTTATTGCAATGAACCTGTCTTTCCATGTGGAGTGGCACAGATAAATATGGTAGCTGTCGCTGAAGGCAACTAGAAAAACATTATATCCCCGTGTATCTCTAACTTTAGTGAAATTTGATAAGAAGTCCATGAAGAACCTCGTGCAATATTAATTTAGGGATGGCTTGTTGCTGTGTCAGACAGAAGAGAGGTTTATAGCAGATCCCAGATCTCACATTCCTTTGACAAGCTGCTGGGTCATACAATCCCTGCATTGGGCAAGAGTGCCCCAGTCATTGGAGCAGTGTCTACGTTGACATTTTGCTCTAGAGCATTCTGAAGTGAATGTCCCAGTCATCCCCACTTACTGCATGCCGGTGCAGTTCTCAGACCAGTTTTGGTACCAGCAAACTGGATTTATTTAGGAGGAAACTCAATCAAAAGCTCTGCTCTGTGTGTTCATCAAACACACTCATCACTCCTAACGAAGATGTAAAGCTTCAGACAGTGAGCAGCGCTTTGAATAGCCTCTAATCACAGGGAAGGGACATTCAGGTCAGGGAACCAGGCTAAATCTTCACTGAGGCCACCTGAAATTGCTCTAACAATCTTCGGTGTATAAGCAGAGGCCTTGGCACCAAGTGCTTTAACCTACTAGTCCAGTGTTGGTGTGCCAGACCGTTCGCTAATGTAAAAGCAGCCCAAGACTCCTACAGCCCCCACTGGATTAGCCTTTGGGGCTCTGGTCACCTTCTTGTGGAGTGTGCAGGGAGATTCTGGAAAACCCACCTCATGCTAGCAATTTCCAGCACTATCTTGCAATGGTCCAGCTGCTGGATTTTAAATGATATTTAAAAAGGAAGGGATTGCTCCATTGTAACCAAACAGATCTATGCAGATGACAAATCATTTCCAAACTCAGTTTTTGCTCCACTTCAGTCTTTTCTTGCAGTAATTAACTTATTCCATATTTTACTTGTGCAAAAAAGTTTCAGTTTACTTTCAGTAAAAGAGTAAACCATGGTTTCAAAGTTAGGTCTGTTCTCATGATACTTGTTGATCAATGTTCTCTCTAACTCATTCTCTGTAAAACAGGTTGTATGTAGATGCTTATTAAGGCACAAATGTTGAATGATTTGCCCATTTTTTTGTTGCAATGTCCATCACGGCACAGGCCATAGAGAGGAAATATGTACTCCATAGCCTGGGATGGATGTGCTGATTATCGGTCTGTTATTCTAATGTCGAAAAGAGTCAATTAATACTTCCATTTTTTATCTGAATTTACATGCATCCTACTACATTTATACTCTATCATTATACCAATGGCTAAATAATGTTCTGTTCCCATTCTTGTTAACTGCCTTTTGCAGTTTCTTTTTCTACCTTACTCATGTTCCTAAAATTAATGAAACCAACTTTCACTTGTAGCTGTGGTCCTTGTATAACAGTAACAGTGCAGCACTAATATCTTCATGCATAAATGGCAGGGAAGGGAGTATTCTGTCAGTCAGGTCTGTCAGTGTCTGTACCTGCAGATCTTTATGTACATAAATGTGTGTGAAACTGATAGCCACCATCTGACACCTTGCTACAAGTCTGCAGTCAAAAACACAACCGCTGCTTCCAGGATCAGCTGATTACATAGGCTATCTCCTGCTTAAATCAAACCATGCTTTTCAGCTGCAATAACAACTAATCAAACTGTAGTTTATTTTATTACAACACCTACCCTGCTTTGACCAATTAAACCATCTCTTATTGTTCAAGCAGAAGTAACTGCCTTGGAACTGCTTAACTATCCGACAGCTTGCAAGGTTCATCCTCCGTGTTAAAATCACAACAAGCAGATTCTTCATCCCGTCTACATATTTTCCTCTTCTTTTACATATATATTATCATGTGCATGTACATCTCCCCCAAAAAAGATAGAAAGCGTTTAAAGGTCTAGAAAATGAGTTCCAAAATTTGTATTTGTCAGAAGGGCGGCACTGCAGTTTACTCCAGCAAACTGTCACAGGAGATGTTAGGGTCAAATGGTATTCAGGAGTGACTTCCAGCCTTTCTGTAACTGTACTAAATTTCAGAAAATTTATAGTGCTGCATTTCTGGCAAGCATGTATTGCATTGCTGGCTGGACCCTCCTCTTCCCTGCAAACCCATTTCCAGAAATATGATGCAGAGCAGAGCAGGCCTGGCATGTTCTCCTGGGCTTGGTACCTCCCATGACGCCTGCCCATGGCTCAGCAGCAAGGGCTGCCTTGCCAGGGCGCAGAGCTGAGAACGGTGTAGAGACCTGCACTCTTGGTACAGGGAAGGATGTAAGAAATGAGGCAGATATTACTGAGGCAGATTAAACTCTCATTCCTGCCAACAGATCGTACTTAAGTAAGAGTTTAGTTGGCCTGTCCTCTCACACGCTTCCTCTTTGAATGGGTGAATACTACAAAAGGAGTACTGAGAGCAGAAGTCACTTTTTTTTAAGTGGGGTAGTTAGAAAGAAATGCATATTCTTCCAAAAGCAGTGGCTCAGAGATCTTTCACATCATGTATTATACCTTATTCTGATACATGAAAACACAGTACCAAAAGAGGGTGTCAATGCAAACATATAAGAGAAATCAGAATAGACTTTGGCAAAATGAAATAATTTTCGTAAGAATGGTGAGGGAGATAGACTTTCATCAGTCAGTGTTTACACCTGACTTCATTCAAAGATAAGTGAGCCTTACAGTGAACGAAGAGGACACCACTATTTCTAACATTTTCCTGTCACCGTTTTTGTGGTAAGCGTGAATCAGGCCTTCTTTTTTCCTGATAATCACATTACAGACTAGTGTGATCCATGGTATACTGTCAGCAGTACACAAACAAATGAGACAGCTATCCTAGGAAACAATCTCATTATCTAAAACATCGCTAGTTAGAGAAAAAGTTTTGGCTTTTTTGTCCTGAATCTATACTGCACACTAGGCTTAATATTTTGTCGAACAATTTTTTTCTCCCATACAATTTCTGTAAGATAGATGAAAACTAATAAAGCTAACACCACAGAGGTTATGATTGTCTGTAGTGCTACCTCACATAATGGTATGATCCTTGATTTTTCATTGTGATATTGTTATTTCCTTCATAATTTTTAGGTGTAAAAGATTATATGTTGTGTAAATGCTTGCCAGCTGTTAAAAGCACTGTGAATCTGGAGTTCTAGCTATCATCTGGTTAATTCAAGTTGCGAGAAAACAATAACATTTTACTTTCAGTAACATGTACAGCCATTGATCATCAGCGAAGGCTCTTTTGTGTTACTACAGAAGTCAGCAGTAGCATGAGAAAATCATGTATCCTGTGATTATTATCTAAAGGCTTCCTGTATTTGCTTTATGTTAGTGTTATATGCTTAATTTCTTCCCTTTAGTTTTGTTACTGATGTAGTGACTGCTTGAGCTGTGTACAAAACAAAACCCAAGTTATAAAGTGATCTTAAGGCAAGGAAAAGGTGCCAACTGCTTTTGTGTTCTAGAGCACAGGTGGAGCATAAAACCTCATCATATACTCTTTGATCTGGTTAAATTATAACCTCCTTAAAGTGGGAGGAAAGAGATGGGTCTTTATGGGCCTATTTGATCTGTTTAAACATTTATGCGATAAGTCTGTAGTGGTTTGGCTGTAGTTATGGGATGGCTTAATTATAGGTTGATCCGGCAAAGCTACCTGTATTTAAAGAGTTGCACAACGCTTCCTTGTTTGCCCAAGACTACTTTCAGTCACTCATAATGATTTCAACAAATGAAGGTAGTTTGCATTGAAAATCTAAGTTGTTGGGCATCAGGTGGAGGCTGATTTTTTTCTCAACAGCATATTTACCTTTAGCTCAAAAGTATAATGCTTTCTTAGAAAGTGAAAAAAAAAAACAAACCACACACTCACAAACACAACCTACCTGTTCAAAAGTTCCGATGTCTCTAGCTTTTTAAATAAAAGCTTGACTATTTTCCAGGGATTACTCTACCATCAGGTATATGTGTATTGGTATTCTTGGGAAAAACGTGGTCACAGCTGTCATGCTTGATCAAATCGTGAGTCTGATTTGCACTTTGCAGATAACTCATTAGAGTCTGTTGACTCATATGTAAACAATGACTTTTCTGAAGTGTGTTTCATCTAAGAATCTTTGAGGTTGACCAAGGCTTTCCTATCAGTTGTCACTGTAACTGTGGGCCTCGTAACTGAAATTAGATACACAGGTGAGATTCATTTGACCAAATAGACACCTTTATCTTCAGATTAAATGAATTATGACCCAAAACTCCATTTTCTAAATCACTGCTAACTATAAATTCACTGCAGGATGATTACCTCATTTCTAGATGTCTACATTTTTAGATGCTTATGCTAAGTTATTTGCTTTTTCCTCTCATACCCTGTACTGCCTCTCCTGGAGTGCAGACAGCCCACTCAGATGCGGATGACACAGGAGCTGAACTGGAAGAAGAGAGGGTAAATTGCAACAAAGATGTTTGACATATGAAAAAAAAATAGACCATTTGGGAGGTAAGAGATGATACCAGCATTTACCCAGAGCATGTCCTGGGGCCAGGGCTGAGAACAAAGAAAGCAAAGGGGAAGAGAGAACTAAGGTAAGAGAGGGATCTGGAGGCTTAGAGCTAAAGAAGACAAGTCCTAAAGTAGTATGAGGAGGCTGGGCTCAGAGAACAGAACAAATCGCTTTGGGAGTTGCTCGAACATAAACAATGTTGGTTCTCCAGGCTCCTCCAAACCATATGAAGCTAGTACTTTGGGGTTGCAGATTTCTTCAAGGTACTTGCTGATGGAAAGCATTGCATACAGAGTTTTCAATGTGCTCCAGCCTAAACAAGACTCTAGATGTTTGAAAACTGTGCAAAACAATGTATCGCTCCTGTAGATCTCCTTGCTTAGGTTTGCTGATCATTGGCATTAGCTGGGCAACTTTTAACCTAGCAAATATCATTTTTATACATACCCTTTTTTTTCATGTCACAGATTTATCTGAAGACATTACAGCGGTTTGAATGAATATTTGCATTGTTCTACTTGAAGTGGATATATACTGAAGGGTAATAATCAATGAATATTTGGGTGGAAATCAACAATACTTCATGGGAAAACACATATTGTCCTCTAAGAAAGATAAATCTGCTAATGTTGTAAGGCCAAAACAAAAACCATGGCAAACGATAGATTTCATGGTAGTTTATTTTCAGTATAAGTAAGTCTATTAGACAAGTCGGTGCCCTTCTTATCTCAGGTACATTTCTGTTCTACTAACACAATCCTTTTAATCTAAAAAGCTTGCCTTAGATGCATTCAGAAGACACTGAGTGGGATTAAAAGAGCAAGAACAGCTCCTTGAGTAATAGCTTTCTGATAAAAGAATGCTTTGCCCCCTTACCTTCCCCCTGGGAAAATACTTAAAACCAGGAAAAAAGCAAGATCAACGGGAGACTTCGAATGCCATTTTCATTGTGATGCGTAAGTATAGCCTCAACTTGAGGTTGACTGAGGTTGACGTGACTCAACTCATTTTCAGGCCTTTTTCCTCTCCCTTCCCACCAGTTTCTTCCCAGCTCAGTTGCCCCAGCACTCAGCACTGTGGATGTAACAGCCCTCCATCTCATGGACATGGCCAGCACACAGACGCTGAGCTCAGCCCTCTGTCACCTGCTGCTTGATGAGGCAGCATGGAGTGCCAGGGCACAGGGACCCCCTCCACACTGCCTGTGTGCCCACACTCCTCCTTCCCTTACAGGCCCCAGAGCATCAGATAACGCAGGGCTGGAAGGAGTGGCACCCTCCGTATGAGCTATAGCTGAAACACATCAATTGCTGTGTTTGTAATTGTACTGTGGAGCCCAGAACTGTACTGTGTCCAGTTCTGGGCTCCTTAGTACAAGAGAGACATGGACATACGAGAGAGAGTTCAACGAAGGGCCACGAAAATGATGAAGAGACTGGAGCATCTCTCCTGTGAGGAAAGGCTGAGGCACATGGGACTGGTTAGCCTGGACAAGAGAAGGTTCAGGGGGGATCTTATTAATGTACATAAATACCTGAAGGGAGGGTGCATAGAGGACAGAACCAGGCTCTTTTCAGTGGTGCCCAGTGACAGGACAAAAGGCAATGGGCGTAAACTGAAACACAGGAGGCACCATCTGAAGACCAGGAAACACATTTTTACTCGAAGGTGACTGAGCACTGGAACAGGTTTCCCAGAGAGGTTGTAGAGTCTCCATCCTTGGAGATACTCAGAAGCCATCTGGTCCTGGACAACCAGCTGTAGGTTGTCCTGCTTGAGCAGGGAGGTTGGACCAGATGACTTCCAGAGGTCCCTTCCAACCTCAGCCATTCTGTGAATTTACCTCTTCCATTGAGGCCAGATAACCAAAACTGATATTCCACTGGTCCCTCGATCATAGTATCATAGGGATCGTACAATTCCTACAATACTAATATCCTGATGACTGCCAAACATGTGAAAGTTTGGGTTATCTGCTGCCATTGGTTTTCCTCAAGGGGTTTTGAAAATAGGCACTGTGTATTTTTTGCGATTTATCAATGAGATGACAGAGTAATGCTTTGTACTTTTAAGATCTTTAATTCAAGTGTTCTGTGATCATTTTAGAAGCAGTAAGGAAGCCCCACAGACAACTGGCCAGCTTGTGCTATAAAACTTCAGCTGGAACTCACCACTGCTCATGCTGCAAGGACAAGTACAGTATAACATCGCAAACACACTTCAATTAAAATTTAAAAGTCCAATCCCCTTCAGAAATAGGCATGCTTATCTTCATAAACTAGTTCATGTACAAGAAATGAACAGTTTTTGTAGAAGTTCCTTTTATTTTGCAAAAAATTTATTACTCACTGTTGTACAAAATACACCTAAAACATGATGTTAAGATAATGTTGACGTAACTAGATAGTTGCAAATTACCTAGTTGAAGAGAACAAATCTTCACAATTTTTAAGGTGATTCAAGACAGTAACAATCAGTGAATTACACATTTTGAAATATTTCATTTGTAAGCTTTACACAAATGTTATCTGATAGTTAGTATTTGTAAACCTTAATGCTTTATACAAAATTTTCATTCACATAATTAGAAGATACAATTAAAATAATGTTTTACAGTTCATTTTTTAAAGCATCTCAATTACCTTTCTACTCTTGGTTTTACAGAAATAGCTGGGTCAGTTCAGAATTTTGATTTTTAAAAGAAACAAATAAGTAGAAGTGATTACAAATTTGCTTTGTTTAAAAACAGACAAAAAATGCAAGTAACTAATTATCTGTGTTTGTTGAAATGTAAAAGAAAAAAAATTAAAACATTTTTAAGGTAAATTAGACTAGAAAACATTCTTTTGATTTCACTAAGTTATTATTTTAACTCCAGAGCAGAAAGTTGGCAACCATCTACTTAAAATAGCCAATGCCAATTCAATTAAAGCTCATCCAAATTTGGTCTATTCTTTTAGACCAGTACCACTATTACATTTCATGAGGAAAGAAACCATATTTCCAGCGGTTTCTCTACACCACCCCCCAAGTAATTTTCAAAAGAGTGCATTCTGTTATTTATCCGAGGTCCTTCTGAACTATAGGATTTTTATATAATTTAAAAAAACAAACAAACAAAACCCACCAAACATTTAAGGGGGGGGGGGGGGGGGGGAAGACATTAACATTACCTTAAAAAGTATATAGCCAATAACTAAAGATAAAGATGCAAGACACAAAGAAGCAAAGAAATCACTAGGGGACAGATCTTCACCTGGCATAAAGTCAGCATAGCTCCACTGGCATCAGCAGAGCTATCCTCAATTATATCTGCCACAGATCTGCCTATCCATGTACAGCAAAATTCATTTATGTTAGTGATAAAGAAGAGTAGTGTTCAGAACAGTAGCGTTAGCATGCATTTTTTAAATAAAGTAAGTTCGTAACACCTTGGTTCTCATCTAGTATTTTGCTGCTGGTGACTGTCACTCTTACCACTGGCAGTGTATCTAGTTCAGGATGAATTCATGACCACTTTCAAATGATAAGACTAAAATACATCTAACATTGGTCTATGAAGTTATTAACCACAGCTAGTTCTTACAAAAAATATTCTGAAGCCCATCTACAGTGTGAAACAGAAGGTTTTAAAAGTACTACTTTATAACTTTGGTAAGTTTTTATACTGCCATGGGTTTTCACTGACCATAACCTGTGTGGAATGAACTGCAACCACTGGAAGTCAGCAGCAACTGTGCATTGAAATTTAGAGCAGTGTGACTCTTAGTTATTACTAATAATTCCTTTTACAGATCATTAGCTACAGTAAATTTTAAAATATATCTCCCTAAGGCATATGTTTACAGAGCAAATCCTAAAAGCAGAATTATAGCAACAGAAATAAGTAATTGCACAAGTTTCTCTCTCTCATAGGCAGGAAGATGTTCTTTTAAGGCATAAGAGAATTCCCAGAGTGCAGAGGAAGATTACTTAACCAGGAGTGCAAATATTAAAAACATACAAAACCTGGGAACCAGAGGCTGAATTCCAGAAATAGCTTATGGCAGCATTCAACTGCCATCTGCCAAAAGTATTTCAGACTTTTGTATATATATATATATATATATATATAGTGTATATGTATACTTAATCTAGTAAAATAACAAGTGGGATTCACATGATTTCTGCCAGAGATCTGTGTAAATGCTTGCCTCTACAACCACCACATAATACACTCAAAACAGACCATTTATCCCATTGTAATTTTGCATCTCAAATAAAACTATCTTTAAAACACGTTATTAATGCAGTGCATGCTCAGTCCCTTTGAGTCATATCTTCTGTCAAGTTCTACTTACAGAAAGAAACAGTTTAACAAAGTCCATAAAAGGCAATAAAAAGGTAGTGGTAGCTACAGGGGACAAAACTCTTGGCAAAGTTCATCATTTCTGCAATGATACTATGTTAAAACTCACAAGAAACTGAGGTACAAACTTACATCAAGTAAACATGAGATTTGTCTTGCATTCATTTGAAGTATGATAGTTACCCCTATTTCCTGATTTTTTTTTTTTAATCTTTTATTTCCTTAAAAGAAAAATACATACTCGCATACAATGCTGATACCCTATGTGGTGATGCCATAAATCCCTTAGGATAGCAAGTTTGATGGGTGGTAACCCATTAGGAGAAAAATATATTTTTGAATATTATTTTACATATATACAATATATATATTTAATTTTCAATCAAAATATAGTTTTCTAATGTATTCATCAGTATTTTTAATGTGAAAAATGAAAAAGTGTTTTGTATCTCAGTTTGTATAAGTTAAAAATTAACAAGGTTTTTGATATCCACCAGCTATGTTTGTTTTATTTCTGCAGAATTAAAAGAAAACAAAGAAACAGTGAGTTAAAAAGCTTTCCTTCTCCAAAGCCAAATACAATAAAATTTTGAAGCTGAATAATTAATTAAAAGGACAACACTAAGTTTTGCATTTTAAGTAACCACAAAGAATAGGAAATGTAATCTAAGTAGAAACTAGCATTACTATATTAACATAGTCTAAAGAAAAAGTATTTTTAATCCCTTATTTTTGATTGAATGTGCCTAGCAGAGATTAAAAAAAATGCTGTAAATTTAAAGTAAGAGTTATTTACACTCTCACCAGTCTATATTAATTTTGATAAACCTCTCCCCCCCTCAATTCCAAAATACCTAATATCACAAAAGTATAACAGCCACTTATTTACAGTTTTTTTCAGCACTGTGAAAGGCACATTTATCTTTTTATGCATGTTTCTGCTAATGTCCTAAACTTGGGTTCCAGCTGATCTAAGAAGTCAAGTGCCTCTTCTTCATGCTGATCACTGCAGCAGCCTACAGAGCCAGCCAAGGATCCTTTTCCTTCATAGTTATATGAAAGGAGATAATCTTCAGAATGCTTCTGTTCTTCATCCTGTCTGCATAGATGCACCTTCTGCATAGGAAGAGAACACACCTTATTATTTTCTTAAATTGTTATTCTAAACATATTGCATAAAAATAATTTCTTTTGATTTACCTTTCATTGATTAATTTTTAATCAGAGTGTGTCCTCTAATGGATTCCTACATACAAAAAATGCACATGATTGGTCTATATCATTAAGACTACAAAATATAAGTATTTAATAAAGAAATCATTTCTACTAATCATGTATGTAACAATAAAAGAGGAAGAACCTGTTTAAATAACCTGTCAAGCAACTAAAATCCACTTGAAATTAAAAGACTGATTTACACGTAACTAGTTAGGCAAGTAGTGAGAGTTTTTGATCTCCAAAGCATGGAGTAACTACATTTCTAATGCTGTACATTCATTCCTGCACCATTGCTAAGACAAGTATCAGGTTTAAATTAGTACAAAGCAAGCAGTTAGAATAAAAGCAAACGGACATTGTCAGAAAAACTCACAAAAGCTCAAGTAAAGTAATTATTCTAAATGAGTAAATATTCTAAATGAAAAATAGCATACTGCCCATAGTTTAAGCCAAGAAAAGAAAGTCATTTACACTTATGTCTAAAATATGTAAAGGATGACTTCTTGAAAGGGCAATATTCCAAAGGGGAGACGGGAGCAAAGGAAAGGAAAAACGAAACAAAACGAAAAACAGAAAGCCACCTTTCTAGCACAAATACATGTCTTCCTTGAAAAGTCTGCATATATTGATCATAATCAACACTCCAAAAAAAACCAGTTTCAGAATACTTACTTCACCTAAACGAGGATGTGTGAAATTATGCCATTCTGAGTAGGAGTATCTACACGTATCCATCATAGGCTGTCCTCCGCCCTCTTTGACTGATCCCAGAGTCTGATGTCCGCCTCCCTTGACTGATTCCAAGGTATGCCCTCTTCCTTTTACCATTTCAAATGTTTGTTGATCTCCTGTTTTTATTCCATATCCTCCTTGATCACTTGTAGTTTGTAGAGGAATTATATTGTGATCCTAAAAAAAGAGGCAGCAGTGGGGATACCTTTACTTTTTTTTTTTTTAATTCAAAAGATGAAACAGCAATCCGGAACTGTCAATAGTGAAAACTGAAAAGTCTCCAGCTTTGCACTGTGATATTTTGAACAAAAAGCTATCCTTAGTACTTAGTGTATAAAGTTCAATAAGTGGTCTTTGGAAAGGATACCATGACAAGGCAGGGGGGAAATCTGTATTTAAATATGATATGAGATCCAAAAACTGAATCTTTATCCCAATGAAAGCTGTACTATAATCCATATGCTAGTTTCTTAAATTATCATGTAAAATAACGTTTGGTTTTCAAAGTCAACAACCTGTAATCCATTAAGCCAGATAGACAGTCATATGCATAAGTTTCATTCTGTTTCTTCACACATTAAGTCTGTATACTGAGTGAAATACGGAAAAACTAGTATGGGATCACAAATTAAAAACTATATTATCAGTTTATAATGGCACTACATTATGCTTCATAGGCAACGAGAAATTTGACACTTGTCACCATTAGGATTTCTTGGTTTTCAAGGTGAAGTAAACTCAATGGTTTTTAAAGTAATCTGCTTTTCTTGAGGAGGGCAAAGTAAGTGGGTGAGGGACAGAGGAGAAGGGGAATAGTCTGAAGACCTAAGTCCTTGTATATGAACGCAGTCCTGGGCTGGACTATGTTCATGGTAGACTGAATCTTTAAAAAGTTTAGATGTCAAAATCAAGAACGTATTTCATGAACATGGACTGTTCAATTATATTTTTTACACTGGCTCAAAAATTAACTGTATTTGGGGTCACTTTTCAGGGGAAGGGCAGAAATTGCACCTGTGATCTACAATGAGTACCTGCTAAATTTAAAAATCCTTCTCCAAGGAAAAGCAATAATGTTTTGGCATAAACACACATTCAACATAGGCAAAAGAGTAAATTTCCATCTAATCTCATTGTTGAAAATGACTGAAGTGATTAAAATGTTCACCTGCACGTTCCAACCAAACAGTTAAAGTCTGGAAGAATTATAAGCAGCCAGGCTAACAACCACAGGATATGTTTAAATATATATGGTACTACCAACTCTGCCTAAAATAAGAATTTTCAAATTCTTGTTACATAGCAAAGCATATCTAATGATCCCTGCGTTTATTGCTTATTTCCTTTACTAAATTGCTTACTTGCAGGTGGTCCTGTTCTCAAACTGAAATGCTATGGATGTCTTAATTACATATTTCCACATTGAAGTAAATAGACAACTTACCATCACCTCTTCTCCTGGAGCTTCTGTATTTGAAATTATTAAGTTGTGATTGGCACAATCATCAGTCACATGCCTGTGCATTACCCCAGAGCCACAGCAGCCACAAATTGTGATCAGGATTACTACGGAAAGGAAATAAGGGAGGAAGATACTATGAACTTTACATCATAATGGTATCTGTTTGATAATGAATTTTGTTGTATTAGCCTTTTTAAATACCTACACATCAAGTATGGTTTAAAAAAATTATTTCAAAAAATGCCCATACTCAAAACTGTGCATATATACATTTATTCCAACAGCGTACGGAGTTTTCATTACACTGTTGAACTATTTCATTCTTCTAAAATGCATCTTGGTTTCCCCAAAAGAAATGCAAGCGTCCCTTATGAAAACACTGTGACTGCAAAATTTCACAGTAATAAAAAATTAAGACCAAATCCAGGTGAAAAATCATGTCTTATATACAACTTTGTTGTAGGCGTAAGACATTTTTCATGTATGAATACGCAGATGTCGAATTATGTCATAAGGAACTAATATGCAAGCTAAAGGTCCCGGTACCAGAAACAACTGCTTCACAGAAAAGGTCACCAGAACCCTGGAGGACTTCAAGCATTATGTTACAGAACAATCTTATTTAATTCCTTGTATTCAGCTTATTCCTCATATAATAATACTTTTTGTTGTCATGGAGACTCAGCCAGAAATGACTTTGCATAAAAGAATCATGAGCAACTAATACTTCTCCTAAACAAAGGACTAAACATTTCATTCAGGGAACCACTCTTTCCTTCTCTTTTCAAGTTGATAGCTTAAAAATAAAGAAGCCCACGAGAAATAGAGCAGTTCTGCCTAACTGCCCACTGAGCAATTTGATCTCTGAACGTAATAAACTTCTGTGGAAACCGGCCAAGAGCCACTTTCAAGCTCATTTAGCGAAATCTGCATCAGTGGTTCCAGTGGGTCGCCTCCCGATGCTGACAGATGGGAAGAAGACATCCATGACAGCACCAAGTAGAGGATACATAGGGTAAAACCTAGCCACAATAAAATAATGGGTCTATCTGGGAGGAATGCAGTCAAGGCGTAGCAACAAAAAGCTAGCTGATGTTTCACACAGTCCCCCTACTGAGCGTCCGCACATCTGAAAGTTCCACCTCTGGGAATTTGGGTACCTGCCCTGCTCAGATAAAACATGGATCTATCTAACCTTCAAAACACGTGCAGGTCCCAGTGTTCTATCTAGCTGAGTAAGAACAAGTAGCTGAGACTGAACTGGGGCAAGACAGGTTGTTCATTACCAGAAAAAATGGAAGAGAAAGAAGAAAAGACAGGAAAAAAAAACCCGAAATGCTGAAGTATTTGTTACTGTAGCATGTCCTCTGATGATTTTTAAGGATGTTATTAGTCAAACTATGTCTGATTCTGGTAAAAAAATGTCCTGGCTTTGCTATTACATATCACTGTCACCACCTCACTGGTTAACAGCAATATCAACGTGCTAAGAATCTGTTAGTCTTTGGGCAACTCCAGGAACACAACATGTATTCAATGGTTTGGTCTGTTGTGGAAGTATCCAACCTGTCCTTCAACACTACACTGGCTCTTGTAAAATTCCTTGTGAAATCCAATGTCTCAGATACTCCATGTTTTAATCCATGATACAAGAAAGGTCACAAAAAGCTCTAGGAAATTTATTTCAGCATTCCTACGAACAGAAATGTGCATTCCAAAACCAGCACTAAACTCACAAACTAAGCTACACTCGCCTGAAGACAAGATCTGATAAGCACTACAAATCCCATCTTCTTTCAGTTCAAGTGCTGAATGCGGTTTTTTTGGCCTTGCCAACATGAACACACAGAACATCTTACATAAAAGGTACTTAAAAGAATAAACAGAAATCCACACACAGTAACTACAGGACAAGATGAGAGCAAAAAGCCTGTGATACCAATACAAATAGAGCAGGTATATTAAGTCAGTGATGAGGGCTATACAACCGCCTAAATAAAAAAAGAAAATTTTGAATCAAGTTTGAATCAGGTTCTCTCAGCTAATTTTAAAATTAAATGGTTTGCACTTCATGTTAAAAAAACAAGTGTACTTACGCAGCAATAAAAGTGATCCCAAGATCATTGCAAGGATGGCCCATACACCAAGAGTAACATTTCCTCTAGGACTCTCACGGGACACGTTATTGCATTCAGATGGAGTAACACAATCACAGAAGTTAACGCTTATGCGGTTCTCTCCTACCTTTCCTCCGTTATCGATCACACTTACAGGAATAGTGTATGTTCCAAATGGAATGTCACCCTTTGGTGAAAGATACACAGAATTATCTGTAAAAAAAGACAAAACCAGATCTAGTGTTAACAATACCTGAAACTCTGTTGTCACAAATGCAACCGTAATCACAATCTTCTCTTCTGTTACAGCTATACTGCTACCAGATCTGCATTAGCTAGTTTAAAGCTAGCTTAAATGAGTTGACACAAAACTACATCTTGGAAGGATTTATACTTTCAGCACCTTTTAAATGTTAGAATTGAAAAAGCAAACCTTATACAGCCTTCTGCCAACATATGGTTTGAAACTCTGAAGTTGATTCAGTTCATTATAGTAAATGACAGTATTTGGGCTTACGAGTAAAGACCATCAACTGAACTGCCATTTATTAAAAGGATTTCTGGTAATGTGATTGGAATAATTAATCGTAAACTTAATTTATACCTCTTCCACTCTATTGCTATATTCAGTGGGAATGACTATATCCAGTGGGAAGTAAAATCCATTTAGTCTGCTGCCCTGCTTAGTGGCAATGATTAGTGACCACATGTTTTGGGCAAAAGAAACAATTTGTAAAAAATATGTACAAGATAGACACTGATGTACATAATGGTTGCTTTATGATGAGGTATATGAAACCACATGTACCATCTAAAATGCTTTTTCAGTTTGCCTAATATAAACCTTGAAACTCTTAGATGTCTTTGCTCTAAGACTTTGCTGCCTTTTGCCTTTCATTAGTGAATGTTTGTCTGAACCCGTCAGAATCAGACCCTTTTCAGGCTAATTCATGACAACATAGTAGCAAATGTATGTGCTGCTCTTGTTGCCATCATCTGGTACCCACCAGGAAACCACCATCGGCTATAACTTTTTATATCAGCAAATTTTAGGAAACAGTGATTGCTTTGGTAATAAATTGTTTACCTACTTCTATCAAAACTATAAAAATTAACATAAATATATTAAGGGGCATAGTAATGTTTTCTTTCACCCAGCTCAGCTTTACCAAAAACGCGCTGTCTGACAGCAGTACTAAGAAAAAAAACTGCCAGGATTTTTTTAGTCAGCCTCTAATCAATTTTAGGTAAAGTTTCAGTTTTCCTGTTCTCCACCATTACAGCAGCCTAAGAAAAGTTGTATTTTTCTTTGGAGTATTAGCCATTTCGTTTTTAAATTCCTTATGAATCATGAATGTATACTTCCTTTTCCAGAGATGTTGAGGCAATGCATTACATTGGTTTTTGTTTTCCCACCCAATCTTTTTACATCATAATTTCAGACAGCAGCTGATTGCTGACCCAAGGATGTTGGGGACAGATTCTTGTTTATGCCTTAAGAGGCAGAATATAATATCCTTCTCCTTGCCTTTGTGATGCCAACAGTGCCACCTTCTTAACTTCTGCAAACTGTTTCAAACTCAGGACAGTTAAGATAAAGAATACTTTAGCTGTTCCCCTTTATTTCTGGCATACTCTTGATCTCCTGTACAGCAAATGAAACTGAGGAACCACTAGAGATCATCAGGGCTACCTTGTTAGCCCCACTGACTACACCAATTCCAAACATACACTCATCCAATCTATTCTTACAGTCCACCCAAGGGAGAGGCAGCAAAGCGTCCTCTGGCAATCTACAGCTAAGCGAGGAGGAAGAAGTCTTAACATACCGTTGTGTCGAGTTATCTTCCACGAGGAAGCCAAGCTACGGTCAGTTATGCGATATACAAATGGTGTGCTGTAAGGAGACTCATCACCATCCTCTGCAGTAAGGCAGATAGGTTTTCTGTCTCTGCACATTATATAGTTGGTTTTAGTGATTCGGGGGTAATTCTTGTTCCCAGGCTGGATGACAACCTGAATTGTTCCAGTGCCTGTTTTGCCATCTATGAGAGAAAAATAACTACTTTTAGCACTTACTTCTAACATTCACATATTTACTTCTAGTCCAAACTTTCACAATGAAATATCATCAACTGCATATCCAAACTTAGAAGTAAGGTGGAAAGCAGCTGCTGATTTAGCCAAAAAGAGAGAGAGACTTCTCACAGCTCTCTCTTGGCTGCTTCTCTTTGCTTGGCTGGTTGTAGAATGGATCAACAGCTCCCAAAGCTCCATATTCTGCATGTGCAATACATTTTGTTGAGCGTGTGTATTTGTGTGGGGACAGATACTGTTCTAACAGGAGGACGAGAGAAGAAAGAACCTGTAAATCAGGGGTAAAGGATGCTAAGCCAAACAGAGTCAAAAGCAGAAAGTGAAGGTCTACAGCCTTTTTCCTTCGGGAAGGAGAAAATAAATTACACTTTCTCTACTCTCACTTCCCCTGGGAACACAAACACTTTCAGAAACAGTGGGCTTCTTTCTGTCTTCTTCCCTCTGAGTCACCACGCAGTAGCGGGATTCAGCAGTGACACATACTATGTCACCAAAGTCTGCATGCAAGAAGTGAATGAGCCTCCCTCCTAATTACCTTTTTTCTAATACAGGAATGGTCAATGCTTGTATATGCATTCCAGTGAAATTACATCAAGTCTACTTTTTAAAACTTTCTCTAGAGATACCTGATTGCAGATGCATATATTATGTTTACTTTATATGCAACAGAAGTTCTAAACAATTTAAATTCGTATTATTTACATTTAATTTTCATATGCAAACTTTGGGCAGAGTTAGAATTTTTAGCTGTAAAGCAACTTCCAAAGGTCTGCTCTTTACTCCCACTGATGTTTAAGCACATAAGGGCTCAAACTAAATCCTGCCATTGGATTTAGAAAGGCAGTCCATTTTTCCTTTTTAATGTAAGATACATACTTGAGAATTAAAAGTGTGACCTATAAGCCTAACATTTCTCTTTGCTAATCCATTTGCTACATTTAGCATTTGGGAAGTGAAAGGTGTATTTAATCTTCTTGGCTAGATGATGTTGAGGCAACAGTAGGTCTTTTCCTACAATAAATGCATATACACAAATTAATCGGAAAGAATAGATGATCACTGACACTAAACCAGAACCAAAACTTGTTTTAGAATGAGAATCCGAGTGTACAACCCTTCCTTTACATTCAGAGTAATCTGTAAGAGGTCATCACCTGAGCAACACATAGTGTGAACACTGTTACAGAACCTAGATGACTGAGAATAAGAGTAAGAGCGTAATAACATACAGCAATGAATACAGCTATTCTTAGAGGTCCTTTTAAATTAAGGGTTTCCAAAAGCAAAGACACCAAGAAGTCAAACAGAGGAGGAAACAGTAAGAGTTGCAAGGTCAACTTTTTTCCAAAAAGTTCTCTCTCTCTCTCCCTCTCTCCTTTCTCTGTTGTCAACTTCACAGCTGCCAGGTGCTATCACTTAAAAAAAGTAGTCAGGAAATAAAAGGAATACAATCCACAGGAAAATCTCTCAATTTAAACTTAACAAAGGATTTTAAATCGGAGCAGATAACTTTTGAAAACCTTGAGAATTTGCCCCAATTTCTTAAATGCCTTCCCTGCCATATAATATTCCCTAAGCATTTGATAGAGCTATCGCAAAGACAAGACAACAGACTAGGTGGGCCTCTGGTCTGAACCAGTATAGCTGTCCCCACACTAAATTTGCACATAAACATCTATTACAGACCACAAAGAATACTGACAACATTTAGTACTCACTTCTGTCTATTGCGAGGACTGTGATATTGCATTGACCTCGTCTCATTTCTCCTACATCTCGGTCCAAGACTTTAATGGTTCTGACTTCACCTGATTTTTCATCTATGCTGATCCAATTACATTGGCCGGGTGGTATCCGGTAGCTGTCAAGAATAATTTGTTTGTTCAGTTAAAGACCTCAAATATACACACACGTATACATACATACACACACATACATATATAGATACATGTATTCATATACACCCACCTGTGTGCGTGCACACACACACACACATATATATAGCATCAACAACTATTTCCCCCACTTCCCGTATCCCGCCCATGCTGTACTCCAAATAAACTGGTAGATAACATTGTTTCATACCGTATGCCTTCGCTATTTCCAGTTTCTGGATCTTCTGCTAGGTATCTCCCAATACTCGTCCCAATCTCCTCACATTCTTTAACATTTAGGCGTAAGTGACAGGGTTTAAACACCGGCCCCTCATCCACATCCAGGACATGCACTGTAACAGAGCTGGTGCTCTGGGAAAGTTGTTGTGAATGTGGTGCCAGCATGTAGGGTGCCTCGTTTTTGACTGCAATCACAATGATCCTCTGCTTGGAGCTTTCATAGTCCAGTCCCTGCAACAAAGGTGGGGCGTTGGTTTTTTTCCTTCAAACCAATACAAAATTTGATATTGTTTTCACTGCCCAATTATGAAATAGATAAAACTGTACCACATTTATTTACAAAAGAAGTCAGCTATCCTGCTGGAATATCCAGCTTGAGACACAGTAAAGGGACATGATTTAAAAAAAAAAAAAAAAGTTAAGTTCTAACTTAGTCAAAGAAAAGAACCTGAGGAACTACGGCTAATAAGGTAAGCAGCAGCACTGTAAAATTTTAGATGAATACTCTGACAGTCAATTACTAATAGAACTGAGATAATTAAACATGGTGGGGGATTTTCTCCTCCCATATCTAGTTGGTCATTATTTTAGGTTATGTACATTTCCTTTCCAGCACAAGTCAATCCCACTTCTTGCTAGCACCTACATTTATTTCCTAGTAAGACTTCACCCATTACAAATACATCTGAACTTGTGGGGTTGATCAGTATCTACCATTTATTCTTCAGACACCTTCTCCAAGGTCATCGTATGCCTTTAATAGAGCTATTTATATACTAAAGTCATAATACTCTCTAGTCTACTACAGCATTACACTAAATATAAGAAATTTCAACTGGGTTAGTATACCAGGGACATAGCTTTAGAGAAAGCTCTAATTATTACCAGCAACAAAAAACATAATTTTAAAAAAAAAAATCCAAAAACAAACACAAACAAACAAATTTAACTGGCATCTCTGCCCTTACAATGTACATCTTCAAATTTTAATATTAATCTTCTCTGCTCCTTAGAAGTTACCTGTTATTGCAGTTTTAACAGATAACAAAAGAGGCATGAAGAGGCAAAGGGACATGCTGAAGTACAGGTACAGTGGTCCTTCTACCTCACATCTGTAAAGTAGTGGGTATAACAAGTAACAAAACTAACACATAGTCTTACACGTATGCAGACTCCCTCACATCCCACAAAAGCAAACCTGATGTCACTACCCTGAAAAATAAAACCTGGAGAGTTTTATGCTGAGTTAGTAAGTTTAATCAACTCCCAGAGAGAACAAGACTGGAGGAGATGGTCATCCCTCCCCTCCTTTGCCACAATCCCTTTTCTGTTAAAAACCCAGCCATGAAGCATTCCTCAGTTACACCCTTAAGTCTAAACAACTCCAACTGTGGAACCAGGCAAAAGCACCAAGCTCTTCTGGAATGACAAACTGATGGGAATTCCTTGAATTTTGTGCATGCAAAACTGAGGAGTAGTCTGGAAGATGAGTTTTGTAGGTTAGGCACCACACACAAGCCTCATTTGAAGTGCATTACACAATCTGCTCTAGAAGAGTGTTCAGATCAGGAAGAAAGCATGATTTGCCTGATAGTTACAGATATTCTTTGAATAAAAATGAGCTCTAGATTATTGGTTTTAAAAGCAACACCTGAAGACACACAAATTTTCCTCTATCAGTTCCATTTTTACTTACCTTAACAACACACAGTATTCCTTCATTTGTGTTTTTGTCTGTTGTAATTTCAAAGGACTGATCATCATTTCCTCTTATAATTTCATACACTGCTCCTGAGCCAGGCAAACCAGGTTCATCAAGATCAACAACAGAGACTCTGAGTATTTCTACGTTCACTCTGTTTTCCTCCACTCGTGTTTCATACTTGGAGTGTCCAAAAAAAATTAAAAAATCAATTTAAATCAGAGAATACTGTTCCACGACACAGGACTGAAGAACACTGTATTTAAATAAGCCTACTTAATCCCAAGGGGTCAATTTACCAAGCTGCTGTAATGATTTATTTTGTTTTCATGCATTAGCGTATTTCCCCCACTCCTCCCTTACACCCTAAGTGAAGCAGTAAACATTTCCTGCCAGCACAGTTGAAATCTCAGCTCCTTCATACACTCAAACTATCACTGACTTAATTAAGTCTGGAATTTTCCTTCCAGGAAAGGTAAAGTAGCACAGTTTCCCCCGGTTACATCGGCTATAGGTGCTAATTTGTGTACAACATGATCAAGCTGAGCATTAGAAAAGGAATTGGGGTAAATAAAAAAAAATATATAAACAAACCACAAGAACTTGAAGAAAAGCCAAGAAGGGTGAAATATGTCTCTACTTGGATGGCAAAGGATGAAAGGATTTTTCTCATTTTTTTATCTTTTTAAAGAGCTGTGTTATTCTGTACAAGCTCAAGAAGCACAGATAAGAGTGATTCTGAATTAATATTACTGATGATATTCTACAGTAGCAAGTGGAAAGGATAAGGTACGTGTATTCCTCATGGATAATGAATTATTTTTCATAAATTTCATATTATAAAATCTCCTGTGGTATTTGAGCTGTATATATGGTTATTGAGCCATACTCTCTGTCCTAAAAAATTCAGATGGCTGCAATAAGCAAAGACTTAAGGCTGCATTATAGCTATTGGTGAACAAGAAGTGGTTTAAATATTGCTTGTGTAGAAGAAAAAAAAAGTTAGAAAAGCATAGAAAACCTCAGTGAAAATCCTTGTATTTACTTCACTGACACTAACATTTTCATTTGCAACACAGAAGTAGCCAAAAGCTGGTCAAATGGTAACAAGGTAACAACAATGCTTAGGAGTGAACCTGTCCCCTCCCTGAAAATGGCTAAATTACGGGATTTCTAAGACTATGCATGGCAGCAGAAGTGAATGAATGAGTCATGTCAGCTTTCTCCCAGTGGACATAAGGCAAATGACTCAAAACAACTAATATACCAATAGGTCTAATTACCAAACAGCACAACAACCAACAGGGCATTCTCAAATGTCTATATTGGCATTAACTGTCTCAGGGCATTAGGCTTCATATTTCAGGGACTGCCCATCAGGAAATTAGAAATGGGATAAAAACAGTCTTTTTTTTTTTTACCTTTTTACATTTCATTTATGAAGACTTACTTGTAACTGTTTAAAGGATGGTGCATTGTCATTTGTATCTTCGACCTTAATGACAGCTGTTCCTGTAGTGCACAAACCAAAAGGCTGACCTGACATATCTCTCACTTCAATCAACAGAGTGTAACTGGATACCAGCTGAAAAGATGAATAAAAGCATACAGAAGTTTGACATACTCATTTTTTTAATCACATAGTTACACACAAGAGTAGAACTAAATATTTTACTCCCATTCCCCATCTCTGCTCTAAATTCAGTGCTTCCCTACAAAATCAGGCAATTAGCTTTGGGGCTTTTTCCCTATAGTTCCAAAAGGAAAACAAGTAAAATATTTTTCAGACGCTAAGCAGCACTGAGTTCAGCATCTGTTAGTAATGTGTACGCTATATCCCATATCAAATAAAGCTTCTCACAATGTCAGCTTTATTGTCCAATACCTGAAGTTTTGCAAGATGCAAATGATGCACTTTCATCTGCTATCTATGTCTCCGCTTTGGAGCAGCAGAGTATTCCCTTAGGTTTCCAGCTGGTAAAGTGTTTCAGTGTATGTCTCTTTTCAGTGAGGATGCCTAGAAATGGTGCTGCAATCAGCCTTTGTTTGGGCTGTACATGACAAGGCAATGTCTGCCATTTGGCACAGTCTGGCAGGGAAGGAGTCAGTGCCCTTACCAGTTCCAAGGGGATCACTGATAAGCAGCCCACTTAAACCCCTGACTTGAGTCACAACAGCAGGCGGCTTTTTTTAGCCTTATTAATACCTGAACAACCCAGGGAAGGAGGACCAGGGGCGACTGGGCACAAAACGAGGGAGTTTGTAAATCAGGACAGTAACTGCAGTCCTGAATGCCTGGAAGTAGCATTAGGTTTCTCACGTGGAGGAAAAACCTCCTGTTCAACTTCATAAGTTTATCTTTAAAAGATAGGTAGTAGACTCATTTTTCAAGCTTTCCATCCCTCAGCAGTCACTGTGATTGTTTCTTTAGTAGACATGGTGATGCCCACAGACGCTGCATTTTTCTCTTGCTAAAGAAGTTGAGCAGTGTACCTGCAAGTGCACAATTTTGCAGCACACTGCTAAGGCGGATTTTCAGCCACGAAGAGACTTAAGTATGCCAGAATATGACTCTTTTTATCCTCAAAAAAGATGTGCCCATAGCAGTGTTTTTTTCTAGAATGACTGTCTTAGGCTAGAAATATTATTTTGAGATACACATGCCTGTCAGTTTTTCTAGTGTACACAATCCCTCTCACATGACTTTTTATCCACCCCCCCCCCCAAATAAAATAAAAAATAAAACCTCCTATTATCTTATTTACTTGAAAGCTAGCTGGTAAGAATAAATGGTTTGTGCTTTAATTGTAGAAAATGTTACATTACTGTTTAGGTTTCAGATATTGAAGATATTTCTATTGAGTAGAGGATGACTGACTACTTCCAGAAAAGTTGGTTCATCTTCCCTGTAAAGAAGCAAGAAGCACCTCAAATGGAGCTTGATTAGGAGGAAACAGTGGCTCATAGGATTCAAGAAAAGAGAAAGAATAAAAACCCATTGGATTTTCAATCCAGAGGTCGAATAAGAGAGCAGCGGGAGGTCTCCTGCCAAGATTAGCTAGAATATGGTAGTTCTATGCAGAAATTCTTTGGACCAATTACAGGCCTCTAGAAAGCTTTGGAAGCTCGTTAGACAGGGAAACAAAAGAAGGGTAAAAGAAATTATTTATCTGGTGATTCCCGTGCCAGCAATTCAGAATTAAGAAGCTATCTTAGTGCCCTAGATGACAGCTAAAGATGCTTCAGGAAAAATCACCTCTCTATCCAGCTGCGGTGATAATACAGAAATGACCCCTGTGTCACCATGTAAAGAAAATGCTGGGGTTACTGGTGGATTTTGTGACACAATGCGGTATTTCAACTTAGTATGCAGAGTATCAGGCTCATCTCTGTCCTCTGCAGTCACTTTTCCAACAAGTACACCTGGGAACACAATACAGCAATTTTAGTTCCAGAAAAATCTGTAAATAATCAGAAATTATTTGAACAGGTATTTCTATTTTAGATACATGAAAATAGCTATTCAGTCATTTATCTCTAAATGAAAATAATATTGAAAACACAGTAAGTAGTGAAAATACAGTAACAGTGTAAAATTGCCTATTTTAATTCTCTGGCTATATTTTCTTCTTCTTAGACAAAGTTGTAATTATTGCAGCTGTCACAAAGTATAATCAAAAGAAATACTAAAAGTTTAGGTTTCAGTGAGTGGTTTTGACAGTGACTTCTAATTGAGCATCCCAAACACTGCTGAAGAGGAGTTGCCGGGGGGATGAGAGCGAGGTTCGGTGCTTTCTGCCATGGTTCAAACTGCAGTACTGCCTCTCGGGGAGCACTGCTGTACTTCATCCCTGTAGTCCAAGCGGTTTTGGAACTTCACTCTAAATCAGTAAGTCACCCAGTAATAAGTAGAACAGCTCAGAGAACGAAATGCAACTGGCATGTTTTGGGGTGAAGGGGAAGACATTTTGCTTCCTTTTTTGTGAAAGTTAGACTTCAGACTTTCCCCACTCTATACCCCTAGCCTAGGAGATGAGTGAGGAACGGCAAACCACAGCTTTTGCATTCTTTATTCTCTGGGGTCCACCTTTCTCCCTGCTTTTGTCCTCTTTTACAGAGACACGTGAAGTCAGTAACAGGGCAAATCCCTGCCTTTTACAGGTATGGGCAGAAGCAAGACTTCTCCTCCTCCCTTCCCCCTGGGAAAAGTCCTACCTTAGTTTATCAGCTCAGACAAACACTGTAAGCTTAATCAAAGGCATTTTACACCTTAGAACACCACCGTTTTAGTTGTTTAGGACACGAATCTGTTAAAAACTGCTGTTCTGTCAATCAAAACAGTTTATGGAAACAGGTGATTTTGGATAAAATTAAAAGAACAAAGTTCTGAAGTCCTTACACCATTTTAGGAACACTGAATCACCTCAGTGTTCAAGTTAAAGTTAAAAACTTCTTTTTCACACAATACTTTTCACTATGATTGAGATAGCATTTTGGAATTTCTAATCATTAAGAAATCTTGAGCTGCTCTTTGCAAATTCAGCCTTTGCTGTAAAGAAATACTCCTTAGGAAATCCCCCTGAAATTGATTAAAAGGCAGGATTACACCTAGTCATACTGGTACATAACTGAGCTGAATAGTGGTAATTGTGTACACTGATTTAAAACAATTCTTACCAGGTTTGGAATTTTCAGGGACACAAAACTCAAAAAGGTCCTGTGTAAAATATGGAGCATTATCATTATCGTCCTCTATCCTGATTGTATGCACAAGTGGTACCTCTGGTGAATAACCATCTGGAGTGGTTGCAAAGCAAATGATCTGTAAAACATAAATTCAGTAATTCACTTCATGCCTAAGCAACATGAAGTATTATTACACTTTTAGTTCAATGGAGGAGTCAATAAAATTAAATACAGCGTGCCAATCATACCCTTCTCAAGACCAGGCTCTTCAGCCACATGGAAGGAGAAGTGACTGGTATCTTACGATGACAGCAATACAAAACCTTTAAATGCTCTCCAGTCTTTCCCCTTTCCATTCCTCGCACTACAAGTATTTGAATCACTTTCTTCTCCCCGCCCCCCTCCCAAGTCTGTCAAACACTTTTTTCAAGTCTCTTCAACACATTTTTTCCAGGTGTCTACGAGGCAATCTCAGCCTTACCAAAAATTTAGATGCAAATATTGCTATTTAGAACAAAATCAAGAACAACAGCAAAACTATCTGCCCATTACAATATAAACTAATAAAATGCAGTAATGAGTACTGCAAACTACCTAACTAATTAGAAGCTGTTTGCTTCTACTAACTGCCTTCTTACACTTCTTAGCCAGTAGAGAGAGCAGTGTACCTTGTTAACAAAATACCAAAATGGAACAGCTTGAGAACGAGAGGCTCAAAAAACAACAGCCGTCTAGAGTTTCTCATGATTTTTTTTAAGCAGACCTTTTCCACCTTCCCTGAAAAACTCTGGGATAACTTCAAACTCTTCCCAAAAGTGATGTAAATCCAACAGCTCACTACATTTATGCTCTAATTAGAGTCTAAGCAGTGAAAAGCAAAATTACTCTCAAGATCTAGATGACCAGCTATTTCTTTATTTGTCACTGATTTCTTCTCTATGACACCAAAGATATTACTCAGAACAGATAGCTGATTCCAGATCTTGTCTACTCCCAGCTTCCCCTGTAACCCAGCTTTCAAATATATGCATGACAGAAAAAAAAAGATTTAATTATATTTACACAATTTAGGCCTGTACCTGAAAGCTTGGATATTGTTCACGGTCTACTGCACGAGTAGCAAAGATATTTCCAGTTTCTCTTTCTATGTAAAACAAACCCTTTGGATCTTGATCAATTCCCGGTCCACTCGCAGAATAATAAATGGTGTAGTTCTGAGCCGTGTCTGACTGGACCTATAAAGAACGTGTTTTTAAGCCCAAGGAAAAACAGCAGCATCATTCTAGTACGTTTTCCCTCTTTTCATAATCATATTTAGCACAAGCAGGAACTCTTCAGAAAAACAAAAACAAAACTTGATTTACTTCTACTTCTTTAGCAGCTTAAAATTCACAGAATAGGAGAACAGCTTGCCATGTAACTGCCTTCCTTTAAAATGTGGATACATGAGAAAGGGTAGTTAATTCAAACTCAGAAATGTTTAGGACTATTGAACAATTAAAGAAATGACAGTGTGCATAAAAAGTTATTTTGAAATCTAATCTCTCTAGAATACTGAACATACAAGGCACATTCAGATACACATAGCTTATTATTTCTGTTCCTGTTCAAGAGATTTTGGTTTTAGTGCACTCATTGAGAATGAATGCAACTAGAGAAGAAAAACAAAAAGGAAGGGAGGAGAGAAGAAGGAGGAGAGAAGAAGGAGGAGAGAAGAAGGAGGAGAGAAGACGACCACCTAGCGTATAGTCCAGAGATATGCCAATTCAGATAGCCTCTCTGCATCTCATTACAAGCACCAAGGAGGTAACATTAGCAGTTCATAAACATTCTCCTCCCCAAATACTTTCCTTACCTACTGGATGCAGCAGTTAGGAAGGTAAGATTAGTAGAAGAATGATTGCTCTGCACAGACTCTGTTATTACACTTGTCTCTACACATCTGCTACCAGCCACTCTGTAATCTAGTGAAGGCTAGATGGATCTACGATAACTTTGGTTCTCGCATTTCTCTTTCACGCCTACTTGTTTTCTTACAGTAAGTACTTTTCCTAATAATATAGGCCATACTCAGTCTTCAATGCTACGGGTATACTCCTCAAGCTCCGGAAAGGATGTAGACATGCAGGTAAGATTCCCCCACTCTTTGCCTACAAAATCTTTTTCTAGGCAATGTTTTGTGGGGGTTTGTTTGTTGGTTTTTTTAATTACACATTCCACTGATTTCCAGGCCAAAGAGCTCTCTTCTGATAGTATGCCTCTCTCCTTTTTACAACTTTTACACATTTCCAGTTCATCCCAACAGCTATGATCACAAGTTATTTCAGCTACAAGATCACAAGATACACAATGAACGGGACAGAACAAGACAGAGGAGTAACAGCAGGAATGTCATCAGTAGGGAATACAAGAGAGCTCACTTTTGCTCTTCTTTTGTTATAAAAGTCACATACAAAACTAGCTTGTGTCATAAAATTAGGATCCGTATAAAATATACCTGCTGAATTTGTAGTGGAAAAGGTCCCAGTGCATTCTCCATCATAACAGATGGAATAGGGCCCCACCTTCTTTTGGTTCGCTTGAGAACTGTATCTCTAGCATGCCTGGTCTTCTGCGTCTGGGTCTAGAAGATAAAAAGACAGGTAAAAATATATCCATATATTCTTAACTGTGTATATTTTTGCTTCACTACTGTCCTGCATTTCCATCTTTTTTCCCTCTGCTCCGATTTTCCCACTGACCATTTGTTTTTCCAAGGTCTTCATTTCTGATTGTATCTGTGATAGTATTCCAAGAGTATTTTCATTCATTGTAATACTTTCCACGAATAAAATCTGCTTTGATTCCTCAAATATGTTTTTTAAGATTCTTGACATTCCTGATTAAGCTCCTTGCTAGCATCTCCCATTTCAGAAAGGAAGTCTCCTGACAAGCAACACAGTGATCACAACTGCTAAATAAAAATACACTCTACAACAGAGTGCTTCGCCTGATGATTTGAATCCCAAAATTCAACTACAGTTACCTAGCATGAAGCTGTACTCTGTAAGATGTTATTTCAAATAAGTAGGGTATCTTGAAATTAGAAGCTCACCCTTTTTTCTTCTTCCACCAAGCTAACATGTATTTTCTTTTGTACATGTTCTTGAATGTCTTCAAGTAATATGGTAAAAGTCGTTTTCTCAGCAGACAAAGAAATAGCAGATGTTGTGTACACAGAACCATCCTCTAGAATTTTGAAGTTCCCATCACTGGAACTGATAAACTCTGCAGACTGAAGGCATTCTTTCAAATCAACTGTAAGAAAAAAATATTCAGACAATAACTCAAACAGCGAAACAGTAACATCCCTCACAAAACAAAAAAACGTTCCCTAAGTAAAAATTATATTTACTGACACATGGAGTCTTCAAAAATTTGGTCATTCGGTATTTAAGCATCACAAATATAGATTCTAGAACCCATTTATGCACTCAGATTTGACCAAGTTTAAATGAATTTCCACTCTTGTGTTCATAAGTGTTTCCTAAAGGACATGGGTGCTTCATGGATATCTTTCAACAAAATACTATTACACTGGTAAAATTATTGAAGCATCGGAGATGAACTAATACATTTAAATGCAAAAAACATTGTAGACACGCTCATTATTAGATCAGTAGCTATTACATTTGCCTTGTGCTCCATGCCCCACAAAATCACTGAAGATGATTAATTAATGCAAATGCCCATCTTGGAAGTTTTGCCCTCAGGATGAAAGCACTGGCTGGTACTATGTGATTTAATAGTCTTGGGAGGACAAAGGCCTTTAAATTATGAGGCAGACAGATGGGAGAGATAAAGATTAACTCTAGAACAAACGATTGGCAATTTTTTAGTATGTACATGATAGAATCCCATGCAGTTTATAGGAAGTACCAGGTAAGCTCAGCACACTTCTTAGGCATTTTTTATTGCATTTGCTATCACTTGTGGCTAAAATAAATTTCAATAAGCTTGGTTCATCAGCGAGTAATTCAGCACTACAGCTGGAGAAAAAGCAAAATCAGGATTATCACAATGAACTGCAGTAGGACCACAGCACTAAGCAAGAATGATTCAGCACCCTGAAAAAGATGAAGGCCAGAGACCTAAATTCTAGACAAATGACCTGTGCAGAGTACAAGAGGTGTCAGTGTCATGTTCTCAAAATCAAAACTTTTCAACACTCCTTCAGTGGTAACATAGTGGATGGGACCTTGCTCTATGAAAGCTGATTGCAAAATTCCCCGAGTAGAGTAGATTCAGAATTTCACCTCATATATGTAGATGATATTTTCAATAAACTAAATTTAATTTCCCTTTCAAGAATGCAAGAACAGATGGGAAGCAATAATTTTAAATATGACGTGATTTCTTCCTTCCTCTTCTTAAGTCTTTCTTTTAACTGCCCAATTAAACATTTCCTAGATATTCTATAGTACTGCAGCAGTGACTCCTCTCCCTTGTCAACCTGTACAATGAGAATTTAGTACTGAAAAAGAGTATCATTGCCTCACTTAAAGGTGTCTCATGCTGCTGCATATTACAGCACTGCACTTCCAAAAATATCAGACTGGAGATTTTGTTTCTGATGGTTATGTGAGTCAACATTATGCTCAGTTAGCCATAGCTTTGTGGGATCTTTTTTCTTTACAGCCTCTCACATACGTTGCATGAGTCAGAAATAAAAAAACCTTACAACAACCGGGAAAAGCCTGAGCCATTTCATTGTCAAGGTATGGTCCTTGTATCAATGCAAAATATATTGTGCTTTCTCAATAAATGTTTAAATAATGTCATTCAAGCTATAAAGGTTTTGTTAAATGTTTGGGGAAAAAAAAGTTTAAGTTCAATGTTATGCAATTTCTTTCACAGTTTTTGTTATAAAAACAAAACATGAAGTTTTGTTTTTATATAAATCAAGTTTATTTACACAGAGAAATGCTAAAGTCTCTGAGAACACGCTAAATACTTAAACAGCTGTAGAATTTTTTTCATTTTAAAATTTAACAGTAAGGTCAATGAACTTTCATTTTTAAAGCTAGATTTTCTGAGCACTTGTATTGTGATGAACTACCAATCCACTTTATTTGTTCCTTCTGTAGAAATGTGGATTAGGATTGCAGATTTGGAGCATACTCCTCTCTTGTCCTAGGACTCACACAGAGCACCTCTGAACCCTCAAAATCAGTCTCAGGCAGCACAGAACCCTGTAGCAGCTCCTACGCCACACCTTTAAAAGCTGCCTTTCAAAGACTGGCCTTAAAAAAAGGCGTGGGGTGTTTTCTAGTCTCCCCTATTCCTCTCAGTCACCTGCACACTGCCCTAAACCAAGACAGACCACCCAGTCAGACAGGAGCACTCTCCCAGTCGAATGTGCACGCAGGACACCTTTGCAACTCCTCTCCTTGCGTGCCCTGAATGCCTCAGCACCGCTGAGAAGTCGCATCTGTGTTACGCAGAGCAGCAGCTTCTGGGTGCTTTGCTTGTGTGGGTTTTGTCTTCTTTTTTTTCTTTTCCATTATCCAAATGACTTACTGACTTCTTCACATGACTCTGTGGGTTATGGGTGCAGTTTGGAATATTAAGCTACTTATTTAAATACTAAGCCCTAGACTCCAAATCTTGAAACCATTAAACTCTGTCACTCTCATTTTAAAATAAATACTGAAAGCTGACAATAGCTGTTTACACAAAAGTCAAATGGATGCACAGAGCCAGTGTTCAAATCCGTAACAAACATAGGGCGTATCCTTCGTAAAAAGGCTGATCCAGCTGTTTAACTGGCCGTCCAGTCATCCATTCATTCCATTAAAAAAAAAAAAAAGTCCCCTTCACTGTTAACAGCATCTCCAGCAAAGGTGCAATGTTGTATTAAGACGGGCATCTCGCAGTTTCTCACCTCTGCCAACTAGCGTGTCAGCCTCTAGCTCAGAAGGAACATGAAAAATGACTTTCTTGCAAGCTTCACAGCACAGACTCAGTACCTAGAAAACAAATTAAGAAATCAGAAAAAAAAATAATTACATGCTATTTTGAGTAATAACTACAGTTACTGAAGCTGCCTTTGGTTTGTTTGTGTTTTAAGACAAGCCAGTGAAAAGGCACAGAAAGCACCCTTCAGCTAAAAAGGCAAGTACTATGCAGCACGGCACGTAAAGTTTCAAACTGGAAACAAGATCTGACTGCTGCTCCTGGATCTGTCCATGGCCTGTGGGGTTTTTTGTAAAAACACGGCAGCACTGACATCAACAGCAAGAGTTCCCTTTGACTAGAAGATTTCACCTACACTACTATTTTAGTAGTAGAAAGCCAAAATACAGCTTCACAGTGCACTCCCTCCAATAGCACTCTTGGCCAATTTACATCCAAGGTCTCTAAGTATTAAGGTTCAAGCCGTCAAAACTCAGTTCAGTAGAACTGTGGTGATGCTTAACATTAAAGGGACAAGTGTCTTATTAAAACCACATGATGACACTTGCACTTACATATCACTTTGCATCTTCAAAGTACATTCTCAACAAACTAATTAAATCTAGCTTCAGCAATTAGATATGACATAAATAAAACGTTGTGTATCACAGCAGTCCACTCCCATATAACCAGTTACAAAATGGGGTCCTCCTCAAAATTCAAATGAGTAGTAGATAACCAGACCTTTTTATAAAAAGAATCATATGAAGGTACAAGGATTTTTCTCAGCACAAAGCAATTTAGTCCTGACCTTAGATTATATATATGTGTGTGTATCTCTCTCTCTCTCTTGCCTAGTTTCTATCCAGATGTTTAAATTGTAATCCAAAAATCACACAGACAATTAAACAAAGAAATAGAGAAATGTAAATAAATATATTCACCCTTTTAAGTACATTTATTCTTTCAGGATGAAAGTCTAGCGAAAAAGAAAGTCATCTTTATTTTGCACATACCTTTAGGATTAAAGGTATAAAGCAGTAAATAGCTAATGGAAATTCTGAAAATTACTTGTGATTCTTATTAAGAAAATATTTAAATAAAAATACTTTAAAATCTTTAAGACAGTAGGAGCTTTTAGAAAAACTATGATCAGCTACAAAAAATAAAGTTGAAATGTGGAATTTAATCATTGCATTAAAGCCATTTAAATGCTGCGTCTGCATCATAAAAGCTCTTCATACTGTTCCTTACATATATATACAGAGATACAAAAATATGTATATATAAAACTATTTAAACATTCCTGTTTATGTATTAGTAGGCACTTTCCTTATTAATAGATACTTAGTAACTCTCCTGATAGACATTGTATTAAAGTTATTAAAATCACACCATCTTACTACATTGTTCTAAGATATTTTAAGAATCAATGACATCTAATTTTGAAACATTAATGCCAAGCTAGTCTGATGTCAGCACAAAGAACTATTGAAGAGTTAAAAAAATGTAAATACGGTAGTTATTCATGGATATCAAGATATATGGAAACACCAGGTAAAAATAAGCTGTGATGTCCTTCCACTTTACACAAAGAAGACACTTCAGCAGTTTCTTGAGTTTAGGTGTTGCTTTTTTTCTATTTGACAGAGGGATTTCTTTTTTTAATTAGATGTATGAGTAAACTCGCTTGGGTTTCTTTGGGTTTTATTATGAATATCCTAGCAAAGGCAGACACACATAATGTCTGGAACAGTAACACTGCCATTAAAATGTACATATCTAATGAATACAAAAATAATAAATTCAGTGCTTCGGCACTAGCGAGTATTTTTCTTTCAAGCTCAAACGATCATCTGCCCTCTTTTTGCCTCTTTTTGTGAAAGCAATGATAATAGGGAAGAAAGAGGGTAAGAAACAAAAGACAAATCACTTTCACTCTCCACTAAAAAAAAAAAAAAAGAAAAAAAAAGGAAAAAAGAAGGGGGGGGGGGGGAGAGAGAGACCTCCCCTGCTCTCCCCGACAATGGCCTTTCTGTAGCTGATAACTATGTACAAACACAATAAACTGAACGTAAAGGAAATCGCTGAAATCGTTCAATGCACAGCTAATTCTTCCAGAGGAGCGTAACACGCTCCACACCACACGCACAACCCTTCCCATGGAAAAGGGACACCCGTCGGGGGGGCAGAGGGGGGAGACTTAAATAGAATGAACCGCGGTTTAATTTTTCCTATGAACAACCAGAAGCAGCATTAACGACCAGAGCACGTGTCCACCGCGTAACCTCACGGCACACTCCAAAAGCCACCCGACCACCGGTCCGAAAGTTAACCGAACAACCAACCGGTCTTCTCCCTCCGCCGAAGCCCTCCCCCCCGGCTGCGGCACCCCGGGGATGCGCCCCGAGGCCGCGCAGCCACCGCGCTCCCCTCCGCGGGGCGCGGGCTGCCGCCCGCTCCTGCGCCCGCACCCGAGCGCGCCCCTCGCAAGGACCCCGCGGAGGGGAAAGCTTATTGGGAATAAGGAGCCGGAGATCAACCCCTCACAAGTTTCTCCTCTGCGCTGCGCACCCGCGGGGAAGCACGTAGCAGCGCGGAGGAAAACCGCGGCGGACACGGCCAGGTGGGTGAGCGGGCTGCGCGGCCGCGCACCGCCGCCGGCCCGTTCCGCTCCGCTCCCCCCCGCGCCCACCCACTCACCCCACTCACTCACCAGGAGGCCGAGGACGAGGCGGGGGGCTGCGGGGGCCATGGTGCGCGGGGGTACGCGGGAAGGGGGGAGCCGCCGCCGCCGTCGGTGCTGCCGCGACGAGCGAGCAAGCGAGTGCGCGGTAGCGGTGGCGGAGGAGGCGGCGGTGGCGTGTCTCCGCGGCAGGCCGTCTCCCTCTGTCCCCTCCTGTCTGCCAGAGGAGCCGGCCGGTGGGGAGGGTGGGACCGCGCGCAGCAGCGGCGACTTTAATTACTTTTTTTTTTTTTTCCCTTCCCCTTTTGAGTAATGCCTGTCCCGGGCACGGCGCTGGGACACCCCGCCCGCCTCGCCCGGCCCTGCCCGCCCACCTTCGCGGTGAGGCGCTGGCCCTCCCGTCCCGTCCCGTCCCGTCCCCTCCTCTCCCCTCGCTGCCCCGCCCCGCCCCGCCCGGCCACGGCGCTGGCTGTGCGCGGAGCGGCGCGGAGACGCGCCCGGGGACGCTCAGCCCCCCGCGGCCGCGCCCGGCCTGCCCCGGCCTGCAGCGTCCGGGCGCGGTCCCCGCCGCACCCCGCCGCGGCCGCCCGCCGTTCCGCGCTCCGCGGGGCGCAACGCGCGCAGGGTCCGCGGACGCGGGTCCCGTCGCGGCGGGGCGGTCTCAGCCCCCGGCCGCCACCGCCCACGCCCGGCCGGGTCGGGAGGCGAGAGCGCGCCAGGGCGGGTGGAGGAGTGGGGGTGGTTACCGGGAGCGAAACCTTCGGCTTTTCGGCCGGCTTTTTTGTTTGCGGGTTTGGTTCTGTTTTGTCTCAGGCCGCATGTGCTCACCTGTGTCTCCTCGCCCTGCGGGTTTCCGAGTGGCTTCGGAGGAAGCAAAGCGGGAATACCAATACAACCCAGCAACGTGGTTGCACACGCAGGAGGAGGTGGGCTTTCCAAGGAAGCACCCTGCAATTGCGGGCCTTTCAGCCCGAGCGGGGAATGGCGTTTCTATTGCAAGCTAGCAGATAACAGGGATTTTTTTCACTCTTTGTGTCAAAAACAATTATTACTGATGCCTAACTTTTTTTAATCTGCCAATCATAAAGCACGTTGAAAAGGAGTGGATCGGTAGGTACATTTCAATGTTTGTTAGCATTCAGATGCACCGTTAAGAAGCAAAAATTCTAAAAACTCTTATGCAGCCTTTGCACCTTACCGTTTCTCGCTCTTGAGGCTAATAAGAGGGATCAATGACCTGGTTGTGCCTGGAAGCATAGGGCATTCACTTACTCCTTGAGGTCACCAGTATTGTGGGTGGTAAGAAGATAGAGGGAGCGTAACCATGAAACAGTTGCAGCGGGATGCTTGCACGTTTGTGTGGGCATGAGAAGTGCCAGAATGGCTGAAACCACGGACGTGTCCCCCTCTAGTCGTATGGGCAATCCATACGGCACGCACTACATAAGTGTGTGCCCCATGGATTGCCTACAAACAAGTGCATCCTGGGCCCAGTGTGCTGGGAAAGCGAGAGGTGGATTGCGAGAGTTCCTTGGGCACTGAGATAACATTCACAACTGTGTGCTGCAGTACCCCATGGCATGTTGGTGTTGCAGGCTGGCTCTGCTGACGGTTGCACCATAAAGAGACAACATTGCACCAGGCTCCGTCATACAGACTCAGCGGGAGCAGAGGAAAAATGGCTGCAATGTTTCATTTTTCTGTTTCAACTAGTAAGGCCCGATTTGTCTTAAGAAGCAACCTCGTACCCCTGGCCTTCAGTTAGCTTCCCCTGGCGTGTCCCACCTCAGGTGTTCACGTAAGCCCACGGTGAGAGCCCACAGCCCCCTGCAGTCCCCTGCAGCTGTACCCAGCCCTTCGCTTTTCCATAGTGGGTTCTGCAGCTAGGTGAGAAAGCATGGGGCCTAATTTCTCAATATTTTAATTCATCATGCTCAATTCAGGTAATTGTGGACATAGAAAGGGAATGAATTTGTCTGGACCTGCAATCATTTCCAAATGTAATAACCCGGAAGACTAACCTTGTGGTCAGAACTTCATTTTTTGAGCTTTTTAATTCTTTGTTTAGTGTCAGTGTGGGACAAACCCACATCTGTCAGAATAGGTGCCTAGAGTCGGTTCACCAGACTGTCTATTCCAAAGCCCTAATTAACAGTCTTAAAACTCTGGCCTGGCTTTGTATCATTCATGTTTTCCTCCTCCTGCATGCCGTTCAATACTTGCAGTAACACACTAGACCCATACACTGAACGCGAAGCTCCTTCTGTGGTTGTGAGAAGTCTATAGGGGTTCAAGGGGAGACTGGGCAAATACTGGCAGGAGAGATAAAGGCAGGAATAGCAATGGGATGGGGTCATGGTACCCTCAGCCCAAGGCTGTTGGAAGTGCCATAGCTGGCGGCCTTGTTCTTTCTTTTCCTGGACATCAGCTTACGGCCACAGCTGGAGAAAGCACGCTGGGCTGGTTAGGCCGTTGGGTCTGACACAACATGGCTGGTCGCTCATGTGCTCCTGCGTTTCCGTGAGCTTCTCCCAGAAAATCTGGAGACTTCCTAGTGTCAGTAGCGTCAAAGTTGCTCTGCTGTTGAAAAATCCAGTTGGAAATTCCACCTGAGTGAGTAAATGCCTTTTCGTCGCAGCACTTTTTAGAGTCATTCACGCCGCCTTCATCACCAGGAAGCATTTGTGCAGCAGACAGGTATTTGAAAATGGGCCGGCCTGCCCATCGGAAGAGTTATGTTGTGTAACTGCAGTAAATCCCTGCCCTATTTGCTATGTATCCATGAGCTTATGGTCACATTTCAAGGCTTTTGTTTGAACGTGAGGAATCACTCATAGCTGGAGCTCTGAATTAACTTTCTTCCTTTACAGTGCTTCTGACCATGGGTGTGCATGGATATACTTATATTAAAAGTTCCCGTGAGTGCATTCTTAGGGCTAGAGTCAAGGAACAAGAATGTGAGGGGAAAAGCAATCCTTTGTTTCATGCTACTTTGCACACAGAGACCCTACAAATGTCCACAACAGAATCACACTATTGCAGAATGAATCCTCCAACAGTGTTAAGTCAAACTTTGATAGCGTTATGCATCATAGAATTGCAAAAAAATTTTTAAAAAAAAGTTACTTATAATTTGATCAGCTTGGAGCCCACTTAGTATATGGGATTATTAAAGCGTAGGCTCAGTGAGCACATGAATACATATGAAATATTGGAGAAGAATTAGTGTGACTTTTGTAGAGGGAAGTTATATCTCACAAATCAACTGCAGTGTAATGCTGGACTCAATAAGCGTATTGCTAAGTTTCACCTAATCAGCGCAGGAGAGTTCAAAAAGTTGGACAAAGCCCATCACCAAAGAAATCCTAGGAAAATTACAATAGGAGGAGAGGTTTTACTGTGATCATAGGTGGTTTAAAATGGGGAAAAGAATTATGGAAGTTCTGCTGTAGGCGAGGTTGACAACTGGAACCTGTCCATATATTCATAAAAGATGTGGGAAAGGAGATTAATAGTAACACAATAACAGTGGAGAATTAGTCATATTCATGACAGCCAAATCTAAGGCTGACTACCCAAAGTTACACAAGAATATTACCATATTGAGTGAACAGGTGATAAATTGATAACTGAAATTTTAAATTAATATAATAATGGAAAGAGTAACTAAAGTGATAAGAACAGAATGACAGGCTCTAGCCTTGCCGTTACCTCGCTGAGAATAGATTTGGGATAGTTCTCTGGGAATATCGTCAGCTCAGTGACCGAAGTCAATCAAAGGGAAGTAAAACAGCAGTAATTATTTGGAAAGAAACAACATAAACCTCTTTATGTTTAATTTTATATATTCTCTGTAACCACAGGTACCTTCATATATTAAAAACGGTTTGCAATTCTATTAACCCATTTCATAAAAGGAGTAGCAGAAGCAAAAACAGTACAAAAAAGCAACAGAAAAGATTGTGGTTATGAAGACTAAGTGGAGCAGCATTCTTGAGCTTGGAAAAAAGGAGTGGTATGGTAGAGGTCTACACAATTGGTAATGATACAGAGAAGATGAGTTGGGAAGGACTGCTTACTGTTTCTCATAATCCAAGTACCAGAATAATTAGACCACGGATATTAAAAGCAGTGCCACCTTTGGTTCAGAAAGTTGTAAAATGCTTGTTGTTGGAAGCTGGCAGGGTATATGACAGGAAGGAACATTCAATATTTTCTGATTTCTACTCTTTTTCTCTAAAAATCATCTACTTTCTACTGCTGAGGGCAGCAGACTATTGAGCTAGAAGACCAAAGCAGTTCCTACTGCTTCCTTAGGTAGTTCAGAGTACTTTCCTGGCTGGCTGTGCTCAACTCCTCACAACATGTGGAGCAATATAACACCGACAAAGGATTGGGAAAACATTGAGTCCACTTCTCCCCATGCAGCGGGATGGTGCAACCTTTGCTAGTCGAGTAACCAAGAACATGCAGCCAGATGTTTATGTTGGAAACATCTTTGGATGTGAAATTTGCTTCCTTGGTAGGCCACCTCAGAAGACAGAGACCCAGCACATATTTTGGTCGGGGGTTTCTGTTACCCTGCATTGTTAATAAAATGTGCTAAATGTTCTTAATTTAGGTCAGGCATAATAATTACCTTAAGGGTGCCTGAACAATAAACAACAATGACCCTAACTGAGAAACTAATTAGCTTTGACAGTTTGGCTTTCTTAATCATCAAAGAAGATGGGATAAACCTCATCTTTAATTTAGAGAATATTTATTATCAGTGGTCTGAAGCTTTACACATTACGCATTCCCACATGAGGGTTGGATTGAATAAGACTGGAGCCTATAGCCTCATGCTTTTGCACTTCTCTTTTTCTCATAATAAAATGCAAGCATACTCTGAAATTTAACATGAAATCTCTGATTTTTAAATTGCTTTCATTTAAATGTTTGTCTGAATTTTATATCAGTTTTACATCACAGAATAATAAAGTGCACCTTCTGTACTTAAGCTAGCTTTTCTTGTTTGCACTTAGTAATTATTAATATTATTCTTATATGAAAACCACTATTTGCCTAGCAAAAGGTGCACTTTTCATGATCTGAGTGTACCTGTTGTCACAGCAGATCTTGATTTTCATGTGTTTTTTTGGAACTGGGAAATAATCAGATATTTCATTGTGCTATTTCAAACAAATGCTAGATAATTTCTTTCTTTGCCACTTAAATATATATACCTCCAGGTTTTTATATAAAAAGATCTTTTTAGAAATTGATACATTTTATTAAATAGGTTTTGTTTTAATAAAATCAGTTTAAATACAGATAATGAATGTTTAAATTAAATTGAAATAATTTATTTAATATTGCATGAGTATATTTAACACTTGGATTTAAAAAGTCTCTTCAGGTGAAATGCCAGGAGAATAGTGGCTGCCATGTCAGTTTATTTGGTCAGTTTATTTGGCAGTGAGGAACCAGAATATTCTACCTCTAAGTGACAATGAAGGAAATATTAAAGTTTTTCTTGCCATGTTCAGGCCAAAACCAAGAACAAAAGGAAGCAAAGAGCTCACGTTAAAAGTAGCATCTTCAAAATTAGATCAAAAACTTGGTCCAAACCAAAAGAATTTGAAAGGAAGTGGTTGGTGTTGAAGTATCATAAACTAACCTAATGCAGAAAATTCAGCAGTAGGAGACAAAATACATCTTGTAAATAAGAAATTCAGTGCAGCTTTTTTGTGTGTTCAGCAAGTTCCTCTAGATGCTGCTGCTTCCTCTTGTCTTTTGATATGAGAAATGACAGAGAAAGATCTGCCATAGGTGATATGATCTAGACAGTCAAGTGGTAGCTATGATAAGAACTAAGGGTATTTATAACCAACAAGTCTTTGCTATTACCAAAGTATAAGTATTTGTTTTCTAGAAGTGTACACACTCGGTCCTGAATTACAGGAAAAAGCATCAAGAGTTTTCAATGCAGAAACCCCTGACAGTAAAGGTTACTGTTGTTTCTCAGAAAATCTGAAGGCATTACTCAGGGGCATTTGAAAAGAAAGTGGAATCTTAAAAATTAAAAATTATTATTATCTCCTTTGAAGAGAGGATGCAAAATAGAAAACGCAATCATGTAAATCCATGGATTTACACTTTGAATACTGCATGCTGGTCAGTCATCTCAGAAAACAGCTATAGGAGGCAGAGAAGCTACCAAGAATGGAAATAAAAATGAGTGGTTTTCATATAATGAAACTAAATGTAGTATCAGCAATGGAAGACAGTGGGTGGAAGGTCAGATGTGTGAGGAAAAGGACTATGACACAGATTTGCAATGTAACAGTGACATATAGAGAAAAACAGGGAATGTTTAGTCACAGTTTCTTCCAAGCTGAGAATTTAGAAGGTATCAAAGGAAATGATCAGGCAATAGAGATAAAAGAAATAAAAGCAGGCACTTTAATTTGTACGGTAAATAATCAAACGGTGCCACTCAGTGCTGTCATGTTGTGGAGGACAGAAGCATAAACAGGTCAGAAAAAGGATAAGGATAAGAAAAAAATAACACAGGGTGTGCTCATCAGTGGTTGCTAGACACACAGGTCTGAACTCTTGGCTTTGGAAGTCCCTAAATACTGATTGGCAGAATTGGAGAGTATGCAGGGAAAAGACCATGCCACACATGCTTTGCTTTTTATACTTTCCCCCTAAACATCAGTTACTATCTGCTGTGAGAGATAGGATTAATTTAATGGACCTTCAATAGCATGTGGTAAAGCAGTTTATTTTTATTCTCCTCTCATAAATCTGTCTGTTGAATTTTCCTAGAGATCTAGCAGAGGTGAGGGTGTTAAGTGATATGAGACAAATGTGATTTCTTGCTTTTTAAAAAGCTCATAGGGCACATTTAAAGTCTGGATTTAGTTCTTTATCTGCTCTGGTGAGACCCCACCTGGATTACTGCATTCAGCTCTGGGGCCCCCAACATAAGAAGGGCATGGAGCTGTTGGAGCAAGTCCAGAGGAGGGCCACAAAGATGATCAGAGGGGTGGAACACCTCTCCTATGAAGAAAGGCTGAGAGAGTTGGGGTTGTTCAGCCTGGAGAAGAGAAGGCTCTGGAGAGACCTTATAGCAGCCTTCCAGTACTTAAAGGGGCCCTACAAGAAAGCTGGGGAGGGACTTTTTACAAGGGCATATAGCGATAGGACAAGGGGTAATGGCTTTAAACTGAAAGAGGGTAGATTTAGATTAGATATTAGGAAGAAATTCTTCACTATGAGGGTGATGAGGCACTGGAACAGGTTGCCCAGAGAAGCTGTGGATGCCCCAGCCCTGGAAGTGTTCAAGGCCAGGTTGGACGGGGCTTTGAGCAAGCTGGTCTAGTGGCAGGTGTCTCTGACCATGGCAGGGGGGTTGGAACTAGATGATCTTTAATGTCCCTTCCAACCCAAACCATTCTATGATTCTATGATTCTATGATTCTATGGCTTTCTTCCCTATTTTCCTAGTTACAGGAAGAAAATTATTTAAGAAAGTAGTATATCTAAATGGAAAAAAAATAAATTAGAACAGAATGAAAATAGCTTGTTGAATATTTTTAAACAGGAAGTATTTGTTCTGCACAGCTGTATTTTTTCTTACATCAAAGTTGCATAATAAAATTGCATAGGAGGGGGTGATATGGGAGTTGCTTGAGTATTATTCATCAAACATTTTTTTCATGTACTATCTTTACTAAGCCTATGATTCCTTTTTACTCACATCAGGTATCAAAACTGAAACTTTCTATATCCATATTCCTTGCATGTAAGAGAACAATTAGGTAGAAATCACTCGAAGAGTTTATTTTAAAAAGAACAAGAGCACCCCCCAAACACATTGGAGAGTTTTTATAATCTGCAAAACAGAGTTGAATATGGGTTAGAAAACTCTTTGAAACTATGAGAAAAATACATAGTAGTCTGAGTTATGGGAAATTTTAGATTCCCTAGACACAGTTTTGACAAAAAAATGCCAACAGGTTACAGTAGAAATCAATCATACCATGATAGCAGCTCAAGTATGCTTGGAGACAATACTGGGCAGATTTCTTTACTAAGTAAAATAATGTAACTTTCATGTTACATTTAATTTAAAAGCCATGAATCTTAATTTAAGAGCGGGGACTGACCAGTGAGAAAAGTTCTTTGAGAGTAATCTTGGAATGAGTGAGCACAGATAGATTCAAAACTGCCACAGTAGGTTCAAGTGCAGGGTAGACAAACAGGTTGGTAATAATTAAAGCTTCAGATTTCAGGAGACCAAATTTTGAGGCTGTAAAGCAACTGAGAGGCACCCATGGACTAGAGTGTGAAAGAGACATGGAATCACATGAAGAAAATGTCAATAGTCTGGGCTTGAGTTTCAAGCAGAAGAAGTATGTAGATAGGGAAGAACTATGGACCTGCCTGGACCACTAAACACCTAACACAGGACGTTGTAGGTAATCAATGAATTTACTGAAATGAGAAGGTTATCGATCTATAGGTCAGAAAGTACAAAAATACAGTGAGAATGGAAAAATATCTATCTGAGCTAGATCCTTCAAAGAAACTAAAGGAAATTATAAGAAGGTTTCTAAGCACAGTACTATAGAGGTAATATGAAGGGGACAAGTGAGGCCATATCCTGAGGATTAGGTGGAGATTAAGGGACATAAATGTCACAGATCTTAATACTTTGCTCCAGTTTTAATAGAAGAAATTATGTATACAAGTAAGGAAAGATTATCCAACAAGGACAGGAAATGGAAATGATCACATCCATGGTGGATACAAAAATAAGCATGTATTGTGTGAAATCTGAATGGCCTGGATAATGTCCAGTAACAGTGATTTTAAAAGAACCTGCAATTTTTGGAGTGGTACTTTATTTATTCCCATTAGAGAATAGTAAGTGTGATAGATGTATCTGAAAAGGAAAAGTGGGATATTCAGAAGAATTCTTAATTTATCCTTAGTACAATATGCTATAGCAGATTTTGAAAGGAAGAGTAACCAAGAATGTAGAGTTTAAATAAGATAAATTCAATATGATTTTGACAAAAGTAGATTGTGTCATGTTATAGTATATCTTTCTCTGATATCCTTTAGATGGGATCAGTGCAGTCAATTTAATAATCTAGATTTAAGTAAAGCATTGATTCAAAGGAATTAAAATGAATATCAAAGGAAATGAAATGGAAGTGGGAATTAAAACAAGGACTATGGAATGATTAACACGGTAGCTGAAGGGAAGACTATGATGAGATACATTGATAAGAGAGTTGTCCAGATGGATAGAGGCTAGAAATTATATTTTCCAAGAACCAGTCTTTGAACAAGTTCTGCTTAATATTGTTATTCATGATACTGCTTTAAAAATTTTTGATTAATGTTTGCATTAATAATCCATGATATGGATGATGTAACACTTGAAAAATCCTGCCAGTGTTGATAGGAACAGGTGGTCACACATTGTGAACTGGAATTACAGAAGTAGGATAAAATAGCACAGTAGAAAGTAATGTACATAGCGACTAAATCCAGAATTTTTACTCTAAATTGAAGGCTTATCAACTGGAGTTGGCACTTCAAGAGAGGGAACTGGATTTACTGGCAGATCACAGGAGGACTATCCTGTCTAAAATAACAGGGAATCATTTTAAGATCACAAAAATAATTTTCAGTAAAGACTGAGGAATTTTAGCATTACAGTGCATAGTATTAGCAAGATGTTCTTTAAAATGTCACTTCAAGTTTTTAGCATCCACGCTTATAAAATAATATACATTTGAACAGAGATAGAGAAAGGCTAATATAATGATAGGAGAAGGTATTTTAGAAAGTTTAAAAGTCTATTTAAGCTATCAAAGTGGAAGTTTTAGAGGAGATATGATTATTCTTTAAAATTCATCTGGATAATCATCAGAACTGGAGAGATTTTTAGGCATAATAACCTTACAAAAGGCATTGGCTGTGTAAGGTCTGTAACTATTAAAAGAGTGAAACTGTAGGTGCTTTTCAAATGAAGTAAAATAGGCAATAAACCTTCATTGTTTAAATAGGATGCTCGTGAAGTCTATGAAGGGTTTTAGAGACTCATACTTGCTTTTAATATGCTGGCAATATTTGTTGCAGTGTCTTTTATTGAATTCAGTTTATCCCATGGATCATGGATTCACTTAATCTGTACATGAGACAGGAAGGAATTTTTATAAGTTTTGATGGACAGCTTAGACTCCAGGGGAATTTATATTCCCTTACTTCGAAGTTTGGAAGGTATCAAAGACTGGCAACAGTCAGGGATAAGATATCATCAATCATTAGACTTAGAATCAGAAAATAGTTTTCCCTCAGATCCCAGTATCATAAGCCCTTGTTTTGGAATTCCTCCTTTATTTTTGCATCTTTTTCTAGGATGCCTGATATTTTATTTCTATGGATCAGATCATTTAAGAATATTTCATACTCTGAATCTTTCTTGTATCAGAGGCCAAAGCAACATTTCTTCTCTCTCCAGGTAGAGAGAACATGCCCCAAGACATAGCTTTTTACTAAAAACCTAAACTTTTTATAACAAATGTCAGGAAGTCTCTGTGATGTCCTCCAGTGGATGTGCAAGGAAGGGTAGATGAACTACAGTTTCTAATGGATTCTTCTGAAATTAACATTGATTACAGACTGTAATACCATTCTCCACTGGAGAGCTAGCTAGAGTTTACAACACAAATGAGTCCCTGCAATGCTATACTGCAACTTCCTCATGAATACTGTTTTTAAAAGTCCTGTTAACTTTAGCAGAAGTAATTTTGGGATGCCCAGACACCTGCTAAGCAGTTTTTGCTGTGGTAGCGTCTAAGAACATGTAGTTACATTTTCATTCATAATGAAAAAAAAAACCAACTGATTTCCTCTTTGGTAGCTGAACAAAGATCAAAATAACTGTGCTGCAACTTTCAAACAAAGTCAAGCGAGAAAGAAACCAACACATCGGGGCAGAGGAAAAAACAGCAAACAGCAAATGTTGACCTTACTGGTGTCTGTTACTGAAATTTTTTGGCATGTGAGAACAGTGGTAGCAAGGAAAGCCAGCTTGCTATTAAAATAAAGGACTTCATTGACACCAACTGCTTCTCTCAGCCATGAAGAAGCAAGTGAATAATGTCTGAAGGGTTACATACAGAGAACAAAACAACTTTGAAGAATATACATCTTTGCTTTGGACACTAAAGAGAGATATTGCGTAACTTTGATTACTTTCATATTGCGTTGACCAAATATGTATTATGTATGTCAGATAATTGTAACAATATTTTATGCATGTAACATCCGATACTGATATTTTTCCACTTTAATGTGTAGATACCTGTTTCTATTTATTGTTGAAGTTTCAGGGTCTTGGAAATGTCATCATCTACATGGAGGAGTAGCTGATATGCCAGAGGGTCATGCTGCCATCCAGCAGGATATGACAGGCTGGAGAAATGGGATGACAGGAACCTCATGAAGTTCAACAAGGAGGAGTGCAACATCCTGCACCTGGGGAAGAACAACCCCATGCACCAATACATGCTGGGGGCCACCCAGCTGGAAAGCAACTTGGCAGAAAAGGACCTGGGGGTCCTGGTGGATGCCAGGTTGAACGTGAGCCGGCAACGTGCCTTTGCTGCAAAGAAGGTGAATGGTATCCTGGGCTGCATTAGGAGGACTGTTGCCAGCAGGTCGGGGGAGGTGATTCTTCCCCTCTACTCAGCACTGCTGAGGCCACACCTGGAGTACTGGGTCCAGTTCTGGGTTCCCCAGTACAAGAGAGATATGGACATGAAGGAAAGAGTCCAGTGAAGGGCCATGAGGATGATGAAGAGGCTGCAGCACCTCACATATGAGGAAAGGCTGAGAGAGCTGGAACTGGTTAGCCTGGAGAAGAGAAGGTTCAGGGGGGACCTCATCAATGTATATAAACACCTAAAGGGAAGGTGCAAAGAGGACAGAGCCAGGCTCTTTTCAGTGGTGCCCAGTGACACAAGGCAAAGGGATGGTTCCCTAAGCTCACCGCACTTTGAAGTCCGGCTGTGCAGGTCTTGATGGTTAGGACTCTGCATAGCTTCAGGTATGAAAACCTGTCCCTACTGAAGTCATTGGCAAAAGCCCAGGATTTCACTCCCAGACTTTAACTGCAGCATGCGTTTGGTAAAACACGGTGATATGATGGAGCAACTCTGAGAGTTTCCTTAGCTCCCACAGCCACAGAAAGTCAAGATCTAACAGAACAGATTCAGAAGACAACAGAAGCAGGGGACTGGAACAGTGTGAATGTAATACTACCACTGTGATGGAAGTATTGCTATGCTATTCTGTGAAATGATACTGCTGATTATCCTTACAAATACTGTATACTGACTAAGTCTTACTCCTGCCTTCTCTTCTTTCCTTACCTCTGACTCCCTCCCCTTCCTTTTTGCCTTCATATTCTTGCTGATTTGCTGATGGTACCACATCAGGCAGTGTATCCTCTCAACTCACTAATAAGCTATGATTTGTTATTTGTCTTGCATTCATGACATTATATGTATTCTGGACTTTGCTTAAAACTTCATTAAATTCCCCAGCATAAAAAATAAGGACTATATTCTTCTGTCATTTAGCCTGGTGCAATTTCCTAGACCTTAATTTTTGCACTGGTAAAAACTCAGGAAATTTAAGAAGGGAATCTGACATAAGCTTTCTCTGCTCTGCAAAATTAAAGTTGAGAATACTTTTTAGGAGTTAATCTATATGCACACCTGTATATGAACATTAAAATTTTCCTTTAAGCTTAGCAAATATTGGGCAAATATTTAGACATAGAATATATAATTAACAGTGTGCTGTTAAGGATGCTTTTAGAATGTGGATTACCATAGAATAATTTCCAGTTGAAGCATAACAGTAAATATTAGGGCATCATTTTTAACAGAAAATACTGATTCACTAACAAACTTTTTTAATAATGCTTTTGCTTTGGTTATATTCTATGTAGTAAGGTAGTTAACTGACGCAGTAGTGATAAAAGGAAGATAATGGAATAGCAGTATTGTGATGTGGACAGGGTAGAACAAAGGGTAAGAGGATTTAATATCAAGTACCTAAATCTAAACGTCTATTTTAATGGTACGGAGTTCTGATCAGAATATGCGAGACAACTATTATAAAAGTAATGAAGGAAGCTTGCTGGAACACAGCAAAAGGCAAAAGTGGCAGTCTGACATTGAAAGCTTGCCAGAACAACTATTGTTTAACTCCAATTAATGAGTCAAACACAATTTGTTCAGGCAAATGAGGGACTCTAGTTCAAAGTCGCATGTTATTATTTTTCTGGTAAAAGATTTGGCTAAGTTCCTAATACATTAGTCTATCATTCAGACTGGTTTCTGTTGAAGACAGAGCTATAATTTATGTGCATATCATTGAACTGTAGACATGTTCCCCTGTTCTCTTTCCTACAGCATCAGATGAAAACTTTTTCTGGACGTTGAACCTTCCTGGAAGGGCAAGTCTCTAAGAAATTTCAGTATTTTTAGGTACGTCAGTAATACCATGAAAAACTCGGCAATTGCCAATGAGAATGAAAGCCAGAACAGCAATGAGTCACAACCATTTGGAATTCTATGTGAAAACAGAATTGCCCAAGAATGTTTTTCTCTCCTTTCTTTTTCTGTGCAAATTGATTATTTAGGTCATCTGATTGTTTAAACAAAATCACAGAGTTAATTTAACAAATGGAAGTATGAATTTAACAAATGCAAGTATGTCTTCAATCCTTAATTTTCTTATAATCATGAAGAAAAAATATTTAAGACTGTGGAGAAAATAGTAATTTGGCAGTGTATATACTGTGGCATGTCAGAAAAATAAAATAGTATTACAGACACAAGGAAGAAAGTAGAATGACTAAACAGGTTTTGAAAATATTACTACATCTGGTACTAGTTTTGTAGCTATATTGTTTTGTAATTCTATTACTACATCTTGTACTGCTACATCTAGTCTGTTTCCTTGCTCTGCTGGATCCAAATATCCTAGGGAAGGGTATCTATAGGTGTGTTAGAGAGAGGTATGAAAATAGTATAAAGAAAATGAAAAATGTGTTACGGAAGTGTAATGCTTCAGCTAATGAAATGACATGCATTAAACTAGCCTTGAGAATCTAAAAATAGTCATTTGCATTGGTAACCAAAAAAGGCCTTTCCTTTGGCAGCTGTGCATAGACATTTTCATTCTATTTTCATTTATTTCATTCGTTGTTGAGTCTTGCTTTCTCATCCGTAGGTGAAGGTAGCAAATGGAGATATTGGCAGTGAACTGTTTTACAGCATTTCCTCTTTTGTTAGAAGAAAAGCAGTAAGTCCCAAAGTTCCTGGGGCTTCTCTTGACTGGTACTTGGAAATCTGTACAACTCTATACTTCTTCATTTTCCTCTCACATAAATATTTCCATTTAAAACAGTTTCCTAGGACGTGTCTCCAAAGTGTGCTTGAGTATGTCTTTCTGTTGGGAGCAACGTAAACCCCAAGGGCTTACTTCTTTTTTTTTTTCCCTAAAGAGTAGATAAATATGCAGATACGAAGGATTTCTGAGAAGTGCAACATTTGGAAAGGTCTCTGTGCAGGGGATTGGGAATTGTGAAAGGGCAGTAGTATTTCTTGTGAGTGGGGAAACAGATAACTGTTGAGCTCAAAGGGAAGAAAAAGGAGAGAACAGAAAATTTTGAAACCCAAATTCCAGTGTTGTGGTACTGAAATCCAAAATAAAGTTGTAGATACAACAAATACAACAAATACAGTTTTGACATATTATAAAATGTTCCTTGCTTTCTAACCATTTTTTCTTTTACCTCATATGAACTTCCCGTAAATGTGTTAGTGTTACTATCATCAGGCCAATTCAGTTAGTGTAAATAGGAATGTAGGTGAAATGCCAATGGCCGATTTGTTTTAATCAAATGGCAACTGGAGCTTCTGTGAGTACAATTAAATGACACAATGGTACCAATGCAGGTGGCAGCTTGAAATACTGCCAGTACTTTGGCTGTCTTACTATTACTATTCTGTATGCATCTAGAATTGCTACCAAAAAAATATGGAAGAGGTTTGCAAAATAGCTGCTGTTTCAGTAAATATGGAATGAAATGAGTAGGGCTTTCTTAGAGTATTGATTAGATGATGACTGAGATGAGCACTCTCTTTATCTCCATTCAAAAGTACACATTCGTGATCCAAGAAACTCTTATGTATCAGTGTGACAATTTTTAGAGGAAAGTGTTTCAGAAAGTTTTTATTTTTATACCTTCTAGATTCACTTCCATGAAATTAAAAAAAAAATACTTTCTTTAATCTGTACTGTGTAAAGTTTCATTCAGTGTTCTGAAATGAACATTTTAAGAGAAAGTCTATTCTCTGTGATCTCACTAGGGCTAGTACGCTATCCATAACATACACAGAAATTGTATACCTGACCAGCTGATGTTTCTAAATGAAAACTTCCTACTTAGATTGTTTACATTTGGAGTCTTCTCAGTTTTCTGTGGTCAGTAAAGAGTAAAAGCAATTAAAGTATTTAGAGAGATTACTTCATTTCAAACAAAATAAACTGTTTGCATTGTTGATTTAAGAAAAGCAAGCAGATAATATATCCTTTTGGGGTTCTTAATCTTGACTTGAATAGTTTGATGTTGGCTATAACCAGTAAAATCTGTACTTTTAGAACTAGTACAAGTCTTTATTTCTCTATATGTTTATCTGACTCTTTAGTTGGCTTCAGCACTACAAAGTAGGTTTTGCCCAAATTGCTACTAGTCATATATATGTGATCAACACTAGTCCAAAAAGGGGTGCAGTCTGAAAATATAAGATGGAGTCTTTCTATATACCATCCATTCTGCAAGGCCAGCTATGACCTTGATCAAGACCGTTAAAGAATCATCCTACAGGAAGACAGGGGAAATGAAAGTTGCTTAGTTGAATTGTATTGAAATGTGAAATTCTTTATTCTCATGCATATATCTGAAACATTATTTAAGGAAATGTAGAAATAATTCAGAATCTAAGCCAATGCTGACATAGGTATTCAGAGTCAATTAAACGGGGTCTTGAAACCTGCATACATTCTTAGGGAGGTATGTAAATATGTATTATGTTGTGTAGTTTACATTGAAGGCCATGTAATAGCCTAACTGACATACATGCAATTGTATGGGTGACTTCACTGGTGTTTAGGGCATGTTGATCTCCTACCAAATTTTGCTACACACAGGAGTAGATGTAGGATATTTCTTATTCAACTGATTTTCTTTTTAAATTGCATCTATTCATAAGTTTTACAAATGCTTATTGCACCACTGGCTTTAGGAAAGAGCAAAATAAGCACGTACATAGGGTGGCAAACTTCTGGGACAGTGTAAAACAGCCTTTGTAAGAGGCAGAGGAAATGGATGACTGTACAGTCCTGTGTGCCCACACTGAACTTGGTGGCCATACAGTTGCCCAAAGAACCGGTCCAAATCAGTGGTCGGCAGCTATTTTTGTTTCCTTCTTGTAACAGCAGTTGCATCTTGCTCCGCTCATCTCTCAGGCTTTGCTCAAAGGTCAGTAGCCCAGTTCTGCCCCTGACCCCCAGCCCAGCCTCACCCTTTCCTCTTTCCCATGGCTGGAGCAGCCCCATCCTGCGTACACCGCAGCACCCACCATAGGAGGATAATGCATATAACCCTCCCGTATAAGTCAATATGGGAGGTTGAGTTGGCTGCTGTCTATGAGGCAGGTATTCTAGATTTTTAAATCCAGTCAGCTGGTAAATGAGGGATTTTTCAAGGACAAAAGTAGGAAGAGAAAAAGAAGTTCCTGGACCTCTCTGACACTTTCTACAGCCTCCTGAAAGCTGCATGTCCTGTCCCACGCCTCTCCCCAGCTTCATAGCCTGGAAAGTTGCTGAGCTCTTCCAGCCCCCAGAATCCACATAGGCTTTTCCTGTTCCCTCCAACACAGGTCCCCAAGTAATCCATGTATCTCAACCCTACCTCATCACACACAGGTGTCTCTGAGCCTTCCTACCCCACCAGATCGCCGGTGTCCAACCAAACTCCCAGTTTCCCCTGTCCTAACCGACTCACATGTTAAATGCCCTTTGCCACCACCTAGTTTTGCCTACATTGTCGAGGTGCCGCAAGCCAGTTCTGAGATTAGTTTTGAGATATATGTGCCCTGAAACATGTTAATACCCATTCTTTATCCTACCATAATTCAGATAAATCATTATCTCAAAACAGCATTCATAGTACTATGAATCATTCATTTTGTTCTCAGTCACCTGAAGTTACCAAAAGCTTTTAACTCTGGTGCATGTTGGTTTGAAAGACTGGCCAAGAGTCTTTCTTCTGCACTTTAGATACTGAAGTCACATTAAGTTGTGAACAGAGTCTCCCAAGTTCCCTCACTACTCTGTAGGGTGAGATGGGCCCCCTGCAAAAAGGTTTGGTGGTGAGGGGATTCACCTTTGGGAGATGCTCCTCTCTGCTCTCAGTCACTACTGGCCTTGCCTAGCGGTCTAAGCTTATTTGTCTTATTGTCTGTCTTTGCTTATTTGGGGGAAAAAACAGTACATAAAATGATATTTTGACTTCTATTTTTGCTTTTTTGTAACTTACCACTCTTACTTTCCCTGTCACTTTACATGGAAGCATCTTGTACCCAGCTTTAAAGCTCTTTCAAACTTCTACTTTTGTCTTTATTTCTGTCCTGTTATTTGTTCTGGCCCTAATATGATCTTTTTGCACTGTTCCGTGCATTTCTGTAACAGTTTCTTCCAGGGCTGGAATACCATTATAAAATGAGTTGTGATATCTGAAGGAAATTGACAATTAATAACGGCTAGGGAAATTACCTCTGGGGACTTTTAAAGTTTTCTTCAACTTGTACCGTATCTTGACTATAAGAAAATAAATTACATTAAAATAAAAGATGCCTATTTGTTGAAAGAACATGCCTAAGCCGCACCTAACAATGTAATACTATGTCCTGTCAAGTGATGATTTACAGAATCACAAAATCACAGAATGACTGAGGTTGGAAGGCACCTCTGGAGATCATTTTATCCAGCCCCTCTATTCAGAGCAGGGTCAGCTGGAGCAGGTTGCTCAGGACTGTGTCCAGCTGGATTTTTGATATCTCCAAGGATGGAGACTCCACAAACTCTTTGGGCAATCTGTGTCAGTGCTTGACTACTCTCATACTAAAAAAGTTTTTTTCTTTCCTTTAAGTGAAAATTCCTGTGTTTCAGTTTCTCCCTGCCCCTTGTTGTAGCACTGAGAACAGCCTGGCTCCGCTTTCTTTCTTCCTGCCATCAGGTATTTATACACATTGACAAGATCCCACCTGAGACTTCTCCAGGCTCAAAAGCACAGCGCTCTCCCTTTCTGATTGCATGTCAGATGTTCCCAGCCATTAATCATCTTTGTGGCCCTTTGCTGGACTCTTTGCCCCTTGACCCATTTCTCCAGCCTGTCAAGGTCCCTCTGGATGGCAGCACGACCCTCTTATGTATCAGTTGCTCCATCAGTAATGAAGATGCCTAGCAGCAGTATCGGACTCAGTGTTGACCCCTGAGGTACTCCAGTAGTGCCTGGCCTCCAGCTGGACTCCACGCATCTGGCTGCAACCCTTTGAGCCCAGCAGTTGAGCCAGTTTCCAGTCTACCTCACTGTCCACTTACCTAGCCCATACTTCAGTATTTTGCCTGAGGATGTTACGGGAAACGGTGTCAAAAGCCTTGCTGAAATCAAAGCAAACAATGTCCACTGTTTTTTTTCCCCTTGTCCAGCAAGCTAGTCACTTCATCAGGTTGGTCAGACAGGATGTCTCTCATAAATCCATGATGACTACTCCCAGTCACCTTCTTATCCTTAATATGTTTGGAAACGTCTTCCAGGATTACATGGCCAATCACCTTCCCTGGGACTGAGGTGAGTCTGACCAGCCTGTAGTTCCCTGGACCCTCCTTCCTGGCCTTCTTGAAGATAGGATTGATGTTTGCTTTCTTCCAAGCCTCAGGAACCTCCTGCAATAGCCACAACTTTTCAAAGAGTGGCTTTGCAATCTCATCAGCTAGTGCCCTCAGCACTCGGTCCCATGGATCTGTGTATGTTCAGTGTGTTTAAATGTTCCCTGACCTGATCCTCCTCCACTGAGGGTAAGTCTTCCTGGCTCCAGACTTTCCCTCCTGTCTCAGGGATGTGGGATTGCTGAAGGCAGGTCTTACCAATAAAGATGATGGCAAAGAAGGTGTTGAGTACCTTGGCCTTTTTCATGTTGTAATGGAGGAATTATAAAAGAAGCAGCAAGTGAACACAAGTTTCCAATGCAAGGAGTCAGCAAAGCAGAGTTAATATGACCCTCAGATATACAGAGATTGGGGAAAAAAACAGAAGATTTACATCTGTATCCGATACTGGTGAGAACAGTACTAGAACAAAGTACTGATTCTTATGGTAAAGAATTTAAATGCAACAGATAAAAAGCTGCAATTATTATTTGAAAATTGGTAGATACTCTACACTGTGAGAGATTTTAAAAGCTCAGCATGTTAACAAAAAGGGGTGGGGGACTTGGAGACTCATGCTCCTGAAGATCTTAAACCAAGACCAGAGACTTTTCAGAATATTTATTTCTTAAGATCAAAAGGCTGCTTAAGTATTAATCAAGCACACATTACTGGGCCTGCTGGTGGAGGAGTTGACCTATGGTGTAAAAAAAGGTCAAAAGATCAGATACTGTAACAGTACTTTCTGTTTAAGTTCTTGGAATATTGAATGGAGATTGACCATTACTTTCTGTATATCATATGACACAAAAGAAACTAACCCCACCTGAAACTTTTAATGGCAATTGAAGAAAGAAGAAACATTTTTATGCTTGGCATAATTTTAGTAATATATAACAGCACATTCTCTGTGTTGCTGAATAAAACTCCTTGTGCAATTCTGCAGGCATCGATAACCCCTATGGCTGCATTTAACTGGTGAGCTTGGGTGTCCGCAGTGCTTCCTGCAGTCTTGGCCCTGTGCTTGCCCAAACAGAGAAATATGTAGCAGCATATTGACATACGAAGGGCTGTCCGCATGCACAAGTTCCCATCCAGGGGGAATCAGGACACAGAGGAGAAGAGATGGTGGGAAGGTGAGATAATTTTGATTTCTGTCAGGACGTGGTTGGGGTTCTCTGCTTGATGTTGGAGCACTCCCAAGTCTCACTATATGTGCTAGAATATACATAGAATTGTTATACTACCGAAAACTGTTTTCAAATTACAAAATAAGGATTTACTTACTGATAGAGTAGAAGGATATTTTAAATAATCTCACATATTTCACTGTGCATATTACTTCCAGATCGCTTATATTTGGTCATTTTTTTTTCCATTTACTTTATAATGCTCAAAAAAAATCTGCAAATATGTGCCCAGTTTGAAAAAAAAAATTAAAAATTGCCTTGCATTACTAGGGCAAAACTTTGAATTTGGAATTAGGTATCTCAGTCCCTACTTGATGTTTTTACATTGGTGAAGACACAATATTCCTGCTGAGATCAATTTCAAGTTCCATAGAATTTTGTTATGATGTTCTGGCTCGGTGGCTACAGAAACCACAAAAGAAGACCCTTCGTGATTTATACAATGTGTAGAGTACATTTTGGATAAAATTATAATCCCAGAAGTATTCATTTAGAATTTGTTTGTCCTGACTGCACCCCACATTAAAATCTTGAAATTTTAGCAGTTTAATGCCATAAGGATTTTTCCTGTAAAATCTCAGCATTATGGCTTGCATTCACAAGAAATGTTAAAACTCTCACAATAACAGAGCAATTAACAGATGAAATGCTTGTTTAATTATTGCGTTGATCAGATCTTATTCTGTCATGGGAAGAGGAAGCTGACCAGGTCCACCTCATCCACCCTGCGTTAGTGATACATTCATTTAATATCACCACCTTAAGTAGCTTATACACACGCACATACAATTTTCTTTCACTCACTCATGCTCTTTCATGTTATTCAGTATTACATGCTTTACAAGGATAGGTGTGGTTGTTTCTTTATTTTTCTAATGCCCTTGCCATATTCTGTTTAAATTATTCCATTTGTAAGCATAGACAAGTTGATACATGTACGTTAGTTTCAGCACACGTTTAACATTTATTAGTTTAGATGTTTTTTGAGATTATAAAGGAAGATGGCTGCAAAACCAAAATACTTTCCAGTCTAATTAATTTATACCTTTTCTTGTAATCAGTTTGGTTTATGTATCTTTTCTTTTCTTTCTTTCATTTGATCTCTACTTTTGTCTGATATTCAAAAGAATGAACATCTTATTTAAAAAATAAAATAAAACAGTTTTAATTTCCTTCTTCATTGTGTTGCTATGAGCAAATGACATTAAGAAGCTTTTATCTTCGGTACGTTATTGCATTGTTGACTACCACAGAATAAAACAGAGCTTTCGCTAATTATGTGAAGATTAAGCAGATGTGAGTTCACATTATATCGGAATATCATATACTGTCTATAATATATATACCTCTCATTGACATATGCAGATCCAGCAGAGACCTGCATTATGAGGGTGCACAACTGTATAGACGGCATGAGCTGTCCATGACAGGACAAACCTTCCTGGGTTTTCCTCCACCTTGAAACTTGTTCTGGAGTTCTTGTGTGAAGAATTAAACTATACATTAGAGCAAAGAGTTGGTCCTTCAGATTTCAAGCTATATCATAAAACACCATTTTTGGTGCAACTCAGAACCAGAAATGTGCTCATGACAGTCCTGTTTATGGGCCTGACTCTGCTTCTTTGAGCTTTTTAAAGAAATTTAAATCTTTGCAAAGTAAATGCAAATTGGACTTTGATCTCGTTTTATGACTTTGTGCTCACTTTTTAGAAGACTAAGTAAAAACACAAAGACAGTTGCAGAAGAGTACAGTCCTATCACACATGTTTCTTTCTCATGATAAAATGAGAAAAATGGCTTACAGAGAGACACGTTTTTCATAATTTTAGATTATAGGGAACTGCAATGAAAATATGCTAATCATATGGAGGAAGAAAGGAAAGAAAATACGGGTGAGTAATCAATAATATCCAGCTGGATTTATTAAACCAGCCAAACAACTGGTATTAGAAAAGGGAAAAAGAAAGAAAAATGACAAATACAGAAGTCAGACATTATTGGCATAGATGGTGGCGTTCAAACATGCAAGTAGAGATCCCTGAAGCAACTTACCAGCATTACTAAGGTATTTTACACAGTATATAGAAAATACAATTCATCACTTATCCACCTGTAAAAACTAAGCCTATATGTGCAGTAAAGAAGTTTATATCTCAGACATTTAAGAATAAAAAAGTCCTTTTTCCAATTAAGCTTACATGAACTGTGTTTCTAATATACACATTTTGATTGGCTGTTGCATACTAATTTAGGTATTCTATATGAAAGCAGCCTCAATGAAATCTGCTGAGGCACATCTACTGACACTGAAATTGAAATCTCATTGTCAGTACCTCTAAAAAGAGTAGAAATTCTTTCTAACCTCTCAGTTACATTAACTCATTAATAAAATATCATTAAATACCTTGAAACTGGCATTCATTATAGAACTCATAGCATTGGACTTATTCAGACTCTCAGAAACAAAACAGTGGACTCCACCAGCCTCACCAGCTGATGGTCAATGGAGGCCAAAACATTTATAATGTCAACTTATTCAATTGTTGATATTCATGGTGCTTGAATTCCTCGCCTTTATCTATCATCATCTTTACTCTCCAGCCCTCCAGTCTTTCCACATCCTTTGTGCTCCACCCAATGGCTTTAGGGAAGTCCTCTTTCATGTTTTCATTCTTCAGGGAACCACCATCCCTCCGAGGCTCTCATTATCCTAGGAAAGGAGGTTGCTACTCAGTATGGCGTACAGTGAGTCAGTCAAACTGTGTTTATGGACTTTGCAAAGATAGCATTTTTTTCCCTGTAGGACAACAGTGTGTTCAAGTCAGCCTCCGTCCTCATTTTCTCTCCTCCCAGTCCTCTCCCTTCCCATCCCCAGGGCTTGAAAGGCTGAGCAAGCCATACAGGACATTGCCTGAAAATTATGAAAAAAATAACTACAGAGGAATTAGAGGAGGGATAACAAGACTAAAAGAGGAACGTGAAGGAAGAACTGAACGGACAGGTGGGAAAGAAATTCAGAAAGGAGAGTAAAGGAATGAATGAGTAGAGGAAATAAGGTAAGAAGATTGGGCAAGAAGTAAAAGAAAATAATGAAATAAAAAAATAATACAGCAAAGAATATGGAAATATAAAAATAATTAGGAAGCAGGAAAAATGAACTAAAGAAAAATAAAGCTACATTGAAAAGCCAGCTTTTAAAAAATTTGTTTTCTTTTCAGTGCTGGAGAAGAAATAAATACTACTTTGAGAAATGTAACAGCGTAAGCTAGGAGCATGATTCACAAAAACAGAGATATGAAAACAAGGAGGAAAGTTGCAAAGGGTGCCCCCCCAAAAAAAAAAGGTAAAATGGAAGGTAGAGGAGGAGTAGCTTAGGCCTTTTTATTGTTTGTTCTCGCCTCCTTTCCTTACTAATGAGCTGTCAATCCCTGAGCAGGGAGTGCTTGGCTAATGGAGTCTCAGCCCCGGGGCAGACAGGAGTGCCTCACCTCACCCAGGAGCCAGCACCTCTCCCCATTTTGGGAGTGGTATTCACAGGCTGGAAAGAGGCTCCAGGAGAATCCCAGTGCGTGTCCAGCAAGGAGAAGGGGTGGTTAACTCCACACCAAAACTCATGCCCCTTTCCTCTTCCAAACAAGAAAAGAAAAGGTGTCTTAGTGTTGGTGGTACAGCTCAAAAAGCTCTCAGCACTTCTCTCCTGTGTGTGTTTGATGTAGGCTCCTGGAGCTTTGTTATAACTGGAATGGGTAGGCCCAGTTTTCTTCATCAGCTGTGCTGTTTTCAGCTGGTATAAAACTACTGGCCTCATGGCAGCGACTGCCTTTTTGCCTCACTGTAAATTGCAAGTGAGTTGAAGTCCTCTGTTGGCTAACGGGGCACCACTGAATGAGGCCAACACAGTGGCTGTGCATTATTCAGCAGTCTGACTGATTTAGATTTAAGTAGTTTCCAGTCTGTAAGCAGGTAAGTAGACCCTGAGGAAAACAAAGTTTGGGTTAGACTTGTTGGCTTGGCTACAGAAGGCAAATTCAAGGGTCTGTACCCTCATCTGGTACATGCAGATCTTCTTATGAGTTTGGCTAGGTAAAAAGCAAAACAAAAAAACACACACACAAAAAAAAAGACGACATGATACTAGCTGGGTTTTCTTACATTTTTTGCTTGATCTTCATGTGAACATGTTTAGTCACATGACAGTGCCAAACTCCCCGCGTACCTCAGGCATATGGATGCAAGTGAAACTGTTGTCTCACACTTACTAGAACTGGGCAAATATATTGGTGGTTCCCATAAGTTTACCTTCTTTTTGAATGCGCTATACCACATCTGAATATTCTGCTCTTTAACAGCAGAACACCTTGACAAAACTTTATAAGTGTACATTATCATTTATTCAAATGAATTCTGAAATACATAATTTTAAAACTCCAGGATATATTGTGTGCCAATACATTTGATAGGTCAAGAGATGTTTTGAACCAATTTAAGAAAGTTGCAGCAAGTGATAGAGTTTCTGATGAGTTCAGCAAGGCAAGCTCAGTCATGCCAGTTTGGTGAGAAAGCTGAACCTCACCCAGCTGTGAGATTTTCCACTGGAACCTCAAAGCATCATGAGCAATTATGTTTGAATGTGGGCAATGATTATAGCTAAAACAGCAAAATACTTGGTATGGGAGAAAAACAATCTACGTAAAGTTAGCTTACGTGTTGTGATTGAAGGGGTTTTCTTCCCTCCCAAGCAAGTAATTTCTGTGTGTGTGAAACATGCCCAGTCTTTGCACGAGTGTCCAAGAGGGGAGGGGGGTTGCTCTCCCAGTTCAGAGCCACCCTGGCTGTCCCTGCCTGGGGAGGCAGCAGAGGGCCGGCACAACCTGCGGCGACGGAGGCAAACACAACTGCGGTGCCAGAACAGCACCGACTGCTTTCAAGAGATGCTGCTTGCATGTAAACACCGTCTGCACCACTAACAGTTTTAAGAGCTAGCCTTCTACAAAAGCAGTAAGAAGGCAGAGCCACCAAGTTTCCCTGTTTTCAAGGCTGACTCCGATGCGGTCCAGTGGTAAAGTAGTCCTCCAGAAAAAAGACTAAACTTCCAGTGCTGGTGTTTACAGCACTTAGAAGTAACGTTTAGAAGAGACTTCCTGCAAATGCAGAGTAATGTAACAAAAGCAGATCTTTGAGGGCTGCCACATTTCCAGTGATTAATGATTTCAATTGAGTGATTACCTACCACGACCAGTTAAGTCCTTCCTTCTAGGTGCAGCTAGAATATTTGTGGGAAATTCCCAAACACCTGTAATATACTTGGCTCTCTGCCAGGGCAATTATGTAGGTACATAAGAGAAATGTTTACAGGTCAGCATCAACAAAGTAATCAAGTAATGGTAATAAGAAAAATAAGAGCAAAGTAGTTATGATTTTGACTTCTATAGTTATGAAGAGTGGGCAGAATTAAAAAACCTGGCTCAATGCATACTTCATTTACAAAACTCTCTTAACTTTCACTTCTTTGGGGTCATCTTTCACATCTTTGGGTCATCATCTTTTCTTTCTTGTTTTCTGTGTCAAAAGCTGTGTCTGAAAATAAGCTCTGTATATTTGTAATAAGAAACATTCATTAAGACTTAAAGTAAATTGAATTCCTATGAAATGGGGAACTGCTCAGTGTAGGTTCATTTCAATGCCTTACTAACATGAGCACTATCAACTATCATAGTATTATCTCAAACGAGATAAAATCACAACTGGTAGACTCCAGTTATACATAAAAATCTCAAATGTCACTTCAAAATAATAGACTATTTCCATGGTTTTAGTTGCAGGAAGAAGGTGAGTGCAAATACTTAAAGATCAGAATTATAACAAAAGCCCCATTTGAAAACAACTAATTTTTTGTTTCATTATTTCTTTCTTTTTTCCACCAGTGCCATTATTTTAAAGTGCTGCTGTTATGCAGTATTACTTGGCAGTAATATGCTTCAGTGCAAAAGCTAGACTTCCCAGTACAGATTTTTGGATGAAGTCTTCTATGTTTAGTGTGTATATATGTTCCATTAGGTATCATTATAGTATTCATGCAACTTCTGATACTTTTGCTTAAATACAGAATCATAGAATCATAGCACCATAAAATAGTTTGGGTTGGAAGGGACCTTTACGGGTCATCTAGTCCAACCCCCCTGCAATGAGCAGGGACATCTTCAACTGGGTCAGGTTGCTCAGAGTCCAGCCTGACCGTGAATGTTTCCAGGGATGGGGCATCTGCCACCTCTCTGGGCAGCCTGCCCCAGTGTTTCACCACCCTCATTGTAAAACATTTCTTCCTTATATCTATTCTAAATCTACCCTCTTTCAGTTTAAAACCATTACCCCTTGTCCTATAGCAGGTTCTTTAGCAGGGCCTAACAGGCCCTGCTAAAAAGTTTGTCCCCATCTTTCCTATAGGCCCCCTTTAAGTACTGGAAGGCTGCTATAAGGTGTCCCCAGAGCCTTCTCTTGTCCAGGCTGAACAACCCCAACTCTCTCAGCCTTTCTTCGCAGGAGAGGTGCTCCAGCCCTCAGATCATTTTTGTGGCCCTCCTCTGGACCCGCTCCAACAGCTCCATGTCCTTCTTGTGCTGAGGGCTCCAGAGCTGGACGCAGCACTGCAGGTGGGCTCTCACCAGAGCGGAGCAGAGGGGCAGAATCACCTCCCTTGACCTGCTGGCCACGCTTCTTTTGATGCAGCCCAGGATACGGTTGGCCTTCTGGGCTGTGAGCGCACATTGTCGGCTCATGTCCAGCTTTTCGTCCATCGGTAGCCCCAAGTCCTTCTTGGCAGAAAACATAGATAGTTTCTCCTTCTATTAAATTATAAATTACCTTTCAGTGAAAGGAAAAATTATGTATCCATGTTAGCATATGTATAGAAAGGGAATAGTTTAAATCTGACATTGAATAGAAAATATACTGATTACATATTCACATCAGATGTACCACAACCACTTGCCTTTCAACCACCATCTCATCAGCTTCCTTCCTGTCAACTCTTCATCACTGAATAGCTTTCCATTGCAACAAAAGTTTCAAAAAAATTTCTCCTAACTGACAAAATATATAAACTTTACTTTCCCCAAAAAATAACTGTACACAAGTGTAACTATTTGTAAGAAAAATGTAGTCATTTGGAAGTGTTCAATATTAAAAGAGCGTATTTACACTGTCTATAGAGTAATTAAGCAGAAAAGCAGATCAAATACATTTGGTAAGTCTTTTCCCAAAAAAGAAAAGTCAATATTATTATTCTTGCTATTGTCTATATTGATATCTACATAATTTTAAAATTGTTTATGTTGTAAATATGGTATTAAGGACTATACTTGCACAGAAATCTGTGTGTTATAATATTTCATCATTAAGGGGGTGATGAGAAAAAGTACATGAGTTTCTCCATATTATTTCAACATATAATGCAAACTTCTAATTTATTTTTTATTACCTTAATAGGTAATTTAATATCAGCTTTCTCCAAATACCTTTTGTTTATGTCTGTAAATTAAGTTACTTACCTTTAATATTCTGAAAATGTTAGTGTCTTGAATATAATTTATGAGTACTAAATTATTACTTTTGCATCCCTTTAGGAGAGCTTTCAATTTATACAGAATAAAATAATTAAAAAAAAAAAGAATACTGTTTCTTATATTCAGTATTTTCTGAAAACAAAATTATGAATTATTATTATTGGACACTCAGTCACCAGTTCAAAACATTCATAACAAGCCATGGCTAAGGTTGCTGACTATGTAATAAATTTCAAGAAGTATACACCTTCTGAAGTCACACTCTAGCTTTCAAAGGTGATATACAACTTCGATTTTTACAAGGCAATGCTTCCATCTTGTATCAAAGATATTAAAAGAATTTGCCATGGAGTGTTTGAACCATTCATGTTGACCTATAACATATCTAAAGACAAAGGACTTCAAAAATATCAATTTTTGGTAGTCTGAATTTGGTAGATGAACATTGAGCTTGTTCTTTTCCAGAGGTGCCCAAGCCCACCATGCCAAGCTGAACTTGGGAGCAGGCACATTAACTGCTCTGTAGAAGATCTGAGCAGGGCTGACCACATGCAGGCCTCACAGCAGAAGACCAAAGCAAGCAGGCATGTACTTAACTAAAATAGTAGCAGGGGATCCTAAGTCAATGCCTTGCCCAGCCTTAGCAGAATTAAGGCCACATTTTTTTTATTTCCTCTGCAACTGCCCTAAATATCAGGTTAATTGGGGTGGATCCACCTTTCCTATTGAGGCTGAGCCCTACTTGGGCAGGAATGGGCAATGTAAGGAATCAAGAAGGAGCTTAGTGGTTAAAGCACTCAGAGTGCCCTAATCCTAATAGCCAGCACCTTCTCTGCTTTTAATTTACGGATTATTTAAGACTAACATATTTCAAATACTAGTTGTGGGCTTGATGCAGATTACAGAGCTTGACCTTCATGAGATAATGGTCCCTTCTGACTTTAAAATCTGTGATAGGTTGATGCCTTTGAATGAGAGTCATATCCTAAATTGCTAAAACTTTTTTTATAAACAAGGTGAAAAGGTAGTGTAATAATTCATGTTTTAATCTAACAGCCTGGGACTGTACTTGATTTAAGTGGGTCTGCAATCAAAGATCGATTGCTGCTTTCTTCCTATTTATTTGGGTTTTTAAATTGTCATGTAAATAAACTGAAATTGCAAAGGAGTTTTAGAAAATCTTTCCTGTAGTCAGCAAAAGCCCTATTTCTAATATATTCCTTTTTTGAAAGAAATGGGCACAGTAACTAGGTTTACATGGTGAATCTATCATTGCAAGACATTTTTAGCTAATATTTATGTCCTGAAAGACTTCATAGAGTGAAAAAAATCTTATAAGAGGATGGGTTTTTTTTTTCTGATAAACTGTAAAATAAGTTCATTAAAGTTTTGGAGAACTGAGATTTTTCAGTATTCTGTGGGTTTATTGTTGAGGGGCAGGAGTGAAGACTTTATGTAAAAGACCTAATGTGAAAAATTACAGAATCACAGAATCGTATGGGTTGGAAAAGACCTTTAAGATCATCGAGTCCAACTGTAAACCTAACATTATGCTTTTTATTGGTTAACAAGAAGCTACATTCTATAATTACATGCTTGTACATACTATCTTCTTAGTTTGAAAGTTTGTTCCAGTGTCAGGTGAATAGGTACAAGAATCACAGTAAGTTAAAGCTGTTTTCTTGCAAGGAAGCAGCCCTATGGTATGGAAATAAGTTTGTTATTGATGTTTCACATAGGCTGCAAGCCTGCACACATACAAGCTCATACATAGTCCATTTTATAATTTATACTTTTTGTATATTATATTCTATGAATATTAATGTAATTTAAATTCAAGCACACTCTTGTCCTCTAGCTTTGAAAGCATTTCTTTCACATGCTGAACTGTCATTGAGATTACTAGTAGTTGTTATGCACATCATTAAATGTTTTCAAGATTAGGACAATTTTTTGGTTAGGGAATTCAAAAAGATTATTTACATATGCTTAACAAATATTCCTATATTGCATAACATATAAAGCTGCATAAGACAGCAGAACATGCGTACGTAGTGACAGAGAGAATTCGTGCTGAAATATCTGCCTTTCTCATCGTGACCTGAATCAAAAAATTAGTAGTGATGACAAAATAAATGTTTACTTGGTACACAACCAGAGTACCTGAAAGTCACAGAGGGACTGAGGAATTTTGAAAATAATTGTATTTCACATTCATATGAGTGGTGTTAACAAAAGTTAAGGGATGAGAAATAAAGTGCCTTGAAATTAGGCACATACAACTCTAGGCTCTGTCTCTTTCCTTGTATTTCTTTTTTCACTGTTAGAAAAATATGAATGTGTGAAGAAGTTTATGGTTATCTGCCATGCTGTTGTCACTTGTAAATTAGAAATTACAGGCAAGAACTAATAAGTGTTAATAGATTTTCAATTCAAAAATAGGCAAGTACACTATCAATGTAATACTGGGAGGAGTATTTGATCAATAATCTAGCTGCCTTATTGGATAGGCAAGAGCTTTCTTTTTAGAAAACTAGTGTCACATTATCTGAATATTGTAAATGAAGCAAATAGTTTTACTTTTCATGTAAACAAGATCATTGGAGATGTTATGCACAGCACAAAACTTAGAACTTCCTTTTATCTAAGGATAAATGGGAAAATCTGTAATGAGAAAATTATCTCTTTGTACCCTACTAACCCACACTTGCATTGTATTTAGTTAAAGCACGGGAGTTCAGAAACTGAAGTCAGATTACAGTTCTGTTCTTGCTCTTTATAACATTTATCTGCTTATATACTTGGTTGTAAGTAAGCAGTTAGTATACTTAAATTTGCACCTTTTTCCAAAAAGGACATGTATTCTTATACAAAAATAGTCTCATATGCTCCCTGATCTCTGCATGATAGGAAGTAAAAAAAAAAAAAAATGGCCTTTGGGTTCTTCACTCACCAAGGGAAGGGAAGAAATGCATGTATCCAGTACTGAAATCAGGGAACTATACATACTATGTTAAAAGTTTTTGGGATAACATTTTTTGGGAGATAGTGATCCCAGGCGTGAGACAGAGCCACACAGGAATATCTACCCTGTCCCCTGGGAAAATGTCAATTACACTCTGTCTTTGAAATAATGTTGAAGAAGTTATTTCTTATTAATCAGTGTTACATATTAAATATTTAAATGTATGTCATCAAATTATATAGCTGTATTTCAGGGTCAGATTATTGTCCATCTCAGCAGGTGTACAGCAATTGGCTATATTTAAAAATAACACCTTCAAGAAAGGTGTCCTGTACTTGAAAAAAACAACCTTCAAGACGATAGAAATCTCCACCTGTGACCCTCATGAAAATAAGTATTTTTATTGTATATTCCCATTACAGCTGTTTATCTTGGCAAGTAGAAGAGTATTGTAACACTCGTCTGTACTAGTCCATTTATGTTAACGCTCACATATGCACATCAACATACCCACACACACTGAACTTACTTGCACATATGCAGCAGAGTGGTTAGAAAGTGGTATATGAAGGTATGCCTGTTACATTATACGTCACCTTGTATATTAGGACTTTTCAAAACACAGGTGTAGTTTGTGGCACATCCACCAGGATTTCTAAATGTCCATTTTATCCAAAGTGTTACAAATCCTTATGAAAAGTGCACAATGGTTTTAAATAAGTTTTGGGTGGATTACCTCAGATTTCCAGAAAAACAATCTTTTGAATTTTGAATCTTAAGAATAATAAATACAGATGTTTTTTCACTTTTGTTCTACGGGCCAAGTCTGATAGATATTCAATAAGAATTTTGCCTAAGAAAGAGACAAAAGTAAAATTTCAGGATTTGCCCTGTTTCTTGACTTTGTGGTTAGTGGTTCGTTGCCACATACGTTCTCCCAGTTATACATTTAGCTGTAGTTAAGTGTGCAAATCTACTGTTTCTTCTGGAACTGGGATTTTTCAAAGTAAATAGGATTGTGACATTAAATTCAGAAAGCAGAGTCCATTCTTTCAGTCATACTAACAGTGGCTATGAAAGTTTTAGATTAAAAAATGTATTGTCTCATCTGCTTGAAAGTGTACAATTCCCCGTCTCCTTTCTCCCATTTCTCTCTCATTCCCCATTTCCACACTGATTTCATTACACTTCTTACTTCTTCACATGAGCTCTGGTATGCTTGGTGCTTGGTGCCCTTGGAGGTGTCAGTCCATAAGCAGTAGACTCGTAGCCATTCTCTTTTTTAATAAATTTAACCTGACACCAATGGAAAGCAGATACAAGGCTAAGAAAATGTAAAGGCTAAACTATTCTAGCAAACACTTTGTGCCTCTAAACTGTTGGTGGGGAAAGACTGCTTTTCACGGGGCAGAGTCTGTCAGTGGACTTGTGCTTTGTCCAGGAGATGCTCTGTGGGGATCTCTCAGAGGCTGGCAGGGAGCCAGTCCTCTCTTCATTGAAGTTTGTTGGCATTCTCTTCGAAGTCAGGAAAAGTTTGGCTGTCTTTGTCAGGAGAAGGAGTATTTGAGTGCTCCTTCTGCGTGATAGCAGATGTGATTTTTCCTTTCACTCGAAAACTGGGATGCCGCTTCTGCAGCCGTTCTGTCCCCAGCTACCTTCTCTAGTGCAGGACCAGAGCCGTGTACCACCTCAGAGTAATCGTGCCACATGTTTCAGTGAGACTAATTATAGCTCCTATAAGCTGTTTGCGAATGCTCTTGTGATATCTCAGAATACAATTCTGTACCATTCCCCCAAAGGAATTTGGACCAGAGGTCTGATCTAATTATAACCGAGCTCATTAATTAAGTCAGACCACATCAATACTTTTATTTTGTAAAAAAATTAAGGCAGCAGCCACACCTTCCCCTGGGTAGCAGTGCATCTCCTAAAGCCTCCATCCCAGGCAACAGGCAGTCAGGTGAAATCCTAACATGACTCACGTGCTCTTGCAATTGGATTATTCACTGTAGGTGTAGTCACTGTACAGAAGCTTGCTTTGCCTCTCACTTCTGCAAGACCAGATTTTGAAATGGTAATAGTAGTATGTACATGCCAGAAATATTTTATCAGATATTTCAGATTCGTGAGGAAATTTCATCTGTTGTAGTATTTCCTAATTGTGTTTAATACTTTAAAGCTTTTGATCTTTTTATTTCATATCAAGGTTCAGAAAAATAATTAGTTAACTCCTGTATGGTTTCAAATATTAGGTCTGCAAACTCTCACGTATCTCTACTAAAAGGAACAACAGACAAAACAAGCTCAGTGACTCCTGTATTACTTTATTTATCTCTCACAGATCCAATTTTATTCACAGATCGGTAGGGTCTACCTAGACCTACTTATATGGAACTACCAATATATGTTTTCCTGTTAATTATGACCAACAATTTTGGACCAACTACAAACTTTTTACAATATATGCATGAGATCAAGAAAGATACATGCTTTGGAAAAACTGTCTTGAACTTCCCATTTAAATAGCAATCTTATTTCTCAGTTGCTAGCCGTGAAGTCACTACTCACTAATCAGTAGAATTAAACAACCTGGTAAACAGTCTGTGTAAACAACTTCTTTGCAAGAAAACATACCTTCTGGCAACACAGCTTCTTTAAGACAGAAATCCTTCTTGAAAATCTTGATTATACATTTTCTTACTAAAGTAGGACTCTTAAAGCATCTGTAAGTCATGCACGTTGAAGTACAATAGTTTGAAAATAACAGGTGAATTTTCTTCTAATTCATAGGGTTCTAGCCATTTTCAAGGGAAGTTGAGGAATTATTTTATAAATATTAAAATATTTATTTTTAAGATGCTTGCTAGCTTCTATCTCCCATTGTCGTACTGCTTTCAACGTCAGAGCGTACAATCCTAGTTCCACATCTGTCAGGCATGGCAGCATGCCTTTATTCCGTTGGCTTTGTGAAGAAGCCTCACAGTTAGCTTCAGACAGCGATACAAATTAAATATATTTCATATGTACCCTTAAGAAGACTTAGTAAGACAACTTTCCTTAAAAAGGCCTCTGATATATGTTATGTTATTATCATAAATTTCCAGGCATAGGTTGCTTTTCAAATTTTACATTCACAGACACACACACATCCCCCCGCCAAACCTAAACCCAGCTTTCCCACGTTGTTACAGAATTGCACAGAGAAAAAAACGGTAACAGAAATCTCAAAGTTTCTCCGTGTAACACTGCCAGCAGTCCGCTGTCTCTCTGTCCCTCACCTTCCTTGAACCCAGCCTGCAGGGGTCTGTTCACCTGCTGCCTCAGCCCCCTGTGCCCCCTGCCCCCAGCTCCCCTGGAAATCCACCCTGAGATCCCCATTTTGACTGGAATCAGACTCCCCTCTAGTGAGCCAGAAAAGAGGTGTCAGAAAGTGATGCAATCTCCTGGCTTTCTCCTATAGCGATTATCCCTGTTCCCCAGGTCACTGTGATGGAAATTGTGCATCTCTCTCTCCCTGCATATTGGGTGTGTTTAAAAAAAAGGCTCAGCGTGGGAAAAACAAAGAGAGCAACACAGGGATATGGGAAAGTCCTGGAAATGTGGGGCTCACCATGCTCAGCTTTTGGTTTACTGCAGGGAGCTCAGCGTTGCAGGGCTTATTCAGGCCTGTAGGGATGGAATGCAACTATGGAGACTTGATGCCTTCCCATTGCCAAAGTCCCAGTTCCAGCCTTGGGTAATTGAGAGACAGTCTTTGCAGGATGACATGAAGCATATTATTTATGCATAAGTATGAAATCGGAGTTTAGGCTGGGTTAGAAAGTGACTGGGAGAAACTGAAATGTGCAGGCAAGCGTTGTGTTTCTTGGCATGGGACCTGAGCTCAGCGTAGAAGGTGATCCATTGGTGGTTTTTATTTTTATTAATTGCATAAATGGAAAATAGGTTTGAGCCCATTTAACTCTGTTTTCAAAACAGTTTGTGTGGTTAAACTAAATATAGAAAATGCTTGATTGTCTGCTGTTATGGATACTTTGTCAATGATAGAGTGATTTGCTCTTGCAACGTCAGAGTCCGTTTGCTCTTGCTTTTCTGCTGCAGACTTGCAGAAACGGCCCCAGTTCTTAAGGGAGAGACCCAGGCTGGGTCAGAGTGCAGTAAGGATGTGTAAGGCCGCTTGACAGAACTGGGGCGTATGCTGCAGCTGTGGTTGCTCCTCCTTAGCCCTGTGTTTGAAGCACCGTCTCTGCCAGGTCCATAGCTTCGCAGGATTATGCTCTGGGGCTGTCTTGGCTTGTTTCGTTTTGCTCAGGGGAAGAGACTGTACTCGTCATTTGGCAATGTGGGTATTGTTTGTCTTCATTTCCAGAGCCATTAATTGAATCCTGTATTTTTTTCAGCATTTCTTCTTCACTTTTCATCCTCCTTTTATTTTTTTCTGATCTGATTTGAAATACCAACACGGTTCCTTTGAAAATCTGTAAAAAAAAAATTAATCATTTCCACCCCACAATTCATTTTTTTCTACAGACACAGTATATTGTGGGAAATGCAAATGTTTACTAGGTTCTATTCCCTTCCTTTCATTGGCTGCAGTGTGAAGTAAACACTTCATGTGTGTCTTTGTGTATCCTCTGAAGTGCAGAGACTGAATGATGTGCTGCTGGTCATGCTGAATTATTTCTTTGTTGTTTTGTTTTTCACATGAATACCAAACTATAACAATGAATAAATCTCTATAATTATTAGCTGAAATATCAGCTTTCTAACCGTGGTCTGAGTGGCACCAGAGAAGAACAATTTATTAAAGTGTCTTTGTAGTTTTTACTTTTTTTCTTCTTCTGTTTTCATGGATTATTTTTTGTGTCCTTTTCATCTGTGTCCTTTTGAAGACAGCTGTGTTAAAATGCATAATTTAACAGGTTCCTACGTGCTTTCCTGATACTAACTGCATTTCAGTCATGACAGCTTTTTGTAAGGGTTAAGCTTTATATTGACGTCCAGTTATGATTTACAGTTATGTTATTTCATAGAGTATTTCTTTCAAAGTATCTAAAGAAAGCAATAAAATTTTGAAAATCAAAAGCCAAGATTGCAAGTGTATCTTGTAAGCTAGTACACTATACAGCATTGTATACCTTATACCAGCATAATGGTACATACCATTATACCCTTCACCCAACTTGTAAATGTAACAATAGGTATGTGCTTCTGCATGCATGTGTTCTGTTTCTCATACGTTTCCAACAAAATACATTTCAGGAGATTGATTATTATAGTTCAGTATTTCTCTTAACTAGGGGATTTCCTTTCTTAATATCTCTGTACGCCTTTAAAATTAACCTAAGTGACTCGATTCATCATGTAAAATTAGTTTGCTAATAAAAAATTAAAAAGTGAAACGATACTGTCAAAATAGCAAGCTATATATTTTCTTTCTGATGTTACACAACTCTTTTGGCACTGACTCACCTGACATGTTCATTGCTGCTACTGCAATATTATCTAAAAAAAAAAAAAAAATCAAAATCAATTCCTCATGCTGAGAAGGTAGGAGATTGTAACCAGAAAAAAATCACAGGTTTAGGGTTTTTTTTTTTAATGGGTTTATTATAGGGGGTTATAAAACAAAGCTCTAAAACACTAACTCTAAAGTAATGTCATAAATGTCATGACACAAAAACCAAGAATTGTGGTGAGCATTATATTTTGAGGTGAAAAAGTGATTTATAGATGCTGTATGAACTAGCAGTGCTTTAAATGTTTAGTAACAAATTCTAGCTGCCACAGCAGCCAACGCGTGGCTGTGCATGTCACATCTGGGTGGCCCTGGGAGCACGTGCAGGTTTGCAGAGTCCCATGTCCTAGCTGTTCAGCAGATTTTCTGTGACAAAACCCAACCAACACCTGAAGCATCACATGGCCCTTGGGAAGAGGGTATGTTCTGTACATTCTCGTGTGCCATACTGGCCACCAGACACAGCCTGTCCCTTCTAAGTAGGAACAGAGAATGAATTCACAGAGTAAAGAGAGCTAAGGCAAGGGCTAAGGAGCGTGTAAGCGCCATTGCACATCTGTTGAGGAAAGAGCTGGTTTAGGACTGCCCTGCAATTTTAGTCTTTCGTTTCTGGAAAAGTCTGGTTTCTCTGCAGTTACTCCAATTTGGCCTGCAGGTTGTAAATAGAAATGGTTAGATTAGAGCAAATTAAAACTCTAACCATGCAATCCTTTCTAGTTTGTAGCACGGCAAAAGCTATAAACTCAGGAACTCATTTGCCAGCCCAGCTGTGAGCTAAAAGGAAAGAAATTTAGGTCACAGGAAATCATCATTTTTAGATATGAACTACTAACGCACACATCAATCCTCATCTCCCGTATTTTGTGAAGGTCAGCGGCCTCCCCAAACCTCCTAAACATTCAGAATTCAAAGTTCTTTCAGAATAAGATTTTGAAGAAATTTTGCACGACAGTATTTCTTCTTGGAACAAGTTTTCTTTACCTGTGAATCGTGAGCTTTAAATCTCCTTCTAAATTCCACCTCCTTCAGCTAACCTTTTTGACCTCCTCTGTCTCTCTGCATCTATTCCTGTGCCTAATCCTTAAATTGTTAGTGTTGCAGTTGTTCAAAATAGGCTCCAAATTTCTTAGGGCGGGAACCTTGTCTAAATTTGTATTTGTAAAGCACCATCCACACACTCTGCACCTGGGGCACTATATGGACAGTAAATGATCATGAATCTTCTTACTGAATAACAGATGTGTCTAAAACTCTTTTTCAGTGTACTCATTTGAAAAAAAAACAGCTTTTAAAGTTTACAATAAAGGTTATGATTGGCACATAAACATTACTGATACCAAAGATATTTAAACGTTATTTCTTTTATCAATAAGAAGTGGAATTCAAATTTAATGACTGCAAGCAGACTTCACTATAATTACCATTTACCTTTCAAAAGCATTTATTTTTCTAATTGTGTTACTACTACCATAAGGTAAGGAGGTATTGTCATAAAAATGTCGTATTTTTAAACATAATTTGAACTTCACAAGGACAGGAAGTTATTTAAATCAAGTGTTTTGCCTGGGCCTACAGAAAAAAAAATACACACCTACCGTTGTTGGTTATATACCCTTATAACTCCACAAAATTTCAATGCAATTACTCTTGATTTGCACTCTGCTGTAAGAAACAGTCATGTCACGTTTTTCCTCAGGAAATCGCTGGGCCAAAGATTGCTGTAGGCTGTATGAGCTCGCTAGGAACGTGCCACTACATACCTGCCTTGTTCATATACGCTTCCCTGGATCCATTATTGGCCATTATCAGAGAGAGGGAACTGGGCTAGCTGCGGTTTGATTCGGTACAGTTGCTGTTACAGCCTTAGATGTCTGTGGAGGACTTAAGCTCATCCTATAAGATGCAGACCAAACAAGTAAAATTAAGGCAATATAACTGTTGTTTAATAATCATTCCTGATACTTTTGCAAGAACCAACATGATTTAGAAGACTTGTTTCCATAGACAAAAGCCTGGAGATACTCTTTCAGTTTTATCTGACCTGCTGCAGCAAACCTCGTTGGATTTGATTCTAATCTCACTTACTTTGCAAATGAGAAGCAAACGTCATGGAAATGAATGGAATGTCATAAAACTGGATTTTAAATTAGAATTGGGCCAATAACACTGTTTTAGAGGATTGTAACACAACTGACTTCAAAGACCTCCCTATGACCTAAATGTGAAGATAAGGGGACTTGGTTTATTGACTTCATTTGAGATTTTAGCTTGAAATTACTCAGAATTTAGCATTTTATTTTTACTTCTAATTCAGATTTTAATGCAACCTAATTACAGTCCTATAAAGATGTGTAAAATAGGATGAAAAGCACAAAGGTGGATTCAACATGCAAATACCGAGGGAAAGCCAAGTTTCTCCAGCTCTGTTAAAAGGCATAGATCTCATATTTTGTGGCATTTACCAGATCGTACAGAGCTTGGCAAAGTTCATGTAGCTTTGGTGAACATCTGCTGTGAGCTGTAATCTGGGGACAATGTGGCTGCCAGAGCTCAATTTCCAACTTGTCCTGAGGCTGCCTTATGCTTATATATGCCCCACCTACAAATGTGCTACAAAAGGCTAGTACTTATGAGTGACGTTCAGTCAGCATTTTCACACGATTAACTTGCCAATTAAAAATGGGCTTGGTACTGAGTTTAGAAGTTAACTTAGATACTCCTAGCTTGCGCAGAGAGTTGCTTTCAGGCAGGGTGAGGCTAAGTCTGATTTTGTAGGAGATGTCACGCCTGCTTGGAGAGAGACGCCGTGACTCGCCGGGGAGCTGATGTGGCCTCGGCCAGAGTACTCGCTCCCTTCAGCCCTCTTCCCTGGATCGCAGCCAGAGGCAAAAGCACCGCTGAGATAGGAGCGTGACCTTCATCCAGCCAGTGGCTGCAACTTTGCCCAGTGCCTCCTCTTTGTTTACTGTGGTTTCTTTCACATCCTCAGTATTACTGCTGTACCTTGGCATACTCTACTACATAGGATGGTTTCAGAAAAAAATAATTTCCGTCATCCATTTAAATTCTTTAAAATAATTACTCTGGGCATAGCTTAATTACATGTTGTTTCCACTGTAAGAGGAAAACTGTATGTGTCTGGAATTTGATGACTGTAGAGTGCAAGAAAGAAGATTTACAGTGTTTTAACTATATTAATTATATATATTTTATACTACCAGAGAAGACAGAAGGTACCACAAGGATGCCTTTCCTCTAGGTGACGTAGAGACAGAACAAAACAACAGCTGTTTGTCTTTGGAAATGTACCTCTGGGGGGTTTTTTGACAGGAAAATGCTTATCTTGGAGATCAAAAACATGAAAATATCTGAAAAATAATAAATTGTTCAGATGTGGTGTTGCACATGGAAAATGCACACTTCAATCTGGAAACAAATTGGTTATTGTATGTATCTATACATATATGTAGATATGTGCAAATAATTGTGATAATTGAGAATACAGATGTTTGTCATTTACACATATTGTGTCTGATATTTGGCTTGTGTATTTACACATTAACATGTGAGATGTTGCAACATAAGGGGTTACTTTCTTGACTTCCTCATGTAATAAACACAAAAATGTTTGGATAATCAGAAAACAGAGCTTGATTATTTTAAACAATTACAACAATTACTTTTGGTCTGTACTAATATTCTGAATTAGTCTAAATAATAATGAAGAAAATTATATTTCCCTATCACTGTCCAAATCAAATAGCAATACAAGTTCTCCCAGTGGCACTCATGTAGATAGCACTCGTCAACACCTCCTACTCTTTGCGATCTCTTCAAGGGCCTTATCTTCTGTACAAGATGAAACTTGATTCATTTACATTTTCCCTTTTCAAAGCAACAAGTAGTAAAAGCCAGAAACTCTCTGAGACCTACATTTTTCACGTTCCCTGTCACTGTCATTCATGCCTTCTTACTTAAGTTAGCCATAAAAAGCGTATTTTCCAAAGGAAATAAATAACACTCTGAAGAAACTCCCCACAGATTTGTCTCTGACCATCTCACTACCTTTGCTTTGTTTAGCAACATGCTCCAGAGCTTTTCAGTGGAGGTATGTTTTTTATGCTGTTATTGCATTTTCTGCATTATTGATTCTTCTGTAATACAAAAAACCAATATGTCAGCAGACATATTCTAGTAGCTATTCCAACCAGTTACTTTATTACTCTCATAGGTTTATTTTTTTTCTCCAAAGATTACATGTTGTTATTCTTAATCAAACTGTGGAAAAGGTCCATATCATTGAGCCTTAAAGTACCTCTTTGGCTCCTGGGGGAAATGATTTATCTTTTGTTTAAATAGGATTTTCATTTTGCATATCCTGCCCGAAAGTTTATTTACCATTTTAAAATAATGCAGATAATTCATAGAGACAGAGACCTAATAGCAGCAAATAACATTCAGTGTCAATTCATACAGATTAACTGGTGTAGACAGAAACAAAAATGAAAAAGTGTATGTAAACCTGGTATGGTGAGGCAGGCTCCCTGCATACCAGACTTCTCAGCTCTGAAGTTCATACAATGGTTTAAGCAAAAAACAAGGTCCTATAGTTTTTTCTTTGTTGACAATGACATTTGGGAGCTGACTTCTCTCTATTCATTACATTGCTTCTGTTCACCAGTAAACTACAGAAGGCAAATGCACCCCATCAAAAACAAGTTCTTCAGTTAGCATCTGTTGGCAGGCGTCTCTGAAGTGAGTGGTGCTGTGCCTGGGGTGTCACTCAGCAGAAACGCTTTACCTGCCTTCTTCAGCACAGCCGGATTTTTAAATTAATCGTAGAAGGCTGCATTAACCACACCTTCACGCAACACCTTTCTCCTTCGTCAATATTTGTGATGCTATCTTTTTTTCAGTCAGTCTCACTCCATGAAACACATTCACTGACCAAAGTCAATCACGTATGTTTGATTTGTGTATCCAGTGACGTATCCAAGGCTGAGCTGGCTTGAATATTTTATTGGTTTGCAAGACTATGTAATGATGTCTCAGAGATATATCCTGATTAGGAATGATACTTAAATTGCCTCATACTTCAGAGTTCTTAGTTTTAAAACACTTAAAATAGGAACCTTAGTCTTGTAAACCATCCTACACTAGCTACAGGCAATTGGCTCACTCCAAGGGAGCACCAGTTGTACTCCTTCCATGTATAACAACTGTGGGTTTGAGATCATACAAACTTGACTACTAACTTTTGTTTTGAAAATGTGTTAGTAGGCCTGGAAATGAATAATAACAGGGGAAAAGCAGATCACAATGAATTTAAGGTAATACAGGATAACAGTGATATATTTTCAGTGATTAAATAACCTGATAAAACTATTGCATTCTTTTTGTAAGAGCCCAAGAGTGCCAGGGATTTAATGAGCACTTAGCATCTGCTTGACATTCAAAAGGCTGACACATTCAAGCAAATCTTTGTCCTCATTGTCTCCGGTCTGACTAAATGGCGATAAAATGGTCAGCCCAGAGTTGACTTTCATAATATAAGGCTATAAAAGACCTTTACAGGGTCACTGAGTCCAGCTCCTTGTTGTTGTAAGCAAAACATCAGAGATGTCCTTTCCCCAAAGTTATCAAGTTCCCATCTCCTAATAATTAGATGTGTTATTGGCTGTCCTTTAATTATAACCTCAGTGACACTGCAGAAAACTGATCCCTTCTTTGTTTACATTGCTTTAATTCATGGAAAAGTAGTACACCTTTGGGTGGAACATGCACGGGTTCCTCTCCTTTAGTTGATGTAATAAACCTCTCCTATTACTTACTGTAACAAGATGTAGTTAAAGTGTGTATTACAAGACCATAGGATTCCTGCTATAATTTGTGGAAACGGTGTATGCTGAGCAATTAGAATATTTTTGTAATAGGACACTGATTCATTGTAACACAGCTTTGTAAAGAAATACAAATAAGAAGATAAAACAATGACTTTTTATTCTTAATATTAAATCATTTCTTCACAAATCACTGAAGCTTTTTACAAGACAAAGCCAGAAAATTGTCCTTGACCCCAGATATAAAATAGTCACCTTTAAAGGGAGACTGCCTTTCCAGGTGAGAGGAAGGTGTTGCTCAGAGGATCTCTGTCACACAGATAGGCAGGACAGACCTTGAAGAACTTCAGTCCTCCTTGGCCAACATTAGGGAAAAGCAAGATTTAGGGTATATAAGCAATTTTTGTTGGTCTATTTGATTTTCCTCTAAAAATGTGGTTTCTGACTGTGAGGGTAAATAGAGGTTTGAATTTAAGAAATCGGAGATTCCTAAAGGAAAAAAACATTCTTTCCGATTTCAGTGAGGCTGGCTTGGTGTGTGTGTTATGTTCCGAGGACTTGAGTGGCCTGGAGTAGCAGACTTCCAGTCTTCGACTGTGTGATGAAAATGGCATAAAGCCTGACAGCTGTGAGGTGCCTCAAAGTGACCAGAATGGGACAGAGGCAAAGATTTCCCACTTCTGGCTTCCATGATTTGGGACTCTTTCAGGGATCCCTCTAAAACAGAAATTGAGTGATCTGGCTTGTCTTCCAGTCATTATCACTTTGCTTTGAATTTCCCTCTTCCTTTTCTCTTTACTCAATCTTAGCTGAATCTGAGGTGGAGGGGGAGTTTCCATCCCAGTATTAGCTTTTTATATGATCAGCCGCATTTATTCCTCGTTTCAAACTTTCAGGCAGGTTTGGTCACCTATTTCCCTACTTTCCAAAGTCCTCTTCCTGAATCGTTCTTGCTGTTTTCCTTTCTCTCAACATCATTGTATGGGTCCCTTTTCCATAGTTTGTTAAGCTCAGGCTCCTTCGCTGCTAACATGATTTACCCATCCATTTGCAGGTCTGGTTCCCTTCACTCCCCTTCCGCACACTTGCTCTGCTTCACTTAATCATCTGTCTCCTAATTGATCATTTCATCTCTTTGTGCCACCTGTTACTGGAAAGATCTCTTACTCTTTTCCACCAACCCCCCCCCTCAGAGAGCAGGGCCCACCTCTGCCTTCAGATGATTCTTTCACCTTCTATTTTCCCCCTAGCCCAAAAGTCACTAATTTCTCATAAACTAGTGCTTTCACTGGTCTGATTTGTGACTTTTTTAGAATAATGAAACATCCTTCTTGATTGAAAAAGAGGCTTTGATGTTACAACTTTTGGCAGGAGGGATGTTTTTGGTGGGCAATATGCTTAACACAAAATAAAAGATCGCTTTGTTGCTGGGGTTTATTTTGATGACAGCAGTTTTTTCTGCTTGACAGTTTGAGGCAGTGTACTGTATTACAGCTGGTCCATTGTTTTGTTTCCTTCATTTTTGACATAATGAAAAACCACAGAAAATGGTGAGGTAATGTAGAAAAAAATAATTTTATTAGAAAATGTTGTTAATTAGATTTTTTATGTTTAAACATTCCTTTTTTGCAGAGAGCGGCATATGCCCATCAGGTAGAACTGTGCATTAATCCATCACTCCGTGTCGGTTATGAAATATTGGTGAGGCTAAAACAGAGGTTATTTTCTGAGCTGCACAGGACACTCAGTCTAGGATTAAAATCAGAAAGTAAAACTATTGCTGGATACATGTAGTAATAGCAAAGCAAACCACCTGTATCTCAGAGATTCTCTGATGCATTTTTATGTTTTATGCTATCATGAGAGTTGCTGGTGTACAAGTCTGCATGCAAGTCGAAGTAGGTTACAACCTTCAAAATTAAGATGCTCAGAAGCTAGCTGTTCGGTTTTGATTCTCTTTCTTGTTAATTTATGTTATTCTATTGCAAATGGGCTGGATCTTAACTTATGCTGTCTTTATAGTTGGATAGTATGAGCGAACTACTAGAAAAGAAAAGGCGCGTTAGAGAAGTGACTCCTTACCAAAGTGTGGTTTCTTTGGGCGGTGAACAGCCCTTCCCCTCCAGCACCTCCCAAAGAGGCTAATACATGGTCTTGTCCCACTTATTGCCCCCTGGAGCAGTCAGGAGTCTCTGATTAGCCCAGCCGGATTTCTTTGATGCTTCCTACTGGGTCATTTGGGGACCTGTGCGATGTGGCCCAATGACAGGAGAAGTGCCAGGAAAGGAACTGCTGTTGATGGCGTAGCAAAGTGTTGTTAAGCCCAGCTGACACCTAGTTTCACTTATTCCATTACTATTGAATAGATGTCCTTGTCTGTTTGCTACTCTTGATTTTTACTCACTGTTACTGAGACAAATACTTCCCTCTTCCTCAAAGAAAGTAAGAAGCAAAGGAGGCATGAGCCCTTTGCTTTCGTTTATGCAAAAGTGTCATAACTTTCCCGTTGACATCTGTGTGTTTTGCTGGCTGGATTCACATGTCCTTTATAAACCTGCTTAGTGTGGCAGTGAGCCCACACCAATAACCCACTTATATTACTCAGAAAACGTCCACATAGTCTGTCCCCTTTTCCATCCAAAATATGGAATTCCAAAAATTCCAAAGTATGGAATCATCAGATCAGAGAGATGAAGTTAACCCTGAGTTTAAAACTACTCTTGATTTTGCAGTCTATCTGAGCACTCCAGTTTTCCGCCTACAACTGAAGGGTTTTTTCACCTGCCAGATAAGTAAAGCAGATCCACCAGAACCAAATAAATACTTCTGCATACAGTGTTTCATTGAGGTCTGTCAATGGCATACCCAAGGTTTGAAATTTTTATCATAAAATTGTCAAGTAAAACACGTACTTAACTGTCATATTTCATGATTCAGACCCTGCTCAATTACAGAGTATATTTCGCTAGATTTTCAAGCAGGCTAATAATGTAAAACAGGTCCATATAAAAATTAACAATACTACCTGTATTACAAGTCAAATTCCTCAACCTATAATTGTCTGCCTTCCCAGTCCTTATTACATACTTTGTGCATTTCCTTTCAGTTTTAAATAGATAAGTGTATGGTTATAAGCAGGTAATGACTTTGAAAAATATATTAAAGCACTTAATTTCATTGATAGCGAAAGATAATCCTGTAATGTATTTTCATAGCAATGTTAAAATCTCTTAAATGTTTTCTACCATAATGGAAGACTTGGTAAAAATAAAATTGAACATTTCAGCTACAAATATTTGGACTACTATTTTATGTTTTCTTTCATTTTTAAATGCAGATCACAACTGTATTCATTCATATTATATTTATATTCTGACAGACTAGCTGCGATGTTCTTTGGGAACTAATCTTGAGAGACAAGCTTGTAGTTATTGGGTGTGTACCCAAAAAGTACAGATGCACTATATAAATATTCATGATGGTCAGTTAATAAACAAAGAACATGAGAATAACTGTGCTGGATCAGACCAAGATGATGGATAAAACAGGATATCAAGTGAAAAATTATAAAAACAGGGCAAGTGAGTAGTGATACTTCTCCCAAGCATTGCAACAGACTGATTATTTGCAACTTGGGGAGTTCATGAGCACTGTGTATTCTGTGACCCTATAGATCTTTCTTCCATTAACTTCTCCAGTTTGTCCTTCAACCTGTGCAAACTTTAACTTTCACGAAACCTTTTCACAAGTAGTACTTAGCCTTAATACATGCTGCATGAAAAAAACACCTCATTTTGTTTGTTTTGAATCAACCACCTATAGATTCATCTCATGTAACTACTTCTGCTATTGGGAGAGACAATGAACAACTGATGCTTATTCACCCTTCCCATGCCACTCCCCATTTTTTATGACTTTATCACATATCCCCTCAACTGTCTGTTTTCCAAGCTGAAGTTTCCTAGCCTGTATAATTGTTCCTCCCATGGAAGTCATTCATACCTTTGATCATTTTTATTGCCCTTCTCTGGATCTGCTACAGCTCTTCCATATCCTTTTTTGAGGTGGGAGGATCAGGACTGCACAAAACATTCATTATGTAGGGACAAAGCAGCACCCTGATAATCAGAAGAAATATTTCTCAAATAATTTCAGTGTTTACATTTATTAAAACATCTAATTCTCTCAATTACCTATTACAAGTCAGGATTTGAAATTCAAGATTGACTAATGAATACTGCTTTTGGCATAGCAAATTCAAGTTTGTTTTTAAGTGATACAGCTCCAGGCAAGCATATGTTTGCAAGCTGAGTTTGACTATGCTGAAACCAGACAACATAGATCCAGTTCTACCTTTGAATGTTTAGATAATAATGAGTCATGCTAATATAGGCTGTCTAGAACAGTTCAACTCCAGCTCACTAAGGAATTTATTATAAAATATATTAAACAGGGGCATAGACACAAGTGAGTCATAGATGTTAACAGACCAGAGCAGTCCAATGTACTAACAAGCAATGCAAGTAAGATATGTCTTCCTAAAGGTGTCCATGCTGTGGTGATAGCTCAGCTGGGACCACTTGTCATATGGTATAAAAGTGCAAGGTATACAGTGAAAGAGCACACCCTGAAAAAGGACACCAGCCCTGCCCCTTTCTCATATTCTGCTGCAGTTTTTCAAAAAATTATTTAGTGGAATTTCATCCCAGACATCTGACAGGCCATTTATGAACGTAGACAGGGGATGAACTGGCCTGAATCAGCTCTTTCTGTATGTAAGTGATGGGAGAATTCGACTCTATTTTTTCTTGAACTTGCTATAATTCTATTAGAATTATAATTTACAGGCATATTTTATCCTTTTTTGGTGCTATAATTATAATTCTGTTTCAGTTTTTTTTATTTGAGGAACAGAGATTTCTCCTATAAGTTACAATGTTCTTTTAAATTTAAATATTTCATCAGGTTATTCTAAACATGGTACTTTAATCAATTTAGTCAATTCATTCTTGATTATAGTATCACATGACCTACTCAGCAGTACAGAGACGTTTCAACAGATAGGCACATCTTTCTTGAATAAAACCAATTGCTGCTTATATTTTACAAGATTGTTTTTACTTTAGGCATTATTGTGTTTCTTGGATTTATTACTGGATTGTTTTGCAAAATTAAAGCTATGGCAGGTATTTTTTTACTATTTTCCTTTAATTATGCATAAGTTGTAATTCTATAACAAGCTTAAGAGTTCATTCAGGGAGTCCAAAGTGAATACATATTTTAATGAGCATTCATTTATTTCTATGCATTACTTAGAAAATTAAAGCAATGAGAAAAAATGTTGTCAGTTCAACATTATGACTGTAAATTTGAATAACACAATGTAAAGATGTTTGAGGTTCACATTTCATATCATATCAATTTCTAATTTGGAGTATTTGTGTCTTTTGTCACACTGCTGTGACAAATAAAATATTTCTCCCAACCTGTGCATTCAGCAAGAAATAAATTAATTAAACAATACCACAAAAGCTTGAATTTCGTTATTTCAGACCTGTGAATTAACCAGACACAACAATCTCAGTATAAGAGACCATATGCTGCGCCTGAGAAAACTTTACCAAACTGGCACATTTCTTCAAAAATATCTGGAGTCAACTAACAAGTTTTCTCCAAATAAAAGTTTACCGAAAAATTACTGAAAGGCTCTTGAAATCACCCTGAAACTTCAGAATACATTATCACTTACAATTTTTAAGTGTGTAATGGAGATTTATACATCTTCTATGCAGTAGTTTCTTTCCTGCTGAACAGGTTTGCGTTGCCATGAGTACTCCACCCATGCATATATGAAAGATTAGCAATGAAAAGAATTGTTGAAAAATATAAGCTAGGAATGAATTACTAAGTGTATGTCATACAAGTCCACTTTGCTTTGGGAGGAAACAATGGAAAATACTCTGCACTGAATCAGCAAAAAAAGAACAGAATTTTTCCCATGTGCTTTGAGGATGGCGTTAGTGTTATACAGAGTTCAGTAGTCACATTACACTCCTCTCAGGCATGTCTGGCCTTTCCAAGAGAGACATAAATTCAACTAAATGGAGTCAGGATTACGTTTACTTCCCAGCTCACATACAAGTTGCATCTGTTTAGAGGAACGTAAATAACACTGCAGTAAGAGGAGCTGCTGAATGTGTTGCAAGCAGATTTTGCAAGATATGGGAATCGTGCTCGAGAAGCTTGTGATAAGAGAGGACCTACGCAGAGGGTTGTTCCCGGGGAAGAACTGATAACAGTTGCCAGCTGCATGTGACGCATGGGGTCAACAAAGAGAGAGGCCGCCTCGACGTGCTCTAAAACCTGCGACATCACCACGAGGTAACAGGCCAAGAGGGGGGCCAAAAGGGTGAGCGAGCCTTTACTCAGTGCATGTGACTTGACAGGTCTGGACAGGCTATAGATGAATCCTTCGAAACTGTCATTTCTTGTTAAGGAATGAACAAGTGATAATGAATGTATGGGAGATACCATGTTGAAATCACGCGTCTTTTCCTTGCAATCAGTTCGCTGCAGTGTGGCCCAGGAAAGGGCTAACCACAAACTAGTTTTATCTAGTGAATGACTAGACATCATCTCTTGAAGTTACCCAGCTGTGTATAGTATGAGGGCCATGAGGATATTTACAATTAAAGCTGTAGCACAGAAGCACAGCAATAATTATATGATATACTGATATTGCACACAGGGCCCAATGCCAAAGTTATGTTTCATGCAGTCCAGCCATGATCATCCAATAGCAGGAATATGAGCAGTGCCAACACCACGAGAGAAGAATATAAGAGATGAGCTGAAGTGGGGCAATAAAAAAGCTTCTTTAACCGTCTGTAGCCTGTAGTGTAGCCCCCACATTTACAGATCCCTGTTCTGTGTCACAGCCGAGGTGACAGCGCTGTGATGTCTACTGGAAGTAAACCAGAGCTATCAGGCCTTTGAACTGTTCTACCCCGTGAAGCTGGCCTGTGGGAAACTGATTTTTTTATCAAGAGTTAATGATTTCATGATGCCTTCTAATTATAAAATTAAAATGTTGCTCCATAAAATATTTAACTTTATTGTGCCCCTTTTTGCTTTCCTCTAACTATTACCCTATAGTGACTGATGATCACCCGTCTTACTCTGCTATTACTTCTTCAAGAAGGGATCATTTCAGGTAACAGCAAAAATACCTATAGTCAGCAATCACAGCAATTTATTTGAAACTAAATAGAAGACCTTTCCTGCCTTCTGGTTGATATAGCTAGTGCACAATCTGTAATAAAGCTTTTAGTCAAATGAGGCTCAGCTAGCCCTCTCATTAGAAAGGAGCACTTGCTGAGTGAATTTCATTTGCTCTTTCTTTACTTTGTGATCTGTGTTGGCTAAATCCTTGAGACTCCATGGGCCCTGAGCCCTCTGTTCCGCTTTTTTATTCATAGTCTCCGTGAAAGTACCTCCCACCTCGGGACGTGCTCCATCAATGGAGAACTCTGGCCAGTGTGACGCTGGGACTTGACTCTGCACTACTGCGGTCAGCGTGGGTTCGGCAGCTGACTTCAGCAGAGTTAGGAACAGCTCCTAACCCCTAGAAGAAGGAGAAATACGCTCATGTAACGCAAGTTGTGTAAAGGGTGCTAATGTTCGTTTTTTAGCCATTTCATCAGCCATAGACCACACAGTCCTTAAATTCAATGCCGAATCTTCCCATAGCACGTAGGGACAAAGGTTAAGATCTTATGTGAGGATCCTGAAGAACCGGGGAGCAACCTAAATTGGCTACTCAGCAGTATTCAGGAGGGAAACTTAGCGGTTAATCCATGGCTGTAAAGAGGATTGCAAAGATGGCTGTAAAGAGGATGCAAAGAAGCCATCTATTTGCTATTTGAATCTGCTGTTCAAGTTAGATGCATAAATCCGTCCTTTCTCATAAAACATGGGAAGATAGAGTTTAATCCAGCCTTCTGCAGTACTCAGGCTGTCGTACTTACTCTGTTTATGGGGCATATGCATTTAAATTTGTCTTCTGCCTCATTTCTGCAATAGTCATGGGAATGCCCAAGGTTATCAGGTATTAACCGTCTGCGGAGAGAAGTTAAGAACAGCTCTCCAGGAGCCTGTTGGTTTTCCCACTAGGCTGGGAGTTGGGAGGCTCAGCTTTGAATCTCTGTTCCAAAGAATACAACGCAACATATTCAATGTTTATTGGTAAATGGAGACTACCCACTTCTCCTCCAAATCTGTGTTTTGTGTGCCAAGAAATCTCTTATAGGGACCTCAAATAGGACCTCACAGAGCCAGCTCAGGGTTTCTCAGGGCTGGATCTTGTCCTAATAACTTGCCTTTCCATATCCAGACTAGCTTTCCTCAAACCCCGCTGACAATGGCTGGGGTGCAAACAACTTTTCATCACATATATTGTTAGATTTGAAACACTGTAGGCCAAATACTTTAAAAATACTGACCTATGTGCAATCATTTATTTGTACTAAGTGATTACCAATGCCCTGTGGCTATCAAGGCTCTTGCACTGTTGCTGCTGCTTCACAAACTGCTGGATAAACACAGACCTCAGCAGGAGCGCTTACAGTGTAATCTGAACCACGGCTCGACTAAACAGTATGGGGAAAAGAAAGCAATAGCACAGCTACGCTGTTTCTGCTGTTCGAGTTAGCGCATCAGGCCCGGGGGAAGGCAGTGAACAAGAGAAGAGAAAGGGAAGGATGGTGACAATGAGAAATATGTGCTTCTAATGTCATTTTGTTGGCTATCATGCAGCTCAGTGTGACCCAGTACTTCTAAGAGATTTGAAATCTCTGAGTCTTCTTTTGTTTTCTGTTCCATCATGTCTTTATAAGCATGTAGGTCTGTCCCTAGAGGAAAACTCTGCACTGATTACAGCTCATGTGTCAGCTGAGACACTGTCCAGGACTTCTGAAATTACTGTCTAAACCCCAGGGAGCTTCCTTTGGAAAGAAGATTCCTCCAGTGTGTCTCCCCATACCTCCAGGAGAACTCAGGCCTGACCTTAGCATTTCGTATAAACAGGACGTATGGAAATACGTGCCTTTTTAACCTTTTGCCCTCCAGTGCACGATGTAATGAATGCCATGAGAGGATGGATTTGTCTACATTGAAACTTGGAATTGACCCTGAAGGGCAAGTTTCACTTGGGCCAAGCCACATGAACTGCCTTTCCCTGTCTCTATCTTATCTCTGCTAGAAAGCAGTCTCATCTCCTCTTCTCAACTTTGCTCCTTATGGAAAATAGGAACAGAAGTGGGTGTATGTGTAGAAGGGAAGGGAGTGAAGAAGTCTGGGAAAGAAAGGGATGGATTGCTGCGGGTGGATTTCCTATGTTTTAGGTGTGTCCTTGCAATGATTCCTATGAGCCCTGCAGGATACAGCTGAGCAAGGACAACAAACACTAAAATTCATTGGTGCTTCTAAGCTAAGACTGGATGGTTATTAGAAAGAGAGGGAGGAGAACAAGCTAATGGTTTTTATTAATACGGATACGTATAGCCAGTCTGTGTTTGAGAATTGATCAGAGGAGTCAGTAAAAACTTCTTTTTGCTGGTCATATGAAATACGGGATTCCTTAGGAAGAATTTATTTTCTGTCCTCCCCTCCTTCTGTCTGTTGATCAATTATTTATCAATAATTTTAAGCATCTACAAATACTTGGTACTATTTAGTATGTTTTTACTGTCTGTCTTCATTCAGCTGAATCTGGAATCAGTGTGTTTGGCATTAATACTTTTAGATAAATAAAGTTGCATCCTAGGTACACTGGCAAGTTACTTACAGCTACAGCCAGAAAAGGTTGTAGGGAAATAATTGTTACTGTAGGTATATACGCAGGATCTCCAAAGCCTCCATCACTTGCTGTCTCCGCTGGCGGTAGCTGCATTCCTCCATCATTACATTACCACCAATAAAGACCCATCAGCACCTAAGAGTCTGATGCGAGGACTGCCTGTAATACCACGGAGCTTTTGTCATACCTGTGCCTCCTGCTGTTTGCCAAACAGGGAACATGGATCCAGGGATGGCTTTAGGCTTAGGCAAAACAGGATATCGCCTAGGTCAGTAGGCTGCTGAATAATCACAGTGCTGGTGGAGGCACTACAGCGGCAGCGGCTTTGCGTGGGCGCCAGGGGAAGGGCATCAGCTTTTCCAGAGGCTGGTATGGCTCGAGTGGCCGATCCCTGCCTTTTGCTTGGAGCATTTCGTATTGCTGTTCCAGCTGACCTGGCGATAGCTCAAAAGGAGAGCAATTGCCTGTCTCTTCTCCCCAGCAGCCATTAAGCTTTAACTCCTGAATTCCAGGATCCTTTTCCAGCTTTTCTGTGGGTAAGAGAGAGACATAAAGACTCCAACAAAATATGTTAATCACAGGTATATCAGAAACATTGAAAAACTCAGTCTTTGTAGGGACATATCAGATAGCAATTAACAACCAGTTGGAAGATCATATGACATTTATGGAGGGTATCAGTAATGAGCAAAAGGCCTGTAAAGGAATGGTAAGAAGAACTGCAGAAGAAACTTTGCGACTAACTCAGTGGATGAAGAATATTGTAGGAAAGTGCTTTCACTATGTGGTAGGATCTTTTTTTACCTTTAGAGTCCTTTTTGTACTGTTAGACAAAGAGGAGGCCAAGAGTCTGGTAATGTTCACAGTGACTTGGTAGAGAAGATGGCGCAGATAGAAATATTCATTGATATGTAAGAGACAACAAACAGTGCCTTGAGCATGCAACTGAGATGACAAAAGCCAGACCAGCTAAAAGATTTCTGTGGATTTCAAGCTCATCGCTACATGGAGAGAAGACTCGGGATAGTATTGAGATCAAAGAGCTTCTGATTATTACCAGTGTTGAATAAAATTTGTCCTTCACAGACAGAGGTCTGGGGGGAGGTATGTTGGAAAGCAACCAGTGTCTCATGTTTGTAGAGCAAAGACTACATTGCCAGAAATAATCTTTGTTTTTAATTTCTCACAGATCTTAACAGTACAAAAGTGAGACTCTATGTACTTACTACCAAATGGTTTACCTTATATCATATAGACCATATTGTACATTTTTTACTTAAGATATTCTACATATAATGCAAAAAAAGTAAGTTTTCACATGTTCTAAATGTGTGGTGTTAAATATATTTGTCCTACTTACCCTTTTCTTCTTTGTGCCCTAAATAAATAGAACTCTAAAGAAATAACGTATGTTGCTGTAGAATAAGCAACAATGGGGTCATTTAAAAAAAACCAGTTTTTACTAATACTATTTTTTGGCAAAAAAATCATTATTCTGGAATTACTGAGCTATTTCATTTTAAATAAAAGAACATTTGTCTTTTTCCCTGACCTCTCCTATGGACAATAAATATTTCTGAATGTATGTACACATATAAATATTTAGAAGGACATCTATTTCAAAATTACCTGAACTTTTATTTTAGCATTTCCTCAGCTCTGAATGAAACCTGATTTCTAGAAGACTATTGTTTGTTCAAAGTTGGGGAAAACATGATGATGCCCTTGAAAAAATTCACACTGCAAGCAAAAAAAGTGGAAAAAGCAAACAGAATTTTGGTATTAATATCAAGACATAAATTTAATAAAGATTCTTTTAATAGAGAATGAGCTTGTATTTGTTTCTTACATGGAAAGGTGGTAGTCTTTTTTACAGTAGCATGGATTAAAGTAATGCTTTTAAAAAAAATCTGAAGTGAGAACTCACTAAACTTATTAAATATATAAAATAAAATATTAAAATAAATTAAATTAAAATGAATAGTTGAGGTCAATATGTTAAAAAAATTATATCACTGACTTGCAGATAATAGTCTAATTTATAATTAGCACCCCTTGGGCCACTCTGCTTGATAGTCGAAACCGCATATGCCCGTGAATGTATTTATGGGAAAACAATGTATCTGTCCCAATATTATCTTTAAATGGAACAATAACAATTAATCACATTCCTTTGGCATGAGTTGTACCATGAAAATTTTCATTCCACATACCTGATTTTTACACTTTTTTGGTTTCATTCACTGCTTCTGCTTTCAATGCAAGATCATTTTGGAAGATTGCTGCGTGTTCATTGGTACAAGGTTTACTTCATGTGTTTCTCTGGGGAGAGGATAGTTTTTATTATTTTGCTGGTGCCTTTATGGTTAATAACTACTGATAATACAGCAGCACACTCTCTAAAATGTCTGTCCCCATTTAATGCTTTGCAGTCTCTCCGCAGTTGTTTAGCACGGTAAGTTTGCTAACTTTTCTCAGCCACTATATCTCTTACAAAGCTTTGAAGCATATGGGGCAGTCTTCTAGTTCCTGTTTGAAGGCACGTGAACACTCGAAACAGTCAGTGCTTTTGCATGGTCAAGGTCATACATCCTTATGGAATTACCTTGTTATTTCTATTCTTTCCATGGCTTATTTGAGTTTCCTGTTGTTTTTGTAGGCAAACTGAAAGACCAGTGCCACATGCCTTGTTCTGGACCCTATCTGTCCAGCTTGGGTGATCACGGTGTCGTGCTGCACCACCACTGGCATTGAAGTAGCTGCAGGACCACGGGAACACATAAGCTTTTCCACCACATCAAGGTCAAGCACTCACTAAATGTTTGTGTTTTCTTGTTTTGGGAGAGTTTTGTTGTTGTTTCTAATATCAGTAGGTTACTTTTGAACTTGAACAGCTTACTATTAAAGCCTATGGGTAGATCACAGAAAAGTCACTAACTCATAGGTATTTATATAATAAATGTATACATAGGAGGGGCAGATAGGCATAGAATAGCATAAGCAAATGAAGTGGTGTGCAGACACAGTGAGATGCATGCATACCACAGCAGGTTTTATTGGAAAAGAAGCAGAAGGCCCAGTGGTGATAAACATCAAGAAATACTGCATGTTTTCTCACTTGTGTGTTCCCAGACCCCAAATGAATTATCACTAGATCAGATTCATTTGTTTGTTTCATTTTTATACAAGCAGACAAAATAAAGAGGGCAAGTGTTTTGAACAAAGAAAGAATGGTTAAAAATGCCAGGTTAATGCATTGTTCATGAAAGGAGAGTGAAAGCAGTCCTAAAGACAGACATTACTGGATCTTCTTCACATACTCACGCTGATAATTCTGATACTGATTGATGGGCAGCCATTAAACTTGATACGAGGTTACTTACTCATTTGTGGCTGTTTGTTCATAAAGGGCATCCTTCTCCTGAAAATTCCTTGAAACATCTCACAGGATAGGAATGTCTGTAGCCAGTTCTACAGGGAGGGAAGCCAAAGTACAGAGCTGTGAAGTGGCTTGTCCAAGGATGCGGACTGTGCTGGAAGGGCCCAGAAGAAGATTCATATCAGCTGGGTCCTAGTACAGCTTTTGACCCTTGGGTGGTTTGTCTTTCTTAAAATATTGGATCAAGATTAACTCAAGCCAAATGGTTTGATTGTTATTTATCTCACAGTCATCATTAAAACTTATTTTTCAGAGAGTGCCACAGAGAGAAGCCCTGCTGTGGAGTTTGCTGGGGAGCTGGAGCATTAGCTGGGTTACTGAGGAAAGCATTTAAAAAGCCAGCATCAAGGAAATAGTGGTATGGTTCTATGGTCAGCATCCCTTTCGTGGCTTACTTCTCCACCCCCCATATGCAGTGCTGTCACTTCAGGAAACTCTATTCCTCCTCTTAGGTTTTCTGTCTCAGGGATGGTCAGGCATGTCCCTTTTGTGGTTGTATTGTGATTCAATTGCCAGGGTTACTCTACTAAAATCTGACAGCAAAGTGATGTTGCTGTGGCAGTTGCTGTGTGCCCAAAAGCTCTGGTAAAGGGAAAAAGCAGCACGTCCCCCTTCGACCCAGCTGCACATTGGGTCCTGCCTTGTCTGATGATGGGATAAGGCAGCTCGTAGGAAACCACTGCGCTCTCCACCAGAGCACCCTGATCCTTCACCTCTCTTACGTGTGTGTTCAAAGCAGTGTGGGCTTGGCGTGGTTTGCAGAGCCAGGAAAACTGGCTACCAGAGCTGGAGTCCCTGCTGAGCCTTGGAGTCACCTCTGGTGAAGGATCCAAACAGGAAAGAAAAGTTTGACATCCAGGATCCCACTTCAAGGTGCAAGAGAACATCCTGAACCTGCCCGCACTCAAACCATGGATGGTAATAGGCAATTTGTTTTCACAGAATAACAGAATTGTTTAGGTTGGAAAAGACCTTTAAGATCATCAAGTACAACCGTAAACCTAACACTACCAAGTCCACCACTACACCATGTCCCTAAGCACCTCATCCAAACGTCCTTTAAATACCTCCAGGGATGGCGACTCAACCACTTCCCTGGGCAGCCTGTTCCAATGCTTGATAACCCTTTCAGTGAAGTAAAATTTCCTAATATCCAGTCTAAACCTCTCCTGGTGCAACTTGAGGCCATTTCCTCTCGTCCCATCACTTGTTACTTGGAAGAAGAGACCGATCCCCACCTCTCTACAACCTCCTTTCAGGTAGCTGTAGAGAGCGATAAGGTCTCCCCTCAGCCTCCTTTTCTCCAGGCTAAACAGCCCCAGTTCCCTCAGCTGCTCCTCATAAGACTTCTGCTCCAGACCCTTCACCAGCTTCGTTGCCCTTCTCTGGACACGCTCCAGCACCTCAATATCCCTCTTGTAGTGGGGGGCCCAAAACTGAACACAGCATTCGAGGTGCGGCCTCACCAGTGCCAAGTACAGGGGCACAATCACTTCCCTAGTCCTGCTGGCCACACTATTTCTGACACAAGCCAGGATGCCATTGGCCTACTTGGCTGCCTGGGCACACTGCTGCCTCATGTTCAGGCGGCTGTCAACCAACACTCCCAGGTCCTTTTCTGCTGGGCAGCTTTCCAGCCACTCTTCCCCAAGCCTGTAGCGTTGCATGGGGTTGCTGTGACCCAAGTGCAGGACCTGGCACGTGGCCTTGTTGGACCTCATACAATTGGCCTCGGCCCATTGATCCAGCCTGTCCAGATCCCTCTGCAGAGCCTTCCTACCCTCGAGCAGATCAACACTCCTGCCCAGCCTGGTGTCGTCTGCAAACTTACTGAGGGTGCACTCGATCCCCTCATCCAGATCATTGATAAAGATATTAAACAGAACTGGCCCCAACACAGAGCCCTGGGGGACACCACTTGTGACCGGACGGTTTTCTTTTATTCTTTCCATCTCCCAGCCCATCCTCCAATGAAGAAGGAAGGGAGGGGCACAAAATATTAATTATCTGGGGTTATGATCCCAATCCTAAAACCTGCTGTCTGCAAGCAACCTTGCTTAGACCAAGAAACAGATCTAGAATTAACCAATTTATTTTGCACATATTCCAGATGCTTTACACAAAGTCTATTTTTACATTCAGTGTAAATCTGCTTGAGATATATGAAATTTTATGTACAGCCATGAAATTTGTAAAAGTATCTAAATCATGTAACATGCATAACATTACAGGGAAGTCTGTACTGTGCAATAGAGCAGAAATCCCTGGACTAGTGCTGGGACACTGGAGATTGCCTAGTCCAACTGTTAACTGCATCAGTGGCATGTTGTATTCAGACTAGTTAGCTGAAAAACTGCTATGCTTTCAGCTGCTAAAGTTTTCAAAACTTTACCTAGTGTTTCTTCGTGGTGCTGTTATGTGCCTATGAATACATGTGTTATCTCAGGTATCGATACACACACTGCGTGGCATCATATAGATATTCACCTAAGTAGGTTTGTTTTTAAAATTTTAAACAATACAGTGTCCTTGTGCTTAACAGACTTTGTGGAACATTCTGATACAAAGCAGTATTGACTTGTATCAGGACTGATTCCTTATTCTGTAGCCTAGGTACAGAATACTTTAAACAAATAGCATCAGTAATTATTTCTGATGGCAGATGATGGGCATTTCAGGTGTCCTATTTTCACCATGTAAGGAGAATGCTAAGAAGCAAGATTTTGGCCTTTTGGAAGAACTGTGCAATTATTTGTTACTTATGAATAAAGCAGTACTGATGACAAGATAGTATATACTTTTTGACATGTTTGTCTGAATGTCATATGTGACCTTGTTTTGACTTCTGTTTAATTTCTATATTTGTCAAGGATGATAAATTCATCCAATTCAGGTTATCCAACCCAGGTCTCTCCAACTAGGAGAGCTTTGGTTTCAAGGTGCTATAGAGCTGCAAAGTTTTGTTTGTTTTTTACACAAGCTTTTTGTTTGTTTGAAACAATAAATTGTCCCTGCCCTTCCTCTTCAGTGCAGCCTTTCCTGATCTATCCATTCCTTCTTCAACCACTAATAAGTATTTGAATCACTGCAGTTCTTTAATGGCTTCCATTAACTTTGGGCCCCAAAGTGAAGGAGGAAGGAATGGGCTTACATCAGCATGACGATTTGGGTGGAAGCAAGTCAGCAGGGACTTCTGGGTCATCTTGCAGCTCAGCTGCACGCCCACACCAGCTGTACCCAAAATGGGACAGTGGGCATCTGGAACGTACTATCATATCCTGACTTCTTCTGCCTCTCAGCTACTCAGGCTTCTTTACGTGTGTCCCGTGGTCTTCAGCCACATGGCAATTTTTGAAAGTCAGCAGTAGAATCTGTGTCTTACTGCCGAAGGGATAAATCTGGATGGTTTTCTAAGCATTTATAACAGTACTTTCATATTTAAAACATTGATCTAGAAAGAATTACAGATGGTATTTGCTGCAAACTTGGAGAGGGTAGATGATGCATCCTTCCTAACATCCACTTGTAACTTCCGATCTTATAGAAAGTTAGATTAGATAATAGATCCAATAGTAGGGGATGTTTTCTTGATAAATTAAAGTAGCTAGCATAAGACTAGGTCCTGGGCAATGTGCTGTAGGTGACCCTGCTTGAGCGTTGTTGGACTAGGCAATCTCCAGAGGTCCCTTCCCATCTCAACCATTCTCTGCTTCTGTAACTAGAAGAGGATTCTGCTTCTCATGTATTTATCATTTGGGCACTTGTCTCTTTCCTCCCCTCTTCTTTTTCACTCACACTTTTAGTAACTGGCTTGTAACTAAAAATAGTTATTAATGAAATTCAAATAATTCTTTGATATCTTCCCTGAGACAATGCTTTTCTTCTAGAGAAGCCAAGCTGAAATATGTATAGACATACATGTTAGTTATATGGCATAATTTACAACCTCCATTACAGGAATATCATTGATTTAAGTACTGACTCAATTTTATTTTGATATTCTTATAGCATTAGGCCAGTAATGGTAGGAACATCAAAGAGTCACCTTCTCCTCATCATGTGAGCCTTATTGTCCTCATGGGATATTAAATTTAAGGTAGAGCTTGTCATGTAATGTCTGTGGTGTTTCACTGTGTGACCCACAAATATAAAGACAGAATCCATAAAATATATAAATAACAGTTATGTTTATCTTCTAGCTAAGTGGGAATAATAAGGATGTGTGTAAGGATTATTCTTTTCCTCTGTTGAAATGTGACCTTTGATCTTTGGTAACTACTCCCACATGAACAGCACTGTGAAAACGTATCATGAAGGATGGTGTAAAGTTTCTCCCTCCTACTACTTTGATGCCTGCAAAGCCCCTTATTTGCCTGCACAAATATTTTTTGCGTGTTTCATGTATTTGCTCTGGCATGCGTTTTGCATATATTCAGTAGGAATTTGGCTCCTTGTCCTTATGCATTATCAAGGATATTCAGAGCTTATTTAGGGCAGATAAACAGGTGTAAAACTAGTAATCTCAAAACATTTTATATCAAGTTGCTGCGCACGGTTCTGGAGGGTCCACCGGACTCCTCAGCAGACATCAGGGCCTTACTGTGGTCGCCTGCTGAGCACAGGCTCCTGCCTGCTGCAGATTTATGGATATGGGACTGCCCAAGCCCACCAGATTAAGCTGGACCCCGTTCCCAAATTCTTGTTCTTTCTCACAGCCTCAATCTCAAAGGCTTTCAAGCTGTATAGCTTATCTTTCCAAGGACAAACTTGATTTGAGTGAGTCACACAGGTATATTTTTGGCAAGGGTTCAAAACCTCATCAATCTTTATCAAGCATAAGAGCGAGCTACATATCCAGACAAAATAACAGCCAGCTGTATGTGCTTTCCCGCCTTAGCTGATTGCTGGGTAGTCACTTAGGTCCAAGACCCCAGGAGATATAAAAACACTTCCCTCTCTCTGTTACAAACTTTTCCCAAAACACAGACCCCACTCTCATTCCAGCCACAGACGTTATGCTCTCTCTCAGCCTCAGTTACCAGTGAGGAACCATCAATATAACCATTGTCTATTCCCTCTCCATTCACACTCCAGCATCAGTCTTCTCAGAAACCTCCCCCAGGTAAATGCATTTAGTTTTCTCCCCTTTGCTAGGGTTGAAGCTAGAGAAAACTGTGATCCCATGCAGAAGCCAAATCATTAAAGGCAGTCTTCTTTGGCTTCTTACAAATAAAAACATTAGTAGAACATAAAGAAAAACCCCTTAATTTCCCCTGAGGATAAATATAGACAAAAGAGCCACACGTGAGCCTGGTACTCATGCTGCTTAATGTAACTTTGGAAAACAATTAGACAGGCACAACATTCAAACATGAGAAGAATGGGATCATTTTTTAAAATTGTCAAATACATGAAATGCAAAAGATGCTTTAATTTTAATCTAATTAACTTTTCTGGAGGTGCTGTATTGGAAGCACAGATTTATTTCAGTTCCAGTGGAAAAAAAGCATTATGTCATTTTTATTTAGAAAGACGCTCCCTAATTTATCGTACCATAACCAAATTAAGCTTGAGAACTACTAATCAGTAGGTGTCTATTATACAGCAAAGCATTAGCCTTAGCATGTACAATGCCTTCGGCATTCAACAGGGCATATACTGGAAATAAGAATTCCTTTGTCATTTGGCCAGGAAAGCAATTACCTTCGTAGTTCATGATTTGTATAATAATCAGTTAAAATTAGGTGTGTCATCTGCAGAAGCTCATGAAAAAAATAACATTTTGGTTCTTATTTAGCAGCTTTAACTTCTTAAATATTTGCAAAGTTCCTGAAAACACTGACTGCGTATTCATATAACCCAGTTTCTCTTTCTGCAGTGCATCAGGCATAGAGACCACAAAATGACAGAGTTTTCAATTCTTGGAGAAGTAAGGAGTGGGGTCAGGAGAACTGCTACCTTGGACTTCCAGAGAGCAGACTTTGGCCCGTTTAGGAGACTGGTTGACAAAGTCCCTTGGGAGGCAGTCCTGAAGGGCAAAGGAGTCCAGGAAGGCTGGACATTCTTCAAGAATAAAATCTTAAAGGCTCAGGAGCAGGTCATCCCCATGTGCTGAAAGATGAGCGAGCAGGGAAGAAGACTGGCCTGGCTGAACAGAGAGCTTTGGCTGGAACTCAGGAAAAAAAGGAGAGTTTATGATCTTTGGAAGAAGGGGCAGGCAACTCAGGAGGACTACAAGGATGTCATGAGGTAATGCAGGGAGAAAATTAGAAGAGCCAAAGCCTTAATCTGGCTACTGCCATAAAAGGCAATTTAAAAATGTTTCTATAAACACATTAGCAACAAAAGGAGGGCTAAGGAGAATCTCCACCCTTTATTGGATGTGGGGGGAAACAGAGTGACAAAGGATGAGGAAAAGGCTGCGGTGCTTAATGCCTTCTTTGCCTCAGTCTTTAACAGTAAGACCAGTTGTTCTCCAGGTACCCAGCCCCCTGAGCTGGAAGACAGGGTCAGGGAGCAGAATGAAACGCCCAAAATCCAAGGGGAAATGGTTAGTGACTTGCTACACCACTTAGACACACACAAGTCTATGGGGCCGGATGGGATCCACCCAAGGGTACTGAGGGAGCTGGTGGAAGTGCTCACCAAGCCACTTTCCATCCTTTATCAGCAGTGCTGGCTAAGCGGGGAGGTCCCAGTTGACCAGAGGTTAGCAAATGTGACGCCCATCTACAAGAAGGGCCGGAAGGAGGATCCAGTGAACTACAGGGCTGTCAGCCTGACCTCAGTTCCGGCGAAGATTATGGAGCAGATCCTCTTGAGTGCCATCACGCGGCACGTACAGGACAACCAGGTGATCAGGCCCAGTCAGCATGGGTTTATGAAAGGCAGGTCCTGCTTGACCAACCTGATCTCCTTCTATGACAAGGTGACCCGCTTAGTGGATGAGGGGAAGGCTGTGGATGTTGTCTATCTAGACTTTAGTAAAGCCTTTGACACCATTTCCCACAGCATTCTCCTGGAGAAACTGCCTGCTCATGGCTTGGATGGGTGTACTCTTCGCTGGGTAAAAAAGTGGCTGGATGGCCAGGCCCAAAGAGTGGTGGTGAATGGAGTTTACTCCAGTTGGCGGCTGGTCACAAGTGGTGTTCCCCAGGGCTCTGTGTTGGGGCCGGTTCTGTTTAATATCTTTATCAACGATCTGGATAAGGGGATCGAGTGCACCCTCAGTAAGTTTGCAGATGACACGAAGGTGGGGAGGAGTGTTGGTCTGCTTGAGGGGACGAAGGCTCTGCAGAGGGACCTGGACAGGCTGGATCAATGGGCTGAGGCCAATTGTATGAGGTTCAACAAGGCCAATGTCGGGTCCTGCACCTGGGCCACAGCAACCCCATGCAACGCTACAGGCTTGGGGAAGAGGGGCTGGAAAGCTGCCCAGCAGAAAAGGACCTGGGAGTGTTGGTTGACAGCCGCCTGAATATGAGCTGGGAGTGTGCCCAGGTGGCCAAGAAGGCCAATAGCATCCTGGCTTGTATCAGAAACAGTGTGGCCAGCAGGACTACGGAAGTGATTGTGCCCCTGTACTCAGCACTAGTGAGGCCGCACCTCGAATGCTGTGTTCAGTTTTGGGCCCCCCACTATAAGAGAGACATTGAGGTGCTGGGGCGTGTCCAGAGAAGGGCAACGAAGCTGGTGAAGGGTCTGGAGCACAAGGCTTATGGGGAGCGGCTGAGGGAACTGGGGCTGTTTAGCCTGGAGAAAAGGAGGCTGAGGGGAGACCTTATCACTCTCTACAGCTACCTGAAAGGAGGTTGTAGAGAGGTGGGGGTTGGTCTCTTCTCCCAGGTGACTAGCGATAGGATGAGAGGAAATGGCCTGAAGTTGTGCCAGGGGAGGTTTAGACTGGATATTAGGAAATTTTACTTCACTGAAAGGGTTGTCAAGCATTGGAACAGGCTGCCCAGGGAAGTGGTTGAGTCGCCATCCCTGGAGGTATTTAAAAGACGTTTGGATGTGGCACTTAGGGATATGGTTTAGTGGTGGATTTGGCAGTGCTAAGTTAATGGTTGGACTTGATGGTCTTAAAGGTCTTTTCCAACCTAAAAGATTCTATGATTCTTTTCCCTCCTCTCCCCTCCAAAATACACAACTTTAAAAGAAAACTAGAAATCTCAAGTCACATGTAGTCTACAAAATTCCTCACATTCTGATTTTCTATCTCAAATTCCATGTATGCACAAGTGAACTACACATGTTCACATGTTTATGCATGACATCAACTCCTTGCTGCTATTTCTATACTTGCGTGGCAAACATTTCAGGTCAGATCTCTGAGCCAGGCATGGCCAGTGAGCTCTAGCTCACCTTCGGGTACCCTCAGAAGGCACTGTGTCCCTGAGGAGAGCTCTCTGCTGCCTCTTCCTCTCCCTCGTTTCCCTTTTCCCAGAGGAAGAAGTGATGCATGTGCAGTAGACAACACCACTAGCAAATTGTGTCATCTTGTTATGCTGTTTTATATGCTGTTTATTTAGAGTTATTTACACTAAATAATGTATAAGCTATTATAAACACTATTTATTTAGTGTTTACTTAATCCCCACCCATCTGAGTGGAGTTACCAGGCATGCAATCTATGATAGTCCACATGTATTTGAGCCCAAGGTCAGACAGCTTATATCTAACTTCCTTACATAGCATGTGCTACAAATTAGACCAGCCTTTTGCTGTTAGATAATTGCAAAAAAGGCACACTAATGGTGTGACATCAAGTGACAGAGACTACTCCTACACACTTTTTTCAGTGACTTGGTTTTACCAAACAGAAAAGTACCGATATTTAATATAGAATAACTAATACTGTGTGGTCAAATTTCAGACCACTGTCCATATGCTTTCTTCACAGAACGTTGCATTTTAATCATTGGGGATTGCAGGTGGTCATTAAAATCCATATTAACAGCCTGTGTTATAGCTAGGAGACCCCCTGATTGCTCTGATTAAAACCATCTTAAGCATCACATCACTCGCAAGTCTCATATCACACACAAGACCCAAAATCAAGTAAATGATATCACAATCAAGTGTTTAAAGTATTTGAAGTTCTTATTTATTTCACATAACATTCTTTGTCCATCTATGCCAAGACTGTGTTTGTTAGGATGAATCCCTGATCTAATGGATCAAGCCAGTCTCATGCACCCATCCCTAAGGTCCCAGGTAACTTCTACTCCCTCCTCCAAGCTGCTGTCACTTACAAAAGTCGTTCTGATGACATCATGAAGAATCTTGTTGAACTTAACTGTTTTCTGTAGGACTTCAAGAAAACTGTACTCTTGCCAAAAGCCCAGTTGTAACATAGTGAGGAGAGCATGTACAGAAACACATATGTAAAAATGGCAGGAAGATTAAGCTACTTACACTATTATTATTTGAATTCTACATCATATTGTTGAACTGAAAAAAAGAACATAAAGATACCTTATTCTGCTCAGAAAGTGGCAGAAAGTGCTATCCAAAATATAGTAATACAATATTTTTCCAGTTAACACAGCTCTTAGATGGGAACTGAGGGAGAAATTATTTCATCAGGGTAAAGGAAGTGAGGGTTCTTTGTCATCTTCTAATCTGATACAAATAGCCAAGATCATGTACAAACTGAACAAAAGGGAGAATCACACCTGGAATCAGAATTACCTGAAAAAGTGTTATTTAATTTATTACAACTTTATTTTTACTCTGCTAAAGAAGTCATACAAAGCTTTCTCACTGGTATCGAAAGTATTAAATGCATTGACATTGCGACACAGATTCCATCTTCCTGAAAGGCTGAATCCTGTGAAGCCACAAAACACAGAAACGGTTTCTGTTTACCTATTCATACGAATTATAACCACCTAATAAAGTTAATTGACTAAAATATTGTTTTTACAGAGGGAAAGAGGATACTTGCCTACCTACCTTAAAGAGGAAGCCAATCTTTGGTGGCCTGTGGCCATACCAGAGCATCCTGTCCAGTGACCCACTCAGCCTCTCTCTATGCAGGGATAGCCCTTAATAAGCGGATGCAATATTTTATGGCAGGTGTAGTATAGTGGACTAAACACAGCATTAAAAACCCAGCCTTCCTGATCCCAGTAAGAGCTCACATAATCACTCAAATATATTTCTCTTCCTCTAATAAAGTATCTGCATCCCAAAACAGGCATAATGACACCTTCCTTATAAACATATTTTTTTGATTTGTTGATCTTTCTAATATTATTGGAAGATGAAAAGTTCTTCAGATATCCTCGTGTGTTGAAATCGTTACACATTCCTGAGTCAGATGGAAATTGTATTGTCTTCCAGGGTAATTTTTACTGAGTAAGAATCTCAGCTTTTATTGTTAAATTCAAATATTCATGCAAATTGACTGCTTAGCTTACTTACCTCTTGAAAACTATATGTGACAGATGCTGGTACTTTTCAGTACTATCAAGACATTTCTAACAGGTAGATATAGAAATACCAGGAAAGAGAGGAGAAAAAAAACTTATTTCAAATGAGAGCAGATGCAGGCAGAACCAGTGTCCCCACAATCTCGACTGCTAGGAAAAAATAGTTTGTTTAAATAAAATATTGGTAACCATTTTAATAAATGGACTGCTACTGGTGAGGGATAAGGTTAATGTTTTCTATAGAGTTTTTTCTCAATTAATTGAGTGAGGCTCCTGAACGGTCCAGCTGTACCATTAAAAAGAAATCCAGAAGAAAACATTGAACAGATTCAGAGCACGGAACAAGAAACAGGATTGTCTCTGCTTCTTTGTCTTTAACTTGATGCCCAGGACAGACTTATTGTCTCTATAAAAGTGCCATTGTTTTTCTTTGCTAATCCTCCTTGTAGCTATGACAAGGACAGATGATTGCGATAAATCTTCTGCTTTTTTTTTTTTGAGACAGACTGGAGCAGTCTGGATCACAGTTGATGACTCATAAGCAAATAAAGGTAGAGGCTGTCTTTAAAAAAGGTCTCTAAAAGTCATTTTTTAAACTATGATGGTAGTTGGTGCATTCTTAAATGAGGTGGTTTTTGTAGGTAGTGTAATGTTTCACATATTTTGGTCATGTTCAGCATAAATGTTTTTAGTAGGTTTGCTCTTTATGAAGTTAAAAGTTTCAGCAGTCTTTACAGTATTGTTCTTTTGCCTATTCACTGAAATTGGTTTTAATTAGAGCACAGCATGAGCTCAAGGTCTTGGAAACTCCTGTCTGCTTCTGGGAGAGAAAACTACATTCACGTGTAATCTGCAGTTGGTCAAACATCTCATAAAATGCTGTAGTGTGTCATACAAAATAGCTGAGCTTAGGTAGTGTCTTCTCTAAAATGTCTACCAGCCAAAAGATAAACCTGCTAGACAACTCTCTAGGGTGGGGACTTTTTGTGAATAATTAGCCTTGAGCAATGAAACTCCAGAGCCACACCTGGGTTGAATCTTTGATCTGACTTTATACAGCTAGAACCGAGTTATAGAGTTTATGCATTATCCTGATGTTGCAGGCGATAAAATCTTTACTCTTGCATACATACTGCAACAAATATATATGGGTGTGTATGTATACATGTATATATATCTCTCATATATATATATATATGGTAAAAATGGATGTTAAGGCTCACCATTCAATTATGTTTCTCCATTGTTCGTTCTGGTGTGGTTTAATCACTTTTAGGATTTCTTATTTTTTCTTTCTTTCACATAAAAGATGAAACTCAATGACACATTCTTTCTTGATCACATCAGAACACTATGTACAACAATCAGTGTGCTGACAAAGCAGAATCTTTACCTGACCTATTTAGTAGGTATACTTGTCAAAGACTGTAAAATGAAATAAATTAATAATTTACAACATGTGTGTTTGTTTATTTTTTTACACATAATACCCATTTTTTTAGATGGGTTTTATTAAATAAGGGGAAGGGTCAAATAGTCTCACGTATCTGATCTAGCTGCACATGGTCTTTACTGGACAGTCTACAAGAAATGTGAACTGAATGATAATCAGTTTGTCCTCTATTTTAATCCTTGATGCATTTCCAGCTCTACCTGTGGCCTTGGGCAAATCCCTGAACTTCTCCATCTATCTTATACATGCAATAAGAATTATAATAATACAGAATTAATTGGTTATTTGTTTGCCATTTTGAAGATTGTTAGCTACATTCTTCTCTTGTTTATACCAATTTAATATCCCAAGTGAATGAATTTGTGACTATGCAATTTAGAAAAATTCAAACACAGTTTCTACCCTCATACTTAATGTTGTGGATCTCTTCTATCATTAAGTTCTGCAAATACACATGGGAAATGCCCGTGCTGTTATGAAAATTGTCAAGAATAAAAGACTTTGCTTCTTTCACCCTGTGTAGCAATAATTGCTTCTGATTAAAAAAAGAAAAAATTGCATGCCAACTATGTATTAAAGCTCTAGCACGATCAGAAAAATTATTCTCATACAAAATTATTAGAAACTTGGTCTTGTTATCCACAGAACTGCGAAGTTCACCAGACCATTGTCTATTCAGTTAATAAAATATGCCAAACACATTGTTGTGAGTGCTAACTTCTTGCTATCTGTAGTTCTTCAATAACATCAACATGTGTCTGTATGGCTGGGCTGTTGAACTTGCTTCAGTCACACTCCTCACATGAATATTCAGATTTAATGAACTGATGCTGTTGACGCCACTAAGAAGTAACCATCTGACTAGTGGATAAATCATCAGACAAGTATCTGTGAATTGTAATTCTTTCATATCTTTTAGAGTGCTAAAGAAGTTAGGCTAACTTGCACACTGAAAGAGAAATTCAAGATGAGGGCACTTTAATTTCATTTTGCTTTCAAATTGACATATTCAAAGAGCAACGGTTTTTACACATTCTGACTTTTTTTTAAATTAAACTACTTTAAAAATAAAATATTTATAAACTAGATTAGTTTAGAACAATAAATATCCCTGCCCTTCTATATTATGCAGGAGTTTTAATGAAATAAGTGCTTTACAGGCAGGTAGAAACAGCCTTTTAGCAACACTTTCTGAGCATTTTGTAATGACATATTATATTGCATCTGATAAAAATACACTAATATGTTTCCTTACAGACAAAAATAAAGTGGCATATACTCCTATTTCCAGATATAACTCATGAACATGCATGTATTTCTCTTCACTTAGGCTTTTATGCAGCTGTATCAGAAACACAGCATGGTTTATTCTCTAATGTCAACTCTAGGGAGTTCCATACTAGGCTTGGACTAAATGTCTAAAAAGGGATTAAAAAAAATAATGCTGCTTTAACACATGAAATTTCACCTTTGTTTAATACATCATTTTTAAATTAATTCAATCGTTTTGTCCATTTGTATCTTAAAAAAAAATACAAACCAAAAAGCACATTTCTAAGGACAAAAAAACTGATTTTCTGATCCCATGGATGCCAGGAGGGTCTGAATAGAAGACTTTGCTTATTTTCAAACTGCAAAAAAAGTAGTGAATCCTTCTCCTTGCAGCCTCTGCTCAGCAGTGATGGCTCCACCACGCAGAGTCCCAGGCGTGGGACTCGCCCGGGAGAAGTGGAGCCAAGGGGACACCCCGGGTGGGGGGCATTCCCCACCTCCCTCACCACGGGAGAAGCCCTCATGGCTTTTCAGCTCCAGCAGCACGATACTTGCAGCCTGTCATCACCAGGGCTTGTTTTTATGCTCACAGCCAGTTCTCCGAGAAAGTCCGACAAATCTGGCATCTGAGTGAGGTTTCAGTCAAAACCTCAAATAGCATCTGTTAATGTTTCCAGTGCTGTGGTTTCAACTTCAGGCTGAGAAAACAAATATTTAATGGGCAATAAAATTTTTAAGAGGCTTGAAAAGTAGGGGAATGTGGTTTTGCTTTGCTACACGCCGTCTCTCATGCTGAGATACCAAGTAACATGTTCAGCGTGCAGTTTCTTTTTAAGACCCACGCAAAATGCTTTTGGTAAGCTGTTACAGGGCTAAAATCCACTTCAGTTAGCATTTTAGTTCAGGATTCATATATTCAAGCACTCTAAAACTTTTGCTAACAGGGTTGGTGGCAACAGAACTGGAGGACCGAGGGATTTGTCCAGTGTATAGCTCAGAGGTAGCGTGCTACCCGGTCTCCTCATTAGCCTAATTTCCAATCACACTGTACAGCTCTTTTTATAGTCTTCTGTTCCTGCTGTGGGTGCGGTGTGCTTCCCTATTTCTCAAGTATGGTTTTTAAAAGCTGTGACTCCAGCATGAACTTTTCACTTGCATGCTCAAAGAATCGCTAGTTATTTTTTGCTCTTTCTCCCTCATTTGCCCTGTTCTGCCAACTCCCAGCCTATAAAAATTCTGCGTTAGTACGACACACGCTCCAGCACGAACCCTGGACAAAACACGATTCCCGCTTTGTTACGGGTTTGAGAATGATGGTGCCCGTCAGCAAAAAATCCTAACGGGAAAAGATGAGAAACTTCTATAATCTGTAAGGAACGAGATAACAGAAGGTGTAGGAATTTCTTCCCCCCTGAGATTTCTCACAGAGTCAGCAAGATCGGGCCAGCGTTCCACCGCTGTAATTCATGGTCGGGTGCATTAACCACCATCCACTTTGGCTGATGTTAACCGCTGGGCTGTGAACGGCCGTGCTTGAGGAACTGGTTCACGTCCCCTTCTGTGACCCAGCGGTGGGGAGGCGACCATGAGCAGAAAGGTGGGGCAGACATCCCCAGTGCTGTCCTTCTAAAATGTCTCGGCATTTATTTTAGTATGAGGTGCTTGTAATTCTAGAACTGGCAAAAAACTAGGGAGCATAATAGGACTGAGAAAATACAGGAAAAGAAGATTAAGCTTTCAGGCTTCAATGTAAACTTTACATTTCACTCTAAATAAAACGGAACTAGTTAAACGAGTTAAGCTGTTACTTTGTCCCAGCTGGTTTGTCCGTAAGAGTCTGAAATAAGATTCACTTAAGACAGGTGAGATTGTAGCTAACTTGCCGTGGTTAGCTAGGCCACGCTCCATGGCTCTTCTTTACATGTTCTCTTGCGCTTAATCCTGTGATCACCTCTTTAAAGAAGCAGGCAGAGCCGATTTCCAGGCTGTGCTGACGGTTGCAGATGCAGGCTTCTTAGCACTCACGGGAGGCTCACGTTTCACCTCTGTGGTGTTAAAAACAATTCAAGCTTGCCAGGTCAGGTATTTTAGGATCGTGCGATGTTTTATTTCCTTATGTGTTTATCACCTTCAGACAGTAAACGCAGCGCGCTGGTCACCTAAGTTACTTAAAAGAAGAAATGGGTTTTTATTTGTTTGAAAATGTGTCTTTTACATATGGATTTTGTATGCATATGTGCAACATATATGCAACATACATGCAATACATATGTGAATAAATACAAAAATCATAAATATTATTATAAGTAAAAGGTTTCCTGCATTGGTAATCACATGCCCATTTAAAAAAAAAGAAATCTGCTTTGCTTAGTGAGTGAGAATGATTTATTCCAGAAGTATTTCTAAGCAGTTTTTTTCATGAACAGGAATCATTTCTTCTGGAAGAATTCCTATGTAGTCAGGCAAACAAAAGGTCTTTGTTAATACCATTTTATTGGGCTATTTAGGACTGATAAGGTAAGTAGAATATATACTACTGCCCCTCCCACCCCATTCCTCAGGGTAGACTCAATCTCCATTTTTCCCCAGGGAAGCACACAGATCCGTGGCCAGCTGCTGGCAACGCTGGGCTTGTCCTAGCCCACCCGAGGTGCCAGAGCAGGCCCTGGGGTGCATTAGCTGCCCTGTCACCTAAGGTGTTGCTTAGTCCTAGGAGACTAGGAGCTCTACATCAGATGTGCAGAGGGCTAGATACGCTGGAGTGAGAGCTGGGAAAAACCAGAGCGCTCAGCAAAGCCCACCAAGGTGGCAGGGTGCGTCTCTTGTCAGGATGACACCAGCTTTGGTAAAAAAGTTCACAGAAATAATAAGCAAAGCATGTAGTTATTTTTGAAAGAATGAGTAATACAGGTAACAAAATGGTCATATCCCTTCAGCCGGCAAATGAAAATTCAGTGTTTCTACAAATGCAAAAATTGTAATACTGTAACTTTTTTTACGGCATTTTGGATCCTGTGTGAAATTCGCAAGTGTGGTTTTTTTCTCGTTAGATCTAATGTGGAAGCCCATCAAATTCTCTACGCTTTGCTTCCTCCAAAGCAAATAGAATGTGACTGAAATTTACTGTCTGTAATAAAAACACCTGACAAAATAATTTTTTCGCATTCTGTTGCTAAATAGGTAACGAATGTAAAAACAAGCTCACAATTGCAGTCCTTCCTGTAGCCTTTTCACTGTTTTTATGGTATAGCTAATATTTGATCATTTAGAGTAGATATTTATTTTTTGATCTATAGTACCATTTCAAAGCAATTTTTTGTTGTATGAGAGATTAGTGCTCAACCTTTTCATACAAAAACTTGAAAATAATTAATTGAGCCTGCATTTACTGCAGGAAATCTGTCAGTTTCTTTTATGTTTAATAATTGCTTCCTTCCAGGTATTGAAAAGATAAACGTGTTTGTCAAAAATTTATTTTAGTGTTTGTCTGCTTACCTTTCAACAGTATTTCAGTCCTTACTGTTTATTTGATTACTCTTTGTCAGTCTTTTAAGTACAGTTGTTTCTCAGCTTAGTCTTCTGGGACAGTTCTGGGGCTCAAGGTGTTCTCTCTTTTAGTTCCAATCTTATTAATACACAAAAAGTTCTTCTCCAAGTGTGGCAGCACATTCTCTACAAACTGAAGCCAAAAATAGCTGATGGCACAAACGTGATTAAAGAAGAAGCCTCCCAAGGTATGACTGACCTTAGGAGATAATAAAATGTTAAAGTGTTGTATCATAAATTTAATATTTCATTTAATTATGGTCAACAAAGATAGCTTATTTCCATCCAAGAAATTACTCTTAGGAAAGAGTTAATTACAACTAAGATTTCAGTAACACATTTTGTATGAGAAATACTAGCTATTTTTGTCCTTACTTTTAGTATCACTGGTCAGCGTAATGCATAATGAACAATTTTGAGCCAACCAGGGGCACTGTCGTTCACACCTACTTTATAAGCATGATCATGTTGTATGTCATTAGCCATAGTAGTCTTTCAGACAGGAAACGCTTTGAAGAATAAAAAGGAAGATGTCTCCAGAACAATTTAACTCCCTTTGCAGCCCTCCAAAATATTTTGATTGACACTCAAATGCTACAGTCCTTACTCAGTCAAAATGACCTTCAGAATCAAGAGCTCTAGCTTATGCAGTCATTTTTCCCTGTGGAAAGTGTGCAGAAAATAATTACAGTTATAAACACTTGTAATATGAAATATGTAATTGCTACTTCTCACTTTATAAATGACTGTACAAGGAAAGATGTAATAGAGACTAATGGAGTAGAGAATAACTACTTAATGGCACCTTCTGTGAACAGCTGTAAGCACAGTGGGCCTTGTTTCCTAACCGTTCGCACCTTTTTACATCTGCATAATACTGTTGATTTTTTTGAAACAGCTCTTGATAGCATTGATAGTAACGAAGTGAACTGCAAAACAAGCCTACTCACTATTCTTCAAACATATTAATATGCATGATGAAACACACTGGATTGCATGCCAATTAAGTAGAGAGTAACTTGTCAAGACTTTTTCTGGTGTTTTCTTGGACTGTGTTATTCAGTCAAAGCTAAGCAACAGGCAGTATCTTGTTCTCTATTTAAAGTCTGTGTGCCATAAGGTTCTGCACAATCTCTGAAGTTCTCCAGAGCTCGCTGATACATTTCTTCACAATTTACCATATTTACAGCATATCAAACCACATCAAACCTGAAGAAGACAGCTTGTCCTTTTCACTGTTTATGTTTTCCTGGTGTGTTTATCACTTTCATGATAACCATTCCCTCAAAGATCATATAAAATCCGACTCAGATCTGAAACACTCAGTTGTCCTTTCTGTGGTTAAATGAAATCCAGGAGGAATGATTTAGCAACCCAAATCTCCCTCCAGCCAGTTTTGCCCACCCTTACTTATCTCCCTTTTTGCAAAAAGCCAGATGAAAAGAATATTCTGTAAATGAATGTTAAACAGCAAATGTATTCCACCTTCAGAAAACTATAAAGACTAAAAGTTTTGTTGCCAGTTTAGGCTTTCTTTTCCTTCTTTTTTTTTCAGATATATGCAGATGTGTTGTACTCCTAAACAAGGCTAATAGGTACTGAAAAGAGCAAGGAATGCTCTGATCTGTTAGTGGAATGCTATGAAAACCAAGCTGCAACATGCATGTTGATGTAGAAATGCTAGTAGTGATTTATTGACATGATTTCCACACACAAAAGTACTCCATTCAACCCACATCAACACATTCAAACACAAAATACACATTCACTACTAGAAAACTTGTAGCTATTCTATTCAGTGTAACAACAGTAAGTTTGGCTTTAACATTATTCAGCAATATATGCAGTTTTTCAATTTTAAAGGAAGAAGTAATTCCACCTGTGTGAGTTATGTCAAAAACATACTGCTTCTGCATTAAAATACTTAGCTTCACAAATATGAGTTTGAGAATGGCTAACTAAGTAACAGATATGCAAAATAGGCTCTAAGGTTTTGAAGCTGAATTGGATCCAAGGTTTTCAACTACTGCAGAAAAACAACCAATAGGAACAAAATTATTGTTATCCTGATAACCCTGATATATAAGCAGAGGCACTGTTTGTAAGGCATACAACCCACCTTTCTGACCTCCTAATTTCTGATAAGGCTTCATTTCATGTGGGTGATTTGTAAGATGTTTACAAGAGAGCTACAAGGTTGATCAAAGGCCTGAGAAACTTGGCCTATGATAACAGTTTGAAAGAACATTTATTGCTTAGTCCAAAGAAGAACAGACCCAGAGGAGGCACCATAACGTGTTCAAAGCTGCTGCAGGAAGAAGAAAGTAGAAGAGGAGGGAGGTAGTTTCAAGATAAGTGAAACTGTGGGAGGATTTGTGGGAGGATCTCTACAGGGGTGAGATGGTCTGAGACAAAAGAGAGGAATACTCTTTTCCAGGCCATTTGTAAGCATCTCCCAGCCCCTGAACATGGGCAGTGTGCCCGCCTAGCTTTCCTTCCTTACCTTCACCCTCCTGGACCGTCTCTCCCATCGCTCCCTAACTCCTGGAGAGGTAGAGATCTCTTAGAACACCACTGGCCCCCGTTGACACAGGAACAGCCAAATCCACCACAGCCCTTCCTACTGCCAGTCCCTTTCCCTTCCCTTGTGCCTCAGTCATCCACCCACCCCTCAAATTAACCATGTATTTCCAAAGAACCTTGAACATGGTCTATGTGAAGGCCCTGAAGGCCCTGAAGGACTTAATAACTGCAAAATAGTGAAGTTCTGTGTTACTTATAGGATACTATAACTTGCAACTGTTTTTGGGGAAGCGTAAAGCATTGCAGAAACATTAACTACTTGAGCACTCACAATGGCTTTTTAAATACTGTCATATGCTCTGTTTGGTTTTCAGACAGAAAAACAGATCCTGGGAAGTGGCATGTCTTGCCACACTTCTTCAACTGCAGAAGTAATCGATGTCAGGGGAGAGAATAAAAGATGGGAACTTCTGGGCCTTGGGCTTCAACTTCTAAACTCATAACAGTAAATTCTTCTGTCTAGAAAAAAGAAGCATTTTATTATTTGGTAGACTCCATATCTTTGGTAGACTCCATATCTTTACATATCTGAAAACTGTTCTGAAATGCATATAAAAAAGACTTACTTAAAGTACCACTATATTTGGACTGGCTGATTTTGGTGTTAACTGTTTGTCTCATTTCTGTCTATATTTAGATTATCCAGTTCATAAGAAATTATTTTCTCCCTACTGAAAAACAGGTTCATTCGTTATTTTGTGAACTCATCACTCATGTTTTTAAAGGCTCAAAACCAGGCCCCACATTCCTCTGTTATCAGATGCTTGTTAAACTGCAGCTCATCCGCACGCTTTCTGAGGTCCATAAACTTAAAGTACCATTTCACTTATCTATTATATCATTTTGTAAATTTTGTATTGTTTTAACCAACCAGGCATACTTGCTGATTTATATAAAGTCTGAATGCATTTTGTTTGCTTCCTGAGAGATGTATTGTGTCTAGAAAACACAATTGTAAGAAACATGGCTGGGGGGTTTGTCTGTTTGTTTTTGTTTGTGTGTGTGTTTAGTGGATGCAAGAATGAATATTACTCCACATTTTGAATAAAGCATACATTTCAATTATGACTGCAACTATCTGTTCTTTAAACTTGAATTGCTGTACAAAATGAAACCTCCTCTAACAAAATTCTTTATTCTTCATCCTAATGTTTTTATTTATAGAGAAAATGATTATTCCCTTTCTTCCAAAGGGAGAGGTAAAGAACTAAAAAAGAAGAAATATTTATATCCTGAAGAGGATGTACTGGCGATGGCATTTCACCAAATCTTTGATACATTAGTTATTGCATATGGTGATGATATTGGGATGATGAAATCATGTTGTTGAGGTAATCCACTATACTGGAAATTACCTTGCAGAGATCTTTTATTTTCTATTGGACATAGAAATTAGCCCTTCCTGTAGTAAAATTATTATTATTGCATGTAATTGTGAAACCAGAGGGCCATATTCCATGAGCTAACTCACATCCAAGCTTTTCAGCACAACTTTCAGATTCTTAACAGAAAAAAAATGTTTTTATAAAAATGCAATAACTTTTGGTTTTGAAGTTTTTCTGCATTGCCTTGTCATTTGTCTTTATTTGTATTTATTTCTCTTTCCATGAATTCTTGTATAAAATATAGTGACTTAAAAAAGAGCAATCAACCAAAATTATGTCTTGGTTTTGGAGAAAACAAAAACATTGCCCTGTAACTACAAAATGTTTCTTCCTATTAGAAGGTACTAAAATGAAAATTGTTATTACTCCACAGGGTTTACAGCTGATCAGATTCCTCTGCCACTTCCACCTTCATTCACACTCTTTTTCTTAAATTCACACATCAAAAAGGAAGAAAAATGCTGTTTTGAGGTGTAATACTGCCACAACAGAAGTTGCGGTGAAATGGTAAAGGAAAGGGCAATATTTGAAAACTTATACTGCAACCCGTTTGTTTCAGATTCAGAAGGAGGAGTATTTGAGGGTGAGGCTGCATCCATGTATTTACACCATCAAGGTTCTTCCTTTGCTGTTGAAAGTAACTCTCCAAAAACATATCTGTCTCAGGTTCTTATCAAGGCAAAGCGGCTGATGCCTGATAGCATCCTCTCTTTCTTTCCTGGATCCAGGCCAATTCCTATTGAAGTCACCAGAAAGAATCCCTCTGGCTTGAGCAAGAGGTTAAATTGGGCTTTCTTGGGTTTGTGGTATAGCCTTGGGCAAGACACAAACCCTCTGTCCCATAATGAATTTATCTGCATGCTACCTTCCAATATTATAGCAAGCCAAGTTAATACTGCATTTGGAGTATGTAGTTCTTTTATGTTGCATTTCAAGCAGTTCAAAGCAAAGTCATATTTTAGGTACCTACACATAAATATAAAACTGAGATCATCAGATGTTAGAAGCAGATAAAATCTGTAGGGTACACAAGGATGTTACAGAGTTGTTGAGGTTTTTTTTCTTTCTATAAGATAATTAACTTTCTGTTTACTATATTATCTGGAAAATGGACAGCATAAGATAGGGACTGGCTAACAAAGAGTAATAATAATTTTCATTATATTTACATTTTTCCCTTATGATAACTTCAAAGTTATGATACGCAGATGCCATAATACTGCATTACATGAAATTTTTTAAAAGTAAAAGTAAGGAAGGATGACTTCTACTTCTCATACGAGAAAAAATGCCTTTCATAAGCTGAAAGACTTTTCTTATGCCATACACTCTGTTTTAGGCAGGAAAGTTTCAATTTCTAAGCAAATTTGCAGGAAAATTAGGTAATAAAATGTATACATGCAAATTTTTATTTCAGCTGAAACATGGTTTAAAGGACAGAGGAAGAACTGGGACAATACTTGCTTACAAACCCAAGTTGAAGCTATATCCCGCAAAAATCAGATCAATCATAGAATCAGGCTTGCTGACCAAAAAGTATTTCATTGTTTTTACAATGTGGACCAGGTATGATAGGTTAGGAGGATGTGAGAAAATTAGTAAAGGAAACATTTAACCTTTGTTCCCAAACACCCAAGGTAAGTATCATAACCAATACCTGAAATTTAGTTAATGTGAGGAATTGTGTGAGACTCATCTGACTAAATAAATGTTTACTACACTGACACAAACGTCTGAGCTTAGGCTTTTTTATAGTCAGCAGAGATCTGGCCAAGAGTTGATGGATATGTCTCATCCTAAACTAGATGCCTACATTTGGTCAGATTAATTTTTCCCTATGTGGCATTGATTGTATTTACTCTACTTCCACTGACTACAGATGGTGACTAGGTGACCCTAGGTTACCTGTATGACTAGCTCAGATGTAGACGTCTACATCACAGACACGAAAAAGTTAGAGAAATTAATATTGGCCCTTGTAATGCTGTGAACACAGTTTTTGTAAGATCCACTCATATGTTAAATAGATCTAATAGAAAAGCCTGAGGAAGGCATAGTTTAAAATAGCCAACTGATTAGGTTACTTTCTTGGAATAGGAAAGACCTTAGGACAAATCTTTGTTCTTAATTATTCAAAGCAAGGACTGAAATCACCGTATTTTTACATCCTATCAAAGTCTACTAACTATGGGGCTCCCATAGTTACTATTCTGATGTGAATGGCATTTAAACCTTTGGAAGATCCCCTTTTCATTCTAGTGCAGTACAGGATTCATTTTAAAATCTCTTTCAAAGGGATGGAAAAAATATCTTTTGCTCATTTCAGTTCCACACCTTTTTTTGCTACAGTCTGTGCCTCCAAGGCACATTTGAACATCTGACCCTTTTGATCCATCTGGTGGAATATACACAGAGCTGGAGTAATTTAAAAGGGGGGTTGATTTACTTTAATTTACACATTCATATAGCTTTTTGCTATCTGCTTAACTTGGCACACCCTTACCCTGTCCCTTGGCACACTAATTGAACCAGCCTTAGATTGCCTTAGAATTTCTTAGCCTTAGACTATGAAGGCTAAATTAAGAGGTGATCTATCAGATGAACAGGGAATCCAGTGTGGATCTAAGGTGGTTTACACACCTGGCAAATTAGATAAACTTAGATTACCACTACAGTTATTTCATCTCACAACTACAGTTACTTTAAATTTACATAAAATTTAATTCCTGAAGGTGGCAGCATCATGAGCAAATCGATATACAGCCTTCAATGCATGCAAAAACCCAGAACATGACCATGCAATTATAAGTGTTAATTTAAGAGTAGTGCCACATATGACCTTTTAACATGTATAATTGAGAGTAAATTCTGTGCTAGCAGTTAGTTCAAGGTTTGCGCTATTTCCCATGTTTTTCTCTTGAGCTGTAAAACTCAAAAAGAACATCCTTTGCCTTAGATGCCTTTTAGCATTTCATGCTACTGGTCTTCATGAATTATTATAAGCATTACATACCAGAAATGGTGAATTTTGAACATTTTTGGCCTGATTCTTTGTTTCGCAAAGGTCATTTTACATAACACAGGCACTGTAAAAGGACTCACATCATAGATGGGTTGTCTTCTTTGTCCACTTTAAAGCCCTCTTCATAATGTGAAGTGAACACTGTAGGGAGTCCCCATTTGCCTACAAGTTTTTTGTTGGTTTTTTTTTACTTTATTCTTTGTAGTTACTAGCTATGTCTGTGTAGGCTGGCTGGTTACAGAAAAAGGAGGGGATAAGGGTTTCATCCACCATTGTCCCTATGTATACAGAGGCATGAATGACCCATTTGTACGTAAGCAAATTTTTTTAAAACTGCCTTTAGTAGCAAACACTTGAGATCATACTAAAATCAGGGGTGGCAGTTCCATTAAGCTTAAAGATTCTGGGATAAACCTTGTATTTAACTATACTTAAATCAGAAAAAGCAGAGAAGAGGTACAGGTCGCTCCTGCAAAGTCCCTGGGACAGCCAGAGGGAATCTCGCTCTGCCCCCAGAGGAACGCGAGCTTTACTCCATCCCCACCTCCGGAAAAAGCAGGCTTTTCAGAGAAGGTGAGTCCAGCCTTTCACACTTGGGTAAGCAGGGCGAACCACCCCATGTAGCTTGGCATAGCTACGGGAAGGTAAAGCAATATGTGGGCACGTTCCCTGGTGCTTCCTCCTGGAAGAAAGAATTTGCATCATTCCTTAATAATGGCTACACCTAAATGTTGCAAACTAGCCATTTTCTGGTATGCAGAGCACATTTTCCAGTCCAACAGGACTCTCTCCCTGCTGTAGCGCAGGCCTCTGGTTGTCAGGTTCCCGGAGCAGAAACCGCCAGACCAAGGTTTTGCCTTTCGGTCTCATTCAGCTGGCGAGGGTGGCCTGGCTTCCCCACACCTCTCCCGGCGTGCTGCTCTCTCAGAGCCACTCACCAACCACCCGGCTCCGTAAAGCACATACTATTTAATTAGAAAAAGCATTTACGAGAAAACATTCCTTAAAAATGTTGAAATAGCATGAATAATACTTAGCTTACCTGCTTGTCACATGGTTTTTTCCACGCTGAAATCCTTTGGAGGGTTTGCCTCTGTCTTGCTCAGTCTTACAGCTGTCGGTGATGAGATGGGTAAAATGCCTTTGCTCTCACTGCAGAACTCGGATTCTCCACATTTTCAGATCCACTGTCTTCTAACGCTTCCCAAACCTGACCAAACTAGTCTAAGCTAGTCCCACAGGGCAATACTTCAAAAGGCTTTTTTTCTGCTTAATTTTAGTATTGCAACTTCCCTCATAATTTTTAGTTCCTACAGCAAGCATTCCTTGCGTTAACAGATAAGCCAGGAAGACTTTAATGACCAGCCCTGTAAAAATGTGTATATAACCTCAGTCAGGATAGTTGCTATTGAATATTCTGTGCTCCTATAACATCTGCAATATTAACACAGAAGAAACAACACCGGTGCTGACAGCCTGTTATTTGTGTTGGGGAGTTCCTGGTGCAGCTTCTTTAGAATTTCACTCCAAAAATTTTTTTATCCGTTCTCTCTGGCAAAAACACAGCTGTCAGAGATCCACTGTATTGCCTCTGGCCCCAGCTCTGCCAAGGCAGAATTAGCTCATCTCTGGTGCGGTTGCACTATCGTCAGTATTATAGCTGTGGTTTTGTTTTCACCTGGGCCACTTTGCACTCCAGACGTGCTTGTAGACTAAAACGTGAATACAACATGTCGGAGTGTATTGCAAAGAAAGCTGGAGTGGCTGAGTGGTATTACCTTAGCTAATGGCAAGTGTTACTTACCTGCCCTTCTGAATAATCAGAATAAAAAGTAATAATTACAGAGAGATTTAAAAAAAATGTATACAACAAAGGGCAAATATTAAACTGAGTGGAAATGTGGCCTGTGACTTTCTTCTGTTTCTGCAATAAACGTAGACTTTTAGAAGAGCCCTGAGTGTAACTGAGTTTGTAAACTGGACTCTGCCCAAACACAGCAGGGTCCATCTCTAGAACGCAGTCCTTCCTGTGCACCCTTCTTGCAATGGCAGTTTGTCTGTCTCCTACCTCTGTATCCACTCATCTCTGGTGACTGTCACACAAAGAAGGCAAGAATCGCAGCTCTCTATTCTTCCTTCCAGTCCTTTTTCTCTAAAGAGCAATACTTTCAGAAATCTGTTTTCCCAACTTCTACCCTGAGCTTTCACCCAGGCTATGACTAGATAAGCCATAAATACTTTACAGACCATTCAGATCTAGCTGAATGATAAGAAAGGTCATCTAATTAGCTGCTGCTTAAAAGCTTTTCCAATGATCGATTTAAATCCTTGTATTTTAAAATTAATTTAAAGTTTTGCCTGTTTTACATGCCAGATGAAAGTATATCACACATTCTGATGAGGGGAAATGAGTCTGTATTTGGGGAAAAAAAAGTCAATGCAATTGCACAATGAGAGCCTTGGAGCCTTTCCAGTATTCACAGGTTAAAGATGTCCAAGGGTGTTTTATAAAATGGTAAACAGAAACGTACATGATCTCTTAGTCATAAGTAGAAAGTTTTAATACTACATCTGGTTGCTGCACCTCCAAAAACATTCACAATATTTTTCTGACAATGTGAAAGTGGCTGGAATTCATCGCAGAGATTTTCTCCAGTTAAGATTATAAACAACCCCACCTGATGTGCAAAGATATTAGAAGTACAATGCAGCCTTCATATAAGAAAATCTTCTTAATGCACATGCCTTGCGCTTGATGATCTAATACGTATGAACAGATACTTTCAATTTGTAAATATTTCCTTTTATTAACCTAGAAGGACCAAGGCGTGCTGCATACGTATTTGTGTGTTCTAAAGCATGTTTGTGCTTCTGCTTTTACAGACTTTACTCAGAGATAGCCTCCAAATAAAGTGTTTCAATTGTACCTGAATCTGTGGATATTAAATAGATATCAGGCTTTCATGGGAACCGAGAGCTTCACAAAATGGTTTTTAAATCAGGGTGACTTGGCTTGGGAGTTTACGTTGGCTTCTGTCCAAGCAGAGAGATCCAAAAGAACAAATTACACCTCCACACCCAGTTAGAAAGTCTGCAGGTATTAAGTTGTTTGTTAAGTAGAGTCATTGCGTTAGTAATTTTAGCTGTGTTTGTTCTTTGTGGAAGGCAACAGGCTCTTCCAGATAGTTTCAAAACACGGCAGGGCAAAACTTGATCTTATTAAAACGAAGTTTCTACACGAATTGTTGTTTCTCGCTTCACAGGTTTCCTCTGCTCTTCTCAGCCAAAATTACTGCTCATGTATCTGTCTCTGTGAAATATTTTTTTACAAACATTTATTTCAGAAATGACACTAAAATCCTTTGCTTTAGGGAAAACAAGCAAAATCACAATGTTCACAGCAGACTCCTTTGCCTCATGGGCCTGTCTTCTTATCTTTGTTATTTTATATTTCCCCGAGTTGGAAGAAAACCTGTACCTCTTTCTGCTACCTTTTTTTTAAATTTAAAATAAAACATGCTTGCACAAGGACAGTAAATCAGATAAATGCTTTGTAAGCTTCCTTAGACTTCTGAATTTCAGAATTACTGAATTGAGCTGTAGCTCAATTCTGATCAGTGAATGCCTTCTTATAGAAGCCTGGTCAGAAATATTTATTTTTCTGAACAGATTTGGCTTCAGAAAGCAAGGATGACCAAATGATTATGTTTCACTTGGCCCTTGTTGTACTAAGAAATTGCTCTTGGAATTTCGAAATGGGTGAAAAGGTCTTTCCTCTGTAACAGCAATGAAACATCCCAGCTAGTTTTCAGTGAAGTGCAAGACTTACTGCAATTCAGAGGTGTAACTGAAGGTAGAGTTTAGTTCAAAGGCTACTGTACATGTAAGCTACAAGCCCAGCTTTTTCCTCTGGCTCTGTGGGACTCCTCATATGAGAAGGAAAAGCAGGATTGCATTTTGCAGCGGGAAACATTGCTTTAACTGACTGTGTTAAACCACAACACAACCCAGAGGAAGTCTGCTGTGCAGGTGTCTACAGTCCTAGCAAAGATAACCTTCCTAGCAAGGAATCCAGTGCAATGCAGTGCTCTCAATCACCCAAATATCTTTAGGGTGTCTGCAGGCTACTGGCATAAGCTTATGAGAGATGTAGCTGTGGCAACTGGACACGCAGGAATTGCAGGCACAACTCTCTCAAACTTCCTTTGCCTTGCATACCACTGCGAAATTGCTGTGCAGACTCCTATTCCCTCACCGAGGAGCTCAGCTGTCCCTCAGGCTCAGTGACTACTGCTGACACTGGCTAGGGTGGTTTGAATTATGCCAGTTCTCAGAGGTGATTCATCCTTCTCGTGCCCATGTCTCCAAGCATGCTCAAAATCAGCATATTTCACCTTACATATGGTTTCTAGGCCAAAAAAGGTTCCGCTGCCATTGCTGTGGATTGTATGGTTAATTTCCAAGTTTAAGAGGCATGAATGCCTTCTCGTTGGCTGAATTTGTAATCTGCAAATGATAGGATAGATTTTCTTTCGCCTTCTCGTAGCTCTGTGGAATTTCTCGTAAATTCAGCTGCAGCATAGACATTGGAGCTTGTTTTGCAAGCTATGCAGAGGTGGGCTGGTAACATATCTAAACAGAGCATAAGCCTTGAGGCTTCTTTTCCAGCCAGCTGTCAAAGCTTTGAAACTATCATATGTTTAAGGCACTGAAAGGACTGTGGAGCATGAGCCTGATGGAATGTGCGGTATCCATTTATCTCTGGAAGTTTACATGTCCTGCTTGATGAATTAGAGCTACAAAGTGACAAAGTAAAAGATTAAAGAAGCTGCAAAGGAGTAAGAGCCTCTGCAGTTACACAAGCTGCTTGAAAGCTTGAGTCCGCCAAGCAAAACTTCGGTCCTTCATTGAAAGTACTTTCAGGGATGAACAATTGATCTTGTACCTGGACGGATTGCACCCTGATGGTGCTCAACTCCAGTATGATTTATAACAACCACTCTAGAAAAGGACAGTATTTTCCATTTAATGGATAGTTTGAGCACTGAAGCCGAAACATGAGTAGATGCCTGACGCTGTGTCGCAGAGGAAGGGCGACAGGAGAGGGAACGAGCCACATGTACGCTCTAACCACAGAATCATCCTTCTCTTTTTTTAGGAGTCAGCTTTAGCTTTGTGTTAAGTCTCCACAAAGATCTGCAGATGACTGTGTGATCAATTTGCAACTAATACTGTATGTAAACAGCCTGTATTGCAAACTACTTAGGAGTTAAGAGCAGTTTATTCATTTATATATTTGCTTTGAATTTAGACAAAATAGCAATGTGATGCTGCGAGGCCACTGCAAAAGCTGCTTAAGAATTAATTTAACCATCCAAAAGACAAAGTTTAGAGTTAAACCTGCCATGCAGCTCACTTAAGTCATGGTTTCTGTAGTCACACCAGGCGGAATAACTTCTATAAGTGAAGAAATATCTGTACAGTGGATTTCTTCAGAGGGATGGAAAGCCAACTCACTGTAGGCCTCTAGCTGATGCTCTGACTTGCTAAATGTCATCATCCTGTGCTCCCTCTGTAGTCACTGGGAGGAGATAAGCGTCTCCAACGAGTAATTGAGATCTTGGACACTCTGATTCATCTTCTACAGGTGACTTCCTCTCCACTGACTGCACAGGGAGACTGTGCTCCTATTTGATTTACCCAAGTTAGGTGCATAAAGTTAAATGAACTAAAGATTCCTCCAGACTAGCCAGGGGAATTACAGTGTATTCTTTCATCTTTGTTTCCTTTTTTGTCCTGGAAAGGAGGTTACATAGAATTTGTATTTAAAATACGTGTATTCCCTTCTGCATATGAGAAAGGCATATATAGACTGGGCATGATATCCTTTTCTCACAGAAATAATAAGGACGGGTTTATTATTATCCTCAACTGCTCGACTTCAGCCCAAAGATTTTGGAAATGGTTTGGGACCACTCAGCCCCTTTTCTCTTTAGCCATAAATCTTATGCTTCTATAGCTGGAGTTTCTAGTCATACAGATGGACCCAGTTTAGGGGGTGGAAGGAGACAGAAAACCTCCTCCTCCGATATGCTTGTTGCCTTTCTCGGTACTTCCTTCCAGGAGAAGTAAGCTCTCTGAGGGATCACTTTTCCAGTGAATGATTGCATGAGGAGGAAAGGAGAAGGGAGAGCAAAGCAGACTGTGGCCTGATGTGCAGGGAAATTATGGCAGGTAGAAAGGAAATGGCACAGGAGCGTTTGGATACAGCGTCTAACATCCCCTCATCCATCACTTTTGCAATGACAACCAGTAACTAGGGGTTTTTGAATGGCTGTTGCCCACCCCTCTGGCTTCTCTCCTCTCAAAGTCTGCTGTTGGTAGTGTGCAATCGGCCATCTATGTATTTAAATCTAATTGCATAGTTCAGATGCAAAGAGAAGGAAAGCAGGGAGCTCTTGATTAAAAGATGGAGACTGCTTTTGTAAACAGAGACTGAGGAAAAAGTCTTGCAGCTCACGATGTCTTCTTCTAGGAGGAAAAGCAAGTTGTGACTCTTGCTGGTGTTACCCCTTGTGACTGGGGCAGAGAGGTCCATAGGTATTTTCATGTGCCATAATTATGTACATGAGTGGAAGATTGTGACATTAGAGGATTCTTTAACTTCAGTAAACTAAGCCATAGCAAGACTCAGAATCTGGAATCTGTATGCTAGAGAAACACAAGCTGTAAATGCAGTGCCAATTTTTCAGGTGGAAGTATAATAAATATTAAACAAATAGCCAGAGGAAGCGATGGAATCTCCAGCACGCAAAGGCTTTAAGTCAAGACCAGATACATTTCTGAATTATGTACTCTGTTTCTAATGCATGGCAAATAAAATTATTGTAATGGTCCCCTCTAGCCTTAAAACATATGAACTGCTTCCTCTGGTGTGGCAATCTAATGCAGCAGGCCAAGGGGAGAAGGAGTTTATTACGCCAGCCGCTGCTGCTGTTCTTAAAACTGCACCCCAAAGGAAAGGTGCTTGAGAGGAAATCGGTGCAGTAGGTTAATGAAAGGCAACAGTGACCAACACAAAGAGAGGATTCATCTATACTGCTCTCTGTACGAGTACCATTTGCACCAGCAGGGGCAGGAGGACCAGGAGAAGCATCTGGGAAATCGCAACTGAGGGTGAAAACCAGGATTTAGGAATGTTCTTCCATTGGTGCTGATGGTCCAACCCTTTTGTTTTGCTTGCCACGTCTGTGCCTTTCTTGAAGGTGGTACCTTTCTTTTCCAGGAAAAAATATCAAGTGCAAACTCAGCTCAGCACAGCCACCACAAATTACTTATTTGCAGATTCCTCAAACTTTTCCAGATGCCCTCCTCCTATTCAAAAACTGGTTGAACCTGCACTGTATAGCTTTCTAAGGTAAAGAATCAAATCTGAAGTGATTTAGAAAAATGTGAAGGTTTTGATGACCTTTCCTCAAATCATTTTAACTTTATTGTTAAATCTGACTTCAAAATGTTACTTTTTTTTTCCAGAAAATGAGAAACTCCAAGATTGTGCCAACAAGTATAAACAAATCAGGTAATATTTTCCAGCCATTTCTAGTGATCAACAGCAAAGAAGAGCAGAAATAGTGTCCATAGTGGGAGCTGGTTTTGGTAGGGGTTTTTTTAAGGATTGGCTTTTTATTCATGATAAATCATGACTGAATTTTAATACGATTCTTGGAGAATTGTTTCCACCCCTAACCTATGGATTTGGTGTAAGCTGAAAGAGCTACGTTCACTGAAGAGAATGACAGCCTGCTTTTTGCTTTCTTAGCAATTTCCATACCAAACTACCGGCTGTGTCACTATCTTTCTCAGCAGTTTCCTAAATCCCGTTGTACCAGTAGAGTGAGGTTGATTTATTACCCTTCTTTTAGCTTTTTTGACAACTGTTAAGAAAAAGACTATTAGGTTATTTTAGAAGATCATGTATTTTACACAGAGAGAACCAATAGCATTCATAATATACAAAGTTCTCCTATAAGCTCATTATAGGCACCTAGTCCCATCATCCAAAATATTCAGCATTCCTTTATTTTAACATTTTTTTCTTTTTTTATTTCTTATAGATTCTTTACATTTCTGGTTTTGTCTGCTGTTCCTTTCAAGTCTGAAATATCTGAGCAATCACTTAGAGGGGAAAAAACAAGTATTTCTTTTCAAGAAAGCTTCTGTTGCACACCACACAAAAGTTTTCTTGTTTGCCCCTTGTTATTACCATTATTAATACCATTACTACTAATATAAAACATTTATACCGCACTGTAATTTTTATAAACATGACTAAAACCAAATTCTCTTTCCCGAAGAGCCTTGCCATTAATTAACAAAAAAGATAGACACAGTTACAGTCAGATCATAGTCCAAAGGTGAGAGGGCAAAAAGAATATATATATATAGTTAGCAGAGTGGCATATCCTTGCCCAACATGCAGCATCCTGTGCATTGCTTCCTGGAGCCGTGCTCTCCCAGTTGACCCAAAGTCAGTGCTTTGCTGAAGTACACTTAGGCTTCACACACCTTTCTAAAGCTAGTTTGGTAGACCAACCTACACTTCTCGGGTACACAGCTGAAACAGTGGACAAAGCGTTCTGCCTCGCCGGAATTCAGCTTATCACCTTGGATGTGGGGTACAGAGTGACTGGATGTTTTCTTAGGCGTGTGCCTGTACTCAGTGCACTATAAAGCCACACCTCTCCATTTTCACCACTCTCATTCCCTGTCTAATTACATGTGCGCTGTCATACTCTTGAGAAACCAAGTGGATAACTTACTAATATCATGGCAACTCTTTTTTTGTTGTTGTTGTTGAGGCATCAGTTTTATATCTAACAATGACTAAGACTTTTTTAGTGTTTAATCTTTGCTTCTTCTGACAACATCCTTTATTCATCACAGTCATAAAGGCATAAACGGCCAGTAATGATTTACTTTTTACAGAACAAAACACTAGCGTGAAATCCAGTATTTGAAGACTTACCCATGTTCTTAATACCTGCTTTTCTCTTGTTGGCTTCACTTCCTCACCCTTTGTCTTTGTGTATGAAGAAACCCAAATGGTATAAAAGTATGTTAGAAGCTCGAAGATGGCAGTCTGTGGGTCAGTGGCTTGTGGGTTTTTTTTAAATTTGCTACAAGAGGCAGCTTTCTCTCAAGGTCAAAGTTTTGTATAGCCCTAGCTGAGGAATGCATGCAGGGGGGAGGTGAGGAGGGGATGACTGTGAATTCAGCCAAATGGCAAACAATTTAATATTGTCTGAAGATACACAGGTATCTCACCATCTTTTGGCAGATGCAAGGTGTTTATACATTCCCATTGCATTCGTTAATTTGTGAATGTGTGTTCAAGTACACTGTTACATTTCATGCATGCATTAGATATACCAAATGATCAGAAATAGCACCTGGAATAACTTCTGTATCTTCCATAGCGGCGAGGGAGCTCTCCTCAGAGAGGACACCAGAAGAGGAAGCTGCAGCGGGGCTGTAAAGGTCTGGAGGGTGAAGATCCCCAGCTGCATGTGCCAGGGAAGGACCTACCATGGTGACAAGGTCTGCCCTCCTGAGGGAGACCCCTGAGATACCCCTCGAGATGCCACGGGGCTCAGCGGCAGTCCCTGCAAGTACGTACTGCCACTGGGGGTGTGTAGCAGGCACTAATGAAAAATGGTCACTTTTAAATTTGTATAGCTCAGGTCTGAATCATTTTAGCCAAAATGCCGTGCAAACAAAATTAGAAGGATATATATCTGCAGGTTTAAAAGGGTTTTCTAGAGGCAATTTTCCCACATAAACCACCAGAAGGGGAAAATAACAAAAAAAGAAAATAGTCAACATGGAGAATACATATTTCTTTAGATTTTCTAGTATACCTGGAATGATTGTTCGAGTGACTTAAAGTAAGCATGACTTAAAAAATGTAATGTGTCCTTTAGATAACATATAGAAGGCGAGTGAGCACCTGGCATCAGTTTTTGCAGTCCCGTTGGCTCCCCCGTGCTCAGAGGCAGTCCTGTCGTCACCGTGTGCGTCGAGAGCTGCAGCTGCTGTGGCGGGCGGTATCTGGGAAAACTGAGAGTAGACAACAGAGAGCAAGGAATTTTAAGAGGTGTAGTAAAAGATGTGTTAATTAAACTGGAGAGCAATAGGAACTGAAATTTGCAAAGGGGCAATGCCTTCCCTCCATGTTATGGTGACCAAACTAGAAAATTAGTCTCTTGAGATTCAAGAAGAAACAAAAACAGGTTGATTTTGTGTGAAAGACCTGCATAAAATGCAGAACTTTATAACAAACCTAAATCTCTGCATTGTATACACAATTAATGCAAATGAATAGACAAATATTTTTGTAAAAAGTATTTTAAAACAGAAGCTTCAATAAATGCCAAAGTGGATATTTGCTTGCACAGAATCTCAATCGTACATGTAATCCCAGTAATTGCTTCCTTCTAATTAGACTTTTAATAGGTACCCAACCCAGTCTAGATGTCCTTCAGCAACTTGTCTGAGATGTCCGTGGGCCAGATTGCAACAGAAGCTGACACAGGAACGATGGAGCAACGCACAGTGAGCCTGTGCATCATTAAGTGACCAGTGCAAGGGTCAGCCACATCTTCAGTTCACGCACAATTTGGAACTCAGGCACGGATAAATCCCACCTGTCTGACTAAGCTTCCACCCAAGAAAGGCACCAGAGTAAGAAGCGTAATGTTAGAAGCACAGTCACTTCAACTTTCTAAATAGTCAGAAAGAGCCATCTCTGGAGGCTCACCTTTGAGTTGTTTTGAGCAGGTGACACTCTGTTGACTATATATGTATTTGTGATGCTTACATTAGGCAGGTGATATGAATCTAGGCTTTGGAGAGATATGAAGGAAAGCTTTATCCCTCTGGTGCACAGAGCAAGCATGATAGGCTCTGGGAAACAGGCTGCATCGTACCAATAGCAGACACACAACTTGCTAAATGCTGCTCAGCCTCTGGTGATCCACTTTAGGCCCTGTGGGGATTTATTTCTTGGGTTTAGGGATGTGAGAAATCTCCGCCATCTGTTCTTCAGCAGAACGTTTGCAAGGCCTAGCAAGGGTGGCTGTTTCAGGTCTTCTGGTCCAGTGTTCAAATGCACCTGTGTCAGGAGAATAAATTAAAAGCATGATTCACATAATTTAGGGCTCTGACTTCATGGACCTGTATTCAAGACTCCCGTAGAGGCACTTCTTGCTCTCCTTGATTACATAAATTAGGGAAACCCATTTCACCTACAGAAGCAGATTTCCCCTCATGGGACCTGTTCCAAAGTTCAGCGAACTCAAAGACATCCTTTCCTGTGAATTCAATAATCTCTGGGTCAGTCACATCCCAGAGATGAAAGACAGAATCCAGAGCAACTGGAGAGATAAAACAAGCTGATCTTTATTTCCAGCAACATACCGTGTTCATCCTTAATGGTGCATAATGACTGTTGTTTACAGGGAAGGCTGACTCTTGATTAAAAGCGAAGTTTAGTAGTCATTCTTAGAAGGTATGCACTTTATTTTGTTGTGTAAGTAAGTCCCCATCATTCAGCAGGATGCCAGTAAATGACCTAGAGAAGGTGACTAATGAACGACTACTTGCTGCTTCTCATAACAGAGTGCGTTCACTGAAATAATCGGTCCTCATGTTTAAAACAACAGAAGGAAGAACTTTTTCACATTGCACATAACTAAGTCTGAGGAACTCATTGCCAGAGGATGTTTTGGTGGTATAAAAGTGTTAAAACAAATTAATGGAAGAAAGGTGCATCAAATACTGTTAGGCATAGCCCTATGGATGCAATTTCCAGCTCATGAAATTCCTGACCACGAATGACCCTTTTCTGTGAGTTCCTTTCTGAACTTGGCTATTATGCTAAGCAACTGCTGTTGGCCACTCTCAAATGCAAGCTGTTAGGCTAGAGGGAACTTTGGTCTGATGTCTACAGCTAGTGATGTGATGCATTCTTATGTCATTATCTCCACTTAATATTTTTATTAAGACATCGTCTCACAAATTCAGTATACAAGCATAGAATATGCAAAGATCCTCAGCCAGATATAATGCTTTATAGGCTTTGTCTGAAACATAGAAGCAGTTCAGATGCCTACATTACTAGTGCTCATATAAAACCAGAAAATAACAATGCCATTGCATTAAAGAAGATGATGTGTAATACGTTATCTAAATAAAATGTAAAACAGAAGTATTACATTATGGAAACCACTGAAATACATATTTCAGGCTCAAGCCTGGGCATTGGCTTTTTCCCCAAGCAAATAAATAAAAAATCTGACTTCTTAAAATATTTTTTGTGAGCGATGTGGAAATTTGTGATCATTTCACAAAAGCTAGTTGTTGAAATGGAAAGAAAGGGGTCTTTACTTAGGAATTCAGTATTTTCTATTGGTCACAGAGTATTGAAATACCACAGTTCTCCCCCTTCAAAGAAAAAAGAAAAAAACCCTTAATTTTACTCAGTGATTTTCATGTCTAATTACTAATTTTTAATAAAGCACTACTAGAGAGATGGTTTTGACTTTACTAGTTACTGCTGCCAGTGGTGATATTTTAATGATGATTGCTGAACCATATGACTTCCACTTTCTCATTGCCTCAACACTCAGATGCAGGCTACACCACAAAGACCTGCTCTGAAAAAAAGACATGCGTATCCATGCACCAGAATAATTTGGAGGGGCAGGGCAGCACCTGAAGTCATTATCAATGTAGCGATGACTAAGACAGCAAAAACATCCAAGCAAATGGCTACTTCTTCAGGGACCCAGTTCATACTTGAATAAGGCTGGATTCAGAACGTCCTTCTGCTATTAGTCATGCAATTCACACAGCAATCAATGCCTGAGCAGTCAGATTAGACAAGAAACTGCATGCTTTGCTTGTGGCTCACATACCTGCTCTATACAGTCAGTTGAAAAGAAGCGATCACGCTCCCAGTAGTGTCATGACAGCTGGTTTGTTAGTGCTATGGAAGTGGAAATGCTCCCTGAGCCTCAGCAAAGGCAGCAGATGAAGACCGCTGACCATGCCCTGCAGCAGCATATACAAATACTTGCTCATTGCTATGTAAAGCCTGTGTTGGGATTTCTATAATCACCTTCAAGCATACTGCATTAATTAGAGTACAGGCTCTAAGGGCTAGAAGGAAAGGCACTGGTTTCCTTTCTCTCATCCATCCTTCCTTTCTTCCCAGGAAGAAGGGGCGGTTAAGGGATTAGCTCTCCTCCCACCACACGTGAAGGCATCGTGAGGAGCGTCCGCCCAGCAAAACTCCTGCTACCTCTCCTCTAGCTCCACTGCAGTGAGAGCGGGCCTGTCTGTCTGTCTGTCTCTCGCATGACTTGCAGGTGGAAACAGACGGCCAGAGCCGTACATAGGCTGGGAGGAATAGATATTCTCAAATGATGCTAGAAATAGAGGTGGGAGAGGGCGCCATACCAGATAGCCTAATCAGGTATTTCATTGCTAATTAAAACCAGAAACAAGTGAGTGTGTATGTACGAAGTGCTAAGATTGACAAGCAGTCTGTTCTGAGAGATGTCTGATGCTGGCCAACGGAGATTATGATGGGAAATGCTCATTAAAATGCCCTGCCTTTTAAATCCCACAGGTGAAACACCTTAAGATGTCTCTTCTAAGCTGCTCTCCAGAGTTAGGCAAAGCATGCCGGTGCCATTGCAGGTGCCTGGCTCTAGTGCCACTCCTAACACGCAGCCCTCCTCAGACCCGTCGTCTTCACCAGTTCTTGCCTTCAGCACCCTCTCATCTGCCCATCCTGCTCTGCAGCTTTCAGGGGGAAGGATCCAGGTGCAGAACTTGTGCAGGGTGTCTCAGCTAACACAGTTATCCAGACAACCAGGACTTTGCTTGAGCCAAGATGGGAATGTGACTTTCAATCACATTCTCTTGGCAAGAGTGGAAAAAAATTGAAAGTAAAACTAGGATGAGAGCACTATGCTTCAGGGGTTTACTTGCCTTTGGGTACTGAAAGTAGTAAGACTGGATAACAATATAACATTCCTCAGGGTTTCAACTCCATGGATGTTTTAGTACAATATATTTAAATAGAGAAGGTGAGGTTGCTTGTGTGAGTGTAGACATACATTCCTGGCTCATTTGGGGCTGATCATGGACTTGAAATATATATATAAATATATATATATGAATATTTATCTAAAAAATCCAAATTATCCTGTCATGAATGTTGAGCCTTTCAAGCTTATACACAGACCCTATCCTTGCTGTTTACTTCTCCAGTTCTTAAGTGGTACATGTCCTTGCATGCCCTCCACCTGTGAAGACAGAACTTCTGCAGCAAGCGTGAGGTAGCACCGCCATTCAGAAAATAGCTTGTTTTGAGATAAGATGGGAATTTTTAGCTGCAACTGATATCAAAAGGCCAAATGCACATACCTTTGGGCCTTACTAACATCCACATTGTAGAAATGTGAAATGTCAGTATAGATTTTTCTTTTTAGTTGAGAGAACAAACTGCAAAATTGAATCGAGTACCCCACATTTTAACAACACTGAAAGTCAGTGAAATTATTCCTAAAGCCCAGAAAAAGTACTCCTTACCATGTGCAAAAGGTTAGCAAGTCATCTGAGAGAGGCACACTGGAAGAGTGAAGAAGGGCTCCAGACACAGTTTTATAACTTTGTCCTTTATGCCCAGGCATGCTTCTGCTCTTCCACTTGCTTATCTGAAGTCAAACCTGTTGAAAGTGATACCTAACTTTGCACTGTCTAAAGCAAATTCACCCTTAAATCATGTAAGCATAGGGGTTCATGCTTTAGATTGCCAAGCCAAGATTTTCTGGTTGTTTTTTTTTTAGTGGCTGCTGAAGTTAGACTCTTAAAATCGTCTTCTTTTGATGCGATGCTATTACCCAACTCGGTCTTCTAATTAGCAGGCCTGATTTTAGCAGCACTAATCTGGTGATGCTTGGCATGTTTGAAAGTTATGCCACTTAGATGCTTGGACGTGACTTTACAAGCCTGTTACTTGGTAAGAGCTTTTAGAAACATTGCTTGAAGTTGAGCCTCCACTGGTCACAGAATTGGTCCTGGGTAGCTCCAAATTGCTCCTATAGCTCCTAGAGCTTCTTTCTTTTCTTGCTTCTTTGGCTTTTTTCTCCCTTAAATCTAGGATCATAATTGTTCTTTGTCCCAGCATGGAGATTCTCTTCTTTATCTGTAAGCAGGATAGCTCATGAGATTTCTAATGCATTTTCAGTTAAACAAAATATACAGTAAAAGCAAATTTTCCAGACGAATATTAGTCTTTTACTTTTCAGCCACTGAAAAGACTGATCTAAACAGTAAAATATAGAACACATTTCAAACATTAGAACTGAGTTTTATTTTTCCACATTGGTTTAGCCTCCCTACTATTCCCAAAAACTACCTTTAACTTACTTTGCACACACTTCCCTCTTTTTTTTTTTTTTTTTTTTTTTTTTTTTTTTGCTTCTGTGGATATAATATAAGCCTTTGGCATTATTTAAATTCCAGAAATGTAATCAGACACCACTAATTATCTTTCACATAACACTAATGATTCAAGAAACTGAAATAAGTTGAATAAATTGAAGAGATAATAATGTTAAAATATTTGCAATTCAATATAAATAGTAGATTTTTTTTGGTTTAATAAGCTATAATGGCTGCAGGATGTCTGGAACCAACTGTGTATAGATATTTTATTTTAGAGATAAGATGAAAGCCTTTGGAAAGTACTACACACTCTCTGAGGGAAACAGGGGGATGATGTTCCTGAGACACCATTCTTTCTCTGCTCTGCTTCTTTGTACACGCCATGTACATACCCGTGTACGTACATGGATACATGGGACATAATATCACCTGAATAATTACAGACTTGGTTTACAGCATCCGTATAGTGAATATATCATTTATTCAGAAACTGTGGTATTATACTGACCTATACAAATAATTTAAAGTGCATCCTCAATTCAGAGGACAGAAAGGAAAGCAGAATTACAAGTGGAGAAGTGGGGTTCTGACTGGTTTAAAATATCGACTTGAGATTGAAAACTTTTTTAAAACGGTGCATCCCTTTTCTGCACTGCCAGCTCCCCAGAAGGGAGACCATGTCAGTATGAGTTATTTAGCAACAAACACAATGGGGCCAGGCGCCGAGGGCAGCCTCTGGGCAGTCTCTGCGCACTTCTGCATTCAATCATATGACTTATGATGTGACTTCAGTTTGATTTTGATGCTCAATATAATACCTAATACAGCATTGGCCTTCAATAAAACACACATTTCATGGCTTCTGATGGATGTTTCAACTAACATTACAGTCTCTTTAATTCTGATAATCTCTCATTATTTATCTAGCTGCCTATATGTATATCCAGGTACTGCAAAGTCCAACTTTCCAATAGCTTTTAATGAAGTAAGACGTTTTATGAAATAATTCCAGAAGCATACTGGTTTTTCTTCACTTTTTTTTTTTACATATCTGCTTTTTACTTTTTCATTCGTTTTAAGGTGAGAGACTGATTGCTCTCCAGTGCTTCTGAAGTCAAACAAATAACAGTGTCCCCTTTACTCCCGAATCTATGTATCTGTATTGTGAGTTTGGTTCTTTGTCTCCAACCCTACATCAGAATAGAATCTTGCCGTGGATTATGTCCAGAAGCTTCAAAATGCTGACAAGACGTTGGCACAGCATGGGAAAGTAAATCAACTTCACCCATGTCCAAAGCAAGTCAGGCAAGTTAGCAGCTGCGATAGATTTATAAATTGACCGGTCTTCAGATAAAATGGTTAAGCCAATGTATTAGATTAACAACAATGATGTTAATTATACATTGCAAATGATGTTTTAACTGTCGTGAATATTAAAAAAACAGTAGTATAAACCATTTATTTTGCACTCACATAACCTTTGCTTACTGTCTGAATTAAACAGGTTTTCTTTCTCCTGTTGTACCAGAACTTTTTAATTTTTTTTATTTATTAAACGAGGAGAAACCAGACCACCATACAGGCAGCTTTGTTCTTTCCATGCAGCATCCCAGATATTAGTAACCTGCAGTGAAGCAGCACACAGGTCCTGCCGCTGACCTGTCTAACCTTCTCTATGTACTAAGACCATCTCCTCCCTCGGCTCAGCAACAGGTACGCACCTCTTCTCTGGTTTCAGTTCCATGCTCCAAGGCTGCTTATCTTCATACCTAAACATTTCCAAAAGAGCAGCTCCAAAATCACCATCACAGGCTGAAACTAGTGAAGGTATGTATTCGTAATGACTTTGCTAAACCCACCAGGAATACAAGATGTTCATCTTTCATTAATATGAACCATAAGTCTCTAGCATTACTATTTTCTGTGATACCTGAGTAAAAACTGTGCAGAAGTTAATGAGTGTCTCCTTCCTTTTGCTTGACTTTCAAGTAAAAGTTAGGCTACGTTTTGTTCATCATGGATGCATTTAGAATTCCTCTCTGTGCCAGGATCCCACTGCCTTCACCTTCCTCCAGCACTCCTGCCTCCTGCTCAGAGCTATGATCCCGGGCGTCTCTGTTACTCTCTCTGGTGAAAGTGAGATGGAGCAAGATACAGTCCATTCCCTACAAACAGATACTCTTTGACCAGAAACAAAAGCAAAATCTAGTCTGGACAAATACCAGAAATTTTCTATACACAACTGCAGCTATTGCTTTGGAGACTCAGGTTGCTACAAGGCCAAGGCCAAGCACCCTTGAATCTTTCAGGAGAGAGTGGGAGATGCTGCATCTGGGGTGTTTCTGAAAACCAAACAGAGAAGGCATCAATCAGCAGTAAAACCCAGAAAAGGAAATTAAGGTGGTCATCATCCCCATATTTAAAGGAATAACTTGTGAGACTGGCCACTGCATATGAACCTTGCCACCTGAGCAAAGATCTCTTTGATCGTTACTGCTCCTGGCTTGCTGCTGCTTTCTAGAGCCTATTTAATGTCTATCACACCTTCAGTTCTTCCTTTCTAGGCACTGAAGATAGTCTAAGTAAACTCAATGAGAGAAAAAAAATCTGCTTATCCTCTTTTCCCCTAAGAGGTACAGTGGCCGAAAGTGAGGAAGCTTGGGATGGTTCAGTAGTAAGTGAATCTAAACACATACCCACAGACCTGTTTGTTAGCTCTTCACAGGTCTTCCACCCATGCCCATATTGCCCAATCATTTTCTCTTGAAGCTCTGAGGGCAAGATTAATTCTGCCTCCTGAATTAACTCTTCCTCAGGAGATAATAATGGATAAGAGAGGATAACTCTGGGGTTTGAGAGAGATGGGGAGGGCTATGTGCCTCTAAGACGTTCTTGACTTTCCACCACAATACTTGAAGACCTCTGAAGAACTTCACTGGTCAGCACCTGATGTGTTCTCTGATATCACCTCCCAGCTGCTGCCACAATGGGGACGTGCCAGTGAATTTTCTATTTTATACCAGAAGTCTGTGCTTTGTGGCTCCAGACCTGCCTTACACAGAAAACTCAAGGCAGTGGCATGGTTTGCACGTGGGTCTTGGAGAGCTCCTGGGCCGTGCAGCTGGGCCCAGGAGCTGGGAAGTGCTCCTATGCTTGTCATAGTAGAGAGACGGCAAGAGCATTAATATTGACTTTTGATGGTGGGACTCATCATTCAGAGGGAATCATGGCAGTAACTCATGCAGGCAACATTAACCTGCATGTAAGCCTAGACCCTACTGCAAACCCTAGAGTCAGTGAATTTGGCTTCACCAGAATATAAAACTCACTAGCTGCTCATTATAAATGAAAGGAAAATTGTACCCCAGATTGGGAGAATAAGAAGGCAGCCAGGAGATGCTAACTGCTTGAAAAAGTAACAGATTACTGTTACCCAGGGAACTTATAAATCTGAACCTTTTTCTGTTGCTGTTGACTCCAAAGGTTTGACAGAAGGCAAGGATCATCTCAGAGTGAGCAATTTTATGATTGCATTGCTCTAATCGTTCTCATTTCTACACACTTTATTTTTCTTCCTTACCTTCTACTCCTTGCATCATGTTTAATTTTTCTAGTTTTGTTGCAAGGCTGTCGTTCTGATTACATTCCTACGTTTGCTCTGCACATCTTCAGCAACTCAGAAATGACAATGTTATCATCACCATTATGATGATCAACAGTTACTAACAATAGCAGTAAGCTGAAATGAATAGGCTGCAAAAATCATCTATTCTGAGGAAACTGAAAAATTGCCTTTGACATGATCTTGCCTAAATCAAATTTTAACATTCAATTTCATATCCAGACAGATGGGTTGATAATATAATGCATGGTGTTGTTAATTAGGCTGATAACTAGAGATACTACCCATCCTAGCAACTCTTTTTGTTAGAGAGGAATTATTTTGGATTGAAATGTATGCTTAGCAGTCTGAAATAACCTTGACAGGAGAACCCCGTACTCTATAAAAGTTTTATCAGCAACAACAGTGATCCTGCTGATATTGAAGTGAGATTCCCAAAACACATCAAAACATAAAGTATATGACGAAACATAGACCTGTATATCATAAGCATTGCAAAGTGTGTCTGTGTGTGTCTGTGTGCCTCACCTGTCAAGTAATTCCCAGGAGCTCCAGCTCCATAAATGTAAAATAAGGTGTATCAGAGGTGAGTGCATTGCCATATGCCACTTGTAAGATATCACAAAGTGCAGCAGGTGAGACAGTCCTGTCCCTGCTTTGCTGAGGTATTTCAGACAAGTCACTTCATCTTGTTGTGCCTTGGGTTCCTCATACTAAAATAGGGGGAACGGTGCTGACCTCATCAGACACTGCTTTGATAGAGCTAATGGCATTTCCCATTTGCTTTCTCTTGCTATTACAGAAATTCTTTTTTAGCCTTCCATGATAAAATAATTTAAATCTGCGTTGCTGGGTGCTTGCCAGAAAACAGATAGTTTAGGAAAGTCTTAGGCTGGCTTCCTCTTTCAGAATGGAGGTCTGTATTAACTTAGGAATGACAGATCCTCCAGGTAACTGCTGGGGAAACATGCTTCCTTTAATCAAGAAGGTAAGGCTGGAGCAGAAAAGTTTAATTATTTAAGTTGTTGGGGTTTTTCACTTCCCACACAGGAGACTTTCACTCAAGGCTAAGTCTGAGACTGCAGTATTAGGGGGTGTGTTCAGGGTTATCTCATGGAGATCCAAGCCCTTGCTACAGCCCAAAGGGGCTGTCCTACCCATCCTCTGCCCCTGGCTTGACACCCTCAGCTCTTCCTCCCTGCCATCATCTGCTCTGGATGTTTAGCATCTTTACAAAATGCAGGGTTTAAGCTATTTAGGAAACCTGAAAATTATATGCAGCCTCTCACACAGTTGAGTATATGCATGTTCTTTACAGTTGTGGGTAATATAAAATTGTATAAATATGTATGCTTAGTTAAGAAAGAAAAACTGCAAAAATATTTAACATAAACTTCTAGAAAAAAACAAACAAAAAATCAGAATGAAACTCCCCCTAAAAAAAACAGACTGAAGTGAAGCAAAGCAAAAAAAGAAGTTAAACTGAGTAATAAATATTACTAAAAAAGAAAAACTTTACAAGATGTGATTGATACTATGAAACTGAAGAACTAAAGGGAATACATTAGAAGTGATAAATCTTTTAATTTAAAAAATCAGTTAAGACATCCACATTAGCCTGCTTTGTAACAGGCTAATACAACCATGATGAATTTATGAATAAGTCACTTCTGGGTTTATCACCCCAGACTGTACTATGCTTACTTTTAAAGGCACATTTAGTTTCTTTCATGTGTTTTCCCCTTATAGTACAACTCTTCAGTTAAGGTTGTGAGATTTAGCCTACAGGAACATTAATGTTAGCCATGTATGAAAATAGCTGCAACATACATCTGATTGAGATACGCGGTCTGACACCCCATTTCCCTGAGTCCTTTAGCATTCCCACTTGGTAACCTCATCACTCGTCCTGAAGGGAAGGGGCCTTGGGAGCTGGTTTAGCTCTGAAGGATTAGCTCTCCTTGAGCAAAGCTTTTCGACAGCCTCCACACTGAAGCAAGTGCTGGAGGTGGATTTATGCCAGTTGGAATTTCTTATCCGCATCTTAGTTATCTCTTCATCACCAATGACTACCTCCTCCTTCACCTGTGACACAAACAAGCTAAAGAAATCACATAGCCTTTCCTTTTGTAGTCATATCACACTGTAGGATGATACTGATGCTTCAACCCATCTGTAGTGAGAGCAAGTTTCTGGGTAACTTCAGATCGTATTGATTTCATTTTCATACATTTCGCAAATGACAGATAATGTGTTGGTCAGTTTTGTTCAATGAAAAGCACTAATTTACAGATGCAGTTAACAATCAGAGAGTATTGCCAGAAATTTTATCAAGTGAAAATGTTATCATGTTTTGCCATCTAGATGAGACACAAAAGTTGTATTTAAGCCATCTAAACACTAAGATAGTTTCTGTTGAAATGAAATGCACAGAGCAGCATTGTATTGTTGTTATTACTGCTTTTATATGTATCTTACACCACTAACTTTACTGCATGTCTCCCTCTCACTGGACATCTTACAGATTCTGAGAAAAAATCAACCTTTGTGTCCATGAGACCTGGCCACTTTATAGAAGGGCTACCCTAGCACGTTACCTAAATTGTTCTCAGAATATCAAAATAGGAAGAGTACCAAAATGTTATCAGAATACACAAATATCCCTAGCTTTTCTGTAATGAAGGTATTTATTATTACTTCATCATGTCATTCTTTGTTATTTCCTGGTCTTTTTTTCTAGGTCCCGTGAAGCTCTTTTTTGCTCCTGCATATTATGCACCATGGGAAATATTAAAGAAGAATGTCTCTCCAATGTCTTTGAGTATGAAAATAATATAGGCAGGAAGTAAAGCAGCCTTTCTGAGTGTGGAGCAGATTTATTTATCTTGAAATTCAGAAGGGCACTGAGTGGGCGCTGACGCAGTGAGGACAGCAACTGACCCTCCACTGGGGGACCTGCTCGCTGCTGACCTGGGGCAAAAGCCCCCCCTCCGAGCCCCACAACAGGGGCAGAGGTAAGTCATATTGGGGACTGTGCCAGGAGGGGTGCAGGACCAAACTTTTTCCTGTGAGAGGCTCAGGAAGTTGATGTAGGTGCATATATATATATATATATATATATATATATGTGTGTGAAAGTAGGCTGCATCAAATATGGATGAAGCAGGTTTGAAATCAGCTGTGGGCTTTGGCTGATGATGCGGTCTTGGAGGCTTAAAAGCTTATGCCCCATTTTAAAAAATGACTCAAGAACAGTGTTTTAAAAGTAATGAGACCACTGCAATAAGAAAAGGGTGCTTTCTGAAGCACTCAAACATGTTAGTTACCTCGCACAAATGGAAGTCACTAGGAACTGGACTCTTGGCTGGCTTTGCAATATCACTAGGTGACTGGCTGAATTTTGAGACACCAAAATATGTTTGAAAAATCTTTCCATGAAAAGAAAAGTGAAATTTTAATTAATTGCATTATATGCCAATTATATTTTGAATTATACAGCTCTGTTTACACAATGATCCAAGGCCCTTTCCTCTGCTGTTCTGTAAGGTGCTAACAGAGGTAAAAGAAAAAACACAAAAATCTTCATACAAAATGTAAAGGAGAAAAAAGCTCCAAGAGCACAAAATGACTGTTAGGTGGATGCCACTAATTCTGTCTTATTAACTCCAGTATTCCCAAAGGGTAGTGGTCAGTGGTTTAGGATTTCTTCTTCAAGCCAGATCAAACTACTGTACCTTTTTCAGTCATTTTTGTTTAGACTAAACTATTTTTTAAAAATTATTAATGTGCAAATTATATTTTTGAAAGTTTGAACATTTGTTTTGAAATCCCATTTGAAATTACGGGACAAGTTTTCCCATTGAACAATTGTTCTTCTTTATCTTTTCTGACGAGTCCATGTGCACTCTTCTTCATAATGAGGTATGGCACAGAGTGATATAGTGTAACAGCTGGGGCTTTTGTTTTCACTTTAGCTGGGACTATTATTGTTGTTTGAGGCATTTTATCATCTTTTGTAGATCAAATTATCTTCTGTTATAATAAAAAATTTGACACAACAAAATTGAGATATTTCAGTCTGTAAAAAACATGCATGTTTTACATTTGCAAGAAATAACTTCTTCTATTCAGTGGTCAAAATGGAAATTCAGAACTGCCAGGAGCAGTTTTGAGTGATACACACCTTCAGCCTTTCTTGGTTTCTTATCAAGGCTCCTATATAGCTCTCACATGCAGTGATTTCTCAATAATCTAAATAAAATAAATTTTAGCAATTTTCTTTCAAGGATACTCCAAAAATAGTCTACTGACCCAACTCTCTGAAGGTCTGTAGAGAATTTTGAGAACTACTCATTCTGAAGCCGTTTACCCTTATTCTATGTGTTTCCCCTACAGAGAAAGCATAGAACTAACTCTGAAATGCCAGAATACTGGCCCACTTCAACCACTGACATTAGTAATATAGATATTTTAGGCGTTAGTGCAATAATGATGATATCAGTATGGTATGAAACATTAAAAAACATACCAAAATATTGTTAAAAATTCTGCAAAATAAAAAAATAAACCCTCCAAACCAAACATTTGAAAAATCTAGAAGGAAAAATGTTTTAAAATTGGCATCTTTTGGAATATTTGATTAAGCAAAAGTTCTGAATTAAAACTTCGGTTGATAAAAGAATATGCATATTTTATATGCGCAACAAATAACTTCTTATTTTTACTTAATCCAAAAGCAAATTTCAGATTGTTGAAAATTTCCCAGAAAAGGGAAAATCTAGATGTGATCCATTTAACATCGCCTGTCCCAGTTTGCCTCACTGGCTCGCTGCTGGGCACGTTGAGCTGAGTGCCAACAGCTGAGTGACAGCAGGGACATGCACCGCTGGCTTTGGCAGCCCAGCCAGCTGCAAGGCAGCAAAGCCCCAGCCAGCTGCAAGGCAGCAAAGCCCCAGCCAGCTGCAAGGCAGCAAAGGGTTAGCTGCCCATGCTAACCGGCGTGTAGGCACGGCATGCTGCGAAGCTGCTTACCCAGCAGGAGCATGGGGCCTCGTCCCGGGAGGTGCTGAGTAACCCCAGAGGTGATGAGCGCTCTTTTCCCAGCTTGAGTTCAGTCCTGGGAGATGCCCAGCACTGTGGTGGTCTTGGCAGGCTCGGGAGCACACCAGTCGTATTGCACTCGCGGGGATGAAGTGTGCACCCTCCTCCCAGGTTCGGTGGCAGAGCAGAAGCTCACTCTATCTTTTTCTTGCCCATTACGGGGCGGTTCAGATGTCCCAAGGATGCAAGGAGGGACTTACAACGCCTCTGCTGCAGAACGGAGGGACCTATTGCTGAGCAAAGTGGGGAATCCTCTTCGATTCCTCCATCCCTCACATATTTGTGCTCTTGCCATCCAAAATGAGGCCAGAAGTGAGCTGTGCAGCACATCTTCCCTTTGCCGTTGTTTTGAGCAGCTCTCCAGTTTCTCTGGCACTGAGCACGGGTACATCTCCCTCTCCACTGTGTCAGAGAGAGCACAGCCCATAGGAAGGGAAAAGTATGGCATGAGGAGGCTTTGCAGTTGGTGAAAGCAGAAAGTCTTCTTCCTCTGCTTCAGATATTCTTGTGGCCTAATGAATAAAACACTATTTTTTTCCTCAAACTAATATGTCACCTGTTCAATGACAAGCCATTCTACTCTGAGTGCTGCACTTCTGCGAACAGTGTGCATGGAACTGACTTCTTCGCGCCTGGAAGTAAACAAATGGACTTACATTTTATTCAAACTAATCATTTCTTAAAGTCCACATTCTTTAGAGTAATATTCATTAAGCTCTTCTATTATACTTGGTGCAAGGGGAAAACTGGTAATTGCATTCAAAGCAATGATAAGTTACCATTTTAATGATTCCTTATGTTGTGAGTAATTTATAAATCACTCGGTATCTTCCCAGCAAAGCTTGCCTTCTGTTTTTAAAACGTACCCTTTCGTATCCAACAAAGGGTTTCAGTGCAATAAGAATTAAGGTGTGTCTCTTAGCTTTTACCTGCAAGCAATAATGATGTTGTCAAGCGTTTCAGGTGAGACCAGCCCAGGATTTTGGGGTGGGGAAAGACACTCTGTTATACAGCATCTTCAGTGCTTCCCTCAGAGGGAGGCAGAGACACCTTGAAGGGCTGAGTATAAGGACATCTACCGAGTGTCTTTTTAAATAGACACCAGAGGTGGGGGGGGGAGGGGAAAAGGAACAGGCTTGTAACCATAACTCAGTTGGACTTGTATCCGAGAAGGCAGATGCCATGGATTGGCTCCCTCACCGAACGGCTGCTTTTCTGTTCCTTTTATTGGTAAGTCAGATTTTAAAACAATATTTGTAAACTCTGCCAGTTGATTATGCCAGTTGAATCTTCCTCAGGAGAGCATTACATTTTACAGTGTAAACTACCCCCAAAAAAAGATCTTGTGAAATTTAGCATAAAAAATAAAGCTGCGCTTATTTTAGACTGCATTTCTGAAGGTTCTATACAAATAATTTAGTTTTTCATTAAATGCTGACAAATGTTTCTTTGGATTATGGCTTTCTGCAGTCTATTGATGTTCAATATGTGACTTTCTGTGTTTAATGCACGACTTTTCAGGTGAATGTTGTCTGTGGCTACTATTTAAGGAGTCACTGTTATTAATAAAAATCTTATCATTATAAAAATCCTAATAACTCGACTGGATATTATTTGGTTCTATGTCTTTATTTTTTTAATCACTTGAGGGAATATGAAGAGCAATCTTTTTTTCTAAACTGATTAGCAAGAGCGCTTCAGAGCTGACCAATTCCTACAGCTATATTTAAGAGAAAAACATGAAAATTAGTGCAGACCTTAGCCGTGTAAAAATCAAGACTTGGCCTATTATTTCACATTACAAAGAATTCCTGTCTTGTAGCGCATTAGTGTCTGAGCCGCCATGTGCTGAGCAAGTGAATGCATGGTGAAAGTGTCACTCTTCGGGTTTGTTTTTCTCACTGTAAAAGGAAAGTTGCGGCTATAGTCAAGTGGCATAGTTGTACAATGTGTTCATCAAGGCACGGAAATCACCCAGAAAGGACTTAAAAGAATTATGGAGGCCCTTCTACTCCTGCAATTTGATTTTTGTGTGGATTATTTTTACTTATCTGTGCTGCTCTTCTAAAATTAGGTTTAAAGTAGAGGTTTAAGGCCCTGAAGATTGAAAAGAGTAGGATTTCTATTATAGTTATGTCCTTCTGTGGCTTTCATTTTACACAATGCATTAGTAAGTGTAAATGTTTGTAAACTTTTTGTTACTGATCACTCTAGAAATGTTATAGTCAGGGAAAAAGTGTTTGTTGTTATAGAATATGAAATCCTTAGACTTACTTTGAAAAGATAATCCATTAATTTAGGTGACAGCACTGCAGTCAGTAAAACAGAACTAATCAACACAGGGCAGATGCCAAGCAAACGGCAACAAAACTTGGCAAAAGCAAGTTACGGTTCAGATGAGTTTCTGCTTGTTTAAGGCAGCACAGAGGTCTCTCAGATTGCCATGTTGCACATCACACTATCACTTCTGGATTTTCTTGTAGCATTAGTGACTATTCATTTTACTCAGTTACCTGGGGATGCATACTCCTGAAGTGTTGAAGTTCGAAAAAAAGTTGACTCTTCTGTACCTAAGATCTGTCCATTCAAAAGAGATTTTACTGCGTTACTTCTCTCGGCAACTCTGGAGCCATTTTTATTCTTTCAGTATATTATTGGTATAATTATGACTGATGAAGGATATGTGATGGGTCAGGAAAAAGGAGCAATTGTGAAAACCGCCATTATGTTTTGATGACTATCAAATATTTGAACTTTTACTACCCAGCAGAAACAACTGTTGTTCTTATTATGCGTTCTTCTGCACAGCAGTGTTCATGGTGGCCTGTACAGCTTAATAGCATCTTTCAGCGCTTTATAGAAAGCTGACAGACAAACTGTAGAGATTAAATAAATTATAAATTATGTATCCAATTTTAGTGTATTCTGAGAAAAAGTCTTGGTTTTCAGCTTGATTAATCTTTCATGAAAATCACCTGTCTGAATGGTGTGTCTGGTTAGTATATTGTTAATAAGTTGTATCAAATAAAATTGCTGTGGAGTTATACATGTTTTAGTATACTACTACACTTTCAAAAAAAGAAAACTTACCAGCCCTGAAACTAATAATTTGCTACATGCATTTCACCATTGGTGGGACTGATTCTGCAACCCTTGCTCACGTGACTTCAAAGGCGCTATTCTCATGAGTAAGGGAGTTCTGTTTGTGATACTTGCACAGACACGTTTTATGGAAATAACCTGTTTGATCAGGTATGACTCTTCTCCTGCCAGCTATCATGTGACAGCTAATAATTTTAAATTCACCGCATGTCTTATATGCACTTTTGTCTGGCTACATTTTCCCATGTGTTATCTACGCTTCTTTTTTTTTTCCAGTTGTTAGGCTATGGTTACACCTCCTACTCGTAACTTGGTTGCACATAAAAATATTAAGGGGCCAAATCCTCTCCTTGCATGTGCATACAAAACATCTGCCAGGATGTAGCCAGGAACCTGCAAACTCTTCTGCCAAAGAATTTTGTTGTAGAAATAGAAACTAAAGCAATTCCGCATCCAGGAATTATCACCCAAGATTAGGTTCTTAAGTCTGCAGTTTCACATTCCTAAGTAAAAATGGCCCCTAAGCAAATGTGCATTTGCAGTTAGAGCACTCTAAGCCGTATTAGAATTCAGGTTTTATTGAGGAGATTTATTGAGGAGACTTAGCATGACTAACTTGAAAAACTCAGATTTGAATGATAATGGCATACACCCTGTATTGAAATTACTTTTCTGTTCATTTTTCTAATGGTTAAGCTCAGTTACTGTATGGAAATTCATTATATCTGTATGACTCAGCAGAACAGAAACAATCTCAGTGGAAACTTTCCCAAAGTGGTCAGTTCTTTGCATAAGCATATTTTAAAACAAATAAAACTTTGGAATATATTCTTCTGACTGACATGAGCCTTGTCATACTTCTGCTGAAATAGCAATGGATTCTCCATCCTGGGTGCAATACAAAATATTGATGTCAGTTGCTAACACAGGAAGCAATAGAAACACCTGACTTCCACAGAATTAGAAAACAAAATGCCAGAAAAATCATCCTGAAAAACTTCCCCTTTAAATTGGAAGCAGCACATTCTTTAGTGACCTACAAAAATGAACAGTATAGACAAAAAAACATTCATGTTTCAATTTAAAAGTGATCAAATGGCTTCTTTTTTAAATTATGAGGTTTTGTCTTATGTTTCAACTCCACTTCTCATTATTTCATACGCACTGAGTTATCATTTTTTTAAGAGATGCAGAATGAATAAAGGGAAGGGTTTGTTATTTCAACCCTTTACTAGTCAGAGCTTTGGCTGAGTAAGAAAGAGGTAAAAGTCCCAAAACGCTGACACAACCAGAGCTACCATGGCACCCTGATGACTAATATAATATGTGTGAGTTCTCAGCACTCCTCCCATCCAGGCCAATAACAATACTGCTGTTGACTTCAAAGAGAGAGAAGCAGATCCAATATGAATAATGCTGGGAAGATGTTAAAGGCGTGTTCAGTCATTTAGATTTGAGTAGGTGGAGGAGGGAGGACTCCATAATTGCGTATAATATTGCTTGGCAGTCAATTAATGATTAGTTAATTCTTATTTGTAAATTGCTTTGAAGGTGCAAAGAACCATACACATCCTATGGGCCTAATTCTGTTCCCAGTGACATCAGAATAAATCCAGAATAACTCCAATGTGACTCTAAGGCGTCATTCTGGACACAAGGTTCATTGTAATGTTTATCATTACAGTAAAAGACAAGCTTTCAGACAGGCCACTGTGCAAATGACAGTCTCCATAAACATGTTTCCTGCCTGCACCTCTCCCAACCCAAACCAGAAACAGCTTGTGCAACGAGCCTCTAGCTTCTCTGCAGAGTTTCCATTTTTTCACAGTCTCTCGGAGACTAACAGGACAGCAAATCTTGATATCATTCTGATCAGCTTGCCAACCCCAAGGTCTTCAGTATGCATCCCACACATTCCAGTGGCTCCTATGGCTTTAATTATCGTTAATCACTGAATCTATGTAAAGTACTGTATTCGAATACTAGTTTAGAAGGGAAATTTGTTCACTATCTAGAAGCGTGCTGGAGTTAGCTGCTAGGAGGCAGTACATCTCTGCTGGAAATAGCACTAGAAAAAAAGGGTTTGCATCGCAGAGAGATAATAGAAATAGACAACTGGGGCGGGGGGAGCCTTCTAACTGCTGGTGATAGGGGAGAACCAGAAAATATTAGTTGGGGAGGCAGAGGAACCTCCATCCCTGAATCCAGCTGGATAGATGTCACTCCAGAATTGTTGAGGTTTAGCTGGTGAACTAGGCAACTTTGTCTGATGTCTGCCTGCCCTCCTTCCCATACCACGGCAGTAACTCTGAGAGACATACCAAACGCAGACATCAAGTTCATTGGATCTGCCTTTTCAAATAATATCACAAACTGTACTAAGGACTCTGGACTCAAAACCATCAAGACTTCTTTCAAGATCTTCCATTAGCAACACGTAGCAGAATGGGTTTTTCCTTGGTTAGGATGGGACAAGTGTGGAAACACGGGGCCTAAATTTACAATCCTCAGCACTACTGATGAACAAATTCCTGGCATTCCCATTATTGGTGTTCAGAAACAAAGGATGAAACTCCAGTGTAAAATGTATATTCTTCACTGCTTGAAAACAGAACTCCCTATAGGCTAAAATTAAGTGTTCTATGAATATTCATGTCCTTAAAGAACAGAATTCTTTACAGGCATAATTCTTATTTCAGAGATACTCAACACAGTTTTTCAGTAAGGCCTGCTGAGTATGAGAGTGATGTGGCTGGATGTGAGATATTAGTTTCACTGTTAAATAGCAGAATAGGCAACAGGATGCAGACAGTAGACAAGATTCACTAGCATTGTACTAGGAGGTGTATGCCCATACGTTTCTGGGTCAAGACAATTGCTTGCATGCCAGAAGGGATTTCAGCTTAAGGGTGGAGAGGATTTCACTGGACTCACCAAAGGAAGCTCTGCTTTGCCGGTGGGATCAACTGATAAGAGACGTTCAATCAGTGCTACTTCTGGTGGACTTCATCACTCAGGTTCTCTGGTGAGGGTGTAATCTGCCCCTTCTACTCTCCCGTGTTTCCCCAGGCTCCAAGGAGGATTATACAAGGACAGGCCTGAGCTCCCACTGGGGTGAAAAAGCCCTGCAGTTTAAATGGAGTCTGATCTTGTCCCTTCTCTGAGACGAGTAATGGCTGCACATGAATTTGAACCCCATTCTGCAGCTGAAGATTTAAATAGTCACCAAGACATAAACTCAGATGAAAAGATGTATTGATGCTTTTAGCACAGCGTGAACATATTGTAATGATTTTCCTGCAGAGTACTTTTCTTAACCATTTATGTCAATAGCTTGCTCAAAGAAACAAGAAAAAAAAATCTTACTCCAAATAGTCCAATAATTTCAAGGTATATGCACACAAAATGGGCAAATCCACAGTCTAAATTCCCTCGTTCAGAAGCAGATTAGGGCAGCCATTATGTGCCGAGGTCTCAGGGAATGTTCTGGGCAAGATCGGATCATTGGAGACATTGCTTTGTAAATGACAGATGGTGGACCTCTTACGGCATATAGGTAAATGGGGAAAAGGGGGAAGAGAGAGGAAGGAGGGTGAAGCTGCTGTTCATTAATCTGTTGCATGTAAGAGGTTGTTTTAACATGAAGTAAGTGGGAAATAGTCTGTGCCCATCTTCCAGCCTTGACAGAACAATGCAATAAATTTGAAGTGAGGAAAGTCCCATGAGGTAAAGCTACCACAGAGAAAAGATTGTCACAGATTTTATCCAAGTATAACTGACATAAAACCCACCAGATAAAACATGTCAGACAAAAAAAAGCTATTGAACAGTACTGGGAAATGATAAGGAAAGTGGAAAATTTATAACTACAGCTTTTAACCACATTTGGTGAGAAAAGAGAAACTCTGCAACATTTTTTGAGTCACCTGGATATTTTGTTTCTTCCAATGATGAATGAAGCAAGCATCCAGTCCTGCAAATTCCATATTCTTCACCCTTTATCATCTGAAGAGAGCAGAGGCAGGTCCTAAACCCAGAAGAGATGCTCTGAAGAGGTACATTCACCAAGTGAACTTCATTTTCACACCTCATTTAGGAACAAGGTTAACTAAACTGTGCCTTCTTTTAAATTGTGCTAATCAAGAAATTGAGGATTCTCTATTATTTTAATTTTAATTTAAAAGTAATTACCTATTACATCTGATTCTGCCACCTTTATTTACTCAAGACTTCGGTTGCATAGTTAGACCTCAAATCAAAGCCCACTGCACTCCAGGGAAATCTGCCTGATGACTGCAGCTGGCTTTCCATCTTACATTGAATCTCTTCAACCTCAGTGGGAAGTCAAGAAAACATTTTCGTTCTTTTTGGTTAAACTACATAGTTAAGTACTCCAGGTCTACTGTGGACTTTCTAAATAATAAAAAAAAAAAGAAAAAATTCTTTAGAATAAATAAATACTCCTTTTCTAGTTTCCTAGACATACTTCTTAATAACAACCCTTGCAACCACTTCTCTCTTCAGCTGAAGTGTTACAACCTAAAAATCTGTGTGAAAGCTGTATTTTGATGTAGGTACAACTTGAAATTTGCTATGGCATATCCATTCAAAGTTCTGCCTTGAAAGACAGAATTAATTTTGAAGGTGTTAACTGTCAAGGACTTCAGGTGACGGAGATAGAAAAAAATGAATTGCACAAAGTTATTTATGGAAATCCTGTAGCTACTGCCTAGACAGACTATTGCAATAGACATGAAAAAGTACTGCTCCAGTCCTGCAGTATAGCAATGTATGGCAGTTTGGTTTTCCTTACTGCCTTTTGCCCTGCATTTTTATATGCCAATCTTTTTATTGTTCTTGCAGGTACTCTTGGATTTCAGCACAGGATTCCATGTAGAGGTAACATATTTCTTTAGAAACTGTTTTTCTGATCAAATGAAGTGTAACCAATGCAAAAATGAAATGGAAAATGCTAAACTAAGACATTTCCGAACTTGAAGATTGTAAATGTATTTAAATATTAAACAGCTGCAGATAATAACCTGCTCACCCGCTCAAGAGAAGTTCTCCTGAACCTAAATTAGTATCTCATACACAGGAATAATTTTAAAGTAAACATGTACAGTCTTAGAGTTTGGGACTAGCAGTCATATAAAAAAGCACATGATCTATAAAAATCCCTTTTTTCCTTATTGTTGGAAATTCTAAATGTCTGTATTCATTTAAAATTGATTGAGGTTACTGGTCATATGATACTGGAACTCTCTGTCAAAGGTAAAAGAATGGGATGAAAATGGAATGGCAAGATGGAAAACCTTCAGAAGACAAAAACGTGAATGGGTCAAATTTGCTGCAGCTTGTAGAGAAGGAGAAGATAATTCTAAGAGGAATCCAATTGCTAAAGTAAGTAGAAAGAAAAACAAAAGTGTTCGCTGACAAGGAAGTTTTTCTGAAGACAGGCTGGTAAATGCAGAGAGATTTAAAAGTATATTTGCTTAGAGTAGTCAAAGCAAGGAATGTAGAATAAAAGAAAGATGATGCAATATTTCCAGCTCTGCTGAGACAATCTCCTAAGGTGAACCCACATGGCTGCTGATCAGTGACCAAAGGCTTCCTAGAACGTTGCCATCAGTCTACCTCCTGGACAGCTCCAACCATAGTCTCTTCGTGTGAAGCATCTTTGTAGTACATCACAATATTTTTCTTTTCTCTCTCAGCCTGAGAAACCCCTGAGTAGAAGTTAAAGGATAGTACATGACCTCTGGGGGCAACAGAGCAAAGAAGATGTTTTCATATCCTCTCACCATGACCGTACCCTTACTGAGGTCCAGCCACAGTGTGATACTCTTGGAAGTTTCTCTGTCCACTTCCCTGCCAGAAGGTTTAAGAGAAATAGAAAGCCTGTCCAGCACTTAAGAGGAGATGGATCTCTAGGCTGACTGTTTTGTAGAAGCGCCTCCCATTGGTTCTGTCAATTGAACCTTGTGATAAGTGGTTGAGAAACTGAAATTATATAGAATTTTTTACAGGAATTAATAACGGGAAAAAAAGCCCTGCAGGTATCCTCAGTAAACTGGCATAAATTATTATTATCTGTTATTGTAGATCCGATCAGATTGTGAAGAAAAACATCCAATCACATACAGCATCTCTGGAGTTGGAATTGATCGTGCCCCCTATGGAATATTTGTTGTTAACCCAAGAACAGGAGAAATTAATATAACATCAATAGTGGACAGGGAAGTAACCCCAGTATTTATTGTAAGTACTCTCCTTTTTCTTTCACCTTTATAATGATGGATCCAGGGTGGGGCAGGGAGAGCAGAAGGAGACAAATTAATTTGTTTCAGATTGTTTCAGATTTGCTTACTTCACTTTTGGTTTTAAAATGAGTAAATCTCTTTTATCTAGATACGTTGCTTTGCTAGACACTCGGTGACGGGTGTAGATTTGGAACCACCTCTTGAACTTCGAGTCAGAGTTCTGGATATAAACGATAACCCTCCTATATTTGCACAAACTGTATTTACAGGATCTATTGAAGAAAGCAGTATGGACAGTAAGTAACTATGTTATGCCTATTATAGTATAGTTAAGTGAAGCTCCCAGAATACAGTTAATATAAACCTGGGGTGCTCATTCCGCTTTTTCTTAGGCAATGACATATATTGGCCAGGGCTACTGCAGAGGAAGGAGTGGCAGATGCTTCTCCAAGTGCTATTCGAGCTGGGGCCCGAGTTTGTTGCCTAAAATTAAGCAGTGATGCTTCCTTCCCCCTTTCCTCCCACACATGAACGCTGAATGTTCCAGTTTCTAACCATACCATCATGCAAATTCTTTCAGACGTGAAAATTTAAAATAAATCAGTTCATTCCTTCTCGTTAAAAAAAATTAACATTATACCTACACTTATTTCCTTTGAGGTTATATAAAATACGTTTTTTCCCATTTTTTCTATTTCAAACATTTGTATTTGTAGCCTGAGTATTGCAGTTGCAGTAGAATATGACTAAATAAACCCTTACTTAAACCACGAAAATGGTTCTTTTTACCAAAAGTACAGCAATCGACATTAGACATGCAAATAGCACTGAGGCAATGGTGCCTAACACTCATTTTCTGCTTTCTAGAAATTCTCATTTAAAACTGTGGAGATTTCTTACATGAATATCTACAAGCTCAGTACTTACTGTTTTTACATAGTCCCTATGGTGACTTAAAGAAGTTCAGTGAAAATCTGCATTACTCCATCTGGCCTTAATTTTTAATGCATTTTAAAGTCATTAATATTCAGTCAGAATCAGTACTACAAAATTAAACTTTTGTTTTTCTTTGTAAATGTCAATGAATAGATAGCATTCTATCATTTTTATACACCAAGATTTAGCATTGTCTTGATGAGTTGTTTGCAGGAACAAAACAGATTTTCTGATTTGTTTTTTTTAATTATTATTCTTTATTTTTAGACACACTGGTGATGAAAATAATTGCATCAGATGCAGATGAACCTAATCACTTGAATTCTAAAATTGCCTTCAAGATAGAGAGTCAGGAACCTTCAGGTCCACCCATGTTCATTATGAATAAATATACTGGAGAACTGCATCTTGCAAATTATCTTGACAGAGAGGTAACATTTCCCTTTCCAAAGTTAAAAACCATGATGTTCTGGTGTATATATGGGGGGGGGGGAGGAGAGAAAGGTTGTGGTTTTTACAAAAACTGAGGGAAAAATGCATTTTTTCTATATGTTACAATAAAATGTCTAAGGCAAATTCCTGCATTAGGAAATAGTAGCAAGACATGAGTATTTCTAACGTTTAAGATGCACAGGTGGTCCTTCTAACACACTCATTTCTCTTTATGTGACAGCAACATAGTAGCTACACTCTTATGGTGAAGGCGTCAGACCGGGATGGAGCTGCAGATGGAATTTCATCCCTTTGTAGCTGTAATGTTAAAGTTATTGATGTCAATGACAACTTCCCAACTCTTGCTCAAAGCTCTGTAAGTTTTTAATACCAAAAGCAACATCACTGTTTTAAAACCCTGTTCAAAAACCCAGTTGATAACAGAGCCCTTACTAACCGATAGAGCGCTTTCACATTTGAGTGCTCCACTGGATTTACAGGGTTGTTTCCTTGAAGCGTGCTCAAAATCCAATCTGTCGCTTGTGCACCAATTCTGATAACATACACATAGTTTATTTTTGTATTCAGAGAAGTCAATCCTGACACTGACTTCTCTGTATTCAGAGAAATCCGGTCATTCAGGTGTCCAGACCTGTGCAATATGGCCAGATTAGGTAGATTAACCCAATCTTTGTATGATCTTTTCTTATAGAAAGCACAAATTAATTTCCTCTAAGCTGCCTCTGCAAACACTTGAGGTGATCCAGCTCTTCAGATCTGCAACCAGAATCACAATTTACCCAGAACACACAGTTTTTATTAAATTGGCATGGACTGTGGGCAGGACATCCTTCAAAAGAATCTCTGCAGTCAGCTGTGTTTTCCTCACATTATGTATTTCAGTGTTTGCTAATAGGTATTTATCTGTCATTCCAGTTTTCAGCAAGTATTTCAGAAAATTCACTCAGTTCAGAACTGCTGCGAATACAAGCTCTGGATGCTGACGAAGAGTTTACAGACAATTGGTTAGCAGAGTTTTTCTTTATATCCGGTAATGAAGATAACTGTTTTGAAATTGTTACAGATCGAGCTACAAATCAAGGAATACTTAGAGTAATTAAGGTATGGATAAACATTGTGATTCAACTGTTGAAATAATCATCTTTAAATAGTTTTAATTAATTGTTAACAAAATTAAATGAGCAGTAAAAACACTGTCACTCAACCATTTAAAATAGAAAACATGTAAATAAAATTAAAGGAACTTTTATTTATTATCTAATTCTCTGTGGTTTATCTTTTAGGAACTGAATTATGAACATCTCCAAACTCACTCACTGATTATGGGTGTCAAGAATGTAGCTCCCTTCCACCACTCTGTTGCACATGACTTCCAAATGTCTGGAACACCCCTCATAATAGAAGTAAAAAATGTGGTTGAACCGCCAAGATTTCATCCATCTTCAGTTACATTTTCTCTAACAGAAAGCACAAGAGTGAATCATGTTCTGGGAACATATACAGCCATTGATGAGGACACTGGAGCTATTGCATCAAATGTTGTGTAAGCTCTGCTCTGCTTAACTCCCCAGGTGGAATAATTCTTTTAATTGAGATTTCAATGGGATGAGGAATAGGTATTTTAAAGGGTGTTTTAAAAAACAACTTAAAAAATGTTAATAGGTTAGCAATAGAATAATAGCAATAGCATAGTATATTCTTCAGCCCATTTTTATGCTATGATTGCTTTTGTTTCCTGACCTACTTTCCTTAGCCTTGTGTACAAGACAAAGAAAACATCATTCTTCCAACAGGCTGTAGCTTACATAAATCAGGACAGACTTTTTTTCTAACCCAACCTAAGAACATTTTTTCTTGAAATGTTTGCTACAAATAGGGAATTTGTTAGCATCTCTAAAAAAGCAAGCAGAAAACCCCAATAATGGGCAATATTATACAATTAGAATAGAAGAGGTCTACTCACCAGCTCATTCTATAGTAAAAAAAAAAAATTTAAAAAAAAAATGACATTTATTTCTGCTGAAATTAATAATAATTAATGGGACCATAATTTGCTTTTTAATGTATGTAGAAATAAATACATCCAATTTACAAAGGTTTGAAAAGTTTTCATAAAACAGAGGAATATGTTAGCAAATACAACTGTAGAATATTATAGGAAGAACTGTGGATTTAACTACTGATATCAGCAAGGGTTCTAGTAAAGGTTTACAGGGTCCAGAAAAATTTTACTTTTAGACTATGATACCACTTTCAAAATACAGTGGACTTCTACACATTTACTTTATTCCTAATTATTTTTCTGGTCTACATCTTTTGAAGTCTACAGGACTTTTGCTTGAAGAAAGTGAAATGCAATAGGACCTAGCACAGCCTAAAGAAAAATATTCCAAAGTGACAAATATTATTTGCAAAATGAATATGTAATACATGTATTCGTAACATAACACTGCGTATTTTTACTTCACCAAATACAGATATAGTATAGGACGTGATCCAGCTGCCTGGTTCAGAATCAATCAAAACACCGGTGAAATCACACTGAACAAAGTTATTGACCGGGAATCAATCTATTTAATCAATGGGCAGTACAGAGCAGAGGTTCTGGCTATCACCAGAGGTAAGAAAAGAGATCAAGTTTTCTGAAACAAAACTCTCTTTGTTCCAGATTTCTCTCAATGTTTTTTCCTGTTTCTAGTTTTCCCACCTGAACTGCATTACTTATAGTATCAATATTCCCTCCTGACCACAAATATCTTCTTTTTACAGGCATTCCTCAATATACTGCTACTGGCACCATTGTGCTTTCATTACAAGATGTCAATGACAATTGCCCAACTATTAATACTGAATTAAGGAAAGTATGTATGCATTCCCCATCAGTGATTATCACAGCAAAGGATAGGCATGGCGATCCATATGCTCTTCCCTTTACATTCAGCATACATGGTGAACCTCAAACTACATGGATTATCAGATCAATAAACGGTAAATTAGCCTACATTTTATACAGAATAAACCATAGTAATAAACTCTTATCTAAGATAACAGATTAGGATAACCTTTTCATAACAAACAAAACAGTTATTAGAATCTATTCTAATCTCACTTAAATGTGATTTTATGCTCATATGAATCCAAGAAGTTGTTCTGGATTTGCATACATGTATATAAAAATCATATTAGAACTAGAATCAGAATCATTACATGTGTTTTATCTAGTTATCATCTTTTAAAGGAAACTAAAAATATACTGATGAAAACAGAGCAGCAAAACTGTACTTTACTTGAGTGTAGCTATGATAAGCACCTCTATTGGTCTAAACCCAATGAGGTCATTCAAAAGGAGTAATTTGATACCTTTTTATTTCTATATTATCTAAAAAATTCTAAGCATATGACAAAACTCTCAAATTTATTTATTAGAGTATAAAGTTATTAGTTGGCAGAGCTTTACTTTTATGAGAGGCATATGAAAATGGCAAATAAAGATTACAAATAAAAAATGCAATTTATTGTACAAATTGTACTTATTTGTATTTCTAAGAAAAAAGTTTCAGTCAGTGCCCAGCAGAGCTTTTCCAGTTTCCTCCAAAAAGACATAACAAAGTAATGAATTAATCAAATCTCATACATTACTAAATGACAGAATTTGCATAACTTACAGTATGCGTAGAAGACACCTGTACTCAGCACTAGTGAGGCCGCACCTTGAATGCTGTGTTCAGTTTTGGGCCCCCCACTACAAGAGGGACATTGAGGTGCTGGAGCGTGTCCAGAGAAGGGCAACGAAGCTGGTGAAGGGTCTGGAGCAGAAGTCTTATGGGGAGCGGCTGAGGGAACTGGGGTTGTTTAGCCTGGAGAAAAGAAGGCTGAGGGGAGACCTTGTTGCTCTCTACAACTACCTGACAGGAGGTTGTAGAGAGGTGGGGGTCGGTCTCTTCTCCCCAGTAACAAGTGATAGGACAAGAGGAAATGGCCTCAAGTTGTGCCAGGGGAGGTTTAGACTGGATATTAGGAAATTTTACTTCACTGAAAGGGTTATCAAGCATTGGAACAGGCTGCCCAGGGAAGTGGTTGAGTAGCCATCCCTGGAGGTATTTAAAGGACGTTTGGATGAGGTGCTTAGGGACATGGTGTAGTGGTGGACTTGGCAGTGTTAGGTTTACGGTTGGACTCGATGATCTTAAAGGTCTTTTCCAACCTATACGATTCTGTGATTCTGTGAAGACTCTTTTAAATGGTAAATATCACAATTACAATTACTCTTGTGTCTCCTATTTGTTCTAAACAGATGTAAATGTGTAACTTTAAGTATTTTAAAACTACTGAAAAAAATTGTGAAAAACACATGTAAATTCCTTGTGAGAGAAAAAAAATGTATAAAACTTGCAATTTTTATGTTCACCATTGTGCGAATAAAAATCAGTAAAAGCAGCAGTAGATATAAAAAAGTGCATTTGCCCCTTTTATATTTCTCAGGTTAAAAAGTGATGACTAGACTGATCTGGCTCAGGTTTTGCAAAAGAAAAAACTAGCATCAACGAATATCATAAGTTTCAGCTTTGAATAAGTACTGTAGACACATAAGTAACTGAAGATCTTAGAATGGGAACTCTTAGTCTTCCTTCTGTTCTATGAACATTACTCACAAAAATTATCGATTTGTACAGTATTTATAGTCAATACCTTAATCTAAATATTTTTCTCTTTTTTTTCCCCAAAGCTTCCTCTGCAGAACTAATGAGTCAGAACATTGACTTTTACGTTTATAGGATCTATATCAGCGTAAGAGATAACCAAGGCCGACGCTGCTCTAAACCACATATAATTCCTGTGCAAGCTTGTCAGTGTGATAGTCGTAATTACTGCACCAGTGGGGCCAAAAAAATAATTATCGTCGGTGGTGGTGGTGGCAGTAGTAGCGGCAGTAGCAGCAGTGGTACCGGTAGCAGTGCCGGTGGCAGTGATAGTGGAGGATACCAGGAAGGTGGAATAGGAACAGGACAAGAAGGTGGTGGTGAGTCTAGACCTGGAGAAACAGAACCTGTGGACCACACAGACGGGCAGGTTTACACTGATGGATACGGTGATGGAGAATATACTGCAGCCACTGATGATAGTTACAATGGAAATGGATATTATGACAGAGATCTCCAATCTTCTACCACACTTAGCGGTGCTGCCATTGGCCTGATGTTTCTTGGTGGATTAATATTTGTTCGTAAGTATAAAATTCAGAAAACAATTTTATTAATTTTCTAAAAAGTGTATTTTTTAAATTCTTCTAAAATAAGGTGACTTTTCTGGTTGGTTGATAACCTGTTGGCTCCCATGGGCCATTTGACAGAGAAAAAATTGTCTTTTAAATTGTAAGAATTTCTATATATTTTATATTCTACCTATTTGTATACATACTTCATTCAGAAATAACTATTTCCTTCCTAAGACTTAGGGGTTTTTTCCTAAGGTGTTATCCAGTTCTCAGACCATCAGACAGGGTAAAAATGTTTAGTAGAAGATTCAGAAGATTTTGGGCAAGAGCTGTCCCTGTCACTTACAACTTACACTTTGCAATTTGTACTTCCATAACATTACTAAAAGAAATGGACAAGTATCAGCTCAAAGTTGGGTATGAAAAAATGTAAAGAACAAGCTTCCTTTGAACTCAAAGCCAGATTTCAGTAGTAGAACAATAAATATAATCATCTTAAATTCTGAACATTTTGGCTATTGCTGCCAAACATTACATCTATTAAAAACAAGTAGCACTTGTGATAACAGGATCAAAACAGATCATTCATTCATATGTCCTAGTATTTTTGAAGAAATATAAGTTTCAGGGATAGGAATGACTCAAGTTAGACTTTATGCAAGCTTCTTAGCTTGTATAGTCTAACTTAATGCAAGGATTTCTCAGACCATCACAATCAGATGTGATCATCTTTCATGTCCTGGGCATCAAGCAATCGACACCTAAAATTTCCCAGTGCAGAAATACTGACTACAAAACCAGAGGAAACTGATTTTTCCCCTGATTTTTTTGAGGAGAGGGGTTTGGTTTGGGTTTTGATCTTTGATTAGTAGGAATCAGCAAACACAACACTTTGAAGCTGCAAAAGGCTGTTTTGTTTGTGGTTCCCAGGTGGTTAATGTTACAGGACAGACTGTTTTTCTGCTTTTGGAAATCTCCTCTCCTAGTTGGTAGTCAGGAGTAAATATGTCCTTAGTCGTGCAGTGTGAGGTAGCACTTTGTACACTGTATAGCCCTTTCCCCTTTTCTCTTCAGTGCACTTTGATGTTAAACTGAGAGTTTTAGGTGCTCTGCTTAGTCTGGTATAGGCAACTGTCTGTCCCCACTCTCTCTGCAGTGGCACGAGGTTACTAACTTAGCCATCTAGGTTAAGGACCTAAAGACAGCCAGAATTAATATTGCAGTGCCTTTCTAAAATGAGCAATGTTTTCAATGTTGGTGTTTAAAGCATTCAGCAATTTCCAACACTGAGTTCTTCAAACAACTAAGCATAATACAGCACACTGGGAAACCTCACTCAATCTATGTAATTATTTGTTAAAACTGGGGTTTAGGGTTTGCCTCTATTGTTTTTTCAAATCAAGCATTATGTATATGTGATGTGAAAAATGCAACTGGAGCCTTAGCCAAAGATCACTGTAGCCAGATCTCCACTGATCTCCACTGATTCTTGTGTCTATTATTACTAATGTGTATTTCTTTTCAATTAAAATATCTGAAGAGACAAATGCATGCTTGATATATATATATCAAGAATGACTACCACTGAATGCTATACATAGCAAGACTGGTTCTGTTTGTTTAATTTTCATATGTATGCAACTTATATTCATTCCGCTGAGACAGATCAAGGTCTGTTCCCAGGTGTATAGGCATAAATTTGGAGTAACAGCCCTACTCCACCCCCGCTTTACTCTGCTATAACTAAAGGTACAAATTATTCTGAATTTCCAAATACATACATTTCCAAAAGCAGCTAATGATTCTGAAAGCCAGACTTGCAGGCCACTTGGTTTGAAACATTTTAAAAGACACATTTTCAAAAGTTCTTGAGCACCTGCCCTCTGGGAAAAGCAGCTATTCCTGTGAGGAAGAGATGTCCTAAATCTGTGTTTCCTGTTTCTTTCCTGTTAAGTGATTCCAATTTTGATGTCAATGAGTGACTGTTGTGGCTGTGGACCTGGCGCTGCAGGTGGAGTTGGAACTGGATTTGAACCTGTACCTGAATGCACAGAAGGGGCAATTCATCCATGGGGAATAGAAGGTGCACAGCCTGAAGACAGGGTCAGTACATCCCATGTTTCTAAAACCCACAGTAACTCTATTTACAGAAAAGACTGCATTTGACTAGAAGCATGAAAGTGATTGTAGCACTGTATCATCTTCTAAAAGAAGCTTGGCATTGTCAACAATTGCCAGGCAGATATGAAAGGTGATTCTTAATTAATATTTACAGATGGGGGTTGTGTGGTTTAAGTTGTGTTCAGTTAGCTTGGCCCAACAGTTTGGTGTTACTATTCCCTCAGCTGAAACACAATAACTAGCAAGCTTTTTCAGTGCGAAGTAGGACAAGGTAACACAAACCATCTTCGCTGATCACCTTGTACGTTGACAATGAAAAAAATTGAATGGAGTTTTTGGTTGTTTTTTTTTTTTTTATGGGGATGGTAATTAATAGCGTTAACAGTTTAGACTGCTAATTCCTTAACATGATTCACAAAGTCTTGGTCTTCATATGGGAATTTCAAAGTCATCATTCAAGGAGTCAAAATGTTGTTTTCCAGGATGTCTCACACATTCTTGCCCCAACAACAGCTGCAGGAGGTGATTTTGGTGAACCTTCTGGTAAGCAGATCCTAAAATTTTCTATGCACGCTGTCATAAAGCTATCTTTCAGAACTTCATGTCTTCTGATTCAAGGAGCACTTTGGTTTCGCAGCTATAACCCAACCCTTCCAATCTTTCATCTGCAGATAGTCAAACTGATGCTAGTAGGACTTCCAGTATGAATAAAGGATCTGAGGTTTGAGCCTTTGAGCAGATTCATTTCTGCAAACTACATTTATTTGGAAATATCTGCCAAGGCTTTCACATCTCAGGCACCTTTTCTTTATCATTCCAGCTAGTGAATGGAGGGTCTTTTCAAGACACCAGTTTTAGTAGAAATCAATCTTGTGGCCAGAATAAGGAAATTTTCTTTCATAACTCAGTGGTGAAAGGTTCAGTTCTTCCCAGTTTCCAGGCTCTGCTTCCCACAAGGAAGAATAGGACCTGTCGAGTAGCCGGTAATTACTGACCATTTGTGCACTAGCCTAGACAGAAAGCTGATACATAGCACAATAAATTTATGCTTCTGAGATAGGGTTCCCTCAGGAATTTGATGGCCACAGAGAATAAGTCAAGCTGTGCAGTGCCACTTTCTCTTTTTCCCCATTCCTTACTCCACAACAGGAAGGAAGGATGCTGGCACAGATCCATTTTCACTAGCTTCTGACAGGAAGAAATGTCATTCTGCAAGACAACTTCTCTGATGACTATTGATTATTCAAAAATGTTCTCATCCTTAAGGTAAAATCCAAAGAGAACATTTGGGGGCATAAATGTGAATTAAGAGTCTTCATTCTCAGGGAAGTTCTGCTGCAATGACAATTGAAAAGTTTAAGACTTACACATGTGATTTACTTTATTTTCACTGTTCAGTACCATTATGGTGAAAGCCCTGGTTCAAATTCTATAAACTGAGACTATTGAGATTAAATGAAAAAAACAATATAATTTAGCCTATGTTTCTTAATGTAATCACAGTCAAGACTACTGTATGCAATTGGTTTATTACACTCATTCCTTGTTATCATATATGAAAAAATCTGGAGAAGATAAAACCCTGTAAGTATGACTTTATAATTTATTGTAAAGGTCATTTTCATTCTGCATCATGAACACTGGTGGTTATTATGATCCATTGTTGTTCTCCCAAATCCCCCTTAACAATCGAATGACTAGAAAATGTGAAAGGAGTTACAAAGCTATTTCTTTTAGAACAGACTTTAAGGCAAAATAATTTTAACCCCGATGTGATCATAAATATACATTTATGTATTTGCATAAATATCCATAAGCATTATCTGATTTTCTAATGCAAATCCCATGACAGCATATATGTACACCAGACAGAGGAATCTCTCCAGTCAATTACACAAGTAAATCATTGCTTTTCTAAAGCATATATGCACATGCTGCCTAGCCTCAGGAATAAATCAAGGTCTTAGATGTCTGCTAACATGCGCTTAATTTTCATTGCAGTTTCAATGTTTGGCACCTGTGCATGGATCTGTAACTGAAATTAGTCTAAAATACCTTTAGAAACTCAGTAGTGTCATTGTATTATTTGTAAAAACAACTGGCAAATTCCATGTAAATTTTCACAGAGCATAGGAAGGATAACTTTTCTTTTTCTGTTTTCAGACATATATACAAACACATATGGAGGAGGAGGAGTAGTAGCTTCTGGTGTTGAAGAAACTACAGGGGTTGGCTATGGCACTGGCACTGGTTATGGAACAGCTGGAGGAATTTCTGGAACAGGGGAAGCAAAAGGGTCAATTGGAGGAACCATAAAAGAGTATCGAGAAGGAGGGGTGAACATGGCCTTCCTAGACAACTATTTCTCTGAGGTAATTACCTGATCTACTTTGCATTTTATCTGTGAGCCTACTGTTAGATTCTCCTCCCCGAGTTACATGGTGGAACTCCAAAATAACTCCACTCAAATTGAAACTTCCATGGTATAAGACTGGTGTGAGAGCAAAGCTGACCGTGCCAGTAAGAAAAGCTACGACACTAGTAGTACTGTTTTGAGTTGCTGCCATATTAGATTTGATTGCTCAGTAGCCTTTTTGTAAAACTGATGGACACACTGCAGCTATGGGTAGCAAGCAATTAAATTATTTCGGCTTCATAAGTGGCCGCCAAATTTATATATTTGCCACCTTTTTCAGTGTATAAATAGATAATAACTTTGTGAAATTGTTCACAAGTACTTCCTGTACAGCTTGTTTAATGAAGTGACTTTAACCCTTAAAGAACTGTGAACACCAGTTCACTTTCTTCCTTATTTTTATTGCCATTTCTGTTCCCTAAACAACTTGTGAACTGCAAGTGACACAAATATGCAGTTTTGTAATTGGCAACATATTAATTAGCCTTTACATATGGGATAAAAAAATGCTATGGCGTTTACATGGATTAATGGGATATATTTTCATAATTAGCATGAACTGTGAGGCATAAATACTATAATTGCATATGTCACCAAAATATCAATTAATATATAAGGATTGCTGTATTTCAAAACCTAAACAACATTCAGTGGAGGAGAGGACAGAGCAGTCCTGAAGTCCTGAGCATGGACTTCTCCCAGACTGCAATCTCCCTGGCTAGGCTGGGAGCACTACGTATTAATTGTCTGCCAGCCATAGGCCTCCACAGATTACTCCTCCTACTGACCATCCCAATCTCCAAACCCTCTGCCTCTCCCTCCCAGGCCTCCCCTTCTGTCCTTCCCTGCTTCCTCCAACCTCACCCCGCACCCACTTTAAATTCTCCTCTTTCCTGCCCGATCCCTCCACACTGACCACCCCACCATCCCCCATGCCTCCCCAAACCAGTGATCTCCATCCTGCTCAAAATGGATTCCCCTCTGGGCTCACCAAGCCTTCCCAGCTGTGGCCAACCCTCCATCCCATCCCCTCTGTCCTGGCCTCTCCACTGCTCCCCTCACCATCCTGCTTCGCTCCTCTTCCTACCACTTCATCCAGATATTGCTGCCCAAAGAGTGCATTTGTTCCCCCATCCCTTTCACTCTCTCCCTTCACCCCACAGTCAGACCCACTGACGGCAGATCAAATTTGACATGCTAAGTGTTTGCAGAAACAAGAATAAAGTATCAGTAACATTTGAATAAAACTTATTTCAAGGTCACAAAAGTGTTGATGATATAATTTGTTCAGTTGATGCCCTGTTTTTCGAGTCAGCTGGGCCTTACTGTGGTTAGGAAACCCTTACTACGGTTTGAGTCTTCATGGTTAAAAACCTGATGAAAAGTCACTCTGTTCTACTTTTTTTTCTGGTTTTGAAAACTACAGAAAGCATTTGTGTATGCAGATGAAGATGAGGGTCGGCCGGCAAATGACTGCCTATTAATATATGATCATGAAGGAGTCGGTACTCCTGTTGGCTCTGTGGGTTGCTGCAGCTTTATTGGAGAAGATACAGACGAAACGTATTTGGATACATTAGGACCAAAATTTAAGACCCTGGCAGAGATCTGTCTGGGCAAAGAGATAGAACCTTTCCCTGATGTCAACGCACCCTGGCCAAGCGTTAACGTCACCTTTCCCAACCCTGAAAGTGATCTAAACCTCCCGCCACCCGGAACCACCATCGTTGTCAACGGATGTGCCCCTATGCCTCCCCCGGTCGGCACTACAACGGTTGTTACTGAAAACACCTACACATCTGGGTCAACCATACAGCCCCCAAGGCCGATGCCGGATCCTTTGCTCCACGGCAACGTGACGGTGACTGAGACCTACACCTCCGGCGGCCCGGCTCTTTGCGTTGACCCTCTGCGTGCATCCAACGTTGTCGTAACAGAAAGGGTTGTCGGTCCTGCATCTGCCTCTGATTTGCGTGGCATGCTAGATATCCCCGATCTCGCAGACGGGTCCAACGTTATCGTCACGGAAAGAGTAATCGCACCTAACTCCCGGCTCCCGACCTCTCTGAGCATTCCCGATTTGGTAGACGGGTCGAATGTGGTAGTGACAGAAAGGGTGTTCAGGCCTGCCTCCGGCATGCCAGGCAGCTTAATAAATATTCCCTCGGAGTTATCAAACGCCCACAACGTGGTGGTCACCGAGAGGGTAGTGTCAGGGTCTGGGATGAGCAGCCTGGGGGGGGCAAATCTGGGGGGCCTGAGCAGCACAGGTCAGATGCTCAGCGCCGACGGTCACCTTGGCCAGGCAATGGGCACGGCGTCGCCCGGAACCTCCCGGAGAAGAGTGACAAAGTACAGCACCGTGCAGTACTCCAGTCAGTAAGGCCTCTGCCAGCGCCCCTTCCTGCCAAAATCGCCATTTGCACCAAAACTCGTTAGCTGCCACCCACCAAGAATATTGTTATTATTTATAACTAGGAAATAGCGCTAAAGTTTCAGGGATTCCTACTTGTGTGAGGATCTCCGAAGGGTGCCCCGTTTCAAGGTCAAACGCAGGACTTTGTCAGTGAAGGGAAAGTTGAAGTTAGCTTTAAATTTTTGTCATTCTCTCCACCTAGCACTACAAGTGTACAAAGAGATGCTAATGTTTTTGGAGAGAGATCTGATTACCAGTCAGAGCAGTGAGAGGGGATCCTTGTGTGCGTGTAGTATCAGCATGAATTAATGTCATCTAAAAAAAGTGTTAAAATACTGTACTGCTGAGTGATCTCCCACAGTAAGTAGATTGGGGTTAATAGCCCCTCACTGACAAGACAGGAAAAGAATGTAATTAATAATTAGTCAACTCAAGACTAAATAAGCACTTTCAAATGCATCACTTTACTTTTCATGTAATTCAAGGAGCGCTACAAAACGGCACTTTGAATCATTTCTCCCATCACCAGCAATAGTTATAAATAATAATCATATAGACACAATACATTTTCATCGCTTTCTGAAGTTCTCAGTAAAACAAACACTCTGCCACGGCCTGCCGTGTTGTTACCCTCATGGCGAGGAGCGTGACCAGCAATTCGCCACAGCCGGCGCTGCCGCGGTGACACTGTCACCCAGGAAGATGTTGGCTTCATCTTTTCTCCATTACCATTACAGCTTTACTTAAATCTAAAAGGACTTCAGTGACAACCAGGAGCTCTTAGTCAGATTTTTGTGCCAAACTATGCCTACCATTTAAGTCTCCAATGTCAGGTTATATTAAGAGGGCTATAATATACCATGCCAGTTCTCTTTTCTAATACTCACGAGAAAATAAAGTCTTAGAAGCTTTGTGATGTGGGGAGGCAACAGCAAGGATTGTAACACTGACACTGATAGCTGAAGTCCTTCATGAAAAGAAAAAAACACTTGGGAGCAATATAAATTTGCTAATCAGCAATGTGGAGAATGGTTATTTCATATGTCAATGTATTTTGCATTGATATTTTGAAAGTTTATTTGAATGTGTTAATTGAAAAAGTCTTTATGATTCTATAATCTTAATTAAATCTGGCTTTTATTTTCCCACAAAAACAGCTCTACTGGACTCTGTTATTCTAATAATACCTTAATGTGGCTTAGAACATGATCTGAAGGAGCAAAATACCGAAATATAGTATCTATCTCTATTTTACTTCTGTATCATATGTATAGTAACCATAGTGTACGCAACATCGCTTCAGTGTAAATACAATAGAGTTATAGAGAGGGACTAGCTTTTTTTGCTAGACCACCAAATCAGTAGTTTTCCCTCAAATTTTGCTTCTTCAGCTTTGATGGATAGGTTAGTGAAAAGTTTAAGAGTTGTCTGTGAACCTCCCACTCTGTAAAATGGAGAAGAAACTTTCAGTTGCACGTCCAGATTAACTCATCTCAGAAGAACTGGATGACAAGTTTCTGAGTGTGATATCAGGAAAAGGCTTTTTAAAAGATGCTTTCGGAAATGCGACTAGATCTGCTGTCAAAGACAACTTGCAGTGCCCTCTGAGTCAACGCCACAGCCATTAACACCAGTAATCCCCAGGAGTCATGACCAAATCCCAGGCTACCTCGAGAAAGGGTCCCTTCCATGGCTTCAAGTTTTTTCTGAAGCAACTGAGTGTGCTAGATGCTCTCCCCATAATATCTGAAGTATAGCTATTTTTACTTCATCCTGTAGCCTTGATGATTTTAAGTATCACTAAAATTGCATTGACTTCAGTGGGATTAGTCTCTCCTGTACGTTATGTACCAACTGTAAGCATGGTTTCTGGAACCATTCTTTAAAGAAGGAAAACAGGTACTAATACATAAAGCTGTATCCTTTCATATCTGGAGAATTTGTACTGAAATTCACTAAAATGCTGACAAGCTCCCTTTCATTTTGCTAACCACCTATTTACATTAAAAAAGCACATATTTGAAATATGTATCACTCACTGGACATTTAGAAAGCCTATGCAATATAGCCAAAGCCCATTAGAGATATTTTTTAATGTAAAAAAAAAATGAAGTCTTGTGTAAATATTTCCATAATCATCTTATGCAAATCAGAAATATTTTTCCTAATTGTGCTTCAGAGTAACCCCTAGTGTTCAGAAGCACCTGCTGAATTCTTTGTGACCCTCTTGAGCAGGAATGCTGTGTGAAGTATGAGTGGCTGAACTAACTATGGTCTAGAAATGTCTAGAAATAGAAGGGGGAAGAATTAATAGAGAAAAAATGTTTTTTCAAAGTACAGCTTTTGGTTATGTAGTGGTTGTCTACTTCTAGTACTATCTTTTACCAACTTTTTAAAGACAAATAGCGTATTATTTAATACAATTTCTTGAAAGATTTCTAGCATTTTTAATATCGGTCTCGCATCAAACAGCAGTCACAACATTATCCCTCAGCACATTTCCAGTGCATTTCTGAATATTAATTTCTATTGCTGTGTAATTTTTACAAACTTTCTTTAAATTGTTCTCTTGGTGAGATGTGGACATTTTTAGGTTACTGCAAATTGTGGAAGAAAAATTTATCTGAAGATGTGAACAAATACTCGGTTCATTAAAAATCCTGTGCAAATTCTTTTTCTAGCTCTATTCTTAAAAAATAGCATATAGTTTAATCCTGACTAACAGACATTAGTTTTGTTTCTTTTACTTCCGTTGTAATTTAGAGGCCCGCTTGCTGTCTACCTTTAACCATGTTGTTTAATAATGAAGAATGAATGGTTTTCAGGAAAGAAAGACAACTTTGAGTAGTGATATTAATCCTGCTCTAAACCATTCAAGAGAACAACTCTTATTAAAGTGTCAGCAGCGTGCAACACCGAGTCTATGGCTTTCTTTTTTTACTTGGGTTTTGTAGAGCAGGATCCTACAATTTTACACAGGCTCATTGAGATCTTGGCAGCATGAAAAGTATACTGCAATGGGAGAAAATAGAGCCACAAGCTGAGGGTCTCATTAGGTTTCTGTCTCATTAGATCTTCTATCTATCTGTCTGAATTCAAACTGCAGGTTTCGATTCTCTTTACTCAGTCCGGATTTTGTGGTAATAAGTAAGATATTTAAACTGTTGTGAGCAGCACCTACTACTTGTAATATGAAAAGACCACGCAATTTAAGCAAAAATAAAAAAAGTCTACTGTTTTGCTTGAATTAACATAACTGCATAATTCAAATGCTCCTCACTATTGGGTGACCAAATGCATCATTTTCATTCTATTTAAAATATAATTAATACTAAAGTGTTATTGTGTTTTCATAAATAAAAATATTAGAGATTGTTTGTAATAATTTCTGAATGGCACTGAAAAAATACAATAAATGATCATTTGGAACATCATGTTTTAAGTAGAGTGGCTCGGGATTTTTTTTTTTCCATTTATCAGTGGGAAATGTAGTTTCCTTAAAACTGCTGGTTCATGCAGGAAAATTCTAGTTTTAATTTTCTTTCAGAAAAAAAAATTAAAACAAGAGATGTTGATTTAAAAATCAAGGCATGCCCGGGTGAAACTATTTCATGTGTCAAATTGACTAGGATACTTTGTTTTAGGTTGTCAAGCAGAAACTTGTGTCATGTCTCAGAAGAATTATAGTACAATTTCCTCAAGCCATCATTCTTGTTCTCTCTCTTTTAAGATGGCCTTTTGTCCTGCAACTCTGAAACAGTGCTTCAGAGGAGCTATAGATTAACCCTGGAGTACAAGCCACAGAGAAGAAAGAGAGCAAAAGCCACTTGAATCACAGTATTTGGGCAGCACAGGCATCGCAGGTACATTCAGTGCATACAGGTCAAGCTGAGTCGAGCCAAGCAAAAACACTTTGGTTCTAAAACGAAAGCAGTACATTTTGACATCTCTGAATCAAATCTCTTTCTAATGTTCCAGGCCAGTATTCATGGTAATAATGATTTTTTGTACAGAGATTTTTCAAAAGGGTTTATTTGAATGCAGTGAAATACTGCTTTTAAAAAGAGAATCATATATTTACTTCTAAGTCTAATGTATCATTTTATTATGCCTTAACATTTTGAAATCTTTTTTCTCAGTATTTCCTACAGCATGATTTTTGGCACTCACACATGCCTCAGATAATGATTTAAATCTCTTTTCAGGAAGCTGAGTTAGAAAAAAAACATTGTCCATCTTCCAATTTATAGCAACGATATTGATATCAGGGGGTTATCAGGTATCAGGTAACCCTTCTGATATCAGGTAACCCTTCTAAGGGGTTACCTGCTGACTTAGTGTAGAGGCATACACAATAATTTTAAGTATATTAGCTCATGTATCTCAATTGTGACAGAAAAAAATCACAGAATAATACTCTTTTTCTCCTGAGACAGGGAATGCCACATTCCTGTATCTAGGGTCCCTGAAAACTTACACTGTACTGCACCACTCCAGCTGATACTGGACTTGACAAATTACAGTAAGAACAGCAGAGACTGCTTCCATAGCCCAACTTCCATAGCAACTTTTCAAAATAATCTTCCTGTTGAATATAGTTCAGTTGTCCAGCATTGATGAAGATTCATGGACCGAAAAAAGGCTAATATTTCTACTTATGCCAAACACAAGTATAAACTGGGAGAGGAGTGGCTGGAGAACAGCCCTGCAGAAAGCAGGGGGTGCTGGGGGTGCTGGTCAACAGCAGGCTTGATAGGAGTGGCAGCCACGAGGGCAAAGCGCATCCTGGGGTGCCTCAAACACAGCATAACCAGCTGGTCCAAGGAGGTGATTATCCCGCTGTATTCAGCGTAGGTGCAGCCTCACCTTGAGTGCTGCGTGCAGTTCTGGGCCCCACAATTTAAAAAAGATGTTATGGCCCTTGAATGCGTCCAGAGGAGGAGGGCAACAAAGCTGGTGCAAGGGCTGGAAGGCATGTCTTATGAGGAGCGGCTGAGGACTTTGGGTTTGTCTAGTTTGGAGAAAAGGAGGCTGAGGGGCAACCTCATTGCTCTTCACAGCTTCCTGAGGACGGGAAGTGGAGAGGGAGGTGCAGATCTCTTCCCCTTGGTATCCAGTGACAGGACACATGGGAATGGCTCAAAGCTGCGTCAGGGGAGGTTCAGGCTTGACATCAGGAAGCATTTCTTTACCAAGAGGGTGGTCAAACACTGGAATGGGCTTCCTAGAGAGGTGGTTGATGCCCCAAGCCTGTCAGTATTTAAGAGGCATTTGGGCAATGCCTTTAATAACATGCTTTAACTTTTGGTCAGCCCTGGAGTGGTCAGGCAGTTGGACTGGATGATCACTGTAGGTCCCTTCCAACTGAACTAGTCTATTCTGTTCTGTTCTGTTCTATTCTACTCTATGCTACCTGCCGCACAGCAGAGCAATCATTTCTTTGTATCTACCTAAACGCTTTCTGTCATGTAAGTTTTCCCAAAGAGTCACGCTACCCTGAAAAAAGTCTACAGGCAATTTCAGAGCGGCCTCGGTTGCTACACAGAGGAAAACAACAAAAGAGTTGCTCTGCCACTCCTTGTTTCACACACATAAAAGATGGCATTTCATGCTGTCAGACAGTAACAAAACCTGTGTTCAGGGCAAGGATCTGATCTGGCTTTCACAGCTCCACCAATCCCGCAGCTCACAGCTCGGCAGGCATACTCATTTCTACAGCTGCAGCTGGCACCTGGAAAGTTAAAACAACCCTGCTGCACTGGAAAAGAAAAACCAGGCAGGCAGCAAACAGGAGAGTGGATATAGGGGAAAGAGCTGAAGGGAGAAAGATAAGGAGCAAGCAGCTGAGTGAGAGAGAGGCAGTAAAGCAAAAGAAAGGGGGGATTATCCCTGGTGGCTATAAGGGACTGAACAGCTTGAATTTGTTTAAGGAGCGTGACAGGAAGCATGGAGAATCAGAAACACAGTTAACGCACACGGGAAAAACAATGACTCCATTCTGAGAGTGCCAACTGTTTACTTAAAGTATCAAACCCTGCTGCTAATGTACTTGTCTCCTCGGTCCATTCATTTTTCACCCCAGGGGCACTGGTTCTGCAAGCACTTTGAAGCTGGTAACTGTACCTAATGCGACCCCTCTGGTCCCAAGAGCTGTGTGGGAATTAGGAACCCTCTCTGTGATGTGTGTATTTTTTCACAGAATATGGATTATCCATTATATATTTTCAATAACTAAATGTAATTTTGATATATTCGCGCACAGCCTCGATACACTGCTTTCTACTGGGATGTTTTCCCAAAAAGCGAGTGGCAGAGCTGGGGCCATGGTGCAGTAAAGAATCTTTAAACAATGCAGAAATTATTAATGACATAATTTCAAACAATGTGAAATATTTGCATAATAGCTTCATATGAATCATAGATTAATTTCAACATTTCATTACTAAGAATACACACTGGATTTTCCACCTTAGCACCTTTTGCTCAATACTGCACTCATTTGATTGAATCGCTTGCCTAAAAGAAGAAACTGTACTTTCCTAGGGAAAAAAAAAAAAAACCCAAAACCACAGCTGCCGTAAAGTTACCTTTGCTTTTGTAAGAAGCAGAGGTGGACTCTGCTGGTCTGATCTAAAGCATGTCCTTGTCCTCCACCCCGGGAAGCCAGCAGTTGCCTGGCACTGCTGTAAAGCATTACTCAGCATGAGGAGGGAGTGGCAGGAAGAGCTGGGAGCAAGGCAAGGTTTCGGGGAAGTCACCAAGGGCCAGCCACTGTCCCTTATACCGAGGCCACCCGGTGGGATCATAACTCACTAGAACACTTGTGCTGACAATTATTATCCCTGAAAGCAAACACTCTCCCGAGAAAAGTTAGGTTGTTTTAGAAGATAATTTATTTGCTGCTAAAAGCTTATCAAGAGAATTTAGGCAAATGTTTGTACTTTGAGAAAAGAGCAACCTGGTGCATGCCTCAACGCTTTGGAAAGCCCCTTTCCTCATCAGGCACCGAAGAAGGGCTCTGCTGCTTTTATGGTTGGAGAAGCAAAGATGAACTTCTTTGTTCTGTGGTGTTGGTGAACTCTGAACTGCTGCTGTCTCCACAGAGAAAACAAAGATCTAATGCTCCATGGATCCTCCCATGCAAACTGACTGTAGGGGCAGAACTGCGGCTTGGTTGTGGGAGGAGTGTTTAGCAGCTTCCAGGTTAAACTGAAGGAAAGGCAAAAAGAAATTCGACTTCAGTGGTCAGTGGCACAGCTGTGGAAGAAACAAATTGATACTTTGACATTTATTTTGTAACATCAGGTAAATTATTTCTGTAAAATATGAATAATAGAAGTTTTCCATACAAGGGAACTGAGGAACCTTCATAATATTTAAATTATTCCTGCTTTGATCAATTAAATAAGTAAAAAAAAAGCCCTAAACTTTTTTATGATGACTGAGGGTCTTGTAGGATGTGCATGTAGCTGACCCTCAGGAAAGTTATGAGCAACATAAGAACAGACGTCTAAGTTCTGGCAAAATAATTTGCAGAACAGCTTCTGTCTCTCTGTGGCTACTGACCTCTGTGAAGAAGAGATGAGTCTACTCATTCCTCCCATAAACACATAGGTAACTTCAAAGGGAAATCAGTGCTAAGGATTTTTCAAAGGAAATTCAATTAGCTTTTTACTCTATCATATCAGCATTAAAAAATTGGCAAATAGTTGTAAAAATATATATTTACTAACACCTCATTAACAGTGCATTGGAGAGGCAACCAAAAACTTTTTCAGAATTCGAGGGAGCTAACTTCCAGATTAAGAAGAAAGTCGCAAATCAAGATTCTTCTCTTGCAGCCTTTTGATGTAAAGAAATACTTTCAAGTTATGCTTAACCATCAGGCTAGGAAATGGCATAAACAGCTAGAATCAGAATCTACTTCTAAATCACCAAATTAAAAGTAGTGTAACATGACGCTTCTCCGAGACATGCTCTACCTCATTTATCTCAAAATGGAATTACTAAAAGAGAATTTCACATGACTTTTACTAACATTAGCCGCACTAGCTACATTGGCCGTTAAACCTGTGCCAAACAACACCCCTGCCCTTGAGACCCTGCAGAAGATCCTCAGAGGATCTCAGGGTGTATTCTTGTGCGAACATACACGTTTCTGTTTGGTTACAAAGTGATCAGCCCAGCGCAGTGGCTCAGTGACAGAACCAAGAAAGAACATGGAAACCCTTAATACTGTGCATTTCGTGTAGATTGGTTTCTTTGTTTCTGCCTTTTGTTCTCTTTAAATTAAGAAAATTTTATTAATGCAAGGGTATCAGCAAACTCTGTAAATTGGGATATTCTAAGCAAATAATGTAAATAGATATACACAACTTCAGAATAAATTGTGAGGTAAAAGTGTTTCCTTTGTGATCCCCATGTAAATTATAATTGTTGCAACTGAGGTCACGCGCAATGTGAAATTATTTATTGTTCACTGTTACAACGGTAATAAGGGGACATAATGTAATTGGAAAGGCTCCCATAAGGCTGGTTCCCTCGCCGAGCCCCAGCAGTATCACACACAGTATCATAACCAGCTGCTTCAGAAATTATTTACAATTGAGTGCGATCTTGGAAAGATTATTAGGCAAGTGGGTCAAAGAAGAGAGGATGTACGAGAAGTATATGTAATTGTTTCGCCATCATGAAGAAACAGTTATGCCTTCGTAAGCATCAATTAATCAGGTGTATCCCGGAAAGATCTCTGCCAGGTAAGAGCAGGAAGGTTGTGGCTCGGAGCGTATTAAAAAGAAGATTACAGGGAAGGTTATGCTAAAACTACTCACAATTTTATTTTCCCATGGGACTGTATTCCCCCCTATCAGTTACTGTTAATTTATCGTTTTGTTGTCACAGTTGCTTTGCATGCCTCCCACATGCTCGCTTTTCTTGGCGGCGGGGGGGGATAAAAATCAAACTTTGAAAGCCCAAGGGAAATGGCGGCCGGCCCCCCGACGGGCTGCGCCGGCAGCACCGCCGCGGCCCTCAGCAGCCTCCGCCGGCTCCCGCGGGCGGAGCTCGGCGGGGCGGGGGACTGCGCTCCCCGCGGCGGGCGGGCAGCCCCGAGGGCACGGCAGGCCGGGCCGGGCCGGGCCCCACCTGCCCCCCTCCCGGCGCGGCGCGGCTCCCCGCCCGGCACACTCCACCCACCCGCGGCTACTTGTGCGGCCCTCCACGGGCCGCCTCCATTTCTCCTCGCGGGCGGCCGGAGGAGGTGACCCCGTCCCGGGCAGAGCGCGGAGGAGACGGCGGCCATGTCGCGGGGCCCCGCCGGAGCGGTGCGGCTGCTGGCGCTGCTGGTGAGTGCGGGACCCGACGGAGCGCACCTGGCCGCGGGGGTCCCCCGGTGCCGGGGCGGGGGGAAGGCGCTGCTTTGCCGCGGGCAGGCGGGGCGTGTTCCGCGGCGTTGCGCGGAGCTGCGCGGGAGGGAAGCGCGGGTGCGCCCCGCGGGCGCTGCGCGGGGAGCGGCGGCGGCGGCGGCGGCTCCGCCCGGCCCCGGCGCCGCGGGGGGCTCGTGTGCGGCGGCGGGGAGAGCCCTTCCCCTCGGGGCCTGGCAGCCCTCCGCCGGGTGCCTGTGGCTGGGAGCGGGTTTTCTCCCTTTCTTTGAAGAGTCGATGAAAGCCATCGCCGTCCGAAAGCGACTGAAGGTAGAAAAAGCCGATAAGAGCGGTATCTGGAATGGGTGCGGTTTTTGAGACTCCAGGAGGAACAGGAATGCAGTGAAGAGTTCATATGGTTGCTGTCTTCATGTTCAACATGTTACCTTTGTTACTAAATGGCATTACCTTTTTGAATGAATAGTGCCAGGAGGGAAAATGGATCGTAAAGTACGATTTAATGGAAGTCTTTTTTGCCTTAGAGAAATGATACCAAATTCTTAACAATGCAAGACGCTTCAGGCTTTCTCCTTCCCTGCCCTCACTCTTTTTTGGCCATCAGCCTTTGACCTTCCGTCCTATCGAATACCTTTTCAGGCTAAAAACAAGGACTATTTCATAACAAACAGACGAAAACGCCTAGTTTGTTTGATTTGGACTGGTGCTTTCTAGCTGTTCCTAGATGTTTTATAGGAAGCTCTCCTTCATATCTGCGGCATTCTTCTTTAGCTCTTCGCCTTTCCAGGCTGGCAAAATGCCTGCAGAAGCCAGGCAGCCGCCGCTCAGACAAAGGTGAGGATAGAGGCCAGGCCATGGGCTGCGCTGGGGAGCTGCCAAGGAGCTGGGCAGGGTTCAGGAATGGCTTGTTGCTTGATCAGTCTGGCAGGTGCTGCAGATCGGGTCCTTGCTCCCTGAGGTTGAGATCCTGCAAAATCAGATATGTTAACTGGAGACCTGTTGCTAGATAACTTTAATCTAACTAAGACTGTGGTTGGCCACAAGTCAGCCAGCAACAGTTCTTTGCAGCAAGCTGGGAGTTATGGTTTGGTTGGAAAATGTTTTATCCTCCTTTTGCCCAAAAGAGCAATGGGAAACTTGTGGAGTGCTACTTGTGCAAAAGTTTTCACCAATTCTTTCTGTAATACCTGAAGCCACACCGTCATCCATTTTGGTGGGCTTGCACTGGCTCAGGATGCTGTTGGTTTTGCCTGAAGAGGAAAATTATTTTTCTCAATCCTCATCATCCTCAGTCTCAGCTCAAGCTGGGGCAGGGTACGGTATACTAAGAGTGAACTCAGTTTGGTGCCTAAATGCCTCATTGTTGCATAGAATATTAGAGAAAATAAAGCTGCCTTAGTTGGCTGATGTCAGGAGAGAGAGAGAGGAACTGCTGGGTTTTGCCTTTTATGTTTGGTTGTTTTTTTGGGTTGGTTTTTTTTCCCTAATCTGGCCAAAGCCATTCCTGTGGCAGAAAGTCTAGTTGCTTGCTTGCAAGCATCAGATTAGGGTCATTTATATCTTATGACATGCAAAGATGGCACTGATAACTTCAAAACCTTAAGAAACTACTGAAAAACAAAACCAGTCTCAAAGTAGTGTCTTCCCAAAGCGTCTTCTACCTTAGAAGCATCGAGAACTGTAAGTTCTTCGGCTCCCTGTTTTTCCTCGAAGTATCTCTTGTTCATCTGCGCTCCCTCCCTGCCTGTGGGCTGCATCCCTGTATCTTCGTCCCTGGGTACCTCACAGAGGTCACGGCAGCTTTCCCCATGTCCCTGCCTCCGACCCTTTTCCAGGGGTGTGCGGCATGCTGGACGGTAGTGCACCCGTAGGGTTGGGCTTGACTTGGCATGTGTCCAGGGCACACACCCAGAGCCGTGGGCCTGCCGGGCAGGCGTGGCTGTCGAGGATTATTAGATTAGGAGGTTTCTCGGTCATTTCTGAAGGGGGTGGACATCACATCTTCAAGAGAGGCTATCTTAGAACACTTCCTACATTTGAGTGAAAGAAGAGTTGACAGATGTATGAATCTTACTACATGAGTAGCGAAACTTACTTTTTCTCTGAACGTCTTCTCAGATTGTACTTCCTTGATGTCTGGGATGTTAGACGTAGGCTGGGTATGATGAAATTCAGTCCAGAGTACATTAAATCACTATTGTAATGTCAGAGCCAGTAGCAATTACTTTTCAAAATTGATAGAAACAAGTTAAATTTAAAAAAAAAACCCAACAACAACAAAAAAAACCAACATGATGCTTAGTTTTAGAAGGAGCAAAGGTGAGATAATTCAAAGCAGCCTAGCTTCTATTGCAAGTAACATGTTGAAACGTGGTAAAAATATTTACAAGCATCTGTGCATTGATTCAACAACTCAATATTGTTCCAAAAAGGGGGGAAAAACCAGAGCTATGGTGAGATGTCAAAGCAGGTGACAAATACATAAGATGTAGTATTTTATCCATCCTATTGAACTAAAATGGTTTATTATTTTGGACACCAGACTTCAGAATAAAGTGAATCTGCCCACAAGAGACCAGAGGAAAGCAAAAAATGCAATGTAAATTCCGGAGATCCTGTTTTATGATTCTTGAAGTGAGATTAAAGAACTGGGAACTGAGAAAAGAAAGTGGATGAGATGCATGATAAGTTTTCAGATATATGAAGGGTAATTGTGAAGAGAAGGGAATTACACTGTTCGATGAGAGCATTATCAACATGGCAAAGAGGGAGATTCGGTTTGAGATTAAGACATCTCAGTATAGGTGTTTGAGTTTCTGTTACAGTAAATGGAGATGCAGTGGGTGCAGAGCGCACCTATTTGGTTGGATCAAACTGTGCTTTTGAAGCAAATCTCCGGAGTGTGTGAATCTGATCCCTCCTGGGTGAAACTGCGTTGGGAGATGCATCCATCCACTCGTGGGTGTTTGGT